>NW_028276185.1:6271446-7525735 GCF_052056855.1 Sturnus vulgaris | reverse complement strand
TCTCAAGGTGGTTTTTAACAGTCCATTGTACCTTTCCACCTTCCCTGCAGCTGGTGCATGGTAGGGGATATGGTACACCCACTCAATGCCATGTTCCCTAGCCCAAGTGTTGATAAGGCTATTCTTGAAATGAGTCCCATTGTCTGACTCAATCCTCTCAGGGGTGCCATGCCTCCAAAGGACCTGCTTTTCCAGGCCCAGGATGGTGTTACGGGCTGTAGCGTGAGACACAGGGTAGGTCTCCAACCATCCAGTGGTGGCTTCCACCATGGTCAGTACATAGCGCTTGCCCTGGCGGGTTTGAGGCAGTGTGATGTAGTCAATCTGCCAGGCCTCTCCATACTTGTACTTGGACCATCGCCCCCCATACCAGAGGGGCTTCACCCGCTTGGCTTGCTTGATGGCAGCGCACGTCTCACAGTCATGGATAACTTGAGAAATACTGTCCATGGTTAGATCCACCCCTCGGTCTCGTGCCCACTTATATGTGGCATCTCTGCCCTGATGACCTGAGGCATCATGGGCCCATCGAGCCAGGAACAACTCTCCCTTGTGTTCCCAATCAAGGTCTATCTTCGACACCCCTATCTTTGCAGCCTGATCTACCTGCTGATTGTTTTTCTGCTCTTCATTAGCCCTACTTCTGGGAACATGGGCATCTACATGGCGAACCTTCACAGGTAATTTCTCTAACCGGGTAGCGATATCTTTCCACTCTTCGGCAGCCCAAATTGGTTTTCCTCTACGCTGCCAGTTAGCCTCTTTCCATCTCTCCAACCATCCCCACAGAGCATTGGCTACCATCCATGAATCGGTATAAAGGTAAAGCTTTGGCCACTTCTCTCTTTCAGCAATGTCTAAGGCCAGTTGAACCGCTTTGAGTTCAGCAAGTTGACTGGATCCACCCTCTCCTTCAGTGGCCTCTGCTACCCGTCGCGTGGGGCTCCATACGGCTGCTTTCCACCTCCGATTCATCCCCACAATGCGACAGGAACCGTCGGTGAATAGAGCATAGCGTGTTTCCTCTGCTGGCAGTTGGTTATATGGTGGAGCTTCTTCAGCCCGTGTCACTGGTTCTTGTTCCTCATCTGTGACACCAAAACTTTCACCTTCAGGCCAATTTGTAATTACTTCCAAAATCCCAGGGCGATTCAGTTTTCCAATCCGGGTGCGCTGTGTAATGAGGGCAATCCACTTGCTCCATGTAGCACTGGTGGCATGGTGGGTTGAGGGAACCTTTCCTCTGAACATCCACCCCAGCACTGGCAGTCGGGGTGCCAGGAGGAGTTGTGCTTCTGTGCCAACCACCTCTGAGGCTGCTTGGACCCCTTCGTAGGCAGCCAAGATCTCCTTCTCTGTTGGGGTGTAGTTAGCTTCAGACCCTCTGTAGCTCCGACTCCAAAATCCTAATGGTCGGCCTCGAGTCTCACCAGGCACCTTCTGCCACAGGCTCCAGGACAGACCATGGTTCCCGGCTGCAGAGTAGAGCACGTTCTTCACATCTGGTCCCGTCCTGACTGGGCCAAGGGCTACTGCATGAGCAATTTCCTGCTTTATCTGGGCAAAAGCTTGTTGCTGCTCAGGGCCCCAATGGAAATCGTTCTTCTTGCGGGTGACCAGGTAAAGAGGGCTCACAATCTGACTGTACTCAGGAATGTGCATCCTCCAAAAACCTATGGCGCCTAAGAAAGCTTGTGTCTCCTTCTTGTTGGTTGGTGGGGACATAGCTGTGATTTTGTTGATGACATCAGTAGGAATCTGACGCCGTCCATCTTGCCACTTCACTCCCAGGAACTGGATCTCTCGAGCAGGTCCCTTAACTTTACTCTTCTTGATGGCGAAGCCGGCTTCCAGGAGGATTTGGATGATTCTCTCTCCTTTCTTGAACACTTCTGCTGCTGTGTTCCCCCACACAATGATATCATCAATATATTGTAAATGTTCTGGAGCCTCACCTTTTTCTAGTGTAGTCTGGATCAGTCCATGGCAGATAGTAGGACTGTGCTTCCACCCCTGGGGCAGTCGATTCCAGGTGTACTGCACTCCCCTCCATGTGAAAGCAAACTGAGGCCTGCACTCTGCTGCCAGAGGAATGGAGAAAAATGCATTGGCGATATCGATAGTGGCATACCACTTTGCTGCCTTGGACTCCAGCTCGTACTGCAGTTCCAGCATGTCCGGCACGGCAGCGCTCAGTGGTGGAGTCACCTCATTCAGTGCACGATAGTCTACGGTCAGTCTCCATTCTCCTTCAGATTTACGCACAGGCCAGATGGGGCTGTTGAAGGGTGAGTGGGTTTTGCTGACCACCCCTTGGCTCTCCAGCTCACGGATCATTTTATGGATGGGAACCACAGCATCTCGAGTTGTTCTGTATTGTCGGCGATGCACTATGGAAGTGGCAATTGGTACCTTTTGCTCTTCTCCTTTCAGAAGTCCTACAGTACTTGGATTCTCAGACAGTCCAGACAAGGTGTTCAATTGCTGGATGCCCTCTGTCACCACAGCTGCTATCCCAAATGCCCACCTGAATCCTTTTGGATCTTTAAAATACCCCCTTCGGAGGTAATCTATGCCCAAAATGCATGGGGCCTCTGGGCCAGTCACAATAGGATGTTTTTTCCATTCATGTCCAGTCAAGCTCACATCAGCTTCCACCAAGGTAAAGTCCTGTGATCCACCTGTCACACCAGCAATAGAAACAGATTCTGCCCCCACATATCTTGATGGGACTAATGTGCATTGGGCACCAGTATCAACCAAAGCTTTATACTTTTGTGGTTCCGATGTGCCAGGCCAACGAATCCACACAGTCCAGAAGACACGATTTTCCCTCGCCTCTCCCTGGCTAGAGGCAGGGCCCCTCTAAGCCTGTTTATCCTTCTTTCCTTGGGCATATGTCTTAGAGGTTCCTTCAAGGGGATCAGATATATCATCATCATCATACTTGGCAGCTTGGCTACGGGCAACTGGAGCTGCTCTCCTTTTGGTGGAACTTCCTCTTTGGGTCTTGCCTTCCTTCAATTCACGCACCCGTTGTGCCAGAGCAGCAGTAGATTTTCCATCCCATCTCCTCATGTTTTCTCCGCAATCACGTAGGAAGAACCACAGCTCAGCTCGTGGGGTGTACCTCCTCTCCCCATCAGGGGAACGTCTGCGTTGGATACCAGGGCCTCTAATTTGTACTGCTGAGATTTGGAGAAGGTCCTCTTTAATCTCCTCCCTGAGTCTTTTATGATTCTCCTCTATCTTGTCTTCTAATTTCTGCAGACGTGTTTCCACAGCTGCAATTCTGGCATGTGTTGGGCCATGCACAGCATCTGCATATGCTCGGAGCTTCTTTGCCATATCAAGCACGGTCTCATCCCTCTCGTCCCGCTTCATTATTGCTAAAGCAGAAGCATATTCATGGGGCCCAAGTCGTACAAGTTTTCGCCACATCACAGATGTACATGGTACCAAGTCCGGATTCCTAGTTGTTATGTCATCTGAGAAGATAATCTCTGCCACTGCCATTTCTCTCAGGCGTTGGATCCCTTGTTCTATCGTCTTCCAGTGGGTCTGCTGCATATAAAGATCATCTGCACACAGGTATCTTTGTGCTACACTGTCCAGGACCCGTGCCCAGAGGCTGTGAGGGTTAGGCCCTCTCATCATTCCTTGGTCAATGACAGGATCATGTGACAGGGATCCCAAATGCCTGGCTTCAGTGCCATCCAGAATTGTAGCCTCGCCTGCAGCATCCCAAAGACGGACCAACCAACTAATTATAGACTCATCAGGTCGTCGGGTGTAATCCTTTCTTAGGCCACGGAGGTCCTTTAGGGAAAAAGACTCAATATTGGCCTCTGATCTTGTACCAGTTGCTTTGACTCCTGGTTTTATGTCAGGAGGCGTCGAGGGTCCTTCTCCTGCATCATCATCATCATCATCCACTGGTCGATCAGTCTTGTCTGTGCACTTTCCACTTCTCGTGCTGGTAGCAACAGCCATTGGTTGAGGCTTACTGACAGGTTTAGCTGCTGGCTTAGGCTCACTGTCTGGTGTAGTTGTTGGCCTCGAGCCTGGGGTGTTGGCTGCAGCCTGAGTGACTGGGATAGTGGCTGATTTATCTGCCTGTCCCCCTTCCTCTGTCTGCTGCCCTACAGTATCTAACAGGGTACGGTAAGCATATGCCAGGGCCCAGCTCACTGCAATGATCTTCTTCTCCTTAGAATTACCATGGCACTTCTCTTTCAGGTACTTTGCTACCTCAGCTGGGTTCTGAATTTGTTCACATGGAAAATCCCAGGATGTAGGGTCAGAAAATTCCTTTAAGACTTGGCCCATATCCTCCCATTTCCCACACCATTCAGGATTCCTCACGCCTGGCTCTACTCTGGGGTCAAGGGTCTCAGCCCCTCTAGAAATCTCAGCTCTCATTCTAGAGAAACTGCAGACTGTATAGAGAAAGCTTACTATATTAAACACCAGAAAGATGGTCTCTTTAACACTCAGGGGGAACTGAACATTCTCTAATAAGGATGTAACAAATTCAGAGGAGAAGAAGGAGAACAAAGGCTGAAAAGCCTCATCCCCTGCTTCTCCTCTAACAAACTGAGTGCACAACCACAACCAAGAACCATACATTCCTGGAACAGATTCCAGCACCTTTATAAATCTCCTGCAGGCCATTAAAACCAAGCCCAGCCCGATGGATATTTTGGTCAATGCCCCTCTGCTACAGAAACTACGCATTAGGGACAATACCGGAGCTATTTCTGGATAAGCAAATAAACCCAGGGACCACAAAGGTATTAAGACTTCAAAAAACCCTAGGGACCATAATCCCATGCAGGCCTCCACCCCAAAAGACATGAATTCCAACAACATAGCCAATAACTGCTCTATACCAACACAAAAGAATTTAAACCAAATTATTATTATTAGAACAGGTTTTTTTCCCACTTTCTCGAGCCTCGAGTTGGGCGCCAATTTATTTGTCCTGGTTTTGGGCAAATTTGGGGGAAAACCTCCAGAAGGAGCCCCCAAACAGCAAACCCCCCGACTCCTCCCCCCCCACCCCACCGGGTTCGGGAAGAATTTCCTCGGAGAAGAGTGGGAGAAAAAACCTGTTTATTTAACAAGCAAGACACTCCCCAGCACAGGGAAAAAAGACAACACCAGCTGACAAAAAAAACTCTTTCACCGTTCTGAAGGGATGACAAACTCAGTCTCTCTGGCGAGTGGTCGCTCAGTTATCAGTCTCTGGCGCTGGGGATGACTGCTGCAGGTGACAAAGTGTAGCCTCCCGGTGTTTCTTGGGGTTCCCAGGTCCCCGTCCGTTCAGATGGTATCCAGGAGAGGGAGGGGACGGGGTGGAAGAGAAAACAGTCCAGGGAAAAAGTTGGACTGCCTAGCTGAACTAACTAATAAGCAGAAAGCAAGGGCAAAGCGAAGGAAAGAAAAAGGCAGAAGCGAGCAAGCAGGCAAGCAAGCAGGCAAGCAAGCAGGCAAGCAAGCAAGCAAGCAAGCCGAGCTAAAACCTCTCCTAAACATAGACCATGGGGGAGGTGAGCCGGCTGATAACAAGACAAAACAAAGCTTCACTCTCAGACTCAGTCCTGGAAGCACAGGACATAATACCAAACATAATCAGGACACACGATTGGAGATAGAAACACCATAACATCACCCTAGGACATGGTCTTGATTTGCTTTTCATTTCTTTTCATCCCTTTAAAGCATCCAACACTGGGGTAAAAATAAAGACACTGAACTGAGACATGGGTGGGGACATGGAGGGACTAAGACATGGTGGGACACAGACATGGAGAGTGACATGGGGACACATGGACATGGATGGGGACGTGGCCATTCGTGGGGACATGGGGGGACACGGGCGTGGATGGAGATGTGGGGGACAGTGACAGGGATGGAAACATGGTGGCAACACAGCCATGGGTGAGGACATGGTGGGACATGGCCAGTGACATGTGGGGACATGGCCACGGCCGGTGCCATGGGGGGAACTTGCAGGGGCTGTGGGGGATGCTGGCTTGGAGGGAGTTGAGGGTTCCTGGCAGGGACTTGGGGCTCGCTGAGGCCTTTGGGGACCCCAGGCCGAGCGGCTCCGGCTGCGCTGGGAGACCCTGGCGGAGGTTCTGGGGCAGCTGCTCAAGGACCCCCTGCCCTGGAGCCCCAGCCGGGCATTGGGCTCCTGGAAGGGAATGAACGTCCTTGTCCCCAGCAGGGAAATCCCAGCACCCCCAGGGTGTCAGGGGCAGTTGAGATGCCACAACAGGGAGAGGAAAGCCAGACAGAGCTGTCCTCCTCCAAAACTGCACACTATAAATCACAATACTTTGGGATTCCACCAGAAAGAAGATTTCAAGAGGTGCCTGAATTGAGGGAAAGGGGGATGGGACCCCCAGAGATAGCAGGAGGGCCCTGGAAGCCTCAGAAAGAAGCATGAGGTCAGGGGTGGTTGACTGGGCGACAGTGGAAAAGGGCTGGAAGAGCATGGGAAAAGAGGGGGCTGGTACCCCTAAAGAATTGGTCAGGGCCCTGGGACCGCCAAATTGCATTGAGAGATGTCCCACTCCTCCTCCTTTCTAGTCCTGCCTCCTCTCCAGTCCTTCTCCCAGTCCTTCCTGAGCCCTCCTCTGCCTCCATCCCTTTTCCTCCTCCCCCTGGGCCCAGCACCCACCCTTCACCCCCCCGTTTTTCCCAACACCATCACATCCTGTGGTAGGAGCTGGGATGGAGCCAGGGCAGGTCGGGCTGGGGCAGCGCTGGGCTCTTGGGCCAGCCTGGGCACCCCCCCATGCACCCCCTCCCCAAATTCCCGTTTGTTTATTGGGGTCCTGGCACCTTTGGGGTTGGGGCGGTGCCGTGTTGGGGTTCAGGGTCTTCCCAAGGCCCCCTAGAGCAGGGTGAGAAGGGAGGGACACGACCATTCCTGGGGGTCCCCATTCCTGATCCATGCTGGGGCCAGTTCTGCGACCTCCCCAATCATGGCTCTCCCTGCAGGGTCCCTCCAAGTCCTTCCCCACTGTTCCCCAATAAACAGGACCAGGCAAACTGGGAAGCTTTATTGGGAATACTGGGAGCAGCCGTTCGGGGGCAGAGTGACACCGGGCTGGGGGTCCCCGGGGGGAGCACACACCTTCACCCGAGTCCCGCTGGCCCCAGACAGGTGAGCTCCCAGCAGCACCAGTAGCACCAGTAGGGCCCCAGCTCCCCCGACACGCCCCATGCCCAGCGCCGGGCGGTGCCGCCAGCCCCAAAGCAGCCGCGCTGTGCCCTGGGGGGGTCCCCGCGGCCCCGCCCCACGCGGCACTGGGAGCACCAGTCCGGACCAGTTGGAAGCGTGGGCGGGCGGCACCAGAACCCACGGAAGTGAGTCCACCACAAGGCGTTTAGAACCCCCAAAATTGGCGGAAAGCATCAACACCAAAATAGGGGTCACACCTGCCCATAAACTAACCGGGAAATCCCCCAAAGCGTTTATGACCCTCTAAAACTGGTGGAAAGCACCAGGATCTTCCCTAATATCAACTTCTATGCTAGTTGCACCTGGGGAGAAGAAACTCAAGAGAGAAATTCTCTCTGTGAGAACTCCCTCTGGGAGTTGATGGGACCTATTGGAGGCTGGTTTGGTTATTGACAGCCTGAACAACCAATTGCAGAAAGTTAGTTCGCTCGGTGAGCACACATTTTGAAGGCGGTAACCCGGGAAAAAACTCTCATTTATTTCCGGTGGCTGAGCAGGGAACAACGGCCCAGCCCGGGCTCCCTCCCATGTGGGGGGAGCTCGGGAGGCCGCTGCGCCCCGTTTGCAAACCAGGGAACCCGATGGCCGGGGGGAGGAAAGGCTCATTGATGAGACCTTAGCCCGGCTTCCTCCCCTACGAGCCCGCGGCTCTGGGGGGGCCCGGCTCCTGCTGCTGGCTCGGAGCAGCTTTGGAGGGGCCGAGCCCGCCCAGACCCCGCACGGCCTGGGGGAGGCAGCCGGGCCCTGTCTGGAAGCAGGGGTGGCCATGGGCAGTGTGGGGCTGCAGCAAGCTCCAGAAAAGCTGATTAACATCTCAGCCGCCCCCACACCCAGCGCCGTGACTTCTGTGTGAAACTTTAACTCTTTAGTGCTCAGGTAAGATTTTGCAGACCTCCGGCTTTCCTTTGAATATGAGAGGAGAAAAGGGAGATGCTCCAAAGTCAGTGAAGCAAGAGCTAAGTTTCTTTAGATGGAAGGAGAATGAGGAGATGCTGTGAAGATGGCTGAAAATCCTTTTGTAAGATTGTAGGGATGAACTGATGTACTGAATATTCCTATAAACCACGGAGAAAGACACGGGGAGGTTAGAGATGTTCCATTTGATAGATTGTTAATCAAAATGCATCTGTGTTGAGAATCCTTCACCCCGAGGAGAAAAGGGGATCTCTTTTTCTGGAGATGGAGCATGAGCAGAGAGAAAGAGAGATGAAGAAAATGTTTGGTTTGGAACAGTTAATTCTTAATACCCCATGAGTATGGCCCATAAGCACAGCTTTGGGAAAGCTGTGAAGATGGGAGGAACTTCACGACTTGGCAAGTTTTTTCCCGGGCAGATGCAAATCGTGAAAGTGAAGCCACGAGAGGACTGTTTTTTTCCCTTCTTGTGGTGAAGTCCCTATGGCCTGACAAGAGGAAACTTCTCTCTCCAAAGTGAACTGAAAAGGACTATTTAACTTGGGAACTGACTGAAGTAGTTTTTTGTATGTTTGTTTTGTTGTTATGAAGGTTCGGAGAGGGAAGGAATGCGTGCTCTAGAGATCTTACTCTGAATTTGCTTTTCATTCTCTTTCTTTGTGTAGTTAATAAAGTTTCTTATACCCTTTTTAAGTTTTAGTCCTGCCTTGCACTTTTGCTCCTGGTTCTGTCTCACAACAGAAAAATGAGTATATTTAAATTGCAAGTCAAAACTATAACAATGGAGGAGAGTGTCAGCAGCTGCAGCTAAGGGCTCGTGTCCCATCAGAGTCTCTAACGATGGCACCAAAGCTGCTGCCTTGCAACAGCCGACTCTGGAAGGCGAGTGTGCCCTCGAGCAGAGCCGCTGAGGTCAGTCAGGGGGACAGGCTGCAGCTGAAGCTGCCAAGCGTTGCTGTGATTCTGGCAAGTCAAGAGAAAACCATGGTGACCACTTTCCCTTACACCCTTTGCCAAGCCACGAAAAATTGTGCCCATAGCATCCCCTCTTTTGGCATCCTGTCTGGTGTGCATGTCTTCCTGAGGAGGTACAAGCCTTCTGGGTGCTGCTGTTCCTGTGCACACTCTGGTCATTTTTCTCTGGTGTCCAGAGCCACGTTGACAGCAGCAGCTCCGCAGGCCAGCTCCAGGAGACATCGTTCTTGCCATGGTGGCAGCAGCTCTGTGGGTCCCGAGCTCAGTGTCAGGGGAGTCTTGGCCACACAGCACAGTGGCCTGGACAGCTCTGGGGACCCGGGCTGATCGCCAGTGCTGCCACTTCCCACTGCTCCTCGCCTGCAGCAGCCAGTGGCCGTGCTCCAGCAGAGCCTCCTTGTCCCTCCCTGCCCCTCCTTGTCCCTGGCCAAAGCAGCTTGGGCACCTCGGGGCTGTCCCCACCGTCCTGCTGAGGCCAGGCCTCGAGGGCTTCTGCCACGGGCACCAGAGACGCGTCGGGGAAGCGCCAGAGCAGCCGGCTGGCAGGAAGAAGGTGGCTGTCTGGGGGCTGCTTATGGCCTCTGCCACCCAGTTCCTCAGGGCTTCCCACCAACCCATCCACACAAGTCCTCCTGGCCCATCACAGCCTCCCGCCACCCAGCGCCACACGCATCCCCCTCACGCCTTCCCACTGCCTTCTCCGGGCAGGCCTTGGCAGCACCGCAGCCCTTCATGGCCTCCCACTGTCCCGTGCCCTCCACGCCTCCCCCAGGCCTGCCTGGCTGCTGAAGGAGCTCCAGAGGAGCCGCATCAAGAGGCACCTCAGAGCCCTCAGCAATCCAGCCAGCAACACACGGGCAGGACACAGATGGCGCTTCCAGGCTGGCAGAGGGGTGCTGGCCATCTCCAGGGACCGGTCTCTCAGGGATCCCCGCCGCAGCTCCGGCCTCTGCCCGCCCGCTCTGTCAGAAGCCTTAAGGCTTCCACAGAACCACCAAAGGCCAAGGGCCTTTTGGCCACTTTCCCTTCCACTCCGCACGCTTGGCCAACTTGGCGAGCACAAGCACCCTTTTTGCCCTCTTCCCCATTGGCCTGAAGACTCTGGGCACCAGAAGAAAGCTCCTGGACCTCTGTGTATGACAACAGCAATTTACTAATCCTACAATGGGGTGAAAGAACGTCCTTGAAGTGCAGAGGTGTTCCCTGCAGGCTCAGGTGGCCCCAGCAGACGCAGCCTCCCAGATCAGTTCTCCACACTGCTCACACAGGACAACCAGCCCCTGCGACACAGGGAAGGCCGTGACTTCCAGAGGCGGCGGAATCCATCTCGCATCTGCTGGAGTCGCGAGGAGGGAAGGCTCTGTACAACTCTGTTGATGTACAGAGTCTGAAGAGCCAGGCATGAGATGGCAGGGCTGGTGTCATCTGTCATGTCCTGAAGGGCTGGAAGAGAGAGGAACAGAGCCACAGTCAGAGCCTGCATCTGCAGGGACCTGGGGAGACCCTCCAGCCCCATCCATCCCACAAGGTCCACAAGGCTTTCTGTCAGGCTGTACATTCTAATGCTCTGCATGGAAGACAAGGCAGGGCAAGCCCACGCTGCTGCTACTGCTG
Organism: Sturnus vulgaris; assembly: GCF_052056855.1. Lineage (NCBI taxonomy): Eukaryota > Metazoa > Chordata > Aves > Passeriformes > Sturnidae > Sturnus > Sturnus vulgaris. The sequence continues at coordinate 7,514,976 of NW_028276185.1, read as the reverse complement.
CCGTGGAGCCCAGGGGCCGAAGGGCTGTCCTGAAGCACTCGGGCAGCTGAACAGCAACGCAGGAGAGCTGGGAGCAGCTGCCACAGCTCCCAAAGCCCAGCCAAGCCCAAGGGGCTGCTTTCCCCAGCCCCACGCTGCCCGCACAGCTTCAGCCGCTGCTGTCTTCTCACCATCGAGGGGTCCTTGCTGAGCTGCACGAGGCCTCTGAGCACCAGGCGACGCATCTCCCTGGACGTGCTCTGCAGGCGCCTTGCCATGATCTCCAGGACGCTGTCACCCCATTCTTTGATGTCCAGGAGGTCCAGGACCTGAAAGGCACAAAGCAGTGACCGGGGTGCCCAGCTGGCAGGAGCTCAGAACTGCACAGGGCTGAGCCAAGGCAGCAGCACAGGGCACGGGCACCGTCCCAGGCAGCTGCGGCTGTGAGAGGGCAGAGAGGTGGGAGGCAGCTCAGCTGTGCTGCCCATGGGGCTCACCTCCACAAGGAACGCCATGGCAGGCAGCTGCCAGTCTGAAATGTCTTGGCTGAGGAGCTCCAAGAGGCAGGAGATGAAGCTGCAACACCAGATCATGGAGACACAGCGCATCTCCCTGGTGGGGGGGAAAAGGCATCATTGCCCCTGAGCCGGGAGGGCAAAGCTGTCCCAGGAGTGACCCACGGAGCTCTGGTCTTTTCCCAAGCACCGCGTGGGCGCATTGGGAGGAAGCTGTTCCCGGGCACCCTCCTCTGCCAGCCTTTTCCAGTCTGCTCGTCCGTCTCTTTGTGACAAAGCCCTCTCACCCATGCCCATGGGAACTGTGTGGGGCACCCTGGGCACAAGTGCCGGGGGCAGCAGGGAGAAGGGGGTCTCACCTGGCCAGGAGTCCCACTGCATAGTGGTGGGTGTCAGTACAGAGCAGCGTGTCCCAGCCAGCCTTGCCTTCCATGGCTACCACAACACGCTCACACTGCACTCGGCAGAGCAGGACCTTCAGGGTCTGCATCGCAAACCTGTGTGCAGAGCAAAGCCCAGGTGATGCTGGCAGCCCTGGCTCCTGCCTTGGAAGGGATGGGGACACTGGGAGGACTGGGATGGAGCACCTTTGGGGGTTGGTGGCAAGGCCCAGTTGCTCCTGGCACCCCTTCCAGAAGGTATCAACCTCCTCTGGCGTATCCAGTGCGCTGATGTAAACTTGGAAGAGCAGACACAGAAAGAGACGGGGAAAATACTCCAACACTATAGGTGGGCACCAGGTCAGGTTGAAGACCCTCCACAGTGTCACGGTTGCCTGGAAAGAATGAACCACCCAGAGACAACACTCAGTGCCAAGACATCCGTGTGGCAGGGCCCGAGCATGCCAGGGAGAGGCCGGGGGAGACACCGCGGGGTCACCCAGCCTGGTGCCCCTGAACCTTGCCCCTAAGGCAGGTTTCAGCGCAGTGCCTGAGGCAGAGAGATGCAGCTGGGGGGAGGACAGAGAGCTAGCTGCTGGAGAGGTGGCCTAGGGGCAAGCCAAAGTCAGTTGCAGGAACTCACAGCCAGGGCAAAGACTCCTGTGCTGTCGCCATCGGAGGTGTACACACTGTCCACTGGCCAGGCGTTCAGCACATTGAGGAGTATCTGCAGCGCCGGCTCCGCAGTCCCAGTGGAGGACATGATCACTCCCCACATGGCCGTAGCAGCTCTGTGGGGTCAGAGCTCTGTGTCAGGAGGGTCTGGGCCACAGCACTGTGGCCTGGGCTGCTGCAGGGGCCCGCGCTGGCCGTCAGCCCTGCCTCTGCCCACCGGCCCTCGCTGGCAGCACCCAGCCAGCCCACGGGGGTGCAGGCATCTTGAGGGGCAGGGAGGGAGCGTGGCAGCACGCTCAGGGGCTGACATGGCAGCACTGGCAAACGGAGGCTCCTGGGACTGTCCCCCTGTCTGGCAGTCACCAGGGACAGGCTCTACAGGGTAACGGGCCGGGGAACCCTAAACCCTCAAGGCAGGTGGGGCTGCCGTACCTGTCACCTGATGGGGCCCAGCGCAGGAGAGTCATCAGCACATCGCAGGGGTATTCCCTGGTCAGCTCCAGAAGGGCCTTGTCCAGCCTGTGCCCAGCAGACTCATTGGCCGTGAGCCACTTGTGGATGTACCTCACCATGGCTGGCACCTGCAGAAGGCCCGGGGAGACTTGGACACCTGCCCGAGCAGCAGGTTCCCCAGCTTCCCTTGAGAAGTGCTGCCCTTCCCACCCTATTGGGCTGGGCCTCAAAGACTGAAGGAACCCAGCAGAGCTGGCTTGAGGCACCACACAATTCCTGGCCAGAGGCTGCTTACTTGCTTTGGATTGGAGACACCCTTCTCCACAAGCAAATCCAGCATGGCAGCCCCGGTCTCAGCAGTGAAGAGGGGAAAGTTTGCCAAGAGCCCAGTGCCCACACCGGTGGTCTCTTCCCGCCAAATGCACATGATGAATTCATAGATCATCTGCAGGAGAAGGGCAGGAAGAGATTGAGAATCCATGGAGTGCTCCAAGCACGGTGCTGGGCTGAGCAGTGACAGCAGGACCAGCCCAGGTGGGGATGGCTGCAGTACCTGCGCTGTTCTGCGGAAGCGGCCACGGGCAGGGTCCTGCTCTTGTGTCGGGTCCATGGCGGCACCTGGCAAAGAGCGAGCGCAGCCAGGGCTGAGGGGCTGTGGGAGAGGCCGGAGAACACAGGCCAGCCCTGCATTCCCAGGCAGGGACAGCCCTGGGATGCTCCAGGGATGGGGTGTGGCTGCCAGGGGGTTCAGCCCCAGCTCCTCTTCTGTCCTATCCATGGGCATGTTGGATGGGATGGGATGGGATGGGAGGGGAGGGGAGGGGAGGGGATGGGATGGGATGGGATGGGATGGGATGGGATGGGATGGGATGGGATGGGATGGGATGGGATGGGATGGGATGGGGCTAAGCTGGCTGCAGGCACCAGCCCTGTGGCCCAGCTCTGCTACTCACCCTCCTGCAGCAGCTGGATCTGCTCCAGCTCTTCAGGCTGCTGTGCTGAGGGAGCTGCAGCCTCCTCCTCCTCCTTCACCCAGGCCAGCCTGGGCACTCTGGGTGGTGTCTGCTCCATGTCACTGTTTGGAGTTGGGAGTGCTTGCAGGAGAGATGTCTCAGGAAAAGCTGCAGATGAGCAAGTGCTGCAGTTGTGCCTTGTGGGCACCTGCAACAGAGAAGCCTTGGGAAGGCTACAGGACACCGTGTCCTGCAGTCTGTCCTCGAGGCCACCTGCAGAGGAAACGCTTTGGAAAAGCTCCGGGTCAGTAGGGAACAAGCTGGCTGTGTGGGGGCTCCTCACAGCACCGCTCTCTCCGTCCTGTCCCGACGAGTGCACCGAGCACTGTGGTGTGGCCGTGTCACCGCCAGCACCTATGTCACGACGTGTCACAAAGGGTCACCCTTGTACGCTCTGTCCCTTTCCTATTGCACGGTGACCACGGTGCACTGTGTCACAAAGAGCCCTAGGACACACCTCCACGTGCCCTGGGGACATCCCCCCCCCAAAGTGGCCCAGCTTGCAAGGAAGACGTTCCCCCAAGGTTCGAGGACAGCCCAACAGGAATTTTAGGAATGGCTCAAACAACAAGCAGATGCTCCTCTGCTCTGCCTGCTCAGGGCAGCAGAAGGAGCCCCCACGGTTGCCGATGCAGCTGCAGCAGGAAGGGCATCGGGGCCTTCCACAGCAGCTGCCAGGGCCTCTTTGGGACAAGACCCGGTGCTGGGTGGCCGTCACACACACAGGAGTGTGACACAGACACGGGACGTATGGCCCAGGGCACGAATGCTGCTCTGAGTCCTGGGAGCAGTGAAATCAGCAGGTGTGGCAGAGTCCCTGCCAAAGGAGACCTGCCGCCCCCAAGGCCTGCCAATGCTGGTGCCTGCTCCTGCCACAGAGACCTGTGTCCCCTGGGGACTTCTCTGCCAGAGGACAGCCAAAGCCCGCGTGCATTGCTGTGTGTGCTCCTTTCTGCAGGCGGCTGTTGGCAGGAGCACCTGGTGGCAACACTTGGTCTCTGTCAGAAGCTGTTACTCCTTCCTGGAATGATTTTTGCTTGGAAGTGATTATCTGCAGTGTCCACGCATCTCCCGAACCCATCACTGCCTCCCACACGAGGTGACCACCAAGCCACTCTCCGGCCATCTGACCCGCAGCTGAGCCCTTCCCAGAGTGCCCGCACCCGCAGGGAGCGCAGGGCTGGATTTGGCCGCCAGAGAGTTGGTGACCCTCGTGAGATCCTCGGTGCATTTAGTTCCTACAGGAGTGTGGGCACCGCTGGGAAATGATCTGCATGCCTTGTTAATTGGATGTTCTTCCACCGCTAGCCTGGGGCAGGATCTCTCCCGGTCCTCCTCTCAACTCCCGGGCCTCTCCTCAGCCAATCAGAGAAGGCACCAAAATAATTGAGCCAATCAGAGCGCGCGGCGCTGATGACTCCTCAGGCAGTCCCAGAGCGCCCAGAGCTCCTCACCTGGACTCCACCCGCGCCCCGCCCCCAGCGCCCCCCGCCAGGAGAATTTGGGGAGGGGGGTATCGCGTTTTATCTTCTTTTTTGTTTTTCTAGAGTCGAGATTAAATGCTCTAGACATGGAATTTCGTGTTCGGACTCAGATGTTTATTAATTCTTATCTATATTACAGTGAGTTCAACATCACTTACAGCTAACAGGCTAAAAATGGCGACGTACCTCTCTCTACAAGGCCTTTTAAGGGCCAATGAGTCCAATTTAAAAAAGACACCATAATAGCCCAAGAACCAATCAGCCATGACCTGCAATGTGGAATTTTCTATCTAATTACAGAAGTACCACCTAGAGCCATGAAGAGAGTGAAGAAGAAAGAAACCTCCGCCCTAAAATCTCCATCTTATTTAATATATATTACTACATTCTAAAATCACAAATTTTATTTTTCCACTATGTGACACTGCACATTTCTATTCCAACAACACACCAGTGATCCCAGTTCTATCAGTCAATTCTGGAAACCTTCTTCACGGCCTCAGGTCAAAAGCAGTGTTTTCCTGGGGGTCAGTGCCTGTCAGCACAGAAAGCCCAAACCCCTCAGTTTCCAGGGTTCCAACAGGGGGGAGGTGTCAGACCCTGCCCGGCGCTGGCCATGGGGCGTGTGGGGCAGTTGGGGCCCTACTGGTGCCACTGGGAGCCCCCCGGGCTGGGGGCGCGGAGCTCTCGGGTGAGCGGGAGGGGCGGGAAGGGAAGTGGTGGGAACGGTGGGGAGAGAAAGGGAAATGGGGAGATGGGACCCCCAAACAGATGTTGGGGAGGGCTGCTGACTGGGGAATGTTGGGAAAGGGGGAGGAAAATACAGAGAAGCCTGGAAAAGAGGAACTGTGACTGTGGGAAGAAGGGTCGCATGCTGGCCGTGGGGCACTGGGGGTGCAAGGTCGGGGTTGCCCCGGAGCTCTTGGCTACTGTGGGCTGCTGGGGGCTGCTGGGGGGACACCCCAGGAACTGTGTCCTGCACACACAGCGCTGTTCCAGGAGATGGTTTAGTCCGAGTGTCACTTCATTCACGGCACCGACCGGCTGAGGTTCGTGGAGAGGAACATCTCCAACCGGGAGCAGTTCCTGCACTTGGGCAGCGATGTGGGGCTGCACGTGGGGACACCTCCTTTGGGGACAAGGCTGCCAGGCACTGGAACAGCGACCCGCAATGGATGGAGTACAGACGGGCTGCGGTGGACAGGCACTGCCGGCACGACTACGAGTTGTCCAGCCCGTTCCTCGTGGAGCGCAGAGGTGAGCGTGGGGCAGAGCGTGTCCCCTCGGGCCCTGCCCTGGGAATGACCCTGGAGCCCCTCAAAACCTTCCTGGGAATCACCTGAGACACGTCAGCCCTTCTTGTGCCCATCCCCGGGGCCTCCTGCCCCCTCACCCCAAGTGACTCCGGTGGCTCTCCCAGTCCATCCCACTCTGTCCCGGCGTCCTCACAGTCCCTCCCAGTGTCACCAGAGTCCCTCCAAATTCCTCTCAGTCCACAGCCATTCCATTCCCAGTCCACTCCCAGACCTCCACCCTCTCTACCAGTGAATTCCCAATCCCTCCCAGTCTGTTCCAAGTCCTTTTCAGTCCAATCCCGAACCTCCACTCTTTCTCCCGTTCCCCAATCCACTCCACTCTCTCCCAGTGTTCCCCCACTTTCTCCACTTTCATCCCCAGTCCCTCTCACTTCCTCAACAGCCCTCTTCCATTTCTCCTAGTCCCCACCCCAGCTGATCCCAGTGTGTCCCCGCTCTCTCCCAGCGCTCCCCAGTGCCCATCTCACTGTGGCCCTCGAGCTCCCAGCCCAGCCCCAGATGCCTGCTCTGCTCCGTGATGGATTTCTGCCTTGCCGAGATCCAGCTGAGATGGTTCCAGGGCCAGCAGGAGCTCTCGGGGCATGTGGTGGCCACCGACCTGGTCCCTAATGGGGACTGGATTTCTACCAGCTCCTGGTGCTGCTGGAAACCCCCCCGGCACGGGGTCAGCTCCAGCTCCAGGTGGAGCACATCAGCCTGGAGCACGGCCCGGACCCCACAGTGTGAGGGGCGTGGGGGAGGCACTGGGGGAGCTGGGAGAGGGATTGACGTGTGCTGGGAGTAACTGGGAGGGAGTTTGAGATAGCCTGGATTAAAACAGGAGAATGGATCGGCGGTCTAGGATGGCTGAGAAGGAGTTTGAAGGATGCTGGGGAGGGTGGGATGGGGTTCTAGGGGTCCTGGAGAGCACTGGGAGGGTGTCTGGGGGTGCTGGGTATAACTGGGAAGGATCTGAGTGAGCGTGGAGGAGCTGGAAAAAGATCAGGGATTGGAAAGCAGGGTTTGGAATGAGGTTGGTTGTGTTGGAAAGAGACTGGGAGGATCTTGGTGAGTTCTAGTGTGGCTGGGAAGGGATTGGGAGATGGTGTGGGGGTCCTGGGGCAGTGGGGGGCAAATGAGAGGGAGTTATGGCATTTTGAAAGGGACAGGAGGGGTTTGGTGGGTCCCAAGGAAGCCAGGAAGAGATTAGAAGAATTAGAAGTTTTAGGGAGCCCTAGGTGGGCTGGGGGAGATTGGGAGGATTCTTGGAGAGGCTTGAAATATCCGTGAGAGGTTTTGGGTGGCCCTGACCCCTGTGATGCCCCAGAGATGACGCCAGACGCCGCTCACAGCAATGTGCTGACGGAGATTGGTGGCTCCGTGTTGGGCTTCGTCTTCCTGGCGCTGGGGCTCGGCTTCTACCCGTGCAAGAAGGTGAGGGCGGGACCCCGGGTTCATATTCCCCCACCCCCAGAGTAGGTGTGCTCCTCCTGGGGACCTCCAGCCGGGTGTCACCCCCTTTTCTCTGCCCACAGAGTTCCTGAGCCGGCAGCGGCCGCAGCCCCTCCCCATGAACTCACGGAAGGCCAGGACCGCCTGATCCATCCACACACTGATTTTGGGAGGGTAGTGTGTCTCCCCCAGCCCTGCTGGAACTCTGCCTAAGCCCAGCTGCTCCCAGTGTTCCCAGTAAAGCTTCCCAGTTACACCCAGTTCATTTAGTGGGGGGTACTAGGAAAGGACTTGGGGGGACCCCGCGGGGGGATCGTGACTGGACGGGGAGGGTGGGGTCCAGGTGGGGAACACTGGGTGCTGCGGGTCTGCCCGGCAACCGGTGAGTCATCACAGCTGCTCTCTCTCATTGGCTGAATCTTCTTCATCGCATTCTCTGATTGGCTGAGGAGAGGCCCGGGAGTTGAGAGAAGGAACAGGAGAGATCCCGCCCCGAGCACCGGCACGGGAACAACAGAGCCAGCCTGGGCACAGCGAGGGAATTTATTACCAACCAAATCACAGCGGGACAAGGAAAAGGGAGAGAAATCTCTCCAACACCTTCCTTCCGCCCATCAGGGATCACCAGGACCACGGATCACCAGGGCTCTGCCCAACGGGGGTCACTGGGGATCATCCAACACCGATCCTCCCATGGGGGATGGAGCTGGAGCAGAGCACGAAGCTCTTCCCACCCTCGGGGCACTCGCAAGGCTTCCATTAGTGGTGACTCCGTTGGTGTCTGGTAAAGGTTGATCTGTCAGAAAAGCCCTTCCCACACTCAGGGCACTCGTAGGGCCTCTCCCCAGTGTGGATGCGCCGGTGGGCAGTGAGATGGGAGTTGTGCTTGAATCTCTTCCCGCAGTCGGGGCAGCGGAAGGGCCTCTCCTCTGTGTGAATCCGCTCATGTCTGAGGCGATCGGAGCTGGTGTGAAACCTCTTCCCACACTTGGGACACTCGTAGGGCCTCTCCCCAGTGTGGATGCGCTGGTGGTATTTCAGGGCAGAGATCCACCCAAAGCTCTTCCCACATTCCAAGCAGGTGTAGGGCCGTTCTCCTGTGTGGATCACCTGGTGCTGCATTAGACCAGAGATGTCTCTGAAGCTCTTCCCACATTTCCCACACTCGTAGGGCTTTTCCCCAGTGTGGATCATCTGGTGTCGGATTAGCTCGGAGCTCCACTTGAAACCCTTCCCACATTCCAAGCACTTGTGGGGCTTCTCCCCTCCATGAGGCTTCTCCACCAGCTCTGAGCTCTGCCTGGATCTCCGGCCGCCTTCCCGGCTCAGGGAGGGTCTTTCCTCCTCGCAGCTCTCTGGGATGGGTTTGCAGCCCCTCCTCAAGAGAGATCTCCGGGGCTTTTCCTCCTCCTCCATCTGCCAACGCCTTGGGAATGAAAAATCCTGGTTTGGGGAAAAAACAAGAGGGGAGTGCCTTGAGCTGGCGGTTCCCCTTTGCCCAAGTTCATCCCAGAAAATTACTGGCCATATTGTCTCTCTAAGAACCTCTGAAACACCAAGATTCAGCCCCAAAATCCTCCAAACCTCAAGATACACATCAAAAACGCCCCACAAAGCAAGATTCAGCCAAAATCCCCTTGAAATACAAAGATTCAGTCCCCGCAAAAGAAATAAAGCACCAACTTTTACCCCAATAAAGCTTTCAAACACCAAGATTGACCCTTCAGAAAATCACAGATCCCCCTCTCTGGTCACCTGCTGCATTTGGAGGGGGGCAATGAACTTGGGGCTGCAGGGGTGAGGCTGTAGATAGAGGGAGGGATGGAAACTTGTCTTGCTTCTCTTTTCTGCTCCTCCTTCTCCTGTGTCCCTGCTTTTCCTCACATTTCTCTTCCTCCTACTATTCCTCCTTCTCATGCACAATCCCACCTGCTCCTCCCATATGCATTATTTGACCATTTTGTTCTTCAACCCTGCTTCTCCTTCCCTTCTCCTGCTGCCCCCAGGCCCAGCACCCACTGCCGGCTCCCTCTTCCCCCCAAACCCACAGCATCCCAGCGCAGGGGCAGCGATGGAGCTGGGGCAGCTCGGGCTGGGGCAGCGCTGGGCTCTCGGCCGCTCCCGCCCGCACTCGCTCCCCACTGCAGCCGCTGCCGCCACCACAGCGCGGGGGGGCCCGGCCTTGGTGCTCCCCCCTCCCACCTCCCCAAATTCCCCTGCCGGGGGGCGCTGGGGCCAGGAGACAGACGAGTGACAGATCAGGGGGGCTGGGAAGAGTCGGCAGCCAGAGAGCACTGAAAATCTCAGCAGGGACTACAGTGGCATCTTCGGGGACTAAACATGGCAGGGCACCCGTGGAGGGTAGAAAGGGAAAGCCAGGAAGGGCTCCTGGCCAAAGGGATGATGATCCCAAAATATCTCTGAAGGGTCCCTTGGCAGCATGTGGAGGGAGTTTGCACATTCTCCCAGAGGTAATCACGGACATGGACACCCAGGAGGGCAATAAGGGAAGTCGCAATGGATTTAGACAATAGAGGATGGATGCTGTTTGTGTGATGAGAAGGGCTTGGGTGAAGGGCAGTGTGCAGGAATATGGTTCAGGCAAGACGAAGCAGCAGGAATCTATGTGGGAAGAAAACGGATAATGGAAAAGAGGAGGAAGAGAAAAATAGTGAGGATGGGGATGTTTTTCAGCAGGCTCTTATCCTCAGAAGTTGCCAGCTGATGCAGATCCTTTGTATCCCCGGTTGCCAGGACAGGCACACAAGGAGGTCAGGATTGCAGGGGGTTTCTCTGTGCTGGGCAGCGGCAGGAGCGGGCGCAGAGGGGCGGCACCGGGAGCACGGGCTGGGGGCCTGTGGGGAGCTGCGGGGCCGGGCCGGGGCTGTGGGGCAGCCGGGGCTCAGCGCCGGGCGCTGCCTGAGCCCAGCACCCCCCGGCAATTGCAGGCCCGGCAGTGGCCCCCGGCCCCCAGGAGGCTGCGGGACGCCCCGGCCGCTGCCCGGCCCCGTGGAGCTGCCGGCCCTGCCCGCCGGGGGGGCCGCGTTTGGACACTGCGGCAGGACAGGCACCGGCTCTGGGATACGGGCTGGCCACGGCAGCCACAGCACAAGGAGCAGCAGGACAAAGGAACAGCTGGGAAATGGGGACTGGACGTGCAAGCATCCAGATTAGCTTTTAAGCATTTTCCTTGGGTCACTGCAGAAAGGAATGATTTAGCAGAAAGCTCAGCAGCTGTCAGAGGATGAGCACCCCCAGGCACTGAGGGGGCTGCAGGAGGGGCAGAAGAAGCCCCTGGAGCACTTGGTCACAAAGGCACAGCAGGGGAATGCAAGAAGGGATGAGGAAAAGGCCAAGGGGAAGGCAAAGGCCATGGCAGAGTTTCTACAGCCCCTGAGGGATGAACCCCAGGGCCCAAGGGGGCCCCAGCACCCAGGGGAGGGTTTGAAATGCAAGAATTTTCATTTGCACCTAATTGTGATTGTAATGTACTGAGAACGGATTTGATGGCTAAAATTCGAATGCAAATTAACATTGTAAAAGGTGGTACAGAGTCAAGTTCTCTTTTGCCTTTGTGTCAAATGTCTGGCAAGGCCGAGGCTGAATTGAACTCAGAAGTTTGGGCAGCTCCAGAAAAATAGGGAAAATTAGATATGGAGCCTCTCCAAATCTCTTTGAATCAACCAGGACAAGTGGTGTCTAAAAGCAATACCCTATTCCAAGGGAGGGAAGGAAAGGCTTAGAGCCTCTTATTGAGTCCCTGCTAAAGGCAGGACTTTTGAAGCCAGGGATCTCTCCCTATAATGCTCCTATCCTGCCAGTCAAAAAATCAGATGGAATCGAAAGAATGGTGCAGGACATAAGAATAATAAATGAGATTATTAAACCTAGGCACTGCACTCCACAGTCTCAGATCCTTACACCATCTTGAACCAGGTTCCCTCCTCACACTGACACCATTCAGTCCTTGATGGCAAAGATGCTTTCTGGGGATGCCCACTTACACAGGATGGTAAACTGGATTTTGCATTTGAGGGGGAACGAGAGGTAGAAGGGAAAATGGGAAAGACATGGACGGTCCTTCTGCAGAGATGCACGGAAGCACCAGCCTTATTGGGGCAAGCCTTGCAGAAAATATCACAAGAATTTACCCCACCCCCAGGGATTGGGTTAATGCAGGATGTGGATGACTTGCTGCAATCAGGAGGACAAGAAGTGGTAGAAGAAGCCTCTGTGAAATGGCTGAATGTTCAGGCTAAAAAGCATCTTTAAATATTTGAAAAAAAAAAAGCACAAATGGTGGAGGAAAAGGTTAAATATTTTGACTGAAGGTTTGTGGTGTATTGACCCAGAGAAAGACTAGGGAATCTCAGAAGTAACGTTAGCCAGAACTAAAATGGGACTGGGAGAATTCTGATAATTAATAGATAATTGCAGGACCTGCAATTGGATCCTCAATCCTGGATTGAAGATTCTCTGTTCTATCTAGAAGATTGTATGACTTTTTAACCCCAGATAGCCTCAATGTTGTGGTATGGACATGAGAAACTGCAAAATTTCAGAAAATGAAATAAAACCAAAATGACTGGTGCCACAGCCATGGCTCCTCCAGAAACAGAAAAGAAATTTGAATTGTATGTGGATGTTAAACAGGGCCATTCCCAAGGAATTCTTGTGCTAAAATGTTTAGCCCAGTGGCCAGAGTGGCCTCATTGTCTGCAGAATTGTGCAGCAGCAGCTTTAATGAGACCTGAGGCCCAAAAACTGATGGCAGCAGATCTCCTGTTGTTCAAGTCTGGCACCAAGTGAAAGCTTTGATAACCAAAGGAGCCTCTACATGGATGAGCAGTGCTCGGTGATTACAGAATGAAACTTGTTCAGTGGCACAGGAGGATTTAGAATTGAGGACAGGGGAAGGGTTTAACCCAGGCTCCTGATTGAACAGCCTGCACAGGGGGCTGGGAACAAACCCATGACTGCATTCGAGTGACAGAGCTCCAGAGCCAGGCTGGGAGAGATTTAGGAGAAATTCCCTGGCCTGAGGGACAAAATGTGTTTATGGATGGGTCTGCAAGGGCAGGAGAAGGGAAAAGAGCTCCAAGACACGCTCTGATGAAGGAAAGGGAATTAGACCAAGCTCAGGTTACCCCTGCATGGTCAGCTCAACCGGCAGAGCTGGGTGTGCTTGGAAGAGCCTGGCACTGAAATGCCCTGAGCAGGAAGGCTCAAATATCTTCTGGTGACAGCATGGCAGCTAACAGGGTGAAAAAAGCAATTCTGACTTCTTCAGCAATCTCTGTATCGCTTATGAAGGTATTTCTTAAAGAAATAATTCCAAAAGAACAGATTGCAGAAGCTACAGACTGAGACTGAGAACTCATTTTACAGCAAAGATCCTTCAGGGGGTTATGGCTGCTTTAGGAAAACAATGGGACCTCCACAAGCCCTGGCACTCCCAGAGCTCAGGTCAGGTAGAAAGAAAAAAAGGGAAATAAAGAAACTCCTTTGGAAGCTGGTGATAGAAACCAAGATGCCATGGCTACACCTTTTGCCATTGACTTGGGCAAGAATAAGAGGCAGACCTAGGGCAGATATGGAATTATATCCCTCGGAATTGATCTTTGCAATTCCTTACCCTGGGAATTCTCCACCTAGTGCGGGCTGGAGATAAGGGATGGATATTTCAAGCAGTCTGTGGCCAGAATCCTGTCTCTTGTGAAATCTCTGCCACAGGAAGCTGGGCTGGCACAGAGCCTGCCTTGGCACTTTGCTGTTCACAGCATCCACCCAGGACTCTGCCTCTCAATTACACTCACACACTGGGCTGCCTGCGATTCCATTGCTAGAAAATATACCAAATCTAAATTTTTTTAATATTCCATTTTACTAGTCAGGCTCGGTTTGCCTTTCTCTCAGGAAATAAATTTTAAAAGTTTTTTTCTAAGGAATGTTAGACCACTCAACAGAGATGAGTTTAACATCTCAACAGACTGGGAATAGCCCAAAACATATCCACAAAGAGAACGACATTCAACAAAACATCAACGAAACACCAGCAAACATCAAGGAACACCCACCCCAGACAGTGCCCCGGCATAGATGGAGACACCTGGTCTGGAAAAGACTGAGAAAGAAATCCAGGAGTGGGACCTCATTAACATCACAGGAGGAGAAATCCAGGTCCAATAGGAAACCAAATACTAAGAACTACACAACCTGGAAGCAATAAACACTAAACCAATGGATTTCAGCGAGTTCAGAATGTATAATTTCAGGAAAAATCTAGTAAAATTCACATCTCATGGAATGATTTTCTCTGCACACTCAGGCTATGTGAGGATGAAATTATTTCTGTTGCACACCCGGGCCAGGATCAAGTAATGCCTTGACTCTCTAGCATTAAGATATTGTTGGAGAGGTTTTGTTTTTTCTGCACTTTCAGTGACAAGATTACACCATTAGAAAATTTTTTCATAATAATCCTACTTTTATATTCTGAGTTGGGTTTGGACCAGGGGTGTGAAATCAATTTTTACTCCTAGGAGAAGAAGTAGAAAAATCTAGATTGCATTGGATTTTCTTTGTGTATATTTGTGGGTGGCTCTTAATGATGGCAGAATTTCAGAATGGGTTTTTTGATGCTCACCTTTATGTTGCATTTTGCAAAACTAGAAGAGTATTAATGGTGAGGCTTCAACACATAAACAGTTAGAACAAAATTGTTAAAAAAAGAGAAAAGAAAAAAAAAACAGATTGTGGAGGTGCACTTGTGGATCACCTAAGGGCTGCTCCGGAATAGAAGCATTGCATCCAGGCACAGCCACAACAGGAGCTTTAGAAATGCAAATTAACACTGCTAGGGCAAATTGTGCACAATGAATCAGGATGATCTTCATGCCTGGGGGAGGAATTTCGGTGATTGCCTCCGTCTCTCACCCCAAGCTCTGCCTGCTTGCACAGATGGAATTTGCACAACTAAAGGCAGAGCCCACAGTGAGGATATCTGACTGCAACAGAAATTGGTTAAGCTGCAAAGGGAATCAGCAAACGGAGAATGTTGGGAAAGCTTTACTAAAAAAAGTGGGGGGGAATCATCCCTCTCCCTGCTCCAACCTGTGCTGTCACTGTCCAGGTTATATAGGGTGTATTGGGGCACTGGGGTGTTTTTGGTGCCACAAGTTCAGGGAAATGAGTTGGAAATCCAAGTATGTGGTGATTTAATTAGAGAAAAGTGGTCAATTGATGCAGCCCTGGATGGAGGGAGCACCCAAAAACGGAAAAAAGATGAACAGACACCAGAGCCAATCCTACAACACCATGGACCAGCCCCTGGGAACCCTAACGAATTCATATCAGGACACAGAAAATCCATCCATAATTTAAGTGGCAGAATTAGGATAAAAAGTGTCCTCAAAATAATAACCAACCAGACAGCTCCAAATCCTGACCTTCCTGACGACCAATCCACTGAAATAAGGAAGGAGACATTTCACATGGGATAGGATCAGATTATCTATTAACAGAGGGAGGAGGAGTTTACGGAAAATTACATGACTCAAACTGCTGTTCACAAATAGATGATAACTGAAAAGTGGTGAAACAGATAACAAAGGAAATAAGAAAGTAGCTCGTATTCCGGAGAAACGATGGGAATGGGACACGTTTTCGTGGTTCCCTGGCAGACCATGGCTTAAACGAATGCTGCTGCTCCTCTGACGTGCTGCAGCAACTCTCAGCTTTTTACCATGCACGACACCTTGCGCCAAAGAGGACACAGGAAAAGAAATTGAGTCAATGGAAATTAAAAGTTAGTAAAGGCAATTCTTGAGAATATGAGAAAAGGAGGGATTGAAAGCAGTAAGATTAATACCCTAGTAGGGGTGCATATTAAGAGGGACATGCAGTAGGTGGATCGGGAAGTCTGAACCTTCCAAAAACGTCAGCCAGAGGGGAAAGGGACAGGGAGATGCAGACGGGAAAATGAGGATAAAAAGGAGGCGGCGCTTTAGAGACCGCATGGCAAATGCCGCATGACCTCTCTCTTTGTTCATCAATAAAGTCACTTTTACAGGACTCCTCTGTCTCCTGCGGGCACACAAACCTCTGGCCACGGGAATTTTCCCGCACAGCCCCGGGCACAGGGCAGACACCTCTGTGCCACCCACAGCAACCGGGACGAGCCAGCGCTGCTCCGGCACCGGCTCCTGCCGAGGCCCCAGCGGGAAGGAGACCGCGGGCAGCCGCTCCCGCAGCGCCCTCAGCCCAGCGCCAACACGGGCCGGCACCGGCACAACCAACCCGCCAGAGCCCCCTGCCGCCCCCGAGGCCCGCAGCGAGCCCCGAGCCCCCGCACAACCGAGCGCGGCTCCCACCTGCGCTGGGGCCGCCTCCGAGCTCCGCCGCCGCCTGTGGCTGAGGAATTCGATGGGATGTGTTGCCTTAACCTTTCTGACCACTCCCAGCCCATCTATGCCAGCATTCAAGCCCTGAAAGAAGGTGTCAATAAACTTCGGGTAGATAATGGGTACGACTGGCTGAACTGGCTCTTAGGGCACTGGGGACTCACTGGCTGGGTCAGGAATTTAGTTCAAATAGGTTTGTATGTATTAGGCATCATATTATGCCTTGTAGTAGTTATTCCTTGTATTTTACAGTGTGTTAAGAATTTAATAGACAAATCGCTGAAGAGTGTATTTTTAGTTAAAAGAAACGGGGGAGATGTGGATATGGGTAATGCAAATGAGACTGAGAGTACTGCAGATTTAATCAGCAAATGCAGCCTGACAACGAGGAAGCCTGGCAAGAGCAAACCGAGACCTGACTGCAAGAGGACTGGATCAAGTCTGGGTTATGGGAAATAAGATTTTACTAAGTCCAAATGTAAAGTTTGTCTATGTGAGAGTTTGTCTATGTAAGGTTTGTCTATGTGATTGCAGTAAAATATTACCAGCCTTCCTGTAAATGGTATATAAGCACATGTAGTGCTCAGTAAAAATTGGATTTTGATCACCATTCAGTGTCCCCGTCTCTCTCTCATCGTCGATAGTTCAAGTACTCCCAGTGGGATCCTGGAAAGAGAATGGTGGCACATCTACTGCCTGCTACCCCCCTCCAGGCAATATTCAACTGTTTCGTTCACAGACTCATCTTCCAGCACTCTTAGTGGGGTCAGCAGAGCCACTTCCCACTGGTGGGGGCAAAGAGCACCCTCTGTGCCTTTGTGGTGGGAGCAGACAGTGTTGTCTCAAAGGAAAGGTCAAAGAGAGACCAAGCTGGACCTCTGCCTCCTGCCCCTCACCCCACAAGGGCAGGAGGGCACAAAACTGAGCACTTTTAAAATTTTTTTTCTGTCCTGTCATTTCCAGGAGCTTGACTAGGTCGAAGGAGAGGATTCGAAGGATTTCATGAGGATCACTGCCAGTGCACACCACACATGGCCTCCCTCACCCCTTACATCATCATGGGATGGAGGGGTAGGAACCAACAATAGCCCTACCCCACTGCTCCAGAAGCCAAAATCCCCATGCAAGCATTTAGTTATGGCCTTCTTAGAGAACCACATTGAGAGGAATGTTGAATTTTTTCTTTACAAATGAGCTGTGGATCTGCCTGTAGATAAGGCTAGCACTGAGAGATAAAAGAAACAATGGGATGGATTCCACTGATTGATGAATGGAAAAAGATATTTGCCTTTACAAACAAACTGTAGGGCTGCTGATAAATGAAATTGGATATTGAAAGATGAAAGAAGCAACGGGGGAGAAAACTATGAATTCTGTAAGAATTAAAAATTAAAAGGGAGGGTTATACATTAGAGGGGAATTTCAGGTATCAGGCTGTCCTAGGGTGATGTTATGGTGTTTCTATCTCCAATCGTGTGTCCTGATTATGTTTGGTATTATGTCCTGTGCTTCCAGGACTGAGTCTGAGAGTGAAGCTTTGTTTTGTCTTGTTATCAGCCGGCTCACCTCCCCCATGGTCTATGTTTAGGAGAGGTTTTAGCTCGGCTTGCTTGCTTGCTTGCTGGCTTGCTTGCTTGCCTGCTTGCTTGCCTGCTTGCTCGCTTCTGCCTTTTTCTTTCCTTCGCTTTGCCCTTGCTTTCTGCTTATTAGTTAGTTCAGCTAGGCAGTCCAACTTTTTCCCTGGACTGTTTTCTCTTCCACCCCGTCCCCTCCCTCTCCTGGATACCATCTGAACGGACGGGGACCTGGGAACCCCAAGAAACACCGGGAGGCTACACTTTGTCACCTGCAGCAGTCATCCCCAGCGCCAGAGACTGATAACTGAGCGACCACTCGCCAGAGAGACTGAGTTTGTCATCCCTTCAGAACGGTGAAAGAGTTTTTTTGTCAGCTGGTGTTGTCTTTTTTCCCTGTGCTGGGGAGTGTCTTGCTTGTTAAATAAACAGGTTTTTTCTCCCACTCTTCTCCGAGGAAATTCTTCCCGAACCCGGTGGGGTGGGGGGGGGGAGGAGTCGTGGGGTTTGCTGTCTGGGGGCTCCTTCTGGAGGTTTTCCCCCAAATTTGCCCAAAACCAGGACAAATAAATTGGCGCCCAACTCGAGGCTCGAGAAAGTGGGAAAAAACCCTGTTCTAATAATAATAATTTGGTTCAAATTCTTTTGTGTTGGTATAGAGCAGTTATTGGCTATGTTGTTGGAATTCATGTCTTTTGGGGTGGAGGCCTGCATGGGATTTTGGTCCCTAGGGTTTTTTGAAGTCCTAATACCTTTGTGGTCCCTGGGTTTATTTGCTTATCCAGAAATAGCTCCGGTATTGTCCCTAATGCGTAGTTTCTGTAGCAGAGGGGCATTGACCAAAATATCCATCGGGCTGGGCTTGGTTTTAATGGCCTGCAGGAGATTTATAAAGGTGCTGGAATCTGTTCCAGGAATGTATGGTTCTTGGTTGTGGTTGTGCACTCAGTTTGTTAGAGGAGAAGCAGGGGATGAGGCTTTTCAGCCTTTGTTCTCCTTCTTCTCCTCTGAATTTGTTACATCCTTATTAGAGAATGTTCAGTTCCCCCTGAGTGTTAAAGAGACCATCTTTCTGGTGTTTAATATAGTAAGCTTTCTCTATACAGTCTGCAGTTTCTCTAGAATGAGAGCTGAGATTTCTAGAGGGGCTGAGACCCCTGACCCCAGAGTAGAGCCAGGCGTGAGGAATCCTGAATGGTGTGGGAAATGGGAGGATATGGGCCAAATCTTGGGGGAATTTTCTGACCCTACATCCTGGGATTTTCCATGTGAACAAATTCAGAGCCCAGCTGGGGTGGCAAAGTGCTTGAAAGAGAAGTGCCATGGTAATTCTAAGGAGAAGAAGATCATTGCAGTGAGCTGGGCCCTGGCATATGCTTACCGTACCCTGCTAGATACTGTAGGGCAGCAGACAGAGGAAGGGGGACAGGCAGATAAATCAGCCACTATCCCAGTCACTCAGGCTGCAGCCAACACCCCAGGCTCGAGGCCAACAACTATACCAGACAGTGAGCCTAAGCCAGCAGCTAAACCTGTCAGTAAGCCTCAACCAATGGCTGTTGCTACCAGCACGAGAAGTGGAAAGTGCACAGACAAGACTGATCGACCAGTGGATGATGATGATGATGATGATGCAGGAGAAGGACCCTCGACGCCTCCTGACATAAAACCAGGAGTCAAAGCAACTGGTACAAGATCAGAGGCCAATATTGAGTCTTTTTCCCTAAAGGACCTCCGTGGCCTAAGAAAGGATTACACCCGACGACCTGATGAGTCTATAATTAGTTGGTTGGTCCGTCTTTGGGATGCTGCAGGCGAGGCTACAATTCTGGATGGCACTGAAGCCAGGCATTTGGGATCCCTGTCACATGACCCTGTCATCGACCAAGGAATGATGAGAGGGCCTAACCCTCACAGCCTCTGGGCACGGGTCCTGGACAGTGTAGCACAAAGATACCTGTGTGCAGATGATCTTTATATGCAGCAGACCCACTGGAAGACGATAGAACAAGGGATCCAACGCCTGAGAGAAATGGCAGTGGCAGAGATTATCTTCTCAGATGACATAACAACTAGGAATCCGGACTTGGTACCATGTACATCTGTGATGTGGCGAAAACTTGTACGACTTGGGCCCCATGAATATGCTTCTGCTTTAGCAATAATGAAGCGGGACGAGAGGGATGAGACCGTGCTTGATATGGCAAAGAAGCTCCGAGCATATGCAGATGCTGTGCATGGCCCAACACATGCCAGAATTGCAGCTGTGGAAACACGTCTGCAGAAATTAGAAGACAAGATAGAGGAGAATCATAAAAGACTCAGGGAGGAGATTAAAGAGGACCTTCTCCAAATCTCAGCAGTACAAATTAGAGGCCCTGGTATCCAACGCAGACGTTCCCCTGATGGGGAGAGGAGGTACACCCCACGAGCTGAGCTGTGGTTCTTCCTACGTGATTGCGGAGAAAACATGAGGAGATGGGATGGAAAATCTACTGCTGCTCTGGCACAACGGGTGCGTGAATTGAAGGAAGGCAAGACCCAAAGAGGAAGTTCCACCAAAAGGAGAGCAGCTCCAGTTGCCCGTAGCCAAGCTGCCAAGTATGATGATGATGATATATCTGATCCCCTTGAAGGAACCTCTAAGACATATGCCCAAGGAAAGAAGGATAAACAGGCTTAGAGGGGCCCTGCCTCTAGCCAGGGAGAGGCGAGGGAAAATCGTGTCTTCTGGACTGTGTGGATTCGTTGGCCTGGCACATTGGAACCACAAAAGTATAAAGCTTTGGTTGATACTGGTGCCCAATGCACATTAGTCCCATCAAGATATGTGGGGGCAGAATCTGTTTCTATTGCTGGTGTGACAGGTGGATCACAGGACTTTACCTTGGTGGAAGCTGATGTGAGCTTGACTGGACATGAATGGAAAAAACATCCTATTGTGACTGGCCCAGAGGCCCCATGCATTTTGGGCATAGATTACCTCCGAAGGGGGTATTTTAAAGATCCAAAAGGATTCAGGTGGGCATTTGGGATAGCAGCTGTGGTGACAGAGGGCATCCAGCAATTGAACACCTTGTCTGGACTGTCTGAGAATCCAAGTACTGTAGGACTTCTGAAAGGAGAAGAGCAAAAGGTACCAATTGCCACTTCCATAGTGCATCGCCGACAATACAGAACAACTCGAGATGCTGTGGTTCCCATCCATAAAATGATCCGTGAGCTGGAGAGCCAAGGGGTGGTCAGCAAAACCCACTCACCCTTCAACAGCCCCATCTGGCCTGTGCGTAAATCTGAAGGAGAATGGAGATTGACCGTAGACTATCGTGCATTGAATGAGGTGACTCCACCACTGAGCGCTGCCGTGCCGGACATGCTGGAACTGCAGTACGAGCTGGAGTCCAAGGCAGCAAAGTGGTACGCCACTATCGATATCGCCAATGCATTTTTCTCCATTCCTCTGGCAGCAGAGTGCAGGCCTCAGTTCGCTTTCACATGGAGGGGAGTGCAGTACACCTGGAATCGACTGCCCCAGGGGTGGAAGCACAGTCCTACTATCTGCCATGGACTGATCCAGACTACACTAGAAAAAGGTGAGGCTCCAGAACATTTACAATATATTGATGATATCATTGTGTGGGGGAACACAGCAGCAGAAGTGTTCAAGAAAGGAGAGAGAATCATCCAAATCCTCCTGGAAGCCGGCTTCGCCATCAAGAAGAGTAAAGTTAAGGGACCTGCTCGAGAGATCCAGTTCCTGGGAGTGAAGTGGCAAGATGGACGGCGTCAGATTCCTACTGATGTCATCAACAAAATCACAGCTATGTCCCCACCAACTAACAAGAAGGAGACACAAGCTTTCTTAGGCGCCATAGGTTTTTGGAGGATGCACATTCCTGAGTACAGTCAGATTGTGAGCCCTCTTTACCTGGTCACCCGCAAGAAGAACGATTTCCATTGGGGCCCTGAGCAGCAACAAGCTTTTGCCCAGATAAAGCAGGAAATTGCTCATGCAGTAGCCCTTGGCCCAGTCAGGACGGGACCAGATGTGAAGAACGTGCTCTACTCTGCAGCCGGGAACCATGGTCTGTCCTGGAGCCTGTGGCAGAAGGTGCCTGGTGAGACTCGAGGCCGACCATTAGGATTTTGGAGTCGGAGCTACAGAGGGTCTGAAGCTAACTACACCCCAACAGAGAAGGAGATCTTGGCTGCCTACGAAGGGGTCCAAGCAGCCTCAGAGGTGGTTGGCACAGAAGCACAACTCCTTCTGGCACCCCGACTACCAGTGCTGGGGTGGATGTTCAGAGGAAAGGTTCCCTCAACCCACCATGCCACCAGTGCTACATGGAGCAAGTGGATTGCCCTCATTACACAGCGCACCCGGATTGGAAAACTGAATCGCCCTGGGATTTTGGAAGTAATTACAAATTGGCCTGAAGGTGAAAGTTTTGGTGTCACAGATGAGGAACAAGAACCAGTGACACGGGCTGAAGAAGCTCCACCATATAACCAACTGCCAGCAGAGGAAACACGCTATGCTCTATTCACCGACGGTTCCTGTCGCATTGTGGGGATGAATCGGAGGTGGAAAGCAGCCGTATGGAGCCCCACGCGACGGGTAGCAGAGGCCACTGAAGGAGAGGGTGGATCCAGTCAACTTGCTGAACTCAAAGCGGTTCAACTGGCCTTAGACATTGCTGAAAGAGAGAAGTGGCCAAAGCTTTACCTTTATACCGATTCATGGATGGTAGCCAATGCTCTGTGGGGATGGTTGGAGAGATGGAAAGAGGCTAACTGGCAGCGTAGAGGAAAACCAATTTGGGCTGCCAAAGAGTGGAAAGATATCGCTACCCGGTTAGAGAAATTACCTGTGAAGGTTCGCCATGTAGATGCCCATGTTCCCAGAAGTAGGGCTAATGAAGAGCAGAAAAACAATCAGCAGGTAGATCAGGCTGCAAAGATAGGGGTGTCGAAGATAGACCTTGATTGGGAACACAAGGGAGAGTTGTTCCTGGCTCGATGGGCCCATGATGCCTCAGGTCATCAGGGCAGAGATGCCACATATAAGTGGGCACGAGACCGAGGGGTGGATCTAACCATGGACAGTATTTCTCAAGTTATCCATGACTGTGAGACATGCGCTGCCATCAAGCAAGCCAAGCGGGTGAAGCCCCTCTGGTATGGGGGGCGGTGGTCCAAGTACAAGTATGGAGAGGCCTGGCAGATTGACTACATCACACTGCCTCAAACCCGCCAGGGCAAGCGCTATGTACTGACCATGGTGGAAGCCACCACTGGATGGTTGGAGACCTACCCTGTGCCTCATGCCACTGCTCGGAACACCATCCTGGGCCTGGAAAAGCAGGTCCTTTGGAGGCATGGTACCCCTGAGAGGATTGAGTCAGACAATGGGACTCATTTCAAGAACAGCCTTATAAACACCTGGGCTAGAGAACATGGCATTGAGTGGGTGTACCATATCCCCTACCATGCACCAGCTGCAGGGAAGGTGGAAAGGTACAATGGACTGTTAAAAACCACCTTGAGAGCATTGGGTGGGGGATCATTCAAAAACTGGGAGCAGCATTTAGCAAAGGCCACTTGGTTAGTTAACACCCGGGGTTCCACCAACCGAGCGGGCCCTGCCCAGTCTGAGTCCCTGAATATAGTAGATGGAGACAAAGTCCCAGTGGCACATATCAGAGGTTTGTTAGGGAAGGCAGTTTGGATCAATTCTGCCCCGAGTACAGACAAACCCATTCGTGGGATTGTCTTTGCTCAAGGACCAGGTTGTACATGGTGGGTAATGCAGAGAGATGGAACAACACGATGTGTGCCTCAGGGAGATCTGATTGTGGGGTGAGGCAGCATGAGACAGAAGGAAATATGTAAGTGTCAAAGGTCTGAGCAAGTGAGATGGAAATTTCTACTTGCTGAAGTTTTTACATGCTGTTTAGTATGTTCACGATATGGAGATAAGGGGTGGAATGTCCTAGGGTGATGTTATGGTGTTTCTATCTCCAATCGTGTGTCCTGATTATGTTTGGTATTATGTCCTGTGCTTCCAGGACTGAGTCTGAGAGTGAAGCTTTGTTTTGTCTTGTTATCAGCCGGCTCACCACCCCCATGGTCTATGTTTAGGAGAGGTTTTAGCTCGGCTTGCTTGCTTGCTTGCTTGCTTGCTTGCTTGCTTGCCTGCTTGCTTGCCTGCTTGCTCGCTTCTGCCTTTTTCTTTCCTTCTCTTTGCCCTTGCTTTCTGCTTATTAGTTAGTTCAGCTAGGCAGTCCAACTTTTTCCCTGGACTGTTTTCTCTTCCACCCCGTCCCCTCCCTCTCCTGGATACCATCTGAACGGACGGGGACCTGGGAACCCCAAGAAACACCGGGAGGCTACACTTTGTCACCTGCAGCAGTCATCCCCAGCGCCAGAGACTGATAACTGAGCGACCACTCGCCAGAGAGACTGAGTTTGTCATCCCTTCAGAACGGTGAAAGAGTTTTTTTGTCAGCTGGTGTTGTCTTTTTTCCCTGTGCTGGGGAGTGTCTTGCTTGTTAAATAAACAGGTTTTTTCTCCCACTCTTCTCCGAGGAAATTCTTCCCGAACCCGGTGGGGTGGGGGGGGGAGGAGTCGTGGGGTTTGCTGTCTGGGGGCTCCTTCTGGAGGTTTTCCCCCAAATTTGCCCAAAACCAGGACACAGGCGTTCCGGGAAGTCTGTGCCTCTCAAGTGCCTCAACCAATGGGGAAAGAGAGAGGGAAATGAGGCCAGGAAAATAGGATAAAAAGGAGGCTGCGTCCTCCAAAAATTGGAGAGATCCCAGGGGAATGTCCCATGGCCTCTCCCTTTATTCCAATAAAGTCTCCTTTTTGGACATAAAACTCTGGTGTTTGAGGATTAATTTTCCTGACAGAAAGCACTTTGGGATTCTTACCTGCACAAGCACGTGCAGTGCCTCAGTCATAAGTGCCTCAGAAATATCAGAAGTGTGTCTTCTTCAGAGTGTGGTCACAAGGGTTCAGAGTTGGAGCCAGTTCTGCGGGCAGGCTGATGAATAGTCTGGGGCTCCTCTGCAGAGCCCCATTCATTCTGGGGCTGCTTTCTGCTGGTTCTGCTGGACTGGCTCGAGTGAAACACACACCCAATTAACAGCAGTTAAATTACTCTGGCATGAAACAGTGGGGAACAGGCAGAGCAGTGAAGGGCAGCATGGACCAGTTGTTCTGGCAGCTCTGACGAGGTCTGGTTTGATACAGCACTCACAGAACTCAGCTCCACCTGTGACACTTCCACTTGCAGCAGATGACTGTTCCTCTTCACAATATCCAGCAAGGCAGGTCAAAGACACTTTTACCATTTTCATCTGCAAAAGGGAGAGGAAATCAGCAGCAAACATGAAGTAACCAGTCAGAGGTCCTGGGAAGAAACAAAAGAACAAAGAGTGGTGGAAAAAAACAGGTGGAGCAGTGATCCTTATCTGTGTGGGAGATATCCTCTGCTAATGGGCCATCTGTTAAAACCAGGTGGGGCAGTGTTCTTTATCATTTCCACAACCCATCCTTCCTCCAGGAAGATATCTTCTGTTAATGGGCCATTGAGTGCCACTGCATGACTGATAAAATTCCATCATCCCATTGGGAGATGCTCCAGCCAGGGGGAGGAGCCAAGCCTTTCCTACCTAGATAAAATCTGAGATTTGGAGCACCAAGGCAGCCCTTACCCACTGGTTTCCAGAGGACAAGAACTACCAGACCTTTCTACAGCATCACTGCTTCAAGAAGACCACTTCATCGGGACTGCTACCACCACCCTAACTAGCAGGGTGTCAGGTTGTATTCTGATTCTGTCAGTTGTTTTCTTTTCTACTGTTGCATGTATTTTAATTCTCTTCTCTTTTTTCCTATAAAATTGTATTTCTGACTTGGAGTCTCTCACTGGTTTTGCTTTCAAACAAGCACAATTTTGGAGGGGATTTTGGCTGAATCTTGATATTTGGGGAGTTTTTGATCCGTGTGTTAAAGTTTGGAGGATTTTGGATGGGAATCTTGTTGTTTGGGAGGTTATTAGAGACACAAGATGCTCAATGACTTCCAGTGATGAACTTGGTCAAGGAGGAGCACACAGTTTATGGAGCTGTCTTCTTGTTATTTCCCCCTAAACCAGGAATTTTCATTCCCCAGGTGTGCGCAGATGGAGGAGGCAGAAAAGCCCCAGAGATCTCTCAGGTAGAGGGGCTGCAAACCCAGCCCAGGGAGCTGTGAGGAGGAAAGACCCTCCCTGAGCCGGGAAGGCGGCCGGAGATCCAGGCAGAGCTCAGAGCTGGTGGAGAAGCCTCATGGAGGGGAGAAGCCCCACAGGTGCTTGGAATGTGGGAAGGGTTTCAGGTGGAGCTCCCATCTGATCCAGCACCAGGTGGTCCACACTAGGGAGAAGCCCTATGAGTGTGGGAAATGTGGGAAGAGCTTCAGAGACAGGTCCCATCTGATCCGGCACCAAAGGATCCACACTGGGGAAAAGCCCTACGAGTGTGGGAAATGTGGGAAGAGCTTCACAACGATTTCTCACCTGATGGAGCACCAGGTGATCCACACAAGGGAACGGCCCTACACCTGCTTGCAATGTGGGAAGAGCTTTGGGTGGAGCTCTGACCTGAGAAAACACCAGCGCATCCACACCGGGGAGAGGCCCTACGAGTGTCCCAAGTGTGGGAAGAGGTTTCACACCAGCTCCCATCTCCTCAGACATGAGCGGATTCACACAGAGGAGAGGCCCTTCCGCTGCCCCGACTGCGGGAAGGGATTCAACCGCAACTCCACCCTCATCAGGCACCGGCGCATCCACACTGGGGAGAGGCCCTACGAGTGTCCTGAGTGTGGGAAGAGCTTCTCACAGAGCTCTAACTTGACCCGACACCAACGGAATCACCACTAAGGGAAGCCCTGTGAGTGCCCCGAGTGTGGGAAGAGCTTCGTGCTCTGCTCCAGCTCCATCCCCCGTTGGGCAGAGCCCTGGTGGTCCGTGGTCCTGATGATCCCCATTGTGTGGGGGGAAGTTGTTGGAGAGATTTCTCTCTCTTTTCCTTCTGTTGCTATGATTTGATTGGGAATAAATTCCCTCGCTGTGCCCACGCTGTGTCTGTGTTGCCCATTTTGCTGTTTGGTGTCTTTGCTTGTCCCGTCTTAATCTGATCCTGGAGCTCCTGGTTAAACTCTATCTTCCTTTGCAGCTGGAGGGGCAGGGTCAGAGTGGCTTTGGTGGGTGCCTGGCATCAAGCCAGCATCACCCAGGCCATGGGCACCCCTGAGATCCCAGTGTGGGGATGCATTCCCCCACTCCTAGAGAAAGTGCCCACCCAGACTGAGGCTGGGATGAAACATGGTTATGACTGGAGCCCACTGTCTTGTGACCCTGCCAGCAGAAATCCAAAAGGAGACCTTTGAGCTCTCCTGGGCCACCGTGGGCTGTGACCAGCAGTCTCCCTCTGAGGGAGCCTCTCAGAGCCAGGAAACCCTCGGCTTTGCTGTGCCTGGAGGATCACTGAAACACGACGTGTCCTGGGCCCATACCCTCACTGCTCAAGGCCCCATCCTTCGGCCAGTGGGAGATGCAAAAACATCTGAAGGGAGGATTTCACTGAGCTCTCGGGGGAATTGCCTGTACTGACTGTTCCTGTCTGTGTGTGTGCCCCTGCACATATGCTATAGCAAATCTGGGAGAAATACAGCTTTCCTAGATGTGGAAGTACCTTGGATATCTAAGGCCTGTATGCCAGGTTTAGTTATAGTTATGAACTTACTTAAATACTTTTGTTGTTCTATTGCTAGGTTGTTAAATGTAAGTCATAAGCTAAGTGTTGTTTTTCTATTAAGTTGCTAAGTACAACACGGAAGTTATAGCTATAAGTTAGGTTAAATGCTGTTAAGTGTTACTGCTCTGTTGAATTGTTAAGGTTAAGTTATAAGTTTAGTTAGGTATTAGTTCATTGTTGTACCTCTGTTGGATTGCTGGGGCTAAGGTATAAGTGACAAATTAAGGGAGAAGTTAAAGTGCTGCTTAGTGTTGATTAGGTTTTAGGCCGTGTTCCTTTTAATCCTTGCCTGCACTCTCTTTTGTCCCATGCACCTGAACACAGCACACACCCACCCACACTCCCCTAGAGAGTTCTCAGTTCATTTCTGTTTTGGTTGCCTGGATTTTTTTGGTTTTGTTGTTGCTTGTTTTCCCTTGTTGTGCCTCAGCTGTCCTGTAGGCAGTAGAGTGAATCTTGCCAACAAACATGTGCTTTGTCATTTAATATTAAATCTGACTTTTGTTCATGCCCTTGTCACCAATTTTTAAGCGATCTTAAATACTCTCATTAATGATGAATGGATAAATGGATTTCAATGGATTTCAATCTCATTCAGGACAGCACCACAATGTCCCGCATCACCGAGGGCCCTGACACACGCCCGTGTCACAAAGGGCCACCCCCGGCACCCAAGAGCAGAGGGACAGCCTGGAAGTGGCCCGGAGCAGCCCCGGCCTCGTGGCCTTGTAGCCCCTGGCGTGGCCAGAGCCCTGGGAGGCTTTGGCCACGGTGGGAGCCGGCAGCCCCAGCCCCGGCCTGCAGAGCCCTGGGGCTGCAGCCCGGGCTGGCCGGGGCAGGAGGAATTGGCCGGGCCGGACGTGCCAGGGCCTTGTGGGCAGTGGCTCTGTGTCCCGCGGGAGGCCGGGGACGAGGGGTGTCCCTCAGGGCTGTGCCCGGGCACCGGGGCTCGTCAGTGCCTCGCTCAGTGACACCCAGGGGCACCGAGCGCAGCCTCGGCGCCTTTGCAGGGCACGGGGAGCTGAGCGGGGCAGGGGCACCACGGAAACACCGAGTGCCTGCCCGGGGCAGAGCCGGGGCAAAGCCGGGCTGGAGAGCCGGGAGAGGCTGCTCAGAGCTGGCCCGGGCACTTGGGCACCTGGGAGACAGAGCCCGGCTCGGAGCTGACCCTGAGCCCAATACCTGAGAAATCACAGCCGGCTTTTCTAGACACACTTCATTATTTTGTATTTTCTCAACGTGACTTTTTATCAGGGAACATTTTCAATGTTCATTTTACTTTATTTTTTAGCCTATAGAAATAATTCCGTTGTATTTTGTAATGTGCGAAGAGGTATGTGCTGGGAAAGGTTGTGGTAATGGAGCTTTTTCTTCAATATATTTTCAAATCTGAGATGTGACAAGTCCAGACTTTGACTCCAGCAGCAGTGTCTGGTTCCAGAGTGCTCTGCTTTTCACAGTGACATCTCAGTTCATTGAAATCCAGCAGTCAATACCCTGGAAACACGGAAAAGCTTAGAATGAGCTTTATGCCCTTGGAGTGTTTGCTGTGTCCGTACATTTCACATCTCCCCTGGTGTCCATTCAGCCTCTCCACTCCTGCACTAGAGTACATTGCTGTACCCAGAGTTCAGTACGTGCTTTTACAGATAGATACATGTGATTATTGTGTACACGATTTTCTTGCAGTGAGTTATTGTGATGGTAATTCCATGATCCTCTGCTTTGTGCCCAAAGAATGGTTATTGTATCTAAACCCCGGCAGCCCGGGAGGGGATGTGTGCGGGCCCGGGGCGGGGAGAGGCTCCTTGTTCATTCCGCGGGCGTTTTGAAGCCTCGCTGCTCGGGTTTTCCGCGGCTCTCTCTGTGCACCGTGGGTTTCTGTTTGGCTGAAAAGCGTTTTTGCCCCAAGCAAACAAAGGATTTTTTCCCTTTTCTCGGCTCGGAGAGGCTGCAGGGGCAGCCTTGCCGTGCCTGGAGGCGAACTGAGCAGCTGCTGTGTCGCAGCCCGGGGGCTCCGCGCCGGCAGGAGCGGAGCGGCGCCGCTGCAGCCCAAAGCCGCTGCGAGCCGGGCCGAGCCGGGAGAGAAAACAGCCCGAGGCTTCAGCCCCGCTGCTTCGCCTGCCGGGACCGTGCCCGCGGAGCCCGGCTGGGGAGGAGTTCAAGGGCAGGCGAGCCCCGGGCTTTCCTCTCCTTCGGGACAGCCCCTGGTTGGTTTTTCCCCTGGGGAAGAAGCGGCGCCACCTGTACAATGTGTTGTGAGCAGGGATTTCTCTGGCATTTTGGGTCATTTTCCCTGGTGAGTGTGGGGAAAGGTCTGATAATTTAATATCCAGAAGTCTGGGAGGTTTTTTTGCTTTGTAGGCTTATTGTTTGTTAATAAACTGTTGGGGTTTTTTCCACTTTCATCTATTAATATTTATTTCCCATTGGTGGAAAGGGATTATTGGAACCCTGCAGAGAAGACAGCACTCACTCCAGAGTGTGCTTTTTAAAATCGTCTCTCAAACTAAGATACCCATCCCTGTGGCCTCCTGTCCACTCACCCCAAGGGACTCCGGTGGCTCTCCCAGTCCATCCCAGTCTCTCCCAGTGTCCTCACAGTCCCTCCCAGTGTCACCAGAGTCCTTCCCAATTCCTTTTAGTCCACAGACATTCCTTTCCCAGTCCACTCCCAGACCTCCAGCCTCTCTCCCACTGCCATCCCAGTGCCTCCCCAAATCTATCCCCTCTATCCAAGTGCCCTCTCAAATCCTTTTCAGTCAAATCCCAAACCTCCAGTCTTTCTCCCATTGCCCCAATCCACTCCACTCTCTCCCAGTGTTCCCGTACTCTCTCCAATTTCATTTTCTCTCTTCAATTTCAGCCCGACGCTGCCCACAGTAAAGTGCTGATGGGGATGGGGGCTCTGTGTTGGGCTTCGTCTTCGTGGCACTGGGGCTCAGCTACTAACTGTGCAAGGAGAGGGGGGGAGGTCCCGGGGGTCGTGTTCCCCCTCCCCCAGTGTGTGTGCTCCTCCTAGGGACCGCCAGCCGGGGGTCACCACCTTTTCTCTGCCCACAGAGCTCCTGAGCCAGCAGTGCCTACAGCCCCTCCCCGTGGCCTCGGACCCAGCCAGGATCCCACGCTCAGTCCCCTCGCTGATTTTGGGAGGGGAGTGCGTCCTCTCCAACCCTGTGTTACTCTGTCCAAGCCAAGCTGCTCCCAGCGCTCCCAATAAAGCTTCCAAGTTTTACCCAGTTCCATTGACTTGGGGGCGGGACTGGGGAGGGACTTGGGGGGACCCCGCGGGGGGATCGTGACTGGGCGGGGAGGGTGGGGTCCAGGTGGGGAACACTGGGTGGTGCGGGTCTGCCCGGCAACCGGTGAGTCATCACAGCTGCTCTCTCTGATTGGCTGAATCTTCTTCATCGCATTCTCTGATTGGCTGAGAACAGGCCCGCGAGTTGAGAGAAGGAACAGGAGAGATCCCGCCCCGAGCACCGGCACGGGAACAACAGAGCCAGCCTGGGCACAGCGAGGGAATTTATTACCAACCAAATCACAGCGGGACAAGGAAAAGGGAGAGAAATCTCTCCAACACCTTTCCCCCACCCCACGGAGATCACCAGGACCACGGATCACCAGGGCTCTGCCCAACGGGGGTCACTGAGGATCATCCAACACCGATCCTCCCATGGGGGATGGAGCTGGAGCACAGCACGAAGCTCTTTCCACACTCGGGACACTCACAGGGCTTCCCTTAGTGGTGACTCCGTTGGTGTTTAGTCAAGTGAGAGCTCCTGGCGAAGCTCTTCCCACACTCAGGACACTCGTAGGGCCTCTCCCCAGTGTGGATGCGCCGGTGCCTGATGAGGTGGGAGTTATCCTTGAATCCCTTCCCGCAGTCGGGGCAGCGGAAGGGCCTCTCATCTGTGTGAATTCGCTCATGTTTGAGGAGACTGGAGCTGGTCAGAAACCTCTTCCCACACTTGGGACACTCGTAGGGCCTCTCCCCAGTGTGGATGCGCTGGTGTAGTCTCAGGGCAGAGCTCCATCCAAAGCTCTCCCGACATTCCAAGCAGGTGTAGGGCCGTTCCCCTGTGTGGATCACCTGGTGCTGCATCAGATAAGAAATACTCCTGAAGCTCTTCCTGCATTTCCCACACTCATAGGGCTTCTCCCCTGTGTGGATCCTCTGGTGTTGGATCAGGTGGGAGCTGTAGCTGAAACCCTTCCCACATTCCAAGCACTTGTGGGGCTTCTCCCCTCCAGGAGGCTTCTCCACCAGCCCTGAGCTCTGCCTGGATCTCCGGCCGCCTTCCCGGCTCAGGGAGGGTCTTTCCTCCTCGCAGCTCCCTGGGCTGGGTTTGCAGCTCCTTCTCGAGAGGGACCTCTCAGGAGTTTCCTCGTCCTCCATCTGCCAATGCCTTGGGAATGAAAAATCCTGGTTTGGAGGAAAACACAAGAGAGCACCTTGGGCTGAGGGTTCCTCCTTCCAAAGTGCAACTCAGGAAGTCATTGGGCATCTTGTGTCTATAAGAACCTCCAAAACACAACGATTCAGCACAAAAATTATCCAAACATCAAGACACAGATGAAAATATCCCCAAAAAGAAAGTTTCAGCCCAAATCCCTTCCAAAATATAAAGATTCAGCCCCAGCAAAAAAATCAAAGCACCAACATTTAGCCCAATAAAGCTCACAAACACCAAGATTCAGCCCTGTGAAAATCATGGATGGTCCTCTTCAGTCACCTGCTGCATGTGGCGGGAGCAACGCTCCTGGGGCTGGGGCAGAGGCTGCAGATACAGGGAGGAGTGGAACATTGTGCTGCTTCCCATTTCTGCTCCTCCTCTGGTGTCCCTGCTCTTCCTCACACTCCTCTTCCTCCCATTATTCCTCTTTCTCCTGCACAATCCCACCTGCTCCTCCCATGTGCATCGTTTGATCCTTTTGTTTTTGAACCCTGCTTCTCCTTCCCTTCTTTTGCTGCCCCCAGGCCCAGCACCCACTGCCGGCTCCCTCTTCCCCCCAAACCCACAGCATCCCAGCGCAGGGGCAGCGATGGAGCTGGGGCAGCTCGGGCTGGGGCAGCGCTGGGCTCTCGGCCGCTCCCGCCCGCACTCGCTCCCCACTGCAGCCGCTGCCGCCACCACAGCGCGGGGGGGCCCGGCCTTGGCGCTCCCCCCCTCCCACCTCCCCAAATTCCCCTGCCGGGGGGCGCTGGGGCCAGGAGACAGACGAGTGACAGATCAGGGGGGCTGGGAAGAGTCGGCAGCCAGAGAGCACTGAAAATCTCAGCAGGGACTACAGTGGGATCTTCGGGGACTAAACATGGCAGAACACCCATGGAGGGTAGAAAGGGAAAGCCACGAAGGGCTCCTGGCCAAAGGGATGATGATCCCAAAATATCTCTGAAGGGTCCCTTGGGAGCATGTTGAGGGAGTTTGCACATTCTCCCAGAGGTAATCACGGACATGGACACTCAGGGGGGCAATCAGGAAAGTCCAGAACAGATTGATATAACAAGGGATGGATGCTGTTGGTGTGCTGGGAAAGGATTGTGTGAAGGGCAGTGTGCAGGAATATGGTTCAGTCAAGAAGCAGCAGGAGCAATCTACGTGGGAAGAAAAGGAATGATGGAAAAGAGGAGGAAGAGAAAAATACTGAGGATGGGGATGTTTTTCAGCAGGCTCTCATCCTCACAAGTTGCCAGCTGATGCAGATCCTTTGTATCCCCGGTTGCCAGGACAGGCACACAAGGAGGTCAGGATTGCAGGGGGTTTCTCTGTGCTGGGCAGCGGCAGGAGCGGGCGCAGAGGGGCGGCACCGGGAGCACGGGCTGGGGGCCTGTGGGGAGCTGCGGGGCCGGGCCGGGGCTGTGGGGCAGCCGGGGCTCAGCGCCGGGCGCTGCCTGAGCCCAGCACCCCCCGGCAATTGCAGGCCCGGCAGTGGCCCCCGGCCCCCAGGAGGCTGCGGGACGCCCCGGCCGCTGCCCGGCCCCGTGGAGCTGCCGGCCCTGCCCGCCGGGGGGGCCGCGTTTGGACACTGCGGCAGGACAGGCACCGGCTCTGGGATACGGGCTGGCCACGGCAGCCACAGCACAAGGAGCAGCAGCACAAAGGAACAGCTGGGAAATGGGCATTGGACGTGCAAGCATCCAGATCAGCTTTTAAGCATTTTCCTTGGGTCAGTGCAGAAAGGAATGATTTAGCAGAAAGCTCAGCAGCTGTCAGAGGATGAGCACCCCCAGGCACTGAGGGGGCTGCAGGAGGGGCAGAAGAAGCCCCTGGAGCACTTGGTCACAAAGGCACAGCAGGGGAATGCAAGAAGGGATGAGGAAAAGGCCAAGGGGAAGGCAAAGGCCATGGCAGAGTTTCTACAGCCCCTGAGGGATGAACCCCAGGGCCCAAGGGAGCTCCAGCACCCAGGGGCTCTCACATCCTTACACCATCTTCAACCAGGTGCCCTCCTCACACTGACACCATTCAGTCCTTGATGGCAAAGATGCTTTCTGGGGATGCCCACTTACACAGGATGGTAAACTGGATTTTGCCTTTGAGTGGGAACAAGAGATAGAAGGGAAAATGGAAAAGACATGGACGGTCCTTCTGCAGGGATGCACGGAAGCACCAGCCTTATTGGGGCAAGCCTTGCAGAAAATATCACAAGAATTTACCCCACCCCCAGGGATTGGGTTAATGCAGGATGTGGATGACTTGCTGCAATCAGGAGGACAAGAAGTGGCAGAAGAAGCCTCTGTGAAATGGCTGAACGTTCAGGCGAAAAAGCATCTTTGAGTATTTGAAAAAAAAGAGGAAATGCTGGAGAAAAAGGTTAAATATTTGGGACATATTTTGACTGAGTGTTTGTGGTGTAGTGACGCAGAGAGGGACCATACAATCTCAGAACTAACACTACCCAGCACTAAAAAGCAGCTGGGACAACTCTGAGGATTAACAGGGATTTGCAGAACCTGCACTGAGGATTCTCTGTTCCAGCAAGAATATTGTATGACTTTTTAACCCCAGAGAGCCTTAATATTATTGTATGGACATAAGAAAAACTACAAAACTTGAGAAAATGAAAAAAACCAAAGTTATTTACGCCCCTGCCATGGCTCTACCAGAGTCAGAAAAGAAACTGGAATGGGATGTGGATGTTACATAGGGCCATGCCAAAGGAATTTGGAATTCCCGGCTGCAGGAGCAGCATGGGAGGGCACCACTGACCCTGCACTGAAGGCAACGCAGCAGCAGCCGGGGCTCCACATCGGGCCAAGCCCCTGGGCCTGCCCACAGATCCTCTGCTGAAATCCTCTGCCTGGGCACCCTCCTTTGGCATCTCCACACACTGGGGCCAATCCTTGCTGCCACTGCTGGAGCTTCGCTGCTTTCTGTGCCTGCACTGCCACAGCTGCTGGGGAAGACAACGGCACAATTCCACTCTGCCCCTCAGTTACACTCACACACTGGGCTGCCGGGCATTCCATGGTCAGAAAATATACCGAGTGTAATTTTAAAAATCTATTTTTCTACTGAGGCTTCATGTGCCTTTGCTTTGGGGAAACGAATTTTAAGGATATTTCTAAGGAAATTTCCTCCAGTCAACAGAGATGAGTTTAACATCTCAACAGACTGGGAATAGCCCAAAAGATACTCACAAAGATAACGACCATTAAGGCCCATCAGCAAACATCAAGGAACACCCACCCCAGACACTGCCCCTGGCATAGTTGGAGATGCCTGGTCTGCAGAAGGATGAGAAGGAAATCCAGGAGCGCGGACCTAATTAATATAGAGGGGAAGAAATCCGGGTCCGATAGGAAATTAAATACTTAGAACTACACAACTTGGAAGCAATGAACATAAAACCAATGGATTTCTATAGGTTTTGGACTGTAAAAAGTTAAGGGAAAATCGAGTAAAACTCACATATCATGGAATGATTTTCTCTGCACACCCGGGCTATGTGTGGCTGAAATTATTTCTGTTGCACATCCTGGCTGGAATCAAGTAATGCCTTGATTCTCTAACAGTAGAAATGGTGTTGAAGAGTTTTGGGTCCTCCCGCAGTTTTGGTGACAAGATTACATCATTAGAATGTTTTTTTTAATAATCCTACTTTTATATTTTCAGTTAAGATTGGGCCAAGGGTGTGAGAACCACATTTTAGTGTTAGGGTAATAAGCAGAAAAAATCTTTATTCCTTTGGGGATTTTTTTTGTGTATGTTTATGAGTGGCTGTTAGTGATGACAAAATTTTGGTATGGAATTTGTAATGTTCACTGTTCACCTTTAGGCTGCATTTGGCAAAACCAAAAGCCCTGTAATATTTAATAGAATATTGTTTTAAAAAGAAAAAAAGAAAAGCAGTGGGAGGGGGGAGGGGAGAGAGGAAGGAGAGAATATGTGAGTCACCTGATGGGCTGTGATGAAAAGAAGATTCATTCCAGGCAGAGCCAGGAGAGGAACTTTAGAAATGCAAACTAACTCTGCTGAGACAAAGCGCAGACAATTTACCAAACTCTTCATGCCTGGGGGAGGAATTTGGCTGATTCCCTCTGTCCCTCACCCCAAGCTCTGCCTGCCTGCACAGATGGAATTTGCACAACTAAAGGCAGAGCCCATAGTGAGGATATCTGACTGCAACAGAAATTGGTTAAGCTGCAAAGGGAAACAGCAAACGGAGAATGTTGGAAAAACTTCATGAAAAACAGCGGGGGGGAATCATCCCTCTCCTCACTCCAACCTGTGCTGTCACTGTCCAGGTTATATAGGGTGTATTGAGGCACTGGGGTGTTTTTGGTGCCACAAGTTCAAGCAAATGAGTTGGAAATCCAGGTATGCGGTGATTTAATTAGAGAAAAGTGGCCAATTGGTGCAGCCCTGGCTTCAGGGAGCACACCAAATACGGGGAAAAGATGAACAGACACCAGAACAAATCCTACACCACCATGGACCAGCCCCTGGGAGCCCTAACGAATTCATATCAGGAGACAGAGAACCCATTTATCATTTCAATGGCATAATTAGATTGCACAATGGCCTCAAAATAACACCCAACCAGACAGCTCCAGCTCCTGATCTTCTTACAGACCAATCTATTCAGATGAGGAATGCAACGTTTCCCCATGGGATGGAATCAGATTATCCACTAACAGAAAGAGGAGGAATTTGTGGAAAATCAAATTACGCAAACTGCTGTTCGAAAACAGATCACAAAGGAAAAGTGGTGAAACACAAAACAAAGAAAGTGAGAAAGTAGCTCATATTCCGGTCCAAATGGGCAAAGGATGGGAAGGGGACACGTTTCTGTGGTTCCCTGGCAGACCACGGGTTAAACGAATGTTGTTTGTCCTTGTATGAGCTACAGCAACTCTCATCTTTTTACCATGGGCCGTGGGGGGACACAGGCATGGACGGAGATGTGGGGGACAGTGACAGGAATGGAAACAGGAAGGGGTGCCCAGCACCCAGGGGACTGGGTTTGAAATGCAGGAATTCCTATGTGTTCCTAACTGTGATTGTAATTTACTGGGAAGGTTTTTGATGTCTTAATTTGGAATGCAAATTAATATTGGAAAAGGTGATACAGAGGCTAATTCTGTTCCACCTTTGTGTCAAATGTCTGGCAAGGCCAATGCTGAAGTGAGCCCAGAAGTTTGGGCAGCTCCAGAAAAATAGAGAAAATTAGATATGGAGCCTCTCCAAAGTACTTTGAAGCAAATTGTACAAGTGGTGTCTAAAAGCAATACCCTGTTCCAAGGGAGGGAAGGCAGAGCTTTCAGCCTCTTATTGAGTCCCTGCTAAAGGCAGGGCTTTTGAAGCCAAGGATCTCTCCCTATAATGTTCCTATCCTGCCAGTCAAAAAATCAGATGGACTCGATAGAATGGTGCAGGACATAAGAATAATAAATGGGATTATTAAACCCAGGCACCCCACAGTCTCAGATCCTTACACCATCTTGAACCAGGTGCCCTCCTCACACTGACACCATTCAGTCCTTGATGGCAAAGATGCTTTCTGGGGATGCCCACTGACACAGGATGGTAAACTGGATTTTGCCTTTGAGTGGGAACAAGAGGTAGAAAAGTAAATGGGAAAGACATGGACGGTCCTTCTGCAGGGATGCACAGAAGCACCAGCCTTATTGGGGCAAGCCTTGCAGAAAATATCACAAGAATTTACCCAAAAGCAGGGATTGGGTTAATGCAGGATGTGGATGACTTGCTGCAATCAGGAGGACAAGAAGTGGTAGAAGAAGCCTCTGTGAAATGGCTGAATGTTCAGGCTAAAAAGCATTTTTGAGTATTTGAAATAAAAGAGGAAATCGTGGAGAAAATGGTTAAATATTTGGGACATATTTTGACTGAGGGTTTGTGTTGTATTGACCCAGAGAGGGACCAGGTAATCTCAGAAGTAATCCAGGACTAAAACGCAGGTGATAGAATTCTGAGAATTAATTGGAAATTGCAGGACCTGGATTGAAGATTCTCTGCTCTAGTCACAGCATTGTATGACTTTTTAAACCCAAATATCCTCAGTATTGTGGTATGGACAGGAGAAAAGGAAAAAAACCTGAGAAAATGAAAAATAACAAAGTGATTGGATCACCAGCTACGTCTCCTCCAGTCTGAGAAAAAGAAATTTGAATTCTAAGTGTGTTATAAGTGTACATTGTATTATTGAGTTTTTGCAAATATTAAGAGAATGATATATGTTGGAAAACTTTGCTGTACGAATATAGTTTCTTTTATTTCTGCAATTGACAAAACTTATAAATAGTTGTGTGATAAATATATTTTTCTTAGAGTATAAAGTAAAAACCTTTTGTTCATGTAACAAACTTGGGAGAATGGTAAAAAAGATAATCAGGAAATTCTTCACATTCTTGGATTATGGGACACCAAAACCCCAGGGAAGGAAAAAATAATGATTTACAGGTTGGGGAGAAAGATTCAGAATAATGCATGAAGGTCTATGAATATGCAACATGTTGCTGCATTTAGGAAGTGTTTTCTGAGTCAGTGTGTGCCCTTGGCTGAAGGCCAAGCATCCGGCCATTATAACCTTTGGCCAGAGCCAGGGCAGATATTCAATTATCTCCCTTGGAATTGATCTTTGCAATTCCTTACCCTGGGAATTCTCCACCTAGTGCGGGCTGGAGATAAGGGATGTGTATTTCAAGCAGTCTGGGGCCAGAATCCTGTCTCTTGTGAAATCTCTGCCACAGGAAGCTGGGCTGGCACAGAGCCTGCCTTGGCACTTTGCTGTTCACAGCATCCACCCAGGACTCTGCCTCTCAATTACACTCACACACTGGGCTGCCTGCGATTCCATTGCTGGAGATTATACCAAATTTAATTTTTTACTAGTCAGGCTCGGTTTGCCTTTCTCTCAGGAAAGAAATTTTAAAAGGTTTTTTTTAAGGGATGTTGCACCACTCAACAGAGATAAGTTTAACATCTCAACAGACTGGGAATAGCCCAAAAGATTCCCACAAAGATAACAACATTCAACACAACATCAAGGAAACATCAGCAAACATCAAGGAACACCCACCCCAGACACTGCCCCGGCATAGATGGAGACACCTGGTCTGGAAAAGACTGAGAAGGAAATCCAGGAGTGGGATCTAATTAACATCAGAAGAGGAGAAATCCGTGTGCAATAGGAAACCAAATACTAAGAA
This sequence comes from Sturnus vulgaris, assembly GCF_052056855.1. NCBI lineage: Eukaryota > Metazoa > Chordata > Aves > Passeriformes > Sturnidae > Sturnus > Sturnus vulgaris. Next base: position 7,476,273 of record NW_028276185.1, on the reverse strand, counting down.
CTACACAACTTTGAAGCAATAAACACTAAACCAATGGATTTCAATGGGTTCAGACTGTAAAATTTCAGGAAAAATCTAGCAAAATTCACATCTCATGGAATGATTTTCTCTGCACACCCGGGCTATGTGTGGATGAAATGATTTCTGTTGCACATCCTGACCAAAATCAAGTAATGCCTTAACTCTCTAACACTAAAGATATTGCTGGAGAGTTTTTTATTGTCCCTGCAGTTTCAGTGACAAGATTACACCATGAGAAAAATTTTTCACATTAATCCTACTTTTAGATTGTCAGTTAGGTTTGGGCCAGGGGTGTGACAAGCAATTTTTACTCCTAGGAGAAGAGGCAGAAAAGACTTGATTGCATTGGAATATTTTTCTATATATTTGTGGTGGCTCTTAATGATGGGAGAATATCGGAATGGATCTTTAGAAGCTCACCTTTAAGTTGCATTTTGCAAACCTAGAAGAGTATTAATGGTGAGGCTTTAACGCATAAACTGTTAATAAAAAATTGTTAAAAAATAAAAAAGAAAAATAAAGCAGATTGTGAGGGTGGACGTGTGAATCACCTAAAGGCTGCTCTGGAAGAAAATCCTAGTTCCAGGCAGCCAGGAGAGGAGTTTTAGAAATGCAAATTAACATTGCTCTGGAGAAGTGTGGACAATGCCCAAGGGCCTTCTTGCCAGGGGGAGGAATTTCCCTGAGTCCATCTGCCCCTCACCCCCAGCTCTGCCTGCTTGCACAGATGGAATTTGCACAACTAAAGGCAGAGCCCATACTGAGGATATCTGACTGCAACAGAAACTGGTTAAGCTGCAAAGGGAAAAAGCAAACGGAGAATACTGAGCAAATTTCATGAAAAAAAGATGGGGGGGGGGGATCATCCCTCTCCCCAAAGCAATGAGGTGTTTTTGCTAGTCCAGAGAAATGAGTTGGGAATCCAAACATTTTATAATTTCATAAGATAAAAGTGTTCAATTGATGCAGCCCTGGATGGAGGGAGCACCCAAAAAAGGGAAAAAGATGAACGGCCACCAGAACAAATCCTACAACACCATGGACCAGCCCCTGGGATCCCTAAGGAATTCATATCAGGACACAGAAAATCCATCCATAATTTGAGTGGCATAATTAGGTTTAAAAGTATCCCTGAAATAATAACCAAGCAGACAGCTCCAGCTCCTGACCTTCCTGCTCACCAAGCCGCTGAAATGAGGAAAGAGACATTTCACCATGGGATGGAATGAGATTATCTATTTACAGAAGAAGGAGGAGTTTGTGGAAAATTAAATGACTCAAACGGCTGTTTGCAAACAGATGATAACCGAAAAGTGGTTAAACAGATAGCAAAGGAAATATGAAAATATCTCGTATTCCGGAGAAAGGATGGGAATGGGACACGTTTCCATGGTTCCCTGACAGACCATGGCTTAAACGAATGCTCTTCTTCCTCTGACGTCCTGCAGTAACTCTCATTTTTTACCATGAACGACACCTTCCGGCAAAGAGGATGCAGGAAAAGAGATTGAGTCAATGGAAATTAAAAGTTAGTAAAGGCAATTCTTGAGAAAATGAGAAAAGGAGGGATTGAAATCAGTAAGATTAATATCGTAGTAGGGGTGCATATTAACGAGGACACGCAGTAGGTGGATCGGGAAGTCTGAACCTTCCAAGTATCTCAGCCAGAGGGGAATGGGACAGGGAGACGCAGCCGGGAAAATGAGGATAAAAAAGGAGGCGGCGCTTTAGAGACCGCATGGCAAATGCCGCATGGCCTCTCCCTTTGTTCATCAATAAAGTCACTTTTACAGGACTCCTCTGTCTCCTTTGGGCACACAAACCTCTGGCCACGGGAATTTTCCCGCACAGCCCCGGGCACAGGGCAGACACCTCTGTGCCACCCACAGCAACCGGGACGAGCCAGCGCTGCTCCGGCACCGGCTCCTGCCGAGGCCCCAGCGGGAAGGAGACCGCGGGCAGCCGCTCCCGCAGCGCCCTCAGCCCAGCGCCAACACGGGCCGGCACCGGCACAACCAACCCGCCAGAGCCCCCTGCCGCCCCCGAGGCCCGCAGCGAGCCCCGAGCCCCCGCACAACCGAGCGCGGCTCCCACCTGCGCTGGGGCCGCCTCCGAGCTCCGCCGCCGCCTGTGGCTGAGGAATTCGATGGGATGTGTTGCCTTAACCTTTCTGACCACTCCCAGCCCATCTATGCCAGCATTCAAGCCCTGAAAGAAGGTGGGAATAAACTTCGGGTAGATAATGGGTACGACTGGCTGAACTGGCTCTTAGGGCACTGGGGTCTCACTGGCTGGGTCAGGAATTTAGTTCAAATAGGTTTGTATGTATTAGGCATCATATTATGCATTGTAGTAGTTATTCCTTGTATTTTACAGTGTGTTAAGAATTTAATCGACAAATCGCTTAAGAGTGTATTTTTAGTTAAAAGAAACGGGGGAGGTGTGGATATGGGTAATGCAAATGAGACTGATAGTACTGCAGATTTAATCAGCAAATGCAGCCTGACAACGAGGATGCCTGGCAAGAGGAAACCGAGACCTGACTGCAAGAGGACTGGATCAAGTCTGGGTTATGGGAAATAAGATTTTACTAAGTCCAAATGTAAAGTTTGTCTATGTGAGAGTTTGTCTATGTAAGGTTTGTCTATGTGATTGCAGTAAAATATTACCAGTCTTCCTGTAAATGGTATATAAGCACATGTAGTGCTCAGTAAAAATTGGATTTTGATCACCATTCAGTGTCCCCGTCTCTCTCTCATCGTCGATAGTTCAAGTACTCCCAGTGGGCTCCTGGAAAGAGAATGGTGGCACATCTACTGCCTGCTACCCCCCTCTAGGCAATATTCAACTGTTTCGTTCACAGACTCATCTTCCAGCACTCTTAGTGGGGTCAGCAGAGCCACTTCCCACTGGTGGGGGCAAAGAGCACCCTCTGTGCCTTTGTGGTGGGAGCAGACAGTGTTGTCTCAAAGGAAAGGTCAAAGAGAGACCAAGCTGGACCTCTGCCTCCTGCCCCTCACCCCACAAGGGAAGAAGGGCACAAAACTGAGCACTTTTTAAATTTTTTTTCTGTCCAGTCATTTCCAGGAGCTTGACCAGCTCGAAGGAGAGGATTCATAGGATTTCTTGAGGATCACTGCCAGTGCACAGCACACATGGCATCCCTCACCCCTTACATCATCATGGGATGGAGGGGTAGGAACCAACAACAGCCCTACCCCACTGCTCCAGAAGCCAAAATCCCCATGCAAGCATTTAGTTATGGCCTTCTTAGAGAACCACATTCCCACCCAAATCTTCCCCTCTGCAGCAGCTCATTCCCACAGGAACTGGCAGAGCAGATGGGCTTTGGACATTGGCTGGCTTCCATTGCACTCCTTGCCCTGGAGCTGGCACGGCAGGAGAAGGGCTCTGGTGAACCTTCTCCTCCTCCCATGTAGGCTCTAACCCAGCTGCCACAACTTCAAGTTCTCAGAGCACTTCTGGGCTCTGAGCAGCGGCCACGGGAGGAGGAGATGCAACTCCAAAGGCAGCAGTTCCCAGGCCCAGCTCCTGCCATCCCAGTGGGGCTGTTCGGTGGTTCAGAAGAGGAAGGGAAGGGCAAGTGCAGGTGGCAGTAGCTCATTTCCGACTGAAAGAGGGAAAGGTAATTTATTCACTTCGAAATCACTGCATTCAGGCTCTTACTTTAACCTGAAAGGGAAGTAGCACCTTCTTGTGTTAAATTTGGGTGGAGAACAACTGTTACATTTGATGTGGTAAGCAGTTCAATTATCAGAGGGAAAGTGTACAGCAAAATTAGTGTTCACAGAGAGAGAGAAAAGTCAGGACGTAGCAAAAGAGAGGAGGAAAAGAAAGCACACCCCAAGCCAGTGTTTTTCCCAAATCCAGGGTTTTCTGTTTGTAGGGAATGGGGTGCAGAGTAGCTTTCCCTTGAGATTCAGGACTGAGAGGCCAGAGATGGAAAAGTTATTCAGTGAGAAATCCCCTCTCCCAGATCTCTACAAGAGCTGTTCTTTAGCTTTTACATGGATGTTTAAAACCTGACATATCCTTTGCTCATGTGACTCATCCCTCGACCAGTAAACCTAGCTGGACTTAATTACTCTCTCAGTCTATTCTGTTACACAACTCTATATCATCTTAAGTTCTTTGGTGATGGAGTCATATTTCCACCGGGCTAGTTTTCTTCCCGGGGGGGTATTTAAGGGTCTATCTGTTGACATATTTCCATTTCTTTTTCCCCTGGTGAATTTCTGCCTTGCTCTTAGTCCCATTCTTCCTGCCCATCACTGGTTCTCACAACAAAAGCTGCCTTACCGACAGACAATTACAGGTCCTTGAAAGCAAAGCTGGATTACCAGGAATGTTTTTACAGATCAAGATCTGATTTCTTAGGAACATTAGTGTTAAATAAATGAGGATTTTCTCAAGAACTGTCTGAATGTTCCCACTGTTTTGGATTTGACTGGGCTTCCTTTCTTCCCAGAAAGTGGCACAGGGATGGGATTGGATGCAGGATGGGAATGCTGTGTATGACAGGGAGAGAATTTGGTTGTTGCTAAGCAAGGCTTGCCCTCCTCAAGGACTCTGCAGGGTCCTAGAAGCCACTCAATATCCCATGCTCTGCCATCGAGGAGGTGACAAAGAGCCTGGAGGGAGCCTGTCCAGGACAGCCAAAGGGACTGGACAGAGGGATATTCTCGGTGCTGGGAGCACCTGGATGTTGGACCAGCCAGCTCCTGCTGCCTTTTGGTGGTGCCTGAGCAGGGCTGTGACGATGCCAGGGACATCCTGCAGTGACATCTCCCCTGTCCGTCTGGGCGTGCGCTCAGTCCCAAAGCTCACCCTGATCCTGATCTCAATCTCACTCCATGTTGAGACACACTCACTCTCCTGGATTTAATCTCATCCCAGTGCCAGACTCGTGCAGCCCAGAACCAATCTCAAGGCCAGGCCTAAGGCAAATGGCACATTTAGCCTTAACCCCAATTCCAGCTCTAATCTAAAACCCAGCTCTAACTGAAAAACCCAGCCCCAGTTCCAGCCCCTTGCCAAATGCTCAGCCCTAAACCAAATGCCACGTTTAGCCCTATGCCCAAAGCCAGCCCCAATTGCAACTCTAAGCCCAACCCCAATGGCAGTCTCAAGCCCTAAGTGCAGCTTTGAGTGCCAGCCCACACTCCAATGCCAGCTTTAGCTTGAATTCCCAAGCTCAGCCCCAGTTCCTGCCCTAAGGCCAACACCGTTCTTAGTCCTAAGCCCAATGGCAGCCCAGTCACACTCCCTAGCCCAAGACTGGCTCTAATCTCAAGGCCACTGTGATAAATATATTACACTGTCGCTTTAGCAATTGTTAGAGTGAATACTACATGTTTTCTAAGGTTGACTTTTTTAAAAGAAGTTTTCCTAATGTTTAGAGATCTTTTAATGCGAATGTTGTGTTGTGAATGTTGGTGAAGAGTTGTTGTAATGTTAAGATTTAACCAGTGAAGGAATTCACACCTGTTGAATGTATTGAAAAGTAACAAATGATGAGGACTGGGAAAACTGCACATGCTTGATAAAGATAGGACAGGAGAGCAACTCTGTTTAAGTGTTTGAATATGTATAGCCTTTTGTAAATATGTATTGGGCTGATGCAATACCCAGGTGGGCAGGGGGTAGTCTCTGCCCTCACCGATTCGGGTGGACTGGCTCTGGCTCCATCCCCCTCTGATCTAGGGGGGCCAGTGCAGTCGCTGTTGTTACAGATGAGCAATGTGGTGGTTGGCTCTCACAATTAAAGGATGAACAGTGTGTGTATGTTAAGATAAGTTTTGTGGATGTATAATGATGTTATTGTAATATATCCTCCCATAGTCCTCTTTCCCCTCCCCCTTGCATTGTTGTCACGACATGGCTCAGGCAGTCGGGGCATTTGGGGAGGGCCGGCTTGTTCCTACACCTGACCTCCAGTGCAGATGTAAGAAAGGAGTCTCCAGCAATGGACGGCAGAGAAGGAGTTCAGCGACAAGACTTTGGGAGGGCCCAGGGCCATAAAAGGCAGAACATCCATTCTGTAGGGGAGCACGTGGGGGTTTAGTCCTGTGCTCCCAGTGCTGATTTTTCTCCTAATTCAGTCTTTGCTGTATTTTTCTAAGGTTTAAGAAATTGCTGAAAGTTTTAAAAGAGCAAGCGATGTTTCTCCCACCCTGCACTGCCGAGGTAGGAGGTGCAGTTGGAAGGAGGGAGGCGTGTGGAAAGCTGGTTTGAAGGGTCTTCATTTACTTCTCATTATCCTGCTCTGAGTTTTTGGAGTTTTCTGCCAGAAATCTCTCCCTCCACTCATCCCCTGGGGTGTGGGGCAGTTTTCCCATTTTGGGGGAAATCAAAGCTGAGAGGAATGTTGAATTTGTCTTTACAAATGAGTTGTGGATCAGCCTGTAGATAAGGCTAGCACTGAGAGATAAAAGAAACAATGGGATGGATTCCACTGATTGATGAATGGAAAGAGATATTTGCCTTTACAAACAAACTGTAGGGCTGCTCATAAATGAAATTGGATATCGAAAGATGAAAGAAGCAACGGGGGGAAAACTATGAATTCTGTAAGAATTAAAAATTAAAAGGGAGGGTTATACATTAGAGGGGAATTTCAGGTATCAGGCGTTCCGGGAAGTCTGTGCCTCTCAAGTACCTCAGCCAATGGGGAAAGAGAGAGGGAAATGCGGCCGGGAAAATAGGATAAAAAGGAGGCTGCGTTCTCAAAAAATTTGAGAGATCCCAGGGGAATGTCCCATTGTTACCGTATGGACTAGAAATCCTGAATATTAGAATATAAAGTGTATAAACCATAATAGTAGTAGTAATGCTAAGGCTTGAAGACTGCAGTCCCCAGAGTAGGCCCTGGGAAACTAACTTAAGAATGTGCTGTGCTGAGAGCATGCAGAACCGTTAGTGATAAGGTTAAAGTATAAACATAAATAAAGTACTGGTGGTGGGCAGTGGCATAAGAGAGAGATTGAGGAGGAGAACACTATAGTCCTAAGATAAGCAACCATGTAGGATTTATGACGCCAAAATGCTATCTTCAAGGTGAATGTATCTACAGAAGAATGTGTACTTCTGCACATAAACCATTTGTAAAAAGGGTATAAAAAAACCCTCTAAAAAGGGAACCAGCGGGATCCTGACTTGGGACGCGAGTCCGCAGGTCCCCGGGCCCTGAATAAAGCACCGCATAAACTGACACTCTGTTAGTTTGTGTTTTACTTGGGGTTTCGGGCAGCAGTTTTGGCGACCGCGGCAGGACTCCGGGGGCGGCAGGGGCGGTTCGCGAACTGATCTACTCCACGCCGGCACCAGGTGATTTCTGGGGAGACATCAACCCGTGCCCGACCCCGCGCCTGACGGACGACTGTGAGGTAAGCCCGCAAGGTGCTTTATTCTTTATTGAAAGGGAAAGCCCGCCGATTAAGACGGGACGGTGATCCCGCACCGGGGGCAAAGGACGTCTTAAAGGTTGTGGAAAAGGAAGCCTAGGCGCTGGTTGTCAGACGCAACAGTGATTGCGCAGATCCAGCACTTGCCACTCGCGGCGACGAGAAAGGCAAGAATTGTGGTAAAGGGTGTGTGAGTGTGGAAATAATAATAAAGTGTGTGAGTGTGAGTGTTATGATGCCTTTTAAAACCTTTAAAGTTCTGGCTAGTTCGGGGATGGAAATTCCGAATGATTCACCCTTGGGCTGTTTGTTGCAACATTGGAAGGTGGGGAAATTTGGTCAAGAACTGAGTAAAAAGAAATTGATTGATTTTTGTAATCATGTGTGGCCCCAATACGAACCTGAGGGTATGCAATGGCCCTGAAATGGTACTCTAAATCCTGATATTATAACTCCTCTTATGCATTTCTTACAAAATAATGAGAAATGGGAAGAAATCCCGTATCTTGATTTGTTTTATTATTTGAAAAATAAGCCAGAATGGCAGAAGGAGTGTGGCATCATGGTCTTAAAAACAGCAACAGATGGTTGTGCGGGCTGCAAAGGGTGGCAGAAAGGGAAGGAGTATTCTGTTAAGTTGTCAGACCCTGAGGAGGATGTTTCTCTGTTGGTAGCACCTAGTGCACCCCCCCCGGAAGAGAGTGAACCGAGTGAGTCGGATGAAGAGGTGAATGAGGAAGAAAAGGGGGGGATTTAGAGAAAGGAAAAGTCGTTGATAAGCCGCGTACTCCTCTATGTGAAAGGACCCGTAGCGGGCGGGAGAAGAAGGGAAAAAGGGATGCACAATTGATGGCGGGAAGCGGTCGGACCCCACGGGGAACGAGTAATGGTGAAAGTTCCTTTTTCTCCTAATGATTTGTTAATTTGGAAGCAGTCTGCGGGGGCTTATCGGGAGGATTCTGAACGGGCGGCAAGGGTAGTGAAAATGGTGATTAAAACACAGAATCCAGACTGGAATGATTTACAGGTCTTACTGGATACAATAATGGACTCTACTGAGAAAGAGATGGTGTTTAGAGCTAGGAGGGAAAAGGCACGAGAAATGATTAGGTTGCAAATAGCGGACGGTACATTAAATGATTTGGTGCCGCGGGAGGATCCAGAGTGGAATGTTAATTCAACAGGGGGTTACCATAGACTTAAGGCTTATCAAGAATTGTTGATAGAAGGAATACGGAGCGGGATACCTAAGACGTTAAACTGGTCCAAGCTGTATTCAGTAAAGCAGGAGAAAAATGAGTCCCCGTCAGCTTTCTTAGAAAGGCTTAAGGAAACTGCTCGAAAATATACCAGTTTGGAAATTGAAGGGGAATCAGGGAAATTGCAGCTAGCTTTAATTTTTATGGGACAATCCCAAGAGGATATTCGGAAAAAATTGCAGAAATTAGAAGGGGAAGATACACGGAATTTGGATAAACTTTTAGAAGTTGCGTGGAAGGTATATAATAATAGGGAAAAAGAGACTGCTAAGAAGCAACAAGCTAGTATGTTGGCAGTACTACAGCAGATAACGGGGAATGGTATGTGGGGAGGTGGCCGGGGGCGCGGACGGGGGCGAGGAATGGCTAGGGGAGGAATTTCGATGGGTGGAAGGGGATTCCCAAACCAATTACAAATGGGACAAGGGAAAATGAGATTGGGATTGGATCAGTGTGCCTTGTGCAAGAACACTGGAAAAACGAATGTCCACTTAATCAAGGTATGGGATTCGGGCTGAATAGCGGGGAGGGGTTGATAAATAATTCAAGTGCAGTTCAGGGAGGGCATCAAGGTGTCGCCCAAGCCTTTATGATGGGAAGCTACCAGAATCAAAGCTGACTAGATCGGGATCTGAAGGTAGTCTTAGAAATAGACGGGGAACCATTGGAATTTAGAGTAGATACGGGGGCTACATATTCTGCAATTAACACCAAATTAGGACCTCTAAGTGATTCTACCATTCGGGTGGTAGGGGTTACAGGACAGGTTGAAGAAAGGGCATTTTTACGTCCATTGGATATAAAGTTTGGGGGGAAAGAATTTGATCATCAATTCTTATACATGCCAAATAGCCCAGAATCATTAATGGGGAGGGATTTGTTATCAATGTTAGAGGCAAAAATAATCTTTGAAAAAGGAAGAGTAAAATTAGAAATTCCAGAAGATAATATAGCCAAATTATTTACAGTGAAAGAAGTAGAGGCAACAGAAATCCCCACAGAAATAGAACAGGCTGTGGTACCATGGGTATGGGAAACAGGGATCCCTGGAAAATCAAAAGCAACACAACCGGTAGTTGTGGAATTGAAGGAAGGAGCACAACCCGTACGGATAAGGCAGTACCCTCTGAAACTAGAGGCTCGGAAAGGAGTAGCACCCTTAATAGATCAGTTTGTCAGTTTAGGGATATTACAGGAATGTGAATCAGAATTCAATACCCCCATATTTCCGGTAAAGAAGTCCAATGGTAAGTACAGGTTAGTTCAAGATCTGAGGGCAATTAATAATATAACAAAGGATATTCATCCAGTAGTAGCAAATCCATATACATTGCTAACAGCTGTCTCGGAGATATTTAAATGGTTCACAGTAATTGACTTGAAAGATGCATTCTTCTGTATCCCTTTGGCATTTGAAAGTAGGAAAATTTTTGCTTTCGAATGGGAAAATCCTGCTACAGGACGGAAAAGACAGCTCACCTGGACACGCTTACCACAAGGATTCAAGAATTCTCCAACCATCTTCGGAAACCAACTAGCCCGGGAACTCGAAGAATGGAGACTAACTCAGGTAAAGGAGTCACCTTCCTCATTTATTCTTTTACAGTACGTAGATGATATTTTTCTAGCCTCAACAGAAGAAGACATCTGTCGCAGACTCAGCATTGAACTCCTCAACATGCTCGGACAAGCTGGATACCGAGTGTCAAAAGAAAAGGCCCAGCTGGTAAGAACACAAGTCATTTATTTGGGATGCGAGATATCACAAGGAGTTCGGAAATTAGGGGTGAACCGGATCCAGGCCATATGTGCTATACCAACACCTCGAAATTCACAAGAGTTAAGGTCCTTTTTAGGAATGGCAGGGTGGTGTCGGTTGTGGATTCCAGAATTTGGACTAAAAGCAAAACCTCTGTATGAGGCAGTCAAGAATCCTGAATTTAAATGGAATAAAATACAAGAAAAGGCATTTCAGAACTTGAAGCAAGCCCTAAAAGAGGCACCTGCATTAGGGTTGCCAGATCTCACAAAACCCTTTCAGCTATATGTAAATGAGAGGCAAAGACTGGGGATTGGGGTGTTGACACAAAAATTGCGAACATGGAAGCGCCCGGTGGGGTACTTCTCAAAACAACTGGATCCAGTAAGCGCTGGATGGCCTGGCTGCCTTAGAGCTGTTGCTGCAACAGTGCTTCTGATACAAGAAGCTAGAAAACTAACTATGGGGCAGAAAATGGAAGTGTTTGTCCCACATATGGTAATAGCAGTGTTGGAACAAAAAGGGGGGCATTGGCTCTCCTCCAGCCGTATGCTGCAATACCAGGCAATCCTTAGGGAACATGATGATGTTGAAATGAAGGTAACTAACCATCTCAATCCAGCCGAATTTCTTAGAGCCACCCAAGAAGAAGGCAACCTGGTACACGACTGTGTGGAGACCATCGAACAGGTATACGCTACCCGCAAGGATCTAAAGGATGAGCCCTTAGACGAACCTGAATGGGAGCTGTATACCAATGGATCTAGTTTCGTGGAGAATGGAACCAGGTACGCCGGGTATGCAGTGGTAACTCTAAGACAGGTTATAGAAGCCAGAGCCTTGGCTCCCGGAACATCAGCACAACAAGCTGAAATCCAAGCCCTCATCCGAGCCTTGGAATTGAGTCAAGGGAAAAGAGTAAATATTTGGACTGATTCTAAATATGCATTTGGGGTAATACATGTACATGGGGCATTATGGAAGGAGAGAGGACTATTAAATTCACAGGGTTCGTCAATTAAACACCGAGAACAAATTGTGCAACTACTGGAAGCAGTACATAAGCCCCAGGCGGTAGCAGTAATGCATGTAAAAGGACACCAGCAGGGAGAAGAAAGAGCATTCCAGGGAAATCGTCTGGCTGACAGAGCAGCCAGACAGGCTGCTCGCGAGGTATGGACCCAAATGGCGTTGCTACCAGCACGTACCAACCCTGCGGAAGCTTTCATGGACGAAGTACCAGTATACCTACCAGAAGACGAAAAATTAGCACGGCTAGTACAAGCTAAGAAGAATGCGGCCGGATGGTATGTAACTGCCGTAGGACAAGTGATATTGCCAACAAAAATAATGAGAATGATATTAGAAATTGAACATAACAAATGCCATTGGGGAGCAGAAGCTTTAGTGCAATTTCTAAAACAAGAAATAATCTCCAATCAGATGTTAACAATGGCCAAAAGGATCAATGCAATGTGTCCAGTTTGTATTAAGAACAACCCAATGACACGTAGGCAAGTGCAAATGGGAAAATTGCAAATAGGCCCACAGCCAGGAGATTATTGGCAGATAGATTTTTCAGAATTACCAAAAGCACAGGGGTATAAGTATGTTTTAGTCTATGTATGTACCTTCTCAGGCTGGCCAGAGGCATTCCCATGTAGAACAAACCAAGCAAAAGAAGTGATTAAAACTTTACTTCGAGAAATCATCCCTAGGTTTGGAATCCCACTAGGGATGTCCTCTGATAGGGGACCTCATTTTGTGGCAGGAATAGTGCAAGAAGTGGCTAAGGTACTTGGGATAACATGGAATCTCCATACACCTTGGAGACCTCAGTCTAGTGGACAAGTAGAAAAAATGAATCAGACACTAAAAGGCCAAATTAAGAAAATCTGCCAAGAAGCAAAGATACAATGGCCTCAAGCATTACCTTTAACTCTGTTAAGGGTCAGAATCAAACCTAGAGACAAGGTAGGAGTAAGTCTGTATGAAATTTTATACGGCAAACCCTATCATGCTGCAACTTACAAAGGGGACCCTAATGTGGTGGGAGATCAGGTACTGGTAAATTACATTTTGTCTCTCAATAAGACTCTTACAGCACTACGGGGGGCGTTGCAGTGGAATCGACCTTTGCCTCTGGAGAATCCCGTCCACGATATACAGCCTGGAGACCAAGTCTACATAAAAAACTGGAATGTGGAACCACTAAAAGAAACATGGGACGGTCCCCGACAAGTGATTATGACTACATACACAGCCGTAAAGGTCCAAGGGATCGACAATTGGATACACTACACCCGAATCAAGAAAGTCCCGTCACGATGGGAAGTCCAACCTCTAACCGACACAAAACTGGTGTTCAGGGCAAGGCCTTGATTGCGATGTTAATGTTGAGCATTGCTCGTATCGGAGATGCCTTTGTTAAAGTTACTGTCCCTAAACCAACAGTGATTGTACCACAAGGGGCAAATGTAAATCTAACCTGTTTGTTTTCTGATAACCAGGGAGCTGGATTCGATGAAGTAAAGACGAAATGGAAATTGATCACTACAAATAAGGTATTTTCAGAAGAAATTGTGACAATTTGGGATATGAAACAGCAGAAAGGTAATACTACCCTAATGATCTCACACTTGCAAAAAGCCCAGGTTGGTCAATTTTCATGCATGGTATGGATTAGGGAAAGTTTCGATTATGGGAACTTAGATGTAAAAATTTTGGTGGAGGGTTTTAAGACAGAAGGGCATTCTTATCCAATACAAGTAACACCCACAAGTATGAGAATTGACATGTGGGATGGTCCTTCATTGAGAATCAATTGTACTCTTAAATTAGGGAATCTTTGCAGGATGAGAAAAACTAGAATGGTCCAACAAGCAAAAGAAATGGAAAATGAGAAACAGGAATTGGGGCAAGAGAATTTGGTAGTGGGATTAATTAGGGATTTTGGGAAAATGCAAAATGTAACAGCGATAACAGCGTGTTTGCCCTTGCCAAAGGCAGCAAGTGACCCTATACCGTGGGGAATCATCCCATTAGGAGAAATGCCCCCAAAAATAGTAAATGGAACGAGGAAATGCCACAAAGAGCTACGAAATCGCACTAGAATAGTAGAAGAGGTTTATACCTATGGAAGACGGTGGTCAACCCCAGGGCAAAGATCGGAATGTTTAAAATTACCAAATTCTGTATTCACTGAAATAGGTCAATACAACAATGTTGGGTGGTGCACATTTGAAGTAAATCAGAAAAGAAGAAAACCTGTAGTAGATTATTATCATGAGATAGTGTGTCAGGAAGGGAAAGAAGAGTGGGAGCAATGGAAAGCAATTTGGGGTCCTAGCCTACTCGAACCCTATAGTTATATCGGATCAATACACTGGTGTATCGAGTGGTCAAGAAAACAGGAACATCCAGGGGCCCTCGAAGTTGAAACAGTGCACCACAGCAGACTAGCCCAAATATCAGGTTGGAACTGTAGTAAAGTCATAACCTGTGATACCCCAGAATCCCAAATTGGATTGGTACCCGTTCGGGTGTTGTTGAAATGGGGATGTGAATGTCAGAGATACAACCATACAATAACGGGAGAATTAAAAGGAGCTCGGAAAGATTGTCAATCAACCACAGTACGAAGCCCCGGAAATTCAGTCTGGGTAATGGGACATGGCCAATGGACCACACATTTACCGATAGGTGGTCCGATTACTCAAATAACGTTAGGGATACCAACCTTATGTCCATTTTGGAAACAGTCCAAATTAACCAAGGAAGACCAAGAGAAAAGGACGAAAAGAGGATTAAGCCCTGAGACAGTCGAAGCAGTAAATCTAGAGAATAAATGGCACGAGCCAGGGGAAAGTATAAAATTCGGTTGGATGCTTGAATCTTTATTTGCACCTGTATCTACATATAGAAACCGGGAAATGTTATATAAATTACTAGAGCAGACAGAAAGATTGGCAGCAGTAACAAAAAAGGGATTTAGAGATCTTAATATACAATTACAAGCCACAACCAGGATGACAATCCAGAATAGAATGGCATTAGATCTGCTCTTATTAAAGGAACACGGAGTTTGTGGATATTTACAAGGAAGGGATGATCACTGTTGTGTACATATCCCAAATGTCACGAAGGAAGTAGAAAAGGATATAGGTCAATTGGAGCGAATTGAACTAAACATACATGAAGTACAAAAGAATGCAGAACATAATTGGGTTGGAGCTTTATTCAGTTCTTTAGGAATCCAGGTCTCTGGTTGGTTATCCTCAATTATTCAAAATGGAATAATGATTGTAATAATCATTGTAGTAATTGTGATTATGATAGATGTCTTTTAGGAATAATTGCTAAAGAAGGAACACATACACGGCAAATCATGAAGGCCCTGACTCGAAAAGAAGTGATTCAACCAACTTCCTGAAACAACCCTCCACCATCATATCTGGAAACTATCACTTGGAAGAATTGAGCATCCTTGCAGAAGACTCTAAAGAATGCTCAAAAGGGGGGAGTTGTTACCGTATGGACTAGAAATCCTGAATATTAGAATATAAAGTGTATAAACCATAATAGTAGTAGTAATGCTAAGGCTTGAAGACTGCAGTCCCCAGAGTAGGCCCTGGGAAACTAACTTAGGAATGTGCTGTGCTAAGAGCATGCAGAACCGTTAGTGATAAGGTTAAAGTATAAACATAAATAAAGTACTGGTGGTGGGCAGTGGCGCCAGAGAGAGATTGAGGAGGAGAACACTATAGTCCTAAGATAAGCAACCATGTAGGATTTATGACGCCAAAATGCTATCTTCAAGGTGAATGTATCTACAGAAGAATGTGTACTTCTGCACATAAACCATTTGTAAAAGGGTATAAAAAACCCTCTAAAAAGGGAACCAGTGGGATCCTGACTTGGGACGCGAGTCCGCAGGTCCCCGGGCCCTGAATAAAGCACCGCATAAACTGACACTCTGTTAGTTTGTGTTTTACTTGGGGTTTCGGGCAGCACACCGACCACCCCAAAGCTCTGGGACCCCCCCTGATACTTGGGACCCCCCCAGCGCGCCAGGACCCCCCCTCACTCACCGCCCCTCCCCCATCCATGGGACCCCCCCCCACTCACCGCTCCCCCCCGTCACCAGGACCCCAAAATCCATGGGACTCCCCCCACACTCATCAAGACTCCCCCCAAATCCATGGGACCCCTCCCTCCCCCCCACTCACCACCCCCTTCTCAGCACTCCCCGGGCCCTCCCCATTGATCGAACGCCCCCATGGCCCCCCCAGCCCCTCGCCCTCGCATTGGGCCCCCCCGGGGCCGAGGCAGAGCCCTCCCTGAGGGACACCCCTCATCCCCGGCCTGCAGCCGCCCATGGAGCCGCTGACCACAACTCCCTGCCTGCGTCCATCCGGCCAATTCCTCTGGCCCCGCACAGCCCAGCCTGCAAAGCCAGCACCTGCTGGGCACCTGCTCCATGCCACTTCCAGGGGCTTGGGCTGCTGAAGGGGTGCTGGGCTGGGCCCTTTGTGACACAGGGCCGTTCTATCGGGTTCCTGGGTGCTGTTGGCCATTCTGTTGTCCTGGTGACATGGCACAGCCCCGCCCTGCAGGGGTATATACGGGGCACAGGGCCCTGCGCTGCCCAGGGCCAGGAGTGCCACTGGCTCAGGAGGAAGCAGCTCCTGGGATCTCTGTGCTCTAGACGACGTTACACATGGAGGAGGAAAAGGTGAACCCTGTTATAAATGAGAGACAAAAGTCTCGATATTCAGCAAAATTTAGATTGCTTTATTTGATATAGAAAGAGCAAGCAGCGCTGGGGAACGTGAGGGGTCACCGCCCACTCCACGCTCCACTGAAGCTTGGTTTGCAGCCTCTTCTTATACTGTGGGTTCTCGTTGTACACAAATTCACAAAGCCTTTGGGTGATAATCAGTCACAGATAGCCATCCGGTCCTTGTAGATAACCACCAGAGAAGTTCTGGAAGTCTGGTCCTTGAGATAGGCAGTATTGATTAGACAAAGGCAGGAAGGGCTATTGGGAAGTCTGATTTTGCAAGCTGGTAGCCGATACAACTTATTTGGAAAACATAACATATTATAATGTAAGATAATACAACATAATATAACAGGGTGATTTTAAACAGAATGATTTTATCATATAATTTCTTTTATCTAGTGTCCATGCTTCACTTCAGAGCTTAGTATTCTGGTTTATACAAACCCCAATGCTGTTGTGATTAACATTAATCTTATAGCAATTATCACACTCCCAAAGTCTTGTTGCTGAACTCCTTCTCTGCCGTCCATTGCTGGAGACTCCTTTCTTACATCTGCACTGGAGGTCAGGTGTAGGAACAAGCCGGCCCTCCCCAAATGCCCCGACTGCCTGAGCCATGTCGTGACAACAATGCAAGGGGGAGGGGAAAGAGGACTATGGGAGGATATATTACAATAACATCATTATACATCCACAAAACTTATCTTAACCTACACACACTGTTCATCCTTTAATTGTGAGAGCCAACCACCACATTGCTCATCTGTAACAACAGCGACTGCACTGGCCCCCCTAGATCAGAGGGGGATGGAGCCAGTGCCAGTCCCCCCGAATCGGTGAGGGCAGAGACTACCCCCTGCCCACCTGGGTATTGCATCAGCCTAATACATATTTACAAAAGGTTATACATATTCAAACATTTTAACATAGTTC
The DNA here is from genome assembly GCF_052056855.1 of Sturnus vulgaris. Classification (NCBI taxonomy): domain Eukaryota; kingdom Metazoa; phylum Chordata; class Aves; order Passeriformes; family Sturnidae; genus Sturnus; species Sturnus vulgaris. The sequence goes on along the minus strand of NW_028276185.1, from coordinate 7,459,092 downwards.
CTCCCCTGTCCCACCTTTTTCAAGCATTTGCAGTTGTCCTATTCCAAATCATTTGTTACTTTTCAACACATTCAACAGGTTTGAATTCCTTCATTGGTTAAATGTTAACATTACAACAACTCTTCACCAACATTGATATAATAACACAACATTCACATTAAAATATCCTTAAATTTTAGCAAGACTTCTTTAACAAAAGTCAACCTTGAAAAACAATGTAGTATTCGTTCTAACAATTGCTAAAGCCAGCAGTGTAATATATTTATCACAGTGGCCTTGAGTTCAGAGCCAGGCTTGGGCTAGGGAGTGTGGCTGGGGCTGCCACTGGGCTTAGGTCCAAGAATGGTGTTGGCCTTAGGGCAGGAATTGGGGCTGAGCTTGGGAATTCAAGCTAAAGCTGGCATTGGAGTGTGGGCTGGCACTCAAAGCTGCACTTAGGGCTTGAGACTGCCATTGGGATTGGGCTTAGAGTTGCAATTGGGGCTGGCTTTGTGCTTAGGGCTAAAGGTGGCATTTGGTTTAGGGCTAAGCATTTGGAAAGGGGCTGGAACTGGGGCTGGGCTTTGCAGTTATGGCCGGGTTTTAGATTAGAGCTGGAATTGGGGTTAAGGCTAAATGCGCCGAGCCGAGGATGAGAGGAACGGCGGAACCCACCCGGTGCTATGGGGGTCCCTGCATCGTAGGCAAATTGGTTTTACTTTCTGAGACGAACATAAAGCTTTTTTTCCCCCCTTCTCCTTTCTTTCTTTTTCCTTCCTTTCTTTTCCCTTCTTTTTCCTTGTAGCTGATTGGGAAGGCAGGATTTCTTGCGAGGGCCTGTAATTGTCTGTCAGGAAGGCGGCTTCTGTTGTGAGATCCAGTGACTGGCGGGAAGAATGGGACTAAGAGGAATGGGACTTCCTAAGGAAAGAATCCCCGAGGAGGAAAAGAAATGAGAAGATATCAACAGATATACTCTTAAATAGCCCCCTGGGAAGAAAACTAGCCCGTTGAAAATATTACTCTAACACCAAAGAATTTAAGATGATACAATATTGTATATTAGAATAGGCTAAGAGAGAAACTAAGTCCGACTATGTTTACTGGCCTAGGGATGAGTCTGAGAGGAATGTCGAATTTGTCTTTACAAATGAGCTGTGGACCTGCTTGTAGATAAGGCTAGCACTGAGAGATAAAAGAAACAATGGGATGGATTCCACTGATTGATGAATGGAAAGAGATATTTGCCTTTACAAACAAATTGTAGGGCTGCTGATAAATGAAATTGGATATCGAAAGATGAAAGAAGCAATGGGGGAAACCTATGAAATCTATAAGAATTAAAAATTAAAAGAGAGGGTTATACATTAGAGGGGAATTTCAGGTATCAGGCGTTCCGGGAAGTCTGTGCCTCTCAAGTACCTCAGCCAATGGGGAAAGAGAGAGGGAAATGCGGCCGGGAAAATAGGATAAAAAGGAGGCTGCGTCCTCCAAAAATTTGAGAGATCCCAGGGGAATGTCCCATGGCCTCTCCCTTTATTTGAATAAAGCAAAAAGGACTCCTCTGTCTCCTTTTTGGACATAAACCTTTGGTGTTTGTGGATTAATTTTCCTGATAAGTCAAATAAGGAATGGATGTGTCAGGTTTTAAACATCCATGTAAAAGCTGAGGAACAACTCCGGTACAGATCTGGGAGAGGAGATTTCTCACTGAACAACCTTTCTAGCTCTGGCCTCTCAGTCCTGAATCTCAAGTGAAAGCTACTCTGCACGACACTCTGTACAAACAGAAAATCCTGGATTCGGGAAAAACACTGGCTTGGGGTGTGCTTTCTTTTCCTCCTCCCTTTTGCCAACTCCTGCCTTCTTCTCTCTCTCTGTTAATTTTTGCTATACACTTTCCCACTGATAATTTAACTGCTTACCATATAAAATATAACAGTTTTTCTCCACAACATTTAACATGAGCAGGTGCTACTTCTCTTTCAGGTTAACATAAGAGCCTGAATGCAGTGATTTCAAAGTGAATAAATTACCTTTCCCTCTTTCAGTCGGAAATGAGCTACTGCCACCTGCACTTGCCCTTCCCTTCCTCTCCTGAACCACCGAACAGCCCCACTGGGATGGCAGGAGCTGGGCCTGGGAACTGCTGTCTTTGGAGTTGCATCTCCTCCTCCCGTGGCCGCTGCTCAGAGCCCAGAAGTGCTCTGAGAACTTGAAGTTGTGGCAGCTGGGTTAGAGCCTACATGGGAGGAGGAGAAGGTTCACCAGAGCCCTTCTCCTGCCGTGCCAGCTCCAGGGCAAGGAGTGCAATGGAAGCCAGCCAATGTCCAAAGCCCATCTGCTCTGCCAGTTCCTGTGGGAATGAGCTGCTGCAGAGGGGAAGATTTGGGTGGGAATGTGGTTCTCTAAGAAGGCCATAACTAAATGCTTGCATGGGGATTTTGGCTTCTGGAGCAGTGGGGTAGGGCTGTTGTTGGTTCCTACCCCTCCATCCCATGATGATGTAAGGGGTGAGGGATGCCATGTGTGCTGTGCACTGGCAGTGATCCTCAAGAAATCCTATGAATCCTCTCCTTCGAGCTAGTCAAGCTCCTGGAAATAACAGGACAAAAAAAAAAAAAGGTGCTCAGTTTTGTGCCCTTCTTCCCTTGTGGGGTGAGGGACAGGAGGCAGAGGTCCAGCTTGGTCTCTTTTTGACCTTTCCTTTGAGACAACACTGTCTGCTCCCACCACAAAGGCACAGAGGGTGCTCTTTGCCCCCACCAGTGGGAAGTGGCTCTGCTGACCCCACTAAGAGTGCTGGAAGATGAGTCTGTGAACGAAACAGTTGAATATTGCCTAGAGGGGGGTAGCAGGCAGTAGACGTGCCACCATTCTCTTTCCAGGTGAAAGAGAGAAGGGGACACTGAATGGTGATCAAAATCCAATTTTTACTGAGCACTACATGTGCTTATATACCATTTACAGGAAGGCTGGTAATATTTTACTGCAATCACATAGACAAACCTTACATAGACAAACTCTCACATAGACAAACTTTACATTTGGACTGAGTAAAATCTTATTTCTCATAACCCAGACTTGATCCAGTCCTCTTGCAGTCAGGTCTCTGTTTGCTCTTGCCAGGCATCCTCGTTGTCAGGCTGCATTTGCTGATTAAATCTGCAGTACTCTCAGTCTCATTTGCATTACCCATATCCACACCTCCCCCGTTTCTTTTAACTGAAAATACACTCTTAAGCGATTTGTCGATTTAATTCTTAACACACTGTAAAATACAAGGAATAACTACTACAATGCATAATATGATGCCTAATACATACAAACCTATTTGAACTAAATTCCTGATCCAGCCAGTGAGTCCCCAGTGCCCTAAGAGCCAGTTCAGCCAGTCGTACCCATTATCTACCCGAAGTTTATTCACACCTTCTTTGAGGGCTTGAATGCTGGCATAGATGGGCTGGGAGTGGTCAGAAAGGTTAAGGCAACACATCCCATCGAATTCCTCAGCCACAGGCGGCGGCGGAGCTCGGAGGCGGCCCCAGCGCAGGTGGGAGCCGCGCTCGGTTGTGCGGGGGCTCGGGGCTCGCTGCGGGCCGAGGGGGCGGCAGGGGGCTCTGGCGGGTTGGTTGTGCCGGTGCCGGCCCGTGTTGGCGCTGGGCTGAGGGCGCTGCGGGAGCGGCTGCCCGCGGTCTCCTTCCCGCTGGGGCCTCGGCAGGAGCCGGTGCCGGAGCAGCGCTGGCTCGTCCCGGTTGCTGTGGGTGGCACAGAGGTGTCTGCCCTGTGCCCGGGGCTGTGCGGGAAAATTCCCGTGGCCAGAGGTTTGTGTGCCCGCAGGAGACAGAGGAGTCCTGTAAAAGTGACTTTATTGATGGACAAAGGGAGAGGCCATGCGGCATTTACCATGCGGTCTCTAAAACGCAGCCTCCTTTTTATTCTCATTTTCCCGTCTGCATCTCCCTCTCCCAATCCCCTCTGGCTGAGATACTTGGAAGGTTCAGAATTCCCGATCCGCCTACTGCATGTCCCTCTTAATATGCACTCCTACTACGATATTAATCTTACTGCTTTCAATCCTTCCTTTTCTCATATTCTCAAGAATTGCCTTTACTAACTTTTAATTTCCATTGACTCAATTTCTTTTCCTGCATCCTCTTTGGCGCAAGGTGTCGTGCATGGTAAAAAGCTGAGAGTTGCTGCAGCACGTCAGAGGAGGAGCAGCATTCGTTTAAGCCGTGGTCTGCCAGGGAACCACGAAAACGTGTCCCATTCCCATCCTTTCTCCGGAATACGAGCTATTTTCTTATTTCCTTTGCTATCTGTTTAACCACTGTTCGGTTATCATCTGTTTGCAAACAGCCGTTTGCGTAATTTAATTTTCCACAAACTCCTCCTTCTTCTGTAAGTAGATAATCTGATTCCATCCCATGGTGAAATGTCTCGTTCCTCATTTCAGCGGCTTGGTCAGCAGGAAGGTCAGGAGCTGGAGCTGTCTGCTTGGTTATTATTTCAAGGATACTTTTAAACCTAATTATGCCACTCAAATTATGGATGGATTTTCTGTGTCCTGATATGAATTCGTTAGGGATCCCAGGGGCTGGTCCATGGTGTTGTAGCATTTGTTCTGGTGGCCGTTCATCTTTTTCCCTTTTTTGGGTGCTCCCTCCTGCCACGGCTGCATCAATTGACCACTTTTATCTTACGAAATGATAAAATGTTTGGATTCCCAACTCATTTCTCTGGACTAGCAAAAACACCTCATTGCTTTGGGGAGAGGGATGATCTCCCCCCACACACACTTTTTTCATGAAATTTGCTCAATATTCTCCGTTTGCTGTTTCCCTTTGCAGCTTAACCAATTTCTGTTGCAGTCAGATATCCTCACTATGGGCTCTGCCTTTAGTTGTGCAAATTCCATCTGTGCAAGCAGGCAGAGCTGGGGGTGAGGGGCAGATGGACTCAGGGAAATTCCTCCCCCTGGCAAGAAGGCCCTTGGGCATTGTCCACACTTTTCCAGAGCAATGTTAATTTGCATTTCTAAAACTCCTCTCCTGGCTGCCTGGAACTAGGATTTTCTTCCAGAGCAGCCTTTAGGTGATTCACACGTCCACCCTCACAATCTGCTTTATTTTTCTTTTTATTTTTTTTTAACGATTTTTTATTAACAGTTTATGCGTTAAAGCCTCACCATTAATACTCTTCTAGGTTTGCAAAATGCAACTTAAAGGTGAGCTTCTAAAGATCCATTCTGAAATTCTGCCGTCATTAAGAGCCACCACAAATATATAGAAAAATATTCCAATGCAATCAAGTCTTTTCTGCCTCTTCTCCTAGGAGTAAAAATTGCTTGTCACACCCCTGGCCCAAACCTAACTGACAATCTAAAAGTAGGATTATTATGAAAAAATTTTCTCATGGTGTAATCTTGTCACTGAAACTGCAGGGACAATAAAAATCTCTCCAACAATATCTTTAGTGTTAGAGAGTTAAGGCATTACTTGATCCTGGTCAGGATGTGCAACAGCAATAATTTCATCCACACATAGCCCGGGTGTGCAGAGAAAATCATTCCATGAGATGTAAATTTTATTAGATTTTTCCTGAAATTTTACAGTCTGAACCCATTGAAATCCATTGGTTTAGTGTTCATTGCTTTAAAGTTGTGTAGTTTTTAGTGTTTGGTTTCCTATTGCAAATGGATTTCTCCTCTTCTGATGTTAATTAGATCCACATTCCTGGATTTCCTTCTCAGCCTTTTCCAGACCAGGTGTCTCCATCTATGTTGGGGCAGTGTCTGGGGTGGGTGTTCCTTGATGTTTGCTGATATTTCCTTGATGTTTTGTTGAATGTTGTTCTCTTTGTTGGTATCTTTTGGGCTATTCCCAGTCTGTTGAGATGTTAAACTCATCTCTGTTGAGTGGTGCCACATCCCGTAAAAAAAGCGTTTTAAAATTTCTTTCCTGAGAGAAAGGCAAACAGAGCCTGACTAGTAAAATGAAATGTGAAAAAAATTTAAACTTGGTATGCTTTCCAACAGTGGAATCGCAGGCAGCCCAGTGTGTGAGTGTAATTGAGAGGCAGAGTCCTGGGTGGATGCTGTGAACAGCAAAGTGCCAAGGCAGGCTCTGTGCCAGCCCAGCTTCCTGTGGCAGAGATTTCACAAGAGACAGGATTCTGGCCACAGACTGCTTGAAATATACATCCCTTATCTCCAGCCCGCACTGGGTGGAGAATTCCCAGGGTAAGGAATTGCAAAGATCACTTCCAAGGGAGAGAATTGAATATCTGCCCTGTCTCTGGCCAAAGGTTATAATGGCCGGATGCTTGGCCTTCAGCCAAGGGCACACACTGACTCAGAAAACACTTCCTAAATGCAGCAACATGTTGCATATTCATAGACCTTCATGCATTATTCAGAATCATTCTCCCCAACCTGTAAATCATTATTTTTGCCTTTCCTGGGGTTTTGGTGTCCCATAATCCAGGAATGTGAAGAATTTCCTGATTATCTTTATTGCCATTCTCCAAGTTTGTTACATGAACATAAGATTATGACATTATACTGGAACAAAAATATATTTATCACAAACTAATTATAACTTTTGTTTATTTATGTATATTTATTTGTATTTATAAGTTTTGTTAATTGCAGAACTAAGAGAAACTATGTTCATACAACAGTATTTTCCAGCATATGGCATTCATTTTAATATTTGCAAAAAATCAATAATATAATGTACAATTATAACACACATAGAATTCAAATTTCTTTTTCTCAGACTGGAGGACACATAGCTGGTGGTCCAATCATTTTGTTATTTTTCATTTTCTCAGGTTTTTTTCCTTTTCTCCTGTCCATACCACAACACTGAGGATATTTGAGTTTAAAAAGTCATACAATGTTGTGGCTAGAGCAGAGAATCTTCAATCCAGGTCCTGCAATTTCCAATTAATCCTCAGAATTCTTGCAGCTGCTTTTTCGTCCTGGATTACTTCTGAGATTCCCTGGTCCCTCTCTGGGCCAATACACCACAAACCCTCAGTCAAAATATGTCCCAAATATTTAACCCTTTTCTCCATCATTTCCTCTTTTATTTCAAATAGACAAAAATGCTTTTTAGCCTGAACATTCAGCCATTTCACAGAGGCTTCTTCTACCACTTCTTGTCCTCTGCAGCAAGTCATCCACATCCTGCATTAACCCAATCCCTGGGGGTTGGGTAAATTCTTGTGATATTTTCTGCAAGGCTTGCCCCAATAAGGCTGGTGCTTCCGTGCATCCCTGCAGAAGTACCGTCCATGTCTTTTCCATTTTCCCACTCAAAGGCAAAATCCAGTTTACCCTCCAGTGTAAATGGGCATCCCCAGAAAGCATCTTTGCCATCAAGGACTGAATGGTGGCAGTGTGAGGAGGGCACCTGGCTGAAGATGGTGTAAGGATGTGAGAGCCCCTGGGTGCTGGGGCCCCCTTGGGCCCTGGGGTTCATCCCTCAGGGGCTGTAGAAACTCTGCCATGGCCTTTGCCTTCCCCTTGGCCTTTTCCTCCTCCCTTCTTGCATTCCCCTGCTGTGCCTTTGTGACCAAGTGCTCCAGGGGCTTCTTCTGCCCCTCCTGCAGCCCCCTCAGTGCCTGGGGGTGCTCATCCTCTGACAGCTGCTGAGCTTTCTGCTCAATCATTCCTTTCTGCACTGACCCAAGGAAAATGCTTAAAAGCTAATCTCGATCCTTGCACGTCCAATGCCCATTTCCCAGCTGTTCCTTTGTCCTGCTGCTCCTTGTGCTGTGGCTGCCGTGGCCAGCCCGTATCCCAGAGCCGGTGCCTGTCCTGCCGCAGTGTCCAAACGCGGCCCCCCCGGCGGGCAGGGCCGGCAGCTCCACGGGGCCGGGCAGCGGCCGGGGCGTCCCGCAGCCTCCTGGGGGCCGGGGGCCACTGCCGGGCCTGCAATTGCCGGGGGGTGCTGGGCTCAGGCAGCGCCCGGCGCTGAGCCCCGGCTGCCCCACAGCCCCGGCCCGGCCCCGCAGCTCCCCACAGGCCCCCAGCCCGTGCTCCCGGTGCCGCCCCTCTGCGCCCGCTCCTGCCGCTGCCCAGCACAGAGAAACCCCCTGCAATCCTGACCTCCTTGTGTGCCTGTCCTGGCAATCGGGGATACAAAGGATCTGCATCAGCTGGCAACTTCTGAGGATAAGAGCCTGCTGAAAAACATCCCCATCCTCAGTATTTTTCTCTTCCTCCTCTTTTCCATCATTATTTTTCTTCCTACATAGATTGCTCCTGCTGCATCTTGCCTGAACCATATTCCTGCACACTCCCCTTCACCCAATCCCTTCCCTGCACACCAACAGCATCCACCCCCGTGTTGTACCAATCCCTTCTGGACTTCCCTTATTGCTCCCCTGGGTGTCCATGTCCTTGATTACCTCTGGGAGAATGTGCAAACTCCCTCAACATGCTCCCAAGGGACCCTTCAGAGATATTTTGGGATCATCATCCCTTTGGCCAGGAGCCCTTCCTGGCTTTTCCTTTGTACCCTCCACGGGTGCCCTGCCATGTTTAGTCCCCGAAGATCCCACTGTAGTCACTGCTGAGATTTTCAGTGCTCTCTGGGTGCCGACTCTTCCCAGCCCCCTGATCTGTCACTCGTCTGTCTCCTGGTCACTCTCGGGTACCCAATCCATGCCCGGTGCCGCCGCCACCCAGGGGAGCCGATCACCAAAACTGGGTGAGGCACCTTCAGCTCCACTGACTGCCCCCGCCCTGGATGGGGGAAGGAATTCCGGCCGAGTCCCAAGAAGTGTGGAAAAATTCACATCACCAGAGGTTTCTGTCTACTAGGAAGACAGAGGAGTCCTGTAAAAGTAATTTCATTTAGAAAGAAAGGGAGAGGCCATGGGCCATTTCCCATGGCGTCTGCGATTCTTAGAGAACACTGCCTCCTTTTCATCCTAACTTTCCCTTCCTCATATTCCTCTCCATTTCCCCTTTGGCTGAAGTACTTGAGAGGTACAGACTTCCCAATGCACCTACTACATCCCTCCCTTAATATGCACGCCACTTTTGTGTAGCTAACGATGGCCAGGACTCTTTTAAGTCTTTGTTCTTCTCTGGGAGTTCATGAATTGAGCAGGACCTTGGCTGAGCAGCAGTCTGTGTGGTCAATTAATAACATTTTCTGACCCCGATGGCTTCTGCTGTCGCTTCCTTATGTCCCCGTCCCTGGCCCTGTGTCCAAGCGGATTCGCAGCATGTGTTTGTAGAGACCCTTTGCTGTTGTTCCTTGCATGGGGGTCCCCCGTTTTGGGGCCATCCCCCCTGGAGCAGGGTGTCCCGGCTTGGTGCAGCCCCGCCCCTCGGGCAGCGCTGAGCCAATGAGAGCGCGCGGCGGTGATGACGCAGCAGTGTCCAGGCAGAGCCGCAGCTCCCAGCGTTGCCCACCTGGAGCCACCTGCGCCCGGCCCGGGCCCCAGCGCCCCCCGGCAGGGGAATTTGGGGAGGTGGGAGGGGGGGAGCGCCAAGGCCGGGCCCCCCCCGCGCTGTGGTGGCGGCAGCGGCTGCAGTGGGGAGCGAGTGCGGGCGGGAGCGGCCGAGAGCCCAGCGCTGCCCCAGCCCGAGCTGCCCCAGCTCCATCGCTGCCCCAGCTCCATCGCTGCCCCTGCGCTGGGATGCTGTGGGTTTGGGGGGAAGAGGGAGCCGGCAGTGGGTGCTGGGCCTGGGGGCAGCAGGAGAAGGGAAGGAGAAGCAGGGTTGAAGAACAAAATGGTCAAATGATGCATGTGGGAGGAGCAGGTGGGATTGTGCAGGAGAAGGAGGAAGAGGAGTCTGAGGGGCAGTAGGGACACAGGATGAGGACGAGGAGTAGCAGAAACGGGAAACACCACAAGGTTCCACCCCTCCCTGTATCTGTAGCCTCTCCCACAGCCCCAGGAGCGTTGCTCCCCCCACATGCAGCAAGTGTCCGAAGAGGATGATCCATGATTTTCACAGGGGTGAATCTTCGTGTTTGTGAGCTTTATAGGGCTAAATGTTGGGGCTGAGGTTTTTTGCAGGGGCTGAATCTTTATATTTTGGAGGGGATTTGGGCTGAAACTTGCTTTTTGGGGAGTTTTTGATCTGTGTCTTGATGTTTGGATAATTTTTGTGCTGAATCATTGTGTTTTGGAGGTTCTTATAGACACAAGATGCCCAATGACTTCCTGAGTTGCACTTGGGAAGGAGGAACCCTCAGCCCAAGGTGCTCTCTTGTGTTTTCCTCCAAACCAGGATTTGTCATTCCCAAGGCGTAGATGGATGGAGGAGGAGGACAAGTCCCAGGGATCCCACAGGAAGCGGGGCTACAAATCCAGCGCAGGGAGCTGCGAGGAGGAAAGACCCTCCCTGAGCCGGGAAGGCGGCCAGAGATCCAGGCACAGCTCAGAGCTGGTGGAGAAGCCTCGTGGAGGGGAGAAGCCCCACAAGTGCTTGGAATGTGGGAAGGGTTTCAGGTGGAGCTCCGAGCTAATCCAACACCAGATGATCCACGCTGGGGAAAAGCCCTACGAGTGTGGGAAATGCAGGAAGAGCTTCAGCACTATTTCCTATCTGATGCAGCACCAGGTGATCCACACAGGGGAACGGCCCTACACCTGCTTGGAATGTGGGAAGAGCTTTGGATGGAGCTCTGCCCTGAAATACCACCAGCGCATCCACACCGGGGAGAGGCCCTACGAGTGTCCCAAGTGTGGGAAGAGGTTTCAGAGAAGCTCCACTCTGATCAGACATGAGCGGATTCACACAGAGGAGAGGCCCTTCCGCTGCCCTGACTGCGGGAAGGGATTCAAGCACAACTCCATCCTCACTGTCCACCGGCGCATCCACACTGGGGAGAGGCCCTACGAGTGTCCTGAGTGTGGGAAGAGCTTCTCAGACAACTCAGTCTTGACCCGACACCAACGGAGTCACCACTAAGGGAAGCCCTGTGAGTGCCCTGAGTGTGGGAAGAGCTTCGTGCTCTGCTCCAGCTCCATCCCCCATGGGAGGATCGGTGTTGGATGATCCCCAGTGACCCCCATTGGGCACAGCCCTGGTGATCCGTGATCCTGGTGATCCGTGTTGGGAAGACACCTGGCTGGGGGGGGGGTCTCTGCATCATCCTGTCTCCCTGTGAGCACCTGGATGAGCACAGGGGCAGGAACGCCCATCAGGGCTCAAACTGGCATTGGAAATTCCTTGTGAAGAGCAGATTTGTTGACTTTGATCCCCAGAAAATCTTCTGCGTTCAATCCTATCTCCTGTTCGCATCCAGGAATACTGAACAGTCTTGGAGATCTTTTCCAACCTCACTGATTCCAGGATTTTCATTTCCTATTGCCTAAGATTGTCTTCGGCAGCCAAATGGTGATGAACTGAGGCAATGACCAAGCTTTTGGAGACAGTGGGGTAGAAAGTCCTCCAAAAAATGTTTTTCCCTCTCACTCAAGCACATAGGTCCTCAGCTCACACAGACACGGAAATCCTTTTCTTTTGGCCTCGATTTGCTTTTCATTTCTCTTCATCCTTTTAAAACAACCAACACGGGTGAAAATAAAGACACTGAACTGAGACATGGGTGGGGATATGGAGGGACAAAGACATGGTGGGGCACAGACGTGGAGAGTTGAATCATGGTTTGAAAGAGTTAAGATTTTTGCTAAGGGTAGAAGGAGTTTCCATGGCCAAGATGTAAGTTAGGTAGGTAATTACTTGATGCTTAGGCAAGAGCTAATTGGTATAATTATCTGCTATTATGAACTTAGGTATAGAAGAACATAAAATAATAAACCGTTAATCATGAAGCACGAGGCCTTGGATCGTGCCAGAGGATCACAGAGACCTGATGAAGACTCTCCTGACTTCATCCATCGAGACCACTGACCCATTTCGAGAGCACCGACCCAATTCAAGAGAAGAACTGCGCACACGTGAAGGACGAATGGGCTCATTTTAATATGGGATGGGGATGGGAGGTGCTGGGGTTATGCACATGTATTGTATGTAAGATCTTGGGCAATAAATAGAGGGCAAAGAACCTTGTTCGGGGCGGTCACGCCTTTGGGAGGTGACTCCCGTGCCGGTGAATAAACACACCACTTTGTAACTTTAATTAGTTACAGCGCCTTTGTCCGTGATTATTCCGGTTTTTAACAATTCAGGGGGACAAACTGCGGTCACGTGGGGACACTGCAGGGACATCGTAGTGACCCAAAACAGGACAGGCGACCTCAGGGTGGCCCTGATGTCCCCAAGGCAAGGACACCAAGGTCCTCAGTGTCCCTCGGGGTGACAGTGCCACTTCCATGTCCCCACCCTGTCCCTGCATCCCAGGCCGCCTCCAGCTTTTGCATCACTTCCTTGTGTCCCTCCACCGATGTCCCCAAGGCCACCACAATGTCCCCGAGGGCCCGGCCAGCTCTGGGGAACCCCTGTCACCGTGTCCCCCATGTGTCACCACCATGTCCTGGTTAACAGCGTCCACCAAGGTCCCCAGGTGCCATGTCACCATCTCCAGCCGCCCCTGGACATTGCGGTGACCTTGCTGGTGGCCGCAGTGGCCTCGGCGCTGGCCCTGGCAGTTGCCACCCACTGGGCGCGGTCTCGCAGGCGCTGGGCCATGGCCCGGTGCTCACGGGCGATGGTGGCCAGGTGTCACCACGATGTCACTGAGGCCTGCAGGATCACCTGGCAGGACACGGCCACCGTGCCCAGGGCCAGCAGCAGGTGACTGTCCTCGGCCACCCCCAGGGCAGCGCACACTGAGTCCAGGGACACTGTGGGGACATGGGGACACCGCACAGGTGGCACCGGGGACACAGCAGCAGGGCAACCAGCACAGTGGCACCTGAGCAGTGGCTCCGGGGACACCCCAGAGCCACCAGCCCAGTGTCCCCAGGGCTGCCCCAGTGTCACCATCCCAGTGCCACCCTTTCAATCTCAGTGTCACCAGCCCAGTGTCCCCAGTTCAACCCCAGCACCACCAGAGCTGCCCCAGTGTCCCCAGTCCTGTCCCAGTGTCACCAGCCCAGTGTCACCAACCCCGTGCCACCAAGCCATTCCCATCCCAGTGTCCCCAGGCCTGTCCCAGTGTCACCAGCTCAGTGTTCCCAGTTCCTTCCCAGTGGTCTCAGTGCCAGCCCAGTGTCACTGCCCCATTGCCACCATACCAATTTCACCATCCCAGTGCTTCCAGTCCCTCCCAGTGTCTCCAGTCCCATCTCAGTGTCCCCCATCCTATCCCAGTGTCCCTGTCCCAGTGCTCCTAGTTGTGTCCCAGTGTTACCAGTTCCATCCCAATGCCACCAGTTGTGTCCCAGTGTCACCATTCAGTGCTCCCAGTTCAATCTGTCTCCAGTTCCATCCCAGTGCCACCACCCCATTGTCCCCGTACCAATGTCACCATCTCAATGTCACCAAACCAGTTCCCTCCCAGTGCTCCCAGTGCTAGCCCAGCGTCCTCCATCCTGTTCCAGTGTTCTTGTCCCAGTGCTCCCAGTTGTGTCCCAGTGCCACCAGTTCCCTCTCAGTATCACCATCCCAGTGCTCCCAGTCCCATCCCAGTGCCACCCCCCCATTGTCACCATACCAGTGTCACCAACCCAGTGCCATCAGTTCTGTCTGTCACCACCCAAGTGCCACCAGCCTGGTGTCACTAACCCAGTTCCAGCCCAGTGTCCCCAGTCCTATCCCAGTGCCACCAGTCCTGTCCCAGTACCACATCCCCAGTGTCCCCATACCAATGTCACCACCAGCCCAGTGTCCCCAGTGCCATCCCAGTGTCCCCTGTCCTGTCCCAGTGTTCTTGTCCCAGTTCTCCCAGTTGTGTCCCCGTGTCAGCCCAGTGCCACCCCGTCATTGACCCGTACCAGTGTCACCAGCCCAGTGCCACTGGTCCTGTCCCAGTGCCACTAGCCCAGTGCTCCCAGTGCCAGCCCAGTGTCACCAACCTAGTGTCCCCAGTTCCATCCCAGTGCCAGCAGTTCTGTCCCAGTGTCACCAATCCAGTGTCACTGGTCCTGTCCCAGTGTCCCCAGTGCCATCTCAGCGGTGCCACCCATGGCACCACCCCAGTGTCCCCAGTTCAATCTCAGTGTATTCAGTCCTGTCCCAGTGTCACCAGCCCAGTGCTCCCAGTTTCATTCCAGTGTCCCTGTCCCATCCCAGTATCCCCCATCCTGTCCCAGTGTCCCTGTCCCAGTGCTCCCAGTTGTGTCCAAGTGCCACCAGTTCCATCCCAGTCCCATCCCAGTGTCACCAACTCATTTTCCCCATACCAATGTCACCATCTCAATGTCACCAAACCAGTTCCCTCTCAGTGCTCCCAGTGCCAGCCCAGTGTCCCCATCCTGGGACAGGGGAAGGTCTCTACTGGTCCATACTGGTCTGTAGTGGCCCGTACTGGTCTATACTGGTTTATACTCACACACAGCACCATAAGCCCCACGGCCAGCCTATGCCCAGCCTGGAGCCCAGCTCACCTAAACTAGTCTCCACTGGTCTATACTGCTCTATACTGGTTTATTCTGGTCCATACTGGTTTATAGTGGGCTATACTGGATTTTACTGGTTTATACTGGTTTATACTGGTCCATACTGGCTTTTACTCACACACAGCACTGCACAGCACCATCAGCCCCATGGCCAGCCTGTGCCCAGCCTGTAGACAGCTCTGGCACTGCCGTGCCTGTTCCTCCTCCCACTCCAGCATCATCACTGCTGCCTCAGCCAGGACCACGTTGAGAGGAATGTTGAATTTGTCTTTACAAATGAGCTGTGGATCAGCCTGTAGATAAGGCTAGCACTGAGAGATAAAAGAAACAATGGGATGGATTCCACTGATTGATGAATGGAAAAAGATATTTGCCTTTACAAACAAACTGTAGGGCTGCTGATAAATGAAATTGTATATCGAAAGATGAAAGAAGCAACGGGGGGAAAACTATGAATTCCATAAGAATTAAAAATTAAAAGGGAGGGTTATACATTAGAGGGGAATTTCACGTATCAGGCGTTCTGGGAAGTCTGTGCCTCTCAAGTACCTCAGCCAATGGGGAAAGAGAGAGGGAAATGCGGCTGGGAAAATAGGATAAAAAGGAGGCTGTGTCCTCCGAAAATTTGAGAGATGCCAGGGGAATGTCCCATGGCCTCTCCCTTTATTTGAATAAAGCAAAAAGGACTCCTCTGTCTACTTTTTGGACATAAACCTCTGGTGTTTGTGGATTAATTTTCCTGACAATTTGGGGACTCGTCCGGGATCTTTCCACCGTCCGGGGCGGCGAGTGGAGCTGAAGGCGCCTCACCCAGTTTGGGTGATCAGCTCCCCTTGGTGCCGGCCGGTACCGGGCGATCCATTGGGTTCCCGAGACTGTCCAGGAGACAGACGAGTGGCGGACCAGGGGGGTCCGTGAAGAGTCCGCAGGGAAGGACCACTGAAAATCTCACCGGTGAGTAAAATGGGATCTTCGGGGAGCAACCGTGGGAGGGCACCCATGGAGGGTAGCACAGGTAAACCTGAGAGGGCACCCATGGAGGGTAGCACAGGTAAAACGGGGCACCCAGAGAGGGTTGGAAAGGTGAAGCCGCAAAGGGGCCCCGGCAAAAGGGATGACGATCCCATAATACCCCCGGAGAGTCCCTTGGGGTGAATACTGAGGTCTTGGGAAAGATTGTATATTCACCCAGAAGTAACTATGGAAATGATGGTAAAATATTGTTATTTTGTGTGGCCAGAGTATAAGTTGGCAAGGGGACTTATATGGCCACCTTATGGAACAGATAAAATTCATTTGTGTCGAATTTTGTGGAGGTATTTAGAGGAAAGTGGTGAGGAATGGGATGTTTTTCAGCACCTTCCCCCTTCTTGTCCTCCAGTGTTGCCAGCTGACCCAGGTCATCTGTATCCTGAACTTTCAGAGCAAGGGGATCAGGAAAATGTTATTCCTACAGCCCCACCTGAGAAGGATGACGGTGTAGGGGGAGGGGAGCAGCATGTTGTATCACCCCCCAGAACTAGAAGAGGAACTCAGTTTAGGGCATCAGAAGCCCCCCAAGAGACAGGGGTACACCAGATGCCACTCTGTCAAGTTCCTTTGGGGGTCAAGGGGGAGGATTTGGGTTTGTAATTGTACCACTCACTACCCAGGATATAAGAGGGTTGAAAAAAGAATTACCCCCATATTTGGATGATCCCATAGGGGTGGGGGAAAAGATAGAGGAATATTTGGGAAATGCGGATTATACATGGAAGGATTGGGATTTTCTTTTGGGAATTTTGTTTGGGTCATCAGAGAAACGAATGATTTTGCAGAAAGCTCGGCAGCTGTGGGAGAATGAACATCCACAAGCAGCTGGACCCAATGCACCTACGGTGGGTGATGCCATCCCCCAGGCAGACCCCCAGTGGGACCCAAATAACCAGGCCAGTCTGGCTCACCGTGATTGCCGTGCTTATTTGATCAGGGCAATCAAGTCAGCGGCTCCCAGAACTAACAACATAGCTAAGGCTCTGTCGTTGGAACAGGAGAAACAGGAAAGCCCTCATTGGTTGGAGAGGATTAGGGATGCCTTGAGGAAGCACGGGGGAATGGATCCTGAAGGGCCAGCCTTCAACACATTGCTTAAGGTGCAATTTGTTACTAAAGCCTGGCCTGATATAAGGAAAGGAGTACAAAAAGAAGAAAAGTGGCAAAATAAGCCTCTAGAGGAATTGGTTAGAAAAACACAGCAGATATATGTAAGAAGGGATGAGGAAAAGGCAGAAGCTAAAGCAAGGATGATGGCAGAGTTTGTGCAGCCCCGGAGGAATAAACCACAGGGTCCAAGGGGTCCCCAGGGACAGAGGGGACGGGGTCGGCCACAAGGAAGGGGCAGAGGGATTCCCTCCTCGGCAGGGGACAGCCGACCCAAACAGCGGCTGGGGAAGAACCAGTGTGCTGTCTGCAGGGCAGAAGGGCATTGGAAAAACGAGTGTCCGCAGAAACAACTGGACCCTCAGGAGGAGGAAGTCCAGAGGATAATGGAAATGGATTGTTAGGGGTGTCAGGGGCTCCTATTATACCAAGGATCCACCACTCAGGAGCCCTTGATAACTTTTAAGGAAGCTCAGCTGGCACAGACCTTGCCTTTGGACTTTGCTGTTCACAACATCCAACTGGGACACTGGGTCCTGGTTAAGGAGTGGGAAGAAGCACCACTGGTGGCCAAGTGGCGTGGACCTTTCCAGGTGTTGCTGAGCACAGACACAGCCGTCAAGACAGCTGAACACGGCTGGACCCATCACACTCGGGCCAAGGTCTCTGCAGCCCCAGAGATTTGGACATCTCAGCTGGAGGAGAAGGACGGGAAGCTGCGACTGACACTTGGCAGGAGGGGACTGGAGCAGCAGCCAGGGCGTCGACATCGGGGGAAGCCTCGTGTGCCCACCCACAGAGTGCCTGCTGAAATAGTCTGTGTGGGCATCTCTCCTCTCAGATCTCCAGGCACTGGGGGCCAACCCTTGCTGTCATTGTTTTCTTTATGTTAAGCCGTTTCTGTGCCTTCACTCGCCACAGGTGGTGTGAAAGACAACGTGAAAGTAAAAAAGACGTTAGGAAATTAGATTACACAATCAGAATGTTTCTCTTAATAATGTTCCCTTTATATTATCAGTTAGGTTGGGGCCAAGAATGGGAAAATAATTTTTTGACCTTAGGAGAAGAAGTAGCAAAAACCTTTAACCTTAGCAATTGTTGGGTCTGTGGAGGTCCAGGAGAATCTGAAAACGGGCCATGGGTGGCCAGCCCAGTAAAACCTAAATAGTAGATTAACACCCTGAGTAAAGTCTGTAATGGAACAGGATTTTGGGATGAAGAAGGAAGTCCATGGCGGCTTCAGTCTTCTGAAAAAGACACTTATTGCCTAAATAGGCAAGTAGAGGAAAATGGAAAAGTGGTGAAACAAATAGCAAAATGAATAAAAAAAATTAGCTCATGTGCCAGTCCAAAGATGAAAAGGATGGGAATGGGACATGTTTTCTTGGCTACCTGGTGAACTATAAGTTAAACAACTGCTTTTTCCCTCTTATGTGCTGCAGCAACTCTAATCTTTTTTGGCAAGCATGATCCCTTGCTTAGTACAACTTATTCAACATGTGATCAAAGGGATGCAGGTAATAGCCACGCTTAGTGATCCAGAGATGGTTACAAAAGGACAGAAATTGATGTCACTCCAAATAATTACAAAACCAAAAAAGACTCAGGAAGAAAAAATTAAGTCAATGAGAGCTAAAGTTTGTAAAGACAATTATTAAAAAATAAAAGAGGAGGGATTAAGAGGACTGTTGAATTAGTCTTTACAAATGAGCTGTGGATCAGCCTGTAGATAAGGCTAGCACTGAGAGATAAAAGAAACAATGGGTTGGATTCCACTGATTGATGAATGGAAAGAGATATTTGCCTTTACAAACAAACTGTAGGGCTGCTGATAAATGAAATTGGATATCAAAAGATGAAAGAAGCAACGGGGAGAAAACTATGAGTTCTGTAAGAATTAAAAATTAAAAGGGAGGGTTCTACATTAGAGGGGAATTTCAGGTATCAGGCGTTCTGGGAAGTCTGTGCCTCTCAAGTACCTCAGCCAATGGGGAAAGAGAGAGGGAAATGCGGCCGGGAATATAGGATAAAAAGGAGGCTGCGTCCTCCAAAAATTTGAGAGATGCCAGGGGAATGTCCCATGGCCTCTCCCTTTATTCGAAAAAAGCAAAAAGGACTCCTCTGTCTCCTTTTTGGACATAAACCTCTGGTGTTTGTGGATTAATTTTCCTGACAGATAGAACTTTGAGATTCTTACCTGCACAAGCACGTGCAGTGCCTCAGTCATAAGTGCCTCAGAAATATCAGAAGTGTGTCTTCTTCAAAGTGTGGTCTCAAGGGTTCAGATTTGGAGCCAGTTCTGCGGGCAGGCTGATGAATAGTCTGGGGCTCCTCTGCAGAGCCCCATTCATTCTGGGGCTGCTTTCTGCTGGTTCTGCTGGACTGGCTCGAGTGAAACACACACCCAATTAACAGCAGTTAAATTACTCTGGCATGAAACAGTGGGGAACAGGCAGAGCAGTGAAGGGCAGCATGGACCAGTTGTTCTGGCAGGTCTGACGAGGTCTGGTTTGATACAGCACTCACAGAACTCTGCTCCACCTGTGACACTTCCACTTGCAGTAGATGACTGTTCCTCTTCACAATATCCAGCAAGGCAGGTCAAAGACACTTTTACCATTTTCATCTTCAAAAGGGAGAAGAAATCAGCAGCAAACATGAAGTAACCAGTCAGAGGTCCAGGGAAGAAACAAAAGAACAAAGAGTGGTGGAAAAAAACAGGTGGAGCATCGATCCTTATCTCTGTGTGGGAGATATCCTCTGCTAATGGGCCATCTGTTAAAACCAGGTGGGGCAGTGTTCTTGATCTTTTCCACAACCCATCCTTCCTCCAGGGAGATATCTTCTGTTAATGGGCCATTGAGTGCCACTGCATGACTGATAAAATTCCATCATCCCATTGGGAGATGCTCCAGCCAGGGGGAGGAGCCAAGCCTTTCCTACCTAGATAAAATCTGAGCTTTGGAACACCAAGGCAGCCCTTCCCCACTGGTTTCCAGAGGACAAGAGCTACCAGACCTTTCTACAGCATCACTACTACAACAAGACCACTTCATCTGGACTGCTACCACCACCCTAACTAGCGGGGTGTCAGGTTGTATTCTGATTCTGTCAGTTGTTTTCTTTTGTACTATTGCATGAATTTATCTCTTTTCCTATAAAATTGTATTTCTGACTTGGAGTCTTTCACTGGTTTTGCTTTCGAATCAGCACAATTTTGGGGGGGATTTTGGCTGAAGCTTGATATTTGGGGAGGTTTTGATCTGTGTCTTAAAGTCTGGAGGATTTTGGGCAGGAATCTTGGTGTTTGGGAGGTTATTAGGGACACAAGATGCTCAATGACTTCCAGAGATGAACTTGGGCAAGGAGGAACACCCAGTTTATGGAGCTCTCTTCTTGTTATTTCCCTCTAAACCAGGATTTTTCATTCCTCAGGTGTGCGGGGATGGAGGAGGCAGAAAAGCCGCGGAGATCTCTCAGGAGGAGGGGCTGCAAACCCAGCCCAGGGAGCTGCGAGGAGGAAAGACCCTCCCTGAGCCGGGAAGGCGGCCGGAGATCCAGGCAGAGCTCAGAGCTGGTGGAGAAGCCTCCTGGAGGGGAGAAGCCCCACAGGTGCTTGGAATGTGGGAAGGGTTTCAGGTGGAGCTCCAGGCTGATCCGGCACCAGATGATCCACACTGGGGAAAAGCCCTATGAGTGTGGGAAATGTGGGAAGAGCTTCAGAGACAGCTCCAGCCTGCTCTGGCACCAGATGATCCACACAGGGGAACGGCCCTACACCTGCTTGGAATGTGGAAAGAGCTTTGGCAACAGCTCCAACCTGAGACAACACCAGCGCATCCACAGTGGGGAGAGGCCCTATGAGTGTCCCAAGTGTGGGAAGAGGTTTCAGACCAGCTCCAATCTCCTCCTACATGAGCGGATTCACACAGAGGAGAGGCCCTTCCGCTGCCCCGACTGCGGGAAGGGATTCAAGCAAAATGGCAACCTCACTGTCCACCGGCGCATCCACACTGGGGAGAGGCCCTACGAGTGTCCTGAGTGTGGGAAGAGCTTCTCACAGAGGTGTAACTTGACCCAACACCAACGGAGGCTCCACTAAGGGAAGCCCTGTGAGTGCCCCGAGTGTGGGAAGAGCTTCGTGCTCTGCTCCAGCTCCATCCCCCATGGGAGGATCGGTGTTGGATGATCCCCAGTGACCCCCGTTGGGCAGAGCCCTGGTGATCCGTGGTTCTGGTTATTCCCGTTGGATAAGGGGAAGGGGTTGGAGAGATTTTTTTTCCTTGTGCTGCTGTGATTTGGTTGGTAATAAATTCCCTCGCCGTGCCCAGGCTGGCTCTGTTGTTCCCGTGCTCCGTGTTCCTGGGTGCTCGGGGCGGGATCTCTCCTGTTCCTTCTTTCAACTCCCTGGCCTGTTCTCAGCCAATCAGAGAATGCAATGGATAAGATTCAGCCAATCAGAGAGAGCAGCTGTGATGACTCACCGGTTGCCGGGCAGACCCGCAGCACCCAGTGTTCCCCACCTGGACCCCACCCTCCCCGCCCAATCACGATCCCCCCGCGGGGTCCCCCAAGTCCTTTCCCAGTCCCGCCCCACAATAAACGGGACGGGGCGAACTGGGAAACTTTACTGGGAACACTGGGAGCAGCCAGGCTGGGACAGAGTTACAGCAGGGCTGGGGGGAACACACGATCCCCCCTAAATCAGCGTGGGGACTGAGCGGGGGGTCCCTGCCTCACCCGAGGCCATGGGGAGGGGCTGCAGCAGCTGCTGGGTCAGGAGTTCTGTGGGCAGAGAAAAGGGGGTAGCACCTGACTGGGGGCCCAATGGGGAGCGCACACGCTGCGGGGTCGGAACACGACCCCCGGGACCCTCCCCTCACCCTTCTTGCACAGGTAGAAGCCGAGCCCCAGCTCCAGGAAGACGAAACCCAACACGGAGCCCCCGATCTCCATCAGCACCTTGCTGCGGGCGGTGTCTGGCGGCATCTCTGGGGGTCCACAGGCGTCAAGACCTCCCAAAATCTCTCACAGACACCTCAAGCTACTCCAATCACCCTCCCAGTCACCTCTAACCCACCCAGGACTCCTTAAATCCTCCTCCCAATATCTTCCCAGCCTCTCCAGGACCCACCAACGCTCCTGCTTTCCATCTCAGCATCCCATAACCCCCTCTCAGTTTCCCCCCACCACCTCAGGACCCCCAAACCCTCTCCCAGTCCCTACCCGGTCTCACCAGGACTCACCAGAACTCCTCCCAGTCTCTTCCCATCACAGCCAACCTAATTCCAACCCTTGATTTCCAGCTCCAGATCTTTCTCCATCCCCTCCAGGCTCACTCAAATCCCTCCCTGTTCCCCTCAGCTGATCCCAGTGTGTCCCCACTCTCTTCCAGTGTCCCCCAGTGTGTCCATCTCGCGGTGTCCCTCGAGCTCCCAGCCCGGCCCCAGCTGCCTGCTCTGCTCCATGGATTTCTACCCTGCTGAGATCCAGGTGAGGTGGTTCCAGGGCCAGCAGGAGCTCTCAGGGCATGTGGTGGCCACCAGGACCAGGTCCCTAACAGGAGAGGGCTGGTGTGGCACTGAAAGGGACTGGGAATGAAATTGGAGAGAGTGGGGGAACACTGGGAGAGAGTGGATTGGATTGGGGCAATGGGAGAGAGGGTGGAGGTCTGGGAGTGGACTGGGAATGGAATGGCTGGGGACTGAGAGGAATTGGGAGGGACTCTGGTGACACTGGGAGGGACCGTGAGGGCACTGGGAGAGACTGGGATGGAGTGGGAGAGCCACTGGAGTCACTTGGGGTGAGGGGGCAGGAGACCCCGGGGATGGGCACAAGAAGGGCTGACGTGTCTCGGGTGATTCCCAGGGAGGTTTTGAGGGGCTCCAGGGTCATTCCCAGGGCAGGGCCCGAGGGGACACGCTCTGCCCCACGCTCACCTCTGCGCTCCACGAGGAACGGGCTGGACAACTCGTAGTTGTGCCGGCAGTGCCTGTCCACCGCAGCCCGTCTGTACTCCATCCATTGCGGGTCGCTGTTCCAGTGCCTGGCAGCCTTGTCCCCAAAGGAGGTGTCCCCACGTGCAGCCCCACATCGCTGCCCAAGTGCAGGAACTGCTCCCGCTTGGAGATGTTCCTCTCCACGAACCTCAGCCGGTCGGTGCCGTGAATGAAGTGACACTCGGACTAAACCATCTCCTGGCACAGCGCTGTGTGTGCAGGACACAGGTCGGGGGATGCCCCTCAGCAGCCTCCCAGCAGCCCCCCAGCAGCCCACAGTAGCCAAGAGCTGCAGGGCAACCCCGACTCCGCACCCCCAGTGCCCCACGGCCGCCATGGGACCCTTCTTCCTGCAGTCCCAGTTCCTCTTTTCCACCCTTCTCTGTATTTTCCTCCCCCTTTCCCAACATTCCCCAGTCACCAGCCCCCCCCCAACATCTGTTTGGGGGTCCCACCTCCCCATTTCCCTTTCTCTCCCCACTGTTCCCACCATCCCACCACTTCCCTTCCCACCCCTCTCGCTCACCCGAGAGCTCCGCGCCCCCAGCCCGGGGGGCTCCCAGTGGCACCAGTAGGGCCCCAGCTGCCCCACACGCCCCATGGACAGCGCCGGGCAGGGTCTGACACCTCCCCCTGTTGGAACCCTGGAAACTGAGGGGTTTGGGCTTTCTCTGCTGACAGGCATTGACCCCCAGGAAAACTCTGCTTTTGACCTGAGGCTGTGAAGAAGGTTTCCAAGATTGAGTGAAAGAACTGGGATCACTGGTGTGTTGTTGGAATAGAAGTTTGTAATGTCCCATGGTGGAAAATTTAGAATTTGTGATTTTAGAGTATAGTAATATATATAATGCAAGATGGAGGTTTTAGGGCAGTGGTTTATTTCTTGTTCACCTTCTTCATGGGTCTAGGTGGTACTTTTGTAATTAGATAGAAAATTCCACATTGCAGGTCACGGGTGATTGGTTCTTGGGGTATTATGGTGTCTTTTTTAATTGGACTCATTGGCCCTTAAATGGCCTTGTAGAGAGAGGTACGTCACCATTTTTAGCCTGTTAGCTAGAAGTGCTGCAGAACTCACTGTAATATAGATAAGAATTAATAAAACATCTGAGTCCGAACACGAAATTCCGTCTGTCGAGCATTTAATCCTGACTCTAGAAAAACACAAAAGAAGATAAAACGCGATATCCCCCTCCCCAAATTCTCCTGGCGGGGGGCGCTGGGGGCGGGGCGCGGGTGGAGTCCAGGTGAGGAGCTCTGGGCGCTCTGGGACTGCCTGAGGAGTCATCAGCGCCGCGCGCTCTGATTGGCTCAATTATTTTGGTGCCTTCTCTGATTGGCTGAGGAGAGGCCCGGGAGTTGAGAGGAGGAGCAGGAGAGATCCTGCCCCAGGCTAGCGGTGGAAGAACATCCAATTAACAAGGCATGCAGATCATTTCCCAGCGGTGCCCACACTCCTGTAGGAACTAAATGCACCGAGGATCTCACGAGGGTCACCAACTCTCTGGCGGCCAAATCCAGCCCTGCGCTCCCTGCGGGTGCGGGCACTCTGGGAAGGGCTCAGCTGCGGGTCAGATGGCCGGAGAGTGGCTTGGTGGTCACCTCGTGTGTGAGGCACTGATGGGCTGGGGAGATGCGTGGACACCACATGATCATCAGAGAGCTGACTGGGTAAAGGGACACATCAACAGCGACACCGCAGTGACAGGCAGCCAATGCGGGCTTGTTTCACTAAAGTTTGGGTTAAGTTTCTCTTGGGGGTTGTTTTTTATTCTTTTTTTTCCCTCTCCTTGCTGTCTGGAATTTTTTCCCATTGACATGCTAAGATGGCTAGTGATAGGGGAGACTCCCTGACCCTTTTTGGAGTTTCTCTAGCAGGGCAGGGGGGTGGGGGGGAAAGTGCGAGAACATGGCAAGATCAGGGGCAGGTAAAGGAGAGGTGTGTGCAGCTGCTCGCTCTCTCGCTCGTTTGGCTCGGAGATGGATGGCCACTGGAAAACCTCGCCCTGCCATCCCAACGCCGGGAGCTGCCTTTCCTCGGCTGTGGGACCCCGCACCCTTCTGGTCGGACACTCTCCCACTTCAGCCTGCCACATCCACACAACCTATTGGAGCACTGGGTCTGACACTGCCTCCAAGGATCCATGAGCAGAGTCTTTCCTCCACCCGTTCCACCCAGGACACATCCGCCATCACCCCCAGCACTCCTGCAGCCACACGGGATCAGCGCATCTGCCCCTGCCCACCGGGAGCCGGCTGGCACTGACTGCCAAACTGGGACGGTAACTGCAGCAGAGGGGAAAGGTGTCCACAACCAAAGGAACTGTTACTGGGTTCCTGTTCTGTTTGTTGTTAATTTCGTAGTTGTTGTTTTGTTTGCCTTGTTATATATATGTATATATACTACTAAAGAGCTCTTATTTCTATCCCCATATCTTTGCCTGAAAGCCCCATAATTCCAAAAGTATACTAATTCAGAGGGAGGGATTTATTAGCTCCATTTCCAGGGAAGGCCCTGCTCTTCTCCAGCACACACCTGTCCTTTTTCAAACCAGGACAGATTTTTGGCGCCCTTTCCCTCTGGGAGTGGCTTTTAATGAGTGTGTGAGAGAGGTTTGTCCACAGAGAGAGAATGCAGGAGCACCATCATAGAATGTGTTGGAAGACCCTTGAGGAAGGGATCCAACAGCTGAGAGAAGTGGCAGTGCTGGAGGTGCTCTTTGGGAGGGATGGACAGCATGACAATGACCCTGACAAGGTCAGGTGCACAGGGCAGATGGCAAACCTGGGGCCATCTCAATACACCACCTGTACTGCAATGGTTAGTGCTGACAGCAGCACAGAAACAGTGGGTTCTGTCATCAACAAACTTAGACATTAGGAGAGTACGATCAATGGCCCAATGCAGACTCATGTATTCCACCCGAACCCCTGCCTCTCCTCGGGTCAGGATGGACTGGAACCCGCCTCTACCTGGGCTGGGATGGGAAAAGCAGCTTTTCCGTTCTCCCTCCGTGACTGGTGTGTTGTAATCTGCTTTTATTTTCCTCTCCCTTCCCCCCGCTTTTCCTGGGTCCTGCCTTTTCCTGGGCTAGGATGGGAAGGACCCAGCCTCTACCTGGGCTAGGACAAGAAAAGCAGTCTCTCCCTTTGTGCTCACTCGCTTCGTCCGGTCACCGGCCAGGTCCCTCGCGGGATGCTGGAAACGCGGATAGAAGGACTCCACTCTCGCTTCGCAGCAAAGGCCACGTCTCATTCAGGCAAGCACACAGTCATCCCCACCAAACCACACAGATACTCACAGTCCGATGCTCCTGTCTGGCTCTTCGTGCACGAGAATTCCAGGTGATTTTGCCGCGGTCTTCCGGGGAGATTTTCCTTGCTCAGTCTCTATGGTGCGGGACGTCGATGGGTCCCGAGAATCACTGACGAACCGGGGCCACAGCAGTAGGGCGCCTCCCCGAAATCGCAGTGCCTCTCAGGGCTCCAAGGACGTCCCGGGTATCGGCACCAAATTGTTATAAATGAGAGACAAAAGTCTCGATATTCAGCAAAATTTAGATTGCTTTATTTGATATAGAAAGAGCAAGCAGCGCTGGGGAACGTGAGGGGTCACCGCCCACTCCACGCTCCACTGAACCTTGGTTTGCAGCCTCTTCTTATACTGTGGGTTCTCATTGTAGTCAACAATTTTTTTGATTTTTGTTGTCATAAGCAGTGGTGGTTGAATAAACATCCTTGTAGATAACCACCAGAAATGTTCTGGGAGTCTGGTTTTTGGGATAGGCAGTATTGATCAGACAAAGGCAGGAAGGGCTTTTTGGGAAGTCCGATTTTGCAAGGTGGTAGCTGATACAACTCATTTGGAAAACATAACATATTATATAATGTAATATAATACAACATAATATAACATAACAAGGTGATTTTAAACAGAATTATTTTATCATATAATTTCCATTATCTAGTGTCCATGCTTCACTTCAGAGCTTAGTATACTGGTTTATACAAACCCCAATGCTTTTGTGATTAACATAAATCTTTTATCAATTATCACACCAGGCAAATCCAAAACAGTGGGAACATTCTGACAAGTCTCCGAGAAAATCCTAATGTATTTAACACTAATGCTCCGAAGAAGATCAGATCTTAATCTGTAAACACATTCCTGGTAGTCAGAGGCCATCTCACTAGCAGAGGGGAGAAGCTTCCTGCAGATGCAAGAGCCTCCTTGGTTTCATGTGAATCTTTCCTGCTGCAAAGCGTGGGGGGTTCCCCACTGGAACAGGGACAGCGTTCTGGGAACTGACTGTAGGCTGAACACAAGTGGCTCCAGGACACTTCCTGCTGGGACACTTGCCTCTGGGAACAGCTTCTTGGAGATGGCTGGGCTCCCCTTTTTACTTCCAGGCATTTCCTGCCCATCTGCATCCTCAGGGATGAGTCTGTTTGTCTCATAGCCGTGGCTCTGACGGAGCAGGGACGCCTGTCCAAAGGGCTGCCTCCCTCTGCACTCTGGCAGCTCTCACCCAGGCTCTGGCAGGGGTGAAGGCTCTTGCAGAAATATCCCAAGGCTGGAGATCTTCCTCACCCTGCTCCTCCACTGCCGATGCCACAGAGTTCCCTGCACATAGGAACATCACCTTTTCTTCTGCAGGAACCTGTTCCAGCACAACACCAAGGGTCTTCTCCTGTGGCACCACCACAGCATCCTTAAAGCCGTGGACTAGCAAGTGACAGCTCCTGGAAATTGCTGCTGTGTGTCTGGCTGCAGGAAACCCCTTCTGGAATGCCCTTGGTCTCTATTTTTTGCTTTCTGGATTTTCCTGGCCAATCTGCATTGATTGCCAGCGAAAATCGCGAGGGTGCGGCGTGAGCAGCGGCCGAAAGCGCTGAGCGGGGCCATCAAACCCAGCCCAGCAACTCCCGGCGTTCGCCAGCCCAGAGGTGGCGCGGACAGCGCGGCCGAGGGTGGAGAACCAGCCCGGCTGTGCGGGAGGGCTCTCACGTGGGAATGTGGTTCTCTAAGAAGGCCATAACTAAATGCTTGCATGGGGATTTTGGCTTCTGGAGCAGTGGGGTAGGGCTGTTGTTGGTCCCTACCCCTCCATCCCAGGATGATGCAAGGGGTGAGGGATGCCATGTGTGCTGTGCACTGGCAGTGATCCTCAAGAAATCCTATGAATCCTCTCTTTCAAACTAGTCAAGCTCCTGGAAAAGATGGGTCCAAAAAAAAAGTGTTCAGTTTTGTGCCCTCCTGCCCTTGTGGGGTGAGGGGCAGGAGGCAGAGGTCCAGCTTGGTCTCTCTCTGACCTTTCCTTTGAGACAACACTGTCTGCTCCCACCACAAAGGCACAGAGGGTGCTCTTTGCCCCCACCAGTGGGAAGTGGCTCTGCTGACCCCACTAAGAGTGCTGGAAGATGAGTCTGTGAACTAAACAGTTGAATATTGCCTAGAGGGAGGTAGCAGGCAGTAGATGTGCCACCATTCTCTTTCCAGGACCCCACTGGGAGTACTTGAACTATTGATGATGAGAGAGAGACGGGGACACTGAATGGTGATCAAAATCCAATTTTTACTGAGCACTACATGTGCTTATATACCATTTACAGGAAGGCTGGTAATATTTTCCTGCAATCACATAGACAAACTTTACATAGACAAACTCTCACATAGACAAACTTTACGTTTGGACTTAGTAAAATCTTATTTCCCATAACCCAGATTTGATCCAGTCCTCTTGCAGTCAGATCTCTGTTTGCTCTTGCCAGGCATCCTCGTTGTCAGGCTGCATTTGCTGATTCAATCTGCAGTACTATCAGTCTCATTTGCATTACCCATATCCACACCTCCCCCGCTTCCTTTAGGTAAAAATACACTCTTATGCGATTTGTCGATTAAATTCTTAACACACTGTAAAGTACAAGGAATAACTACTACAACGCATAATATGATGCCTAATACATACAAACCTATTTTAACTAAATTCCTGACCCAGCCAGTGAGTCCCCAGTGCCCTAAGAACCAGTTCAGCCAGTCGTACCCATGATCTACCCGAAGTTTATTCACACCTTCTTTGAGGGCTTGAATGCTGGCATAGATGGGCTGGGAGTGGTCAGAAAGGTTAAGGCAACACATCCCATCGAATTCCTCAGCCACAGGCGGCGGCGGAGCTCGGAGGCGGCCCCAGCGCAGGTGGGAGCCGCGCTCGGTTGTGCGGGGGCTCGGGGCTCGCTGCGGGCCTCGGGGGCGGCAGGGGGCTCTGGCGGGTTGGTTGTGCCGGTGCCGGCCCGTGTTGGCGCTGGGCTGAGGGCGCTGCGGGAGCGGCTGCCCGCGGTCTCCTTCCCGCTGGGGCCTCGGCAGGAGCCGGTGCCGGAGCAGCGCTGGCTCGTCCCGGTTGCTGTGGGTGGCACAGAGGTGTCTGCCCTGTGCCCGGGGCTGTGCGGGAAAATTCCCGTGGCCAGAGGTTTGTGTGCCCGCAGGAGACAGAGGAGTCCTGTAAAAGTGACTTTATTGATGAACAAAGAGAGAGGCCATGCGGCATTTGCCATGCGGTCTCTAAAGCGCCGCCTCCTTTTTATCCTCATTTTTCCTTCTGCATCCCCCTCTCCCATTCCCCTCTGGTTGAGCTGCTTGGAAGCTTCAGAGTTCCCGATCCGCCTACTGCATGTCCTCGTTAATATGCACTCTTACTACGATATTAATCTTACTGCTTTCAATCCCTCCTTCTCTCATTTTCTCAAGAATTGCCTTTACTAACTTTTAATTTCCATTGACTCAATCTCTTTTCCTGCATCCTCTTTGGAGCAAGGTGTCGTGCATGGTAAAAAATGAGAGTTACTGCAGGACGTCAGAGGAAGAAGAGCATTCGTTTAAGCCATGGTATTCCAGGGAACCACGGAAACGTCTCCCATTCCCATCCTTTCTCCGGAATACGAGATATTTTCATATTTCCTTTGCTATCTGTTTAACCACGTTTCGGTTATCATTTGTTTGCAAACAGCCGTTTGCATCATTTAATTTTCCACAAACTCCTCCTTCTTCTGTAAGTAGATAATCTGATTCCATCCCATGGTGAAATAAATGTCTCGTTCCTCATTTCAGCGGCTTGGTGAGCAGGAAGGTCAGGAGCTGGAGCTGTCTGCTTGGTTATTATTTCAAGGATACTTTTAAACCTAATTATGCCACTCAAATTATGGATGGGTTTTCTGTGTCCTGATATGAATTCGTTAGGGATCCCAGGGGCTGGTCCATGGTGTTGTAGCATTTGTTCTGGTGGCCGTTCATCTTTTTCCCTTTTTTGGGTGCTCCCTCCTGCCACGGCTGCATCAATTGACCACTTTTATCTTATGAAATGATAAAATGTTTGGATTCCCAAGTGATTTCTCTGGACTAGCAAAAACACCTCAGTGCTCTGGGGAGAGGGATGATCCCCCCACTTTTTTTCATGAAATTTGCTCAATATTCTCCGTTTGCTGTTTCCCTTTGCAGCTTAACCAGTTTCTGTTGCAGTCAGATATCCTCACTCTGGGCTCTGCCTTTAGTTGTGCAAATTCCATCTGTGCAAGCAGGCAGAGCTGGGGGTGAGGGGCAGATGGACTCAGGGAAATTCCTCCCCCTGGCAAGAAGGCCCTTGGGCATTGTCCACACTTTTCCAGAGCAATGGTAATTTGCATTTCTAAAACTCCTCTCCTGGCTGCCTGGAACTAGGATTTTCTTCCAGAGCAGCCTTTAGGTGATTCACACGTGCAAGCTCACAATCTGCTTTATTTTTATTTTCTATTTTTTTAAACGATTTTTTATTAACAGTTTATGCGTTAAAGCCTCACCATTAATACTCTTCTAGGTTTGCAAAATGCAACTTAAAGGTGAGCTTCTAAAGATCCATTCCGAAATTCTCCCATCATTAAGAGCCACCACAAATATATAGAAAAATATTCCAATGCAATCAAGTCTTTTCTGCCTCTTCTCCTAGGAGTAAAAATTGGTTGTCACACCCCTGGCCCAAACCTAACTGACAATCTAAAAGTAGGATTAATGTGAAAATTTTTCTCATGGTGTAATCTTGTCACTGAAACTGCAGGGACAATAAAAAACTCTCCAGCAATATCTTTAGTGTTAGAGAGTTAAGGCATTACTTGATTCTGGTCAGGATGTGCAACAGAAATAATTTCATCCACACATAGACCGGGCGTGCAGAGAAAATCATTCCATGAGATGTGAATTTTGCTAGATTTTTCCTGAAATTTTACAGTCTGAACCCATTGAAATCCATTGGTTTTGTGTTTATTGCTTCCAGGTTGTGTAGTTCTTAGTATTTGGTTTCCTATTGCAAATGGATTTCTCCTCCTGTGATGTTAATGAGATCCCACTCCTGGATTTCCTTCTCAGTCTTTTCCAGACCAGGTGTCTCCATCTATGCCGGGGCAGTGTCTGGGGTGGGTGTTCCTTGATGTTTGCTGATGTTTCCTTGATGTTTTGTTGATGTTTGTTATGTTTGTGGATATCTTTTGGGCTATTCCCAGTCTGATGAGATGTTAAACTCATCTCTGTTGAGTGGTCTAACAGTCCATAAAAAATACCTTTTAAAATTTCTTTCCTGAGAGAAAGGCAAACCGAGCCTGACTAGTAAAATAGAATGTAATAGAAGTTTAGAGTTGGTATATTTTCCAGCAATGGAATCGCAGGCAGCCCAGTGTGTGAGTGTAATTGAGAGGCAGAGTCCTGGGTGGATGCTGTGAACAGCAAAGTGCCAAGGCAGGCTCTGTGCCAGCCCAGCTTCCTGTGGCAGAGATTTCGCAAGAGACAGGATTCTGGCCACAGACTGCTTGAAATATACATCCCTTATCTCCAGCCCGCACTAGGTGGAGAATTCCCAGGGTAAGGAATTGCAAAGATCAATTCCAAGGGAGATAATTGAATATCTGCCCTGGCTCTGGCCCAAGGTTATAATGGCCGGATGCTTGGCCTTCAGCCAAGGGCACACACTGACTCAGAAAACACTTCCTAAATGCAGCAACATGTTGCATATTCATAGACCTTCATGCATTATTCACAATCATTCTCCCCAACCTGTAAATCATTAATTTTTCCCTCCCTAGGGCTCTGGTGTCCCAGAGTCCAAGAATGTGAAGAATTTCCTGATTATCTTTTTTACCATTCTCTGAGTTAGTTAAATGAACAAAAGCTTTTTACATCAAAATGTTGTAGTCCAAAAAAATATATTTATCACTATTGTTTATAAGTTCTGTTAATAGCAAAGCTAAAAGAAACTATGTTCATACGGGAAAGTTTTCCAACATAGAGCATTCATTTTAATATTTTCAAAAAGCCAATAATTTAATATGTACTCATAAGACACCTAGGATTCAAATTTATTTTCTGAGTCGGGAAGAGCCATAGGTGGGGCACCAATCATTTTGTTATCGTTCATTTTTTCAGGTTTTCTTCCTTTCGTCCTGCCATACCACAGCCTTGAGGCTATTGGGGTTTAGAAAGTGATACAATGTTATGGGTAGAAGAAAGAATCCTCAATCCAGGTCCTGCAATTTCCTAATAATGCTCAGAATTCTTACACCTCCTTTTCAGTCCTGGATGACTTCTGAGCGTCTCCGGACCCTCTCCGGGTCAATACACCACAAATCTTCAGTCAAAATATGTCCCAAATATTTTACCTTTTACTCCAACATTTGCTCCTTTTTTCATATACTCAAAGACGTTTTTTAGCCTGAACATTCAGCGATTTCACAGAGGCTTCTTCTACCACTTCTTGTCCTCCTGATTGGGGAAAGTCATCCACATCCTGCATTAACCCAATCCCTGCGGGTGGGGTAAATTCTTGTGATATTTTCTGCAAGGCTTGCCCCAATAAGGCTGGTGCTTCCGTGGTGCATCCCTGCAGAAGGACCGTCCATGTCTTTTCCATTTTCCCTTCTACCTCTTGCTCCCACTCAAGGGCAAAATCCAGTTTACCATCCTGTGTCAGTGGGCATCCCCAGAAAGCATCTTTGCCATCAAGGACTGAATGGTGTCAGTGTGAGGAGGGCACCTGGTTGAAGATGGTGTAAGGATGTGAGAGCCCCTGGGTGCTGGGGCCCCCTTGGGCCCTGGGGTTCATCCCTCAGGGGCTGTAGAAACTCTGCCATGGCCTTTGCCTTCCCCTTGGCCTTTTCCTCATCCCTTCTTGCATTCCCCTGCTGTGCCTTTGTGACCAAGTGCTCCAGGGGCTTCTTCTGCCCCTCCTGCAGCCCCCTCAGTGCCTGGGGGTGCTCATCCTCTGACAGCTGCTGAGCTTTCTGCTAAATCATTCCTTTCTGCAGTGACCCAAGGAAAATGCTTAAAAGCTAATCTGGATCCTTGCACGTCCAATGCCCATTTCCCAGCTGTTCCTTTGTGCTGCTGCTCCTTGTGCTGTGGCTGCCGTGGCCAGCCCGTATCCCAGAGCCGGTGCCTGTCCTGCCGCAGTGTCCAAACGCGGCCCCCCCGGCGGGCAGGGCCGGCAGCTCCACGGGGCCGGGCAGCGGCCGGGGCGTCCCGCAGCCTCCTGGGGGCCGGGGGCCACTGCCGGGCCTGCAATTGCCGGGGGGTGCTGGGCTCAGGCAGCGCCCGGCGCTGAGCCCCGGCTGCCCCACAGCCCCGGCCCGGCCCCGCAGCTCCCCACAGGCCCCCAGCCCGTGCTCCCGGTGCCGCCCCTCTGCGCCCGCTCCTGCCGCTGCCCAGCACAGAGAAACCCCCTGCAATCCTGACCTCCTTGTGTGCCTGTCCTGGCAACCGGGGATACAAAGGATCTGCAGCAGCTGCCACCTTTAGAGGATAAAATCCTGCTGAAAAACATCCCCATCCTCAGTATTTTTCTCTTCTTTGTCTTTGTCATCATCCTTTTTCTTCCCACATAGATTCCTGCTGCTTCTTCTTGCCTGAACCATATTCCTGCACACTCCCCTTCACCCAGTCCCTTCCCAGCACACCAACACCTCCATCCCCTGTTGTCTAAATCCCTTCTCGAATTCCCTTATTGCCCCCCCTGGGTGTCCATGTCCTTGATTACCTCTGGGAGAATGTGCAAACTTCCTCAAGATGCTCCCCTGGGACCCTTCAGAGATATTTTGGGATCATCATCCCTTTAGCCAGGAGCCTTTCCTGGCTTTCCCTTTCTACCCTCCATGGGTGCCCTGCCATGTTTAGTCCCCGAAGATCCCACTGTAGTCACTGGTGAGATTTTCAGTGCTCTCTGGCTGCCGACTCTTCCCAGCCCCCCTGATCTGTCACTCGTCTGTCTCCTGGCCCCAGCGCCCCCCGGCAGGGGAATTTGGGGAGGTGGGAGGGGGGGAGCGCCAAGGCCGGGCCCCCCCGCGCTGTGGTGGCGGCAGCGGCTGCAGTGGGGAGCGAGTGCGGGCGGGAGCGGCCGAGAGCCCAGCGCTGCCCCAGCCCGAGCTGCCCCAGCTCCATCGCTGCCCCTGCGCTGGGATGCTGTGGGTTTGGGGGGAAGAGGGAGCCGGCAGTGGGTGCTGGGCCTGGGGGCAGCAGGAGAAGGGAAGGAGAAGCAGAGTTGGAGAATCAAATGGTCAAATGATGCACGTGGGAGGAGAATGTGGGATTGTGCAGCAAGTAGAGGAATAGTAGGAGGAAGAGGAGTGTGAGGAAGAGCAGGGACACAGGAGGAGGAGGAGGAGTAGAAACGGGAAGCAGCACAAGATTCCAAACCTCCCTATTTCTACAGCGTCCCTCCAGTCCCAGGGCGTTGGTCCCCCCCCCCAACATTCAGCAGGTGACCGGAGAGGAGGATCCACGATTTTCAGAGGGGTGAATCTTGGTGTTTCTGAGCTTTTTTGGGCTAAATTTGGTTCTTTGTTTTTTTGCTGGGCCTGAATCCATATATTTTGCAGGGAGTTTTGGCTGAGTCTTAATGTTTGGAGAGTTTTTGATCTTTGTCTTGATGTTTGGAGGACTTTTGTGCTGAATCTTGATGTTCTGGAGGTTCTTACAGACACAAGATGCACAGTGACTTTGTGAGTTGCACTTGGGCAACGAGGAACTCCCAGTCCAAGGTGATCTCTTCTCTTATTCTTTCCCCAAACTAGGATTTTTCATTCCCATTGCATGGGCAGATGAAGGAGGAAAAGCCCCGTAGATCCCTCTCGAGGAGGGGCTGCAAACCCAGCCCAGGGAGCTGCGAGGAGGAAAGACCCTCCCTGAGCCGGGAAGGCGGCCGGAGATCCAGGCAGAGCTCAGAGCTGGTGGAGAAGCCTCCTGGAGGGGAGAAGCCCCACAAGTGCTTGGAATGTGGGAAGGGTTTCAACTGGAGCTCTGAGCTGATCCGGCACCAGAGGATCCACACTGGGGAGAAGCCCTATGAGTGTGGGAAATGCAGGAAGAGCTTCAGTGTGATCTCCAGCCTGTTCCGGCACCAGGTGATCCACACAGAGGAACGGCCCTACACCTGCTTGGAATGTGGGAAAAGCTTTGGATGGATCTCTGCCCTGAGAAGACACCAGCGCATCCACACCGGGGAGAGGCCCTACGAGTGTCCCAAGTGTGGGAAGAGGTTTCAGACCAGCTGCAATCTCCTTCTACATGAGCGGATTCACACAGAGGAGAGGCCCTTCCGCTGCCCCGACTGCAGGAAGGGATTCAAACAAAACTCCACCCTCATCAGGCACCGGCGCATCCACACTGGGGAGAGGCCCTACGAGTGTCCTGAGTGTGGGAAGAGCTTCTCCAGGATCTCTCACTTGACCCAACACCAACGGAGGCTCCACTAAGGGAAGCTCTCTGAGCGCTCCGAGTGTGGGAAGATCTTCGTGCTCTGCTCCAGCTCCATCCCCCATGGGAGGATCGGTGTTGGATCATCCCCAGTGACTCCCATTGGGTGAGGGGGAAGGGGTTTGAGAGATTTCTTTCCCTTCTTCTTGTCCTGCCGTGATTTGGTTGGTAATAAATTTCCTCTCCATGCCCAGGCTGGGTCTGTGATGCACATTTTGCTGTTTGGTACGGGATGTTTCTCCTTTTTACACCAACCCAGGAACTCTGGGTTAAACCTTTTCTCCCCTGTTGCAGCTGGGTGGGGCAGGGTCAGAGTGGCTTTGGTGGGTGCCTGGCATTGGGCCAGTGTCACCCAGGCCATGGGCACCCCTGAGATCCCAGTGTGGTGATGCATTCCCCCACTCCTAGAGAAAGTGCCAACCCAAACTGAGGCCAGGATGAAACATGGTTATGACTGGAGCCCACTCTCTTGTGACCCTGCCAGCAGAAATCCAAAAGGAGACCTTTGAGCTCTCCTGGGCCACCGTGGGCTGTGACCAGCAGTCTCCCTCTGAGGGGCCTCTCAGAGCCAGCAAACCCTCGGCTTTGCTGTGCCTGGAGGATCGCTGAAACACGACGTGTCCTGGGCCCATACCCTCACTGCTCAAGGCCCCATCCTTCGGCCAGTGGGAGATGCAAAAACATCTGAAGGGAGGATTTCACTGAGCTCTGAGGGGAATTGTTTGCACTGACTGTTCCTGTCTGTGTGTGTGCCCCTGCACATATGCTATAGCAAATCTGGGAGAAATACAGCTTTCCTAGATGTGGAAGTACCTTGGATATCTAAGTTAGGCCTGTAAGCAAGGTTTAGTTATAGTTATGAACTTATTTATATGCTGCTAGATGTTGTTCTTTTGCTAAGTTGTTGAATTTAAGTTATAAGCTAAGTGTTGTCTTTGTATTAAGTTGCTAAGTACAACTTGGAAGATATAGCTATAAGTTAGGTTAAATGCTGTTAAGTGTTATTGCTCTGTTGGTTGCTAAAGTTAAGTTATAAGTTAAGTTAGGTATAAGTTCACTGTTGTTCCTCTGTTGAATTGTTGGGCCTAAAGTATAAGTTAAAGTTACAAATTAAGGTAGAAGTTAAAGTGCTGCTCAGAGTTGTTAAGTTTTTAGTCCATGTTCCTTTTAATTCTTGCCCGCACTCTCTTTTGTCCCATGCACCTAAATACAGCACACACCCACCCACACTCCCCTAGAGAGTTCTCAGTTCATTTCTGTTTTGGTTGCCTGGATTTTGTTTGGTTTTGTTGTTGCTTGTTTTCCCTTGTTGTGCCTCACTTGTTCTGTAGGCAGTAGAGTGAATCTTGCCAACGAACTTCTTGTATTTTGTTGCTCAGTATTAAATCTGACTTTTGTTCATGCATTTGTCACCGATTTTTAAGCGATCTCAAACGCTCTCATTCATGACAGCACCACAATGTCCCGCATCACCGAGGGCCCTGACACACGCCCGTGTCACAAAGGGCCACCCCCGGCACCCAAGAGCAGAGGGACAGCCTGGAAGCGGCCCGGAGCAGCCCCGGCCTCGTGGCCTTGTAGCCCCTGGCGTGGCCAGAGCCCTGGGAGGCTTTGGCCACGGTGGGAGCCGGCAGCCCCAGCCCCGGCCTGCAGAGCCCTGGGGCTGCAGCCCGGGCTGGCCGGGGCAGGAGGAATTGGCCGGGCCGGACGTGCCAGGGCCTTGTGGGCAGTGGCTCCGTGTCCCGCGGGAGGCCGGGGACGAGGGGTGTCCCTCAGGGCTGTGCCCGGGCACCGGGGCTCGTCAGTGCCTCGCTCAGTGACACCCAGGGGCACCGAGCGCAGCCTCGGCGCCTTTGCAGGGCACGGGGAGCTGAGCGGGGCAGGGGCACCACGGAAACACCGAGTGCCTGCCCGGGGCAGAGCCGGGGCAAAGCCGGGCTGGAGAGCCGGGAGAGGCTGCTCAGAGCTGGCCCGGGCACTTGGGCACCTGGGACACAGAGCCCGGCTCTGGGCTGACACTGAGCCCAATATCTGAGAAATCACAGCCGACTTTTCTAGACACACTTCGTTATTTTGCATTTTCTCAATGTAACTTTCTATCTATTTCAATGTTCATTTTACTTTATTTTTTACCCTTTAGAAAGAATTCCATTGTATTTCGTTATGTGTGAGGAGGGATGGGCTGGGGAAGGTTGTGGGTAATGGAGCTTTTTCTTCAATATATTTTGAAATCTGAGATGTGACAAGTCCAGACTTTGACTCCAGCAGCAGTGTCTGGTTCCAGACTGTTCTGCTTTTCACGGTGACATCTCAGTTCATTCAAATCCAGCAGTCAAAGCCCTGGAAGCACGGAAAAGCTGGGAATGAGTTTAAAGCCCTTGGAGGGTTTGCTGTGTCCGTACATTCCCCATCTCTCCTGGTGTCCGTTCAGCCTCTCCACTCCTGTCCTAGAGCACATTGCTGTATCCAGAGTGCAGTACGTGCTTTTACAGATAGATACATGTGATTATTGTGTACACGATTCTCTTGCAGTGAGAGGTTACTGTGATGGTAATTCCATGGTAATTCCATGATCCTCTGCTTTGTGCCCAAAGAATGGTTATTGTATCTAAACCCCGGCAGCCCGGGAGGGGATGTGTGCGGGGCCGGGGCGGGGAGAGGCTCCTTGTTCATTCCGCGGGCGTTTTGAAGCCTCGCTGCTCGCGTTTTCCGCGGCTCTCTCTGTGCACCGTGGGTTTCTGTTTGCCTGAGAAGCGGTTTTGCCCAAAGCAAACAAAGGATTTTTTTCCCCTTTTCTTGGCTCGGAGAGGCTGCAGGGGCAGCCTTGCCGTGCCTGGAGGCGAACTGAGCAGCTGCTGTGTCGCAGCCCGGGGGCTCCGCGCCGGCAGGAGCGGAGCGGCGCCGCTGCAGCCCAAAGCCGCTGCGAGCCGGGCCGAGCCGGGAGAGAAAACAGCCCGAGGCTTCAGCCCCGCTGCTTCGCCTGCCGGGACCGTGCCCGCGGAGCCCGGCTGGGGAGGAGTTCAAGGGCAGGCGAGCCCCGGGCTTTCATCTCCTTCGGGACAGCCCCTGGTTGGTTTTTCCCCTGGGGAAGAAGTCGGCGCCACCTGTACCGAGTGTGGTGAGCGGGGAATTTTGGGTCTTTTGTCCCAGGTATGTGCGTGGAGTAAGGTCTGACAATTTAATATTTAGAAATCATCTACTTTTTTTCCCCTTTGCCTTGTGGACTTACTGTTTGTTAGTAACTGTTGGAGTTTTTTTTTCACTTTCATCTACTAATTATTACCTATTGGTGGAAAGGTATTATTGGAACCCTATAGAGGAGACAAAACTACTGTCCTCTTTAAAACTGTCTCTGAAACTAAGATACCCATCCCTGTGGTCTCCTGCCCCCACACCCCAAGTGAATCTGATGGCTCTCCCGGTCCACCCCATCTCTTCCAGTGTCCTCACAGTCCCTCCCAATTCCTCTGAGTCCACAGCCATTGCATTCCCAGTCCACTCCCAGACCTCCACCCTCTCTCCCAGTGTATCCCAGTGCTCCCCCAAATCTCTCTGCTCTCTCCCAGTGCCCTCCCAGTCCTTTCCAGATGGTTTTCAGTCAAATCCCAAACCTCCACTCTTTCTCCCATTGCCCCAATCCACTCCACTCTGTCCCAGTGTTCCTCCACTCTCTCCAATTTCATTCTCAGTCCCTCTCAGCTCCACACCAGCCCTCTCCCATCTCTCCCAGGTCCCCCCAGCTGATCCCAGTGTGTCCCCACTCTCTCCCAGTGCCCATCTCACTCTTGCCCTTGAGCTCACAGCCCAGACCCAGCTGCCTGCTCTCCTCCATGATGGATTTCTACCCTGCCGACATCCAGCTGAGCTGGTTCCAGGGCCAGCAGGAGCTCTCGGGCCACGTGGTGGCCACCGACCTGGTCCCCAGTGGGGACTGGATTTCTACCAGCTCCTGGTGCTGCTGGACCCCCCCGATACGGGGCCAGCTCCAGCTCCAGGTGCAGCACCCCCTGAGCCGGCACTGGGGCACGGCCCGGACCCCACAGTGCAGGGGTAGTAGGGGAGGCACTGGGGGAGATGCGAGGGGGATTGGGGTGTGCTGGGAGTAACTGGGAGGGAGTTTGGGGGTGCTGGGTGTAACTAGGAGGGGTTTGAGTGAGTCTGGAGGGGTTGGAAAAAGATCAGGGATTGGAAAGCAGGGGTTGGAATGAGGTTGGTTGTGCTGGGAAGAGACTGGGACAGGTCTTTGTGAGTCCTGGTGGGACTGGGAAAGGGTCTGGGGGTCCGGGGGCAGTGGGGAGAAAGTGAGAGGAGGTTATGGGATCCTGAGAGGGATAGGAGGGGCTTTGGTGAGTGCTGGGGAGGTTGGGAAGAGATGGGGAGGAGGTTTTAAGGGGTCCTGGGTGGGCTCGGGACAATTGACAGGGTGCTTGGAGGGGCTTGGGGTGTCTGTGAGAGGTTTTGTGAGATCCTAACCCTTGTGGACACCCAGAGATGCTGCCAGACACTGCCCGCCACAAAATGCTGATGGGGATCAGGGGCTTCATGTTGGGCTTTGTCTTCCTGGCGCTGGGACTCGGCTTCTACCTGTGCAAGAAGGTGAGAGGGGGTCCCACGGGTCGTGTGCCCCCTCCCTTGGAGCGTGTATGCTCCCCCTCGGGCCCCCAGTCAGGTGCTACCCCCTTTTCTCGGCCCACAGAGCTCCTGAACCAGCAGTGGCTGCAACCCCTCCCCGTGGCCTCAGGCCCAGCCAGGACCCCCTGCTTCGTCCCCGTGCTGATTTTGGGGGAGATCTTGTGTCCTCACCAGCCCCGTTGTCACTCTGCCCACACGCGGCTGTTCCCGTTTATTGTGGGGCGGGACTGGGAAAGGACTTGGGGGGACCCCGCGGGGGGATCGTGACTGGGCGGGGAGGGTGGGGTCCAGGTGGGGAACACTGGGTGCTGCGGATCTGCCCGGCAACCGGTGAGTCATCACAGCTGCTCTCTCTGATTGGCTGGATCTTCTTCATCGCATTCTCTGATTGGCTGAGGAGAGGCCCGGGAGTTGAGAGAAGGAACAGGAGAGATCCCGCCCCGAGCACCGGCACGGGAACAACAGAGCCAGCCTGGGCACAGCGAGGGAATTTATTACCAACCAAATCACAGCGGGACAAGGAAAAGAGAGAGAAATCTCTCCAACCCCTTCCTTCCACCCAACAGGGATAACCAGGACCACGGATCACCAGGGCTCTGCCCAACGGGGGTCGCTGGGGATCATCCAACACCGATCCTCCCATGGGGGATGGAGCTGGAGCAAAGCACGAAGCTCTTCCCACACTCGGGACACTCACAGGGCTTCCCTTAGTGGAGCCTCCGTTGGTGTTCGGTCATGGTTGAGCCGTGTGAGAAGCTCTTCCCACACTCAGGACACTCGTAGGGCCTCTCCCCAGTGTGGATGCGCTGGTGTTTTCTCAGGCCAGTGCTCCACCCAAAGCTCTTCCCACATTCCAAGCAGGTGTAGGGCCGTTCCCCTGTGTGGATCACTTGGTGCTGCATAAGGTAGTTGCTATCCCTGAAGCTTTTCCCACATTTCCCACACTCATAGGGCTTTTCCCCAGTGTGGATCACCTGGTGCAGGATCAGATGGGAGCTCCTGCTGAAACCCTTCCCACATTCCAAGCACTTGTGGGGCTTCTCCCCTCCAGGAGGCTTCTCCACCAGCTCTGAGCTCTGCCTGGATCTCCGGCCGCTTTCCCGGCTCAGGGAGGGTCTTTCCTCCTCGCAGCTCCCTGGGCTGGGTGTGCAGCCCCTCCTCAAGAGGGATCTCTGGGGCTTTTCCTCCTCCATCTACCCACGCAATGGGAATGACAAATCCTAGTTTGAGGGGGCAAAAAAAAAGAGCACCTTGGGCTGGGGGTTCCTCCTTCCAAAGTTCATCTCAGGAAGTCATTTGGCATCTTGTGTCTATAAGAACCTTGAAAACACCACGATTCAGCCCCAAAATTATCCAAACATCAAGACATAGATCAAACACTCCCCAAAAAGTTAGTTTCAGCCCAAATCCCCTCCAAAATATAAAGATTCAGCCCCTGCAAAAAAACAAAGCACCAACATTTAGCCCTATAAAGCTCACAAACACCAAGATTCACCCCTGTGAAAATCATGGATCATCCTTTTCGGTCACCTGCTGCATGCGGGGGGAGCAAGGCTCCTGGGGCTGGGGGAGAAGCTACAAATACAGGGAGGAGTGGAACATTGTCCTGCTTCTCATTTCTGACCCTCCTGCGGTGTCCCTACTCTTCCTCACACTCCCGCCCATTATTCTTCTTTCTCCTGCACAATCCCACCTGCTCCTCCCACGTGCATCCTTTGACCATTTTGTTCTTCATCCCTGCTTCTCCTTCCCTTCTCCTGCTGCCCCCAGTCCCAGCACCCACTGCCGGCTCCCTCTTCCCCCCAAACCCACAGCATCCCAGCGCAGGGGCAGCGATGGAGCTGGGGCAGCTCGGGCTGGGGCAGCGCTGGGCTCTCGGCCGCTCCCGCCCGCACTCGCTCCCCACTGCAGCCGCTGCCGCCACCACAGCGCGGGGGGGCCCGGCCTTGGCGCTCCCCCCCTCCCACCTCCCCAAATTCCCCTGCCGGGGGGCGCTGGGGCCCGGGCCGGGCGCAGGTGGCTCCAGGTGGGCAACGCTGGGAGCTGCGGCTCTGCCTGGACACTGCTGCGTCATCACCGCCGCGCGCTCTCATTGGCTCAGCGCTGCCCGAGGGGCGGGGCTGCACCAAGCCGGGACACCCTGCTCCAGGGGGGATGGCCCCAAAACGGGGGACCCCCATGCAAGGAACAACAGCAAAGGGTCTCTACAAACACATGCTGCGAATCCGCTTGGACACAGGGCCGGGGACGTGGACATAAGGAAGTGACAGCAGAAGCCATCAGGGTCAGAAAATGTTATTAATTGACCACACAGACTGCTGCTCAGCCAAGGTCCTGCTCAATTCATGAACTCCCAGAAGAAGAACAAAGACTTAACAGAGCCATGAATATCGTTAGCTTTTCAAAAGTGGAATGCATATTAACGGGGGGGGAATTCAGCAGGTGCATTGGGATGTCTGTACCACTCAAGTACTTCAGGCAATATGGAAAGGGAGAGGGAGATGAGGCTGGGAAAATTAGGATGAAAAGGAGGCTGTGTACTCCAAGAATTGCAGAAGCCCCATGGGAAATGGCCAGTGCTCTCTTCCTTTTTTTATGAATTAAATTACGTTTACAAGACTCCTCTCTCTTCCGAAGAGACAGAAACCTCTGGTGATGTGAATTTTTTCAAACACCTTGGGCCCGGTCAGAATTCCTTCCCCCGTCCGGGGCGGGGGCAGTGAGTGGAGCTGAAGGTGCCTCACCGAGTTTGGGTGATCGGCTCCCTTGGGTGGCGGCGGCATCGGGCATGGACTGGGTACCCGAGAGTGACCAGGAGACAGACGAGTGACAGATCAGGGGGCTGGGAAGAGTCGGCAGCCAGAGAGCCCTGAAAATCTCAGCAGGGACTACAGTGGGATCTTCGGGGACTAAACATGGCAGGGTGAAAAGGGAGGGTAGAAAGGGAAAGCCAGGAAGAGCTCCTGGCAAAAGAGAGGATGATCCCAAAATATGTCCGAAGGGTCCCTTGGGAACATGTTGAGGGAGTTTGCACATTCTCCCAGAGGTAATCAAGGACATGGACACCCATGGAGGCATTAAGGGAAGTCCAGAAGAGATTTAGACAACAGGGCATAGATGGTGCCGGTGTGCTGGGAAGGGACTGTGTGAAGGGGAGTGTGCAGGAATATGGTTCAGGCAAGAAGAAGCAGGAGCAATCTATGCGGGAAGAAAAATGAAGGATGCTAAAGAGGAGGAAGAGAAAAATTCTGAGGATGGGGATGTTTTTCAGCAAGCTCTTGTCCTCAAATGTTGCCAGCTGATGCAGATCCTTTGTATCCCCGGTTGCCAGGACAGGCACACAAGGAGGTCAGGATTGCAGGGGGCTTCTCTGTGCTGGGCAGCGGCAGGAGCGGGCGCAGAGGGGCGGCACCGGGAGCACGGGCTGGGGGCCTGTGGGGAGCTGCGGGGCCGGGCCGGGGCTGTGGGGCAGCCGGGGCTCAGCGCCGGGCGCTGCCTGAGCCCAGCACCCCCCGGCAATTGCAGGCCCGGCAGTGGCCCCCGGCCCCCAGGAGGCTGCGGGACGCCCCGGCCGCTGCCCGGCCCCGTGGAGCTGCCGGCCCTGCCCGCCGGGGGGGCCGCGTTTGGACACTGCGGCAGGACAGGCACCGGCTCTGGGATACGGGCTGGCCACGGCAGCCACAGCACAAGGAGCAGCAGGACGAAGGAACAGCTGGGAAATG
Source organism: Sturnus vulgaris (assembly GCF_052056855.1). Lineage (NCBI taxonomy): Eukaryota > Metazoa > Chordata > Aves > Passeriformes > Sturnidae > Sturnus > Sturnus vulgaris. The sequence continues at coordinate 7,415,359 of NW_028276185.1, read as the reverse complement.
GGCACTGGACGTGCAAGCATCCAGATTCGCTTTTAAACATTTTCCTTGGGTCACTGCAGAAAGGAATGATTTAGCAGAAAGCTCAGCAGCTGTCAGAGGATGAGCACCCCCAGGCACTGAGGGGGCTGCAGGAGGGGCAGAAGAAGCCCCTGGAGCACTTGGTCACAAAGGCACAGCAGGGGAATGCAAGAAGCGATGAGGAAAAGGCCAAGGGGAAGGCAAAGGCCATGGCAGAGTTTCTACAGCCCCTGAGGGATGAACCCCAGGGCCCAAGGGGGCCCCAGCACCCAGGGGCTCTCACATCCTTACACCATCTTCAACCACGTGCCCTCCTCACACTGACACCGTTCAGTCCTTGATGGCAAAGATGCTTTCTGGGGATGCCCACTCACACAGGATGGTAAACTGGATTTTGCCTTTGAGTGGGAACAAGAGGTAGAAGGGAAAATGGAAAAGACATGGACGGTCCTTCTGCAGGGATGCACGGAAGCACCAGCCTTATTGGGGCAAATCTTGCAGAAAGTATCACAAGAATTTACCCCACCCCAGGGATTGGGTTAATGCAGGATGGGGATGACTTGCTGCAATCAGGAGGACAAGAAGCGGCAGAAGAAGCCTCTGTGAAATGGCTGAATGTTCATGCTAAAAAATATTTTTGATTACTTGAAAAAACAGCGCAAATGGTGGAGAAAAAAGTAAAATATTTCGGACATATTTTGACTCAAGTTTTGTGGTGTATTAACCCAGGGAGGGACCAGGGAATCTCAGAAGCAATATTACCCAGCACTAAAAACAGCTGGGACAATTCTGAGGATTAACAGGGATTTGCAGAACCTGCATTGAGGATTCTCTGTTCCAGTCCGAATATTGTACGACTTTTTAACCCCAGACAGCCCTAGTATTATGGTATGGACATAAGAAAAAGAACAAAACTTCAGAAAATGAAAAAACAAAGTGATTGACGCCACAGCCATGGCTCTACCATAGTCAGAAAAGAAATTGGAATGGGATGTGGATGTTAAACAGGGCCATGCCAAAGGAATTTGGAATTCCCGGCTGCAGGAGCAGCATGGGAGGGCACCACTGACCCTGCACTGAAGGCAACGCAGCAGCAGCCAGGGCTCCACATCGGGCCAAGCCCCTGGGCCTGCCCACAGATCCTCTGCTGAAATCCTCTGCCTGGGCACCCTCCTTTGGCATCTCCACACACTGGGGCCAATCCTTGCTGCCACTGCTGGAGCTTCGCTGCTTTCTGTGCCTGCACTGCCACAGCTGCTGGGGAAGACAACGGCACAATTCCACTCTGCCCCTCAGTTACACTCACACACTGGGCTGCCCGGGATTCCATGGTCGGAAAATATACCTAGTTTTAAAATGTTTTAAAAATTATTTCTCTAGTCAGGCTTGATTTGCCTTTGTCCTCAAAAAAGGGATTTTTAAGTGGTTTTCTAAGAGATGTTACACTCAATGGAGATGAGTTTAACATCTCAACAGACTGGGAATAGCCCAAAAGATAACAAACATCAACAAAACATCAAGGAAACAGAAGCAAACGTCAAGAAGGACCCATCCCAGACACTGCACCCGGCATAGATGGAGACACCTGGTCTGGAAAAGACTGAGAAGGAAATCCAGGAGTGGGACCTAATTAACATCACAGGAGGAGAAATCCGGGTACAACAGGAAATTAAATACTAAGAACTACACAACTTGGAAGTAATGAACATTAAACCAATAGATTTCTATGGGTTCAAACAGCAAAAAGTTAAGGGAAAATCTAGTAAAACTCACATATCATGGAATGATTTTCTCTGCACACCCGGGCTATTTGTGGATGAAATGATTTCTGCTGCACATCCTGGCCAGATTCAAGCAATTCCTTGATTCTCTAAGAGTAGAAATGCTGTTGAAGAGTTTTAGTTCTTCCCGCAGTTTTGGTGACAAGACTACACCATTAGAAGGTTTTTTCTTAATAATCCTACTTTTATAAGATTCATTCCAGGCAGAGTCAGGAGAGCAGCTTTAGAAATGCAAATTAACTCTGCTGAAGAAATGTATGGACAATTTACCAAACTATTCTTGCCTGGGGGAGGAATTTTGCAGATTTCCTCTGTCCCCCACTCCAAGCTCTGCCTCCCTGCACAGATGGAATTTGTACAGCTAAAGGCAGAGCCCATAGTGAGGATATCTGACTGCAACAGAAATTGGTTAAGCTGCAAAGGGAAACAGCAAACGCAGAATTTTGTGCAACCTTCATGAAAAATAGTGGGGGGGGGGGGAATCATCCCTCTCTCCAGAGCACTGGGGTGTTTTTGCTAATCCAGAGAAACCAGTTGGGGATCCAAGTATTTGATGATTTAATAAGATTAACGTGGTCAATTGATGCAGCCCTGGCTGCAGGGAGCACCCCAAAACTGGAAAAAAGATGAACAGACACCAGAACAAATCCTACACCACCATGGACCAGCCCCTAGGAGCCCTAACGAATTCATATCAGGAGACAGAGAAGTCATTTATCATTTCAATGGCATAATTAGATTACACAATGTCCTCGAAATAACACCCAACCAGACAGCTCCAGCTCCTCACCTTCTTCCCGACCAATCCACTCAGATGAGGAATGCAACGTTTCCCGATGGAATGGAATCAGATGATCTATTAACAGAAAGTGGAGGAGTTTGTGGAAAATTAAATGACTCAAACTGCTGTTTGCAAACAGATCACAAAGGAAAAGTGGTGAAACAGATAACAAAGGAAGTGAGAAAGTAGCTCATATTCCGGTCAAATGTGGAAAGGAAGGGAATGGGACACGTTTTCGTGGTTCCCTGGCAGATCATGGCTTAAACGAATGCTGCTCCTCCTCTGACGTGCTGCAGCAACTCTCAGCTTTTTACCATGCACGACACCTTGCGCCAAAGAGGATGCAGGAAAAGAGATTGAGTCAATGGAAATTAAAAGTTTATGAAGGCAATTCCTGAGAAAATGAGAAAAGGAGGGATTGCAAGCAGCAAGATTAATATCGTAGTAGGAGTGCATATTAACGAGGACATGCAGTAGGTGGATCGGGAAGTCTGAACCTTCAAAAAACGTCAGCTAGAGGGGAATGGGAGAGGGAGGTGCAGACGGGAAAATGAGGATAAAAAGGAGACGGCGCTTTAGAGACCGCATGGCAAATGCCGCACGGCCTCTCTCTTTGTTCACGAAGAAAGTCACTTTTACAGGACTCCTCCGTCTCCTGCGGGCACACAAACCTCTGGCCACGGGAATTTTCCCGCACAGTCCCGGGCACAGGGCAGACACCGATGTGCCACCCACAGCAACCGGGACGAGCCAGCGCTGCTCCGGCACCGGCTCCTGCCGAGGCCCCAGCGGGAAGGAGACCGCGGGCAGCCGCTCCCGCAGCGCCCTCAGCCCAGCGCCAACACGGGCCGGCACCGGCACAACCAACCCGCCAGAGCCCCCTGCCGCCCCCGAGGCCCGCAGCGAGCCCCGAGCCCCCGCACAACCGAGCGCGGCTCCCACCTGCGCTGGGGCCGCCTCCGAGCTCCGCCGCCGCCTCCCCGGGCTCCGGCCGCTGCCGCCGCTGCCGGGCCCGCACAGACGCTGCCACAATGGCGCCTTTGCTGCTCTGCCCAATCAGCGCGCGACAACCAGGAGTGACATTGGCACAATCAGCCAATGGCAGCGAGGGCCGGGCTCTGCACACGGCCCAGCCTCGGCCCGCGCTCTCAGGGCCCCCCGGGCTGTGGGAGGGCAAAGGCGGAGATGAGGAACAGCCCTGGAACGGGCCCGGGCCCGAGCCGCCATTGGCCTGGAAACACAAACAAAGTTCTCCGCAGCTCCCGGCACGCCTTTCCCAGCCCCGTCTTTTCGGTGGCTCTGGCTCAGCGGGAAGCCCTGGAGCCTCACTTCTGCTACCTCCTAATTAGGAGCGTCAGTGCATGGCTTTGATTTCCCCCAAAATGGGAAAACTGCCCCAAACCCCAGGGGATGAGTGGACGGGTGAGATTTCTGCAGAAAACTCCAAAACCTCAGAGCAGGATAATGAGAAGTAAATGGAGACCCTTCAAACCAGCTTTCCACACGCCTCCCTCCTTCCAGCTGCACCTCCTTCCCCGGCAGTGCAGGGTGTGAGAAACGGCGCTTGCTCTTTTAAAACTTTCAGCAATTTCTTAAACCTTAGAAAAATACAGCAAAAGACTGAATTAGGAGAAATATCAGCGCTGGGACCACTGGACTAAACCCCCACGTGCTCCCCTACAGAATGGATGTTCTGCCTTTTATGCCCCTGGGCCCTCCCAAAGTCTTGTCGCTGAACTCCTTCTCTGCCGTCCATTGCTGGAGACTCCTTTCTTACATCTGCACTGGAGGTCAGGTGTAGGAACAAGCCGGCCCTCCCCAAATGCCCCGACTGCCTGAGCCATGTCGTGACAACAATGCAAGGGGGAGGGGAAAGAGGACTATGGGAGGATATATTACAAGAACATCGTTATACATCCACAAAACTTATCTTAACATACACACACTGTTCATCCTTTAATTGTGAGAGCCAACCACCACATTGCTCATCTGTAACAACAGCGACTGCACTGGCCCCCCTAGATCAGAGGGGGATGGAGCCAGTGCCAGTCCACCCGAATCGGTGAGGGCAGAGACTACCCCCTGCCCACCTGGGTATTGCATCAGCCTAATACATATTTACAAAAGGCTATACATATTCAAACACTTAAACAGAGTTTCTCCCCTGTCCTACCTTTTTCAAGCATGTGCAGTTTTCCCAGTCCTCATCATTTGTTACTTTTCAATACATTCAACAGGTGTGAATTCCTTCACTGGTTAAATGTTAACATTATAACAACTCTTCACCAACATTCACAACACAACATTCGCATTAAAAGATCTCTAAACTTTAGGAAAACTTCTTTTACAAAAGTCAACCCTAGAAAACACATATTATTCACTCTAACAATTGCTAAAACAGTGTAATATAGTTATCACAATGGTCTTGAGATTAGAGCCAGGATTGGACTAAGGAGTGTGACTGGGGCTACCATTGGGCTTACGACTAAGAACGGTGTTGGCCTTAGGGCAGGAACTGGGGCTGAGTTTGGGAATTCAAGATGAAGCTGGCATTGGAGTGTGGGCTGGCACTCAAAGCTGCACTTAGGGCTTGAGACTACCATTGGAGTTGGGCTTAGAGTTGCTATTGGGGCTGGTTTTGCCTTAGGGCTAAACGTGGCATTTGGTTTAGGGCTGAGCATTTGGTAGGGGCTGGAACTGGGGCTGGGCTTTGCGGTTAGGGCTTGGATTTATATTAGAGCTGGAATTGGGGTTAAGGCTAAATGTGCCATTTGCCTTAGGCCTGGCCTTGAGATTGGCTCTGAGGCTGCATGAGTCTGGCACTGGGATGAGATTGAATCCAGGAGAGTGAGTGTGTCTCAACATAGAGTGAGACTGAGATCAGGATCAGGGTGAGCTTTGGGACCGAGCGCACGCCCAGACGGACAGGGGAGATGTCACTGCAGGATGTCCCTGGCATCGTCACAGCCCTGCTCAGGCACCACCAAAAGGCAGCAGGAGCTGGCTGGTCCAACATCCAGGTGCTTCCAGCACCGAGAATATCCCTCTGTCCAGTCCCTTCGGCTGTCCTGGACAGGCTCCCTCCAGGCTCTTTGTCACCTCCTCGATGGCAGAGCATGGGATATTGAGTGGCTTCTAGGACCCTGCAGAGTCCTTGAGGAGGGCAAGCCTTGCTTAGCCACAACCAAATTCTCTCCCTGTCATACACAGCATTCCCATCCTGCATCCAATCCCATCCCTGTGCCACTTTCTGGGAAGAAAGGAAGCCCAGTCAAATCCAGAACAGTGGGAACATTCTGACAGTTCTCTGAGAAAATCCTAATGTATTTAACACTAATGCTCCGAAGAAGATCAGATCTTGATCTGTAAACACATTCCTGGTACTCGGAGGCCATCTGACCAGTAGAGTGGGGGAGCTTCCTGCAGGTGGAAAAACCTCCTTGGTTTCATGTGAATCTTTCCTGCTGCAAAGCGTGGGGGGTTCCCCACTGGAACAGGGACAGCGTTCTGGGAACTGACTGTAGGCTGAACACAAGTGGCTCCAGGACACTTCCTGCTGGGACACTTGCCTCTGGGAACAGCTTCTTGGAGATGGCTGGGCTCCACTTTTTATTTCCAGGCTTTCCTGCCCATCTGCATCCTCAGGGATGAGGCTGTTTGTCTCATAGCCGTGGCTCTGAGGGAGCAGGGACGCCTGTCCAAAGGGCTGCCTCCCTCTGCACTCTGGCAGCTCTCACCCAGGCTCTGGCAGGGGTGAAGGCTCTTGCAGAAATATCCCAAGGCTGGAGATCTTCCTTACCCTGCTCCTCCACTGCTGATACCACAGAGTTCCCTGCACATAGGAACATCACCTTTTCTTCTGCAGGAACCTGTTCCAGCACAACACCAAGGGTCTTCTCCTGTGGCACCACCACAGCATCCTTAAAGCCGTGGACTAGCAAGTGACAGCTCCTGGAAATTGCTGCTGTGTGTCTGGCTGCAGGAAACCCCTTCTGGAATGCCCTTGGTCTCCATTTTTTGCTTTCTAGAATTTCATGGCCAATCTGCATTGATTGCCAGCGAAAATCGCGAGGGTGCCGCGTGAGCAGCGGCCGAAAGCGCTGAGCGGGGCCATCAAACCCAGCCCAGCAACTCCCGGCGTTCGCCAGCCCAGAGGTGGCGCGGACAGCGCGGCCGAGGGTGGAGAACCAGCCCGGCTGTGCGGGAGGGCTCTCACAAAGCGCGGAGCTCGCCAAGCCAGTCCAAGTTGCTCTCGGCGCTGCCCAAGGCCTCGAGTCAGGCCCTTCTCCGGACCCCCCGGCATAAAGCCGCCGCCGCGCCGAGCGGGGATCGGAGCGGGCGGAGCCGCGGAGCACCGGGCTGGGGGGCGGCGGCGCCGCTCAAGAGCGGGGCTGACCCGGGGGCACCGAACCGGGCCGGGTTCCCTGCGGGATCCGCCGGCAGGAAAAAAACAACACGGGGCCGCAAGAGCCCACGGCGGGGAGGGGCTTTTGGGCAGCTGCCCCACGCTAAGAAGCCAAAAGGCAGCGGGAAGGGGGAGGGTGCCGGGCTGTGCCGGTTCCCCGGGAATACCCGCGGGCATAAAGCCGTAGGAGCAGGGCCCCGAGCCGAGGAGGAGAGGAACGGCGGAACCCACCCGGTGCTATGGGTGTCCCTGCATCGTAGGCAAATTGGTTTTACCTTCCAAGATGAACGTAAAGCCTTCTTTTTCTACTCCTTTCTTTTTATTTCCTGTCTTTTCCCTTCTTTTTCCTTGTAGCTGACTGGGAAGGCAAGCTTTTCTTGCGAGGACTTATAACTGTCTATCAGGAAGGTGGGCTTTTGTTGTGAGAACCGGTGATTTTTGGGAAGAATGGGACTAAGAGCAAGGAAGGAATCCCCAGGGGGAAGAAGAAATGGAAATATATCAACAGATATACCCTTAAATAGCTCCCTGGGAAGAAAAATACCCGTTGAAAATATGACTACAACGCCAAAGAATTTAAGATGATACAGTACTGTAGAATAGCATAGACTAAAAGAGAAATTAAGTCCGACTATGTTTACTGGCCATGAGATGAGTCAAATAAGGAATAGATGTGTCAGGTTTAGAACATCCATGTAAAAGCTAGGAGCAAGCCCGGTACAGATATGGAAGAGGGGATTTCTCACTGAACAACCTTTCTAGCTCTGGTCTCTCAGTCCTGAATTTCAAGGGAAACCTACTCTACACTCCATTCCATACAAACAGAAAATCCTGGATTTGGAAAAAACACTGGCCTAGAGTGTGCCTTGTTTTCCTCCTTCCCTTTTGCCAACTCCTGCCTTTTTTTCTCTCTCTCTGTGATTGCAAATTTTTGCTGTACACTTTCCCTCAGATAATTTAACTGCTTACCGTATCTAATGTAACAGTTGTTCGCCACCTAAATTTAACACGAGCAGGTGCTACTTCTCTTTCAGGTTAAGATCAGAGCTTGAATGCAGTGATTTCAAAGTGAATAAATTACCTTTCCATCTTTCAGTCCAAAATGAGCTACTGCCACCTGCACTTGCCCTTCCCTTCCTCTCCTGAACCACCGAACAGCCCCACTGGGATGGCAGGAGCTGGGCCTGGGAACTGCTGCCTTTGGAGCTGCATCTCCTCCTCCCGTGGCCGCTGCTCAGAGCCCAGAAGTGCTCTGAGAACTTGAAGTTCTGGCAGCTGGGTTAGAGCCTACATGGGAGGAGGAGAAGGTTCACCAGAGCCCTTCTCCTGCCGTGCCAGCTCCAGGGCAAGGAGTGCAATGGAAGCCAGCCAATGTCCAAACCCCATCTGCTCTGCCAGTTCCTGTGGGAATGAGCTGCTGCAGAGGGGAAGATTTGGGTGGGAATGTGGTTCTCTAAGAAGGCCATAACTAAATGCTTGCATGGGGGTTTTGGCTTCTGGAGCAGTGGGGTAGGGCTGTTGTTGGTTCCTACCCCTCCATCCCATGATGATGTAAGGGGTGAGGGATGCCATGTGTGCTGTGCCCTGGCAGTGATCCTCAAGAAATCCTTCTAATCCTCTCCTTCGAGCTAGTCAAGCTCAAGGGAAAGATGGGTCCAAAAAAAAAGTGTTCAGTTTTGCGCCCTCCTGCCCTTGTGGGGTGAGGGGCAGGAGGCAGAGGTCCAGCTTGGTCTCTCTCTGACCTTTCCTTTGAGACAACACTGTCTGCTCCCACCACAAAGGCACAGAGGGTGCTCTTTGCCCCCACCAGTGGGAAGTGGCTCTGCTGACCCCACTAAGAGTGCTGGAAGATGAGTCTGTGGACTAAACAGTTGAATATTGCCTAGAGGGGGTAGCAGGCAGTAGATGTGCCACCATTCTCTTTCCAGGACCCCACTGGGAGTACTTGAACTATCGACGATGAGAGAGAGACAGGGACACTGAATGGTGATCAAAATCCAATTTTTACTGAGCACTACATGTGCTTATATACCATTTACAGGAAGGCTGGTAATATTTAACTGCATAACATAGACAAAACTTACATAGACAAACTCTCACATAGACAAACTTTACATTTGGACTTAGTAAAATCTTATTTCCCATAACCCAGACTTGATCCAGTCCTCTTGCAGTCAGGTCTCTGTTTGCTCTTGTCAGGCATCCTCGTTGTCAGGCTACATTTGCTGATTAAATCTGCAGTACTATCAGTCTCATTTGCATTACCCATATCCACATCTCCCCCGTTTCTTTTAACTAAAAATACACTCTTAAGCGATTTGTCGATTAAATTCTTAACACACTGTAAAATACAAGGAATAACTACTACAATGCATAATATGATGCCTAATACATACAAATCTATTTTAACTAAATTCCTAACCCAGCCAGTGAGTCCCCAGTGCCCTAAGAGCCAGTTCAGCCAGTCGTACCCATTATCTACCCGAAGTTTATTGACACTTTCTTTCAGGGCTTGAGTGCTGGCATAGATGGGCTGGGAGTGGTCAGAAAGGTTAAGGCAACACATCCCATCGAATTCCTCAGCCACAGGCGGCGGCGGAGCTCGGAGGCGGCCCCAGCGCAGGTGGGAGCCGCGCTCGGTTGTGCGGGGGCTCGGGGCTCGCTGCGGGCCGAGGGGGCGGCAGGGGGCTCTGGCGGGTTGGTTGTGCCGGTGCCGGCCCGTGTTGGCGCTGGGCTGAGGGCGCTGCGGGAGCGGCTGCCCGCGGTCTCCTTCCCGCTGGGGCCTCGGCAGGAGCCGGTGCCGGAGCAGCGCTGGCTCGTCCCGGTTGCTGTGGGTGGCACAGAGGTGTCTGCCCTGTGCCCGGGGCTGTGCGGGAAAATTCCCGTGGCCAGAGGTTTGTGTGCCCTAAGGAGAAAGAGGAGTCCTGTAAAAGTGACTTTATTGATGAACAAAGAGAGAGGCCATGCGGCATTTGCCATGCGGTCTCTAAAACGCAGCCTCCTTTTTATCCTCATTTTCCCGTTTGCATCTCCCTGACCCTTTCCCGACTGGCTGAGGTACTTTGACGGTTCAGACTTCCCGATCCACCTACTGCATGTCCCTCTTAATATTCACTCCTACTACGATATTAATCTTACTGCTTGCAATCCTGCCTTTTCTCATATTCTCAAGAATTGCCTTTACTAACTTTTAATTTCCATTGACTCAATTTCTTTTCCTGTGTCCTCTTTGGAGAAAGGTGTCGTGCATGGTAAAAAGCTGAGAGTTGCTGCAGCACGTCAGAGGAGGAGCAGCATTCGTTTAACCCGTGGTCTGCCAGAAAACCACGAAAATTTGTCCCATTCCCATCCTTTCTCCGGAATACGAGATATTTTCATATTTCCTTTGCTATCTGTTGAACCACTTTTCGGTTATCATCTGTTTGCAAACAGCCGTTTGCGTCACTTAATTTTCCACAAACTCCTCCTTCTTCTGTAAGTAGATAATCTGATTCCATCCCATGGTGAAATGTCTCGTTCCTCATTTCAGCGGCTTGGTCAGCAGGAAGGTCAGGAGCTGGAGCTGTCTCCTTGGTTATTATTTCAGGGATACTTTTAAACCTAATTATGCCACTCAAATTATGAATGGGTTTTCTGTGTCCTGATATGAATTCGTTGGGGATCCCAGGGGCTGGTCCATGGTGTTGTAGCATTTGTTCTGGTGGCCGTTCATCTTTTTCCCTTTTTTGGGTGCTCCCTCCTGCCACGGCTGCATCAATTGACCACTTTTATCTTATGAAATGATAAAATGTTTGGATTCTCAAGTGATTTCTCTGGACTAGCAAAAACACCTCATTGCTTTGGGGAGAGGGATGATCCTCCCCCACACACTTTTTTTCATGAAATTTGCTCAATATTCTCCGTTTGCTGTTTCCCTTTGCAGCTTAACCAGTTTCTGTTGCAGTCAGATATCCTCACTCTGGGCTCTGCCTTTAGTTGTGCAAATTCCATCTGTGCAAGCAGGCAGAGCTGGGGGTGAGGGGCAGATGGACTCAGGGAAATTCCTCCCCCTGGCAAGAAGGCCCTTGGGCATTGTCCACACTTCTCCAGAGCAATGTTAATTTGCATTTCTAAAACTCCTCTCCTGGCTGCCTGGAACTAGGATTTTCTTCCAGAGCAGCCTTTAGGTGATTCACACGTCCACCCTCACAATCTGCTTTATTTTTCTTTTTTATTTTTTTTAACGATTTTTTATTAACAGTTTATGCGTTAAAGCCTCACCGTTAATACTCTTCTAGGTTTGCAAAATGCAACTTAAAGGTGAGCTTCTAAAGATCCATTCCGAAATTCTGCCGTCAGTAAGAGCCACCACAAATATATAGAAAAATATTCCAATGCAATCAAGTCTTTTCTGCCTCTTCTCCTAGGAGTAAAAATTGCTTGTCACACCCCTGGCCCAAACCTAACTAACAATATAAAAGTAGGATTATTATGAAAAATTTTTCTCATGGTGTAATCTTGTCACTGAAACTGCAGGGACAATAAAAAACTCTCCAGCAATATCTTTAGTGTTAGAGAGTTAAGGCATTTCTTGATTCTGGTCAGGATGTGCAGCAGAAATAATTTCATCCACACATAGCCCGGGTGTGCAGAGAAAATCATTCCATGACATGTGAGTTTTACTAGATTTTCCCTTAACTTTTTACTGGCCTAACCCATAGAATTCCATTGGTTTAGTGTTCATTGCTTTAAAGTTGTGTATTTCTTAGTGTTTGGTTTCCTATTGCACACGGATTTCTCCTCTTCTGATGTTAATTAGATCCACATTCCTGGATTTCCTTCTCAGTCTTTTCCAGACCAGGTGTCTCCATCTGGGCCAGGGGCAGTGTCTGGGGTGGGTGTTCCTTGATGTTTGCTGATGTTTCCTTGATGTTTTGTTGAATGTTGTTATCTTTGTGGGAATCTTTTGGGCTATTCCCAGTCTGTTGAGATGTTAAACTCATCTCTGTTGAGTGGTCTAACAGTCCATAAACAATACCTTTTAAAATTTCTTTCCTGAGGGCAAACCGAGACTGACTAGTAAAATGAAATGTAAAAAACTGTAAATTTGGTATATTTTCCAGCAGTGGAATCGCAGGCAGCCCAGTGTGTGAGTGTAATTGAGAGGCAGAGTCCTGGGTGGATGCTGTGAACAGCAAAGTGCCAAGGCAGGCTCTGTGCCAGCCCAGCTTCCTGTGGCAGAGATTTCACAAGAGACAGGATTCTGGCCACAGACTGCTTGAAATATCCATCCCTTATCTCCAGCCCGCACTAGGTGGAGAATTCCCAGGGTAAGGAATTGCAAAGATCAATTCCAAGGGAGATAATTGAATATCTGCCCTGGCTCTGGCCAAAGGTTATAATGGCCGGATGCTTGGCCTTCAGCCAAGGGCACACACTGACTCAGAAAACACTTCCTAAATGCAGCAACATGTTGCATATTCATAGACCTTCATGCATTATTCAGAATCATTCTCCCCAACCTGTAAATCATTATTTTTTCCTTTCCTGGGGTTTTGGTGTCCCATAATCCAGGAATGTGAAGAATTTCCTGATTATCTTTTTTACCATTCTCTGAGTTAGTTAAATGAACAAAAGCTTTTTACATCAAAATGTTGTAGTCCAAAAAAATATATTTATCACTATTGTTTATAAGTTCTGTTAATAGCAAAGCTAAAAGAAACTATGTTCATACAGGAAAGTTTTCCAACATAGAGCATTCATTTTAATATTTTCAAAAAGCCAATAATTTAATATGTACTCATAAGACACCTAGGATTCAAATTTATTTTCTGAGTCGGGAAGAGCCATAGGTGGGGCACCAATCATTTTGTTATTGTTCATTTTCTCACGTTTTCTTCCTTTCGTCCTGCCATACCACAGCCTTGAGGCTATTGGGGTTTAGAAAGTGATACAATGTTATGGGTAGAAGAAAGAATCCTCAATCCAGGTCCTGCAATTTCCTAATAATGCTCAGAATTCTTACACCTCCTTTTCAGTCCTGGATGACTTCTGAGCGTCTCCGGACCCTCTCCGGGTCAATACACCAAAAATCTTCAGTCAAAATATGTCCCAAATATTTTACCTTTTACTCCAACATTTGCTCCTTTTTTTCATATACTCAAAGACGTTTTTTAGCCTGAACATTCAGCGATTTCACAGAGGCTTCTTCTACCACTTCTTGTCCTCCTGACTGCAGCAAGTCATCCACATCCTGCATTAACCCAATCCCTGGGTGTGGGGTAAATTCTTGTGATATTTTCTACAAGGCTTGCCCCAATAAGGCTGGTGCTTCCGTGCATCCCTGCAGAAGGACCGTCCATGTCTTTCTCATTTTTCCCTTCTACCTCTTGTTCCCACTCAAAGGCAAAATCCAGTTTACCATCCTGTGTCAGTGGGCATCCCCAGAAAGCATCTTTGCCATCAAGGTCTGAATGGTGTCAGTGTGAGGAGGGCACCTGGTTGAAGATGGTGTAAGGATGTGAGAGCCCCTGGGTGCTGGAGCCCCCTTGGGCCCTGGGGTTCATCCCTCAGGGGCTGTAGAAACTCTGCCATGGCCTTTGCCTTCCCCTTGGCCTTTTCCTCATCCCTTCTTGCATTCCCCTGCTGTGCCTTTGTGACCAAGTGCTCCAGGGGCTTCTTCTGCCCCTCCTGCAGCCCCCTCAGTGCCTGGGGGTGCTCATCCTCTGACAGCTGCTGAGCTTTCTGCTAAATCATTCCTTTCTGCAGTGACCCAAGGAAAATGCTTAAAAGCTGATCTCGATCCTTGCACGTCCAATTCCCATTTCCCAGCTGTTCCTTCGTGCTGCTCCTTGTGCTGTGGCTGCCGTGGCCAGCCCGTATCCCAGAGCCGGTGCCTGTCCTGCCGCAGTGTCCAAACGCGGCCCCCCCGGCGGGCAGGGCCGGCAGCTCCACGGGGCCGGGCAGCGGCCGGGGCGTCCCGCAGCCTCCTGGGGGCCGGGGGCCACTGCCGGGCCTGCAATTGCCGGGGGGTGCTGGGCTCAGGCAGCGCCCGGCGCTGAGCCCCGGCTGCCCCACAGCCCCGGCCCGGCCCCGCAGCTCCCCACAGGCCCCCAGCCCGTGCTCCCGGTGCCGCCCCTCTGCGCCCGCTCCTGCCGCTGCCCAGCACAGAGAAACCCCCTGCAATCCTGACCTCCTTGTGTGCCTGTCCTGGCAACCGGGGATACAAAGGATCTGCAGCAGCTGGCAACTTCTGAGGATAAGAGCCTGCTGGAAAACATCCCCATCCTCACTATTTTTCTCTTCCTCCTCTTTTCCATTATCCGTTTTCTTCCCACATAGATTCCTGCTGCTTCGTCTTGCCTGAACCATATTCCTGCACACTGCCCTTCACCCAAGCCCTTCTCATCACACAAACAGCATCCATCCTCTATTGTCTAAATCCATTGCGACTTCCCTTATTGCCCCCCTGGGTGTCCATGTCCGTGATTACCTCTGGGAGAATGTGCAAACTCCCTCCACATGCTGCCAAGGGACCCTTCAGAGATATTTTGGGATCATCATCCCTTTAGCCAGGAGCCCTTCCTGGCTTTCCCTTTCTACCCTCCATGGGTGCCCTGCCATGTTTAGTCCCCGAAGATCCCACTGTAGTCACTGCTGAGATTTTCAGTGCTCTCTGGCTGCCGACTCTTCCCAGCCCCCCTGATCTGTCACTCGTCTGTCTCCTGGCCCCAGCGCCCCCCGGCAGGGGAATTTGGGGAGGTGGGAGGGGGGGAGCGCCAAGGCCGGGCCCCCCCGCGCTGTGGTGGCGGCAGCGGCTGCAGTGGGGAGCGAGTGCGGGCGGGAGCGGCCGAGAGCCCAGCGCTGCCCCAGCCCGAGCTGCCCCAGCTCCATCGCTGCCCCTGCGCTGGGATGCTGTGGGTTTGGGGGGAAGAGGGAGCCGGCAGTGGGTGCTGGGCCTGGGGGCAGCAGGAGAAGGAAAGGAGAAGCAGAATTGAAGAACAAAATGGTCAAAGGATGCCTGTGGAAGGAGCAGGTGGGATTGTGCAGGAGAAAGATGAATAATGGGAGGAAGAGGCCTGTGAGGAAGAGTAGGGATACCAGAGGAGGAGCAGAAACGGGAAGCAGCACAATGTTCCACTCCTCCCTGTATCTGCAGCCTCTGCCCCAGCCCCAGGAGCGTTGCTCCCCCCACATGCAGCAGGTGACTGAAGAGGACCATCCATGATTTTCACAGGGCTGAATCTTGGTGTTTGTGAGCTTTATTGGGCTAAATGCTGGTGCTTTGATTTTTTGCTGGGGCTGAATCTTTACATTTTGGAAGGGATTTGGGCTGAAACTTGCTTTTTGGGGAGTTTTTGATCGGTGTCTTGATGTTTGGATAATTTTTGTGCTGAATCGTTGTGTTTTGGAGGTTCTTACAGACACAAGATGCCCAATGACTTCCTGAGTTGCACATTGAAAGGAGGAACCCCCAGCCCCAGGAGCATTGCCCTCGCCACATTCAGCAGGCGACCGGGGAGGGGGATCCACGATTTCCACAGGGGTGCATCTTGGTGTTTCTGGGCATTACTGGGTTAAATGTTGGTGCTTTGGATTTTTTGCAGGGGCTGAATGCTTATATTTTGGAGGAGGTTTTGGGTAAATCTTGCTGTTATGCGGAGTTTCTTATCTGTGTCATGATGTTTTGGAGGATTTTTAGGCTGAATCTTGGTATTTTGTAGGTTCTTGCAGGCATCATATGCCCAATAATTTCCTGGTTTACATTTGGGCAAGGAGGGACCCGCAACTCAAGGCACTCCCCTCTTGTTTTTTTCCCCAAACCAGAATTTTACGTTCCCAAGGTGTGAACAGATGAAGGAGGAAGAAAAGCCCCGGAGATCCCGTGGGACGAGGGGCTGCAAACCCAGCCTAGTGAGCTGTGAGGAGCAAAGACCCTCCTCGAGCCAGGAAGGAGGCTGGAGATGCAGGCGGAGCTCAGAGCTGGTGGAGAAGTCTCCTGGAGGAGAAAAGCCCCACAAGTGCTTGGAATGTGGGAAGGGTTTCAGCTGGAGCTCCGCGCTGATCCGGCACCAGAGGATCCACACTGGGGAACGGCCCTACAAATGTGGGGAATGTGAGAAGGGATTCATGACGATCTTTAATCTGATGCAGCATGTGCTGGTCCACACTGGGGAAAAGCCCTATGAATGTGGGGAATGCGGGAAGAGCTTCCGCCAGCGCTCCAGCCTGATCCGGCACCAGGTGAGCCACACTGGGGAACGGCCCTACACCTGCTTGGAATGTGGGAAGAGTTTTGGGTGGAGGTCCGACTTGAGACAACACCAGCACATCCACACTGGGGAGAGGCCCTACGAGTGTCCCAAGTGTGGGAAGAGGTTTCAGAGAAGCTCCACTCTCCTCAGACATGAGCGGATTCACACAGAGGAGAGGCCCTTCCGCTGCCCCGACTGCGGGAAGGGATTCAACCGCAACTCCCATCTCACTGTCCACCGGCGCATCCACACTGGGGAGAGGCCCTACGAGTGTCCTGAGTGTGGGAAGAGCTTCTCACAGAGCTCAACCTTGACCCATCACCAACGGAGGCTCCACTAAGGGAAGCCCTGTGAGGGCCCCGAGTGTGGGAAGAGCTTCGTGCTCTGCTCCAGCTCCATCCCCCATGGGAGGATCGGTGTTGGATGATCCCCAGTGACCCCCGTTGGGCAGAGCCCTGGTGATCCGTGGTCCTGGTGATCCCCATTGGGTGGGGGCAAGGGGTTGGAGAGATTTTTCTGCTCGGAGAGTGGACAGGGAATGGAATGGCTGTGGACTGAGAGGAAATGGGAGATACTCTGGTGACACGGACTGTAAGGACAGCAGGAGAGACTGGGATGAACTGGGAGAGCAACCGGAGTCACTTGGGGTGAGGGGCAGGAGGCCCGAGGGTGGGAACAAGAAGGGCTGACGTGTCTCAGGTGATTCCCAAGGAGGTTTTGAGGGGCTCCAGGGTCATTCCCAGGGCAGGGCCCGAGGGGACACGCTCTGCCCCACGCTCACCTCTGCGCTCCACGAGGAACGGGCTGGACAACTCGTAGTTGTGCCGGCAGTGCCTGTCCACCGCAGCCCGTCTGTACTCCATCCATTGCGGGTCGCTGTTCCAGTGCCTGGCAGCCTTGTCCCCAAAGGAGGTGTCCCCACGTGCAGCCCCACATCGCTGCCCAAGTGCAGGAACTGCTCCCGGTTGGAGATGTTCCTCTCCACGAACCTCAGCCGGTCGGTGCCGTGAATGAAGTGACACTCGGACTAAACCATCTCCTGGAACAGCGCTGTGTGTGCAGGACACAGGTCCGGGGGTGTCCCCCCAGCAGACCCCCAGCAGCCCACAGTAGCCAAGAGCTCCGGGCCCCCGCCACACGCCCCATGGCCAGCGCCGGGCAGGGTCTGACACCTCCCCCCTGCTGGAACCCTGGAAACTGAGGGGTTTGGGCTTTCTGTGCTGACAGGCACTGACCCCCAGGAAAACACTGCTTTTGACCTGAGGCTGTGAAGAAGGTTTCCAGAATTGTGTGATAGAACTGGGATCACTGGTGTGTAGTTTGAATAGACGTGTGTAATGTCCCATGGTGGAAAATTTAGAATTTGTGGTTTTAGACTATATTAATACATATAAAACAAGATGGAGGTTTTAGGGTGGAGTTTCCTTTCTTTTTCACCTTCTTCACGGGTCTTGCTGGTACTTTTGTAATTGGATAGAAAATTCCACAGTGCAGGTCACAGGTGATTGGTTGTTGGGTTAAACGTAAAAAGAATTTAGCTGTGTGTTCTTAAGTGGACAGATTGGCCCTTAAAAGGCCTTGTAGAGAGAGATACGTGTCCATTTTTGACCTGTTAGCTAGAAGTGCTGTAGAACTCACTGAAATATAGATAAGAATTAATAAATATCTGAGTCCGAACACGAAATTCCGTCTCTCGAGCATTTAATTCTGACTCTGGAACAACAAAAAAGAAGATAAAACGTGATACTCCCCTCCCCAAATTCTCCTAGCAAGAGGCACTGGGAGCGGGGCGCGGGTGGAGTCCAGGTGAGGAGCTCTGGGCGCTCTGGGACTGCCTGAGGAGTCATCAGCGCCGCGCGCTCTGATTGGCTCAATTATTTTGGTGCCTTCTCTGATTGGCTGAGGAGAGGCCCGGGAGTTGAGAGGAGGACCGGGAGAGATCCTGCCCCAGGCTAGCGGTGGAAGAACATCCAATTAACAAGACATGCAGATCATTTCCCAGCGGTGCCCACACTCCTGTAGGAACTAAATGCACCGAGGATCTCACGAGGGTCACCAACTCTCTGGCGGCCAAATCCAGCCCTGCGCTCCCTGCGGGTGCGGGCACTCTGGGAAGGGCTCAGCTGCGGGTCAGATGGCCGGAGAGTGGCTTGGTGGTCACCTCGTGTGTGAGGCAGTGATGGGCTGGGGAGATGCGTGGACACTGCACATAATCACTTCCAAGCAAAAATCATTCCAGGAAGGAGCAACAGCTTCTGACAGAGACCAAGTGTTGCCACCAGGTGCTCCTGCCAACAGCCGCCTGCAGAAAGGAGCACACACACCAATGCACGTGGGCTTTGGCTGTCCTCTGGCAGAGAAGTCCCCAGGGGACACAGGTCTCTGTGGCAGGAGCAGGCACCAGCATTGGCAGGCCTTGGGGGCGGCAGGTTTCCTTTGGCAGGGACTCTGCCACACCTGCTGATTTCACTGCTCCCAGGACTCAGAGCAGCATTCGTGCCCTGGGCCATACGTCCCGTGTCTGTGTCACACTCCTGTGTGTGTGACGGCCACCCAGCACCGGGTCTTGTCCCAAAGAGGCCCTGGCAGCTGCTCGGGAAGGCCCCGATGCCCTTCCTGCTGCAGCTGCATCGGCAACCGTGGGGGCTCCTTCTGCTGCCCTGAGCAGGCAGAGCAGAGGAGCATCTGCTTGTTGTTTGAGCCATTCCTAAAATTCCTGTTGGGCCGTCCTCGAACCTTGGGGGAACGTCTTCCTTGCAAGCTGGTCCACTTCGGGGGGGGGGGGGGGGGGGGGGGCGGGGGTGTCCCCAGGGCACGTGGAGGTGTGTCCTAGGGCTCTTTGTGACACAGTGCACCGTGGTCACCGTGCAATAGGAAAGGGACCGAGCGTACAAGGGTGACCCTTTGTGACACGTCGTGACATAGGTGCTGGCGGTGACACGGCCACACCACAGTGCTCGGTGCACTCGTCGGGACAGGACGGAGAGAGCGGTGCTGTGAGAAGCCCCCACACAGCCAGCTTGTTCCCTACTGACCCGGAGCTTTTCCAAAGCGTTTCCTCTGCAGGTGGCCTCGAGGACAGACTGCAGGACACGGTGTCATGTAGCCTTCCCAAGGCTTCTCTGTTGCAGCTGCCTACAAGGCACAACTGCAGCACCTGCTCATCTGGAGCTTTTCCAAGACATCTCTCCTGCAAGCAGTCCCAACTCCATACACTGACATGGAGCAGACACCACCCAGAGTGCCCAAGCTGGCCTGGGTGAAGGAGGAGGAGGAGGCTGCAGCTCCCTCAGCACAGCAGCCTGAAGAGCTGGAGCAGATCCAGCTGCTGCAGGAGGGTGAGTAGCAGATCTGGGCCACAGAGCTGGTGCCTGCAGCCAGCTTAACCCCATCCCATCCCATCCCATCCCATCCCATCCCATCCCATCCCATCCCATCCCATCCCATCCCATCCCATCCCATCCCATCCAACATGCCCATGGATAGGACAGAAGAGGGGCTGGGGCTGAACCCCCAGGCAGCCACACCCCATCCCTGGAGCATCCCAGGGCTGTCCCTGCCTGGGAATGCAGGGCTGGCCTGTGTTCTCCGGCCTCTCCCACAGCCCCTCAGCCCTGGCTGCGCTCGCTCTTTGCCAGGTGCCGCCATGGACCCGACACAAGAGCAGGACCCTGCCCGTGGCCGCTTCCGCAGAACAGCGCAGGTACTGCAGCCATCCCCACCTGGGCTGGGCCTGCTGTCACTGCTCAGCCCAGCACCGTGCTTGGAGCACTCCATGGATTCTCCCTCTCTTCCTGCCCTTCTCCTGCAGATGATCTATGAATTCATCATGTGCATTTGGCGGGAAGAGACCACCGGTGTGGGCACTGGGCTCTTGGCAAACTTTCCCCTCTTCACTGCTGAGACCGGGGCTGCCATGCTGGATTTGCTTGTGGAGAAGGGTGTCTCCAATCCAAAGCAAGTAAGCAGCCTCTGGCCAGGAATTGTGTGGCGCCTCAAGCCAGCTCTGCTGGGTTCCTTCAGTCTTTGAGGCCCAGACCAATAGGGTAGGAAGGGCAGCACTTCTCAGGGGAAGCTGGGGAACCTGCTGCTCGGGCAGGTGTCCAAGTCTCCCCGGGCCTTCTGCAGGTGCCAGCCATGGTGAGGTACATCCACAAGTGGCTCACGGCCAATGAGTCTGCTGGGCACAGGCTGGACAAGGCCCTTCTGGAGCTGACCAGGGAATACCCCTGAGATGTGCTGATGACTCTCTTGCGCTGGGCCCCATCGGGAGACAGGTACGGCAGCCCCACCTGCCTTGAGGGTTTAGGGTTCCCTGGCCCGTTACCCTGTAGAGCCTGTCCCTGGTGACTGCCAGACAGGGGGACAGTTCCAGGAGCCTCTGGCTCCTCCGTTTGCCAGTGCTGCCATGTCAGCCCCTGAGCGTGCTGCCACGCTCCCTCCCTGCCCCTCAAGATGCCTGCACCCCCGTGGGCTGGCTGGGTGCTGCCAGCGAGGGCCGGTGGGCAGAGGCAGGGCTGACGGCCAGCGCGGGCCCCTGCAGCAGCCCAGGCCACAGTGCTGTGGCCCAGACCCCCCTGACACAGAGCTCTGACCCCACAGAGCTGCTACGGCCATGTGGGGAGTGATCATGTCCTCCACTGGGACTGCGGAGCCGGCGCTGCAGATACTCCTCAATGTGCTGAACGCCTGGCCAGTGGACAGTGTGTACACCTCCGATGGGGACAGCACAGGAGTCTTTGCCCTGGCTGTGAGTTCCTGCAACTGACCTTGGCTTGTCCCTAGGCCACCTCTCCAGCAGCTAGCTCTCTGTCCTCCCCCCAGCTGCATCTCTCTGCCTCAGGCACTGGACTGAAACCTGCCTTAGGGGCAAGGTTCAGGGGCACCAGGCTGGGTCACCCCAAGGTGTCTCCCCCGGCCTCTCCCTGGCATGCTCGGGCCCTGCCACACGGATGTCTTGGCACTGAGTGTTGTCTCTGGGTGGTTCATTTTTTGCAGGCAACCGTGACACTGTGGAAGGTCTTCAACCTGACCTGGTGCCCACCTATAGTGTTGGAATATTTTCCCCGTCTCTTTCTGTGTCTGCTCTTCCAAGTTTACATCAGTGCACTGGATACGCCAGAGGAGGTTGATACCTTCTGGAAGGGATGCCAGGAGCAACTGGGCCTTGCCACCAACCCCCAAAGGTGCTCCATCCCAGTCCTCCCAGTCTCCCCATCCCTTCCAAGGCAGGAGCCAGGGCTGCCAGCATGACCTGGGCTTTGCTCTGCACACAGGTTTGCAGTGCAGACCCTGAAGGTCCTGCTCTGCCGAGTGCACTGTGAGCGTGTTGTGGTAGCCATGGAAGGCAAGGCTGGCTGGGACACGCTGCTCTGTACTGACACCCACCACTATGCAGTGGGACTCCTGGCCAGGTGAGACCCCCTTCTCCCTGCTGCCCCCGGCACTTGTGCCCAGGGTGCCCCACACAGTTCCCATGGGCATGGGTGAGAGGGCTTTGTCACAAAGAGACGGACGAGCAGACTGGAAAAGGCTGGCAGAGGAGGGTGCCCGGGAACAGCCGCCTCCCAAAGCGCCCACGGGGTCTTGGGAAAAGACCAGAGCTCCGTGGGTCACTCCTGGGAGAGCTTTGCCCTCTCGGCTCAGGGGCAATGATGCCTTTTCCCCCCCACCAGGGAGATGCGCTGTGTCTCCATGATCTGGTGTTGCAGCTTCATCTCCTGCCTCTTGGAGCTCCTCAGCCAAGACATTTCAGACTGGCAGCTGCCTGCCATGGCGTTCCTTGTGGAGGTGAGCCCCATGGGCAGCACAGCTGAGCTGCCTCCCACCTCTCTGCCCTCTCACAGCCGCAGCTGCCTGGGACGGTGCCCGTGCCCTGTGCTGCTGCCTTGGCTCAGCCCTGTGCAGTTCTGAGCTCCTGCCAGCTGGGCACCCCGGTCACTGCTTTGTGCCTTTCAGGTCCTGGACCTCCTGGACATCAAAGAATGGGGTGACAGCCTCCTGGAGATCATGGCAAGGCGCCTGCAGAGCACGTCCAGGGAGATGCGTCGCCTGGTGCTCAGAGGCCTCGTGCAGCTCAGCAAGGACCCCTCGATGGTGAGAAGACAGCAGCGGCTGAAGCTGTGCGGGCAGCGTGGGGCTGGGGAAAGCAGCCCCTTGGGCTTGGCTGGCCTTTGGGAGCTGTGGCAGCTGCTCCCAGCTCTCCTGCGTTGCTGTTCAGCTGCCCGAGTGCTTCAGGACAGCCCTTCGGCCCCTGGGCTCCACGGCAGCAGCAGCAGCGTGGGCTTGCCCTGCCTTGTCTTCCATGCAGCGCATTAGAATGTACAGCCTGACAGAAAGCCTTGTGGACCTGTTGCGGGATGCAGATGAAGACATCGTTGAGATGACCGTCGCGGTGCTCAGCTTTCTGCTCTCGCACAGACACCTCGCAATACCCAGCCCCATCGCCCTGCAGCTGGCTGGCGCGCTCTGGCCACTGCTGGACAACGTAAGGCTCTGTGCCCCCAGCCACGGCCACTGGGTGCTGCCCCCAAGTGTGGCGCCCCGTGGATTTTTGGGTCTGTGCACAGAGGGGTCTGGAGCAGCTGATGAGGAGGGCTTTTGCTTCCTTTCCAACAGGACAACCGCCATGTGCAGCTGCTCTCCATTCGCCTCTTCCAAGAGGTGATGAGGTTGGTAGCGGCCAAGGGTAAAAAGCCCCTCAAGATGCTTGTGAGCAAGAGCCTGCTGCCACTCTTCTTCAACTGCCACGATGAGAACATGCGTGTGGCAGAGGTGAGGACTCCTGGGCGCTGCTGTCCTCCTGGCAGGGGGCTCAGCTGTCTCCCTGCACCCGGGCACCTCATGGGCTCCAGCCTCCTCCTGGCCTTGGCACAGGGAGGCAGCTCCTGTGCCCTGGGCTGCGGTGCCATCTCTGGGTCTCTGCTGCTCTGCAGGCCTCTTGTGAAACGCTGCTTTCTGCACTAAGCTTCCTGAAGAGGAGAGATCTTGAGCACCTGCTGATGGCGGATCAGATGTGGAGGTTTGGCGAGTGCTTGGTAAGAACGCTGCTCCCTTCCCTGGGCTGCCCACGCGGGCTCTTCTCCAGGCTCCTCTGGCGCCAGGGCCGGAGCTGATGGAGCCCCGAGCTCCATCAAGCCCGCGCCTTGCCGGGCCCTCTGCCCCGCTCAGGGCTGTGCGGGCAGGGCAGGCCGGGGCCAAGGGACAGAGCCCGCGCCAACCCTTCCCTCCGTGCCCTGCCGCTCTCTCCAGCTGGCACAGGACAGGAGCCGAGCGGCCGAGCTGCTGCGCCAGGCGCTGCCGTACCTGCGGAGCCCACAGGAGCCCCTGCGAGAGGCGGCCCTCAGGTTTCTTGGTGAGCCACAAGCCCGGCTCCCTCCCCGCCCCGCCGCAGCTCGGCCCCAGCCCCGCCTGCTGCCCCGGCAGCGCCATCCGGGCCGGGGCTCTGGAGCCCCGCCTGCCCTCGGCGCCGCTGCCGCCCTCTCGCAGCCGTGTCCTTGGGCGTCAGGATGCGGCGAGGGCCG
This sequence comes from Sturnus vulgaris, assembly GCF_052056855.1. Lineage (NCBI taxonomy): Eukaryota > Metazoa > Chordata > Aves > Passeriformes > Sturnidae > Sturnus > Sturnus vulgaris. The sequence continues at coordinate 7,391,618 of NW_028276185.1, read as the reverse complement.
GGCCTGAGCCCTGCAGGGGAAGGCGCTGCTGTGGCCGCAGGGCTGGCAGCGCCGCTGCGGGGCAGCTGTGCGGCTGGGGCCGTGACAGGCTCTGTGTTGGCAGGGATGGCCGGGCGGTTCCTGAGAGAGCAGCAGCGAGAGTTGCAGCTCATGTGCAGGGGTGAGTGAGGCCAGCGGGCTGTCAGCGGGGGCTGGCGCTGGCAGCTGCGTTCCCTGCCCCGGCTGGGAGGGCTCTGCTCCCTGCGCGCACGAGGGGCGGCGTGGGCAGAGCACAGAGACCTTCCAGGGGCCTGCGGGAGGGACATTCGTGGCCAGCGCCTTCCAGCTGATCCTTGCTGTCTCCTGCTTCCTCCAGGCCATGGCAAGAGCTGCCGTGTGGGAGGGATGGGGCAGGAGGGTCTCCCCAGGTCCCTGCAGATTCAGGCTCTGACTGTGGCTCTGTTCCTCTCTCTTCCAGCCCTTCAGGACATGACAGATGACACCAGCCCTGCCATCTCATGCCTGGCTCTTCAGACTCTGTACATCAACAGAGTTGTACAGAGCATTCCCTCCTCCCGACTCCAGCAGATGCGAGATGGATTCCGCCGCCTCTGGAAGTCACGGCCTTCCCTGTGTCGCGGGGGCTGGTTGTCCTGCATGAGCACCATGGAGAACTGATCTGGGAGGCTGCGTCTGCTGGGGCCACCTGAGCCTGCAGGGAACACCTCTGCTCTGCAAGCACTTTGTTTCACCCCACTGTAGGATTAGTAAATTGCTGTTGTCATACACAGAGGTCCAGGAGCTTTCTTTTGGTGCCCAGAGTCTTCAGGCCAATGCGGAAGAGGGCAAAAAGGGTGCTTGTGCTCGGCAAGTTGGCCAAGCGTGCGGTGTGGAAGGGAAAGTGACCAAAAGGCCCTTGGCCTTTGGTGGTTCTGTGGAAGCCTTAAGGCTTCTGACAGAGCGGGCGGGCAGAGGCCGGAGCTGCGGCGGGGATCCCTGAGAGACCGGTCCCTGGAGATGGCCAGCACCCCTCTGCCAGCCTGGAAGCGCCATCTGTGTCCTGCCCGTGTGTTGCTGGCTGGATTGCTGAGGGCTCTGAGGTGCCTCTTGATGCGGCTCCTCTGGAGCTCCTTCAGCAGCCAGGCAGGCCTGGGGGAGGCGTGGAGGGCACGGGACAGTGGGAGGCCATGAAGGGCTGCGGTGCTGCCAAGGCCTGCCCGGAGAAGGCAGACCCCACTAAAAATTCTGTCCCTTCTTTTTTACAAGTCCCCTTAAGGTACTGAAAGGCAGCAATCAGAACTCCCTGGAGCCTTCTCTCTTCCAGCATGAACACCCCCAGCTTCCCAGCCTGTTTCCAAAGCAGAGAGGCTCCAGCCCTCAGATCATTTTGTCCCTCCTCTGGACTAGCTCCAACGGGACCATGTCCTTCCTGTGTTGGGACCCAGAGCTGGATGCAGTAGTCCAGGTGGGGTCTCATCAGACCAGAGGGGTGGAATCACCTCCTTCAACATTCACTCCTTTGGATGTGGCAGTGCTGGCTCATGTCCAGCCTCTCATCTAGCAGCACCCACAAGCCCTTCCCGGCAGAGCTGCTCTCCATCCCTTCATCCCCCAGGCTGTGAGATCAGCTGGGCTGGGACTGTGTCACAGCCCTTGGACAGAGCTGCTGGGCAGGATGAGCTCCCTCCCAAAGAACATAGATCCCACTCCCCACAAAATTCCACCCTGGCCGTGAGGTCACAGCAGGCTCTGAGGTCCCAGAGGTGCCAGAGCCCCGTGGTTGCACAGCACCACAGGCACCGAGCAGTCAGGCCTTGAGCACAACTGCTGCGGCAGCAGCGGCGGCGGCGGCAGTGGTGCTGACATTGGGACAGCGGTGTCAGGACAGCGGGGGCAGCAAGAGCTGCGGGACTGGCACAGGGCAAGGCACCATGGCCCTGGCTCTGCGCCTCTTCCTCCTGCTCCTCCTGGCACTGGCCCTGCCTGCCAGGGCTGCCCAGGCAGCTCCGTGGAGAGCACAGGGAGCAGGTGAGCTGGGGGCCTGGCTCCCCTTTCCTGGGACAGCGCTCCCTTCTCCCCAGGGAGCGTTGGGGATGGTTTTCCATAGGGCTTTAGGGAGGTTTTCCTCTGTGGGAGGCAGAGAGCCCAGACGGGCCCTCGGCTGGCCTGGTTTCCCCTCCAGGGATGTTGAACAGGGCATGGAAAGAGTGTGCAGAGTGACCAGAGCCACCATAGAGCTCCCCAGGCCCCTCTGCAGCTTTGGCCATGTCCATTCACATCTGGCTCCCACAGCCTCACCCTATGCATACACTTGAAGTGCAATATTTTGCTCTAAGGTCGTCCAAAAGCCAAGAGCCAAGACACAGGAGACCAGAAATCTCTGGAGGCAGCCAAACATCTGGACCAGATGCTAAGTGATCTGGAGAGACACCGTGGTGGGTGCATTTCCCTTCCTTGCACTGCCCAGTTCCCTAAGGCAGAAGGGGATCCCAGCACACCATGGAAAGGCTTCTGATCTGTGCACCCTTCTAGGTGAGGTTCCTGGGAAGGCTTCTCAAGGAAGTTGGGTGGAAGATGATTTGGAACTCGTGGGAGCTTCTGCAGGTAAGTTCTTAACTTCCCCTCACAGCATAATCATTGACAACCTGGCAGAAACCAGGTGACAGAAGCTTCTGTGGCTGTTGAGTTACAGGTGTGTCTGCAGGGAGCACTTTGGCAGCTCCAGGGCTGGTTGCTGTGTCCAAATCCAATTCCCATAGCAGGAGTGAGTAGTGTGTACCTGCTGACCCCACAAGCTGAGCACTGCTTTTGTGGAATCCATCCACATGAAGTTGAATTACTTTGCTCTAAGATCTACCAACAGGCAAGGCCCAAGAAACAGGAAACAAGAAATCCCTGGAGGCAGCCAAACTGCTGGACCAGATGCTGAGTGATCTGCAGAGACGCCGTGGTGGGTGCATTTCCCTCAGCCTTCTCCTGACACTCAGCAGCCGGGGGCTTTCTCTGCACATCTGGACACGCCGTGCCCGGCACAGCGGGAAGGGATCCATGGCAGCCTCGCTGTCCCACTGCTGCTGTCACAGCCTGCAGGGCTGTTTCCCAGCCTGGCCTGGCTGCAGCTTCTCCCCAGTCTCTGCAGGAAGGCAAGGGAGCCCAAAGTGTCCCACAGGCCATGCACACCCTGAGGATCCCTGAAATTTCCTCGTCTCAGGGTAGATCAGGAGGGGTGGCTGTTTGGAGGAGGGAGGGCCCCGTGGCAACCCCAAGAGCCTGGGCCTTTTCCTGATCCTTATCCATGTCTTGGACAAATATTACTTACTGAAGATGCCCCCTCCCCAATGGGGAATGGTTCCATCTGATCCAGCTGCGCCTCTTCCTTTCTCCAGAGGTGGACCAAAAGGCCTTGGTGAAGGCAGCGCTGCCTGGAGGAAGCAATGGCTCCGTGCCACCCCCTGGTACACAAAGGGAGGAGATGCCAGGCAGAGCCACAGAAGGTGATTGCTGTGCCAGGCTCAGCCAGGCTGAGCAATCCTGCTGGGATCCCTCCGTGGGAGACACCGCCCAAAACCTGGGAGGGGCTGCAAGGGGTGACCATGGTGGGGAAAGGGCAGAGGGGGAGAGCAGGGCTCCAGTGTGTCCTGACAGGGCCTGGCTCTGTCCCCTTGGGCTGGGGGAGCTGTCACGGGGCAGGGAGGGTCGGGGCTGGCAGTGGCTGCTCAGGGATGGGTTGGGCGCGGCTCCCTGGAAGCAGCGACTGCCCAAGCAGCTGCGCTGGCCCTGGGCTCTCCTCCCGGCCTCCTGGGCTTTGTTGGGTGGCACAGCCTGTGCCAAGGGGTGCCAAGGTGCCTGCAGGCCCCAGCTCTGGGGCAAACAGAGAACGTCCTGGCCGTATGCAGCGAGCTGCCAGCTCAGCAGTGGAGCCCAGCACGGGCTCACGCTCCCCATTGCTCCCACAGATGTTATCCCTGAAACAGGAATAGATGCTCAGGATCCAGAGCGCCTTCCAAGAATTGTCTGCCCCCAGGATGTGCGCTGGTCCTGCATGATCGGCACAGCAGTGACAATGTTCACTGTGCCACTTGTCCTGCTCTGCTGCTATTTTGGCATTCGGAAGCTCTATCAGATAGGACGGTAAGTTGCTGATTTTTCTCTGCAGTTTTATTAAAACTCTGCTCATTGCATTGGTAGCCTGGCTCATGGTCATGCTGCTGTGGAGCTGTGGCAAGTCCCTGTTGTCCCAATAACTCTGATAAGGGTTCTGCTGCTGCCCAGTGCTTTAATTGGCCTCTTAATTGCTGGGCCTTGTCCTGGGGAGCCCGCTGGGGCTGCAGCCAGTGCTGGCTCCCACTGAGGCTGCGTGGCCAAGAGCAGCCCCAGGAGCAGCGGCAGAGGCAGAGCAAGTTCACAACAATATTTGGGAATGCATTTCAGGATGGGAATGTGGTTATTTAGCAGCTCATGTAAAGTTTCATGGTAATAATGATATTACAGGATGAGCAAATTTTCTACAATTCAGTGTTTAAACAAATCCAACCCGATGGAGGTTTGGCTTTGGTCTTGAGACTTTGCTCTGTGTGTGAGCCCTGTTCTCGACTGATTTTGGATTCACTTTTGGGTGAAGGCTCATCCCAGCCCTGATCCTTGGCAGCTCTGGGCTCAAAGGGACAGCTGAGGCTGCACTGCACATGACTGGGGTGCAGGGCTCCATTATCAAAGGGCTTTGAGAAGTTTAAATTACTGTATTTTTACTACATGGTTTTGTTTATGAAATTAATCCACTTTTTTTAAACCTAGCTTTAAAAAAATTTCTTTTCTATTGCTTTTACCAGTTATTTGATCTAGTGAATTATGGCATAATTATCCCAAGGTTGAATTAGAAGACTGTAAGTACTAGAAAATGAACTAATTTTTACACTCTTCTGTCTTTCACAGACTTATGCTGGTTTGATGTGACCAACAGAAGAGGTTTTTGCTTGCTTTGAATTCAAACAAGGAGCAAAGCTGGAACCTGTTGAAATGAGTCTCTTGACTTCACAGCTAAAGCAAACTGTCAGGGTTCTTTTTTTTTCAGCTTTGGGTGGGGATATAAAAATATACCAGCAGCATATACTATAAATAAATATATACTAAATATATAGCAACAAATAGTCCAGTAAAGTAACTGATCTAAATGAGGGGTTTGGTGTGTTTGCTCACCAAGCCCTGAGTTCCTCAGAGCTGCAGCTCCCTGCTCTCTGTGCAGACAGAGGCTGGCTATGGGTGACAGTGCTGTGTCTGGCCTGGTGCACACCAGCTCCACACAGGAGCTAAGGGATTATCCTTGCACACTCCATCCTGGAAGAACCGAGTTCATTGATGAATCTGATACAATTTTATGGCATGGCAGCAAAAAAAAAAAAAAAGATTAGAATTGATTCAATTCCAAACACTTTACATTTTGGTGTGTGTAATGCAGGTAGGAACTACAAGTTTCCTATTCATGCACAATTTACTGTCTGAGAGCCCACAGTCCTCAAAGTCACAGGGCCTTGCAGAGCTGTGTGTGAGATGACTTTAAAAACAAAAACAACCTTTATGTGCAACACCTGTCTTCAAAACTTTACAATCCAAATCACAAGCTGATTCCTACTGCTAACTGGAAAAAACCCCAACCAAATAACAAAACCAAAACTGTGACCCAACAAAACAGGCAAACAAAACAACCACCAAGAAAAAATCAAAACCCATATAAAAATCCCCAAAAATCCAGATAAAAAATAAAAATCAGATAATTAGAAAGTACAGATAATTAGAAAGGACAGTTAATCAGTGGCTATGGCACCAAACTAGCCAGGGGATCTGAGATACAGTTCTCACCCTTCTGAATACAAAATGAACAGAAAATAAATGATGATGATTGTGAAATGGGACTCTGCATGTTTAGCTTTAATATATCCATTGTGTGTAAGTTCTGTTTGCCTTGTTAAGTCACATCCTCTGGCAAGGAAGTTTTTCTGTTCAAAGAACACTGCAGTGGAAGAGGAGGCCAGCGTGGAAAATATTATAATCAAGAGCTAAAAATAAAGTACTTGTTTTTAATATCTTGTTTGGTTGGTTGCTGTTTGTTCATGGGGTTTTTGTCGGCCTTTGAAAGCGACCCCTTGGATAATAATGCATGCAACAAGTCCTTTTTAAAGGGCAAAACACCTGCCAATTTTGTGATGCAAGACAGAAACAGCTGGAAGGGCTTGAAAATGTGTTCCAGGAACTCGTGATATGACAGCACTGGTGTTGCTTGGGAACTGTTCTTCCTCACCTCCTCCCTCATCTCCCTCATCTCCTCTTGGAGGCTCACAATTACAGCAGAGACATGAGCCTGCATCGGGCCATTGATCATACTCTCAAAATTTCTAAGCTTGTTGCTTGTTGGCAACAGAACCCACTGTCTCTGTTATTATCAGCATTAATTGTTGCAATGAAGGTGGTGTATTGAGATGGCCCCAGGTTTGCCAGATTCCACAACATCTGCCCTGTGCACCTGACCTTGTCAGGGTCATTGTCATGCTGTCCATCCCTCCCAAGGAGCACCTCCAGCACTGCCACTTCTCTCAGCTCTTGGATCCCTTCCTCAAGGGTCTTCCAGCACATTCTATGGTGGTGCTCCTGCATTCTCTCTCTGTGGACAAACCTCTCTCTCACACTCATTAAAAGCCACTTCCAGAGGGAAAGGAGGCCTGGCTCCCTTACAAATACCTGGTCCACACCTGAGTCCTGGGTCAAGGATCCCAAATTCCTGGCCTCAGGACCATCCAGTTGCACACCTGTACCCATAAGGTCTCACACCTGCAGTAACCAGGTGGTAAAAGCCTCACAGCCTCGTCACTCACTGTCTTTTTGCAGAGTATGGAGACTTTTGTACGACAGGGACTTGGTGATGATCTCAACCTCTGGCTCCCCTGCTGATTGTGAGGGCCCTCCTTTCTTATCCTTATTTTCTAGGTGCCTTGTTTTCATCTTAGACTTCTTTGTTTCCACAGGGGTGACTATTGCTCTCTGTGAGTGTCCTTGCAGTTCAGCTGGAACCTGGACAGATGTAATGTCTGTGGGTTCCACTGCTGCACCATCAGACTCTCCCTCTTTAAGGCAGGGGGAGTTTCTCACCAGCTGGGGCAAGGTACTCCTTCAGCATCTCACACATCTCACACATCTCCTTCACTAAAACACCCACCCAATCCAGGTGTTTAATTTCTGAAGTGGGCTGTGGGGCAGGGTCAGTCTCTGCAGCAGCATCCCAATTTCCTGGGGTAGGTATCAGGGTTGTTATCCAAATCAATCTCCCCTTATCTCTGAATGTTAAATAGAACAGGTTTAACAGGCATATCAGCAACACCAGCCACTGTAAATGCATTAGCATTTAGAGAAGATTTGAAGCCTTTGAAACCTTTGAAAACTGGTGGGGTGGACCTAAACGGTGGACTGGATGAAGGGAAGGGAGAAAATTTCCCCTGCTGTCACTTCCTCACAGTAAGTACCATTATTGAAGTAACCCCAAAAACACACAGTTAGAGTTCAATAGCTCTGAATCCATGTACTTACCTTCCAGAGAGACTTAAAAATCCATGAATTCCTCATCTTATCAACCCACAAAATGAACTGGATAATGGCCACAGTAGCATTTGTTATAGGACCCATTTTTAGATAAAGGGCTGCAAATGGGAGAGATGTAGCAGTGACCACGTGCAGCACAAACCATATGGTGCCACCTAAAACACAAAATCAGGTCACTCAAGAACTGTTATTGCTTTTCCAGCCTTTCCACTCAATGCCCACAGGTGGCACCATGGGTGCCAAAATCTGTCCTGGTTTGAATAAAAGACAGGTGTGTGCTAGGGAAAGCAGGGCCTTCCCTTGAAATGGAGAAAGCAAATCCCTCCCTCTGAATTAGTATAATTTTGAAATTAAGGGGCTCTCAGGCCAAGATATGGGGATAGGAATTACAGTTCTTTACTAGTATATCTAAGAAGGCAAACAGAAGAACAACTCTGGAATTAACAAGAAGCAGAACAGGAACCCAGTTCCAGTCCTTCTCGCCCTCAGGCACTTTTCCCCTGTGCTGCAGTCACCGTCACCGCTGGCAGTGAGCGCTGGCAGATTCCCGGTGGACGGGGCAGATGTGACGATCCCAGCACCTGCAGGGGCTGGGGGTGATGGCAGCTGTGTCCCAGATGGGAAGGGATGGAGGAGAGGCAGGATGCTGGGAAAACAGCAAGCTGAAGCAGGAGGGCGTCCAAGCAGGGCTGCGGGGTCCAAAACAGAGAGGCAGCTCCCGGCGTTGGGATGGTGGGGGGGTAGCAATGACCTTTCTGCTCCGAGAGCCAAAAGCGAGCGAGAGCCAGCAACTGCCCCCCACCCTCCTTTACCTGCTTCCAATCTCACCGTGTTCCCCCTTTCCCTCCCCCCACCCTCCGAGAGAAACTCCCAAAAAAACAGGGATGCTCTCCCTGGTGCTGGGACCTAACCATCAGTGCTTCTTAGCATGTCAATGGGAAAAAAATTCCACAGGCAGAGAGGAAAGGAAAAACCAACCCCCAACAGACGCTCATCCAGTTCTTCACTGATTTGAGGTTTATCAGCTGTTGCAGACACTGAGATGATGGTACAATGTTGTAGTGACTGGTAATCATCTAATTTCACATGTGTTATTAATTATATCTGTTATCGGAAATGATTTGGATTGTTGTATCAGAATTATTCCCAATTACTGTAAGTTTTTGGTTTTACTACATGTATGGTTTTGAACTTCCCTTCATGTTCATGGCAAGAGTAATGCATGCTGTTTTTAAATCAAAGAAGGAGGAATTAGCTCCTAAATATTTACATATTTATAAAAAAATTTTTTGCAATATTTATACCAAAAAAAAGTAAAATATTTTAATGTAAGGCTCTTGAATTGGATGTACAGTGACAGAGCCTAATTAATTCATTAATTTAAGGAGAAGGTATGCATGTGTTTTTATCATCAACAAGTTCAAAGTAGTCACCTGTTCATTCAGCCAAACATCAATTGCCTCCAAGAAAATGAAGTCCATTGAGAAAAAAAAGAACCTAATCACCATGCAGCCTTCGTGGCCAGAACAAAACCAGAAGTAGGACTGCCAAGACATGGCTGTGTCTGGAAATTTACAGGCAAATTGCCAACAAAAGCCTTGTGTCATCATCATGGTATATATAGTGTTCCTACTAACCTTCTTCAGTTATTCCCTGTTCCAGGATCCAAGAGCACATTCAGTGATGTCAAAGATCAACATTTCCAGCTAATGGACTATTTGGACTTTAAAACAATGGTCATTTATTCCCATTTGCCTAGGAGACATTGGACATTATTCTTTTGTTTTCTCATGCTCTGAAATTTGAATTTGCTAAATTTTGTTGATTGTAATCGGTCTTTTATGTATCTTGTCCCATATCTAACAGATAACCAGTGATAACCTTAATGAGATAACACCCTCACAAGAGAGAGCTATTTTATCATCAGAACATATGAACCTTCTTTGAATTAATGAAAAAGGGTGAGATGTTGCAGTCAGGTAGACAAATTATAAAAGAAAGGCCTCATAAAATCAGGTCTTGCTCTCTGCTAAATTAATAGCTAGCCTGTCACTTCTTCTATGTGCAGCTAAGTTACTTGCTTGTTCCCAGGTGAAAACAATCTTAAACCTGAAAACAATTAACACAACAAGCTATTCTGGTAAGAGAACCATTTGCACCTGCAAGAAATAAGAAATCTGTCCTGCTGGGGACAAGGACGTTCATTCCCTTCCAGGAGCCCAATGCCCGGCTGGGGCTCCAGGGCAGGGGGTCCTTGAGCAGCTGCCCCAGAACCTCCGCCAGGGTCTCCCAGCGCAGCCGGAGCCGCTCGGCCTGGGGTCCCCAAAGGCCTCAGCGAGCCCCAAGTCCCTGCCAGGAACCCTCAACTCCCTCCAAGCCAGCATCCCCCACAGCCCCTGCAAGTTCCCCCCATGGCACCGGCCGTGGCCGTGTCCCCACATGTCACTGGCCATGTCCCACCATGTCCTCACCCATGGCTGTGTCCCCACCATGTTTCCATCCCTGTCACTGTCCCCCACATCTCCATCCATGCCTGTGTCCCCCCATGTCCCCACGAATGGCCACATCCCCCTCCATGTCCATGTGTCCCCACCATGTCATTGTCCCCCTGTCCCCACCCATGTCTCAGTTCAGTGTCTTTATTTTCAAGCCAGTGTTGGATGTTTTAAAGGGATGAAGAGAAATGAAAAGCAAATCAAGGCCAAAAGAAAATTATTTCTGTGTCCATGCTGGCTGAGGATCCATGTGCTTGGGTGGGAGGGAAGAACCTTTTCTGGAGGTGTTTCCACTGCACTGTCTCCAAAATCTTGGTCTTTGCCCCAGTTCATCATGATTTGGCTGCAGAAGACACGCTTTAGTAATAAAAAATCAAAATTGCAAGATCATTTAGGTTGGAAAGGACCACCAAGACCATTCAGTATTCCTGAATGCCACCAGAAGATAGGATTGAACAAAGAAGATTTCCTAGGGTTGAAAGTCAACAAGTTCACTCTCCCCAAGAAATTCCCAATCTCAGTTTGGATCCTGATGGACGTTCCTGCCCCTGTGTTCATCCAGGTACCCACAGGAAGACAGGATGAGGCAGAGTCCCCTCAGCCAGGTGTCTTCCCAACAGGGATCACCAGGATCACGGATCACCAGGGCTCTGCCCAACGGGGGTCACTGGGGATCATCCAACACCGATCCTCCCATGGGGGATGGAGCTGGAGCAGAGCACGAAGCTCTTCCCACACTCGGGACACTCACAGGGCTTCCCTTAGTGGAGCCTCCGTTGGTGTTGGGTCAAGGCTGAGCTGTGTGAGAAGCTCTTCCCACACTCAGGACACTCGTAGGGCCTCTCCCCAGTGTGGATGCGCCGGTGCACAGTGAGTTTGTCGTTGCGGTTGAATCCCTTCCCGCAGTCGGGGCAGCGGAAGGGCCTCTCCTCTGTGTGAATCCGCTCATGTTTGAGGAGATTGGAGCTGGTCTGAAACCTCTTCCCACACTTGGGACACTCGTAGGGCCTCTCCCCAGTGTGGATGCGCTGGTGGTATCTCAGGTTGGTGCTCCACCCAAAGCTCTTCCCACATTGCAAGCAGGTGTAGGGCCGTTCCCCTGTGTGGATCACCTGGTGCTCCATCAGATGAGAAATAGTTCTGAAGCTCGTCCTGCATTTCCCACACTCATAGGGCCGTTCTCCAGTGTGCATCATCTGGTGCCGGATCAGCCTGGAGCTCCACCTGAAACCCTTCCCACATTCCAAGCACTCGTGAGGCTTCTCCCCTCCAGAAGGTTTCTCCACCAGCTCTGAGCTCTGCCTGCATCTCCGGCCGCCTTCCCGGCTCAGGGAGGGTCTTTCCTCCTCGCAGCTCCCTGGGCTGGGTTTGCAGCCCCTCCTCCTGAGGGATCTCTGGGGCTTTTCCTCCTCCTCCTCCATCTACCCACGGCATGGGAATGACAAATCCTGGTTTGAGGGGAAAAAAAAAAGAGCACCTTGAGCTGGGAGTTCCTCCTTCCAAAGTTCATCTCACGAAGTCATTTGGCATCTTGTGTCTTTAAGAACCTTGAAAACACCACGATTCAGCACAAAAATTATCCAAACATCAAGACATAGATCAAACACTCCCCAAAAAGTAAGTTTCAGCCCAAATCCCCTCCAAAATATAAAGATTCAGCCCCTGCAAAAAAACAAAGCACCAACATTTAGCCCTATAAAGCTCACAAACAGCAAGATTCAACCCTGTGAAAATCATGGATCATCCTCTTCGGTCACTTGCTGCATGTGGGGGGAGCAACGCTCCTGGGGCTGTGGGAGAGGCTACAGATACAGGGAGGAGTGGAACATTGTGCTGCTTCTCATTTCTGACCCTCCTGCGGTGTCCCTACTCTTCCTCACACTCCCGCCCATTATTCTTCTTTCTCCTGCACAATCCCACCTGCTCCTCCCACGTGCAGCGTTTGACCATTTTGTTCTCCAACCCTGCTTCTCCTTCCCTTCTCCTGCTGCCCCCAGGCCCAGCACCCACTGCCGGCTCCCTCTTCCCCCCAAACCCACAGCATCCCAGCGCAGGGGCAGCGATGGAGCTGGGGCAGCTCGGGCTGGGGCAGCGCTGGGCTCTCGGCCGCTCCCGCCCGCACTCGCTCCCCACTGCAGCCGCTGCCGCCACCACAGCGCGGGGGGGCCCGGCCTTGGCGCTCCCCCCCTCCCACCTCCCCAAATTCCCCTGCCGGGGGGCGCTGGGGCCAGGAGACAGACGAGTGACAGATCAGGGGGGCTGGGAAGAGTCGGCAGCCAGAGAGCACTGAAAATCTCAGCAGTGACTACAGTGGCATCTTCGGGGACTAAACATGGCAGGGCACCCATGGAGGGTAGAAAGGGAAAGCCAGGAAGGGCTCCTGGCTAAAGGGATGATGATCCCAAAATATCTCTGAAGGGTCCCAGGGGAGCATCTTGAGGAAGTTTGAACATTCTCCCAGAGGTAATCAAGGACAGGGACACCCAGGGGGGCAATAAGGGAATTCGAGAAGGGATTTAGACAACAAGGGATGGAGGTGTTGGTGTGCTGGGAAGGGATTGGGTGAAGGGGAGTGTGCAGGAATATGGTTCAGGCAAGAAGAAGCAGCAGGAGCAATCTATGTGGGAAGAGAAAGGATGATGGAAAAGAGGAGGAAGAGAAAAATACTGAGGATGGGGATGTGTTTCAGCAGGCTCTCATCCTCAAAAGTTGCCAGCTGCTGCAGATCCTTTGTATCCCCGGTTGCCAAGACAGGCACACAAGGAGGTCAGGATTGCAGGGGGTTTCTCTGTGCTGGGCAGCGGCAGGAGCGGGCGCAGAGGGGCGGCACCGGGAGCACGGGCTGGGGGCCTGTGGGGAGCTGCGGGGCCGGGCCGGGGCTGTGGGGCAGCCGGGGCTCAGCGCCGGGCGCTGCCTGAGCCCAGCACCCCCCGGCAATTGCAGGCCCGGCAGTGGCCCCCGGCCCCCAGGAGGCTGCGGGACGCCCCGGCCGCTGCCCGGCCCCGTGGAGCTGCCGGCCCTGCCCGCCGGGGGGGCCGCGTTTGGACACTGCGGCAGGACAGGCACCGGCTCTGGGATACGGGCTGGCCACGGCAGCCACAGCACAAGGAGCAGCACGAAGGAACAGCTGGGAAATGGGCATTGGACGGGCAAGGATCGAGATTAGCTTTTAAGCATTTTCCTTGGGTCACTGCAGAAAGGAATGATTTAGCAGAAAGCTCAGCAGCTGTCAGAGGATGAGCACCCCCAGGCACTGAGGGGGCTGCAGGAGGGGCAGAAGAAGCCCCTGGAGCACTTGGTCACAAAGGCACAGCAGGGGAATGCAAGAAGGGAGGAGGAAAAGGCCAAGGGGAAGGCAAAGGCCATGGCAGAGTTTCTACAGCCCCTGAGGGATGAACCCCAGGGCCCAAGGGGGCCCCAGCACCCAGGGGCTCTCACATCCTTACACCATCTTGAACCAGGTGCCCTCCTCACACTGCCACCATTCAGTCCTTGATGGCAAAGATGCTTTCTGGGGATGCCCACTGACACAGGATGGTAAACTGGATTTTGCCTTTGAGTGGGAACAAAAGTTAGAAGGGAAAATGGAAAAGACATGGACGGTCCTTCTGCAGGGATGCAGGGAAGCACCAGCCTTATTGGGGCAAGCCTTGCAGAAAATATCAGAAGAATTTACCCCACCCCCAGGGATTGGATTAATGCAGGATGTGGATGACTTGCTGCAATCAGGAGGACAAGAAGAGGTAGAAGAAGCCTCTGTGAAATGGCTGAATGTTCAGGATAAAAAGCATCTTTGAGTACTTGAAATAAAAGAGGAAATGGTGGAGAAAAGTGTTAAATATTCGGGATGTATTTTGAATGAAGGTTTGTGGTGTACTGGCCTAGAGAGGATCTGGAGAAGCTCAGAAATAATCCAGGATTGAAAAGGAGTTGCAAGAATTCTGAGGATTAATTGGAAATTGCAGGGCCTGGATTGAGGATTCCCTGTTCTACCCATAATATTGTATGACTTTTTAAACCCCAATAGCTTCAATGTTGTGCTATGGACAAGAGAAAAGAAAGAAAAGCTGAGAAAATGAAAAATAACAAAACAACTGGCGCCCTAGCTATGGTTCTTGAAGTCTCAGAAATGAAATTTGGATTGTATGTGTGTTTTAAGTTAGTATTATATTATATTATTGGCTTTTTGCAAATATTAAAAATAATGTTGTATGTTGGAAAACTTTGCTGTATGAATATAGTTTTAGTTCTGCGATTAACAGAACTTATAAGTAGTAGTGATAAATATTTTTTTTTTTACTATAACATTTTGATTTAAAAGGCTTTTGTTCATATAAATAACGCAGAGAATTGTAAAAACGATAATCAGGAAATTCTTCACATTCCTGGATTATGGGCCACCAAAACCCCAGGGAAGGAAAAATAATGATTTACAGATTGAGGGAGAATGATTGTGAATAATGCACGAGGGTCTATGAATATGCAACATGTTGCTGCATTTAGGAAGTGTTTTCTGAGTCAGTGTGTGCCCTTGGCTGAAGGCCAAGCATCCGGCCATTATAACCTTTGGCCAGAGCCAGGGCAGATATTCAATTATCTCCCTTGGAATTGATCTTTGCAATTCCTTACCCTGGGAATTCTCCACCTAGTGCGGGCTGGAGATAAGGGATGTATATTTCAAGCAGTCTGTGGCCAGAATCCTGTCTCTTGTGAAATCTCTGCCACAGGAAGCTGGGCTGGCACAGAGCCTGCCTTGGCACTTTGCTGTTCACAGCATCCACCCAGGACTCTGCCTCTCAATTACACTCACACACTGGGCTGCCTGCGATTCCATTGCTGGAAAGTACACCAACTCTAAATTTATTTAATATTCCATTTTACTAGTCAGGTTCGGTTTGCCTTTGTCTTAGGAAAGAAATTTTAAAAGGTATTTTTATGGACTGTCAGACCACTCAAGAGAGATGAGTTTAACATCTCAACAGACTGGGAAGAGCCCAAAAGATACCCACAAAGATAATAAACATCAAGAAAACATCAATGAAACATCAGCAACCATCAAGGAACACCCAGACACTGCCCCTGGCCCAGATGGAGACACCTGGTCTGGAAAAGGCTGAGAAGGAAATCCAGGAATGCGGATCTAATTAACGTCAGAAGAGGAGAAATCCGTGTGCAATAGGAAACCAAACACTAAGAACTACACAACTTGGAAGCAATGAACACAAAACCAATGGATTTCATTGGGTTCGGACAGTAAAAAGTTAAGGGAAAATCTAGTAAAATTCACATCTCATGGAATGATTTTCTCTGCACACCTGGGCTATGTGTGGATGAAATGATTTCTGTTGCTCATCCTGACCAGAATCAAGTAATGCTTTGACTCTAACACTAAAGACATTATTGAAGAGTTTTTGTTTTTCCTGCAGTTTCAGTGACAAGATTACACAATTAGAAAATTTTTTCATATTTATCCTACTTTTATTTTATCAGTTAGGTTTGGACCAGGGGTGTGACAAGCAATTTTTACTCCTAGGAGAAGATGTAGAAAAGACTTGCTTGCACTGGAATATTTTTCTATATATTTGTGGCTGACTCTTAATGATGGCAGAATTTCGGAATGGGTTTTTCAATGCTCACCTTTAAGTTGCATTTTGCAAACTTAGAAGAGTATTAATCGTAAGGCTTTAACACATAAATAGTTAATAAAAAATCGTTAAAATAAAAAAAAAAAGGAAAATAAAGCAGATTGTGAGGGTGGACGTATGAATCACCTAAAGGCTGCTCTGGAAGAAAATCCTAGTTCCAGGCAGCCAGGAGAGGAGTTTTAGAAATGCAAATTAACATTGCTCTGGAGAAATGTGGACAATGCCCCAGGGCCTTCTTGCCAGGGGGAGGAATTTCCCTGAGTCCATCTGCCCCTCACCCCCAGCTCTGCCTGCTTGTACAGATGGAATTTGCACAACTAAAGGCAGAGCCCATAGTGAGGATATCTGACTGCAACAGAAACTGGTTAAGCTGCAAAGGGAAACAGCAAATGGAGAATATTGAGCAAATTTCATGAAAAAAAAAAGTGTGTGTGCGGGGATCATCCCTCTCCCCAAAGCAATGAGGTGTTTTTGCTAGTCCAGAGAAATCACTTGAGAATCCAAACATTTTATCATTTCATAAGATAAAAGTGGTCAATTGATGCAGTCGTGGCAGGAGGAGCACCCCAAAAAGGGAAAAAGATGAACGGCCACCAGAACAAATGCTACAACACCATGGACCAGCCCCTGGGATCCCTAACGAATTCATATCAGGACACAGAAAACCCATCCATAATTTGAGTGGCATAATTAGGTTTAAAAGTATCCTTGAAATAATAACCAAGCAGACAGCTCCAGCTCCTGACCTTCCTGCTGACCAAGCTGCTGAAATGAGGAACGAGACATTTCACCATGGGATGGGATCAGATTATCTACTTACAGAAGAAGGAGGAGTTTGTGGAAAATTAAGTGCCGCAAACGGCTGTTTGCAAACAGATGATAACCGAAAAGTGGTTAAACAGATAGCAAAGGAAATATGAAAATAGCTCGTATTCCGGAGAAAGGATGGGAATGGGACACGTTTCCGTGGTTCTCTGGCAGACCACGGCTTAAACGAATGCTGCTCCTCCTCTGACGTGCTGCAGCAACTCTCATCTTTTTACCATGCACGACACCTTGCTCCAAAGAGGACGCAGGAAAAGAGACTGAGTCAATGGAAATTAAAAATTTGTAAAGGCAATTCTTGAGAAAATGAGAGAAGGAGGAATTGAAAGCAGTAAGATTAATATCGTAGTAGGAGTGCATATTAACGAGGACATGCAGTAGGTGGATCGGGAAGTCTGAACCTTCCAAGTACCTCAGCCAATGGAGAAAGGGAGAGGGAGATGCAGACGGGAAAATGAGGATAAAAAGGAGGCGGCGTCTTAGAGACCGCATGGCAAATGCCGCATGGCGTCGCCCTTTGTTCATAAATAAAATCACTTTTACAGGACTCCTCTGTCTCCTTCGGGCACACAAACCTCTGGCCACGGGAATTTTCCCGCACAGCCCCGGGCACAGGGCAGACACCTCTGTGCCACCCACAGCAACCGGGACGAACCAGCGCTGCTCCGGCACCGGCTCCTGCCGAGGCCCCAGCGGGAAGGAGACCGCGGGCAGCCGCTCCCGCAGCGCCCTCAGCCCAGCGCCAACACGGGCCGGCACCGGCACAACCAACCCGCCAGAGCCCCCTGCCGCCCCCTCGGCCCGCAGCGAGCCCCGAGCCCCCGCACAACCGAGCGCGGCTCCCACCTGCGCTGGGGCCGCCTCCGAGCTCCGCCGCCGCCGCCTCCCCGGGCTCCGGCCGCTGCCGCCGCTGCCGGGCCCGCACAGACGCTGCCACAATGGCGCCTTTGCTGCTCTGCCCAATCAGCGCGCGACAACCAGGAGTGACATTGGCACAATCAGCCAATGGCAGCGAGGGCCGGGCTCTGCACACGGCCCAGCCTCGGCCCGCGCTCTCAGGGCCCCCCGGGCTGTGGGAGGGCAAAGGCGGAGATGAGGAACAGCCCTGGAACGGGCCCGGGCCCGAGCCGCCATTGGCCTGGAAACACAAACAAAGTTCTCCGCAGAGAATGTTGGGCACCAAAATTTCTTTCAGTTTGAAAGACATGTGTTTGCTAGGGAAGGCAGGACTCTCCCTCGGACTGGAGAATGTAAACCCCCTCCCTCTGAAAAGGGGGTTTTAATCGAAGATATGAGATAAGAATAACAGTTTCTTACTGGTATGTATAACAAGGCAAGAAAACAACAACTGTGAAATTAATAACAAACAGAACCAGGGAGCCTGTGACAGCATTTCTGGCCGAGATGGGAAAGGATGGAGGAGAGGATTTGCTTCTCAAAGCCCTGGGGCAGTCAATCCCAGTGCCC
Organism: Sturnus vulgaris; assembly: GCF_052056855.1. NCBI lineage: Eukaryota > Metazoa > Chordata > Aves > Passeriformes > Sturnidae > Sturnus > Sturnus vulgaris. The sequence continues at coordinate 7,373,620 of NW_028276185.1, read as the reverse complement.
CTGCAGGACTCTGAAAAGCACTAAGCTAGGACAGCAGGAATGAACAAAAAGATGTTATGCTGGTGGACGAGATGTATCAGAGAATTTTTCGGCAGTAGTTCGAACTGCAGGACGTCCCAGCAGGGCAGGGCAGGGCGGGGCTTCAGCGCCGAGAAACTCAGAGCAGCGCTGAAGGAGCAGCGGGCAGCGGCAGCTGGGTGTGAGCAGAGGGTGATCGGTGCCTCTTTTAGTGAGGAAGGGGTTAATAAGGCCTTAGGTCAGTGGCTGCTCTTACGAGCAGAGGCTCACCCCAGAGGAGAAGGAGCAGCAGCTCTGTGCTGGGTCATGGGGACTTCCTCTCCTTAAGCAAGAGCAGCTCCAAACGTGTCTTCCAAACCCAAAGCCTTGAGTAGCTGCCCACCCCCGCCCTCCTTTTTACCTGGGCCAGGCCAACCTTTTGTTTTCTAAAGCACTAACCAGTAGCTGCAGTTAGAATTTTCTAGCAATTCATGGGAAAAATTCTATAGGTAAGAAGGAACAAAAGAAAAGAAACCTAACCCCCAATAAATAGATAAATATGTAACAACAGTAAATATCTAACAGTAAATAAATATCTAATAGATAAATATCAAACAACAGTAAACATCTAACAACAGATAAATATCTAATAATATATAAATATCTAACAGTAAATATCTAACAGTAGTAATGTCTTGCACAGTTGGCTATCATGCAAAGACGAATCCTGATTATTACAAACAGTTCTTTAGGCACAGAAGAGGAATAATTTAAAACATATTTTTATCTGCATCAGTCTCTGTATTTTCAGTTGTTTCAGGAGCAGAACCCTTAACTCTGGAGCAGTGAATCCAGGGTCCTTTGCCAGCAACTTTGACTGAGGTGAGGGTGGTCGGCAGGACTTGGAATGGTCCTCTCCACTTGGCTTGTAGAGGATCACTGTCCCTCCACTTCACATAGACCCAGTGTCCAGGCTGGAAGGGATGTGCAGGTGTGTCCAGTCCTATGGGTCTGGATAGCAGGATGTAATTCTGGAGCTTCTGCAATATGGAACCTAAAGCCATTAGATATCTCTGTAAATCCAGTTTCCCCTTCATGTGAATTTAACCTGGAACAGGTGGAATCTGATATGGCTGCCTGTTGTAATGCAATGGGGGTTCTTCCCTTTGTGGCAACTTCACCAGCCTGACCGGGTTACAGCGTGGCTAATAATAATAATAATAATAATAATAAGCGGGATGGGAATGATGGTGCCTGTGATATCCTTTTAATCCATCTGTGAACATGTGATCTGAGAGGCTGCATCCAAAGACCGGGGGAGGGATATACACAGGGATACCCGAGGGCAAAGGTCCAAAGACAAATGAGAATTAGGGACGTGTCTAGGCATGCCTGACATGTCCTTACAAATCCCATGGTTTTAGGCTAAAGCCTCTGCATCTGCAGGGCAGGGGCCAGACCTAATGTCTAAGGCCTTGCTTTTTAACAGCCTGCCTCCCAAGGTCTTAAATTTGTGCTTTCTTTATAGGGAATTTGGGCTAAATCCCAGTCCATCTCAGCCAAATCGACTACCACAGGAAGGGGCTGGATCCAGCTCTGGGAATTGCTCAGGCAGTGATTCCTGCCGGGATGAGAGAGGGTCATGGTGTCACCCTGTCCCTGTCCCCATCCCACAGGATGGACCTTGCTGGAGCCCATGGTGAGCGGGAGCTGCTCCGGAATTCCACCTGATCCTGCCTCAAACTTGCTCCATCCATCCAACTGATCCTGCTCTGGAACACCTCCCTGATCCCACTTCATCCATCCCACACCAATCCTGTTCCATCCACTCCACGTAATCCCGCCCCACCCATCCTGTCCCAATCCCTCTCTGGAATTCCAACCAATCCTGCCCCATCCATCTCACACAAATCCTGCCCCATCCACCCTGCACCAATCCTACCCCATCCATCCCACCTGATCCCGCTCCAGAATCCAGCTGTGATCCCACTCCACAATTCCATCTGATCCTGCCCTGGACCCCTGCTCTGATCTAGAATCCCTCCCTGATCCCAATCAGTCCAATCCTGCCCCGATCCCTCTCTGGAATCCCACCCTCATCCCGCTCCATACCTGTGGTCAAGCTGTTGTTCCCACATCATTTCCTGCAGAAAGAGAAGATCCATGAGATTCTAGCACTGATCACACACCAGGATTAACCCCAGGATCCATCCTGAGATCTGCACAGAGGGGATCCAGAGCTGGATCCACCACTGGTACTCACTGGCTGCCATGCTGTATTCATTCCTGTCCCTCCTCCCTGTGGAGAAACAGAAGGATCAGCGTTGGTGGCACAGGATTCCCAGAACAGTGCCAGGTGGATCCGTGCCCCTTCCCGGCCCCCATCCCGTGCGTTACCGGATTGGTGCTTCCAGACAACGAATCCAATGAGGACAATGAGGATGATGATGGCAGCGATGATGGACACAGCGACCACCACAGTGAGATTCCTGCCAGCTGTCGGCTCTGAGAAATGTGGGATGGTGAGGAGGGGGAGGGGAATCCCCATTTGGGCATTCCAAATTCCCAATTCCCACATTCCACATTCCCAGCCTCACCCCAAGCGTAGATCCCAGGCTCCAACATTCCGGGATGCTCCACCCGGCACCGGTACTGCTCCCGCTCCTCCGGCTGCGCCTCGATCCTGGCCCAGGTGTGGAAGGTGCCGTCGCTGTTGGGAACGATCCCGCCCCACTCTGTCTCCTGATCCCAGATTTCATCCCCCTTCATCCAGTTGACTGCAATGGAGCTGGGGTAGAATCCGTACGCATGGCAGGACAAGATCAGCGTCCCGTGTTCCTCTTTTCCAGACACATGGACATCAGGGGGCTCTGGAATGGGATAACAGTGAGAGACATCCATGGAATTCCATGGGAATGGGATGAGGGTGAGATCTGCCCATGGAATTCCATGGGAATGGGATGGGGGTGAGATCTGCCCCTGGAATTCCCACTGGAATGGGATGGGGGCGAGATCTGCCCATGGAATTCCCCCTAGAATGGGATGAGGGAGAGATCTGCCAATGGAATTCAATGGGAACGTGATGGGGGTGAGACCTGCCCATGGAATTGTCATAGTGCCTGGTTTTATATTGTGTTAATTGGTTTGTACTTAGTTCTACAATGGCTCACTCCTATGTTACACCCCTAGTTTGATATGTTTTGGATTCTCCCCTTCCTGCCTCTACCCATGTCCATCATCCCCGAACCCCTCCTATATTCCAGATTCTTCCCTGCTCGTCACCCTAGCCCCAACCCACATGGCTGTCAATCCCCCTTGGCCCCTCCTATCTTTCCAGCATGTTCTGTATCAGTCATCCCCTTCTTGGTACATGATTCGATGTTGCATTATAGTCTCCGCCTATGTTTCCCTCTATTGGTTGTATGTAAACTTAGTCCCTCCTTATGTTACACCCCTAAGCTGTAGCGATTGGTTGCTGTATTGTACCCTCCCATGGGGGAGGGCCCCTATTTAAGTTGCTGCAAGTCTGTGTTCCCTGCCTTCTGTGGTTCCTCCTCCGTGACTGTGGTTGGTTCTCTATCCCTCTCCAATAAATCCTATCCTGGAATTACAAAAGGACTCTCCTGCGCTCTTTTCCTTCCCTTGGACCGGTATCATCGCAGCAAGAGCTTGGAGCTCTACCTTTATCTCGGGTTCCCAGGATCCTGGGAAAAGGCCACTCTCGGCACAGGCTCGTCTTGGAGCTAGCAGGGTGACCCTAGCTTGAGTGGGCAAAGGGGAACTGTGTCAGAATTCTATGGGAATGGGATGAGGATGAGACCTGCCCATGGAATTCCATGCGAATGGGACAGGGGTGAGACCTGCCCATGCAATTCCCACTAGAATAGAACGGGGGCAAGATCTGCACATGGAATTCTCACAGGAATTACCATGTTCCCAAGTTCTCCATTCCCAAATCCCACATTCCCACAGGAATTCTGCTCCCACCTTTGTGGTCCAGCTCCTTCTGCCCATATCCGACATATTTCTGCAGCCATTCTGGACATTCGTGCTCCAGGGTATTCGTCAAACTCTTAGCATAATTTTCATGTTCCCAGTACCTCCTGGTGACCTCAGCAGCGCTGTTGGCCGTCACAAATCTCCCAGATCCCAGGTCAAAGGAGATGAAATCTTGCCCATCGTAGCCACTCCGGTAGGATCCCCGGACGCTCCCGTCGGACAGGAGATCACAGCCGGTAACTCGCAACAATGTGTGGAGACCTGCGGGGATTGTACCCACAGAGAACCATGGAATTGTCTCCTATCCCCACAGAGCCCCATTCCAACCCTATGGAGCCCCAGAGTCTGATGGAGACCCACAGAGCCTCATCCCAGCCCCATGGATCCACATCCCAACCCATGGATCACAAGATATCCCATACCAGCTTAATGGATGTATCCCCATCTCAGCCCCTTTGGCACCCTGTGAATCCACAGCCAAATCCCATAAATCTCATCCCAGCCTCACAGATCCCCCCACTCACCCCTGCTCTGGTTGTATCGGTCCTGCAGTGTCTCCAGGTTCCCAGCAGTCACGTGCTGGCCCCTCTCATAGAACTCGGTCTGGCTATCCCAATATTCCGGATCGGCTCCATCCTTCATCCACTGTGTCAGCGGCTCCATCCAGCCCCGCTCGCTGTCATAGCGTGTGAAGGGGATCCCATCCAGGTACCCCATGGACATGAACTGGGGGATCCCCGGGCTGGGCTCCGACACCCCCACAGACAGGAAGCGCAGGGAGTGGAGAACTGGAGGGACACGGAGATTTGGGGGGGTTGAGGGGGTCATGGATGAATGAAAGAGAAACTGGGAGAGCCGGGAATGGGGTGCATGGGGCCCCAGTGTCCAGCAATGGGGGCTCAGGGGACTCCCTGTGCCAAGGAAAGGGGGATACAAGAACTGGGAGAGGTGGGATGGGGTTCCAGGGAATCCCTGTGCCCAGGAAAGGGGGATACAAAGTTTAGGAGAGATGGGATGGGGGTTGCAGGAGATCCCTGTGCCCAGGAAAGGGGGTCCAGGGGTCCCCAGCCAAGGAAAAAGGGGTCACAAGGTGGGGAGACCTGGGACAGCTGGAATGGGGAGCTCAGGGGTCCTTGATGCAGAGGGAAAGGAGGCCTGGGGGGCGGAGAAAAGCAGGAATCAATGTCCAGGGGGTCTCAGGGTCAAGGAAAGGGGGAGTCTGGAAATAGGAAAGGCAGGATGGATGGGAAAGGGGGTGCAGGGGGGATTGGTACTGGATAAGGAAAGGCAGGGGGCACCAGTGCTCAAGATTAAAAATTCAGGGGGTGCCCAGAGCCCAGAATCCCCCCGGGACCCTCCACGACCCCCCAGGGCCCCCCCCGACTCCCTGGGACCTACCACAGGACAAGCAGGGCGTGGAAAACTGAGGGGACGCAGAGACTGGGGGGGCAGGAAGCGGAATGTAGAGAGCCTTGGAAGGGTCCAAGGTCAAGGAAGGGACTGGGAGAGTAGGGATCGGGGATCCAGGATGTCCCTGTGCCCAGGAAAGTGGTCCAGGGGTCCCGGGTGTTGCGGGAAAGCGGGGTCTGGGAGCTGGGAAAGGCAGGAATGGGGGTTCAGGGGGTCCCTGGGTCACGGGAAAGGGGGGGTCTGGGGATGGGAGAGGCGAGCGGATCCCGGAGGCGCAGCCTGGGAGACGGGAAAGAGACCGAGGGAGAGCGGTGGGGGAGGGGATGCGGGAAAGGGGGAATTCCAGGGAGTTCATCTGGATCCCATTGGATCCCCGCTGCGACCCCCCTGAGACCCCTGGGACGCCGGGGACCTCTTGGACTCCGTTTCGGGAAGTAGCGGGAGTGGAAAACGGGGAGGACACGGAAAGCTGGGAGATCCGGGGGGTCCAAAGGTCAAGGAAAAAAGCGGATCTGCGGTCTGGGAAAAGCAGGATGCCGGAAAAGGAGGAGCAGGGGGGGTCCCAAGGCCGGAAATGGAGATTCAGGGGTGTCTCTGTGCCCAGGAATGGGGGTTCAGGGTGGTCCCCGTGCCAGATAAGGGACTACAGGGGGGTCTCGGTGCCCGGAAATTGGTGCTCAACGGAGTCCCCGTGCCCAGAAATGGGGGTACAGGGGATCCTAGCGCCGGGGAAGGGCTTGGCGGGGGGTCACAGGACCCAAAATGGGCTATGGAGGGGTTTCCCGTACCCGGGAATGAAGGTTTGGGGAGTCCCGGTGCCCGATATGGGAAGTTCAGGGGGGTTCCCGGTCCGCGATTCGGGGTTCAAAGGGATCCTGATCCTCAGGAATGGGGTTTCAGGGGGTCCCGGTGCCAGATGAGGGGGTACAGGGAGGTCCTGGTGCTAGGGAATGGGATGGGGGGGTCACAGGACCCAAAATGGGGATACCGGTGGGAGGGGTGTACAGAGTGGTCGCGATTTCAGGGGTCCCTCTCACCTCTCGTCGCGCCCCCCGGATCCCAGAGGAGCCCCAGGAGCCCCAAGAGCAGCCCCAGACCCAGCGCTGGAGCCATCGCGCTGCTCCGCTGCGGGCCCGCCCCCAGCACTGGCCCCGCCCCCAGAGCCGCCTCCGGCCACGCCATTGGCGCCGATATTTCCTGTCCGCCAATGGCAGTTCGCTATCTCAGTGACGTCATCCGTCGCCGGGTAGATCCCGGTCTCTCCGGTTGGGACGCGGAAGCGAAAGAGACCGAGGGAGCGCGCGCGGGGGGAGGGGACGTCGGAATTCCACAGAATCCCTCTGGGTCCCTCTGGATCCCCGCTGCGATCCCCCGGAGCCCTCTGAGAACCACCTGGGACCCCCTTAAGAAAGCGCCGGGTAAGCCGTTTCGGATCCTTGTTATTAAAAATGTATAAATTGAGACCCAAATCAAAATTAGATTAAATGATCTGCTGTTACTGCCAGAGGCAGAAAAGAATTTATTGGGGAGGGATTTAATAATAGCATAGGATTTGAAAACTAAAGTATCCCAAGGGCAGTTTAAAATTTTTGCTTTAACCTAAAACGACGAGTTGCAAATATGTCCTGAGGTGTGGTACACCCCTGGAGAAATAGGGAAGTTAAAAATGAAACCTATCAAAGTGAAAATCACTGATCCCGATTTACCTATCCGAGTTCATCAATATCCAATATCTCTGGAAGGGAGACGGGGCCTTAAGCCTCTCATAGAAAACCTTTTGCAACAGGGGGCTTTAGAACCATGTATGTCCCCACATAATACTCCTATTCTGCCTGTCAAAAAGACAGATGGGAATTACAGATTGGTACAGGATTTGAGGGCTATAAATCAGCGAACTGTTACCAAATTTCCTGTAGTAGCAAACCCTTACACACTCTTAAAGGATTTGTCCCCTGACTACACTTGGTATAGTGTAATAGATCTAAAAGATGCCTTCTGGGCATGCCCATTAGAGGAAAGTAGCAGAGATTGCTTTGCCTTTGAATGGGAAGATCCTGATAAGGGCAGGAAACAACAACTGCATTGGACACTATTGCCTCAGGGCTTTACAGAATCCCCTAATCTCTTTGGACAAGCCCTAGAAGAATTAATGCAATCTTTTGAGTCACCAGAAGGGCTGTAATTGTAGCCTGTTCATTAAAAAAAAAAAAAGGTGTCCATCTTGGGTATCGCCCATTCGCATTATGTGTTCAATGTAAAAAAAAATAAATGTAAGGAAACTATTAAGGTACTTAATACCCTATCAGCACACGGAGAAATCGAAATTTATGATCATAACTAGTAGGAGTTATTCGAGAATGGAACAAGAGGAAAAAAGAAAGCCAGAGCAGGAGTATTGGTAAAAGAGTGTCAGAAGGGTTGTGTATACTGAGCTGTTACTGCTGTACCTCGTACTGGAATGTGGGCCCCACAGCCCACTTCAGAAATGAAACACCCGTATTGGGTGGGAGTTTTAGTGAAGGAGATGTGTGAGATGAGCCAGATGCTGAAGGAGTACCTTTCCCCAGCTGGTGAGAAACCCTCCCCCTGCCTTAAAGAGTTAGAGTCTGATGGTGCAGCAGTGGAACCCACAGACATTACATCTGTCCAGGTCCCAGCTGAACTGCAAGGGCACTCACAGACAGCAGCAGTTGCCCCTGTGGAAACTAAGAAATCTAAGATGAAAACAAAGCACCTAGTCAATAAATATAAGAAAGGAGGGTCCTCACAACCAGCAGGGGAGCCAGAGGCTGAGATCATCAACGAGTCCGTGTCGTATGAGAGTCTCCGTAATCTATGAAAAGACCTTGTGTGACAGTGCCGTGAGACTTTTACAACCTGGTTACTGCGGATCTGGGACATTATGGGAACAGGTGTGTGACTGGATGGTACCGAGGCAAGGAATTTGGGATCCTTGACCCAGGACTCAGGTGTGGACCAGGTATTTGTAAGGGAGCCAGGGCCCCTTTCCCTCTGGGAGCGACTTTTAATGAGTGTAAGAGAGAGGTTTCTCCACAGAAAATGCAGGAGCACCACCATAGAATGTGCTGGAAGACCCTTGAGGAAAGGATCCAACAGCTGAGAGAAGTGGCAGTGCTGGAGGTGCTCTTTGGGAGGGATGGACAGCATGACAATGACCCTGACAAGGTCAGGTGCACAGGGCAGATGTTGTGGAATCTGGCAAACCTGGGGCCATCTCAATACACCACCTTCATTGCAACAATTAATGCTGCTAATAACCGAGAGACAGTGGGTTCTGTTGCCAACGAGTTTAGAAATTAGGAGAGTGTGATCAATGGCCTGATGCAGGCTCGTGTCTCTGCTGTGATTAAGGAACTCAAAGAGGATTTTAGAGAGGAGATAAGGGAGGAGATGAGGAAGATCAGTGCAGCACCAGTGCGAGTCACAGGCCCCAAAGTCAGAGCTCAATGTCCCCCAGCTAGATAGAGGGTACAACTCATGAGCTGACCTGTGGTTCTTTCTGCGTGGCCATGGGGAAGACACGAGAAGGTGGGATGGGAAACCCACTTCTGTCCTGGCAGCACGGGTGTGTCAGCTCAGGGGGGGAAACACAAACCGAGGGAGCTCCACTAAAGTGAAGGTAGCCTCAGCCTCCCATGACCGAACTGCCAGGTACTACAGAGGGGATGCTCTGTTGGATCCCCTTGAAGGAACCTCTGGTATGTATGCCCAGGAAGGAAATAATAAACAGGGCTAGAGGGGCATTGCCTCTAACCAGAGAGAGGCACAGGAAAACCGGGTCTTTTGGATGGTGTGTCCTGGCACATCAGAGCCACAGAAATATAGAATGTTAGTTGATCCTGGTTCACAGTGTACCCTAATGCCATTGGGACATGTGGGGACAGATCCTGTTTCCATTGCTGGGGTGACAGGAGAATTGCAGGAATTGACTCTGCTGGAGGCTGAGGTGAGCCTGACTGGGAAGGAGTGGCAGAAACATCCAGTTATGACTGGCCACTTCCCTGGTGGGCGTTGCCCATGGTGTCTCTGTTGCAGCTCTTGCAGCTGTGTCCAGTCCATGGCTCTGAGCCCCTTCTCTTTCTTCTCTGGAAAATCACATTCCTGTATCTCCATCTCTTTCTTCTTTTTGTAAGAATCTTCTATTTACAAGGGTCCCCAGCAGGTTCTTCTATTTACAAGGTCTGGACCTCCACAGCTCTCGACTGCTGGCAGCTCTTCCCAGTCACCTTCCCCCACTGGGGTTCCAACTCCACCACTATCCCCACAGCTGGGCTATTGCCTATCACATCGGGGTCACCACTCATTGCAGTTGAGACAGAAGTGATGACAAAAAACTCTGTGTTCGTGCAACAAAAAACAACTTTTATTGAGGGCTGTTCTCCCTATATAGCCTTTGAAGTCTGCATGGTTAGCTCTGCTTGGCTAAATTAGTTGCCACCTGGCTAACTGGCCAATGGCTGCCCATGTCCCAGATGGCCTAGACCTGCTCCCGAACAGCCCAGACTGCTCAAGTTATATCATTACGGTAGTTATAGAATTATTTACATTATAAAATTACAATTGGGATTAGTTATAACTGGAAGGCCTCCAGGCCAGCTGTTAGCTACTACAGGTTTAGTGCTGGCCAAATCTTCCACTAGAATTATTTACTCATTTCCTGCTGTGAGATGGGATTAGGAGGAAGGCAAAGCAGACTCAAACCTTAAAGGGTATAAAGAAAGAACTTTATTAACAGAACTAAAAGAATTATAAGAATCAGAATAAAACCTTCAGAACACTTCTCCTCCCTCCACATCCTCTTTTCTTTACACTGACAACATGCAGGAACAATTCAGCCAGTTTACCACCTCTAAAATAGTCTTCCCAGTTCACTTAGGGAGAGGAGTCTCTCTTGTCATGCTATGGAGACTTCTCCACAAGAGACAATTCTCTCGTGGCTTCAAAGTCACAGTGCATCAGCTGCCCAGGAGAATGGAAATCTCATCACTTTGTAAAAGTCACTCCCCTCGACCTACAGCTTTCCCCACAATTGTTTTTGAGGGCTCAATCTTTGGCTAGTGGGGTACACTTTTAAGGATGAGCTGTTCAGAAGCAAAGGTTCTCTTCATCTGTCTCTGAGATCATCTTCATCCCTGGGAACAGAGGTTCTCTTCTTCTTCCCTGGGGTAAAGGGTCTTCATCACTCTCATCTCTCTCTATTCATGCCACTTCAATATCTGCTTGTTCAGCATGGATGCTTTTGCTCACAATTGAAACATTTCATCCTTCATGTGCTTTTCAACAAGTTACAGGGAAATAGAGTCTGACATATCAACTTTATCTTTCCCATAGACTTACAAGAGGATTTCAGCCCAAGAGTCAGGCATGTCCTCAATCCCTCCCATCTGGGACCTGAATTCTACTTCTCTAACCTTGGGGTCCACATGTTGTTCCTCTACGTGTCTTCACTCTGTCCTGTTCTCTCACTCAAGAGAGAATTGAAGGTCTGCAAGTCTCATCTGTACAGTGAAAGAGATAATATCTTGTTCCAAGGCCTGCAGATAATCATATGATCCCTGCTAGGTGGTGCCCAGGGCTGTTTACAGTGGAGAATTCTGAGGGGCTGTGCCAGGATTTTTAAGGGGCCCAGCCAGGACAGTGTGGCCGCTGTGGCTGCACAGCTTTTTCAGTGGTTTGACAGGTTGTCAGTTGTCAAAACTAATCACTGATTAGATTTTGTCAGACATGGAGGAAGCTCTCAGCAGCTCCTGTCAAAAAAAATCATTTCCGGGGGTGGCTTCTTCCCTCCTCACCAAATGTCAAATGTGCAAAACCAGTACAGAGGGTCTCCCCTTTCTGTTGTGAGGTCTCATGTTGTCACCTTTGGCTCCATGAGGCCCTGTAAAGTCAAAATGGATCCTTCATTCCAGGAGACCCCACAATGTCACAATGATCTGTGGACACCATAAGGCCCTGAGGCATCACAATGGCCCCTTGGTTCCAAAAATCCCCGCAGAACCATAGGGGCCTCTGGATTCCATGAGACCCCACAGTGTCACAGAATCCCTTTCTTTCCCTGAAGCCCCAAAATATCACAAAGGATTCCTGGTCCCATGAGGCCCCGCAGAACTATAAGGGCCTCTGGATTCCACAAGACTCCAAAGTGTCAGAGTCACTTTATTTCCCCAAATCCTGAAAGTGTCACAATGGATTCTTGGATTCAAGAGACTCCACAGTGTCACAGCGTCCCCTCAGTTCCATGAAGTCACAGAGAATGTCAAGGCCTTGTGGGATCACAATGGATCCTTGGTTCCATGAGGACCCGCAGAATCACAGGGGCCTCTGGATTCCACAAGACACTGGAGTGTCACAGTGTCCACACAGTTCCATGTGTCTCCTGAGTGTCACAATGGCCCCAGGGTTCCATGTGTCCCCTCAGTGTCACAATGGTCCCACAGTTCCAAGAGGCCCTGAGGTGTCACAATGTCTCACGGTTCCGTGTGTACCCTGAATGTCACAATGTCCCCACAGTTCCATGTGTCCCCTCAGTGTCACAATGGTCCCACAGTTCCAAGAGGCCCTGAGGTGTCACAATGTCTCACGGTTCCGTGTGTACCCTGAATGTCACAATGTCCCCACAGTTCCATGTGTCCCCTCAGTGTCACAATGGCCCCACAGTTCCATGTGTCCCCTCAAAGTTACAATATCCCCAAAGTTCCACATGTCCCATTAGTGTCACAATGGCCCAGGGTTCCATGTGTCCCTTCGGTATCACCATGGTCCCAAAGTTCCAAGAGACCCTGCCATGTCACAATGGCCCAATGGTTCCATGTGTCCCCTCATGTCACAATGGCCTCAGGGTTCCATTCGTCTCCTCAGTATGACACTGGCCTCAGGATTCCATGTTTCCCCTCAGTGACACAATGGTCGCAGGCGTTCATGTGCCCACCAATGTCACAATGGCTCCACAGTTCCATGTGTCCCCTCAGTGTCACCATGGTCCCACAGTTCCAAGAGCCCCTCCTGTATCACAATGGCCAAATGGTTCCGTGTGTCCCCTCATGTCACAATGACCTCAGGGTTCCACGCTTCTCCTCAGTGACACAATGTCCCCAGGCTTTCATGTGTCCCCTCAGTGTCACTTTGGGCCAGGGTTCCATGTGTGCCCTCAATATCACAATGGTCCCACGGTTCCATGTGTCTCCTGAGTGTCACAATGACCCCACGGTTCCAGGAGGCGCTGCAGTGTCACAGTGACCCCACGGTTCCATTTGTCCCCTCTGTGTCACAATGGCCCCAGAGTTCTCTGTGTCCTCCCAATGTCACAATGTCCCTACAGTTCCATGTGTCTCCTCAACATCACAATGGCCCCAGGGTTCCATGAGTCCCCTCAGAATCACAGTGTCCCCATGGTTCCATGTGTCCCATCAGTGTCACCATGGTCCCAAGGCACCAAGAGACCCTGCTGTGTCACAATGGCCCAATGGTTCCATGTATCCCCTCATTTCACAATGGCCTCAGGTTTCCATGTGACCCCTCAGTGTCACAATGGCATCATGGTTCCACGTTTTCCCTCAGTGACACAATGGCCCCAGGCTTTCATGTGTCCCCACAGTGACACAATATCCGCACAGTTCCACGTGTCCCCTCAGTGTCGCAATGCCCCCACTCTTCCAGGAGGCTCTGCAGTGGCACAATGGCCCCAGTGTTCCATGTGTCCCCTCAGTGAGACAATGGCCTCAGGGTTCCATATGTCCCCTCAATGTCACAATGGCCCCAAAGTGTCATGTGTGCCCTCAGTGACACAATGGCCCCACAGTTCCACCTGTCCCCTCATTGTCACAGACGAGCAGCACTGGAGTGGGAGCAGCACCACTGGAGGGGTTGCAGCTGCACTGGAACAGGAGCAGTGGCTGTGGAACAACAGGGGAGAAGCTGTGGAACACAAGTCCTGTGAGGAGCAGCTGAGGGAGCTGGGAATGTTTATCCTGGGGAAGAGGAGGCTCAGGGGAGACCTCATCACTCTCTACAACTCCCTGACAGGAGGGTGCAGCCTGGTGGGGGTCGAGCTCTTCTCTTAGGGAACAGGGACAGGACAAGAGGACACAGCCTTAACTGCACCAAAGGAAGGTTTATCCTGAACATTAGAAAGAATTTATTCACAGGGTGATTGGGCATTGGAATGGGCTGCCCAGGGAAGTGTTGGATTCACTTGTAAATGGGGTAACTGCACCACCTAATTAGTGCCTTGTCTTCATTTTCTTTTGCTTTTAGTCAGAGACAGGATTAAAAACACAAAGGAGGTGAATTTTCTTGAATTTGGGCTTGGTTGTTTAATGAATCTTAATGTACAGAGAGTTCTGCAACAAGTCTAGCCACCAGCTAAAAGCCAGCACAATGGAGGCGTATCAAGCTAGATACAAGGATTTTAAAGTTAAAAAGTTCAATTAAGAACTAACACCTATATTATTTATACTTTTCACTAAATAACCAAACTGCTGTGACCTACTGTGCAGCAATAACTGTCCAACCAGAATCTACTACCTGAAACCATGAAGAAAGAAGAAGAAGACAGAAAGAGACAACAATTAAAGCCTTCCGTCTTGTTCCATACTGTCCTAGGGTGATGTTATGGTGCTTGTATCTCCAGTCATGTGTTCTATTTATGCTCGGTATTATGTCCTGTGCTTTCAGGACTGAATCTGAAAGTGAAGGTTTATTTTGTCTTGTTATCAGCCGGCTCATCTCCCCCATGGTCTGTGTTTAGGAGAGGCTTGCTCGCTTGCTCACTTTTGCTCCTACTTTTTTTGCTTTTGCCCTTGCTTTTGCTTATTAGTTAGCTCAGCTAGGCAGTCCAATTTTTTCTCTGGACTGTTTTTTTTCTCTCCCTTTCCTGAATACCATCTGAACCTGTTCTGGACGGGGACCTGGGAAACACCAAGGAACACCGGCAGTCTGCATTCTGTCACCTGCAGCAGTCATTCCCCAGCGCCAGAGACTGATAACTGAGCGACCACTCGCAGGAGAGACTCTCTGAGTTTGTCATCCATTCAGAGGGGTGAAAGAGTTTTTTATCATCATGTCTTTTTTTGTGCTGGGGAGTGTTTTGCTTGTTAAATAAACAGGTTTTTTCCCACACCTCTCTGAGGAAATTTTTCCGGTGGTGGGGGGAGGAGTCGTGGGTGTTTGCTTTCTGGGGGCTCCTTCCAAAGGTTTTCCCCCCAAATTTGCCCTAAACCAGGACATATAAATTTTACTATATTCTAAAAACCCCAAATTCCAAACCCTTCACCATGTGAAATCACATATTTTATTCCAATAATACACCTGTGACTCCAACTCTATTATTCAAATTTGGAAGCCTTCTCCAAGGCCTCAAATCAAAAGCAGTGTTCTCCTGGGGGTCAGTATCAGAAAGCACAGAAAGTTCAAAAGTACCAGGTTTCTGGGATCCAACAGTCACCATCCCTGGAAGTGTTTAAGGAAAGACTGGATGTGGCACTCAGTGCCATGGGCTGGTGACAAGGTGCTGTTGGGTCATTGGTTGGACTGGATGATCTCAAAGGTCTTTTCCAACCTCAGTTCTGTGATTCCGTGATTCAATGGAGCATCAATGGCAAATGGGTGGATAAAGAGTGGAACAGGCCTGGCAGCTGTTCTGGGAGCAGTGCTGGAGATGCCGAAGGGAACGGCGGCGGAGCGGGAATGGAGCGGCGCCGGAGATGCCGAAGCTGCGGGACACAGAGCGGCTCCGAGCGCTGTGTCCTGCAGGAGCCAGCCCTGCACACCAGAGCCGAGCCCGTCAGGCTGACCCAGAGCAGGGGGCAGGGGCAGGAATTGCTGCTGGGCCATGGGAGCTGTGGATCGAGTGCATTTAATGGTGACTTGGGGCTTTGATTCTTGTCACTGCAGCCACATTCTGTGGTGCCAGGACCCTTCCAGTTCATCTGAAGTCATGAACTCAGGACAAAAGGAGAACAAAAGGAATCAAACGGCCTTCTCAGCTGCAGGGGAACACATCTTGGTTTAATGATTTCTGATATAGGAGACAAACTGGGTCAGTTATTGGCCTGTGGTTTGTTCTAATCCAGGAACAATTTGCAAAGTATTGACATTTGGCATTAAAAATGAGCAACATGCCTCATCATCTGAATATTGCATATGGGGTACAGAGCTATTTGTGGTTGTTATTATTGTGATTTTTCTTCTTTTTTCTCCTCTGCCAGAGTCAGGATTAAAAGCTTGAGAGACAGTATTTCGTGTTTTGACTCCAATGTTTATTCTTATCTATATTACAGTGACTTCTACAGCACGTCTAGCTAACAAGCTAAAAATGGTGATGTATCTCTGTCGTTACAAGGCCTTTTAAGACCTAACTGTCCAATTAAGAACAAACATCTAAATTATTTTTACTTTTAACCCAATAACCAATCACCTGTGACCTGCAATGTGGAATTTCCTATCCAATTAAACAAGATCTCACCTAGACCCATGAAGATGAAGAAGAAAGAAACCTCCTCCCTAAAACTTCCAATTTGCCTCCTACATATTACTATATTCTAAAACCCTAAATTCCAAAATTTCCACCATGTGATATTACACACTTCTATTCAAACTACACACCAGTGATCCCAGTTCTATAATTCAATTTTGGAAGCCTTCTCCACAGCCTCAGGTCAAAAACTGTATTTTCTTGTGGGTCAGTATCTGTCAGCACAGAAAAGTCTAAAACTCTTGGTGTCCAGGGTTCCAACAGTTATGATGAAGAAAACAACTGGAATTATTTTCTTTCCTGCTTTCACTCTTTCTTCCTCTCTATGGATTTAAGCCTCCACCACTCCCTGCAGGTCTGCTTTCCATAATCTGCTCCTCTGGAGTTGGGATGTGACAAATGAGCAGTGGAAAGAGGGAGGATAATGGATAATGGACCATTCCTACTGCAAACTCTGCTTTAGTAGCCTCTGGATTTCCAGTGTTTAGAAATTCTCATGTTTTAAACTACCTGACCAAATCCCACGTTTCTCGCTTTTGCCCTGGCTGAAATCCTTCCTTTGGCCTTGTTTATGAACCAACCTTCAGAAACACCTCATTGCAGACGCTTTTCTGTTGGGTTTGATAAGAGATGACAAGGAAATCAACACGAGGGGGAGGGATGAGGGAGAGGGAAGAAACAATTCCTTCCTTCTGTCTTCCTTGTGGAAAGTCTCCTCTAGAGGTTGTGCTGCAGCTGGAGACTTGGCCAGAGGGAAGTGATTGAGCTGAGGCAGCAGAGGCATCTCCTCCCTGGTTTGTAGCCCTGGGGCTGGGAGGGGACACAGGTGCCCCCCTTGCACCCCACAACCCCCTGGAATGGGGGATTCTCCCTGCCTCTGCCAGGTGCTCCTTATCCATGCCTGGCCTGGGTGCTCCTGGTCTGAGCTCCCTCCCATGGTCATTCCTGGTGGTGGGGAGTGGGAGGGAGGAGTTCAGTGCCAATCTGGGAGGTGCCAGCAGGGTCAGAGATGTGGGGAGGTGACAGTGACAGAGTGACAGGATGTGCAGATGGACACAGGGACAAGACAACACCTCTGGGGGAAACCTCTTGGAGATTTGGGGGGAGTTTGTTTGTAAGATACACACGGACACAGAGCAAAGCTTTGCTCAAAGGGTTTATTGATTATTCAGGGGAAATGGCCCAGGGCTCAAAGGGTTCAGGAGGTTCCTCCAGGGATGATCATCTCCTCATGCCACCAGAGGGGATCAGGACAATGGTGTCCCCACAGCTTGCAATCCTAAAAATCAAAACCCAGAAGGTGACCTCTGGTGCCCACTGGGAAATGAGAGGGGCCCTGTCCCCACCCCTCTCCCTGCAGGCACGGCTCACCTAGACACCCAGAGAGGCAGCCAGGCGCTTCTGCCGCAGAACAGCCTCCAGCTTCTCAACAAGAGGGGGCTGGGGACAAACACAGCATTAGAGACACACTGGGGGCACTGGGCTGCACTGGGAGGTGGGGAAAGAACAGGGGTCATTGGGGAAGGGACCTGTGCGGGGAAATAGGGGGCAGGAGCTGCTGTGCTCCTGGCCAGAAGCCCTGGGGTCCTGCCAAGAGGCACAGCTGGGGCAGGGGCTGCGTCCTGGGTCACCCAGGGGGGTGCTGGGGGAACAGGGATGGGAATGCAATGGGGGCCTGGGAAAGGGGCGCTCTGGGGAGGATCTGTGGGGCAGGGGAGTTGTCTGGGGTGTCAGTAGGGGTGCACTGGGCTATTCTGGGACAAACTGGGATGGTCTGGGGTGTGGTGGCCATGCAAGGGGAGGGTCTGACACTGCCAGAACTCGTGGTACCCACCAGAGGCGTCTCCAGGATCACGACATCGTCTACATCAATCTGCAGAGAGACCAGGAGACCTCGCTGGGAACTGGGATGGACCCGGTGCCAGCAAAGGATGGGGGGACACAACTGCCCCCAAATTCCCAGAGGGAATGCCCTCCAATCCCAGCACCCCACTCACCTCCCGCAGATCATCTTGGGTTCCTTCCAGGAGCGCCTGGGAATCAAGAACAAAAGTTTGGCCTGGATTAGATCCAGTGGGGCTGTGGGGGGACAGGGAGCAGGGTGGAGGTGATGGGGTGGGAATTCAGGGCCTCCAAGGAGATCTGTTTGAGGTGGGGGGAGACCCAAAGACACTGAACTGGGGTCAATGGAGGGATCAAGGGACTGGGCTGGGTCTGGGGAAGGGGCTCGGTGTGAGGTACAGGGGAGGAGAAAGGAATTGCAGGGTAGGGACATGGGAATGCAAGGGAGGGGCTGGGTGGGGACAGAAGAACGAGGATGGGTGGGGACAAAAGCGACAGGACCGAGTGAGGATTTGGGAAGGGTGGGGGGTGACTCGGGGAACTGTTGAAGGGGAACCCGCTGCAGTGACCAGGAAGAAAGGCAAAGGATTCACGGGAGGAGACATGGAAGGAAAGGCCTCGGGAATGGTCAGTGGGAGGCGTTTGGGGACCCTGGAGAGGACACAGAGGAGGAAGCAGGGACGGAATTCCTGAAGAAACCGAAAGGGTGGGATGGGAGGGGACAAAGGGCAGGGTGTGGGGACAGCGTTTGGCTGGTGCCTCACCTTGGCCTGTGCCGGGGGGCACAGCAGGATGGAGAAGAGCAGGGCCACGCTGAGCACAGCCACCTTCATCTTCCTCTCGCACTGGGCAGTGCTGGCTGAGGCTGCAGCAGGGCAGGAGCACCTTTATCCCTGCCGGGACTCCTCCCTGCGCCCTCCCTGACAGACCCCAGGCCAAAGCCCGGCTTGGCACAGCCCCCAGCCCTGGCCACAAGCCCTGGCACAGAGTCCATCCCGGCTGTGGCACGGATCCAGCCCCGCTCCCCGCATCCCTGCAGCTTCCTGCACGGGGCAGCTGCCCCTGGAGGGGACCGGGCACCCGGGGGGCCGAGGGGGGCAGGCAGGGATCCAAAGGCAGCTGGGGACCCTGTGGGGACACCCCCACTCCAACACAATCCATCCTCCAACAGCCCCCAGCCCCACACCCCCCATCTCCCGGTACCCCTCCTCTCCAAGGGTTTTTCCTTCCAGACACCCCAGAGCTGAGCCCAGCCACTCACCCAGTGGGTCTGAGCAGAATTGCCACTGTTCATCCTCCTGCCCCACGGAGAAACAGGAGATGGACTGACCCCCTCTTCCTGGGACAATGAGACTCCAGAACCTCAGAAAATTGGGATATGAGAGGACAGAGGTGTCATGAACCTGGGAAATAGCCAGGTGATTTGAATCTCCAGGCACTGGAGACACTGGAGAGAACTGGGAAATGATCACCTCAAGACAAGGCTGAAGCTTGAGGAATTGCTCAGGTGTGGCACTTCCCACATCCACACCACCCATTATTTCCACAGCTCTGGGCTGTCCCACGGGGAAAGCTCTGGGAGGGAACGGGCAGCGGGGGAATCACAGCCATGGACAGCTCTCAGGAACCACTTCTCAGGGGATTTTCACTTCTTGGATGCCCAAGATGTCTGAATGTCTTCCTGGTGCTTCAGGCCCTGGGTAAACAGGGCTTATCAGAGATTCTGACAGGACCAACATCCCTCCCCTGACTGGGCACCTCTGTTTGTCCAATTAGATCCCAATGGCTGCTCTAGGAGAAGTGCCAACTTCCCCATATTCCTTGGGATGGGCACATCCTGCTCAGGGCCAGTGCTGGCTTGGGCAAAGGCCAGGGCATTGCAGAGACCCTGTATGGGGACAAGGGCCTTGGGGAGCTGTGGGCAAGTCCCAGGCAGGGACAGAGCTGGAGTGGGAGCTTTGTTGGGGATGGGGTCGCTGGCCCCGGCTGCCTGCTCTGCCCCCTGATGGGTTTCTACCCTGCCGACATCCAGCTGAGCTGGTTCCAGGGCCAGCAGGAGCTCTCGGGACACGTGGTGGCCACCGACCTGGTCCCCAACAGAGACTGGATTTCTACCAGCTCCTGGTGCTGCTGGAAAACCCCCCCGGCACGGGGTCAGCTCCAGCTCCAGGTGGAGCACGTCAGCCTGGAGCACCCCCTGAGCCGGCACTGGGGCACGGCCCGGACCCCACAGCGGGGGGGAGTGAGGGAGGTATTGGGGGGACTGGTAGGGGAATTGAGGTGTGCTGGGAGTAACAGGGAGAGAGTTTAAGATAGCCTGGTTTAAACTGGGAGTAAGGCTGGGGGTTTTAGAATGGCTGAGGTGTCTGAAGGATGTTGGGGAGGGTGGGATGGGGTTCCGGGGGTCCTGGTGGGCACTGGGAGGGAGTCTGGGGATGCTGGGTGTAACTGGGAGGGATTTGAGTGAGCCTGGAGGGGATGGAAGATCAGGAATGGAAAAGCAGGGGTTGGAATGAGGTTGGTCGTGCTGGAAAGAGACTGGGAGGAGATTTTAAGGGGTCCTACGTGGGCTGGAGGCAATTGGGAGGGTGCTTAGAGGGGTTTCGGGTATCTGTGACAGGTCTGGGGGGGTTCTGACCCTTGTGAACCCCCAGAGATGTTGCCAGACACCGTCGACACCAAGGTGCTGATGGGGATTGGGGACTCCGTGGTGGGCTTCATCTTCCTGGCACTGGAGTTCGGCTTCTACCTGTGCAAGAAGGTGAGAGGGGGTCCTAACGAGTCGTGGGCCCCCTCCTCCAGAGCCTGTGTGCTCCCCCTGGGGAACCCTGGCTCAGTGTTACCCCCTTTTCTCTGCCCACAAAGCTCCTGTCCCAGCAGCCGCTGCAGACCCTGCTGTCACCATCCGCTATTAATGCAGAGTGGGGGTCGTGATGGTTCTTTTGATCTCAAAGGTGCAAACAGGCAAAATGCAGGGGACAAAATCAGTTTATTCAACAGCAGAAAATCAGTTTATTCAACAACAGCAATGCATTTCATCAAATGCCAACAATTCAGTTACGGTAAAGGGGAGAGGTATAGGAAACAAAGTATAGGGAAAGGGGAAGGAAAGGAAGGGATGGGAGAATAGCTACCAACAGACGAGACGGGCGTCCTCACGGGTCATCCGATAGACGAGTCTTCGTCCGTGGGGAGATCTCAGGGGTCTTCATCAGTGGAGAGATCTCAAAGGGTCTTTCCCAGAGGGTCGCTCTTTTATAGTCCTTCTCCAAAGCGAGTGGCCTCTGGCCAAGAGGTGGGAAGATTTATGGACCATTGTGTGGTGCTGCAGGAGACAAGTACGGACAAGCAGTCCTCAGTTGGTACAACACAACCTTTGGTTGGTGCCACGACAGCACAGTCCAGTGAACACAATACACCAGCACACAGTCACGAGCATCCACCTGGCCCGGCCAGTAAACCATTGTCCAGAGTCAGCCTGGGTGGGGTCCTCGAGGTCTCCTTGCGACGGTCGGGAGGCAAAATCGAGGGGAATTTCGGACCGACCCTTACACCTGCCCAGGTGGGGAACACTGGGTGCTGTGAGTCTGCCCGGCAACCGGTGAGTCATCACAGCTGCTCTCTCTCATTGGCTGAATCTTCTTCATCGCATTCTCTGATTGGCTGAGGACAGCCCCGGGAGTTGAGAGAAGGAACAGGAGAGATCCCGCCCCGAGCACCGGCACGGGAACAACAGAGCCAGCCTGGGCACAGCGAGGGAATTTATTACCAACCAAATCACAGCAGCACAAGGAGAAGGGAAAGAAATCTCTCCAACCCCTTTCCCCTATCCAACAGGGATCACCAGAGCTCTGCCCAACGGGGGTCACTGGGGATCATCCAACACCGATCCTCCCATGGGGGATGGAGCTGGAGCAGAGCACGAAGCTCTTCCCACACTCGGGGCACTCACAGGGCTTCCCTTAGTGGTGACTCCGTTGGTGTTGGGTCAAGGTTGAGCTCCTGGAGAAGCTCTTCCCACACTCAGGACACTCGTAGGGCCTCTCCCCAGTGTGGATGCGCCGGTGGACAGTGAGGGTGGAGTTCTGCTTGAATCCCTTCCCGCAGTCAGGGCAGGAGAATGGCCTCTCCTCTGTGTGAATCCGCTCATGTACGAGGAGATTAAAGGTGGTCTGAAACCTCTTCCCACACTTGGGACACTTGTAGGGCCTCTCCCCAGTGTGGATGCGCCGGTGGAGAGTGAGGGTGGAGTTGCGGTTGAATCTCTTCCCGCAGTCGGGGCAGCGGAAGGGCCTCTCATCTGTGTGAATCCGCTCATGTCTGACGAGAGTGGAGCTTCTCTGAAACCTCTTCCCACACTTGAGACACTCGTAGGGCCTCTCCCCAGTGTGGGTGCGCCGGTGGTTTATCAGGCCGGAGCTCCACCCAAAGCTCTTCCCACATTGCAAGCAGCTGTAGGGCCCTTCCCCTGTGTGGATCACCTGGTGCCGGATCAGGCTGGAGCTGTAGTTGAAACTCTTCCCACATTGCCCACACTGGTAGGGCTTTTCCCCAGTGTGGATCACCTGGTGCCGGATCAGGCTGGAGCTGTCGGTGAAGCTCTTCCCACATTCCCCACACTCGTAGGGCCCTTCCTCTGTGTGGATCATCTGGTGCCGGATCAGGCAGAAGCTGTCTCTGAATCCCTTCCCACATTCCCCACACTCGTAAGGCTTTTCCCCAGTGTGGATCATCTGGTGCTGGCGCAGGTTGGAGCTGTTCCTGAAGCTCTTCCCACAATCCCCACACTCATAGGGCTTTTCCCCAGTGTGGACTCTCTGGTGCCGGATCAGGCTGGAGGTGTTGATGAATCCCTTCCCACATTCCCCACACTCATAGGGCTTTTCGCCAGTGTGGATCCTCTGGTGCCGGATCAGCTGGGAGCTGTACCTGAAACCCTTCCCACATTCCGAGCACTCGTGGGGCTTCTCCCCTCCAGGAGGCTTCTCCACCAGCTCTGAGCTCTGCCTGGATCTCCGGCCGCCTTCCTGGCTCAGGGAGGGTCTTTCCTCCTCGCAGCTCCCTGGGCTGGGTTTGCAGCCCCTCCTCAAGAGGGATCTCCGGGGCTTTTCCTCCTCCATCTGCCAATGCCTTGGGAATGAAAAATCCTGGTTTGGGGAAAAAACAAGAGAAGAGTGTGTTGGGCTGGGTGTTCCTCCTTGTCCAAGTGCAACTCAGGAACTCATTGGGCATCTTGTGTCTGTAAGAACCTCCAAAACACCAAGATTCAAACCAAAAATCCTCCAAACATCATGACGCAGATCAAAATCCCCACAAACACCAAGATTTAGCCAAAACCCTCTCCAAAATAGAAAGCTTCAACTGCTGCAAAAAACCAAAGCACCAACATTTAGCCAAATAAAGCTCAGAAATACCAAGATTAACCCATGTGAAAATCATGGATCCCCCTCTCCGGTCACCTGCTGCATGCGATGGGGACAATGCTCCTGAGGCCTGGGGAGAGGCTGCAGATACAGGGAGGGGGGAACCTTGTGCTCCTTCCTGTTTCTTCTCTTCCTACTCCTGTGTCCCTACTCTTCCTCCTATTATTCCTCTTTCTCCTGCACAATCCCACCTGCTCCTCCCACGTGCATCCATGGCTGCTTTAGGAATACAATGGGACCTTCACAAGCCCTTGCACCCCCAGAGCTCAGGTCAGGTTGAAAGAACAAACAGGAAATAAAGAAACACCTTTGGAAGCTGGTGATAGAAGCCAAGATGCCATGGCTATGGCTTTTGCCATTGGCTTTGGCCAGAAAAAGTGCCAGATCCAGGGCAGATATTCCATTATCTCCCTTGGAATTGGTGTGTGAAATTTTTTACCCTGGTAATTCTCCATCTAGTGGAGAATAATCCTACTTTTGTGTTGTCAGTTAGGTTTGGGCCAAGGATGTGACAAGCAATTTTTACTCCTTGGAGAAGAAGTAGGAAAATCTTGATTGCATTGGAAATTTTTGTGTATATTTTTGAATGGCTCTTAATGATGGCAACATTTCCATATGGGTTTTTCCATGTTCACGTTTAGGGTAGATTTTGCAATACCAGAAAAGCTTTAAAGGTGATGCTTCAATGCATAAACATTTAAGAAATATTGTTAAAAAGGAAAAAAAAATGGCAAAAAATAATGCAGATTGTGGGGGTGCACTTGTGGATCACCCAATGACTGCTCTGGAATAGAAGCATTGGACCCAGGCACAGCCAGGATAGGAGCTTTAGAAATGCAAATTAACACAGCTAGGGCAAAGTGTGCACAATGTACCAGGGTCTTGTTCCCTGGGAGAGGAATTTCCCTGAGTCCATCTGCCCCTCACCCCCAGCTCTGCCTGCTTGCACAGATGGAATTTGCACAACTAAAGGCAGAGCCCATAGTGAGGATATCTAACTGCAACAGAAATTGGTTAAGCTGCAAAGAGAAACAGCAAAGGAAAACGTTGTGAAAACTTCATGAAAAATGTGGGAGGGGGGAATAATCCCTCTCCCCAGTCCAACATGTGCTGTCACTGTTCAGAGAAATCAGTTGGGAATCCAAGTATTTGATGATTATTTAGAGAAAATTGGTCAATTGATGCAGCCCTGGCTGGAGGGAGCACCCAAAAATGGGAAAAAGATGAACGGCCACCAGAACAAATCCTACAACACCACGGACCAGCCCCTGGAAGCCCTAATGATTTCGTACCAGGAGACAAAAAAAATCCATCCATAATTTGAGTGGCATAATTAGGTTAAAAACTGTCCTCGAAATAATAACTAAACAGACAGCTCCAGCTCCTGACTTTACTGCCCACCAATCCAAGGAAATGATGAATGACACATGTCACCATGGGATAGAATCAGATTATCTATTAAAAGAAGGAGAGGAGTTTGTGGAAAATTAAATGATTGAAACTGCTATTTGCAAACAGATGATAACCAAAAAGTGGTGAAACAGATAACAAAGGAAAGAAGAAAACAGCTCATATTCCAATCCAAATGTAGAAAGGATGAGAATGGGTCACGTTTCTGTGGTTCCCTGGCACACCATGGGTTAAACGAATGCTGTTCCTCCTCTGATGTGCTGCAGCAACTCTCATCTTTTTACCATGCACTGAGTGCAGCTCATTCAGCAGGTGAGCAAGGGGACGCAGGTGGCAGCCAGGCCTCCTGATCCAGAAACGGCTACAAAAGGACAGGGAATGAGGTCACTGAGAATAATCCCAAAATCAAAGAGGATCCAGGAAAAGAGACTAAGTCAATGGTAATAAAGTTAGTAAAGATAATTATTGAGAAAATGAGAAGAGGGTTTGAACAGAGTAAGATGAATGTGCCTGGAGACAGGGCCAGGAATTTGTACAAAAGGAAGTAACAAGACAAACCATCATTTTCAGAAAATTAATTGGTACGGACAACTGCTCAGCCAAGATCCTTCTCAATTCCTGAACTTCGAGAAGGAGAAACACTTAACAGAGCCGGGAATATCGGATGTTATACAAAAGGAGGGGTGCATATTAACGAGGGCATGAAGTAGGCGGATCGCGAAGTCTGAACCCTCCAAGTACCTCAGGCAGTGGGGAAAGGGAGAGGGAGATCCGGCCGGGAAAATGAGGATAAAAAGGCGGCTGCGTTTTAGAGACCGCATGGCAAATGCCGCATGGCCTCTCCCCTTGTTCATGAATAAAGTGACTTTTACAGGACTCCTCTGTCTCTTTTGTGCACACAAACCTCTCGCCACGTGAATTATCCCGTAGAGCCCCAGAGACAAGGGCAGCTACCTCTGTGCTACCCACAGGAACCGGGACGAGCCAGCGCTGCTCCGGCATCGGCTCCTGCCGAGGCTGCAGGTGGGTCTGGGCTCCATCCCGGACTCACCCCCAGCTCCCAGTGCCCTCAGCTCCCGCTCACCCCGAGCTCCCGGCGGTTCAGGGCAGCAGCGGTTCCTTGGCCTCCTGCCCGCTCCTCAGGCGAGGTTTCCGAGAAATGGCGGAGCTCGGGCAAAGGGAGCAGAGTCCGTGCCGCGTGCAGAGCCCGCCCCTCGCGGCGATTGGCTGGTTCCGCTGTCACTCCTCGAATTCGCGCGCTGATTGGGCAGAGCCGGGGAGAGCCCGGCCCCGGGGCCGCCGCCACCAGGAGACAAAGAGCGAGCGAGGGGGACGGGGCTTGTGTGACTTAGAGCAAAGGATAAATCCATCTCAAACAAAAGATGTTCTTAACAAGCAAAAAGATTTTCACAGACAAACAAGAAAGCTGGTGTGGCAAGTAGAGAAAAGATCTCAGAATTTTCCAATGCAAGAAAACTGAAAAAGTACTTCTAGCTTAAAGTGTGTCATACTAACCTTTGGTGATTGGACAATAGTAACACGAATATGGTAATGTTAGTAGTAAGGACAGGCTATAGGTAACAGTAAAGGATGCTCTGTAATGGAAAGTATAGAATGCACTGTAACCAGAACTAGAGAAGCTTCAGACCAACCTACAGCTGTGGCTGAAAAGGCTCCACGACCTGTGAATTGCGGTATCATCTGGATACAAAAAACAGCATCTTAAAGAGCCGTCTGGAGACCCACATAGCTGGTTTTGGCTCTTACAGACGGGCACACACAGACACACAGACACACACACAGACACACAGACACACAGACACACACCCACCTAGGCACAGTCTCCACTAATGCTCACCTGCCCACAGGCACAAGACCTGTTGTCCTTAGAGAGCTCGTGCACACGAATACGTGCAGTGTCATTGACACACGGATGTCCCACACAGAGCCGTGCTCACCCTTGCGGAGCTGTGCACACCTACAAGCACAGAGCTGTGCACAGACTCCACACACGTGTACACAGCAGTGCACAGATGTGAACAGTGCTGTGCACACCCGCACACATGGACACTGTGCAAAGCAGGACGGGCACTCTTACATCTGGACACGCTAGAAAATATCCGTGTGTGCAGCTGTGCACACTGACACACGTGTGCACTTCGGTGTCTGTGTGTGCACACAGAGCTCTGCACAGTGGCACACCTGTGCACTGCACTTTTCTAGAGCCCTCCTGGCCCCGACCCCCCTGTGGGTCTCTCTGTGGGGTCATGACACGGTGGGGATGGGGACAGGAGAGGGGAGTATGGGTGGGACATGGTGGCACAGTTCATGCCTACAATTAGTTAAAATATGTCACTAGAAGTTCTTCTTACTTCACAACCCTCCCCCACACACATACTCGAATATAGGTGCTGCATTCCTGCAGGCAGCACAAGGCTACACAAAACCCTGTCTTTGGGGACAATTTCTTGGTTATTTCCCTCTGGCGAGGCTCAGGGGGGGACAATGGGACTGTTCATCTCCTCTCATGTTTTAGGGGCAACCAACCCTTTTCCTTTCTTCATCTCACTCTCTGCAGAGCTCTGCCCACCATCATTCGCCTTTAATGAAGAAACAAAAGACAACCTAGAAATCTCCCTCCCAGTGCTGGAAAGAGAACACCCGCGGTGAACAGTGAGCTCACTGTACAAACAGGAAAGGCCAGGCCAGTGCCCACATGAGTCGAGTCACATCCAGTGCCTGCCACCCTCCCAGGCAATATTCAACCTCTCAGCCTCACAGACCTCTGTTCTAGTACTCCCCGTGGGTTCCTGGAAAGAGAATGGTGGCACATCTACTGCCTGCTACCCCCCTCTAGGCAATATTCAACTGTTTCGTTCACAGACTCATCTTCCAGCACTCTTAGTGGGCTCAGCAGAGCCACTTCCCACTGGTGGGGGCAAAGAGCACCCTCTGTGCCTTTGTGGTGGGAGCAGACAGTGTTGACTCAAAGGAAAGGTCAGAGAGAGACCAAGCTGGACCTCTGCCTCCTGCCCCTCACCCCACAAGGGCAGGAGGGCACAAAACTGAACACTTTTTTTTTGGACCCATCTTTTCCAGGAGCTTGACTAGTTTGAAAGAGAGGACTCATAGGATTTCTTGAGGATCACTGCCAGTGCACAGCACACACGGCATCCCTCACCCCTTGCATCATCCTGGGATGGAGGGGTAGGGACCAACAACAGCCCTACCCCACTGCTCCAGAAGCCAAAACCCCCATGCAAGCATTTAGTTATGGCCTTCTTAGAGAACCACATTCCCACGTGAGAGCCCTCCCGCACAGCCGGGCTGGTTCTCCACCCTCGGCCGCGCTGTCCGCGCCACCTCTGGGCTGGCGAACGCCGGGAGTTGCTGGGCTGGGTTTGATGGCCCCGCTCAGCGCTTTCGGCCGCTGCTCACGCCGCACCCTCGCGATTTTCGCTGGCAATCAATGCAGATTGGCCAGGAAAATCCAGAAAGCAAAAAATGGAGACCAAGGGCATTCCAGAAGGGGTTTCCTACAGCCAGACACACAGCAGAAGTTTCCAGGAGCTGTCACTTGCTAGTCCACAGCTTTAAGGATGCTGTGGTGGTGCCACAGGAGAAGACCCTTGGTGTTGTGCTGGAACAGGTTCCTGCAGAAGAAAAGGTGATGTTCCCATGTGCAGGGAACTCTGTGGCATCAGCAGTGGAGGAGCAGGGTGAGGAAGATCTCCAGCCTTGGGATATTTCTGCAAGAGCCTTCACCCCTGCCAGAGCCTGGGTGAGAGCAGCCAGAGTGCAGAGGGAGGCAGCCCTTTGGACAGGCGTCCCTGCTCCCTCAGAGCCACGGCTGTGAGACAAACAGCCTCATCGCTGAGGATGCAGATGGGCAGGAAATGCCTGGAAGTAAAAAGGGGAGCCCAGCCATCTCCAAGAAGCTGTTCCCAGAGGCAAGTGTCCCAGCAGGAAGTGTCTTGGAGCCACTTGTGTTCAGCCTACAGTCAGTTCCCAGAACGCTGTCCCTGTTCCAGTGGGGAACCCCCCACGCTTTGCAGCAGGAAAGATTCACATGAAACCAAGGAGGCTCTTGCATCTGCAGGAAGCTTCTCCCCTCTACTAGTGAGATGGCCTCTGACTACCAGGAATGTGTTTACAGATTAAGATCTGATCTTCTTCGGAGCATTAGTGTTAAATACGTTAGGATTTTCTAGGAGACTTGTCAGAATGTTCCCACTGTTTTGGATTTGACTGATGTGATAATTGATAAAAGATTCGTGTTAATCACAAAAGCATTGGGGTTTGTATAAACCAGTATACTAAGCTCTGAAGTGAAGCATGGACACTAGATATTGGAAATTATATGATAAAATAATTCTGTTTAAAATCACCTTGTTATGTTATATTATGTTGTATTATGTTACATTATATAATATGTTATGTTATGTTTTCCAAATGAGTTTTATCAGCTACCACCTTGCAAAATCAGACTTCTCAAAAAGCCCTTCCTGCCTTTGTCTGATCAATACTGCTTATCTCAAGAACCAGACTCCCAGAACTTCTCTGGTGGTTATCTACAAGGACCAGATGGCTATCTGTGACTGATTATCACCCAAAGGCTTTGTGAATTTGTGTAAGGATGTTTATTCAACCACCACTGCTTATGACAACAAAAATTCAAAAAATTGTTGACTACAATGAGAAACCACAGTATAGGAAGAGGCTGCAAACCAAGGTTGGGTGGAGCGTGGAGTGGGCGGTGACCCCTCACGTTCCCCAGCGCTGCTTGCTCTTTCTATATCAAATAAAGCAACCTAAATTTTGCTGAATATCGAGACTTTTGTCTCTCATTTATAACAGGGTTCACCTTTTCCTCCTCCATGTGTAACGTCGTCTAGAGCACAGAGGTCCCAGGAGCTGCTTCCTCCTGAGCCAGTGGCACTCCTGGCCCTGGGCAGCGCAGGGCCCTGTGCCCCGTATATACCCCTGCAGGGCGGGGCTGTGCCATGTCACCAGGACAACAGAATGGCCAACAGCACCCAGGAACCCGATAGAACGGCCCTGTGTCACAAAGGGCCCAGCCCAGCAGCCCTTCAGCAGCCCAAGCCCCTGGAAGTGGCATGGAGCAGGTGCCCAGCAGGTGCTGGCTTTGCAGGCTGGGCTGTGCGGGGCCAGAGGAATTGGCCGGATGGACGCAGGCAGGGAGTTGTGGTCAGCGGCTCCATGGGCGGCTGCAGGCCGGGGATGAGGGGTGTCCCTCAGGGAGGGCTCTGCCTCGGCCCCGGGGGGGCCCAATGCGAGGGCGAGGGGCTGGGGGGGCCATGGGGGCGTTCGATCAATGGGGAGGGCCCGGGGAGTGCTGAGAAGGGGGTGGTGAGTGGGGGGGAGGGAGGGGTCCCATGGATTTGGGGGGAGTCTTGATGAGTGTGGGGGGAGTCCCATGGATTTTGGGGTCCTGGTGACGGGGGGAGAGCGGTGAGTGAGGGGGTCCCATGGATGGGGGAGGGGCGGTGAGTGAGGGGGGGGTCCTGGCGCCCTGGGGTGGTCCCAAGTATCCGGGGGGTCCCAGCGCTTTGGGGCGGTCGGGGAACGGGGGTGCAGTGAATAGGGGGAGCCCCGGTAAATTAGGGGGGGTCCCTGGTGATAACTGGAGGAGGAGAGGGGGGAAAGGAGCGAACCCCAAGGGACTCCCCCCGGTGCTGGGGACACCCCGGTGCCCCCCCCAGCGCACGGCCCCCCCCCCCATTCCCGCTCCTGTTCCCGGGAGAAGTCAAAGGGGAGGGGCGGAATCCCCGGGATGGGCAGGGGGGGCACAAAGGGGGGTCCGGGCCCTCTGCACCGGAGCGTGGTCGGTACACGAGGGGGGGTCCAGTCCCGGTGCCCGAGGGGGCGTCCCGGTGCCCGGTGATTCGTGAGGGGGTGTCCGGTGATTCCTGGGGAGGTCTCCGCTGGTCCTGGTGCATGACGGGGGGGTCCCGGTGACTCATGGAGGGGTCTCCGGTGATCTCGGTGCCCGAGGCTGGCGATGTTTGAGGGGTGGTCCGGCGGTCCCGATGCACGATGAGGGGGTGTCACTGCTCGATGGTGGGGGGGAGTCCCGGTGCACGGTGACGGTGCTGATTGATGGGGGAGGTCCTCTGGTGGTCCCGGTGCCCGGTGATTGATGGAGGGGGTCTCCGGCGATTCCTCGGGAAAGGGGGGGCGGTCCGGTGATGCCGGTGCACGAGGAGGGGAGAGAGGAAACTCGAGGGTCCTAAGGGGGTCCCGGTGCACGAGGACGGTTAAATTCGGGGGTCCTGGTGCTCGGAGGGGGGGTCTGGTGTGTGACACAGAGAGAGACCCCGGTGACACTGGGGACCGTGGCACGGGGCTGGTGACACTCAGGGGCTCCGGGTGGCACAGAGACTCTCCCCAAATTCTCTGGCACGAGGTCCTGGTGGCACGAGGGGCTCTCGGTGATACGAGGAGCTGGTGGCACTCCAGGGGCTCCTGGTGGCACAAAGAGCTGAGGGCACTTGAGGAGCTCTTGGTGACACAGGGCTCTCGGTGTCACTCGCAGGGCCCTCGGTGACACGAGGAACCCCCCGTTCCTGCTGGTGGCACTCGAGGAGCTCTTGGTGACACTCGCGGGGGTCTCGGTGGCACCAGGAGCCCCAAAATTCCTCTCAGTGACACGAGGCCCCCCCTAAATTCCTCTGGGTGACACAAAGAGCTCCCCAGATTGGTCTGGGTGACACGAGGAGACGGTGGCACGAGTGGAGCCCTATGCACGAGGATCCGTCGCACGAGGACCCCCAAAATTCCTCGAGCGAACCCCCCCGAAATCCTCGCGCGGGACCCCCCACTCAGCAGGAGCCCAACCCCCCCCCCTCCTGCTCCTCACCCCGGGGGTCTCCGGGTGATCCCGCCCCAGATCCCTCCCCTTTCCCCATTTTCCCCAGGACTGGGAAGGTCGGAGGGACTGAAGGGGGGGTGCAGGTGCGGGTTTTTTCGGGGGGGTCCCGGCGGCCCCCGGGGCGGGGTCAGTGCTCAGCAGCGGGGCCGCGCCGCTCGCACCGGTTGGCCGAGATCGGGGGGGGGCGGGGGCGGCCCGGGGACCCCGCTGGGCCCCCAAATCACACCCGGGTCTGCTGCTTTAGTCCTGTGCTCCCAGCGCTGATTTTTCTCCTTATTCAGTCTTTTGGCGTATTTTTATGCTAAAGTTTAATAAACCTATGAGACTTTAAAAAGCCCCAAAACCAACAGCGTCGTTTGTCATAATGCTTTATTATATTTTGTTAAGGTTTCAGAAACCATGAAAAATTTAAAAAGTGAGCGTCGTTTCTGCACTGCCGGGATAGGAGGGGCAGAGGGAAGGAGGGAGGGGTAGCGGAAAGCTGGTTTAAAGGGTCTTCATTTATTCTCATTACACTGCTCTGAGTTTATCGAGTTTTCTGCCAGAAATCTCTCCCCTCCCCCACTCATCCACAGGGGTTGGGAGAAGTTTTCCCACTCTGGAGGAAATCAAACATATGCACTGATATTCCTAATTAGGGGTAGGAGAAGTGAGGCTCCAGGGCTTCCCGCAGAGCCGGAGCCAGCAAACACGCAGGGCTGGGAAAGGCGTGCCGGGAGCTGCGGAGAACTTTGTTTGTTTCCAGGCCAATGGCGGCTCGGGCCCGGGCCCGTTCCAGGGCTGTTCCTCATCTCCGCCTTTGCCCTCCCACAGCCCGGGGGGCCCTGAGAGCGCGGGCCGAGGCTGGGCCGTGTGCAGAGCCCGGCCCTCGCTGCCATTGGCTGATTGTGCCAATGTCACTCCTGGTTGTCGCGCGCTGATTGGGCAGAGCAGCAAAGGCGCCATTGTGGCAGCGTCTGTGCGGGCCCGGCAGCGGCCGGAGCCCGGGGAGGCGGCGGCGGAGCTCGGAGGCGGCCCCAGCGCAGGTGGGAGCCGCGCTCGGTTGTGCGGGGGCTCGGGGCTCGCTGCGGGCCTCGGGGGCGGCAGGGGGCTCTGGCGGGTTGGTTGTGCCGGTGCCGGCCCGTGTTGGCGCTGGGCTGAGGGCGCTGCGGGAGCGGCTGCCCGCGGTCTCCTTCCCGCTGGGGCCTCGGCAGGAGCCGGTGCCGGAGCAGCGCTGGCTCGTCCCGGTTGCTGTGGGTGGCACAGAGGTGTCTGCCCTGTGCCCGGGGCTGTGCGGGAAAATTCCCGTGGCCAGAGGTTTGTGTGCCCGCAGGAGACAGAGGAGTCCTGTAAAAGTGACTTTATTGGTGAACAAAGAGAGAGGCCATGCGGCATTTGCCATGCGGTGTCTAAAATGCAGCCTCCTTTTTTATCCTCATTTTCCCGTCTGCATCTCCCTCTCCCATTCCCCTCTGGCTGAGATACTTGGAAGGTTCAGACTTCCCGATCTGCCTACTGCATGTCCTCGTTAATATGCACCCCTACTACGATATTAATCTTAATGCTTTCAATCCCTCCTTCTCTCATTTTCTCAAGAATAGCGCTTACAAACTTTTAATTTCCATCGACTCAATCTCTTTTCCTGCATCCTCTTTGGCGCAAGGTGTCTTCCATGGTAAAAAGCTGAGAATTGCTGCTGCACGTCAGAGGAGGAGCAGCATTCGTTTAAGCCATGGTCTGCCAGGGAACCACGAAAACGTGTCCCATTCCAATCTTTTCCCTGTTTGGACTGGTACATGAGCTACTTTCTTATTTCCTTTGTTATCTGTTTCACCACTTTTCGCTTATCAACTATTTGCAAACAGCAATTTGAATGATTTAATTTTCCACAAACTCCTCCTCTTTCTGTTAATAGATAATCTGATCCCATGCCATGGTGAAATGTCTCGTTCCTCATTTCGGTAGATTGGTCGTCAGGAAGTTCAGGAGCTGGAGCTGTCTGGTTGGTTATTATTTCAAGGACACTTTTAAGCCTAATTATGCCACTCAAATTACGGATGGGTTTTCTGTCTTCTGATAAGAATTCGTTAGGGATCCCAGGGGCTGGTCCATGGTGTTGTAGGATTTGTTCTGGTGGCCGTTCATATTTTTCTCTTTTTTGGGTACTCCTTCCAGCCAGGGCTGCATCAATTGACCCCTTTTCTCTGATTAAATCATCAAATGTTTGGATTCCCAACTGATTTCTCTGGACTAGCAAAAACACCTCAGTGCTCTGGGGAGAGGGATAATTTCTCCCCCACACTTTTTTTAGTGAAGTTTTCCCAACATTCATCCTTTGCTGTTTCCCTTTGCATCTTAACCAATTTCTGTTGCAGTCAGATATCCTCACTATGGGCTCTGCCTTTAGTTGTGCAAATTCCATCTGTGCAAGCAGGCAGAGCTTGGGGTGAGGGGCAGAGAGAATCAGCCAAATTCCTCCCCCAGGCCAGAAGATCCTGGGGCATTGTCCACACTTTTCTTCAGGTAATTTGCATTTCTAAAGCTCCCCTCCTGGCTGCCTGGAACCGATTCTTCTCTTCCAGAGCTGCCGTTTGCTGATTCACATGTGCACCCCCACAACCTGCTTGTTTTGTTTTGTTTTGCTTTGCTTTTTTTCTAAACGATTTTGTATTAACTGGTTATGCATTAAAGTCTCACCATTAATACTTTTCTAGTTTTGCCAAATGCAACCTAAAGATGTGCATCCAAAAATCCATTCTGACATTCTGCCATCATTAAGAGCCTCCTGCAAATATGTACAAAAATATTCCAATGCAATCAAGTTTTTTCTGCTTTTCCTGGGAGTAAAAACTGTCACAACCCTGGCCCAATCCTAACTGATAATATAAATGTAGGATTATTATGAAATGTTTTTCTAATGGAGTAATCTTGTCAGTTAAACTGCAGGAAAAACAAAACTCTCCAATAATATCTTTAGTGTTAGAGAGTCAAGGTTTTACTTGATTCTGGTCGGGGTGTGCAACAGAAATCATTTCATCCACACATAGCCCGGATGTGCCAAGAAAATCATACCATGACACGTGAGTTTTACTAGATTTTCATAAAGTTTTTACAGCCTGAACCCATAGATATCCACTCGTCTATTCCTCATTGCTTCAAAGTTGTGTGGTTCTTAGTATTTTGTTTCTTAGCAGACCCGGATTTCTCCTCTTGTGATGTTAATTAGGTCCGAACTCCTGGATTTCTTTCTCAGCCTTTTCCAGACCAGGTGTCTCCATCTGTGCTCGATGCCGGGGGCAGTGTCTGGGTGGTGTTCTTTGATATTTGCTGATGTTTCGTTGAGGTTTTGTTGATGGGCATTCTCTTTGTGGGTATCTTTTGGGCTCTTCCCAGTCTGTTGACATGTTAAACTCATCCCTATTGACTGGTGTAACACCCTTTAAAAAGTTCTTTAAAATTTCTTTCCCCAGTGCAAAGGCAAAACAAGCCTGAGTTGAGAAATAACTTTTAAAAATTTAAACAAGGTATATTTTCCAACAATGGAATCTCGGGCAGGCCAGTGTGTGAGTGTAACTGAGAGGCAGAGTGGAATTCTGCCATTGTCTTCCCCAGCAGCTGTGGGAGTGCAGGCACTCTTTTGGTTATCAAAACTTTAATTTGATGCAAGACTTGACCAACAGGAGATCCTCCTTCTAGCACTTTTTGGGCCTCAGGTCCCATTAAAGCTGTGGCTGCACAATTCTGCAGACAATGAGGCCACTCTGGCCACTGGGTTAAATATTTTAGCATGAGAATTCCTTTGGCATGGCCCTGTTTAGCATTCTCATACAATTCAAATTCTTTTTCCCTTTGTGGTAGGGCCAGGACAGGAGGCTCAGTTAATCTGCTTTTTAACACTTGAAAATTCTGCTTTCCTCCTGGTGTCCATCCCTCCAGTTTCTTGACTGGCAAGATAGGAATGTCTTAGGAAGAAATCCCTGGCTCCAAGAGCCCTGCCTTTAGCAGGGACTCAATAAGAGGCTCTAAGCCCTTGCTTCCCTCCCTTGGAATAGGGTATTGCTTTCAGACTCCAGTTGTCCTTGTTACTTCAAAGAGCTTTGGAGAGGCTCCATATCTAATTTCCCTATTTTCCTGGAGCTGCCCACACTTCTGGTTTCACTTCAGCATAGGCCTTGCCAGACATTGGACACAAAGGCAAAACAGAACTAGCCTCTGTATCACCTTTTACAATATCAATTTGCATTCCCAATTTAGCCATCAATCCCTTCCCAGCAAATTACAATCACAATTAGGAGGAAATAAAAATTCCTAAATTACAAACCCATCCCCCACAGCTGCTAACAGCGGTTGAATAAAACACACCAGCTCACCTTTCCCATTTATCCCCTGAATAATTTTTGGCGATTTGTCGCCTTAAATCTAAGATTGGGAGTGGATGGAGAGGTCTCTGTGTCCATCAGGAAAGGCCTCCTCTCGATCCAGATCCACCCTGAATGTTCTCAAGGGCCCCAATGCTCTGTGTCCCTGGTGTAATGGGAGCTGTGACACCCCTGACAATGAATGTCCATCAAGGGCTGGACTTGCTCCTCCTGAGGGTGCTCCTGTATCTGCTTCCAGTGTCCTTCTGCCCTGCAAATGGAACCCTGATTCCTTCCCAGGGATTCTTTGGGTTGGCTCTCCCCTGCCGAGGAGGGCAATGCCTGTGCCAGGTCCTTGTGGCCGACCCCGTCCCCTGGGTGCTGGGGCCCCCTTGGGCCCTGGGGTTCATCCCTCAGGGGCTGTAGAAACTCTGCCATGGCCTTTGCCTTCCCCTTGGCCTTTTCCTCCTCCCTTCTTGCATTCCCCTGCTGTGCCTTTGTGACCAAGTGCTCCAGGGGCTTCTTCTGCCCCTCCTGCAGCCCCCTCAGTGCCTGGGGGTGCTCATCCTCTGACAGCTGCTGAGCTTTCTGCTAAATCATTCCTTTCTGCACTGACCCAAGGAAAATGCTTAAAAGCTAATCTGGATGCTTGCACGTCCAATGCCCATTTCCCAGCTGTTCCTTTGTGCTGCTGCTCCTTGTGCTGTGGCTGCCGTGGCCAGCCCGTATCCCAGAGCCGGTGCCTGTCCTGCCGCAGTGTCCAAACGCGGCCCCCCCGGCGGGCAGGGCCGGCAGCTCCACGGGGCCGGGCAGCGGCCGGGGCGTCCCGCAGCCTCCTGGGGGCCGGGGGCCACTGCCGGGCCTGCAATTGCCGGGGGGTGCTGGGCTCAGGCAGCGCCCGGCGCTGAGCCCCGGCTGCCCCACAGCCCCGGCCCGGCCCCGCAGCTCCCCACAGGCCCCCAGCCCGTGCTCCCGGTGCCGCCCCTCTGCGCCCGCTCCTGCCGCTGCCCAGCACAGAGAAACCCCCTGCAATCCTGACCTCCTTGTGTGCCTGTCCTGGCAACCGGGGATACAAAGGATCTGCAGCAGCTGGCAACTTTGGAGGATAAGAGCCTGCTAAAAAACATCCCCATCCTCAGTATTTTTCTCTTCGTCGTCTTTGTCATCATCCTTTTTCTTCCCACATAGATTCCTGCTGCTTCTTCTTTCCTGAACCATATTCCTGCCCACTGCCCTTCACCCAATCTCTTCCCAGCACACCAACACCATCCATCCCCTGTTGTCTAAATCCCTTCTGGACTTCCCTTATTGCCCCCCTGGGTGTCCATGTCCTTGATTACCTCTGGGGGAATGTGCAAACTCCCTCAACATGCTCCCAAGGGCCCCTTCAGAGATATTGTGGGATCGTCATGTCTTTTGCCAGGATCCCTTCCTGGCTTTCCATTTGTCCCCGAAGATCTAACTGTAGTCCCTGATGAGATTTTCAGTGCTCTCTGGCTGCCGACTCTTCCCAGCCCCCCTGATCTGTCACTCGTCTGTCTCCTGGTCACTCTCGGGTACCCAATCCATGCCCGGTGCCGCAGCCACCCAAGGGAGCCGATCACCCAAACTGGGTGAGGCACCTTCAGCTCCACTCACTGCTCCCGCCCCGGACGGGGGAAGGAATTCGTGCCGAGCCCCAAGGTGTGTGGAAAAATTCACATCAGCAGAGGTTTCTGTCTGCTAGGAAGACAGAGGAGTCTTGTAAAAGTAATTTAATTCATAAAAAATGGAAGAGAGCACTGGCCATTTCCCATGGGGCTTCTGAAATTGTTGGAGGACACAGCCTCCTTTTCACCCTAATTTTACCAGCCTCATCTCCCTCTCCCTTTCCATATTGGCTGAAGTACTTAAGGGGTAGAGACTTCCCAAGGCACTCACTGCATCCACCTCTTTATATGCACCACACATAGCTAACGATGTCCAGGACTCTATTAAGTCTTTGTTCTTCCTCTGGGAGTTCATGAATTGAGCAGGAGCTTGGCTGAGCAGCAGTCTGTGTGGTCAATTAATAACATTTTCTGACCCTGATGGCTTCTGCTGTCACTTCCTTATGTCCACGTCCCCGGCCCTGTGTCCAAGCGGATTCGCAGCATGTGTTTGTAGAGACCCTTTGCTGTTGTTCCTTGCATGGGGGTCCCCCGTTTTGGGGCCATCCCCCCTGGAGCAGGGTGTCCCGGCTTGGTGCAGCCCCGCCCCTCGGGCAGCGCTGAGCCAATGAGAGCGCGCGGCGGTGATGACGCAGCAGTGTCCAGGCAGAGCCGCAGCTCCCAGCGTTGCCCACCTGGAGCCACCTGCGCCCGGCCCGGGCCCCAGCGCCCCCCTGGAGGGGAATTTGGGGAGGTGGGAGGGGGGGAGCGCCAAGGCCGGGCCCCCCCGCGCTGTGGTGGCGGCAGCGGCTGCAGTGGGGAGCGAGTGCGGGCGGCAGCGGCCGAGAGCCCAGCGCTGCCCCAGCCCGAGCTGCCCCAGCTCCATCGCTGCCCCTGCGCTGGGATGCTGTGGGTTTGGGGGGAAGAGGGAGCCGGCAGTGGGTGCTGGGCCTGGGGGCAGCAGGAGAAGGGAAGGAGAAGCAGGGTTGAAGAACAAAATGGTCAAATGATGCATGTGGGAGGAGCAGGTGGGATTGTGCAGGAGAAGGAGGAAGAGGAGTGTAAGGGGCAGTAGGGACACAGGATGAGGACGAGGAGTAGCAGAAACAGGAAACACCACAAGGTTCCACCCCTCCCTGTATCTGTAGCCTCTCCCACAGCCCCAGGAGCGTTGCTCCCCCCACATGCAGCAAGTGTCCGAAGAGGATGATCCATGATTTTCACAGGGGTGAATCTTCGTGTTTGTGAGCTTTATAGGGCTAAATGTTGGGGCTGAGGTTTTTTGCAGGGGCTGAATCTTTATATTTTGGAGGGGATTTGGGCTGAAGCTTGCTTTTTGGGGAGTTTTTGATCTGTGTCTTGATGTTTGGATAATTTTTGTGCTGAATCATTGTGTTTTGGAGGTTCTTATGACACAAGATGCCCAATGACTTCCTGAGTTGCACTTGGGAAGGAGGAACCCTCAGCCCAAGGTGCTCTCTTGTGTTTTCCTCCAAACCAGGATTTGTCATTCCCAAGGCGTAGATGGATGGAGGAGGAGGACAAGTCCCAGGGATCCCACAGGAAGCGGGGCTACAAATCCAGCGCAGGGAGCTGCGAGGAGGAAAGACCCTCCCTGAGCCGGGAAGGCGGCCAGAGATCCAGGCAGAGCTCAGAGCTGGTGGAGAAGCCTCGTGGAGGGGAGAAGCCCCACAAGTGCTTGGAATGTGGGAAGGGTTTCAGGTGGAGTTCCGAGCTAATCCAACACCAGATGATCCACGCTGGGGAAAAGCCCTACGAGTGTGGGAAATGCAGGAAGAGCTTCAGCACTATTTCATATCTGATGCAGCACCAGGTGATCCACACAGGGGAACGGCCCTACACCTGCTTGGAATGTGGGAAGAGCTTTGGATGGAGCTCTGCCCTGAAATACCACCAGCGCATCCACACCGGGGAGAGGCCCTACGAGTGTCCCAAGTGTGGGAAGAGGTTTCAGAGAAGCTCCACTCTGATCAGACATGAGCGGATTCACACAGAGGAGAGGCCCTTCCGCTGCCCTGACTGCGGGAAGGGATTCAAGCACAACTCCATCCTCACTGTCCACCGGCGCATCCACACTGGGGAGAGGCCCTACGAGTGTCCTGAGTGTGGGAAGAGCTTCTCAGACAACTCAGTCTTGACCCGACACCAACGGAGTCACCACTAAGGGAAGCCCTGTGAGTGCCCTGAGTGTGGGAAGAGCTTCGTGCTCTGCTCCAGCTCCATCCCCCATGGGAGGATCGGTGTTGGATGATCCCCAGTGACCCCATTGGGCACAGCCCTGGTGATCCGTGATCCTGGTGATCCGTGTTGGGAAGACACCTGGCTGGGGGGGGTCTCTGCATCATCCTGTCTCCCTGTGGGCACCTGGATGAACACAGGGGCAGGAACGCCCATCAGGGCTCAAACTGGCATTGGGAATTCCTTGTGGAGAGCAGATTTGTTGACTTTGATCCCCAGAAAATCTTCTGCGTTCAATCCTATCTCCTGTTCGCATCCAGGAATACTGAACAGTCTTGGAGATCTTTTCCAACCTCACTGATTCCAGGATTTTCATTTCCTATTGCCTAAGATTGTCTTCGGCAGCCAAATGGTGATGAACTAAGCAATGACCAAGCTTTTGGAGACAGTGGGGTAGAAAGTCCTCCAAAAAATATTTTTCCCTCTCACTCAAGCACACAGTATCCCCCATCCTGTCCCAGTGTCCCTGTCCCAGTGCACCCAGTTGTGTCACAGTGTCACCAGTTCCATCCCAGTGCCACCAACTCATTGTCCCCAAAACAATGTCACCATCTCAATATCTAGACTACTAATACATCTAACCTGTCACACAGCTCTAAAAATGGATTGCATGTAAGGTTGTCACCCTTTTTTGGTGGGGAGGCAGCACAGTTGGTAATTAGATTCGGCTCCTTGTCCTTTTATTTTGATCTTGTGTATTAATTTAAAACAAATGGGTACTGTTGTATATAGTTGCTTTTTCTAAAAGAACTCATTAAGGAATACGTCACACAAACAATATTTGACTACATTCCCTACATATTTAATTTCTAAGTACATAAGCTTCATTTGGATTCCAAAATGCCTTGGAAAGTGTGAAACACCAAAGAGTAAATGCCAGTGCATCATCCACCACCTTTTGTGCAAAAGGATTCATCAACAGCTGTGTGAGAAACCAGACACTGCATCCGGATCATAACTCAATAATGTACCTGGAAAGTGACACAAAGGGAATAAATATATGCCAGCAGCCACGGAGGTCAGCATGGGAGTCCTGTTCCAGATGTCAAACAGATGCAAGTACAGATGTGGATCAGTCAGAGAGCGCTGGTACTGGGCACAGGACGCGAGACCACGCCGCGAGGGGCACTCGTTAAGGGCCACTCACCGGGGCTCACTCCTTCGTCAGAGGCCACTCAGTTCCTCACCGGGGGCCAGTCCCTCTCTCGCCGGGGGTCGGTCCCTCTCTCGCCGGGGGTCGGTTTCTCTCCCACCGGGGGTCGGTCCCTTCCCCACCGCACTCCGCTCCCCCACGCCGCCCCGGCCGCCGCCGCTCCCACTCTGCCGCACCAACGGCCCCTCAGCCGGGCCCGGCCCCTCCGGGCCCCGCCCCCGCCCCCGCCCACCGGCCCCAGCCAATCCCCGCCCGTCCCGCCCGTCCCACGGCTTCCCATTGGTGGCCGAGCAGCGCGAGGGGCGCAGGCCCCGCCCCCGTGGCGGTGCTCGCGCCCAGGGTTCGGCCGTCACCGGGGCAGCGGCGGAGCGGGGCCCGCGCGCAGCGGCCGTTCCTGCAGGGCTGCGCTGCGAGCTCCGACAGCAACAACAGCGGGGGCAGGAGGCGCTTCGGCCAGCGGGCACGAGGGATCCATAAATAAACCCCAACGTTCTGCAAGAGTGGGAACGGGTGTCCAAAGAAATAGCTTACACCTGCACTTGGGTTACAACATCCCCCTGCAGGGCTACGGGCTGGTTACTTCAGGCGGCCACAGAGCCCTTAAGGGGAACTGGGCTGACTTGACTTGTTACCAAAGCGGCCAAAGAGTCCCGAAATCAGACTGGGCCCCTTGGAGTTGTTACTAAACTGTCCACATTCCACTGATCGTTCCCTGCAGTTTCCAATGGCCTCACAGAAAAAGACCTCGAGGTGCTGGCCCAGAGCTGCCGAACACGAGCCCAGGTGTGCCCAGGTGGCCAAGAAGGACAATGGCATCCTGGCCAGTGTCAGCAATAGTGTGGCCAGCATGACCAGGACAGTGACTGCCCCCCTGTTCTGGGCACTGCTGAGGTGTCAGCTTAATCCTGGGGTCAGTTTTGGGTTCCTCATTACAAGAAAGACTTTGAGGTGCTCGAGTGTGTGCAGAGAATTGAGCTGGGGCGGGCTCTGGAGCACAAGTCAGATGAGAAGCGGCTGAGGGAGATGGGGGCTCAGCCTGCAGGAAAGGAGGCTCAGGGAGGACCTTCTCTCTTTCTCTACAACTCTCTGGAAGGATGCTGGCTTAGGAGGGATTCCTAGTGATAAAGTATCTGTCCCATGACCCTTTGTGCCAAAAAGATGGTCACTGTGTCTTTAGGATTTGAGAACCAGGAAACCTTGAGGAGGACAGAGGGGTTTGCTTTAGGGTATGTGTTTTTAAAGGCTGCCTAGGCAGTTTCACATTGTGCTAAAGGTGTACGCTCTGAACGAGACTTTGTGGGGGGTGGGTCCTGCCTGTCAGAGTCTGGAAAAGGTAATCTTTTTTGAGACATCCTGAGGGGCTGGGAATGTGTGCTAGGAGTAGATCAGATCTCTGGGAAAGTAGTGCTCTGCTCCACAATGTC
Source organism: Sturnus vulgaris (assembly GCF_052056855.1). Taxonomy (NCBI): domain Eukaryota; kingdom Metazoa; phylum Chordata; class Aves; order Passeriformes; family Sturnidae; genus Sturnus; species Sturnus vulgaris. The sequence continues at coordinate 7,331,354 of NW_028276185.1, read as the reverse complement.
TGTCAGTCATGGCACACTGGAGGCACCCAAGTGGCCAAGAGACCAGAAATCCCTCTGGGGAGGAAGGCCCAGGATGGGCTGAAAAGGTTTGGGGCCACCATAAGGAAAGAAGGGTCACCATAAGGCAAGGACATGATCCTTTAGCCCTACCTTCATCTTGGAGTTTTACATCACTGGAACCCAGGACTCCATAGACAGATGTCTGGTTTTTTTATCTTTCCTGTCTTTCTGGTTTCCTCTTTCTTCTCTCTCACGGAAGGTAACATCAAATGAGTGTAAAGATTTTCTATGATCATTAGGCGAAGTCTATGCTGTGATAAGTGGTGTTATGTTTGCTCTTTTGACAATGTTCCTTAATTTTCTCTAGTTGGCCTTTAAACTTTTTGCCAGTTGGCCAGTAAACTGTGTGTTTTTTTACCTCTTGAGAATATCTGGTTGGGATTTTCTCCTTTGCGCCTACCTAGAGCAAAAGAATCTTGGTTTAATCCTGGAGTTCAGTGACTGGGGTGCAACCCTGGCTGCTTCCCTTCCATCAGTGGATCAGGGCAGTCAGTTGCATGGTTGCTGCGGGAGCTTTTGTGCATTCGGCTTCGGGACTTTGCTACGCTGCCATTCGGCAATGGGATCCAATGTGCCTGCTTTCCCTGCCTCCCTGCTGCTCGGGAATGCAGAGCCGGAGCGCGGTGCGCCGCCTGGAGCCGGGGCAGTGTCCGCCGTCACCCGAGTGCCCGGGGGAATCGCTGCCTTCGCTGCCTTTTGTCCGAGCGGCCGCTGCCCCTCCGTGAGGGCCCGAGCGAGCACCGGAGCGCCCCCTGCTGGCCGTGACTGACCCTGGCCCCGCCCCCTGCTGGCCGTGAGTGACCCTGGCCCCGCCCCCTGCTGGCCGTGAGTGACCCTGGCCCCGCCCCTGCTGGCCGTGACTGACCCTGGCCCCGCCCCCTGCTGGCCGTGAGTGACCCTGGCCCCGCCCCCTGCTGGCCGTGACTGACCCTGGCCCCGCCCCCTGCTGGCCGTGACTGACCCTGGCCCCGCCCCCTGCCGGCCGTGACTGACCCTGGCCCCGCCCCCTGCCGGCCGTGACTGACCCTGGCCCCGCCCCTGCCCCGCAGCCTCTCCCAGCGCCCCCTGCCGGGTGTGGTCATAACTGCACCAAAGGGCAAACAGCGCTCAGCAGGGGCAAACTCCTGTGTTTGTGCTGTTTGTTCTGTTCTGATCTGTACATGTTTCATACTAAAGAATTGTTGCTCCTTTTCCTGCATTTTTGCTTGGAAGCTCCATAATTTTCAAAGTTATAAGGATTTGGAGGGACGGGTCTTCTTTCCATTCCAGAAAGTTTCTCACCTTTCTTAGCAGACATCTTTCCTTTTAAAACAAGAGAGTTTGCTAAAATACCCAAACCTGGGAAAATGTAATGATTTCGTGTTCTTCATAAATTCACATACAAGGAAACTGGGCTATCTTTCCATTTCAGGGACATTTTCGCAAAGGTAAGTACATTAAGATTTAAATTCTACCCGTTTCTTCTCAAGCAGTGCATTCCTTCAAGTCCAAAAGCAACAAAGTCATTGTAGGTAACAGTGGCAGAATATGCTGTCGCTGTTACTGTCACAGGGACTCCCAGCTCACTTCACCGGCTCCTCTCTGTTATCGCTGCCCAGTGAAGAAGAGTCACATTTTCTTTGTCTGGCAGTCGAACATCATATCCTGCTTCTACCAGTTCTTTGCATGGCTCTGGCATTCCACACCTTAAATGAGACAAAACTGATTTATTTATCATTTTGTTCAATATCCTCCAGTTTGGAGACAGTTGCATCCAACAGAAAAAATCCATCTCAGGAAGCATCACCCAGCAGTTCCTACTTAAGGAAATTCCACGTTGCATTCAAAGGAAGCCTTGTAAAAAGGGTGAGGCTGTGCCCTGAGGAGTCGATGTTTCAATTTAACAAACCTGCCTGAAATGCTTTTGATTTATTTACAATAGTAGCCGTGACTTTTCTTCTTCCACTACAGGGAGAAAATGAAACTGAAAATGTTTCCTTTGTAAAAATGGAAGCTTTGTAACAATGGACATCACACTCCTGGTGAAAATGTGTCGCTGCCCTTGGAGAATTGGCAGTCACCGCTCACAGGACATTAGAAAATGGATAATTATCACTCCCAGCTCAGCCTCCAGACCCGGGCTGACACACAGAGCTCTTGCCACCCCCTCACGGTGGGGTCCTGGCTGGAAGGATCACAGCTCGGGTCAGGCCTTTGGGTAGAGACCTGGAGAGACATTCAGGGTACAAGAGGGTTGGCAGCTCTCATAAAAGAAAAGAAAAATTAAAGAGCATGTGCATTTATTTTAAAAAATAAAAAATCCCAAGCCCTGTTTTGGCAGGTCAGGGCAGTAGACAGAAGGTGGCACAGATTTGTAGTTGTTACATTCCTGCAACTAGAGCTGTTACTGTGCTTTCCATCGCTGTCAGTTGTTTATAGGGTAAAGGAAGATATTTGGGGGGGCACAATGGGCCCAACATCATGGGAGCAAGTTCAGGATCTCAAAATCTTTCAGTTACAAATTATCAGGAAACCTGAGAGACAAAGTCAGGGTTTTTTCTTATCCTGAAGGTGAAGTGGAGAAGGGGAAATTCAGAGCTGACAAAAATATACCATATTGGGGTGAACAACTGCAGGGAGAACTCTCCCTTGCTGGTCAGGAGGTGTGTCTTGGTTTGAAAGTCTGCTAGGGAAAGCAGGGCCCTCTCTTGAAATGGAGAAAATAAATCCATTCCCTTTGAATTAGTATAATTTTGAAATTAAGGGGCTCTCAGGCAAAGATATGGAAATAGGAATAACAACCACTATGAAATTAACAACAAACAGAACAGGAGCCCAGTTCCAGTCTCTGGGCCACGGGCACTTTCCCCTTTGGTGCAGTTGCTGTCACAGCTGGCAGTGAGCTCTGGCAGGCTCCTGATGGGCAGGTGCGACGATCCCCGTGCGGCTGCAGGGGCACTGGGGTGATGGCAGCTGTGTCCCAGATGGGAATGGATGGAGGAGAGGCAGGATGCTGGGAAAACAGCAAGCTGAAGCAGGAGGGCGTCCAAGCAGGGCTGCGGGGTCCAAAACAGAGAGGCAGCTCCCGGCGTTGGGATGGTGGGGGGGTAGCAATGACCTTTCTGCTCCGAGAGCCAAAAGCGAGCGAGAGCCAGCAACTGCCCCCCACCCTCCTTTACCTGCTTCTAATTCCACAGTGTTACCCCTTTTCCTCCTCCCCTGCCACCCCTAGCCCTCCAAGAGAAACTCACAAAACACCAAGGAGGCTTCGCCTCCCCCTATCACTAGCCATCACTGCTAAGACCAAGCCATCAGTGCTTGTTAACATATCCATGGGAAAAAAAATCCACAGGCAGAGAGGAAAAGAAAAAAACAACCCCCAAGTCATGGCCATCTCATGGTCATGTATAGCGATGAGAAACAAAGACACACAGATTTGCTTGCTTGCTCTGAAGAAGATGGTTTATTGTATCCAACCGAGCCTTTTTATAATCGAAACTTAACCCAAACTTAACCCAAACTTTACTCAGTCAGCTCTCTGATCATGTGGTGTCCACGCATCTCCCCAGCCCATCACTGCCTCACACACGAGGTGACAACCAAGCCACTCTCCGGCCATCTGACCCGCAGCTGAGCCCTTCCCAGAGTGCCCGCACCCGCAGGGAGCGCAGGGCTGGATTTGGCCGCCAGAGAGTTGGTGACCCTCGTGAGATCCTCGGTGCATTTAGTTCCTACAGGAGTGTGGGCACCGCTGGGAAATGATCTGCATGCCTTGTTAATTGGATGTTCTTCCACCGCTAGCCTGGGGCAGGATCTCTCCCGGTCCTCCTCTCAACTCCCGGGCCTCTCCTCAGCCAATCAGAGAAGGCACCAAAATAATTGAGCCAATCAGAGCGCGCGGCGTTGATGACTCCTCAGGCAGTCCCAGAGCGCCCAGAGCTCCTCACCTGGACTCCACCCGCGCCCCGCCCCCAGCGCCCCCCGCCAGGAGAATTTGGGGAGGGGGGTATCGCGTTTTATCTTTTTTTTTTTTTATTCTTCCAGAGTCGAGATTAAATGCTCGAGAGACGGAATTTCATGTTTGGACTCAGATATTTATTAATTCTTATCTATATTACAGTGAGTTCTACAGCACTTCTAGCTAACAGGCTAAAAATGGACACGTATCTCTCTCTCTCTCTCTACAAGGCCTTTTAAGGGTCAATCTGTCCAATTAAGAACGGACACCTAAATTCTTTTTACTTTTAACCCAACAACCAATCACCTGTGACCTGCAATGTGGAATTTTCTATCCAATTACAAAAGTACCACCTATACCCGTGAAGAAGGTGAAAAAGAAAGAAAACTTCACTCCATCTTGTTTTATATAGATTAATATATTCTAAAACCACAAATTCTAAATTTTCCACCATGGGACATTACACACTTCTATTCAAACTACACACCAGTGATCCCAGTTCTATCACTCAATTCTGGAAAGCTTCTTCATGGCCTCAGGTCAAAAGCAGTGTTTTCCTGGGCGTCAATACCTGTCAGCACAGAAAGCCCAAACCCCTCAGTTTCCAGGGTTCCAACAGGGGGGAGGTGTCAGACCCTGCCCGGCGCTGGCCATGGGGCGTGTGGGGCAGCTGGGGCCCTACTGGTGCCACTGGGAGCCCCCCGGGCTGGGGGCGCGGAGCTCTCGGGTGAGCGGGAGGGGCGGGAAGGAAACTGGTGGGAACGGTGGGGAGAGAAAGGGAAATGGGGAGGTGGGATCCCCAAACAGATGATGGGGGGGGGGCTGGAGACTGGGGAGTGCTGAGAAAGGGGGAGGAAAATACAGAGAAGCGTGGAAAAGAGGAACTGTGACTGCGGGAAGAAGGGTCCCATGGCGGCCGTGGAGCACTGGGGGTGCGGAGTCGGGGTTGCCCCGGAGCTCTGGGCTACTGTGGGCTGCTGGGGGGCTGCTGGGGGGACACCCCCGGACCTGTGTCCTGCACACACAGCGCTGTTCCAGGAGATGGTTTAGTCCGAGTGTCACTTCATTCACGGCACCGACCGGCTGAGGTTCGTGGAGAGGAACATCTCCAAGCGGGAGCAGTTCCTGCACTTGGGCAGCGATGTGGGGCTGCACGTGGGGACACCTCCTTTGGGGACAAGGCTGCCAGGCACTGGAACAGCGACCCGCAATGGATGGAGTACAGACGGGCTGCAGTGGACAGGCACTGCCGGCACAACTACGAGTTGTCCAGCCCGTTCCTCGTGGAGCGCAGAGGTGAGCGTGGGGCAGAGCGTGTCCCCTCGGGCCCTGCCCTGGGAATGACCCTGGAGCCCCTCAAAACCTTCCTGGGAATCACCCGAGACACGTCAGCCCTTCTTGTGCCCATCCCCGGGGCCTCCTGCCCCCTCACCCCAAGTGACTCCGGTGGCTCTCCCAGTCCATCCCAGTCTGTCCCGGCGTCCTCACAGTCCCTCCCAGTGTCACCAGAGTCCCTCCAAATTCCTCTCAGTCCACAGCCATTCCATTCGCATTCCACTCCCAGACCTCCACCCTCTCTACCAGTGAATTCCCAATCCCTCCCAGTCTGTTCCAAGTCCTTTTCAGTCCAATCCCGAACCTCCACTCTTTCTCCCGTTCCCCAATCCACTCCACTCTCTCCCAGTGTTCCCCCACTTTCTCCACTTTCATCCCCAGTCCCTCTCACTTCCTCAACAGCCCTCTTCCATTTCTCCTAGTCCCCACCCCAGCTGATCCCAGTGTGTCCCCGCTCTCTCCCAGCGCTCCCCAGTGCCCATCTCACTGTGGCCCTCGAGCTCCCAGCCCAGCCCCAGATGCCTGCTCTGCTCCGTGATGGATTTCTGCCTTGCCGAGATCCAGCTGAGATGGTTCCAGGGCCAGCAGGAGCTCTCGGGGCATGTGGTGGCCACCAATCTGTTCCCTAATGGGGACTGGATTTCTACCAGCTCCTGGTGCTGCTGGAAACCCCCCTGGCACAGGGTCAGCTCCAGCTCCAGGTGGAGCACGTCAGCCTGGAGCACGGCCCGGACCCCACAGTGTGAGGGGCGTGGGGGAGGCACTGGGGGAGCTGGGAGAGGGATTGACGTGTGCTGGGAGTAACTGGGAGGGAGTTTGAGATAGCCTGGATTAAAACAGGAGAATGGATCGGCGGTCTAGGATGGCTGAGAAGGAGTTTGAAGGATGCTGGGGAGGGTGGGATGCGGTTCTAGGGGTCCTGGAGAGCACTGGGAGGGTGTCTGGGGGTGCTGGGTATAACTGGGAAGGATTTGAGTGAGCCTGGAGGAGTTGGAAAAAGATCAGGGATTGGAAAGCAGGGTTTGGAATGAGGTTGGTTGTGTTGGAAAGAGACTGGGAGGATCTTGGTGAGTTCTAGTGTGGCTGGGAAGGGATTGGGAGATGGTGTGGGGGTCCTGGGGCAGTGGGGGGCAAATGAGAGGGAGTTATGGCATTTTGAAAGGGACAGGAGGGGTTTGGTGGGTCCCAAGGAAGCCAGGAAGAGATTAGAAGAATTAGAAGTTTTAGGGAGCCCTAGGTGGGCTGGGGGAGATTGGGAGGATTCTTGGAGAGGCTTGAAATGTCCGTGAGAGGTTTTGGGTGGCCCTGACCCCTGTGATGCCCCAGAGATGACGCCAGACGCCGCTCACAGCAATGTGCTGACGGAGATTGGTGGCTCCGTGTTGGGCTTCGTCTTCCTGGCGCTGGGGCTCGGCTTCTACCTGTGCAAGAAGGTGAGGGGGGGACCCCGGGTTCATATTCCCCCGCCCCCAGAGTAGGTGTGCTCCTCCTGGGGACCTCCAGCCGGGTGTCACCCCCTTTTCTCTGCCCACAGAGTTCCTGAGCCGGCAGCGGCCGCAGCCCCTCCCCATGAACTCACGGAAGGCCAGGACCCCCTGCTCCATCCCCACACTGATTTTGGGAGGGTAGTGTGTCTCCCCCAGCCCTGCTGGAACTCTGCCTAAGCCCAGCTGCTCCCAGTGTTCCCAGTAAAGCTTCCCAGTTACACCCAGTTCATTTAGTGGGGGGTACTAGGAAAGGACTTGGGGGGACCCCGCGGGGGGATCGTGACTGGGCGGGGAGGGCGGGTCCAGGTGGGGAACACTGGGTGCTGCGGGTCTGCCCGGCAACCGGTGAGTCATCACAGCTGCTCTCTCTCATTGGCTGAATCTTCTTCATCGCATTCTCTGATTGGCTGAGGAGAGGCCCAGGACTTGAGAGAGGGAACAGGAGATATCCCGCCCCGAGCACCGGCACGGGAACAACAGAGCCAGCCTGGGCACAGCGAGGGAATTTATTACCAACCAAATCACAGCAGCACAAGGAGAAGGGAGAGAAATCTCTCCAACACCTTCCCCCGACCCAACGGGGATAACCAGGACCATGGATCACCAGGGCTCTGCCCAACGGGGGTCACTGGGGATCATCCAACACCGATCCTCCCATGGGGGATGGAGCTGGAGCAGAGCACGAAGCTCTTCCCACACACAGGAAACTCACAGGGCTTCCCTTAGTGGAGCCTCCGTTGGTGTTTGGTCAAGGTTGAGCTCTGTGAGAAGCTCTTCCCACACTCAGGACACTCGTAGGGCCTCTCCCCAGTGTGGATGCGCCGGTGCCTGATGAGGGTGGAGTTGTGCTTGAATCCCTTCCCGCAGTCGGGGCAGCGGAAGGGCCTCTCCTCTGTGTGAATCCGCTCGTGTAGGAGGAGATTGGAGCTGCTCTGAAACCTCTTCCCACACTTGGGACACTCGTAGGGCCTCTCCCCGGTGTGGATGCGCTGGTGGTTTCTCAGGTTGCAGATCCACTGAAAGCTCTTCCCACATTCCAAGCAGGTGTAGGGCCGTTCCCCTGTGTGGATCAGCTGGTGATGTATTAGGTAGTTGCTGTCCCTGAAGCTTTTCCCACATTTCCCACACTCATAGGGCTTCTCCCCAGTGTGGGTCCTCTGGTGCTGGATCAGATGGGAGCTCCGGCTGAAACCCTTCCCACATTCCAAGCACTTGTGGGGCTTCTCCCCTCCAGGAGGCTTCTCCACCAGCTCTGAGCTCTGCCTGGATCTCCGGCCACCTTCCCGGCTCAGGGAGGGTCTTTCCTCCTCGCAGCTCCCTGGGCTGGGTTTGCAGCCGCTCCTTGTGAGAGATCTCCGGGGCTTTTCCTCCTCCTCCATCTGCCAAGACCTTGGGAATGAAAAATTCTGGTTTGGGGAAAAAACAAGAGGAGAGTGCCTTGAGCTGGCGGTTCCCCCTTGCCCAAGTTCATCCCAGAAAATTATTGGCCATATTGTGTCTGTAAGAACCTCTGAAACACCAAGATTCAGCCCCAAAATCCTCCAAACCTCAAGATACACATCAAAAACGCCCCACAAAGCAAGATTCAGCCAAAATCCCCTTGAAATACAAAGATTCAGTCCCCGCAAAAGAAATAAAGCACCAACTTTTACCCCAATAAAGCTTTCAAACACCAAGATTGACCCTTCAGAAAATCACAGATCCCCCTCTCTGGTCACCTGCTGCATTTGGAGGGGGGCACTGAACTTGGGGCTGTAGGGGTGAGGCTGTAGATAGAGGGAGGGATGGAAACTTGTGTTGCTTCTCTTTTCTGCTCCTCCTTCTCCTGTGTCCCTGCTTTTCCTCACATTTCTCTTCCTCCTACTATTCCTCCTTCTCATGCACAATCCCACCTGCTCCTCCCATACGCATTATTTGACCATTTTGTTCTTCAACCCTGCTTCTCCTTCCCTTCTCCTGCTGCCCCCAGGCCCAGCACCCACTGCCGGCTCCCTCTTCCCCCCAAACCCACAGCATCCCAGCGCAGGGGCAGCGATGGAGCTGGGGCAGCTCGGGCTGGGGCAGCGCTGGGCTCTCGGCCGCTCCCGCCCGCACTCGCTCCCCACTGCAGCCGCTGCCGCCACCACAGCGCGGGGGGGCCCGGCCTTGGCGCTCCCCCCCTCCCACCTCCCCAAATTCCCATCCAGGGGGGCGCTGGGGCCAGGAGACAGACGAGTGACAGATCAGGGGGGGCTGGGAAGAGTCGGCAGCCAGAGAGCACTGAAAATCTCAGCAGTGACTACAGTGGCATCTTCGGGGACTAAATATGGCAGGGCACCCATGGAGGGTAGAAAGGGAAAGCCACGAAGGGATCCCGGCAAAAGGGATGATGATCCCAAAATATCTCTGAAGGGTCCCTTGAGGGCATGTGGAGGGAGTTTGCACATTCTCCCAGAGGTCATCAAGGATAGGGACACCCAGGGAGGCATTAAGAGAAGTCCAGAAGGGATTTAGACAACAGGGGATGGATGGTGTTGGTGTGCTGGGAAGGGACTGGGTGAAGGGGATTGTGCAGGAATATGGTTCAGGCAAGAAGCAGGAAAGTTGCCAGCTGACTGACACCTTTATATCCCCGGTTGCCAGGACAGGCACACAAGGAGGTCAGGATTGCAGGGGGTTTCTCTGTGCTGGGCAGCGGCAGGAGCGGGCGCAGAGGGGCGGCACCGGGAGCACGGGCTGGGGGCCTGTGGGGAGCTGCGGGGCCGGGCCGGGGCTGTGGGGCAGCCGGGGCTCAGCGCCGGGCGCTGCCTGAGCCCAGCACCCCCCGGCAATTGCAGGCCCGGCAGTGGCCCCCGGCCCCCAGGAGGCTGCGGGACGCCCCGGCCGCTGCCCGGCCCCGTGGAGCTGCCGGCCCTGCCCGCCGGGGGGGCCGCGTTTGGACACTGCGGCAGGACAGGCACCGGCTCTGGGATACGGGCTGGCCACGGCAGCCACAGCACAAGGAGCAGCAGCACAAAGGAACAGCTGGGAAATGGGCATTGGACGTGCAAGCATCCAGATGAGCTTTTAAGCATTTTCCTTGGGTCAGTGCAGAAAGGAACGATTTAGCAGAAAGCTCAGCAGCTGTCAGAGGATGAGCACCCCCAGGCACTGAGGGGGCTGCAGGAGGGGCAGAAGAAGCCCCTGGAGCACTTGGTCACAAAGGCACAGCAGGGGAATGCAAGAAGGGATGAGGAAAAGGCCAAGGGGTAGGCAAAGGCCATGGCAGAGTTTCTACAGCCCCTGAGGGATGAACCCCAGGGCCCAAGGGGGCCCCAGCACCCAGGGGACGGGGTCGGCCACAAGGACCTGGCAGAGGCATTGCCCTCCCCGGCAGGGGAGAGCCAACCCAAACAGTCCCTGGGAAGGAATCAGGGTTCCATGTGCAGGGCAGAAGGACACTGGAAGCAGATACAGGAGCACCCTCAGGAGGAGCAAGTCCAGCCCTTGATGGACATACATTGTCAGGGGTGTCACAGCTCCCATTACACCAGGGACACACCGCATTGGGGCCCTTGAGAACATTCAGGGTGGATCTGGATCGAGAGGAGGCCTTTCCTGATGGACACAGAGACCTCTCCATCCACTCCCAATCTTAGATTTAAGGTGACAAAACGCCAAAAATTATTCAGGGGATAAATGGGAAAGGTGAGCTGGTGTGTTTTATTCAACCGCTGTTAGCAGATGTGGGGGATGGGTTTGTAATTTAGGATTTTTTATTTCCTCCTAATTGTGATTGTAATTTACTGGGAAGGGATTTGATGGCTAAATTGGGAATGCAAATTGATATTGGAAAAGGTGATACAGAGGCCTGTTGTGCCTTTGTGTCCAATGTCTGGCAAGGCCTATGCTGAAGTGAAACCAGAAGTGTGGGCAGCTCCAGGAAAATAGGGAAATTAGATATGGAGCCTCTCCAAAGTACTTTGAAGCAACAAGGACAACTGGAGTCTGAAAGCAATACCCTATTCCAAGGGAGGGAAGCAAGGGCTTAGAGCCTCTTACTGAGTCCCTGCTAAAGGCAGGGCTTTTGGAGCCAGGGATTTCTTCCTAAGACATTCCTGTCTTGCCAGTCAAGAAACTGGAGGGATGGACAGCAGGAGGAAAGCAGAATTTTCAAGTGTTAAAAAGCAGATTAACTGAACCTCCTGCCCTGGCCCTACCACAAAGGGAAAAAGAATTTGAATTGTATGAGAATGCTAAACAGGGCCATGCCAAAGGAATTCTCATGCTAAAATGTTTAACCCAGTGGCCAGAGTGGCCTCATTGTCTGCAGAATTGTGCAGCCACAGCTTTAATGGGACCTGAGGCCCAAAAACTGCTGGAAGGAGGATCTCCTGTTGGTCAAGTCTTGCATCAAATTAAAGCTTTGATAACCAAAAGAGTGCCTGCACTGCCACAGCTGCTGGGGAAGACAATGGCAGAATTCCACTCTGCCTCTCAGTTACACTCACACACTGGCCTGCCCGGGATTCCACTGTTGGAAAATATACCTTGTTTAAATTTTTAAAAGTTATTTCTCAACTCAGGCTTGTTTTGCCTTTGCACTGGGGAAAGAAATTTTAAAGAACTTTTTAAGGGGTGTTACACCAGTCAATAGGGATGAGTTTAACATGTCAACAGACTGGGAAGAGCCCAAAAGACACCCACAAAGAGAATGCCCATCAACAAAACCTCAACGAAACATCAGCAAATATCAAAGAACACCCACCCCAGACACTGCCCCCGGCATCGAGCATAGATGGAGACACCTGGTCTGGAAAAGGCTGAGAAGGAAATCCAGGAGTTCGGACCTAATTAACATCACAAGAGGAGAAATCCGGGTCTGCTAAGAAACAAAATACTAAGAACCACACAACTTTGATGTAATGAGGAATAGACGAGTGGATTTCTATGGGTTCAGGCTGTAAAACCTTTATGAAAATCTAGTAAAACTCACGTGTCATGGTATCATTTTCTTGGCACATCTGGGCTATGTGTGGATGAAATGATTTCTGTTGCACACCCCGACCAGAATCAAGTAAAACCTTGACTCTCTAACACTAAAGATATTATTGGAGAGTTTTGTTTTTCCTGCAGTTTAACTGACAAGATTACTCCATTAGAAAAAAATTTCATAATAATCCCACATTTATATTATCAGTTAGGATTGGTCCAGGGTTGTGACAATTTTTACTCCCAGGAAAAGCAGAAAAAACTTGATTGCATTGGAATATTTTTGTACATATTTGCAGGAGGCTCTTAATGATGGCAGAATGTCAGAATGGATTTTTGGATGCACATCTTTAGGTTGCATTTGGCAAAACTAGAACAGTATTAATGGTGAGACTTTAATGCATAACCAGTTAATACAAAATCGTTTAGAAAAAAAGCAAAGCAAAACAAAACAAAACAAAACAAGCAGGTTGTGGGGGTGCACATGTGAATCACCAAACGACGGCTCTGGAAGAGAAGAATCGGTTCGAGGCAGCCGTGAGGGGAGCTTTAGAAATGCAAATTACCTGAAGCAAAGTGTGGACAATGCCCCAGGATCTTCTTGCCTGGGGGAGGAATTGGGCTGATTCTCTCTGCCCCTCACCCCCAGCTCTGCCTGCTTGCACAGATGGAATTTGCACAACTAAAGGCAGAGCCCATAGTGAGGATATCTGACTGCAACAGAAATTGGTTAAGCTGCAAAGGGAAACAGCAAACGCAGAATGTTGGGAAAACTTCATGAAAAAAAGTGGGGGGAAATCATCCCTCTCCTCACTCCAACATGTGCTGCCACTGTCCAGGCTATATAGGGCATATCAGAACTGTATTTTCTTGCCCAGAGAAATCAGTTTGGTATCCAAGTATTTGATGATTTAATTAGAAAAAAGTGGTCAGTTGATTCTTCCCCGGCTGGAGGGAGCACCCAAAAATAGGAAAAAGATGAAGAGACACCAGAACAAATCCTACAATATCATGGAGCAGCCCTTGGAAACCCTAACGAATTCATATCACGATATAGAGAATCCATCCATAATTTGAGTGGCATAATTAGGTTAAAAACTGTCCTTGAAATAATAACCAACCAGACAACTCCAGCTCCTGACCTTCCTGCCAAACAATCCACTGAAATGAGGAACGAGACATTTCACCACGTGATGGGATCAGATTATCTATTAACAGAAAGAGGCGGAGTTTGTGGAAAATTTATTACTCAAATTGCTGTTAGCGAGTAGATGATAACCGAAAAGTGGTGAAACAGATAACAAAGGAAGTAAGAAATTAGTTCATGTACCAGTCCAAACAGGGAAAGGATGGGAATGGGACACGTTTTCGTGGTTTCCTGGCAGATCATGGCTTAAACGAATGCTGCTCCTCCTCTGACGTGCTGCAGCAACTCTCAGCTTTTTACCATGCACGACACCTTGCGCCAAAGAGGACGCAGGAAAAGAGATTGAGTCAATGGAAATTAAAAGTTTGTAAAGGCAATTCTTAAGAAAATAAGAAAAGGAGGGATTGAAAGCAGTAATATTAATATCGTAGTAGGAGTGAATATTAAGAGGGACATGTAGTAGGGGGATCGGGAAGTCTGAACCTTCCAAAAACGTCAGCAAGAGGGGAAAGGGACAGGGAGACGCAGCCGGGAAAATGAGGATAAAAAGGAGGCGGCGTTTTAGAGACCGCATGGCAAATGCCGCATGGCCTCTCCCTTTGTCCATCAATAAAGTCACTTTTACAGGACTCCTCTGTCTCCTTTGGGCACACAAACCTCTGGCCACGGGAATTTTCCCGCACAGCCCCGGGCACAGGGCAGACACCTCTGTGCCACCCACAGCAACCGGGACGAGCCAGCGCTGCTCCGGCACCGGCTCCTGCCGAGGCCCCAGCGGGAAGGAGACCGCGGGCAGCCGCTCCCGCAGCGCCCTCAGCCCAGCGCCAACACGGGCCGGCACCGGCACAACCAACCCGCCAGAGCCCCCTGCCGCCCCCGAGGCCCGCAGCGAGCCCCGAGCCCCCGCACAACCGAGCGCGGCTCCCACCTGCGCTGGGGCCGCCTCCGAGCTCCGCCGCCGCCTGTGCCTGAGGAATTCGATGGGATGTGTTGCCTTAACCTTTCTGACCACTCCCAGCCCATCTATGCCAGCACTCAAGCCCTGAAAGAAGGTGTGAATAAATTTCGGGTAGATCATGGGTACGACTGGCTGAACTGGCTCTTAGGGCACTGGGGACTCACTGGCTGGGTTAGGAATTTAGTTAAAATAGGTTTGTATGTATTAGGCATCAAATTATGCATTGTAGTAGTTATTCCTTGTATTTTACAGTGTGTTAAGAATTTAATCGACAAATCGCTTAAGAGTGTATTTTTAGTTAAAAGAAACGGGGGAGGTGTGGATATGTGTAATGCAAATGGGACTGATAGTACTGCAGATTTAATCAGCAAATGCAGCCTGACAACGAGGATGCCTGGCAAGAGCAAAGAGAGACCTGACTGCAAGAGGACTGGATCAAGTGTGGGTTATGGGAAATAAGATTTTACTAAGTCCACATGTAAAGTTTGTCTATGTGAGAGTTTGTCTGTGTAAGGTTTCTCTATGTGATTGCAGTAAAATATTACCAGCCTTCCTGTAAATGGTATATAAGCACATGTAGTGCTCAGTAAAAAATGGATTTTGATTGAGAGGAATGTTGAATTTGTCTTTACAAATGAGCTGTGGATCAGCCTGTAGATAAGGCTAGCACTGAGAGATAAAAGAAACAATGGGATGGATTCCACTGATTGATGAATGGGAAGAGATATTTGCCTTTACAAACAAACTGTAAGGCTGCTGATAAATGAAATTGGATACTGAAAGATGAAAGAAGCAAGGGGGGAAAACTATGAATTCTGTAAGAATTAAAAATTAAAAGGGAGGGTTATACGTTAGAGGGGAATTTCAGGTATCAGGCGTTCCGGGAAGTCTGTGCCTCTCAAGTACCTCAGCCAATGGGGAAAGAGAGAGGGAAATGCGGCCAGGAAAATAGGATAAAAAGGAGGCTGTGTCCTCCAAAAATTGGAGAGATCCCAGGGGAATATCCCATGGCCTCTCCCTTTATTTAAATGAAGCAAAAAGGATTCCTCTGTCTCCTGTTTGGACATAAACCTCTGGTGTTTGTGGATTAATTTTCCTGGCAGAAAGAACTTTGGGATTCTTACCTGCACAAGCACGTGCAGTGCCTCAGTCATAAGTGCCTCAGAAATATCAGAAGTGTGTCTTCTTCAGAGTGTGGTCACAAGGGTTCAGAGTTGGAGCCAGTTCTGCGGGCAGGCTGATGAATAGTCTGGGGCTCCTCTGCAGAGCCCCATTCATTCTGGGGCTGCTTTCTGCTGGTTCTGCTGGACTGGCTCGAGGGAAACACACACCCAATTAACAGCAGTTAAATTACTCTGGCATGAAACAGTGGGGAACAGGCAGGGCAGAGAAGGGCAGCATGGACCAGTTGTTCTGGCAGGTCTGACGAGGTCTGGTTTGATACAGCACTCACAGAACTCTGCTCCACCTGTGACACTTCCACTTGCAGTAGATGACTGTTCCTCTTCACAATATCCAGCAAGGCAGGTCAAAGACACTTTTACCATTTTCATCTTCAAAAGGAAGAAGAAATCAGCAGCAAACATGAAGTAACCAGTCAGAGGTCCCAGGAAGAAACAAAAGAACAAAGAGTGGTGGAAAAAAACAGGTGGAACAGTGATCCTTATCTGTGTGGGAGATATCCTCTGCTAATGGGCCATCTGTTAAAACCAGCTGGGGCAGTGTTCTTTATCTTTTCCACAACCCATCCTTCCTCCAGGAAGATATCTTCTGTTAATGGGCCATTGAGTCCCACTGCATGACTGATAAAATTCCATCATCCCATTGGGAGATGCTCCAGCCAGGGGGAGGAGCCAAGCCTTTCCTACCTAGATAAAATCTGAGATTTGGAACACCAAGGCAGCCCTTACCCACTGGTTTCCAGAGGACAAGAGCTACCAGACCTTTCTACAGCATCACTACTACAACAAGACCACTTCATCTGGACGGCTACCACCACCCTAACTAGCGGGGTGTCAGGTTGTATTCTGATTCTGTCAGTTGTTTTCATTTGTACTATTGCATGGATTTTATTTCTCTTATGTTTTTCTTATGAAATTCTATTTCTGACTTGGAGTCTCTCACTGGTTTTGCTTTCAAGCGAGCACAATTTTGGAGTGGATTTTGGCTGAATCTTGATATTTGGGGAGGTTTTGATCCGTGTCTTAAATTTGGGGGATTTTGAGTGGGAATCTTGGTGTTTGGGAGGTTATTACAGACACAAGATGCTCAATGACTGCCAGAGATGAACTTGGGCGAGGAGGAACACCCAGTTTATGAAGCTCTCTTCTTGTTATTTCCCCCTAAACCAGGAATTTTCATTCCTCAGGTGTGTGGGGATGGAGGAGGCAGAAAAGCCCCGGAGATCTCTCACGAGGAGGGGCTGCAAACCCAGCCCAGGGAGCTGTGAGGAGGAAAGACCCTCCCTGAGCCGGGAAGGCGGCCGGAGATCCAGGCAGAGCTCAGAGCTGGTGGAGAAGCCTCCTGGAGGGGAGAAGCCCCACAAGTGCTTGGAATGTGGGAAGGGTTACAGCTACAGGTGCAGGCTGATTGAACACCAGAGGATCCACACTGGGGAACGGCCCTACAAATATGGGGAATGTGGGAAGGGTTTCAGTCGGAGCTCCAAGCTGATCCAACACCAGAGGATCCACACTGGGGAGAAGCCCTCTGACTGTGGGATATGCGGGAAGGGCTTCAGTGAGATCTCTGACCTGCTCCGGCACCAGGTGGTCCACAGTGGGGAACGGCCCTACACCTGCTTGGAATGTGGGAAGAGCTTTGGATGGAGCTCTGACCTGAAAAAACACCAGCGCATCCACACTGGGGAGAGGCCCTACGAGTGTCCCAAGTGTGGGAAGAGGTTTCAGACCAGCTCCAATCTTCTCCTACATGAGCGGATTCACACAGAGGAGAGGCCCTTCCGCTGCCCCGACTGCGGGAAGGGATTCAAGCACAACTCCACCCTCATCAGGCACCGGCGCATCCACACTGGGGAGAGGCCCTACGAGTGTCCTGAGTGTGGGAAGAGCTTCTCACAGAGCTCAACCTTGACCCGACACCAACGGAGGCTCCACTAAGGGAAGCCCTGTGAGTGCCCAAGTGTGGGAAGAGCTTCGTGCTCTGCTCCAGCTCCATCCCCCATGGGAGGATCGGTGTTGGATGATCCCCAATGACCCCCGTTGGGCAGAGCCCTGGTGATCTGTGTTCCTGGTGATCCCCATTGGGTGGGGTAAAGTGGTTGGAGAGATATCTCTCTGTTTTCCTTCTGTTACTATGATTTGGTTGGTAATAAATTCCCTCACTGTGCCCAGGCTGTGTCTGTGACGCCTTTTTTGCTGTTTGGTGTGTTTGCTCGTCCCGTCTTAATCTGATCCTGGAGCTCCTGGTTAAACTTTCTCTTCTCTTGCAGCTGGAGGGGCAGGGACAGAGTGGCTCTGGTGGGTGCCTGGCATCAGGCCAGTGTCACCTTGTCTTGCTTTGAAAGACAGGTATTTTTCTAAGGAAAGGCGAGAACCCCTTTCCTGAGATGCAGAGTGCAACCCCCTCCCTTCGAATTATTTTAGTTTCAAATCAGAGCCTGTCAGGCAGAAGATATGGGGATAGGAATAACAGTTCTTTACTGAGATCTAACAAGGCAAAATAGCTGAAACAACAACAGCTATAAAAATTGACAACAGAACAGTATAGCTCAGTGTCCTAGGGTGATGTTATGGTGTTTCTATCTCCAATCGTGTGTCCTGATTATGTTTGGTATTATGTCCTGTGCTTCCAGGACTGAGTCTGAGAGTGAAGCTTTGTTTTGTCTTGTTATCAGCCGGCTCACCTCCCCCATGGTCTATGTTTAGGAGAGGTTTTAGCTCGGCTTGCTTGCTTGCTTGCTTGCTTGCTTGCTTGCCTGCTTGCTTGCCTGCTTGCTCGCTTCTGCCTTTTTCTTTCCTTCGCTTTGCCCTTGCTTTCTGCTTATTAGTTAGTTCAGCTAGGCAGTCCAACTTTTTCCCTGGACTGTTTTCTCTTCCACCCCGTCCCCTCCCTCTCCTGGATACCATCTGAACGGACGGGGACCTGGGAACCCCAAGAAGCACCGGGAGGCTACACTTTGTCACCTGCAGCAGTCATCCCCAGCGCCAGAGACTGATAACTGAGCGACCACTCGCCAGAGAGACTGAGTTTGTCATCCCTTCAGAACGGTGAAAGAGTTTTTTTGTCAGCTGGTGTTGTCTTTTTTTTTCCCTGTGCTGGGGAGTGTCTTGCTTGTTAAATAAACAGGTTTTTTCTCCCACTCTTCTCCGAGGAAATTCTTCCCGAACCCGGTGGGGTGGGGGGGGAGGAATCGTGGGGTTTGCTGTCTGGGGGCTCCTTCTGGAGGTTTTCCCCCAAATTTGCCCAAAACCAGGACAGGGAGGGACAGCGAGAAGGGAAAAGGAAAAGGCAGGAAAGAACAAGAAGGAGTAAGGGAGGAAGGAGAAGGGAAAGGAACGTGGATGGATGAAGGACAGAAAGAGGAGAGGGAGGAAGGTGGACAAGGAGAGGATGGGATTTGCCTCCATTGCAGATGGAAGGGGAAGGAGATCCCCCCCAATCCGTCCCTGGCAGGAGGTGTCGGCAGCGGGGTTGTCCTGCAGCCGGGGGTGATGCTGGGCTGGGAGATGGAGCAGAGGAGAGGAGGAAAGGGGCACCTGCCCCTTCACCTGCCTCCTACCCAGGGCATCTTCCTTTTCCTCGCAGCCTCCTCCTCCAACATCTGAACAAAGTTTGGGATTGACAGATCCTGGCTTGGGGGGGAAAGAAAGTGGTGAGCACCTTGGGTTTTGTGAGGAACCAGCCTCACTCTTTAAAATTTTTAAAAGTTTAATAAGAGATAAAAGGGACAATAACAGTGCTGGGTGCGTAGCCACAGCCAGAGGCACACTGGTTAACCATAACAACTTTTTCATTGCATTAGTCAAATACATATTTATAGGGATTATACATATTCAAACATTGCTTTGAATTAGTTTACATCTGGCAATTCTTTAGCTTGGTTCGACCCCTGTCCCCGCTTCTGTGCAGCTTAGAGGGTCCTGTGTCACTTGCTCACAAGGGTCCCCTGTTTGGTAATTTCAGTGACAGTTATTGACAGTCAGCAGCAGAGTCCTCCTTACATCTGTTCTCTCAATGTTATCTGCATGGTTCTTTCAATGATGTCTGAACACGCAGACGGTTTCAGCTATTTCCACGACTGTAAGTTTATTATAAGTACTTGGAATCAACATAGACATTTCACAAATATATTTGAGTTATTCTAAATATCGTCAGTTAGTTATAAAAATAAAAGTGTTATTTATTATTTCACAACTACATTTATTTCTGCAAATATTAATATTATAGTGCACAATACAAAGCCTCTACTTAAATATTTTGTGAAAGATTTAACTATAATAAACATTTATCATGTATTAGTGTGTCTCGACCCCCTAAACTCTGAGTTTTTGGGGGACTCTCAGCACCAAGAAAATGGAGATGTAGAGCATCCACAGTATGCCACTGGGATCCATCTCCAAGACATCTGTGGATGCTCTCCATCAGAGAGCAGAATTCCATTGGGATCCACAGAGTGGTGAGGTTTTCTACTTAATCTGGCTCTGTCACTCTCTTTCTCTCCCCCACCTCTATTCCATTTCTATTTTTCTCTTTTTTTTTGTTCTCTCTGACACTTGTTTACTCTACAATAAAACCCACACTATTGACTTTGGCACATGCTCTCATTTGCACCCTAATTGAGGCAGAGCCATTTCTGATCATTTTCATCAGTGGATCAGAACAAGGGGCTAGAAGCCCTCCAGGCTGGCTGCTGCTCCATGCCACTTCCAGGGGCTTGGGCTGCTGAAGGGGTGCTGGGCTGGGCCCTTTGTGACACAGGGCCGTTCTATCGGGTTCCTGGGTGCTGTTGGCCATTCTGTTGTCCTGGTGACATGGCACAGCCCCGCCCTGCAGGGGTATATACGGGGCACAGGGCCCTGCGCTGCCCAGGGCCAGGAGTGCCACTGGCTCAGGAGGAAGCAGCTCCCGGGACCTCTGTGCTCCAGACGACGTTACACATGGAGGAGGAAAAGGTGAACCCTGTTATAAATGAGAGACAAAAGTCTCGATATTCAGCAAAATTTAGATTGCTTTATTTGATATAGAAAGAGCAAGCAGCGCTGGGGAACGTGAGGGGTCACCGCCCACTCCACGCTCCACCGAACCTCGGTTTGCAGCCTCTTCTTATACTGTGGGTTCTCGTTGTACACAAATTCACAAAGCCTTTGGGTGATAATCAGTCACAGATAGCCATCCGGTCCTTCTAGATAAGCACCAGAGAAGTTCTGGGAGTCTGGTCCTTGAGATAGGCAGTATTGATCAGACAAAGGCAGGAAGGGCTTTTTGGGAAGTCTGAGTTTGCAAGCTGGTAGTCGATACAACTTATTTGAAAAACATAACATAACATAACATAACATAACATATTATAATGTAAGATAATACAACATAATATAACATAACAGGGTGATTTTAAACAGAATTATTTTATCATATAATTTCCTTTATCTAGTGCCCATGCTTCATTTCAGAGCTTAGTATTCTGGTTTACAGAAACCCCAATGCTTTTGTGATTAACACTGAGAGGAATGTTAAATTTGTCTTTACAAATGAGTTGTGGATCAGCCTATAGATAAGGCTAGCACTGAGAGATAAAAGAAACAATGGGATGGATTCCACTGATTGATGAATGGAAAGAGATATTTGCCTTTACAAACAAACTGTAGGACTGCTGATAAATGAAATTGGATATCGAAAGATGAAAGAAGCAACGGGGGGAAAACTATGAATTCTATAAGAATTAAAAAAGAAAAGGGAGGGTTATACATTAGAGGGGAATTTCAGGTATCAGGCGTTCCGGGAAGTCTGTGCCTCTCAAGTACCTAAGCCAATGGGGAAAGAGAGAGGGAAATGCGGCCGGGAAAATAGGATAAAAAGGAGGCTGCGTCCTCCGAAAATTTGAGGGATCCCAGGGGAATGTCCCATGGCCTCTCCCTTTATTCGAATAAAGCAAAAAGGACTCCTCTGTCTCCTTTTTGGACATAAACCTCTGGTGTTTGTGGATTAATTTTCCTGACAATTTGGGGGCTCGTCCGGGATCTTTCCACCGTCCGGGACGGCGGGCGGCGAGCGGAGCTGAAGGCGCCTCACCCAGTTTGGGTGATCAGCTCCCCTTGGTGCCGGCTGGCACCGGGCGATTGATTGGGTTCCCGAGACTGTCCAGGAGACAGACGAGTGGCAGACCAGGGGGGTCCGTGAAGAGTCCGCAGGGAAGGACTACTGAAAATCTCACCGGTGAGTAAAATGGGATCTTCGGGGAGCAACCGTGGGAGGGCACCCATGGAGGGTAGCACAGGTAAACCTGGGAGGGCACCCGTGGAGGGTAGCACAGGTAAAACGGGGCACCCAGAGAGGGTTGGAAAGGTGAAGCCGCGAAGGGGCCCCGGCAAATGGGATGACGATCCCATAATACCCCCGGAGAGTCCCTTGGGGTGAATGCTGAGGTCTTGGGAGAGATTGTATATTCACCCAGAAGTAACTATGGAAATTATGGTAAAATATTGTTATTTTGTGTGGCCAGAGTATAAGTTGGCAAGAGGACTTATATGGCTACTTATGGAACAGATAAAATTCATTTGTGTCGAATTTTGTGAAGGTATTTAGAGGAAAGTGGTGAGGATTGGAATGTTTTTCAGCACCTTCCCCCGTCTTGTCCTCCAGTGTTGCTAGCTGACCCAGGGCCAGCTGCAGGTTGTCTGTATCCTCAACTTTCAGAGCAAGGGGATCAGGGAAATGTTATTCCTACAGCCCCACCTGAAAAGGATGATGGTGTAGGGGGAGGGGAGCAGCATGTTGTATCACCCCCCAGAACTAGAAGAGGAACTCAGTTTAGGGCATCAGAAGCCCCCCAAGAGACAGGGGTACACCAGACGCCACTCCGTCAAGTTCCTTTGGGGGGGTCAAGGGGGAGGATTTGGGTTTGTAATTGTACCACTTACTACCCAGGATATAAGAGGGTTGAAAAAAGAATTACCCCCATATTTGGATGATCCCATAGGGGTGGGGGAAAAGATAGAGGAATATTTGGGAAATGCGGATTATACATGGAAAGATTGGGATTTTCTTTTGGGAATTTTGTTTGGGTCATCAGAGAAACGAATGATTTTGCAGAAAGCTCGGCAGCTGTGGGAGGATGAACACCCACAAGCAGCAGGGGGGGCTGGACCCAATGCACCTACGGTGGGTGATGCCATCCCCCAGGCAGACCCCCAGTGGGACCCAAATAACCAGGCCAGTCTGGCTCACCGTGATTGCCGTGCTTATTTGATCAGTGCAATCAAGTCAGCGGCTCCCAGAACTAACAACATAGCTAAGGCTATGTCGTTAGAACAGGAGAAACAGGAAAGCCCTCATTGGTTGGAGAGGATTAGGGATACCTTGAGGAAGCACGGGGGGATGGATCCTGAAGGGCCAGCCTTCAACACATTGCTTAAGGTACAATTTGTTACTAAGGCCTGGCCTGATATAAGGAAAGGGGTACAAAAAGATAAAAAGTGGCAAAATAAGCCTCTAAAGGAATTGGTTAGAAAACCGCAGCAGATATATGTAAGAAGGGATGAGGAAAAGGCAGAAGCTAAAGCAAAGATGATGGCAGAGTTTTTGCAGCCCCGGAGGAATAAACCGCAGGGTCCAAGGGGTCCCCAGGGACAGAGGGGACGGGGTCGGCCACAAGGAAGTGGCAAAGGGATTCCCTCCTCGGCCGGGGACAGCCGACCCAAACAGCGGCTGGGGAGGAACCAGTGTGCTGTCTGCAGGGCAGAAGGGCATTGGAAAAACGAGTGTCTGCAAAAACAACTGGACCCTCAGGAGGAGGAAGTCCAGAGGATAATGGAAATGGATTGTTAGGGGTGTCAGGGGCTCCTATTATACCAAAGACCCACCACTCAAGAGCCCTTGATAACTTTTAAGGTGGGTCCGGATCGAGAGGAGGTGTGTTTTCTGGTAGACACGGGGGCCTCTCGGTCCAACTTAAATTTTATACCTAAGGGGGGGAAATTGTCAAAAAGATCCTTGGTTATTCAAGGAGTAAGCGGGAAGGATAAGCGAGTGCATTTTATTCAACCGCTGTTAATAGATGTGGGGGACAGATTTGAACTGCATGAATTCTTGTTTGTTCCTAATTGTGATTGTAATTTACTGGGAAGAGATTTGATGGCTAGAATGGGAATGCAAATTAGTATTGTAAGAAGTGACACGGAGTCCGAAACTGTGATATCTTTGTGTAAAATGTCTGAAAAGGCTTATGCTGAAATAAATCCGGAAGTATGGGCAGCTCCAGGGAAATATGGGAAACTGGACATAGAGCCTCTCCAAATTACTTTGAAGCAACCAGGACAAGTGGTGTCTAAAAAGCAATACCCTCTTTCAAGAGAGGGAAAGAAGGGGTTACAGCCTGTTATTGAGTCCCTGCTAAAAGCAGGTCTTTTAGAGCCGTGTATGTCTCCCTATGGCACTCCAATCCTGCCGGTTAAGAAACCAGATGGAACCTACAGAATGGTGCAGGATTTAAGAATAATAAATGAGATTGTCAAACCAAGGCATCCCACAGTTCCAGATCCATACACAATCCTAAATCAAATCCCTTCTTCACATCAGTATTATTCTGTACTGGATTTGAAGGATGCTTTCTGGGGGTGTCCAATCACAGAAGATAGTAAACAGTATTTTGCTTTTGAGTGGGAACAGGAGGAAGGAGGGAAAATGATAAAACAACAATTGCCATGGACAGTACTCCCTCAAGGATATACAGAGTCACCAGTTCTGTTTGGGCAAGCTTTGCAGAAAATATTAAGAGAGTTTACTCCACCCTTAGGAGTCAAGTTGTTGCAGTATGTAGATGATTTGCTCTTATCAGGGGAACAGGAAAAGGTGGTTGAAGAGGCTACTGTAAAGCTGCTTAATTTTCTTGCAAAAAAGGGACTTAGAGTATCCAAAAAGAAAGCACAGTTGGTAGAAAAGAAGGTCAAATATTTGGGACACATTCTGTCCGAAGGGTTACGGTGTATTGATCCAGAAAGGATACAAGGGATTTTACAGGTACCATTACCCCAGACTAAAAAGGAGTTACGGCAGTTTTTAGGGTTGGTGGGGTACTCTAGAGCATGGATCGAGGATTTTTCTGTGGTGGCCAGACCTTTATATAACTTTTTAACTCAAAACAGTCCTAATGTTGTGGTATGGACACCAGAAGGAGAAAAAAAGCTTTAAGAAATTAAAAGACAAATTGGTTAAGGCCCCAGTCTTGGCTCTTCCAGACGCAGAAAAAAAATTTCAGCTATATGTGGATGTCAAACAAGGTCATGCTAAAGGAATTTTGGTGCAAGAGCATGGGGGAACACGGAGGCCTGGTGCCTGTTTTTCTAAGTTGTTAGACCCGGTGGCCAGAGGCGGCCCCATTGTCTGCAGAACTGTGCAGCCACAGCTCTGATGGTGGCTGAGGCCCGAAAGCTGACAAGGGGAGGGCATCTCATTGTTAAAGTCCCACATCAGATTAAAGCTTTGTTAACTGAGAGAGCCTCTAAGTGGATGACGAGTGCTCGATTATTACAGTATGAATCTTGTTTAATGGAACAGGAGGATTTAGAATTTAAAGGTGGGGAAATTTTTAATCCAGCCTCTTATTTAAATGGCCCTGGAGAAAAGGGGGGCCAGGAAGAAATCCATGATTGTATCCAGGTTATAGACCTCCAGACACGGGTTAGGGAAGATCTACGGGATATTCCCTGGCCTGAGGGAGAGAATGTGTTCATTGATGGGTCCTCCAAGGTGGTAGAAGGGAAACGATTTACAGGATACTCTATCGTGAATGGAAAGCAATTAAAGGAAGGGGGGAGGTTACCACACACCTGGTCAGCTCAGACAGCAGAGCTGTACGGGCTTGTGAGAGCCTGTGAATTATACCAGGACAAGACAGTAAATATATTTACTGATTCTAAATATGCATATGGGGTAATACATGCATTTGGAAAACTATGGGAAGAAAGAGGTTTATTAAGCTGCAGAGGAAAGACATTAGCTCACGAGAACTTAATCTCTCGCCTATTGGAGGCAATGAATTTACCAAAAAAGGTGGCGATAATCCACATTAAGGGGCATCAGGCAGGATGGTCGGAGGAGGCAATAGGAAACCGACTGGCTGATGAAGAAGCTCGGAAAGCTGCATTGTTGCCAGAAGTCTCTAAGATCCTGCCTTTGCTCCCAGTAACTGCACCGCTGCCAGAGAAACTCTCTTTTCCACCAGAGGAACTTGAGATAATTAAAAAGAGTGGGGCAGAGAAAAGAGAAAATAATTGGTTTACAAGGGATGGTAAGCAGTGGATACCAAAAGCTCTAGCCTTACAATTGTTAAAAGAACTTCATGAAGGGAGTCATTGCGGCTCCCGAGGACTGGCAGAAGCCTTCCTCAAAATGAACGCTGCTGTTGGTCTCTTTAGCCTGGCAAAGCGAGCCACTGAAGGCTGTTTGACTTGTGCTAAAACCAACAACAAAGTTACAAAGAAACTGGCCAGGGGAGGGAGGCGTTGGGCAGTACGTCCCTTCCAGAGATGCCAGGTAGATTTTACTGAAATGCCTCGAGTGGCAAGATTTAAATATCTTCTGGTAATAGTATGGCAATTAACCGGGTGGCCAGAAGCATTTCCAACTGTGTCAGCAACTACAGGATCAGTTGTTAAAATATTTTTGGAACAAATAATTCCAAGGTATGGGATGGTGGAAGCAATAGATTCAGACAGGGGAACTCATTTTACAAGAAAAATTCTTCAAGGAGTTATGACTGCTTTAGGGATACAGTGGAACCTCCATACCCCCTGGCACCTACAGAGTTCGGGTCAGGTTGAGAGGATGAATGGAGAAATAAAGAAACACCTCCTGAAGCTGGTGATAGAAACTAAAATGCCGTGGGTACGGCTCCTACCCCTGGATTTAGCAAGGATAAGAGCCAGACCCAGGGGAGATATTCAGTTATCTCCCTTTGAATTGATGTTTGGAATTCCTTACCCTTGTAATTCTCAGCCTAGTGGGGGGATAGAGATAAGTGATGTCTATTTGAAACAATATGTGGCTCGGATAGTGTCTCCTGTGAAATCTCTTCGACAGGAAGCTCAGCTGGCACAGACCCTGCCTTTGGACTTTGCTGTTCACAACATCCAACCGGGACACTGGGTCCTGGTTAAGGAGTGGGAAGAAGCACCACTGGTGGCCAAGTGGCGTGGACCTTTCCAGGTGTTGCTGAGCACAGACACAGCCGTCAAGACAGCTGAACACGGCTGGACCCATCACACTCGGGTCAAGGTCTCTGCAGCCCCAGAGATTTGGACATCTCAGCTGGAGGAGAAGGACGGGAAGCCGCGACTGACACTCGGCAGGAGGGGACTGGAGCAGCAGCCAGGGCGTCGACATCGGGGGAAGCCTCGTGTGCCCACCCACAGAGTGCCTGCTGAAATAGTCTGTGTGGGCATCCCTCCTCTCAGATCTCCAGGCACTGGGGGCCAACCCTTGCTGTCATTGTTTTCTTTATGTTAAGCTCTTTCTGTGCCTTCACTCGCCACAGGTGGTGTGGAAGACAACGTGAAAGTAAAAATTAAGTTAGGAGATTAGATTACACAATCAGAATGTTTCTCTTAATAATGTTCCCTTTATATTATCAGTTAGGTTGGGGCCAAGAATGGGAAAATAATTTTTTGACCTTAGGAGAAGAAGTAGCAAAAACCTTTAACCTTAGCAATTGTTGGGTCTGTGGAGGTCCAGGAGAATCTGAAAACGGGCCATGGGTGGCCAGCCCAGTTGAACCTAAATGGTGGATTAGCACCCTGAGTGAGGTCCGTAATGGAACAGGAGTTTGGGATGAAGTAGGAAGTCCATGGCTGCTTCATTCTTCTGAAAGAGGCACTTAGGACAAGAAGCATATACATGGGAAAAAGCGTTTGTGACTGGACTTTATCTTTGGGTTTAGATTGTTGGACCCCCAACTGCCTTCCTTATGATTGTTCCAGATATCAAGGCAGATGGAATCAAACACATGTTAAGCTCACAAATGGTAGCTGGGTAAAGTGCTCCTACCATAATTACCAGAAAGATTTAGAAGGCTGTAAAGCAGTGGGGAAGGATAAGTTTTTTGACCCCTTATTTTTAAGCTGCCCCCGAGATAATTCCACAAGTAGGACACATGTTATCCGTGACTACCAGTGGAAATGGCAACATCAAAATGGAACTCGAACCCTTTTTAATAGGTTCTGGTCCAAATCTAACAAAACAGATCTGGGATGTAACTGCAGGTGGAAACCTCATGTGGGAGCTTGGAAATGCAACTACTGTGATTCTTATGGTGGGGCAACCATTGTTGGGGGACCACTGGGCCCAGGGAGTAAGCTGTATTTTGACTCTTCAATTGACCATGAAAATGGGGAAGGTCCCTTTGCCAATGGGACCTGGGCTTTAAAGGGGCATTACTGGATTTGTGGCCAACATGCACATCACAGGTTACCCCCAAACTGGGGTCAGGAATATGTTGTGTGGGGTATATCAGACACTGCTCTTTCTGCTACCACAGGTTCAGGGAAATCACTTAGGAATCAAGGTACATGATGATCTAATTAGAGAAAAGCGGTCAATTGATGTATCCCTGGCTGGAGGGAGCACCCAAAGATGGGGTGAAGATGAATGGCCACCTGAACGAATCATACAACACTACGGACCAGCCACTTGGAATCCTAATGAATTCATATCAGGTGCCAGAGAACCCATTTATAATCTAAACCGGATAATTAGGTTACAAGCTGTCTTTGAAATAGTAAGTAACCAGACAGCTACAGCTCTTGACCTTCTTGCTGACCAGGCTACTCAGATGAGAACTGCAATATTTCAACACCGGATGGTATTAGACTATTTATTAGCAGAAGAAGGGGGAGTGTGTGGCAAATTTAATGACTCAAAGTGCTGTTTGCAAATAGATGACAATGGAAAGGTGGTGAAACAAATAGCAAAAGGAATAAGAAAATTAGCTCATGTGCCAGTCCAAACATGGAAAGGATGGGAATGGGATATGTTTTCTTGGCTACCTGGTGGACTATGGGTTAAAAAACTACTTTTTTTCCTCTTATGTGCTGTAGCAACTCTAATCTTTTTACCATGCATGATCCCTTGCTTAGTACAACTTATTCAACATGTGATCAAAGGGATGCAGGTAATAGCCACGCCTACAGATCCAGAGATGGTTACAAAAGGACAGAAATTGATGTCACTCCAAATAATTACAAAACCAAAAAGGACTCAGGAACAAAAAAAAATTAAGTCAATGATAGTTAAAGTTTGTAAAGACAATTATTGAAAAAATAAAAGAGGGGGGATTGCGAGTAATGTTGAATTTGTCTTTCCAAATGAGTTGTGGATCAGCCTGTAGATAAGGCTAGCACTGAGAGATAAAAGAAACAATGGGATGGATTCCACTGATTGATGAATGGAAAAAGATATTTGCCTTTACAAACAAACTGTAGGGCTGCTGATAAATGAAATTGGATATCGAAAGATGAAAGAAGCAACGGGGGGAAAACTATGAATTCTATAAGAATTAAAAATGAAAAGGGAGGGTTATACATTAGAGGGGAATTTCAGGTATCAGGCGTTCCGGGAAGTCTGTGCCTCTCAAGTACCTCAGCCAATGGGGAAAGAGAGAGGGAAATGCGGCCGGGAATATAGGATAAAAAGGAGGCTGTGTCCTCCAAAAATTTGAGAGATCCCAGGGGAATGTCCCATGGCCTCTCCCTTTATTTGAATAAAGCAAAAAGGACTCCTCTGTCTCCTTTTTGGACATAAACCTCTGGTGTTTGTGGATTAATTTTCCTGACATAGGTGACCCGGGAGAGGGACCTCGCCCCCAATATCTTGGGCGGTCCTGGCAGGGGTTTTTTGAAAGGGGGAGGGATATTTGGAGCTCACCCGAAGTATCTTTGGTTCTTCCTGTTTGTGTATTTCGGGAGGCGGCGGGCGGAGCGATGTTTGCATCTCGCAGGGCTCCAAAGCTGTCCCGAAATCCCCTTTTGGGGGATCCTGCGGGGTCCCCGGGTGGTTTTTTGGGGATGTCTGGGTGGCGGCTGCAGACAGAGCCCCGGCGGTGGGTGGGGGATGGAGGTCCCCGGAGCCCCGTGGCGATCGCCCGGGACTGGCAGGGCGAGGGGAGCAGCCTTGAGGGGGGGAAAGCGAAAAGGGGAGAGCCCCGGGAGTGCCGGAGCCTGGAATGGGGGCCTGGAGAGGGGGGACCCCGAGAGCCGGGAGTGAGGGGAGCCTGGAGAAGGGGCAGCCTGGAGAAGGGATGAGCCTGGAGACGGGGAACCCCTGGGACACCAAAGTGGGGACCCCAAAGCCTCCCAGGGCTCTGGCCACGCCAGGGGCTACAAGGCCACGAGGCCGGGGCTGCTCCGGGCCGCTTCCAGGCTGTCCCTCTGCTCTTGGGTGCCGGGGGTGGCCCTTTGTGACACGGGCGTGTGTCAGGGCCCTCGGTGATGCGGGACATTGTGGTGCTGTCATGAATGAGAGCGTTTGAGATCGCTTAAAAATCGGTGACAAGGGCATGAGCAAAAGTCAGATTTAATATTAAGCAACAAAGTACAATAAGTTTGTTGGCAAGATTCACTCCACTGCCTACAGGACAGGTGAGGCACAACAAGGCAAGAACAACACCAAATAAAATCCATGCAATCAGAACAGAAATTAACTGGGAACTTGCTAGGGGAGTGTGGATGGGTGTGTGCTGTGTTTAGGTGCATGCAGGGATTAAAAGGAACAGGGCCTAAAAACTTAACAACTTAAAAAAAAAAC
Source organism: Sturnus vulgaris (assembly GCF_052056855.1). Lineage (NCBI taxonomy): Eukaryota > Metazoa > Chordata > Aves > Passeriformes > Sturnidae > Sturnus > Sturnus vulgaris. The sequence goes on along the minus strand of NW_028276185.1, from coordinate 7,301,508 downwards.
TTAAAAAAAGAACTTAAACAACTCTTTAACTTCTACCTTAATTTGTAACTTAACTTATACCTTAGGCCTAGCAATTCAACAGAAAACAACACCGAACTTATACCTAACTTAACTGATAACATTAACAATTCCACAGAGCAATAACACTTAACAGCATTTAACCTAACTTACAGCTATAACTTCCAAGTTGTACTTAGCAACTTAATACAAAAACAACCCTGATTACTTACATTTAAGAACTTAGCAAAACACTTAGCATTTAACAGCATGTAAGTATGTTCATAACTATAACTGAACCTTGCTTACAGGCCTAACTTAGATATCCAAGGTACTTCCACATCTAGGAAAGCTGTATTTCTCCAAGATTTGCTATAGCATATGTGCAGGGGCACACACACAGACAGGAACAGTCAGTGCAGGCAATTCCCCCCAGAGCTCAGTGAAATCCTCCCTTCAGATGTTTTTGCATCTCCCACTGGCCAAAGGACGGGGCCTTGAGCAGTGAGGGTATGGGCCCAGGACACGTCGTGTTTCAGCGATCCTCCAGGCACAGCAAAGCCGAGGGTTTGCTGGCTCTGAGAGGCCCCTCAGAGGGAGACTGCTGGTCACAGCCCACGGTGGCCAAGGAGAGCTCAAAGGTCTCCTTTTGGATTTCTGCTGACAGGGTCACAAGAGAGTGGGCTCCAGTCATAACCATGTTTCATCCTGGCCTCAGTTTGGGTCAGCACTTTCTCTAGAAGTGGGGAATGCATCACCACACTGGGATCTCAGGGGTGCCCATGGCCAGAGTGATGCTGGCCCGATGCCAGGCACCCACCAAAGCCACTGACCCTGCCTCTCCAGCTGCAACAGGGGAGAAAAAGTTTAACCCAGAGTTCCTGGGTTGGTGTAAAAAGGAGAAACATCCCGTACCAAACAGCAAAATGTGCATCACAGACCCAGCCTGGGAATGGAGAGGAAATTTATTACCAACCAAATCACAGCAGGACAAGAAGGGAAAGAAATCTCTCAAACCCCTTCCCCCTCAACCAATGGGGGTCACTGGGGATCATCCAAGACCGATCCTCCCATGGGAGATGGAGCTGGAGCAGAGCACGAAGCTCTTCCCACACTTGGGCACTCACAGGGCTTCCCTTAGTGGAGCCTCCGCTGGTGTCGGGTCAAGTTAGAGCTCTGTGAGAAGCTCTTCCCACACTCAGGACACTCGTAGGGCCTCTCCCCAGTGTGGATGTGCTGGTGTTTTCTCAGGTTGGAGCTCCACCCAAAGCTCTTCCCACATTCCGAGCAGGTGTAGGGCCGTTCCCCTGTGTGGATCACCTGGTGCTCCATCAGGTAGTTGCTGTCCCTAAAACTCTTCCCACATTTCCCACACTCATAGGGCTTTTCCCCAATGTGGATCCTCCGGTGCCGGATCAGCCTGGAGCTCTGGCTGAAACCCTTCCCACATTCCAAGCACTTGTGGGGCTTCTCCGCTCCATGAGGCTTCTCCACCAGCTCTGAGCTCTGCCTGCATCTCTGGCCTTCCTGGCTCAGGGAGGGTCTTTCCTCCTCGCAGCTCCCTGGGCTGGGTTTGCAGCCCCTCCTCGTGAGAGATCTCCGGGGCTTTTCTGCCTCCTCCATCTGCCCACACCTGGGGAATGAAAATTCCTGGTTTAGGGGGAAATAACAAGAAGAGAGCTCCATAAACTGGGTGTTCGTCCTTGCCCAAGTTGATGTCTGGAAGTCATTGAGCATCTTGTGTCTCTAATAACTTCCCAAACACCAAGATTCCCACCCAAAATCCTCAAAACATTAAGACACGGATTAAAAACTCCCCAAATATAAATATTCAGCCATATTCCCCTCCAAAATTATGCTGGGTTGAAAGCAAAACCAGTGAGAGACTCCAAGTCAGAAATACAATTTAATAGGAAAAAATATAAGAGAAAAAAAATCCATGCAATAGTACAAAAGAAAACAACTGACAGAATCAGAATACAACCTGACACCCCGCTAGTTAGGGTGGTGGTAGCAGTCCAGATGAAGTGTTCTTGTTGTAGTAGTGATGCTGTAGAAAGGTCTGGTAGCTCTTGTCCTCTGGAAACCAGTGGGTAAGGGCTGCCTTGGTGTCCAAATCTCAGATTTTATCTAGGTAGGAAAGGCTTGGCTCCTCCCCCTGGCTGGAACATCTCCCAATGGGATGATGGAATTTTATCAGTCATGCAGTGGCACTCAATGGCCCATGAACAGAAGATATCTTCCTGGAGGAAGGATGGGTTGTGGAAAAGATAAAGAACACTGCCCCACCTGGTTTTAACAGATGGCCCATTAGCAGAGGATATCTCCAACAGAGATAAGGATCACTGTTCCACCTGGTTTTTTCCACCACTCTTTGTTCTTTTGTTTCTTCCTGGGACCTCTGACTGGTTACTTAATGTTTGCTGCTGATTTCTTCTCCCTTTTGAAGATGAAAATGGTAAAAGTGTCTTTGACCTGCCTTGCTGGATATTGTGAAGAGGAACAGTCATCTACTGCAAGTGGAAGTGTCACAGGTGGAGCAGAGTTCTGTGAGTGCTGTATCAAACCAGACCTCGTCAGACCTGCCAGAACAACTGGTCCATGCTGCCCTTCACTGCTCTGCCTGTTCCCCACTGTTCCATGCCAGAGTAATTTAACTGCTGTTAATTGGGTGTGTGTTTCACTCGAGCCAGTCCAGCAGAACCAGCAGAAAGCAGCCCCAGAATGAATGGGGCTCTGCAGAGGAGCCCCAGACTATTCATCAGCCTGCCCGCAGAACTGGCTCCAACTCTGAACCCTTGTGACCACACTCTGAAGAAGACACACTTCTGATATTTCTGAGGCACTTATGACTGAGGCACTGCACGTGCTTGTGCAGGGAAGAATCCCAAAGTTCTTTCTGTCAGGAAAATTAATCCACAAACACCAGAGGTTTATGTCCAAAAAGGAGACAGAGGAGTCCTTTTTGCTTTATTCAAATAAAGGGAGAGGCCATGGGACATTCCCCTGGGATCTCTCAAATTTTTGGAGGACGCAGCCTCCTTTTTATCCTATTTTCCCGGCCGCATTTCCCTCTCTCTTTCCCCATTGGCTGAGTTACTTGAGAGGCACAGACTTCCCGAAATGCCTGATACCTGAAATTCCCCTCTAATGTATAACCCTCCCTTTTAATTTTTAATTCTTATAGAATTCATAGTTTTCCCCCCCGTTGCTTCTTTCATCTTTCAATATCCAATTTCATTTATCAGCAGCCCTACAGTTTGTTTGTAAAGGCAAATATCTCTTTCCATTCATCAATCCATGGAATCCATCCCATTGTTTCTTTTATCTCTCAGTGCTAGCCTTATCTACAGGCTGATCCACAACTCATTTGTAAAGACAAATTCAACATTCCTCTCATGGCCTATCTTGTTCTAACTGAAAAATGTAAGCAATATTCTTAACTCTAACTCTATTATGTCTGAAGCCAGGTTCTTGGAGCCTCGAAGGAAACACTAGCATGTCTTTCAACCTTCATTAGAACATGTACTACTTCTCTGGCGTCTAAGACCTTTTACTCACTAAAAGCACTTAAAACATATTCCATTTACTTACTTATTGTTCCCTCGTGCTACAACCTAAACCTTCACCTCTGCTTTATGTGTGAGAGGCTTAACATATTTCAATCCATCTCAAGACTTTAATTCAATCCCTGCACTCTGATCTCTCTCTGAAGGATTCAGAGAAACTCTTGACTTAGTGACTCCAACACATCCCCACACTGATTTTAGAGGAGTCGTGTGTCCCACACACAGCCCCGCTGTCATTCTGCCCAAGCACAGCTGCTCCAGTGTTCCCAATAAAGCTTCCCAGTTCACACCACTCCCGTTTATTGGGGGGCGGGATTGGGGAGGGACCTGGGGGGACCCCACTCCTTACAAATAGAAAATCCTGGATTTGGGTGAAACACTGGCTTGGGGTTTGCTTTCTTTTCCTCTTCCTTTTTGCCAACTCCTGCTGTTTTCTGTCTCACTGTGAATGCTAATTTTTGCTGTACACTTTCCCCCAGATAATTTAATTGCTTACCATATCAAATGTAACAGTTGTTCTTCACCTAAATTTAACACGAGCAGGTGCTACTTCTCTTTCAGGTTAAAATCAGAGCTTGAATGCAGGGATTTCAAAGTGAATAAATTACCTTTCCCTCTTTCAGTCCAAAGTGAGCTACTGCCACTTGCCCTTCCCTTCCTCTCCTGAACCACCGAGCAGCCCCACTGGGATGGCAGGAGCTGGGCCTGGGAACTGCTGCCTTTGGAGTTGCATCTCCTCCTCCCGTGGCCGCTGCTCAGAGCCCAGAAGTGCTCTGAGAACTTGAAGTTGTGGCAGCTGGGTTAGAGCCTACATGGGAGGAGGAGAAGGTTCACCAGAGCCCTTCTCCTGCCGTGCCAGCTCCAGGGCAAGGAGTGCAATGGAAGCCAGCCAATGTCCAAAGCCCATCTGCTCTGCCAGTTCCTGTGGGAATGAGCTGCTGCAGAGGGGAAGATTTGGGTGGGAATGTGGTTCTCTAAGAAGGCCATAACTAAATGCTTGCATGGGGATTTTGGCTTCTGGAGCAGTGGGGTAGGGCTGTTGTTGGTTCCTACCCCTCCATGCCATGATGATGTAAGGGGTGAGGGATGCCATGTGTGCTGTGCACTGGCAGTGATCCTCAAGAAATCCTTCTAATCCTCTCCTTCGAGCTAGTCAAGCTCCTGGAAATGACAGGACAGAAAAAGAAAAAAAAAAGCTCAGCTTTGTGCCCTCCTGCCCTTGTGGGGTGAGGGACAGGAGGCAGAGGTCCAGCTTGGTCTCTCTTTGAACTTTGCTTTGAGACAACACTGTCTGCTCCCACCACAAAGGCACAGAGGGTGCTCTTTGCCCCCACCAGTGGGAAGTGGCTCTGCTGAGCCCACTAAGAGTGCTGGAAGATGAGTCTGTGAACGAAACAGTTGAATATTGCCTAGAGGGGGGTAGGAGGCAGTAGATGTTGCCACCATTCTCTTTCCAGGATCCCACTGGGAGTACTTGAACTATCGACGATGAGAGAGAGATGGGGACACTGAATGGTGATCAAAATCCAATTTTTACTGAGCACTACATGTGCTTATATACCATTTACAGGAAGGCTGATAATATTTTCCTGCAATCACATAGACAAATCTTACACAGACAAACTCTCACATAGACAAACTTTACATTTGGACTTAGTAAAATCTTATTTCCCATAACCCAGACTTGATCCAGTCCTCTTGCAGTCAGGTGTCTGTTTGCTCTTGCCAGGCATCCTCGTTGTCAGGCTGCATTTGCTGATTCAATCTGCAGTACTATCAGTCTCATTTGCATTACCCATATCCACACCTCCCCCGTTTCTTTTAACTAAAAATAGACTCTTCACCGATTTGTCGATTAAATTCTTAACACACTGTAAAATACAAGGAATAACTACTTCAATGCATAATATGATGCCTAATACATACAAACCTATTTGAACTAAATTCCTAACCCAGCCAGTGAGTCCCCAGTGCCCTAAGAGCCAGTTCAGCCAGTCGTACCCATTATCTACCCGAAGTTTATTGACACCTTCTTTCAGGGCTTGAATGCTGGCATAGATGGGCTGGGAGTGGTCAGAAAGGTTAAGGCAACACATCCCATCGAATTCCTCAGCCACAGGCGGCGGCGGAGCTCGGAGGCGGCCCCAGCGCAGGTGGGAGCCGCGCTCGGTTGTGCGGGGGCTCGGGGCTCGCTGCGGGCCGAGGGGGCGGCAGGGGGCTCTGGCGGGTTGGTTGTGCCGGTGCCGGCCCGTGTTGGCGCTGGGCTGAGGGCGCTGCGGGAGCGGCTGCCCGCGGTCTCCTTCCCGCTGGGGCCTCGGCAGGAGCCGGTGCCGGAGCAGCGCTGGCTCGTCCCGGTTGCTGTGGGTGGCACAGAGGTGTCTGCCCTGTGCCCGGGGCTGTGCGGGAAAATTCCCGTGGCCAGAGGTTTGTGTGCCCGCAGGAGACAGAGGAGTCCTGTAAAAGTGACTTTATTCCTGAACAAAGAGAGAGGCCATGCGGCATTTGCCATGCGGTCTCTAAAACGCCGCCTCCTTTTTATCCTCATTTTTCCGTCTGCATCTCCCTCTCCCATTCCCCTCTGGCTGACGTTTTCGGAAAGTTCAGACTTCCCGATCCACCTACTGCATGTCCCCTCTTAATATGCACTCCTACTACGATATTAATCTTACTGCTTTCAATCCTTCCTTCTCTCATTTTCTCAAGAATTGCCTTTACTAACTTTTAATTTCCATTGACTCAATCTCTTTTCCTGCATCCTCTTTGGCGCAAGGTGTCGTGCATGGTAAAAAGCTGAGAGTTGCTGCAGCACGTCAGAGGAGCAGCAGCATTCGTTTAAGCCATGGTCTGCCAGGGAACCACGAAAATTTGTCCCATTCCCATCCTTTCCCTCTTTGGACTGGTACATGAACTAATTTCTTACTTCCTTTGTTATCTGTTTCACCACTTTTCGGTTATCATCTAGTCGCTAACAACAATTTGAATGATTTAATTTTCCACAAACTCCTCCTTCTTCTGTAAGTAGATAATCTGATTCCATCCCATGGTTAAATGTCTCGTTCCTCATTTCAGCGCCTTGGTCAGCAGGAAGGTCAGGAGCTGGAGCTGTCTGCTTGGTTATTATTTCAAGGATACTTTTTAACCTAATTATGCCACTCAAATTATGGATGGATTTTCTGTGTCCTGATATGAATTCGTTAGGGATCCCAGGGGCTGGTCCATGGTCTTGTAGGATTTGTTCTGGTGGCCGTTCATCTTTTTCCCTTTTTTGGGTGCTCCTTCCAGCCAGGGCTGCATCAATTGACCCCTTTTCTCTGATTAAATCATCAAATGTTTGGATTCCCAAGTGATTTCTCTGGACTAGCAAAAACACCTCATTGCTTTGGGGAGAGGGATGATCCCCCCACACACTTTTTCATGAAATTTGCTCAATATTCTCCGTTTGCTGTTTCCCTTCGCAGCTTAACCAATTTCTGTTGCAGTCAGATATCCTCACTGTGGGCTCTGCCTTTAGTTGTGCAAATTCCATCTGTGCAAGCAGGCAGAGCTTGGGGTGAGGGACAGAGGGAATCAGCCCAAATCCTCCCCCAGGCATGAAGAGTTTGGTAAATTGTCTGCGCTTTGTCTCAGCAGAGTTCGTTTGCATTTCTAAAGTTCCTCTCCTGGCTCTGCCTGGAATGAATCTTCTTTTCATCACAGCCCATCAGGTGACTCACATATTCTCTCCTTCCTCTCTCCCCTCCCCCCTCCCGCTGCTTTTCTTTTTTGGTCTCTTTTTAAAACAAGATTCTATTAAATATTACAGGGCTTTTGGTTTTGCCAAATGCAGCCTAAAGGTGAACAGTGAACATTACAAATTCCATACCAAAATTTTGCCATCACTAACAGCCACTCATAAACATACACAAAAAAAATCCCCAAAGGAATAAAGATTTTTTCTGCTTATTCCCCTAACACTAAAATGTGGTTCTCACACCCTTGGCCCAATCTTAACTGAAAATATAAATGTATGATTATTAAGAAAAACCATTCTAATGGTGTAATCTTGTCACCAAAACTGCAGGAGGACACAAAACTCTTCAACACCATTTCTACTGTTAGAGAATCAAGGCATTACTTGATTCCGGCCAGGATGTGCAGCAGAAATAATTTCAGCCATACATAGCCCGGGTGTGCAGAGAAAATCATTCCATGATACGTGAGTTTTACTAGATTTTCCCTTAACTTTTTACAGTCCAAAACCTATAGAAATCCATTGGTTTCATGTTTATTGCTTCCAAGTTGTACAATTTTAAGTATTCAATTTCCTATCGGCCCCGGATTTCTTCCCCTCTATATTAATTAGGTCCGCACTCCTGGATTTCCTTCTCAGCCTTTTGCAGACCAGGCATCTCCAACTATGCCAGGGGCAGTGTCTGGGGTGGGTGTTCCTTGATGTTTGCTGATGGCCTTAATGGTCGTTATCTTTGTGAGTATCTTTTGGGCTATTCCCAGTCTATTGAGATGTTAAACTCATCTCTGTTGAGTGCAGGAATATTCCTTAGAAATCTCTTTCAAATTCGTTTCCCCAATGCAAAGGCACATGAAGCCTGAGTAGAGAAAAGAGATTTTTAAATAATTTTAACTTGCTATATTTTCTGACCATGGAATCCCGGGCAGCCCAGTGTGTGAGTGTAACTGAGGGGCAGAGTGGAATTGTGCCGTTGTCTTCCCCAGCAGCTGTGGCAGTGCAGGCACAGAAAGCAGCGAAGCTCCAGCAGTGGCAGCAAGGATTGGCCCCAGTGTGTGGAGATGCCAAAGGAGGGTGCCCAGGCAGAGGATTTCAGCAGAGGATCTGTGGGCAGGCCCAGGGGCTTGGCCCGATGTGGAGCCCTGGCTGCTGCTGCGTTGCCTTCAGTGCAGGGTCAGTGGTGCCCTCCCATGCTGCTCCTGCAGCCGGGAAGTCCAAATTCCTTTGGCATGGCCCTATGTAACATCCACATCCCATTCCAATTTCTTTTCTGACTCTGGTAGAGCCATGGCAGGGATTCAATCACTTTGGATTTTTTCATTTTCTCAAGTTTTGTACTTTTTCTTATGTCCATACCATAATATTAAGGCTATCTGGGGTTAAAAAGTCATACAACATTCAGGCTGGAACAGAGAATCCTCAATGCAGGTCCTGCAATTCACTCTTAATCCCCTGAATTGTCCCAGCTCCATTTTAGTGCTGGGTAGTGTTAGTTCTGAGGTTGCCTGGTCCCTCCCTGGGTCAATGCACTACAAAGCTTCAGTTAAAATATGTCCCAAATATTTAACCTTTTTCTCCACCATTTGCACTTTTTTTTTCAAATAATCAAAGATGCTATTTAGCCTGAACATTCAGCCATTTCACAGAGGCTTCTTCTACCACTTCTTGTCCTCCTGATTGCAGCAAGTCATCCACATCCTGCATTAACCCAATCCCTGGGGGTGGGTGGGGTAAATTCTTGTGATATTTTCTGCAAGGCTTGCCCCAATAAGGCTGGTGCTTCCATGCATCCCTGCTGAAGGACCGTCCATGTCTTTTCCATTTTCCCTGGAAAAACAGTGACCCCATGGGCACAGGAGCTGTAGGAATTCTGCCATGGCCTTTGCCTTCCCCTTGGCCTTTTCCTCATCCCTTCTTGCATTCCCCTGCTGTGCCTTTGTGACCAAGTGCTCCAGGGGCTTCTTCTGCCCCTCCTGCAGCCCCCTCAGTGCCTGGGGGTGCTCATCCTCTGACAGCTGCTGAGCTTTCTGCTAAATCATTCCTTTCTGCAGTGACTCAAGGAAAATGCTTAAAAGCGAATCTGGATCCTTGCACGTCCAATGCCCATTTCCCAGCTGTTCCTTCGTGCTGCTCCTTGTGCTGTGGCTGCCGTGGCCAGCCCGTATCCCAGAGCCGGTGCCTGTCCTGCCGCAGTGTCCAAACGCGGCCCCCCCGGCGGGCAGGGCCGGCAGCTCCACGGGGCCGGGCAGCGGCCGGGGCGTCCCGCAGCCTCCTGGGGGCCGGGGGCCACTGCCGGGCCTGCAATTGCCGGGGGGTGCTGGGCTCAGGCAGCGCCTGGCGCTGTGTGGAACAGGCAGAGCAGTGAAGGGCAGCATGGACCAGTTGTTCTGGCAGGTCTGACGAGGTCTGGTTTGATACAGCACTCACAGAACTCTGCTCCACCTGTGACACTTCCACTTGCAGTAGATGACTGTTCCTCTTCACAATATCCAGCAAGGCAGGTCAAAGACACTTTTACCATTTTCATCTTCAAAAGGGAGAGGAAATCAGTAGCAAAATGAATTCAGCAGTCAGAGGTCCAGGGAAGAAACAAAAGAACAAAGAGTGGTGGAAAAAAACAGGTGGAGCAGTGATCCTTATCTGTGTGGGAGATATCCTCTGCTAATGGGCCATCTGTTAAAACCAGCTGGGGCAGTGTTCTTGATCTTTTCCACAACCCATCCTTCCTCCAGGAAGATATCTTCTGTTAATGGGCCATTGAGTGCCACTGCATGACTGATAAAATTCCATCATCCCATTGGGAGATGCTCCAGCCAGGGGGAGGAGCCAAGCCTTTCCTACCTAGATAAAATCTGAGATTTGGAACACCAAGGCAGCCCTCACCCACTGGTTTCCAGAGGACAAGAGCTACCAGACCTTTCTACAGCATCACTACTACAACAAGACCACTTCATCTGGACTGCTACCACCACCCTAACTAGCGGGGTGTCAGGTTGTATTCTGATTCAGTCAGTTGTTTTCTTTTGTACTATTGCATGGATTTTTTTCTCTTATATTTTTCTTATGAAATTCTATTTCTGACTTGGAGTCTCTCACTGGTTTTGCTTTCAAACCAGCACAATTTTGGGGGGGATTTTGGCTTAAGCTTGATATTTGGGGAGTTTTTGATCCGTGTCTTAAAGTTTGGAGGATTTTGGGTGGGAATTTTTGTGTTTGGGAGGTTATTACAGACACAAGATGCTCAATGACTTCCAGAGATGAACTTGGGCAAGGAGGAACACCCAGTTTATGGAGCTCTCTTCTTGTTATTTCCCCCTAAACCAGGAATTTTCATTCCCCAGGTGTGCGGGGATGGAGGAGGCAGAAAAGCCCCGGAGATCCCTCATGAGGAGGAGCTGCAAACCCAGCCCAGGGAGCTGCGAGGAGGAAAGACCCTCCCTGAGCCGGGAAGGCGGCCGGAGATCCAGGCAGAGCTCAGAGCTGGTGGAGAAGCCTCATGGAGGGGAGAAGCCCCACAAGTGCTTGGAATGTGGGAAAGGTTTCAGCTACAGGTGCAGGCTGATCTGGCACCAGAGGATCCACACTGGGGAGAAGCCCTATGAGTGTGGGAAATGCAGGAAGGGTTTTAGCAACAGCTCCAGCCTGCTCAGGCACCAGGTGGTCCACACAGGGGAACGGCCCTACACCTGCTTGGAATGTGGGAAGAGCTTTGGATGGAGCTCTGACCTGAGAAAACACCAGCGCATCCACACTGGGGAGAGGCCCTACGAGTGTCCTAAGTGTGCGAAGAGGTTTCAGACCAGCTCCAATCTCCTCCTACATGAGCGGATTCACACAGAGGAGAGGCCCTTCCGCTGCCCCGACTGCGGGAAGGGATTCAACCGCAACTCCACCCTCACTGTCCACCGGCGCATCCACACTGGGGAGAGGCCCTACGAGTGTCCTGAGTGTGGGAAGAGCTTCTCCAGGAGCTCTCACTTGACCCAACACCAACGGAGGCACCACTAAGGGAAGCCCTGTGAGTGCCCCGAGTGTGGGAAGAGCTTCGTGCTCTGCTCCAGCTCCATCCCCCATGGGAGGATCGGTGTTGGATGATCCCCAGTGACGCCCGTTGGGCAGAGCCCTGGTGATCCGTGGTCCTGGTGATCCGTGTTGGGTGCGTGGGAATGGGTTGGAGAGATTTCTTTCCCTTCTGCTTGTACTGCTGTAATTTAGTTGGTAATAAATTCCCTCGCTGTGCCCAGGCTGGCTCTGTTGTTCCCGTGCCGGTGCTCGGGCCGGGATCTCTCCTGTTCCTTCTCTCACTCCCGGGCCTCTCCTCAGCCAATCAGAGAATGCAATGAAGAAGATCCAGCCAATCAGAGAGAGCAGCTGTGATGACTCACCGGTTGCCGGGCAGACCCGCAGCACCCAGTGTTCCCCACCTGGACCCCACCCTCCCCGCCCAATCACGATCCCCCCGCGGGGTTCCCTCGAGTCCCTCCCCAGTCCCACCCCACAATAAACGGGAACAGCCGCGTGTGGGCAGAGTGACAACGGGGCTGGAGAGGACACAAGATCTCCCCCAAAATCAGCGAGGGGACGAAGCAGGGGGTCCTGGCTGGGCCTGAGGCCACGGGGAGGGGCTGCAGCCACTGCTGGTTCAGGAGCTCTGTGGGCCGAGAAAAGGGGGTAGCACCTGACTGGGGGCCCGAGGGGGTGCACACACGCTCCAAGGGACCCCCTCTCACCTTCTTGCACAGGTAGAAGCCGAGTCCCAGTGCCAGGAAAACAAAGCCCAGCATGAAGCCCCTGATCCTCATCAGCATTTTGCGGCGGGCAGTGTCTGGCAGCATCTCTGGGGGTCCACAAGGGTTAGGATCTCACAAAACCTCTCACAGACACCCCAAGCCCCTCCAAGCACCCTCTCAATTGTCCCGAGCCCACCCAGGACCCCTTAAAACCTCCTCCCCATCTCTTCCCAACCTCCCCAGCACTCACCAAAGCCCCTCCTATCCCTCTCAGGATCCCATAACCTCCTCTCACTTTCTCCCCACTGCCCCCGGACCCTTTCCCAGTCCCACCAGGACTCACAAAGACCTGTCCCAGTCTCTTCCCAGCACAACCAACCTCATTCCAACCCCTGCTTTCCAATCCCTGATCTTTTTCCAACCCCTCCAGACTCACTCAAACCCCTCCTAGTTACACCCAGCACCCCCAAACTCCCTCCCAGTTACTCCCAGCACACCCCAATCCCCCTCCCATCTCCCCCAGTGCCTCCCCTACTACCCCTGCACTGTGGGGTTCGGGCCGTGCCCCAGTGCCGGCTCAGGGGGTGCTGCACCTGGAGCTGGAGCTGGCCCCGTATCGGGGGGGTCCAGCAGCACCAGGAGCTGGTAGAAATCCAGTCCCCACTGGGGACCAGGTCGGTGGCCACCACGTGGCCCGAGAGCTCCTGCTGGCCCTGGAACCAGCTCAGCTGGATGTCGGCAGGGTAGAAATCCATCATGGAGGAGAGCAGGCAGCTGGGTCTGGGTTGTGAGCTCAAGGGCAAGAGTGAGATGGGCACTGGGAGAGAGTGGGGACACACTGGGATCAGCTGGGAGGACCTGGGAGAGAGGGGAGAGGGCTGGTGTGGAACTGAGAGGGACTGAGAATGAAATTGGAGAGAGTGGAGGAACACTGGGACAGAGTGGAGTGGATTGGGGCAATGGGAGAAAGAGTGGAGTTTTCAGATTGTACTGAAAAGCTTTTGGAAAGGACTGGGAGGGCACTGGGAGAGAGCAGAGAGATTTGGGGGAGCACTGGGATGCACTGGGAGAGAGGGTGGAGGTCTGGGAGTGGACTGGGAATGCAATGGCTGTGGATTCAGAGGAATTGGGAGGGACTGTGAGGACACTGGAAGAGATGGGGTGGACTGGGAGAGCCATCAGATTCACTTGGGGTGTGGGGGCAGGAGACCACAGGGATGGGTATCTTAGTTTGAGAGACAGTTTTAAAGAGGACATTAGTTTTGTCTCCTCTATAGGGTTCCAATAATACCTTTCCACCAATAGGTAATAATTAGTAGATGAAAGTGGAAAAAAACCTCCAACAGTTACTAACAAACAGTAAGTCCACAAGGCAAAGGGGTAAAAAAGTAAATGATTTCTAAATATTAAATTGTCAGACCTTACCCCACGCACATACCTGGGACAAAAGACCCAAAATTCCCCGCTCACCACACTCGGTACAGGTGGCGCCGACTTCTTCCCCAGGGGAAAAACCAACCAGGGGCTGTCCCGAAGGAGAGGAAAGCCCGGGGCTCGCCTGCCCTTGAACTCCTCCCCAGCCGGGCTCCGCGGGCACGGTCCCGGCAGGCGAAGCAGCGGGGCTGAAGCCTCGGGCTGTTTTCTCTCCCGGCTCGGCCCGGCTCGCAGCGGCTTTGGGCTGCAGCGGCGCCGCTCCGCTCCTGCCGGCGCGGAGCCCCCGGGCTGCGACACAGCAGCTGCTCAGTTCGCCTCCAGGCACGGCAAGGCTGCCTCTGCATCCTCTCCGAGCCAAGAAAAGGGGAAAAATCCTTTGTTTGCTTGGGGCAAAACCGCTTCTCAGGCAAACAGAAACCCACGGTGCACAGAGGGAGCCGCGGAAAACCCGAGCAGCGAGGCTTCAAAACGCCCGCGGAATGAACAAGGAGCCTCTCCCCGCCCCGGCCCCGCACACATCCCCTCCCGGGCTGCCGGGGTTTAGATACAATAACCATTCTTTGGGCACAAAGCAGAGGATCATGGAATTACCATCACAATAACTCACTGCAAGAGAATCGTGTATACAATAATCACATGTATCTATCTATCTATAAAAGCACGTACTGCACTCTGGATACAGCAATGTGCTCTAGGACAGGAGTGGAGAGGATGAACGGACACCAGGGGAGATGGGGAATGTACGGACACAGCAAACCCTCCAAGGTCTTTAACCTCATTGCCAGCTTTTCCGTGTTTCAAGGGCCTTGAATGCTGGATTTCAATGAACTGAGATGTCATTGTGAAAAGCAGAGCAGTCTGGAACCAGACACTGCTGCTGGAGTCAAAGTCTGGACTTGTCACATCTCAGAGTTCAAAATATATTGAATAAACAGCTCCCACAACATTTCCCAGCCCATCCGTCCTCACACATAACAAAATACAATGGAATTCTTTCTAAAGGGTAAAAAATAAAGTAAAATGAACATTGGAAAAGATAGAAAGTCACATTGAGAAAATACAAAATAATGAAGTGTGTTTAGAAAAGCCGGCTGTGATTTCTCAGGTATTGGGCTCAGTGTCAGCCCAGAGCCGGGCTCTGTCTCCCAGGTGCCCAAGTGCCCGGGCCAGCTCTGAGCAGCCTCTCCCGGCTCTCCAGCCCGGCTTTGCCCCGGCTCTGCCCCGGGCAGGCACTCGGTGTTTCCGTGGTGCCCCTGCCCCGCTCAGCTCCCCGTGCCCTGCAAAGGCGCCGAGGCTGCGCTCGGTGCCCCTGGGTGTCACTGAGCGAGGCACTGACGAGCCCCGGTGCCCGGGCACAGCCCTGAGGGACACCCCTCGTCCCCGGCCTCCCGCGGGACACGGAGCCACTGCCCACAAGGCCCTGGCACGTCCGGCCCGGCCAATTCCTCCTGCCCCGGCCAGCCCGGGCTGCAGCCCCAGGGCTCTGCAGGCCGGGGCTGGGGCTGCCGGCTCCCACCGTGGCCAAAGCCTCCCAGGGCTCTGGCCACGCCAGGGGCTACAAGGCCACGAGGCCGGGGCTGCTCCGGGCCGCTTCCAGGCTGTCCCTCTGCTCTTGGGTGCCGGGGGTGGCCCTTTGTGACACGGGCGTGTGTCAGGGCCCTCGGTGATGCGGGACATTGTGGTGCTGTCATGAATGAGAGCGTTTGAGATCGCTTAAAAATCGGTGACAAGGGCATGAACAAAAGTCAGATTTAATATTGAGCGACAAAATACAACAAGTTTGATGGCAAGATTCACTAAGCAGCACTTAAACTTCTCCCTTAATTTGTCCCTTAACTTATACCTTAGCCCCAGCAATCCAACAGAGGTACAACAATGAACTAGTACCTGACTTAGCTTATAACTTACCGTTAACAATTCAACAGAGCACTAACACTTAACAGCATTTAACCTAACTTACAGCTATAACTTCCATGTTGTACTTAGTAATTTAATGGAAGAACAACACTTAGCTTATGACTTACATTTAAAAACTTAGCAAAACATTTAACAATTACAGCGTTAAAGTAAGTTCATAACTATAACTAAACCTTGCTTACAGGCCTAACTTAGATATCCACACTACTTCCTCATCTAGGAAAGGTGTATTTCTCCCAGATTTGCTATAGTATATGTGCAGGGGCACACACACAGACAGAACAGTCAGTGCAAACAAGGTACCTGTGAAAAATTCCCCCGAGAGCTCAGTGAAATCCTCCCTTCAGATGTTTTTGCATCTCCCACTGCCCGAAGGATGGGGCCTTGAGCAGTGAGGGTATGGGCCCAGGACACGTCGTGTTTCAGCGATCCTCCAGGCACAGCAAAGCCGAGGGTTTGCTGGCTCTGAGAGGCCACTCAGAGGGAGACTGCTGGTCACAGCCCACGGTGGCCCAGGAGAGCTCAAAGGTCTCCTTTTGGATTTCTGTTGAGAGGGTCACAACAGAGTGGGCTCCAGTCATAACCATGTTTCATCCCAGCCTCAGTCTGGGTGGGCACTTTCTCTAGGAGTGGGGGAATGCTTCCCCACACTGGGATCTCAGGGGTGCCCATGGCCTGGGTGATGCTGGCCTGATGCCAGGCACCCACCAAAGCCACTCTGACCCTGCCCCTCCAGCTGCAAGGGAAGAGAAAGTTTAACCAGGAGCTCCAGGATCAGATTAAGATAGGACGAGCGAACACAGCAAACAGCAAAATGGGTGTCACAGACACAGCCTGGGCACAGCGAGGGAATTTATTAACAATCAAATCATAACAAATGAAGGAAAAGAGAGAGAAATCTCTCCAACAACTTCCCCCCACCCAGTGGGGTCACCAGGACCACGGATCACCAGGGCTCTGCCCAACGGGGGTCACTGGGGATTATCCAACACCGATCCTCCCATGGGGGATGGAGCTGGAGCAGAGCACGAAGCTCTTCCC
Organism: Sturnus vulgaris; assembly: GCF_052056855.1. Lineage (NCBI taxonomy): Eukaryota > Metazoa > Chordata > Aves > Passeriformes > Sturnidae > Sturnus > Sturnus vulgaris. The sequence continues at coordinate 7,285,093 of NW_028276185.1, read as the reverse complement.
ACACTCGGGACACTCACAGGGCTTCCCTTAGTGGTGACTCCGTTGGTGTCGGGTCAAGTTAGAGCTCTGTGAGAAGCTCTTCCCACACTCAGGACACTCGTAGGGCCTCTCCCCAGTGTGGATGCGCCGGTGGACAGTGAGGTTGCCATGTTGCTTGAAGCCCTTCCCGCAGTCGGGGCAGCGGAAGGGCCTCTCTTCTGTGTGAATCCGCTCATGTTTGAGGCAATTGGAGCTTCTCTGAAACCTCTTCCCACACTTGGGACACTCGTAGGGCTTCTCCCCACTGTGGATGCGCTGGTGGTATCTCAGGGAGGACATCCACCCAAAACTCTTCCCACATTCCAAGCAGGTGTAGGGCCGTTCCCCTGTGTGGATCACCTGGTGCTGGATCAGGGTGGAGCTGTTGCTGAAGCTCTTGCTGCATTCCCCACACTCGTAGGGCTTTTCCCCAGTGTGGATCATCTGATGCTGGATCAGCCTGCACTTGTAGCTGAAACCCCTCCCACATTCCAAGCACTCGTGGGGCTTCTCCCCTCCAGGAGGCTTCTCCACCAGCTCTGAGCTCTGTCTGGATCTCTGGCCACCTTCTTGGAACAGGGAGGGTCTTTCCTCCTCGCAGCTCCCTGGGCTGGGTTTGCAGCCCCTCCTCATGAGGGATCTATGGGGCTTTTCACTGTCCTCCATCCCCCCACGCCTTGGGAATGAAAAATCCTGGTTTGGGGAAAAAACAGGAAGAGAGCTCCATAAACTCCTTGCCCAAGTTCATCTCCAGAATTCAGGAGGACTGGGCATGTCATGTCTGTAAGAACCTCCCAAACACCAGGATTCAGAACCAAAAACCTCCTGTCTTTGTTTGAAAGACAGGGGTCTGTTAAGAAAGGCAGGAACCTCTCTTTAAAATGGTGAATGTAAACCCCCTCCCTCCAAGTTATTTTAATTTTGAAATTAAGGGGCTCTCAGGGAAAAATATGGGAATAGAAATTACAGTTCTTTAAGAGGAAAAATTAAAATGGAACTACAGCATTACAAAGAACAAACCCAAAACACTGACTGAGTCAGAATACAACCTGACACCCCGTCAGTCAGGGTGTTGGTAGCAGTCCCATTAAATGGTGGCTGCAGTCCTCCTGGATGACAGATGTGGTTCTGTTGAGCACTGGTCCTCTAGAAGGGTGCAGTTTTCCTCCAAAGGTTCAGTGATGAAAAATGGAAATGTCTGGTTTTTCCTCTGGAATTCAATGGAAAAAGGCTGCCTTGGTGTTCCAAATCTCAGATTTTATCCAGGTAGGAAAGGCTTGGCTCCTCCCCCTGGCTGGAGCATCTCCCAATGGGATGATGGAATTTTATCAGTCATGCAGTGGCACTCAATGGCCCATTAACAGAAGATATCTTCCTGGAGGAAGGATGGGTTGTGGAAAAGATAAAGAACAGTGCCCCACCTGGTTTTAACAGAGGGCCCATTAGCAGAGGATATCTCCCATGGAGACAAGGATCACTGCCCCACCTGGTTTCCACAGCTCATGAAGAGGTCACAGAATACATCATTTTGGGCATATCCTTCCATTGTAACCTAGCACAGTCCGGGGCTAAGTTTCTGAACTTTAAAATCGATTTTAGGGGTTTAAACACTCTTAAGGCACTTAAAATATATTCTTATTTAATACTAAAACTTCTTCTTCATATCTATGTGATTAAATAATATTCCTACTGAATTAAAACTAAAACTTAACCTTCTACTTCATGTCTGTGTGGCTTAATATATTTTAATTTCTCTAAAGGCTTTAATAAAATCCCTCCATTCTTTTCTCTGAGTGACTCAGAGAGGCTTCTAATTTTACACATTCCAACAGGCTCTGACATTGGAGTGGGGCCCCACAGGGAAGGACTTGGGGAGCCCATATTAGGGAAGATCCTGCTGCTTTCTGCCACTTTTAGGGGGTTATAAACAGCTTTGGGGGATTTCCCGGTTAGTTTATGGGCAGATGTGACCTCCTTTTTGGGAGAATCCTGATGATTTCCACCAATTTTGGGGGTTCTAAACGCCTTGTGGTGGACTCACTCCCGTGGGTTCTGGTGCCGCCCGCCCACGCTTCCAACTGGTCCGGACTGGTGCTCCCAGTGCCGCGTGGGGCGGGGCCGCGGGGACCCCCCCAGGGCACAGCGCGGCTGCTTTGGGGCTGGCGGCACCGCCCGGCGCTGGGCATGGGGCGTGTCGGGGGAGCTGGGGCCCTACTGGTGCTACTGGTGCTGCTGGGAGCTCACCTGTCTGGGGGCCAGCGGGACTCGGGTGAACGTGTGTGCTCCCTCCGGGGACCCCCAGCCCGGTGTCACTCTGCCCCCGAACGGCTGCTCCCAGTATTCCCAATAAAGCTTCCCAGTTTGCCTGGTCCTGTTTATTGGGGAAGGACTTGGAGGGACCTCACAGGGGGAGTCATGGTTGGGGAGGGGGCAGAACAGGCCCTGGCATGGATTGGGAATGGGGACCTCCAGGAATTGTCGTGTCCCCCCCTTGTCACCCCGCTCTGGGGGACCTTGGGAGGACCCTGAAACACAACACAGCACCGCCCCAACCCTAAAGGTGCCAGGACCCCAATAAACAAACAGGGGAATTTGAGGAGGGGGCACATGGGGGGCGCCCAGGCTGAGCCAAGAGCCCAGCTTTGCCCCAGCCCGACCTGCCCTGGCTCCATCCCAGCTCCTACCATGGGATAGCATGATGTTGGGAAAACGGGGGGGCAAGGATGAGCACTAGGCCCCGGGCGAGCATGAAAACAGATGGAGGCGGAGGAGGAGGGCTCAGGAAGGACTGGGAGAAGGGATGGAGAGGAAGCAGGACTAGAAAGGAGAAGGACTGGGACCCCTCCCAATGCAATTTGTGCATCCCATCCCCCTGCCCAACTATACAAAGGTTCCCCTTCTTTTCCCCTGCTCACCCACCCCTTCCCCACTGCCCCCCAGTCAAACACTCCCATCCTCCATGCTTGTTTTTAATGCCTTCAGGCCCCTCCTGCTACATTTGGGGTCCCATTCCCCTTTCCCTCAATTCAGGCACCTCTTGAAAGCTTCTTTCTGGAAGGAATCCCTGAATTTTGGGATTTTTGGGGTGTAGTTTTTGAGGAGGACAGCTCTGTCTGGCTTTCCCCTCCCTGTTGTGGCCTCTCAGCTGCCCCCGACACCCTGGGGGTGCTGGGATTTCCCTGCTGGGGACAAGGACGTTCATTCCCTTCCAGGAGCCCAATGCCCGGCTGGGGCTCCAGGGCAGGGGGTCCTTGAGCAGCTGCCCCAGAACCTCCGCCAGGGTCTCCCAGTGCAGCCGGAGCCGCTCGGCCTGGGGTCCCCAAAGGCCTCAGCGAGCCCCAAGTCCCTGCCAGGAACCCTCAACTCCCTCCAAGCCAGCATCCCCCACAGCCCCTGCAAGTTCCCCCCATGGCACCGGCCGTGGCCGTGTCCCCACATGTCACTGGCCATGTCCCACCATGTCCTCACCCATGGCTGTGTCTCCACCATGTCACTGTCCCCCCGTGTCCCCACTCATGTCTCAGTTCAGTAACTTTATTTTTACCCCAGTGTTGGATGTTTTAAAGGGATGAAGAGAAATGAAAAGCAAATCCAGGCCAAAAGAAAATGATTTCTGTGTCCCTGCTGGCTGAGGATCCACGTGCTTGGGTGGGAGGGAAGAACCTTTTCTGGAAGAATTTCCACCTCAATGTCTCCAAAATCTAGTTCTTTGCCCCAGTCCATCACCATTTTCCTATGGAAGGCACTCTTTAGTAATAGGAAATCAAAACTGTGAGATCACCGAGGTTGGAAAGGACCTCCAAGACCACTCAGTATTCCTGGATGCCACCAGAAGGTAGGAATGAAGATAGAGGATTTTCTGGGCTTGAAATTCAAAAAATCTGCTCTCCCCAAGGAATTCCCAATGTCACTTTGGGTCCCGATGGACGTTCCTGCACCTACATTCATCCCTATGCCCAAAGGGAGACAGGAAGATGTGGAGCCCACCCAGCCAGGTGTCTTCCCAACACGGATCACCAGGACCACGGATCACCAGGGCTCTGCCCAACGGGGGTCACTGGGGATCATTCAACACCGATCCTCCCATGGGAGATGGAGCTGGAGCAGAGCAAGAAGCTCTTCCCAAATTCAGAGCACTTATAGGGATCCCCTTAGTGGTGGCTGCGTTGGTGTTGGGTCAAGTTAGAGCTCTTTGAGAAGCTCTTCCCACACTCAGGACACTCGTAGGGCCTCTCCCCAGTGTGGATGCGCCGGTGGACAGTGAGGTTGCCATTTTGCTTGAAGCCCTTCCCGCAGTCGGGGCAGCGGAAGGGCCTCTGCTCTGTGTGAATCCGCTCATGTTTGAGGCAATTGGAGCTGGTCTGAAACCTCTTCCCACACTTGGGACACTCATAGGGCCTCTCCCCGGTGTGGATGTGCTGGTGTCTTCTCAGGTTGGAGCTCCATCCAAAGCTCATCCCACATTCCAAGCAGGTGTAGGGCCGTTCCCCTGTGTGGATCACCTGGTGCTGCATCAGGATGGAACTGTGTCTGAAGCTCATCTCACATTTCCCACATTTATAGGGCTTTTCTCCAGTGTGGATCTTCTGGTGTTGCTTTAGGTTGCCCTTCAGGGTGAAGCCCTTCCCACATTCCCCACACTCGTAGGGCTTTTCTCCAGTGTGGATCATCTGGTGCCGAATCAGCCTGGAGCTCCACCTGAAACCCTTCCCACATTCCAAGCACTCGTGGGGCTTCTCCACTCCATGAGGCTTCTCCACCAGCTCTGAGCTCTGCCTGGATCTCCAGCCGCCTTCCCGGCTCAGGGAGGGTCTTTCCTCCTCACAGCTCCCGGGGCTGGGTTTGCAGCCCCTCCTCGAGAGGGATCTCCGGGGCTTTTCCTCGTCCTCCATCTGCCAATGCCGTGGGAATGAAAAATCCTGGTTTGAGGAAAGAACAAGAGAAGACAGCTCTTTGGACTGGGAGTTCCTCCTTGCCAAAGTGCAAATCATGAAGTCACCGTGCATCTTGTGTCTGTAAGAACCTCCAAAACATCAAGATTCAGCACAAAATCTCCAAACATCATGACAAAGATCAAAAACTCTCCAAACATCAAGACTCAGCCAAAACTCCCTGCAAAATATAAGGATTCAGGCCCAGCAAAAAAAACAAAGAATCAACTTTTAGGCTAAAAAAGCTCAGAAACACCAAGGTTCACCCCTCTGAAAATCGTGGATCCTCCACTCCAGTCACCTGCTGAATGCGTGTGTGGGGTGGGGGGCAATGCCCTGTGACTGGAGGGACGCTGTAGATACAGGGAGGTTTGGAATCTTGTGCTACTTCCCGTTTCAACTTCTCCTTCTCCTCCTGTGAACCTGCTCTTCCTCACATTCCTCTCCCTCCTATTCTTCTTCGACCTCTTGCACAATCCCACCTTCTCCTCCCTCGGGCATCCTTTGACCATTTTGTTCTTCAACCCTGCTTCTCCTTCCCTTCTCCTGCTGCCCCCAGGCCCAGCACCCACTGCCGGCTCCCTCTTCCCCCCAAACCCACAGCATCCCAGCGCAGGGGCAGCGATGGAGCTGGGGCAGTGACTACAGTGGGATCTTCGGGGACTAAACATGGCAGGGCACCCATGGAGGGTAGAAAGGAAAAGCCAGGAAGGGCTCCTGGCCAAAGGGATGATGATCCCAAAATATCTCTGAAGGGTCCCTTCGGAACACGTTGAGGGAGTTTGCACATTCTCCCAGAGGTAATCAAGGACATGGACACCCAGGGAGGCATTAAGGAAAGTCGAGAAGGGATGGAAGGTGTCGGTGTGCTGGGAAGGGATTGGGTGAAGGGGAGTGTGCAGGAATATGGTTCAGGAAAGAGGCAGCAGGAAAAATCTATGTGGGGAAGAAAAAGGATGAAGGGAAAGAGGAGGAAGAAAAAAATACTAAGGATGGGGATGTTTTCCAGCAGGCTCTTAGCCTTAAGAGTTGCCAGCTGCTGCAGATCCTTTGTATCCCCGGTTGCCAGGACAGGCACACAAGGAGGTCAGGATTGCAGGGGGTTTCTCTGTGCTGGGCAGCGGCAGGAGCGGGCGCAGAGGGGCGGCACCGGGAGCACGGGCTGGGGGCCTGTGGGGAGCTGCGGGGCCGGGCCAGGGCTGTGGGGCAGCCGGGGCTCAGCGCCGGGCGCTGCCTGAGCCCAGCACCCCCCGGCAATTGCAGGCCCGGCAGTGGCCCCCGGCCCCCAGGAGGCTGCGGGACGCCCCGGCCGCTGCCCGGCCCCGTGGAGCTGCCGGCCCTGCCCGCCGGGGGGGCCGCGTTTGGACACTGCGGCAGGACAGGCACCGGCTCTGGGATACGGGCTGGCCACGGCAGCCACAGCACAAGGAGCAGCAGCACAAAGGAACAGCTGGGAAATGGGCAGTGGACGTGCAAGCATCCAGATTAGCTTTTAAAGACTTCGTTTGGGTCAGTGCAGAAAGGAATGATTTAGCAGAAAGCTCAGCAGCTGTCAGAGGATGAGCACCCCCAGGCACTGAGGGGGCTGCAGGAGGGGCAGAAGAAGCCCCTGGAGCACTTGGTCACAAAGGCACAGCAGGGGAATGCAAGAAGGGAGGAGGAAAAGGCCAAGGGGAAGGCAAAGGCCATGGCAGAGTTTCTACAGCCCCTCAGGGATGAACCCCAGGGCCCAAGGGGGCCCCAGCACCCAGGGGCTCTCACATCCTTACACCATCTTCAACCAGGTGCCCTCCTCACACTGACACCATTCAGTCCTTGATGGCAAAGATGCTTTCTGGGGATGCCCACTGACACAGGATGGTAAACTGGATTTTGCCTTCGAGAGGGAACAAGAGATAGAAGGGAAAATGGGAAAGACATGGACGGTCCTTCTGCAGGGATGCACGGAAGCACCAGCCTTATTGGGGCAAATCTTGCAGAAAATATTATAAGAATTTATCCCTAGGATTTACCTAGAAATTGGGTTAATGCAGGATGTGGATGACTTTCCCCAGTCAGGAGGACAAGAAGTGGCAGAAGAAGCCTCTGTGAAATGGCTGAATGTTCAGGCTAAAAAGCATCTTTGAGTATTTGAAACAAAACAGGAAATGGTGGAGAAAAGGGTTAAATATTTGGGACATATTTTGACTGAGGGTTTGTGGTGTATTGACCCAGAGAGGGACCAGGGAATCTTAGAAGTAATCCAGGACTAAAAAGCAGATGCAAGAATTCTGAGGATTAATAGGAAATTTGAGGACCTGGATTGAAGATTCTCTGCTCTAGCCACAACATTTTATGACTTTTTAAACCCAAATATCCTAAATATTGTGGTATGGACAGGAGAAAAGGAAAAAACCTGAGAAAATGAAAAATAACAAAATGATTGGTGCCCCAGCTATGTCTCCTCCAGACTGAGAAAAAGAAATTTGACTTCTATGTGTGTTATAAGTGTACATTATATTATTGAGTTTTTGCAAATATTAAAATGAATGCTATATGCTGGAAAACATTGCTGTATGAATATAGTTTCTTTTAGTTCTGCAATTAAAAAAACTTAGAAATACTTGTGTGATAAATATATTTTTCTTGGAGTATAATGTAAAAATCTTTTGTTCATGTAACAAATTTGGATAATGGTAAAAAAGATAATCAGGAAATTCTTCACATTCCCGGATTATGGGGCGCCAAAACCCCAGGGAAGGAAAAAATAGTGATTTACAGGTTGGAGGGGAATGATTCTGAATAATGCATGAAGGTCTATGAATATGCAACATGTTGCTGCATTTAGGAAGTGTTTTCTGAGTCAGTGTGTGCCCTTGGCTGAAGGCCAAGCATCCGGCCATTATAACCTTTGGCCAGAGCCAGGGCAGATATTCAATTATCTCCCTTGGAATTGATCTTTGCAATTCCTTACCCTGGGAATTCTCCCCCTAGTGCGGGCTGGAGATAAGGGATGTATATTTCAAGCAGTCTGTGGCCAGAATCCTGTCTCTTGTGAAATCTCTGCCACAGGAAGCTGGGCTGGCACAGAGCCTGCCTTGGCACTTTGCTGTTCACAGCATCCACCCAGGACTCTGCCTCTCAATTACACTCACATACTGGGCTGTCCGGGATTCCATTGTTGGAAAGTATACCAAATTTAAATTTTTTTCACATTTCATTTTACTAGTCAGGCTGGGTTTGCCTTTCTCTCAGGAAAGAAATTTTAAAAGTTTTTTTTTTAAGGGATGTTGCACCACTCAACAGAGATGAGTTTAACATCTCAACAGACTGGGAATAGCCCAAAAGATTCCCACAAAGATAACAACATTCAACAAAACATCAACGAAACATCAGCAAACATCAAGGAACACCCACCCCAGACACTGCCCCGGCATAGATGGAGACACCTGGTCTGGAAAAGACTGAGAAGGAAATCCAGGAGTGGGACCTCATTAACATCATAGGAGGAGAAATCCAGGTTCAATAGGAAACCAAACACTAAGAACTACACAACCTGGAAGCAATAAACACTAAACCAATAGATTTCAATGGGTTCAGACTGTAAAATTTCAGGAAAAATCTAGTAAAATTCACATCTCATGGAATGATTTTCTCTGCACACCCGGGCTATGTGTGGATGAAATGATTTCTGTTAATAATCCTGACCAGAATCAAGAAATGCCTTACTCTCTAACACTAAAGATATTGCTGGAGTGTTTTTTATTGTCCCTGCAGTTTCAGTGACAAGATTACACCATGAGAAAAACTTTTCACATTAATCGTACTTTTAGATTGTCAGTTAGGTTTGGGCCAGGGGTGTGACAAGCAATTTTTACTCCTAGGAGAAGAGGTAGAAAAGACTTGATTGCATTGGAATATTTTTTATATATTTGTGGTGGCTCTTAATAACGGCAGAATTTCAGAATGGATCTTTAGAAGCTCACCTTTAAGTTGCATTTTGCAAACCTAGAAGAGTATTAATGGTGAGGCTTTAACGCATAAACTGTTAAGAAAAAATCGTTAAAAAAATAAAAAAGAAAAATAAAGCAGGTTGTGAGGGTGGACGTGTGAATCACCTAAAGGCTGCTCTGGAAGAAAATCCTAGTTCCAGGCAGCCAGGAGAGGAGTTTTAGAAATGCAAATTAACATTGCTCTGGAGAAGTGTGGACAATGCCCAAGGGCCTTCTTGCCAGGGGGAGGAATTTCCCTGAGTCCATCTGCCCCTCACCCCCAGCTCTGCCTGCTTGCACAGATGGAATTTGCACAACTAAAGGCAGAGCCCATAGTGAGGATATCTGACTGCAACAGAAACTGGTTAAGCTGCAAAGGGAAACAGCAAACGGAGAATATTGAGCAAATTTCATGAAAAAAAGTGTGTGGGGGGGGATCATCCCTCTCCCCAGAGCACTGAGGTGTTTTTGCTAGTCCAGAGAAATCACTTGAGAATCCAAACATTTTATCATTTCATAAGATAAAAGTGGTCAATTGATGCAGTCGTGGCAGGAGGGAGCACCCAAAAAAGGGAAAAAGATGAACGGCCACCAGAACAAATGCTACAACACCATGGACCAACCCCTGGGATCCCTAACGAATTCATATCAGGACACAGAAAACCCATCCATAATTTGAGTGGCACAATTAGGTTAAAAAGTATCCCTGAAATAATAACCAAGCAGACAGCTCCAGCTCCTGACCTTCCTGCTGACCAAGCCGCTGAAATGAGGAACGAGACATTTCACCATGGGATGGGATCAGATTATCTACTTACAGATGAAGGAGGAGTTTGTGGAAAATTAAGTGACGCAAACGGCGGTTTGCAAACAGATGATAACCGAAAAGTGGTTCAACAGATAGCAAAGGAAATATGAAAATATCTCGTATTCCGGAGAAAGGATGGGAATGGGACACGTTTTCGTGGTTCTCTGGCAGACCACGGCTTAAACGAATGCTGCTCCTCCTCTGACGTGCTGCAGCAACTCTCAGCTTTTTACCATGCACGACACCTTGCGCCAAAGAGGACACAGGAAAAGAAATTGAGACAATGGAAATTAAAAGTTAGTAAAGGCAATTCTTGAGAAAATGAGAGAAGGAGGGATTGAAAGCAGTAAGATTAATATCGTAGTAGGGGTGCATATTAACAGGGACATGCAGTAGGTGGATCGGGAAGTCTGAACCTTCCAAGTATCTCAGCCAGAGGGGAAAGGGAGAGGGAGACGCAGACGGGAAAATGAGGATAAAAAGGAGGCTGCGTTTTAGAGACCGCATGGCAAATGCCGCATGGCCTCTCTCTTTGTTCATCAATAAAGTCACTTTTACAGGACTCCTCTGTCTCCTTTGGGCACACAAACCTCCGGCCACCGGAATTTTCCCGCACAGCCCCGGGCACAGGGCAGACACCTCTGTGCCACCCACAGCAACCGGGACGAGCCAGCGCTGCTCCGGCACCGGCTCCTGCCGAGGCCCCAGCGGGAAGGAGACCGCGGGCAGCCGCTCCCGCAGCGCCCTCAGCCCAGCGCCAACACGGGCCGGCACCGGCACAACCAACCCGCCAGAGCCCCCTGCCGCCCCCTCGGCCCGCAGCGAGCCCCGAGCCCCCGCACAACCGAGCGCGGCTCCCACCTGCGCTGGGGCCGCCTCCGAGCTCCGCCGCCGCCTCCCCGGGCTCCGGCCGCTGCCGCCGCTGCCGGGCCCGCACAGACGCTGCCACAATGGCGCCTTTGCTGCTCTGCCCAATCAGCGCGCGACAACCAGGAGTGACATTGGCACAATCAGCCAATGGCAGCGAGGGCCGGGCTCTGCACACGGCCCAGCCTCGGCCCGCGCTCTCAGGGCCCCCCGGGCTGTGGGAGGGCAAAGGCGGAGATGAGGAACAGCCCTGGAACGGGCCCGGGCCCGAGCCGCCATTGGCCTGGAAACACAAACAAAGTTCTCCGCAGCTCCCGGCACGCCTTTCCCAGCCCTGCGTGTTCGCTGCTTGCGGCTCAGCGGGAAGCCCTGGAACCTCATTTCTCCTACCCCCTAATTAGGAGCATCAGTGCATGGCTTTGATTTCCCGCACAAAAAGGGAAAACTGCTCCAAAGCCCTGTGGATGAGTGGGAGAGGGGAGAGATTTCTGGCAGAAAACTCCAGAAACTCAGAGCAGGATAATGAGAAGTAAATGAAGACCCTTCAAACCAGCTTTCCACACGCCTCCCTCCTTCCAGCTGCACCTCCTACCTCGGCAGTGCAGGGTGGGAGAAACGACGCTCACTTTGTAAAATTATAAAGGTTTATTAAACCTTAGCAAAAAAAAATACACCAAAAGACTGAATTAGGAGAAAAATCAGCGCTGAGAGCACAGGACTGAAGCAGCAGACCCGGGTGTGATTTGGGGGCCCAGCGGGGTCCCCGGGCCGCCCCCGCCCCCCCCGTTCTCGGCCAACGGGTGCGAGCGGCGCGGCCCCGCTGCTGAGCACTGACCCCGCCCGGGGGCTGCCGGGACCCCCCCGGAAAAAACCCGCACCTGCACCCCCCCTTCAGTCCCTTCGACCTTCCCAGTCCTGGGGGAAAAGGAGGAAAGGGGAGGACCTGGGGCGGGATCACCCGGAGACCCCCGGGGTGAGGAGCGGGGGGGGGGGGGGGGGGGGGTTGGGCTCGCGCTGAGTGGGGGGTCCCGCGTGAGGATTTCGAGGGGGTTCGCTCGAGGAATTTTGGGGGTCCTCGTGCATAGGGCTCCTCTCGTGCCACCGTCTCCTTGTGTCACCCAGACCAGTTTGGGGAGCTCTTTGTGTCACCCAGAGGAATTTGGGGGCTACTCGTGTCACTGAGAGGAATTTGGGGGCCCCTCGTGTCATTGAGAGCCCTGCGAGTGTCACCAAGAGCTCCTCGAGTGCCACCAGCAGGAACGAGGGGTCTTCTCGTATCACCGAGAGCCCTGCGAGTGACAATGAGAGCCCTGTGTCACCAAGAGCCCCTCAAGTGCCCCCAGCTCCTTGTGCCACCAGGAGCCCCTGGAGTGCCACCAGCTCCTCGTATCACCGAGAGCCCCTCGTGCCACCAGGACCTCGTGCCAGAGAATTTGGGGAGAGTCTCTGTGCCACCCGGAGCCCCTGAGTGTCACCAGCCCCGTGCCAGGGTCCCCAGTGTCACCGGAGTCTCTCTCTGTGTCACACACCAGGAACTGACCCCCCCTCCGAGCACCAGGACCCCCGAATTTAACCGTCCTCGTGCACCGGGACCCCTCAGGACCCTCGAGTTTCCTCTCTCCCCTCCTCGTGCACCGGCATCACCGGAACGCCCCCCCTTTCCCGAGGAATCGCCGGAGACCCCCTCCATCAATCACCGGGCACCGGGACCACCAGAGGACCTCCCCCATCAATCAGCACCGTCACCGTGCACCGGGACTCCCCCCACCATCGAGCAGTGACACCCCCTCATCGTGCACCGGGACCGCCGGACCCCCCCTCAAACATCGCCAGCCTCGGGTACCGAGATCACCGGAGACCCCTCCATGAGTCACCGGGACCCCCCCGTCATGCACCAGGACCACCGGAGACCTCCCCAGGAATCACCGGACACCCCCTCACGAATCACCGGGCACCGGGACGCCCCCTCGGGCACCGGGACTGGACCCCCCCCCCCTCGTGTACCGACCACCCTCCGGTGCACAGGGCCCGGACCCCCCTTTGTGCCCCCCCTGCCCATCCCGGGGATTCCGCCCCTCCCCTTTGACTTCCCCCGGGAACAGGAGCGGGAATGGGGGGGGGGGGGGGGGGGGCGTGCGCTGGGGGGGCACCGGGGTGTCCCCAGCACCGGGGGGAGTCCCTTGGGGCTCGCTCATTTCCCCCCCCTCCTCCGGTTATCACCAGGGACCCCCCCTAATTTACCGGGGCTCCCCCTATTCACTGCCCCCCCGTTCACCGACCGCCCCAAAGCGCTGGGACCCCCCCGGATACTTGGGACCACCCCAGGGATCCAGGACCCCCCCTCACTCACTGCCCCTCCCCCATCCATGGGACCCCCCCCCACTCACCGCTCCCCCCCCGTCACCAGGACCCCAAAATCCATGGGACTCCCCCCACACTCATCAAGACTCCCCCCAAATCCATGGGACCCCTCCCTCCCCCCCACTCACTACCCCCTTCTCAGCACTCCCCGGGCCCTCCCCATTGATCGAACGCCCCCATGGCCCCCCCAGCCCCTCGCATTGGGCCCCCCCGGGGCCGAGGCAGAGCCCTCCCTGAGGGACACCCCTCATCCCCGGCCTGCAGCCGCCCATGGAGCCGCTGACCACAACTCCCTGCCTGCGTCCATCCGGCCAATTCCTCTGGCCCCGCACAGCCCAGCCTGCAAAGCCAGCACCTGCTGGGCACCTGCTCCATGCCACTTCCAGGGGCTTGGGCTGCTGAAGGGCTGCTGGGCTGGGCCCTTTGTGACACAGGGCCGTTCTATCGGGTTCCTGGGTGCTGTTGGCCATTCTGTTGTCCTGGTGACATGGCACAGCCCCGCCCTGCAGGGGTATATACGGGGCACAGGGCCCTGCGCTGCCCAGTGCCAGGAGTGCCACTGGCTCAGGAGGAAGCAGCTCCCGGGATCTCTGTGCTCTAGACGACGTTACACATGGAGGAGGAAAAGGTGAACCCTGTTATAAATGAGAGACAAAAGTCTCGATATTCAGCAAAATTTAGATTGCTTTATTTGATATAGAAAGAGCAAGCAGCGCTGGGGAACGTGAGGGGTCACCGCCCACTCCACGCTCCACCCAACCTTGGTTTGCAGCCTCTTCTTATACTGTGGGTTCTCGTTGTACACAAATTCACAAAGCCTTTGGGTGATAATCAGTCACAGATAGCCATCCGGTCCTTGTAGATATCCACCAGAGAAGTTCTGGGAGTCTGGTCCTTGAGATAGGCAGTATTGATTAGACAAAGGCAGGAAGGGCTTTTTGGGAAGTCTGATTTTGCAAGCTGGTAGTCGATACAACTTATTTGAAAAACATAACATAATATATTATAATGTAAGATAATACAGCATAATATAACATAACAATGTGATTTTAAACTGAATTATTTAATAATATAATTTCCTTTGTCTAGTGTCCATGCTTCATTTCAGAGCTTAGTATTCTGGTGTATACAAACCCCAATGCTTTTGTGATTAACACGAATCTTTTATCAATTGTCACAATTTCCCCACTTCTCTTTTTTTATCCCATTGATTCGTGTTCTGGTTTCAAATTTTGTCAGTACCTCTTGTACTAGATTTAATTCATGTACTGCCATTAATTTTGTTGCCTTCTCAGGGTCTCTTGGTATTGTAGCAACTTGCATTCTTTGAACCACCGACTGGATTAGTCGAATGAAGCATGGAACAAGACAAGGGATGAACAGTAGTCCTAATAATGCACATGTTAACATAAACCCTAATTTCTTCCACCAAGCTCCCCCCCAACAGTTTATTCCACCAATTATCATTAAGCATAGAGTTTCAGTTTTGTACAGTACATGGGCTATTCGTTTTATTTCTTCTGCAATTTTAGTAATTACTTGACCATTATCATCAATTTCTAAGCAGCATTCAGAATTATTAAACTTCCCACACACTCCCCCTCGATATTTCTGTTTGATTTCACTGTAACAACTGCTCTGGCCCTAATCCTCCCCCGCCCTGCATGGCCATTGTTCAGTCATCTGCATTCCTCTACAGATCCAACAGTGAGTTAAGATCAGTAGTAATGTCTTTCATTAATTCTACAAATAATTTTTTCCCGAGGTGCGTAATTCCCGTTCGCTGAGTTGTTGTTTTATTCTCTCATACAAGTTAAAACTTCCTCCACGGTTTGTCCTTGTTCCTTTGAACATTTTAGTTATAATATTTTTTTTAATCAATTCCTCCTTGTAGTGATCTTGCACTCCTCCCTGATCTGAATATCCCCACATACCTTCTTTTGGGAAGCAGAGGTGTGTCTCTCCTACTGGGCAACTTTGGTATGCCGATGGAGCCCACCCTCCTTTTCCCAAATTGGTGGCTACCCAATTTTTTCCATAATAGTGCATAATGTGTTTATTACAGCAGGCCGAATTGATGTGTGTGTGGAAGGCAAGGGTGGATACCGTGCACCCCCGTACCCAATTGTCTGGTGACACTTGGAACAAGCATCAGCATTATTTCCTTTTATCATCATTAGCAATAGGATGACTCCCATGACCATTTTCATCCCTCTGCCTCCCTCAAGGCCTACGGGGTTGCTGCCAGTAGCCGAGGTTTGTTTGATCTTCTCGGCAGCAGGGAATATGTCCTGGGGTCTCCCACTTTGTCTTTCTCTTTTGGTAGTGTTTCTTAATTTTGTCCCAAATTTAGCTTTAACATTCCAGTACGAGGTACAGCAGTAACAGCTCGGTATACACAACCCTTCTGACACTCTTTTGCCAATACCTCTGCTCTGGCTTTCTTTTTTCCTCTTGTTCCATTCTCAAATAACTCCCACCAGTTATGATCATCAATTTTAATTTCTCCTTGTGCTGATAGGGTATTAAGTACCTTAATAGTTTCCTTACATTCATTTCTTCTACACTGGACACATAATGGGAATGGGGGATACCCACCATAGAAATGACACCACCACAACTCAGTACAATATGGATACCTTTTTTTTTTTTTTTTTTTTTTTTTTTTTTTTTTTTTTTTTTGATGAACGGGCTACAATCAAAGCCCTTCTGGTGACTCAAAATATTGCATTAATTCTTCTAGGGCTTGTCCAAAGAGATTGGGAGATTCTGTAAAGCCCTGAGGCAATAGTGTCCAATGCAGTTGTTGTTTCCTGCCCTTATCAGGATCTTCCCATTCAAAGGCAAAGCAATCTCTGCTACTTTCCTCTAACGGGCATGCCCAGAAGGCATCTTTTAGATCTATTACACTATACCAAGTGTAGTTAGGGGACAACTCTTTTAAGAGAGTGTAAGGGTTTGCTACTACAGGAAATTTGGTAACAGTTCGCTGATTTATAGCCCTCAAATCCTGTACCAATCTCTAATTCCCGTCTGTCTTTCTGACAGGCAGAATAGGAGTATTATGTGGGGACATACATGGTTCCAAAGCCCCCTGTTGCAAAAGGTTTTCTATGAGAGGCTTAAGGCCCCGTCTCCCTTCCAGTGATATTGGATATTGATGAACTCGGATAGGTAAATCGGGATCAGTGATTTTCACTTTGATAGGTCTCATTTTTAACTTCCCTATTTCCCCAGGGGTGTACCACACCTCAGGACATATTTGCTCCTCGTCCTTTTGGGTTAAAGCAAAAATTTTAAGTTGCCCTTGGGATACTTCAATTTTCAATTTTCAAATCCAATGCTATTATTAAATCCCTCCCCAATAAATTCTTTTCTGCCTCTGGCAGTAACAACAGATCTTTTAATTCAATTTTGTTCCGGGTCTCAATTTGCACATTTTTAATAATAGGGACCAGAAATGGTTCACCTTTTGCTCCAACCACGAGTGCCGTTTCTCTACTAGGTTTACACCCTTTTGGTAGGTGTTTAATTATGGATTTTTCGGTTTCTGTATCTACTGAAATTCCACGTCCTCTCCCTGGGGACCAATCCTTAATTTTATCAAGGGCTCTTTGGATGGTATGGTCCCTAATACATACAGCCCCTGACACCCCTATTCGTGTTCCTGGAATTTTTTTTTTTTTCATCCTGTATCCATTCTTTACAATTTTTTTAATATGACCTTTCTTGTTACAGTAAAAGCAGGTTCGCCTTGCTGAATTATTTCCTGCTTCATTTCCTTGTTTTGGTGGGGGTTTTCGTGGTTTCCCTCCCCCTTTCTGCTGGGTTTCTTTCTGTGTTTCACGAACTGCAGCTATAAAGATTTTGCTTTTGCTTTCTGTTTCTCTTAGCAATTCCTGTAACCCCCGATCTTGCCAATTGTCTAACTTTTCTAATTTCTTTCTAATATTTCCCCATGATCGAGCAATAAATTGGGTTTTGAGGAGTGCCTGACCCACTTGTGTGTCAGGGTCTATCCCGGAGTACATTTGGAGATTTTTCCTCAGCCACTCCAACCACTCAGTCGGGGATTCGTCCTTTTTTTGTTGTTCACTAAAGGCTTTATTAATATTTTGTCCTTTAGGAACTGATTCTCGGACACCTTTAACGAGTATCCATCTTAAGTCCATCATATTCTGGCGATGGACATCATTCTGATTATCCCAGTTAGGATTATTTAATGGCCATTTCTGGTCTCCCCTAGGTCCAATCTGATGCTCCCGGTCCCATACCCTCATTCCAGCCTGTCTGATCATTTCCCGTTCCTCCGTGGTGAATAGGATACTTAATATAGATTGTAATTCCATCCAAGTATACATACTTGGTCCGAGGAATTGATCTAGTCTCTCTGATACCCCTATAGGACCTTCTAATAGTTTTCCCATTTCTTTTTTAAAGTTTCTCACTTCCCCTATGTTGAAGGGAACATTTACAAATCCGATTAATCCAGCCTGTTGTCCTGCTAATGGCACTTCCCTCAGGGGGTAAAGGCGAGCCTTTGTGTCGTTATCTCCCTCCTCTCTGGTGATACCATCTCTCCTGGTATTCCTTTGACTGGAGCGAGTTCTTAGAGCTATGGGAGTGCCAGGAGGAGAAGTGGGTGCGTGGGGGGGGTCTCCTGTATTTTCTGTATTATACGGAGGTGGGAGATTATCGAGGGGTTCCCAGGTAACCTTTTTTTTATCCTCATTCTCTTTTTCTTATCAAGTATATATCAAGGATGGCTTGGACTGTTTTGCCCCCAGGGCAGCATACTCACATTCCTCTCTGTTAAATGTTTTTTTACAAGCCACATATGTGTTTAATGCCCGACAAATCCAACCCTCAAATGATCCGAACATGGGCCAGTATAGGATATCTTTATGGATTATTTCTTTGGTCCATTCCACCATGCAATATTCAATCAATTTTTCTTTACTTTTTCCTCTGTATATCGCCCCTGTGTCCCAACATCTTAATATTACTCCCAAAGGGCTGCCTGGTGGTATTTCTGGCAACCTACTTGTCTTGTCTTTATTTTCCCGGTCTCCTTGTGGACCAAATGAATTTGAACCTCTTCGTGGGTCCCTGGGACTCAGAATCTTCCTCCCTCTTTGTCTCATTTTTACCTCAAGGGACTGTCTTGAGGTGTTTGTACTCCCCGATGTGTTCTGCTTGAACTCCTGCCTCTCCTCGGGTCAGGATGGACTGGAACCCGCCTCTACCTGGGCTGGGATGGGAAAAGCAGCTTTTCCCTTCTCCCTCCGTGACTGGTGTGTTGCCATCGGCTTTTCTTTTCCTCCCCCTTCACCCCTCCCCGGGTGCCGCCTCTTCCAGGACTAGGATGGGAAGGACCCAGCCTCTGCCTGGGCTAGGACAAGAAAAGCAGTCTCTCCCTTTGTGCTCACTCGCTTCGTCCGGTCACCGGCCAGGTCCCTCGCGGGATGCTGGAAACGCGGATAGAAGGACTCCACTCTCGCTTCGCAGCAAAGGCCACGTCTCATTCAGGCAAGCACACAGTCATCCCCACCAAACCACACAGATACTCACAGTCCGATGCTCCTGTCTGGCTCTTCGTGCACGAGAATTCCAGGTGATTTTGCCGCGGTCTTCCGGGGAGATTTTCCTTGCTCAGTCTCTATGGTGCGGGACGTCGATGGGTCCCGAGAATCACTGACGAACCGGGGCCACAGCAGTGGGGCGCCTCCCCGAAATCGCAGTGCCTCTCAGGGCTCCAAGGACGTCCCGGGTTTCGGCACCAAATTGTTATAAATGAGAGACAAAAGTCTCGATATTCAGCAAAATTTAGATTGCTTTATTTGATATAGAAAGAGCAAGCAGTGCTGGGGAACGTGAGGGGTCACCGCCCACTCCACGCTCCACCCAACCTTGGTTTGCAGCCTCTCCTTATACTGTGGGTTCTCGTTGTAATCAATAATTTTTGGTTTTTTGTTGTTATAAGCAGTGGTGGTTGAATAAACATCCTTACACAAATTCACAAAGCCTCTGGGTGATAATCAGTCACAGATAGCCATCTGGTCCTTGTAGATAACCACCAAAGAAGTTCTGGAAGTCTGGTCCTTGAGATAAGCAGTATTGATCAGACAAAGGCAGGAAGGGCTTATTGGGAAGGCTGACTTTGCAAGCTGGTAGCCGATACAACTTATTTGGAAAACATAACATAACATATTATATAATGTAACATACTACAACATTATATACCATAACAAGATGATTTTAAACAGAATGATTTAATCATATAATTTCCATTATCTAGTGTCCATGCTTCGCTTCAGAGCTTAGTATTCTGGTTTATACAAACCCCAATGCTTTTGTGATTAACACGAATCTTTTATCAATTATCATACTGAGAACCCCAAAACTCCCCCTGGACCCTCACCTGGGAAACCCAAAATCCTTGGAAATTCTCACATGGGAAACCCCAAATCCTTGGGAATGCTCACCTGGGATCCCCCCCAAAAATCTCATTTGGGTACCTGGGAACTCCAAAACCCCCTGGAGCCTCATCTGGGAAACCCCAAATCCTTGAGAATTCTCACTTGGAACCACCCACACGCCACCCAAACCCTCCCCAGAACTCCCCAACTCCTCCCCCACCCCCTAACCCCCATTTCCTGTCCCCAGCTGTCCCCCCCTGCCCTCCCCCCCGAGCTGGGCCAGGCAGATACCATGTGGCGCCGAGCCCTGGTGGCCCTGGTGGCCCTGGTGGCCCTGGCCAAGGCCTTGAGGACACCAAGCACCATCCCTGCAGCACTGGCTGAAGCCAAGGTCACGCTGTATCAGGCCCAAGTGGCCCTGGAAGAGCTGAAGGACTCCAGAAAGGCCGAGGTGGCCCCGGTGGTGGCCTGGGGGAACCTGGGGGACGAGGACGAGCAGGAGCTGCGGCACCAAGGGGTCCTGGCTGAGGCAGCAGTGATGATGATGCTGGAGCGGGAGGAGGAAGGGGCACAGCAGTGCCAGAGCTGGCTATGGGCTGGGCACAGGCTGGCCATGGGGCTGATGGTGCTGTGCGCTGCTGTGTGTGAGTAAAAACCAGTATGGACCAGTATAAACCGGTATAGACCAGTATAAACCAGTATGGACCAGTATAGACTAGTTTGGGTGAACTGGGCTCTGGGCCAGGCACAGGCTGGCCATAGGGCTGATGATACTGTGTGTCAGTAAAAACCAGTATAAACCAGTACAGACCAGTAAAATCCCATATAGACCACTATAAACCAGTATGGACCAGTATAAACCAGTATAGAGCAGTACAGACCAGTACAGACCAGTTTGGGTGAGCTGAGCTCCAGGCTGGGCATGGGCTGGCCATAGGGCTGATGGTACTCTGTGTGAGTAAAACCCTGTATAAACCAGTATAGAGCAGTATAAACCAGTATAGAGCAGTATGGGCCAGTATAGAGCAGTATGGGCCAGTACAGACCTGTACAGACCAGTTTGGACCAGTAGAGATCTTCCCCTGTCCCAGGATGGGGACACTGGGCTGGCACTGGGAGCACTGGGAGGGAACTGGTTTGGTGACATTGAGATGGTGACATTGTTTTGGGGACAATGAGTTGGTGGCACTGGGATGGAACTGGTGACACTGTGACACAACTGGGAGCACTGGGACAGGGACACTGGGACAGGATGGGGGATACTGGGATGGGACAGGGACACAGGAATGGAACTGGGAGCACTGGGCTGGTGACACTGGGACAGGACTGAGGACACTGAGACTGAACTGGGGACACTGGGGTGGTGCCATGGGTGGCACTGGTGACACTGAGATGGCACTGGGGACACTGGGATGGAACTGGGAACACTGGGAGGGGACATTGGGATGGGGACATTAGGAAGGGACTGGTGACACTGGGGTGGTGACACTGGGATGGAACTGGGGACACTGGGATGGTGACACTGAGCTGGCACTGGGAACACTGGGCTAGTGGCACTGGGACAGGACTGGTGGCACTGGGCTGGTGACACTGGTATGGGTCAATGATGGGGTGGCACTGGGCTGGCACGGAGACACAACTGGGAGGACTGGGACAAGAACACTGGGACAGGATGGGGGACACTGGGCTGGCACTGGGGACACTGGGCTGGTGATGACATTGGTATGGGGACACTGGGGATGTGGTACTGGGACAGGACTGGTGGCACTGGGATAGGACTGGGGACACTGGGCTGTAACTGGGTTAGTGATAGCAGGCTGGTGACACTTGGGTGGTGACAGAACTGGTGGCACTGGGTTGGTGACACTGGTATGGTGACAATGGGGCGGTGACACTAGAACAAAACTGGTAGCACTGAGACAAGAACACTGGGACAGGATGGGGGACACTGGGCTGGCACTGGGAGCACTGGGAAGGAACT
Organism: Sturnus vulgaris; assembly: GCF_052056855.1. Lineage (NCBI taxonomy): Eukaryota > Metazoa > Chordata > Aves > Passeriformes > Sturnidae > Sturnus > Sturnus vulgaris. The sequence goes on along the minus strand of NW_028276185.1, from coordinate 7,263,737 downwards.
GGATTGGTGACATTGGGCTGGTGGCACTGGGCTGACACGGGGGACATTGAGATGGTGACATTGGTATGGGGACAATGGGGTGGTGACACTGGGACACAACTGGTGGCACTGGGACACAACTAGGAGCACTGGGACAGGGACACTGGGACAGGATGGGGGACACTGGGATGGACTGGAGACACTGGACACTGGGATGGACTGGAGACACTGGGAGGGAACTGGGAGCACTGGGATGGTGAAATTGGTATGGTGGCAATGGGGCAGTGACACTGGGCTGGCACTGGGAGCACTGGGAAGGAACTGGGAGCACTGAGCTGGTGACACTGGGACAGGACTGGGGACACTGGGATGGGAGTGGCTTGGTGGCACTGGGTTGGTGACATCTGGGTAGCCCTGGTGCCACTGGGCTGGTGCCACAGGGACAGGTCTGAGGACACTGGGATGACACTGGCTTGGTCACACTGGGCTGGTGGCACTGGGACTGAACAGGTGACACTGGGATGGTGACACTGGGGCAGCCCTGGAGACACTGGGCTGGTGGCTCTGAGGTGTCCCCAGTGCCACTGCTCAGGTGCCACTGTGCTGGTTGCCCTGCTGCCGTGTCCCCGGTGCCACCTGTGCGGTGTCCCCATGCCCCCGCAGTGTCCCTGGACTCGGCGCACGCTGCTCTGGGGGTGGCCGAGGACAGTCACCTGCTGCTGGCCCTGGGCACGGTGGCCATGTCCTGCCAGGTGGCCCTTGGCGACATCGTGGTGACACCTGGCCACCACCACCTGTGAGCACTGGGCCATGGCCCAGCACCTGCGCGACCGCGCCCAGCGGGTGGTGACCACCAGGGCCAGTGCTGAGGCCACCGCGGCCACCAGCAAGAAGACCAAAATGTCCAGGGGCGGCTGGACACGGTGACATGGCACCTGGGGTACTTGGTGAATGCTGTTAACCGGGACTTGGTGGTGACACGTGGGGGACACGGCGACAGGGGTTCCCCAGAACTGGCCGGGCCCTTGGGGACATCATGGTGGCCTTGGGGACAATGCTGGAGGGACACAAGGAGGTGATGCGAAAGCTGGAGGCGGCCCGGGATGCAGGGACAGGGTGGGGACATGGGGGCGCACTGTCACCCCGAGGGACACTGGGGACCTTGGTGTCCTTGCCTTGGGGACATCGGGGCCACCCTGAGGTCGCCTGTCCTGTTTTGGGTCACTACGATGTCCCTGCAGTGTCCCCACGGGACTGCAGTTTGTCCCCCTGAATTGTTAAAAACCGGAATAATCACGGACAAAGGCGCTGTAACTAATTAAAGTTACAAAGTGGTGTGTTTATTCACCGGCACGGGAGTCACCTCCCAAAGGCGTGACCGCCCCGAACAAGGTTCTTTGCCCTCTATTTATTGCCCCAGATCTTACATACAATACATGTGCATAACCCCAGCACCTCCCATCCCCATCCCATATTAAAATGAGCCCATTCGTCCTGCACGTGTGCACAGTTCTTCTCTTGAATTGGGTCGGTGGTCTCGAAATGGGTCAGTGGTCTCAAAGGATGAAGTCAGGAGAGTCTTCATCAGGTCTCAGTGAACCTCTGGCACGATCCAAGGCCTCGTGCTTCATGATTAACGCATTATTATTTTATTTATTATTTAGGTTCTTCTATACCTAAGTTCATAATAGCAGATAATTATACCAATTAGCTCTTGCCTAAGCATCAAGTAATTACCTACCTAACTTACATCTTGGCCATGGAAACTCCTTCTACCCTTAGCAAAAATCTTAACTCTTTAAAGCCATGATTCAACTCTCCATGCCTGTGCCCCACCATGTTTTTGTCCCTCCGTATCCACACCCATGTCTCAGTTCAGTGTCTTTATTTTCAACTGTGTTACTTGTTTTAAAAGGATGAAGAGAAATGAAAAGCAAATCGAGGCTAAAAGAAAAGGATTGCCTTGTCTGTGTGAGCTGAGGTCCTATGTGCTTGAGTGGGAGGGAAAAATAATTTTTGGAGGACTTTCCACCCCACTGTCTCTAAAATCTTGATTTTTGCCTCAGTTCATCACCATTTGGCTGTAGAAGACAACCTTGGGCAATAGGAAATAAAAATCCGGGAATTAGTGAGGTTGGAAAAGATCTCCAAGACCATTCCTGGATATTCCTGGATACCACCAGGAGATAGGATTGAACACAGAATATTTTCTAAGCTTGAAAGTCAACAAATCTGCTCTCCTCAAAGAATTCCCAATGTCAGTTTGGGCCCTGATGGACGTTCCTGCCCCTGTGTTCATCCAGGTGCCCACAGGGAGACAGGATGATGCAGAAACCCCTCAGCCAGGTGTCTTCCCAACACGGATCACCAGGACCAAAGATCACCAGGGCTCTGCCCAACGGGGGTCACTGGGGATGATCCAACACCGATCCTCCCATGGGGGATGGAGCTGGAGCAGAGCACGAAGCTCTTCCCACACTCGGGGCACTCACAGGGCTTCCATTAGTGGTGACTCCGTTGGTGTCGGGTCAAGGCTGACCTCTGTGAGAAGCTCTTCCCACACTCAGGACACTCGTAGGGCCTCTCCCCAGTGTGGATGCGCCGGTGCCTGATGACGATGTAGTTGCGGTTGAATCCCTTCCCGCAGTCGGGGCAGCGGAAGGGCCTCTCCTCTGTGTGAATCCGCTCATGTAGGAGGAGATTGGAGCTGGTGTGAAACCTCTTCCCACACTTGGGACACTCGTAGGGCCTCTCCCCAGTGTGGATGCGCTGGTGTTTTCTCAGGTCAGAGCTCCATGCAAAGCTCTTCCCACATTCCGAGCAGGTGTAGGGCCGTTCCCCTGTGTGGATCACCTGGTGCTGGATCAGGTTGGAGCTGTTGCTGAAGCCCTTCCCGCATTCCCCACACTGGTAGGGCTTTTCCCCAGTGTGGATCCTCTGGTGTAGGATCAGCTGGGACCTGTAGCTGAAACCCTTCCCACATTCCAAGCACTTGTGGGGCTTCTCCCCTCCAGGAGGCTTCTCCACCAGCTCTGAGCTCTGCCTGGATCTCCGGCCGCCTTCCCGGCTCAGGGAGGGTCTTTCCTCCTCGCAGCTCCCTGGGCTGGGTTTGCAGGCCCTCCTCGTGAGAAATATCCAGGGCTTTTCTGCCTCCTCCATCCCTGCACACCTGAGGAATGAAAATTCCTGGATTAGGGGGAAATAACAAGAAGAGAGCTCCATAAACTGGGTGTTCCTCCTTGCCCAAGTTCATCTCTGGTAGTCATTGAGCATCTTGTGTCTGTAATAACCTCACAAACACCAAGATTCCTGCTTCAAATCCTCCAAACTTTAAGACACGGAACAAAAACTCCCCAAATATCAAGATTCAGCCAAAATCCCCTCCAGACATGTGCTGGTTTGAAAGCAAAACCAATGAGAGAATCAGTCAGAAATACAATTCTATAGGAAAAAAGATAAGAGAAAAAAAATACATGCAATAGTACAAAAGAAAGCAACTGACAGAATCAGAATACAACCTGACACCCCGCTAGTTAGGGTGGTGGGAGCAGTCCCGATGAAGTGGTCTTGTTGTAGTAGCGATGCTGTAGAAAGGTCTGGTAGCTCTTGTCCTCTGGAAACCAGTGGGTAAGGGCTGCCTTGGTGTTCCAAATCTCAGATTTTATCCAGGTAGGAAAGGCTTGGCTCCTCCCCCTGGCTGGAACATCTCCCAATGGGATGATGGAATTTTATCAGTCATGCAGTGGCACTCAATGGCCCATTAACAGAAGATATCTTCCTGGAGGAAGGATGGGTTGTGGAAAAGATAAAGAACACTGCCCCACCTGGTTTTAACAGATGGCCCATTAGCAGAGGATATCTCCCACAGAGATAAGGATCACTGTTCCACCTGTTTTTTTCCACCACTCTTTGTTCTTTTGTTTCTTCCTGGGACCTCTGACTGGTTACTTCATGTTTGCTGCTGATTTCTTCTCCCTTTTGAAGATGAAAATGGTAAAAGTGTCTTTGACCTGCCTTGCTGGATATTGTGAAGAGGAAGAGTCATCTACTGCAAGTGGAAGTGTCACAGGTGGAGCAGAGTTCTGTGAGTGCTGTATCAAACCAGACCTCGTCAGACCTGCCAGAACAACTGGTCCATGCTGCCCTTCACTGCTCTGCCTGTTCCCCACTGTTTCATGCCAGAGTAATTTAACTGCTGTTAATTGGGTGTGTGTTTCACTTGAGCCAGTCCAGCAGAACCAGCAGAAAGCAGCCCCAGAATGAATGGGGCTCTGCAGAGGAGCCCCAGACTATTCATCAGCCTGCCCGCAGAACTGGCTCCAACTCTGAACCCTTGTGACCACACTCTGAAGAAGACACACTTCTGATATTTCTGAGGCACTTATGACTGAGGCACTGCACGTGCTTGTGCAGGGAAGAATCCCAAAGTTCTTTCTTACTTCAGGAAAAACCCTGCAGCAGTGCATACCCAGCATCTGCTATCAGCACATCCTGGCTGCACGTGCAGGAGAAGCAGCAGCAGCATTGTACACGTGGGTTTGTTAAGCTGAACTCCCCTACACTTTGAACAGTGCTCATCACAAACATATTTAATGGCACACCGATGCCATACATTTCTCCTAAAAGCCTCCCTTGTAACTAAACTTTGCTGGAAAGTTAACGCCGAGGATGAACGAGCAACTTCGGTCTCAGTCCGGAGGTGGAGGGGTTCTAAACACTGACTTTGCGAGAGCAGCATCTCTCCTGAAGCGCTCGGGGCCACCCGAGGCGCCGCCGGGAGCGCGGTGCAGAAGCCGGCCCGGACTCAGCCGCAGCGCCGGGCACCGCGCATCGCTGCTCTGCAGGGCGGCCCGCACGTCCTCCAGCAGCTGTCGCAGGCTGCCCTTCTCCTGCTGCAGCTCGGCCATGCGCTCCTCGGCCCGCTCCAGCGCCACCATCTCCTCGCAGCGCTCTCGGGAGCAGGGCCCCGGCGGCCGCCGCTCGGGCTCGGCGGGGGCTGCGCGGGCAGATGTGGCTCTCGATGTGCTCGCCCTCCCGGCCCAGCGGCAGCCGCGGCCCCGCGCGGATGCTGAAGTGGCCGCAGAGCCGCGCGTGGAGCTGGCGGAAGGTGAGCTCGGCCCAGAGCCCGTCCCACAGCCCCGCGCACTCCTCGGGCTCCGCCGCCTCTTCCGGCCCCAGCGCCCGGCACAGCGTGCGGGACTCCTCGCCGGGGATGCGGCCCGGCCCGGCGCAGTCCCGCTGCTGGAAGATCTCGTGCAGGGACTGCTCCGGGCCGCTGGCCAGCACGACCATCTCGATCTCCACGCCGCGCTCCAGCCCGTAGCGGTGGGCGAGGGCGCTGAGCAGCCACTGCGTGCGCCGGGCCGGCCGCCCGGAGGGGTCCCAGCCCTCAGGCGGCTCCATCGCGCCCGCCCGGCCCGCGGCGCTGCCCGAGCATCCTGAGCGCCGCCCGCCCGAGCGCTCGGCCCCGGCCCCGGCACGGAGCGCCCGGCTCGCCCCGCACGGAGCCGCGTCCGCCTTTGTCCGGCAGGAGCAGGGACTCGGGCAAAGCGGGCAGGTGCCGCCCTGCTCCCTTTGTCTGCCAAGCCCGAGCCCCAAGTGTGGTTCTTATTTCTTAGCTAATTTCTCCCTGGTTTCTCTCTGACACAAGCATGACAATAGCATCGCACAATCCAGTTTGACAAGTAAGGCTTGTGAACGAGTGAGCGCTTCCACTAAATTAAAAACCCAATGTGTGTAGCCGTGGAATCGGGTTTTAACCCTTTAAGTGCGGCGGAAATAAGATGCACAGCTACATGGTCATCTTTCATGACAGGAAGAAAGAGACAAGTTTATTCAGAAATACACTCGGTTTATAGCATGACTCGTAATTCCCAGAGTAGAGAAAAGGTGATTGGTTCAGACAGAAGACACCCCATTCCCAGGGCCTGGTCACACATCACAACAGCTGTTCTATCTTTGTTACTAATTCCTTTTTATTTTGACCAAATTATCAGCCTGGGAGAAATTCTCCCTAGCCTTGAGCTGGACCAGCTTATCGGCTGGGAACAGAGCTGAAAAGCTCCAGCCTGGAATATTATTCAGGCTGTAATTTTCTTACTTTCTCAATATGTGTCCCACAAATGTGCTTGAACGTCGACCTTCTGTTCGCTCAGGCTTCCTCACCTCTGTAGATGAGGTGACTTCCAGGTGTTGGTGTGTGGGTGTTAAGAGGTCTGTGTTAGAGATGAGTAAGTGTTCAACTCGTTCAAACGAGCTGCCCAAAACAGTGATTTTGGTCTCTCTTTGCCTGGGGAGCAGGACCAGGGTTGTTGAACGCAGGCAGCAGCACGAGCAGGGCTCCTCCAGCAGCAGGGACACGCCAGGAGCCAGAGGGGACCGTGGCACCAGATGGGACCGTGGCACCAGAGGGGACAGTGGCACCAGCCGTGCCCGAGACCTGAACAGGCTGCCAAAGTCAGGTGGTGCTGACAGGCTGCGTTAACAGCCCAGGTAAGGCGTGGTGAGGAGCCAGGGCTGGGGGCCACCCAAGGAGTCCTGTCAAGAGCAAATCGTTCTAATATTCTCTCTAGTACAAAAAAGGAACAAACCAGTCCAGTTGATATGTGAGGAAAAAGAATTCAAGTTCGTTTAAAACGCTGCTTAATACAGGGTTGGGTTTCTTTTGAGTGAACTGGTGTTAATAAATATTCGGTCCCATATGATGGGGTTTCTCTGCAAATAGGCCTTGATGGGAAATTACTGAATACCTTTTGTTTTGCTCTTTCTTAAGTTGAGCACCTGAGTAGCTTTGTTGAGGAATGGAGAACTATTTGTAGGTCAGTATTTTCTCAGGAGGAGCCTTAAATTTTAGCACAGGAGGAAGGAAAGGCAAAGGTTTGAAAGCCTTCCCCTGCTGAAGTGACACACTTTGAGAGGAGTCTGTGAGGAGAAGTCCCCTCAGGCACTGCCAGGGCTGTTTGCCTCCTCTGCAGGCTCAGGATTCTGGGAGTTCCACAAGCCTCAGCTGCCACTGTATTTTCCCCTGAATATTTTTTGTCGTGCAGTACACAGGGAGAATATTTTGTGCTAGATTCTCCTCTGGGCTGAGAGGAATGTTGAATTTGTCTTTACAAATGAGCTGTGGATCAGCCTGTAGATAAGGCTAGCACTGAGAGATAAAAGAAACAATGGGATGGATTCCACTGATTGATGAATGGAAAAAGATATTTGCCTTTACAAACAAACTGTAGGGCTGCTGATAAATGAAATTGGATATCGAAAGATGAAAGAAGCAACGGGGGGAAAACTATGAATTCTATAAGAATTAAAAATTAAAAGGGAGGGTTATACATTAGAGGGGAATTTCAGGTATCAGGCGTTCCGGGAAGTCTGTGCCTCTCAAGTACCTCAGCCAAAGGGGAAAGAGAGAGGGAAATGCGGCCGGGAAAATAGGATAAAAAGGAGGCTGCGTCCTCCGAAAATTTGAGAGATCCCAGGGGAATGTCCCATGGCCTCTCCCTTTATTCGAATAAAGCAAAAAGGACTCCTCTGTCTCCTTTTTGGACATAAACCTCTGGTGTTTGTGGATTAATTTTCCTGACACCCCCACGGCCCATGGTAAAAAGATGAGAGTTGCTGTAGCTCATAAAAGGACAAACAACATTTGTTTAACCCGTGGTCTGCCAGGGAACCACGGAAACGTGTCCCATTCCCATCCTTTGCACATTTGGACCGGAATATGAGCTACTTTCTCACTTTCTTTGTTTTGTGTTTCACCACTTTTCCTTTGTGTTCTGTTTGGGAACAGCAGTTTGAGTAATTTGATTTTCCACAAATTCCTCCTCTTTCTGTTAGTGGATAATCTGATTCCATCCCATGGGGAAACGTTGCATTCCTCATCTGAATAGATTGGTCTGTAAGAAGATCAGGAGCTGGAGCTGTCTGGTTGGGTGTTATTTTGAGGACATTGTGTAATCTAATTATGCCATTGAAATGATAAATGACTTCTCTGTCTCCTGATATGAATTCGTTAGGGCTACCTGGGGCTGGTCCATGGTGGTGTAGGATTTGTTCTGGTGTCTGTTCATCTTTTCTCCATTTTTGGTGTGCTCCCTTCAGCCAGGGCTGCACCAATTGAGCACATTAATTAAATCACCGCATACCTGGATTTCCAACTCATTTGCTTGAACTTGTGGCACCAAAAACACCCCAGTGCCCCAATACACCCTAAATAACCTGGACAGTGACAGCACAGGTTGGAGTGAGGAGAGGGATGATTCCCCCCCGCTGTTTTTCATGATGTTTTCCCAACATTCTGCGTTTGTTGTTTCCCTTTGTAGCTTAACCAATTTCTGTTGCAGTCAGATATCCTCACTATGGGCTCTGCCTTTAGCTGTGCAAATTCCATCTGTGCGAGCAGGCAGAGCTTGGGGTGAGGGGCAGAGGGAATCAGCCCAATTCCTCCCCCAGGCATGAAGAGTTTGGTAAATTGTCTGCGCTTTGTCTCAGCAGAGTTAATTTGCATTTCTAAAGTTCCTCTCCTGGCTCTGCCTGGAATGAATCTTCTTTTCATCACAGCCCATCAGGTGACTCACATATTCTCTCCTTCCTCTCTCCCCTCCCCCCTCCCGCTGCTTTTCTTTTTTGGTCTCTTTTTAAAACAAGATTCTATTAAATATTACAGGGCTTCTGGTTATGCCAAATGCAGCCTAAAGGAGAACAGTGAACATTACAAATTCCATACCAAATTGTTGCCATCACTAACAGCCACTCATAAACATACACAAAAAATCCCAAAAGGAATAAAGATTTTTTCTGCTTATTCCCTTGGTGTGGTTCTCACACCCTTGGCCCAATCTTAACTGAAAATATAAAAGTAGGATTATTAAGAAAAAACATTCTAATGGTGTAATCTTGTCACCAAAACTGCAGGAGGACCCAAAACTCTTCAACACCATTTCTACTGTTAGAGAATCAAGGCATTACTTGATTCTGGCCAGGATGTGCAACAGAAATAATTTCAGCCATACATAGCCCGGGTGTGCAGAGGAAATCATTCCAAGAGATGTGAGTTTTACAGGATTTTCCCTTAACTTTTCACAGACCAAAACCTATAGAAATCCATTGGTTTTATGTTCATTGCTTCCAAGTTGTGTAGTTCTGAGTATTTAATTTCCTATCGGCCCTGGATTTCTTCCCCTCTATATTAATTAAGTCCGCACTCCTGGATTTCCTTCTCAGCCTTTTGCAGACCAGGCATCTCCAACTATGCCAGGGGCAGTGTCTGGGGTGGGTGTTCCTTGATGTTTGCTGATGGGCCGTAATGGTCGTTATCTTTGTGAGTATCTTTTGGGCTATTCCCAGTCTGTTGAGATGTTAAACTCATCTCTGTTGAGTGGAGGAACATTCCTTAGAAATCTCTTTAAAATTCGTTTCCCCAATGCAAAGGCACATGAAGCCTGAGTAGAGAAATAGATTTTTAAAATTACACTCGTTGTATTTTCCGACCATGGAATCCCCGGCAGCCCAGTGTGTGAGTGTAACTGAGGGGCAGAGTGGAATTGTGCCGTTGTCTTCCCCAGCAGCTGTGGCAGTGCAGGCACAGAAAGCAGCGAAGCTCCAGCAGTGGCAGCAAGGATTGGCCCCAGTGTGTGGAGATGCCAAAGGAGGGTGCCCAGGCAGAGGATTTCAGCAGAGGATCTGTGGGCAGGCCCAGGGGCTTGGCCCGATGTGGAGCCCTGGCTGCTGCTGCGTTGCCTTCAGTGCAGGGTCAGTGGTGCCCTCCCATGCTGCTCCTGCAGCCGGGAAGTCCAAATTCCTTTGGCATGGCCCTATTTAACATCCACATCCCATTCCAATTTCTTTTCTGAGTCTGGTAGAGCCATGGCAGGGGTTCAGTCACTTTGTTTTTTCATTTTCTCAAGTTTTGTACTTTTCCTTATGTCCAGAGCATAATATTAAGGCTCTCCGGGGTTAAAAAGTCGTACAATATTCGGGCTGGAACAGAGAATCCTCAATGCAGGTGCTGCAATTGCCTATTAATCCTCAGCGTTGTCCCAGCTCCATTTTAGTGCTGGGTAGTGTTAGTTCTGAGGTTGCATGGTTCCTCCCTGGGTCAATACACCACAAACCTTCAGTCAAAGTATGTCCCAAATATTTAATCTTTTTCTCCAGCATTTGCAATTTTTTTCAAATAATCAAAGATGCTATTTAGCCTGAACATTCAGCCAATTCACAGAGGCTTCTTCTACCACTTCTTGTCCTTCTTATTGGAGCAAGTCATCCACATCCTGCATTAACCCAATCCCTGGGGATGGGGTAAATTCTTGTGATATTTTCTGCAAGGCTTGCCCCAATAAGGCTGGTGCTTCCCTGCATCCCTGCAGAAGGACCGTCCATGTCTTTTCCATTTTCCCTGGGAAAACAGTGACGCCTTGGGCCCTGGGGTTCATCCCTCAGGGGCTGTAGAAACTCTGCCATGGCCTTTGCCTTCCCCTTGGCCTTTTCCTCCTCCCTTCTTGCATTCCCCTGCTGTGCCTTTGTGACCAACTGCTCCAGGGGCTTCTTCTGCCCCTCCTGCAGCCCCCTCAGTGCCTGGGGGTGCTCATCCTCTGACAGCTGCTGAGCTTTCTGCTAAATCATTCCTTTCTGCAGTGACTCAAGGAAAATGCTTAAAAGCTGATTTCGATCCTTGCCCGTCCAATGCCCATTTCCCAGCTGTTTCTTTGTCCTGCTGCTCCTTGTGCTGTGGCTGCCGTGGCCAGCCCGTATCCCAGAGCCGGTGCCTGTCCTGCCGCAGTGTCCAAACGCGGCCCCCCCGGCGGGCAGGGCCGGCAGCTCCACGGGGCCGGGCAGCGGCCGGGGCGTCCCGCAGCCTCCTGGGGGCCGGGGGCCACTGCCGGGCCTGCAATTGCCGGGGGGTGCTGGGCTCAGGCAGCGCCCGGCGCTGAGCCCCGGCTGCCCCACAGCCCCGGCCCGGCCCCGCAGCTCCCCACAGGCCCCCAGCCCGTGCTCCCGGTGCCGCCCCTCTGCGCCCGCTCCTGCCGCTGCCCAGCACAGAGAAACCCCCTGCAATCCTGACCTCCTTGTGTGCCTGTCCTGGCAACCGGGGATACAAAGGATCTGCAGCAGCTGGCAACTTCTGAGGATAAGAGCCTGCTGAAAAACATCCCCATCCTCAGTATTTTTCTCTTCCTCCTCTTTTCCATTATCCGTTTTCTTCCCACATAGATTCCTGCTGCTTCGTCTTGCCTGAACCATATTCCTGCACACTCCCCTTCTCCCAAGCCCTTCTCATCACACAAACAGCATCCATCCTCTATTTTCTAAATCCCTTCTGGACTTCCCTTATTGCCTCCCTGAGTGTCCATGTCCGTGATTACCTCTGGGAGAATGTGCAAACTTCCTCAACATGCTCCCAAGGGACCCTTCAGACATATTTTGGGATCATCATCCCTTTTGCCGAGAGACCGTCCTGGCTTTCCCTTTCTACCCTCCATGGGTTCCCTGCCATGTTTAGTCCCCGAAGATCCCACTGTAGTCACTGCTGAGATTTTCAGTGCTCTCTGGCTGCCGACTCTTCCCAGCCCCCTCTGATCTGTCACTCGTCTGTCTCCTGGTCACTCTCGGGTACCCAATCCATGCCCGGTGCCGCAGCCACCCAAGGGAGCCGATCACCCAAACTGGGTGAGGCACCTTCAGCTGCATTCGCTGTCCCCTCGCCCCGGATGGGGGAAGGAATTCCGGCCGAGCCCCAAGGTGTGTGGAAAAATTCACATCACCAGAGGATTCTGTGCACAAAGAAGACAGAGGAGTCCTGTAAAAGTAATTTCATTCATAAAGAAAGGAAGAGGCCATGGGCCATTTCCCATGGGGTCTCTGCAGTTGTTAGTAGATACAGCCTACTTTTCATCCTAATTTTCCCAGCTGCATCTCCCTCTCCATTTTCCCATTGGCTGAACTTCTTGAGAGGTACAGACTTTCCAATGCACCTGTTGAATTCCGCCCCCCCGTTAATATGCACCCCACTATTGTATATCTATCGATATTCACGGCTCTGTTAAGTGTTTGTTGTTCTTCTGGGAGTTCATGAATTGAGCAGGAGCTTGGCTGAGCAGCAGTCTGTGTGGTCAATTAATAACATTTTCTGACCCTGATGGCTTCTGCTGTCACTTCCTTATGTCCACGTCCCCGGCCCTGTGTCCAAGCGGATTCGCAGCCTGTGTTTGTAGAGACCCTTTGCTGTTGTTCCTTGCATGGGGGTCCCCCGTTTTGGGGCCATCCCCCCTGGAGCAGGGTGTCCCGGTTTGGTGCAGCCCCGCCCCTCGGGCAGCGCTGAGCCAATGAGAGCGCGCGGCGGTGATGACGCAGCAGTGTCCAGGCAGAGCCGCAGCTCCCAGCGTTGCCCACCTGGAGCCACCTGCGCCCGGCCCGGGCCCCAGCGCCCCCCGGCAGGGGAATTTGGGGAGGTGGGAGGGGGGGAGCGCCAAGGCCGGGCCCCCCCGCGCTGTGGTGGCGGCAGCGGCTGCAGTGGGGAGCGAGTGCGGGCGGGAGCGGCCGAGAGCCCAGCGCTGCCCCAGCCCGAGCTGCCCCAGCTCCATCGCTGCCCCTGCGCTGGGATGCTGTGGGTTTGGGGGGAAGAGGGAGCCGGCAGTGGGTGCTGGGCCTGGGGGCAGCAGGAGAAGGGAAGGAGAAGCAGGGTTGAAGAACAAAATGGTCAAACGATGCCTGTGGGAGGAGCAGGTGGGATTGTGCATGAGAAGGAAGAATAGGAGGAAGGGAAATGTGAGGAAAAGCAGGGACACGGGAGAAGGAGGAGCAGAAAGGAGAAGCAACAGAAGTTTCCATCCCTCCCTGTACCTGCAGCCTCCCCCCCCCAACCCCAGGTGCATTGCCCCTCTCCAAATGCAGCAGGTGACCAAAGATCGGGATCTATGATTTTCTGAAGGGTGAATCTTGGTGTTTGAAAGCTTTATTGGGGTAAAACTTGGTGCTTTATTTTTTTTTCAGGGGCTGAAACTTTATATTTTGAGGGGGTTTTGTCTGAATCTTACTTTTTGGGGTGTTTTTGATATGTATCTTGAGGTTGGGAGGATTTTTGGGCTGAATCTTGGTGTTTTAGAGGTTCTTACAGACACAACATGTCCAATGATTTTCTGAGATGAACTTGGGCAAGGGGGAACTGCCAGCTCAAGGCACTCCCCTCTTGTTTTTTCCCCAAACCAGGATTTTTCATTCCCAAGGCGTTGGCAGATCGAAGAGGAGGAAAAGCCGGGGAGATCCCTCTTGAGGAGGGGCTGCAAACCCATCCCAGGGAGCTGCGAGGAGGAAAGACCCTCCCTGAGCCGGGAAGGCGGCCGGAGATCCAGGCAGAGCTCAGAGCTGATGGAGAAGACTCCTGGAGGGGAGAAGCCTCACGAGTGCTTGGAATGTGGGAAGAGTTTCAGCTACAGGTCCCAGCTGATCCGGCATCAGAGGATCCACACTGGTGAAAAGCCCTGCGAGTGTGGGAAATGTGGGAAAAGCTTCAGGGACAGCAACTACCTGATGCAGCACCAGGTGATTCACACAGGGGAACGGCCCTACACCTGCTTGGAATGTGGGAAGAGCTTTCAGTGGATCTCTGCCCTGAGAAAACACCAGCGCATCCACACTGGGGAGAGGCCCTACGAGTGTCCCAAGTGTGGGAAGAGGTTTCACACCAGCTCCCATCTCCTCCTACATGAGCGGATTCACACAGAGGAGAGGCCCTTCCGCTGCCCCGACTGCGGGAAGGGCTTCAAACAAAACTCCAACCTCACTGTCCACCGGCGCATCCACACTGGGGAGAGGCCCTACGAGTGTCCTGAGTGTGGGAAGAGCTTCTCACAGAGCTCTAACTTGACCAAACACCAACGGAGTCACCACTGAGGGAAGCCCTGTGAGTGCCCAAGTGTGGGAAGAGCTTCGTGCTCTGCTCCAGCTCCATCCCCCATGGGAGGATCGGTGTTGGATGATCCCCAGTGACCCCCGTTGGGCAGAGCCCTGGTGATCCGTGGTCCCTCGTGATCCCCGTTGGGTGGGGGGAAGTTGTTGGAGAGATTTCTCTCTCTTTTCCTTCTTTTGTTATGATTTGATTGTTAATAAATTCTCTCGCTGTGCCCAGGCTGTGTCTGTGACGCCGTTTTGCTGTTTGTTGCGTTTGCTCGTCCCATCTTAATCTGATCCTGGAGCTCCTGGTTAAACTTTCTCCTCCCTTGCAGCTGGAGGGGCAGGGTCAGTGGCTTTGGTGGGTGCCTGCCATCGGGCCAGCGTCACCCAGGCCATGAGCACCCCTGAGATCCCAGTGTGGGGATGCATTCCCCCACTCCTAGAGAAAGTGCCGACCCAAACTGTGGCTGGGATGAAACATGGTTATGACTGGAGCCCACTCTCTTGTGACCCTTTCAACAGAAATCCAAAAGGAGACCTTTGAGCTCTCCTGGGCCACCGTGGGCTGTGACCAGCAGTCTCCCTCTGAGGGGCCTCTCAGAGCCAGCAAACCCTCGGCTTTGCTGTGCCTGGAGGATCACTGAAACACGACGTGTCCTGGGCCCATACCCTCACTGCTCAAGGCCCCATCCTTCGGCCAGTGGGAGATGCAAAAACATCTGAAGGGAGGATTTCACTGAGCTCTGGGGGGAATTGCCTGTACTGACTGTTCTGTCTGTGTGTGTGCCCCTGAACATATGCTACAGCAAATCTGGGAGAAATACAGCTTTCCTAGATGTGGAAGTACCTTGGATATCTAAGTTAGGCCGGTAAACAAGGTTTAGTTATAGTTATGAACTTACACCCACTCACGCTCCCCTAGGGAGTTCTCAGTTCATTTCTGGTTTGGTTGCCTGGATTTTGTTTGGTTTTGTTGTTGCTTGTTTTCCCTTGTTGTGCCTTAGCTGTCCTGTAGGCAGTAGAGTGAATTTTGCCACCAAACTTGTGCTTTGTCGCTTAATATTAAATCTGACTTTTGCTCATGCCCTTGTCACCGATTTTTAAGCGATCTCAAACGCTTTCATTCATGACAGCACCACAATGTCCCGCATCACCGAGGGCCCTGACACACGCCCGTGTCACAAAGGGCCACCCCCGGCACCCAAGAGCAGAGGGACAGCCTGGAAGCGGCCCGGAGCAGCCCCGGCCTCGTGGCCTTGTAGCCCCTGGCGTGGCCAGAGCCCTGGGAGGCTTTGGCCACGGTGGGAGCCGGCAGCCCCAGCCCCGGCCTGCAGAGCCCTGGGGCTGCAGCCCGGGCTGGCCGGGGCAGGAGGAATTGGCCGGGCCGGACGTGCCAGGGCCTTGTGGGCAGTGGCTCCGTGTCCCGCGGGAGGCCGGGGACGAGGGGTGTCCCTCAGGGCTGTGCCCGGGCACCGGGGCTCGTCAGTGCCTCGCTCAGTGACACCCAGGGGCACCGAGCGCAGCCTCGGCGCCTTTGCAGGGCACGGGGAGCTGAGCGGGGCAGGGGCACCACGGAAACACCGAGTGCCTGCCCGGGGCAGAGCCGGGGCAAAGCCGGGCTGGAGAGCCGGGAGAGGCTGCTCAGAGCTGGCCCGGGCACTTGGGCACCTGGGAGACAGAGCCAGGCTCGGAGCTGACACTGAGCCCAATACCTGAGAAATCACAGCTTGCTTTTCTAAACACACTTCATTATTTTGTATTTTCTCAACGTCACTTTTTATCAGGGAATATTTTCAATGCTCATTTTACTTTATTTTTTACCCTATAGAAATAATTCCGTTGTATTTTGTAATGTGTGAGGAGGGATGTGCTGGGAAAGGTTGTGGGTACTGGAGTTTTTTATTCAATGTATTTTCAAATCTGAGATGTGACAAGTCCAGACTTTAACTCCAGCAGCAGTTCCAAACTCCAGTTCTGGTTCCAGACTGCTCTGCTTTTCACAGTGACATCTCAGTTCATTCAAATCCAGCAGTCAAAGCCCTGGAAGCACGGAAAAGCTGGGAATGAGGTTGAAGCCCTTGGAGGGTTTGCTGTGTCCGTACATTCCCCATCTCCCCTGGTGTCCGTTCATCCTCTCTGCTCCTGTCCTAGAGCACTTTGCTGGATCCAGAGTTCAGTACATGCTTTTATAGATAGATACATGTGATTATTGTATACACGATTCTCTTGCAGTGAGTTACTGTGATGGTAATTCCATGATCCTCTGCTTGGTGCCCAAAGAATGGTTATTGTATCTAAACCCCGGCAGCCCGGGAGGGGATGTGTGCGGGGCCGGGGCGGGGAGAGGCTCCTTGTTCATTCCGCGGGCGTTTTGAAGCCTCGCTGCTCGGGTTTTCCGCGGCTCTCTCTGTGCACCGTGGGTTTCTGTTTGCCTGAGAAGCGGTTTTGGCCCAGGAAACAGGATTTTTTCTCTTTTCTTGGCTCGGAGAGGCTGCAGGGGCAGCCTTGCCGTGCCTG
Organism: Sturnus vulgaris; assembly: GCF_052056855.1. Lineage (NCBI taxonomy): Eukaryota > Metazoa > Chordata > Aves > Passeriformes > Sturnidae > Sturnus > Sturnus vulgaris. The sequence continues at coordinate 7,247,351 of NW_028276185.1, read as the reverse complement.
GAGGCGAACTGAGCAGCTGCTGTGTCGCAGCCCGGGGGCTCCGCGCCGGCAGGAGCGGAGCGGCGCCGCTGCAGCCCAAAGCCGCTGCGAGCCGGGCCGAGCCGGGAGAGAAAACAGCCCGAGGCTTCAGCCCCGCTGCTTCGCCTGCCGGGACCGTGCCCGCGGAGCCCGGCTGGGGAGGAGTTCAAGGGCAGGCGAGCCCCGGGCTTTCATCTCCTTCGGGACAGCCCCTGGTTGGCTTTTCCCCTGGGGAAGAAGCCGGCGGCTGTACCGTGTGTCATGAGCGGGGATTTCTCTGGCATTTTGGGTCTTTTGTCCCAGGTGTTTGTGTGGGATAAGATCGGACAATTTAATATCTAGCAATTATTTACATTTTTTTCCTTGCCTTGTGGGCTTACTGTTTGTTAATAAAGTGATGGAGTTTTTTCCACTTTCATCTATTAATATTAATTTCGTATTTGTGGAAAGGGATTATTGGAACCCTGTAGAGGAGATGACACTCACTCCAGAGTGTCCTCTTAAAAACCATCTCTCAAACTGAGACACCCTACAAGAGCTTAGAACATGAAATGAGCTCCACCCAGAGCTCCCACTTGATACAGCACCAGGAGATCCAAACTAAGAAATATCCCTGCTGGTGCTTGGAAGGGGGGAAGAGCTTCAGCAAGAACCCCCACAGCATCAAGGACCACAAGATCCACGCTGGGGAGAGGTCCTACGTGTGTGGGGAGTGTGAGAAGAGCTTCACACAGAGATCAGCCTTGACCCAACACCAGCATAGGGACCACTAAGGGAAGCCCTCGGGAGTGCCCCGAGTGTGGGAAGAGCTTCGTGTTCTGCTCCAGCTCCATCCCCCATGGGAGGATCGGTGTTGGATGATCCCCAGTGACGCCCGTTGGGCAGAGCCCTGGTGATCCGTGGTCCTGGTGATCCCTGTTGGGTGGGGGGAAGGGATTGTAGAGATTTCTCTGTCTTTTCCTTCTGTTGCTATGATTTGATTGGGAATAAATTCCCTCGCTGTGCCCAGGCTGGCTCTGTTGTTCCCGTGCCGGTGCTCGGGCCGGGATCTCTCCTGTTCCTTCTCTCACTCCCGGGCCTGTTCTCAGCCAATCAGAGAATGCGATGGAGAAGATTCAGCCAATCAGAGAGAGCAGCTGTGATGACTCACCGCTTGCCGGGCAGACCCGCAGCACCCAGTGTTCCCCACCTGGACCCGCCCTCCCCGCCCAGTCACGATCCCCCCCCGGGGTCCCCCCAAGTCCTCTCCCAGTCCCGCTCCACAATAAACGGGACGGGGCGAACTGGGAAACTTTACTGGGAACACCGGGAGCAGCCAGGCTGGGGCAGAGTGAGAGTGGGGCTGGGGGGAACACACGACCCCCCCAAAATCAGCGCGGGGACGGAGCGGAGGATCCCGGCCGCACCCGAGGCCGTGGGGAGGGGCTGCAGCAGCTGCTGGGTCAGGAGCTCTGTGGGCCGAGAAAAGGGGGTAGCACCGGACTGGGGGCCCCATGGGGAGCGCACACGCTCCGGGGTCGGAACGCGACCCTCGGGACCCTCCCCTCACCCTTCTTGCACAGGTAGAAGCCGAGCCTCAGCTCCAGGAAGACGAAACCCAACACGGAGCCCCCGATCCCCATCAGCACCTTACTGCGGGTGGTGTCTGGCGGCATCTCTGGGGGTCCACAGGCGTCAAGACCTCCCAAAATCTCTCACAGACCCCCCCAAGCTACTCCAATCACCCTCCCAGTCACCTCTAGCCCACCCAGGACTCCTTGAATCCTCCTCCCAATCTCTTCCCAGCCTCACCAGGACCCACCAACGCTCCTCCTGTCCCTCTCACGATCCCATAACCCCCTCCCAGTTGTCCCCCACCACCCCAGGACCCCCAAACCCTCTCCCAGTCCCTACCCAGTGTTACCAGGACTCACCAGGACTCCTCCCAGTCTCTTCCCATCACAGCCAACCTTATTCTAACCCTTGCTTTGAAGTTCCTGATCTTTCTCCATCCCTTCCAGGCTCACTCAAATCCCTCCCTGTTCCCCCCAGCTGATCCCAATGTCTCCCCACTCTCTCCCAGTGCCCCCCAGTGTGTCCATCTCACTGTGGCCCTCGAGCTCCCAGCCTGGCGCCCGCTGCCTGCTCTGCTCCATGGATTTCTACGCTGCTGAGATCCAGGTGAGGTTCTTCCAGGGCCAGCAGGAGCTCTCAGGGCATGTGGTGGCCTCCAGGAAGAAGTCCCCAACAGGAGATGGCTGGTGTGGCCCTGCGAGGGACTGGGAATGAAATTGGAGAGAGTGGGGGAACAGTGGGAGAGAGTGGATTGGACTGGGGCAATGGGAGAGAGGGTGGAGGTTTGGGATTGGACTGCAAAGGACTTGGAAAGGACTGGGAGGAACTGGGGGGTCATTGGGGGAGAAGGGAGAGATTTGGAAGGGCACTGGGAGGGCACTGTGAGAGAGGATGGAGGTTTGGGAGTAGATTTAGAAGTACTGGGAGTGGGAATGGAATGGCTGGGGACTGAGAGGAATTGAGAGGGACTCTGGTGACACTGGGAGGGACTGTGAGGACACTGGGAGAGACTGGGATGGACTGGGAGAGCAGCCGGAGTCACTTGGGGTGAGGGGGCAGGAGGCCCCGGGGATGGGCACAAGAAGGGCTGACGTGTCTCGGGTGATTCCCAGGGAGGTTTTGAGGGGCTCCAGGGTCATTCCCAGGGCAGGGCCCGAGGGGACACGCTCTGCCCCACGCTCACCTCTGCGCTCCACGAGGAACGGGCTGGACAACTCGTAGTTGTGCCGGCAGTGCCTGTCCACCGCAGCCCGTCTGTACTCCATCCATTGCGGGTCGCTGTTCCAGTGCCTGGCAGCCTTGTCCCCAAAGGAGGTGTCCCCACGTGCAGCCCCACATCGCTGCCCAAGTGCAGGAACTGCTCCCGGTTGGAGATGTTCCTCTCCACGAACCTCAGCCGGTCGGTGCCGTGAATGAAGTGACACTCGGACTAAACCATCTCCTGGAACAGCGCTGTGTGTGCAGGACACAGGTCCGGGGCTCTCCTCCCAGCAGCCCACAGTAGCCAAGAGCTCCGGGCCCCCGCCACACGCCCCATGGCCAGCGCCGGGCAGGGTCTGACACCTCCCCCTGTTGGAACCCTGGAAACTGAGGGGTTTGGGCTTTCTGTGCTGACAGGCATTGACCCCCAGGAAAACACTGCTTTTTACCAGAGGCCGTGAAGAAGCTTTCCAGAACTGAGTGATAGAACTGGGATCGCTGGTGTGCAGTTTGAATAGAAGTGTGTTATGTCCCATGGTGGAAAATTTAGAATTTCTTGGTTTAAACTATATTAATACATATAAAACAAGATGGAGGTTTTAGGGTGGAGTTTCCTTTCTTTTTCACCTTCTTCGCGGGTATAGGTGGTACTTTTGTAATTAGATAGAAAATTCCACATTGCAGGTCACGGGTGATTGGTTCTTGGGCTATTATGGTGTCTTTTTTTAATTGGACTCATTGGCCCTTAAAAGGGCTTGTAGAGAGAGGTACGTCGCCATTTTTAGCCTGTTAGCTGTAAGTGCTGTAGAACTCACTGTAATATAGATAAGAATTAATAAACATCTGAGTCCGAACACGAAATTCCATGTCTAGAGCATTTAATCTCGACTCTAGAAAAACAAAAAAGAAGATAAAACGCGATACCCCCCTCCCCAAATTCTCCTGGCGGGGGGGCGCTGGGGGCGGGGCGCGGGTGGAGTCCAGGTGAGGAGCTCTGGGCGCTCTGGGACTGCCTGAGGAGTCATCAGCGCCGCGCGCTCTGATTGGCTCAATTATTTTGGTGACTTCTCTGATTGGCTGAGGAGAGGTCCGGGAGTTGAGAGGAGGACCGGGAGAGATCCTGCCCCAGGCTAGCGGTGGAAGAACATCCAATTAACAAGGCATGCAGATCATTTCCCAGCGGTGCCCACACTCCTGTAGGAACTAAATGCACCGAGGATCTCACGAGGGTCACCAACTCTCTGGCGGCCAAATCCAGCCCTGCGCTCCCTGCGGGTGCGGGCACTCTGGGAAGGGCTCAGCTGCGGGTCAGATGGCCGGAGAGTGGCTTGGTGGTCACCTCGTGTGTGAGGCACTGATGGGCTGGGGAGATGCGTGCACACTGCACATAATCACTTCCAAGCAAAAATCATTCCAGGAAGGAGTAACAGCTTCTGACAGAGACCAAGTGTTGCCACCAGGTGCTCCTGCCAACAGCCGCCTGCAGAAAGGAGCACACACACCAATGCACGTGGGCTTTGGCTGTCCTCTGGCAGAGAAGTCCCCAGGGGACACAGGTCTCTGTGGCAGGAGCAGGCACCAGCATTGGCAGGCCTTGGGGGCGGCAGGTCTCCTTTGGCAGGGACTCTGCCACACCTGCTGATTTCACTGCTCCCAGGACTCAGAGCAGCATTCGTGCCCTGGGCCATACGTCCCGTGTCTGTGTCACACTCCTGTGTGTGTGACGGCCACCCAGCACCGGGTCTTGTCCCAAAGAGGCCCTGGCAGCTGCTGTGGAAGGCCCCGATGCCCTTCCTGCTGCAGCTGCATCGGCAACCGAGGAGGCTCCTTCTGCTGCCCTGAGCAGGCAGAGCAGAGGAGCATCTGCTTGTTGTTTGAGCCATTCCTAAAATTCTTGTTGGGCTGTCCTCGAACCTTGGGGGAACGTCTTCCTTGCAAGCTGGGCCACTTTGGGGGTGGGGGTGGGGTGGGGGTGTCCTCAGGGCACGTGGAGGTGTGTCCTAGGGCTCTTTGTGACACAGTGCACCGTGGTCACCGTGCAATAGGAAAGGGACAGAGCGTACAAGGGTGACCCTTTGTGACACGTCGTGACATAGGTGCTGGCGGTGACACGGCCACACCACAGTGCTCGGTGCACTCGTCGGGACAGGACGGAGAGAGCGGTGCTGTGAGGAGCCCCCACACAGCCAGCTTGTTCCCTACTGACCCGGAGCTTTTCCAAAGCGTTTCCTCTGCAGGTGACCTCGAGGAGAGACTGCAGGACACGGTGTCCTGTAGCCTTCCCAAGGCTTCTCTGTTGCAGGTGCCCACAAGGCACAACTGCAGCACTTGCTCATCTGGAGCTTTTCCGAGACATCTCTCCTGCAAGCAGTCCCAACTCCAAACAGTGACATGGAGCAGACACCACCCAGAGTGCCCAAGCTGGCCTGGGTGAAGGAGGAGGAGGAGGCTGCAGCTCCCTCAGCACAGCAGCCTGAAGAGCTGGAGCAGATCCAGCTGCTGCAGGAGGGTGAGTAGCAGAGCTGGGCCACAGAGCTGGTGCCTGCAGCCAGCTTAGCCCCATCCCATCCCATCCCATCCCATCCCATCCCATCCCATCCCATCCCATCCCATCCCATCCAACATGTCCATGGATAGGACAGAAGAGGGGCTGGGGCTGAACCCCCTGGCAGCCACACCCCATCCCTGGAGCATCCCAGGGCTGTCCCTGCCTGGGAATGCAGGGCTGGCCTGTGTTCTCCGGCCTCTCCCACAGCCCCTCAGCCCTGGCTGCGCTCGCTCTTTGCCAGGTGCCGCCATGGACCCGACACAAGAGCAGGACCCTGCCCGTGGCCGCTTCCGCAGAACAGCGCAGGTACTGCAGCCATCCCCACCTGGGCTGGGCCTGCTGTCACTGCTCAGCCCAGCACCGTGCTTGGAGCACTCCATGGATTCTCCCTCTCTTCCTGCCCTTCTCCTGCAGATGATCTATGAATTCATCATGTGCATTTGGTGGGAAGAGACCACCGCTGTGGGCACTGGGCTCTTGGCAAACTTTCCCCTCTTCACTGCTGAGACCGGGGCTGCCATGCTGGATTTGCTTGTGGAGAAGGGTGTCTCCAATCCAAAGCAAGTAAGCAGCCTGTGGCCAGGGCTTGATCACCCCAGGAATTGTGTGGCGCCTCAAGCCAGCTCTGCTGGGTTCCTTCAGTCTTTGAGGCCCAGACCAATAGGGTAGGAAGGGCAGCACTTCTCAGGGGAAGCTGGGGAACCTGCTGCTCGGGCAGGTGTCCAAGTCTCCCCGGGCCTTCTGCAGGTGCCAGCTATGGTGAGGTACATCCACAAGTGGCTCACGGCCAATGAGTCTGCTGGGCACAGGCTGGACAAGGCCCTTCTGGAGCTGACCAGGGAATACCCCTGCGATGTGCTGATGACTCTCTTGCGCTGGGCCCCATCGGGTGACAGGTACGGCAGCCCCACCTGCCTTGAGGGTTTAGGGTTCCCCGGCCCGTTACCCTGTAGAGCCTGTCCCTGGTGACTGCCAGACAGGGGGACAGTTCCAGGAGCCTCTGGCTCCTCCGTTTGCCAGTGCTGCCATGTCAGCCCCTGAGCGTGCTGCCACGCTCCCTCCCTGCCCCTCAAGATGCCTGCAGCCCCGTGGGCTGGCTGGGTGCTGCCAGCGAGGGCCGGTGGGCAGAGGCAGGGCTGACGGCCAGCGCGGGCCCCTGCAGCAGCCCAGGCCACAGTGCTGTGGCCCAGACCCCCCTGACACAGAGCTCTGACCCCACAGAGCTGCTACGGCCATGTGGGGAGTGATCATGTCCTCCACTGGGACTGCGGAGCCGGCGCTGCAGATACTCCTCAATGTGCTGAACGCCTGGCCAGTGGACAGTGTGTACACCTCCGATGGGGACAGCACAGGAGTCTTTGCCCTGGCTGTGAGTTCCTGCAACTGACCTTGGCTTGCCCCTAGGCCACCTCTCCAGCAGCTAGCTCTCTGTCCTCCCCCCAGCTGCATCTCTCTGCCTCAGGCACTGGACTGAAACCTGCCTTAGGGGCAAGGTTCAGGGGCACCAGGCTGGGTGACCCCGCAGTGTCTCCCCCGGCCTCTCCCTGGCATGCTCGGGCCCTGCCACACGGATGTCTTGGCACTGAGTGTTGTCTCTGGGTGGTTCATTTTTTGCAGGCAACCGTGACACTGTGGAGGGTCTTCAACCTGACCTGGTGCCCACCTATAGTGTTGGAGTATTTTCCCCGTCTCTTTCTGTGTCTGCTCTTCCAAGTTTACATCAGCGCACTGGATACGCCAGAGGAGGTTGATACCTTCTGGAAGGGGTGCCAGGAGCAACTGGGCCTTGCCACCAACCCCCAAAGGTGCTCCATCCCAGTCCTCCCAGTCTCCCCATCCCTTCCAAGGCAGGAGCCAGGGCTGCCAGCATGACCTGGGCTTTGCTCTGCACGCAGGTTTGCAGTGCAGACCCTGAAGGTCCTGCTCTGCAGAGTGCAGTGTGAGCGTGTTGTGGTAGCCATGGAAGGCAAGGCTGGCTGGGACACGCTGCTCTGTACTGACACCCACCACTATGCAGTGGGACTCCTGGCCAGGTGAGACCCCCTTCTCCCTGCTGCCCCCGGCACTTGTGCCCAGGGTGCCCCACACAGTTCCCATGGGCATGGGTGAGAGGGCTTTGTCACAAAGAGACGGACGAGCAGACTGGAAAAGGCTGGCAGAGGAGGGTGCCCGGGAACAGCCGCCTCCCAAAGCGCCCACGGGGTCTTGGGAAAAGACCAGAGCTCCGTGGGTCACTCCTGGGAGAGCTTTGCCCTCTCGGCTCAGGGGCAATGATGCCTTTTCCCCCCCACCAGGGAGATGCGCTGTGTCTCCATGATCTGGTGTTGCAGCTTCATCTCCTGCCTCTTGGAGCTCCTCAGCCAAGACATTTCAGACTGGCAGCTGCCTGCCATGGCGTTCCTTGTGGAGGTGAGCCCCATGGGCAGCACAGTTGAGCCGCCTCCCACCTCTCTGCCCTCTCCCAGCCGCAGCTGCCTGGGACGGTGCCCGTGCCCTGTGCTGCTGCCTTGGCTCAGCCCTGTGCAGTTCTGAGCTCCTGCCAGCTGGGCACCACGGTCACTGCTTTGTGCCTTTCAGGTCCTGGACTTCCTGGACATCAATGAATGGGGTGACAGCCTCCTGGAGATCATGGCAAGGCGCCTGCAGAGCACGTCCAGGGAGATGCGTCGCCTGGTGCTCAGAGGCCTCGTGCAGCTCAGCAAGGACCCCTCGATGGTGAGAAGACAGCAGCGGCTGAAGCTGTGCGGGCAGCGTGGGGCTGGGGAAAGCAGCCCCTTGGGCTTGGCTGGGCTTTGGGAGCTGTGGCAGCTGCTCCCAGCTCTCCTGCGTTGCTGTTCAGCTGCCCGAGTGCTTCAGGACAGCCCTTCGGCCCCTGGGCTCCACGGCAGCAGCAGCAGCAGCGTGGGCTTGCCCTGCCTTGTCTTCCGTGCAGAACAGTAGAATGTACAGCCTGACAGAAAGCCTTGTGGACCTGTTGCGGGATGCAGATGAAGACATCGTTGAGATGACCGTCGCGGTGCTCAGCTTTCTGCTCTCGCACAGACACCTCGCAATACCCAGCCCCATCGCCCTGCGGCTGGCTGGCGTGCTCTGGCCACTGCTGGACAACGTAAGGCTCTGTGCCCCCAGCCACGGCCACTGGGTGCTGTCCCCAAGTGTGGGGCCCCATGGATTTTTGGGCCTGTGCACAGAGGGGCCTGGAGCAGCTGATGAGGAGGGCTTTTGCTTCCTTTCCAACAGGACAACCGCCATGTGCAGCTGCTCTCCATTCGCCTCTTCCAAGAGGTGATGAGGTTGGTAGCGGCCAAGGGTAAAAAGCCCCTCAAGATGCTTGTGAGCAAGAGCCTGCTGCCACTCTTCTTCAACTGCCACGATGAGAACATGCGTGTGGCAGAGGTGAGGACTCCTGGGCGCTGCTGTCCTCCTGGCAGGGGGCTCAGCTGTCTGCCTGCACCCGGGCACCTCATGGGCTCCAGCCTCCTCCTGGCCTTGGCACAGGGAGGCAGGTCCTGTGCCCTGGGCTGCGGTGCCATCTCTGGGTCTCTGCTGCTCTGCAGGCCTCTTGTGAAACGCTGCTTTCTGCACTAAGCTTCCTGAAGAGGAGAGATCTTGAGCACCTGCTGATGGCGGATCAGATGTGGAGGTTTGGCGAGTGCTTGGTAAGAACGCTGCTCCCTTCCCTGGGCTGCCCACGCGGGCTCTTCTCCAGGCTCCTCTGGCCCCAGGGCCGGAGCTGATGGAGCCCCGAGCTCCATCAAGCCCGCGCCTTGCCGGGCCCTCTGCCCCGCTCAGGGCTGTGCGGGCAGGGCAGGCCGGGGCCAAGGGACAGAGCCCGCGCCAACCCTTCCCTCCGTGCCCTGCCGCTCTCTCCAGCTGGCACAGGACAGGAGCCGAGCGGCCGAGCTGCTGCGCCAGGCGCTGCCGTACCTGCGGAGCCCACAGGAGCCCCTGCGAGAGGCGGCCCTCAGGTTTCTTGGTGAGCCACAAGCCCGGCTCCCTCCCCGCCCCGCCGCAGCTCGGCCCCAGCCCCGCCTGCTGCCCCGGCAGCGCCATCCGGGCCGGGGCTCTGGAGCCCCGCCTGCCCTCGGCGCCGCTGCCGCCCTCTCGCAGCCTTGGGCGTCAGGATGCGGCGAGGGCCGGGCCTGAGCCCTGCAGGGGAAGGCGCTGCTGTGGCCGCAGGGCTGGCAGCGCCGCTGCGGGGCAGCTGTGCGGCTGGGGCCGTGACAGGCTCTGTGTTGGCAGGGATGGCCGGGCGGTTTCTGAGAGAGCAGCAGCGAGAGTTGCAGCTCATGTGCAGGGGTGAGTGAGGCCAGCGGGCTGTCAGCGGGGGCTGGCGCTGGCAGCTGCGTTCCCTGCCCCGGCTGGGAGGGCTCTGCTCCCTGCGCGCACGAGGGGCGGCGTGGGCAGAGCACAGAGACCTTCCAGGGGCCTGCGGGAGGGACATTCGTGGCCAGCGCCTTCCAGCTGATCCTTGCCGTCTCCTGCTTCCTCCAGGCCATGGCAAGAGCTGCCGTGTGGGAGGGATGGGGCAGGAGGGTCTCCCCAGGTCCCTGCAGATGCAGGCTCTGACTATGGCTCTGTTCCTCTCTCTTCCAGCCCTTCAGGACATGACAGATGACACCAGCCCTGCCATCTCATGCCTGGCTCTTCAGACTCTGTACATCAACAGAGTTGTACAGAGCATTCCCTCCTCCCGACTCCAGCAGATGCGAGATGGATTCCGCCGGCTCTGGAAGTCACGGCCTTCCCTGTGTCGCAGGGGCTGGTTGTCCTGTGTGAGCAGTGTGGAGAACTGATCCGGGAGGCTGCGTCTGCTGGGGCCACCTGAGCCTGCAGGGAACACCTCTGCTCTGCAAGCACTTTGTTTCACCCCACTGTAGGATTAGTAAATTGCTGTTGTCATACACAGTGGTCCAGGAGCTTTCTTTTGGTGCCCAGAGTCTTCAGGCCAATGGGGAAGAGGGCAAAAAGGGTGCTTGTGCTCGGCAAGTGGGCCAAGCATGCGGAGTGGAAGGGAAAGTGGCCAAAAGGCCCTTGGCCTTTGGTGGTTCTGTGGAAGCCTTAAGGCTTCTGACAGAGCGGGCGGGCAGAGGCCGGAGCTGCGGCGGGGATCCCTGAGAGACCGGTCCCTGGAGATGGCCAGCACCCCTCTGCCAGCCTGGAAGCGCCATCTGTGTCCTGCCCGTGTGTTGCTGGCTGGATTGCTGAGGGCTCTGAGGTGCCTCTTGATGCGGCTCCTCTGGAGCTCCTTCAGCAGCCAGGCAGGCCTGGGGGAGGCGTGGAGGGCACGGGACAGTGGGAGGCCATGAAGGGCTGCGGTGCTGCCAAGGCCTGCCCGGAGAAGGCAGACCCCACTAAAAATTCTGTCCCATCTTTTTTTACAAGTCCCCTTAAGGTACTGAAAGGCAGCAATCAGGTCTCCCTGGAGCCTTCTCTCTTTCATGATGAACACCCCCAGCTTCCCAGCCTGTTTCCAAAGCAGAGAGGCTCCAGCCCTCAGATCATTTTGTCCCTCCTCTGGACTAGCTCCAACAGGACCATGTCCCTCCTGTGTTGGGACCCAGAGCTGGATGCAGTACTCCAGGTGGGGTCTCATCAGACCAGAGAGGTGGAATCACCTCCTTCAACATTCACTCCTTTGGATGTGTCATTGCTGGCTCATGTCCAGCCTCTCATCTAGCAGCACCCACAAGCCCTTCCCGGCAGAGCTGCTCTCCATCCCTTCATCCCCCAGGCTGTGAGATCAGCTGGGCTGGGTCTGTGTCACAGCCCTTGGACAGAGCTGCTGGGCAGGATGAGCTCCCTCCCAAAGAACATAGATCCCACTCCCCACAAAATTCCACCCTGGCCATGAGGTCACAGCAGGCTCTGGGGTCACAGCAGGCTGAGGTCACAGCAGGCTGTGAGGTCCCCGAGGTGCCAGAGCCCCGTGGTTGCACAGCACCACAGGCACCGAGCAGTCAGGCCTTGAGCACAACTGCTGCGGCAGCAGCGGCGGCGGCGGCAGTGGTGCTGACATTGGGACAGCGGTGTCAGGACAGCGGGGGCAGCAAGAGCTGCGGGACTGGCACAGGGCAAGGCACCATGGCCCTTGCTCTGCGCCTCTTCCTCCTGCTCCTCCTAGCACTGGCCCTGCCTGCCAGGGCTGCCCAGGCAGCTCCGCGGAGAGCACAGGGAGCAGGTGAGCTGGGGGCCTGGCTCCCCTTTCCTGGGACAGCGCTCCCTTCTCCCCAGGAAGCGTTGGGGATGGTTTTCCATAGGGCTTTAGGGAGACTTTCCTCAGTGGGAGGCAGAGAGCCCACACGGGCCCTGGGCTGGCCCGGTTTTCCCTCCAGAGATGTTGAACAGGGCATGGAAAGAGTGTGGAGAGTGACCAGAGCCAGCCCAGAGCCCCCCAGGCCCCTCTGCAGCTTTGGCCATGTCCATTCACATCTGGTTCCCACAGCCTCACCCTATGCATATACATGAAGTGCAACTGTTTTGCTCTAAGGTCGTCCAAAAGCCAAGAGCCAAGACACAGGAGACCAGAAATCTCTGGAGGCAGCCAAACATCTGGACCAGATGCTAAGTGATCTGGAGAGACACCGTGGTGGCTGCATTTCCTTTCCTTGCACTGCCCAGTTCCCTAAGGCAGAAGGGGATCCCAGCACACCATGGAAATGGTTCTCATCTGTGCTCCCTTCTAGGTGAGGTTCCTGGGAAGGCTTCTCAAGGAAGTTGGGTGGAAGATGATTTGGAACTCGTGGGAGCTTCTGCAGGTAAGTTCTTAACTTCCCCTCACAGCACAATCATTGACAACCTGACAGGAACCAGGTGACAGAAGCTTGTGTGGCTGTTGAGTTACAGGTGTGTCTGCAGGGAGCACTTTGGCAGCTCCAGGGCTGGATGCTGTGTCCAAATCCAATTCCCATAGCAGGAGTGAGTAGTGTGTACCTGCTGACCCCACAAGCTGAGCACTGCTTTTGTGGAATCCATCCACATGAAGTTGAATTACTTTGCTCTAAGATCCACCAACAGGCAAGGCCCAAGAAACAGGAAACAAGAAATCCCTCGAGGCAGCCAAACTGCTGGACCAGATGCTGAGTGATCTGCAGAGACGCCGTGGTGGGTGCATTTCCCTCAGCCTTCTCCTGACACTCAGCAGCCGGGGGCTTTCTCTGCACATCTGGACATGCCGTGCCCGGCACAGCAGGAAGGGATCCATGGCAGCCTCGCTGTCCCACTGCTGCTGTCACAGCCTGCAGGGCTGTTTCCCAGCCTGGCCTGGCTGCAGCTTCTCCCGACCCTCTGCAGGAAGGCCTTTGGCATCATCTGACAGGGAGCCCAAAGTGCCCCACAGGCCATGCACACCCTGAGATCCCTGAAATTTCCTGGTCTCAGGGTAGATCAGGAGGGGTGGCTGTTTGGAGGAGAGAGGGCCCAGTGGCAACCCCAAGAGCCTGGGCCTTTTCCTGATCCTTATCCATGTCTAGGACAAATATTACTTACTGAAGATGCCACCTCCCCAATGGGGAATGGTTCCATCTGTTCCAGCTGCGCCTCTTCCTTTCTCCAGAGGTGGACCAAAAGGCCTTGGTGAAGGCAGCGCTTCCTGGAGGAAGCAATGGCTCCGTGCCAGCCCCTGCTACACAAAGGGAGGAGATGCCAGGCAGAGCCACAGAAGGTGATTGCTGTGCCAGGCTCAGCCAGGCTGAGCAATCCTGCTGGGATCCCTCCGTGGGAGACACCGCCCGAAACCTGGGAGGGGCTGCAAGGGGTGACCATGGTGGGGAAAGGGCAGAGGGAGAGAGCAGGGCTCCAGTGTGTCCTGACAGGGCCTGGCTCTGTCCCCTTGGGCTGGGGGAGCTGTCACGGGGCAGGGAGGGTCGGGGCTGGCAGTGGCTGCTCAGGGATGGGTTGGGCGCGGCTCCCTGGAAGCAGCGACTGCCCAAGCAGCTGCGCTGGCCCCGGGCTCTCCTCCCGGCCTCCTGGGCTTTGTTGGGTGGCACAGCCTGTGCCAAGGGGTGCCAAGGTGCCTGCATGCCCCAGCTCTGGGGCAAACAGAGAACGTCCTGGCCGTATGCAGCGAGCTGCCAGCTCAGCAGTGGAGCACAGCACGGGCTCACGCTCCCCATTGCTCACACAGATGTTATCCCTGAAACAGGAATAGATGCTCAGGATCCAGAGCGCCTTCCAAGAATTGTCTGCCCCCAGGATGTGCGCTGGTCCTGCATGATCGGCACAGCAGTGACAATGTTCACTGTGCCACTTGTCCTGCTCTGCTGCTATTTTGGCATTCGGAAGCTCTATCAGATAGGACGGTAAGTTGCTGATTTTTCTCTGCAGTTTTATTAAAACTCTGCTCATTGCATTGGTAGCCTGGCTCATGGTCATGCTGCTGTGGAGCTGTGGCAAGTCCCTGTTGTCCAAATAACTCTGATAAGGTTCTGCTGCTGCCCAGTGCTTTAATTGGCCTCTTAATTGCTGGGCCTTGTCCTGGGGAGCCCGCTGGGGCTGCAGCCAGTGCTGGCTCCCACTGAGGCTGCGTGGCCAAGAGCAGCCCCAGGAGCAGTGGCAGAGGCAGAGCAAGTGCACAACAATATTTGGGAATGCATTTCAGGATGGGAATGTGGTTATTTAGCAGCTCATGTAAAGTTTCATGGTAATAATGATGTTACAGGATGAGCAAATTTTCTACAATTCAGTGGTTAAACAAATCCAACCCGATGGAGGTTTGGCTTTGGCCTTGAGACTTTGCTCTGTGTGTGAGCCCTGTTCTCGACTGATTTTGGATTCACTTTTGGGTGAAGGCTTATCCCAGCCCTGACCCTTGGCAGCTCTGGGCTCAAAGGGACAGCTGAGGCTGCACTGCACATGACTGGGGTGCAGGGCTCCATTATCAAAGGGCTTTGAGAAGTTTAAATTACTGTATTTTTACTACATGGTTTTGTTTATGAAATTAATCCACTTTTGTTAAACCTAGCTTTAAAAAAATTTCTTTTCTATTGCTTTTACCAGTTATTTGATCTAGTGAATTATGGCATAATTATCCCATGGCTGAATTAGAAGACTGTAAGTACTAGAAAATGAACTAATTTTTACACTCTTCTGTCTTTCACAGACTTATGTTGGTTTGATGTGACCAACAGAAGAGGTTTTTGCTTGCTTTGAATTCAAACAAGGAGCAAAGCTGGAACCTGTTGAAATGAGTCTCTTGACTTCACAGCTAAAGCAAACTGCCAGGGTTCTTTTTTTTCAGCTTTGGGTGGGGATATAAAAATATATCAGCAGCATATACTATAAATAAATATATACTAAATACATAGCAACAAATAGTCCAGTAAAGTAACTGATCTACATGAGGGGTTTGGTGTGTTTGCTCACCAAGCCCTGAGTTCCTCAGAGCTGCAGCTCCCTGCTCTCTGTGCAGACAGAGGCTGGCTATGGGTGACAGTGCTGTGTCTGGCCTGGTGCACACCAGCTCCACACAGGAGCTAAGGGATTATCCTTGCACACTCCATCCTGGAAGAACCGAATTCATTGATGAATCTGACACAATTTATGGCATGGCAGCAAAAAAAAAAGGTTAGAATTGATTCCATTCCAAACACTTTACATTTTGCTGTGTGTAATGCAGATAGGAACTACAAGTTTCCTATTCATGCACAATTTGTTAGAGCTCACAGTCCTCAAAGTCACAGGGCCTTGCAGAGCTGTGTGTGAGATGACTTTAAAAACAAAAACAACCTTTATGTGCAACACCTGTCTTCAAAACTTTTCAATCCAAATCACAAGCTGATTCCTACTAGTAACTTGAAAAAACCCCAACCAAATAACAAAATGGAAAGTGTGACCCAACAAAGCAGGCAAACAAAACAACCAGCAAGAAAAAATCAAAACCCATACAAAAACCCCCACAAATCCAGAAAAATATAAAAATCAGGTGAAGGAGGCAGCGATCAAAGAGCAACAGACGGGCAGAGGAACTACAGAAAGGACAGATAATTAGAAAGGACAGGTAATCAGTAGCTATGGCACCGAACTAGCCAGGGGATCCGAGATACAGTTCCCACCCTTCTGAATACAAAATGAACAGAAAATAAATGATGATGGTTGTGAAATGGGACTCTGAATGTTTAGCTTTAATATATCAATTGTGTGTAAGTTCTGTTTGCCTTGTTAAGTCACATCCTCTGGCAAGGAAGTTTTTCTGTTCAAAGAACACTGCAGTGGAAGAGGAGGCCAGCTTGGAAAATATTGTAATCAAGAGCTAAAAATAAAGTACTTGTTTTTAATATGTTGTTTGGTTGGTTGCTGTTTGTTCATGGGGTTTTTGTCGGCCTTTGAAAGCGACCCCTTGGATAATAATGCATGCAACAAGTCCTTTTTAAAGGGCAAAACACCTGCCAATTTTGTGATGCAAGACAGAAACAGCTGGAAGGGCTTGAAAATGTGTTCCAGGAACTCGTGATATGACAGCACTGGTGTTGCTTGGGAACTGTTCCTCCTCCCCTCCCCCCTCATCTCCTCTTGGAGGCTCACAATTACAGCAGAGACATGAGCCTGCATCGAGCCTTGATCATACTCTCAAAATTTCTAAGCTTGTTGCTTGTTAGCAACAGAACCCACTGTCTCTGTTATTATCAGCATTAATTGTTGCAATGAAGGTGGTGTATTGAGATGGCCCCAGGTCTGTCAGATTCCACAACATCTGCCCTGTGCACCTGACCTTGTCAGGGTCATTGTCATGCTGTCCATCCCTCCCAAAGAGCACCTCCAGCACTGCCACTTCTCTCAGCTCTTGGATCCCTTCCTCAAGGGTCTTCCAGCACATTCTATGGTGGTGCTCCTGCATTCTCTCTCTGTGGACAAACCTCTCTCTCACACTCATTAAAAGCCACTCCCAGAGGGAAAGGAGGCCTGGCTCCCTTACAAATACCTGGTCCACACCTGAGTCCTGGGTCAAGGATCCCAAATTCCTTGCCTCAGCACCATCCAGTCACACACCTGTACCCATAAGGCCTCACACCTGCAGTAACCAGGTGGTAAAAGCCTCACGGCCTCGTCACTCAATGTCTTTTTGCAGAGTATGGAGACTTTTGTACGACAGGGACGTGGTGATGATCTCAACCTCTGGCTCCCCTGCTGGTTGTGCGGGCCCTCCTTTCTTATCCTTATTTTCTAGGTGCCTTGTTTTCATCTTAGACTTCTTTGTTTCCACAGGGGTGACTATTGCTCTCTGTGAGTGCCCTTGCAGTTCAGCTGGAACCTGGACAGATGTAATGTCTGTGGGTTCCACTGCTGCACCATCAGACTCTCCCTCTTGAAGGCAGGGGGAGTTTCTCACCAGCTGGGGAAAGGTACTCCTTCAGCATCTGGCCCATCTCACACATCTCCTTCACTAAAACACCCACCCAATCCGGGTGTTTCATTTCTGAAGTGGGCTGTGGGGCAGGGTCAGTCTCTGCAGCAGCATCCCAATTTCCTGGGGTAGGTATCAGGGTTTTTATCCAAATCAATCTCCCCTTATCTCTGAATGTTAAATAGAACAGGTTTAACAGTCTTATCAGCAACACCAGCCACTGTAAAGGCATTAGTATTTAGAGAAGATTTGAAGCCTTTGAAACCTTTGAAAACTGGTGGGCTGGACCTAAATGGTGAACTGGATGAAGGGAAGGGAGAAAATTTCCCCTGCTGTCACTTCCTCACAGTAAGTACCATTATTGAAGTAACCCCAAAAACACACAGTTAGAGTTCAATAGCTCTGAATCCATGTACTTACCTTCCAGAGAGACTTAAAAATCCATGAATTCCTCATCTTATCAACCCACAAAATGAACTGGATAATGGCCACAGTAGCCTTTGTTATAGGACCCATTTTTAGATAAAGGGCTGCAAATGGGAGAGATGTAGCAGTGACCACGTGCAGCCCAAACCAGGGTAAGCTGGACAACATGGTGCCACCTAAAACACAAAATCAGGTCACTCAAGAACTGTTATTGCTTTTCCAGCCTTTCCACTCAATGCCCACAGGTGGCACCATGGGTGCCAAAATCTGTCCTGGTTTGAATAAAAGACAGGTGTGTGCTAGGGAAAGCAGGGCCTTCCCTTGAAATGGAGGAAGTAAATCCCTCCCTCTGAATGAGAACAATTTTGAAATTAAGGGGCTCTCAGGGCAAGACATGGGGATAGGAATGACAGTTCTTTACTAGTATATCTAAGAAGGCAAACAGAAGAACAACTCTGGAATTAACAAGAAGCAGAACAGGAACCCAGTTCCAGTCCTTCTGGGCCTCAGGCTCTTTTCCCCTGTGCTGCAGTCACCGTCACCGCTGGCAGTGAGCGCTGGCAGATTCCCGGTGGACGGGGCAGATGTGACGATCCCGGCACCTGCAGGGGCTGGGGGTGATGGCAGCTGTGTCCCAGATGGGAAGGGATGGAGGAGAGGCAGGATGCTGGGAAAACAGCAAGCTGAAGCAGGAGGGCGTCCAAGCAGGGCTGCGGGGTCCAAAACAGAGAGGCAGCTCCCGGCGTTGGGATGGTGGGGGGGTAGCAATGACCTTTCTGCTCCGAGAGCCAAAAGCGAGCGAGAGCCAGCAACTGCCCCCCACCCTCCTTTACCTGCTTCCAATCTCACCGTGTTCCCCCTTTCCCTCCCCCCACCCTCCGAGAGAAACTCCCAAAAAAAACAGGGAGGCTCTCCCTGGTGCTGGGACCTAACCATCAGTGCTTCTTAGCATGTCAATGGGAAAAAAATTCCACAGGCAGAGAGGAAAGGAAAAAACAACCCCCAACAGACGCTTATCCAATTCTTCACTGATTTGAGGTTTATCAGCTGTTGCAGACACTGGAATGATGGTACAATGTTTTAATGTTTGGTAATAATCTAATTTCACAAGTGTTTTTAATTATATCTGTTATCAGATATATATATATATATATATAGGTTTTACTACATGTATTGTTTTGTTTTGAACTTCTCTTCATGTTCATGGCAAGAGCCATGAATGCTGTTTTTAAAACAAGGAAGGGGGAATTAGCTCCTAAATATTTACATATTCATAAAAAATTTTTTGCAATATTTATACCAAAAAAAGTAAAATATTTTTATGTAAGGCTCTTCAATTGAAGGTACAATGACAAAGTCTAATTAATTCATTAACTTATGGAGAAGGTATGCATGTGTTTTTATCATCAACAAGTTCAAAGTAGTCACCTGTTCATTCAGCCAAACATCAGTTGCCTCCAAGAAAATGAAGCCCAGTGAGAAGAAAGAGAACCTAATCACCATGCAGCCTTCGTGGCCAGAACAAAACCAGAAGCAGGACTGCCAAGACATGGCTGTGTCTGGAAATTTACAGGCAAATTGCCAACAAAAGCCCTGTGTCATCATCATGGAGTAGTGTTCCTACTAACCTTCAGTTATTCCCTGTTCCAGGATCCAAGAGCACATTCAGTGATGTCAAAGATCAACATTTCCAGCTAATGGACTATTTGGACTTTAAAACAATGGTCATTTATTTCCATTTCCCTAGGAGACATTGGACATTATGCTTTTTTTTCTTCATGCTGTGAAACCCTGTGTCAATGACATGATAGAATTTGCTAAGTTTTGTTGATTGTAATCTGTCTTTTATGTATCTTATCCCGTATCTAACAGATAACCAGTGATAACCTTAATGAGATAACACCCTCACAAGAGAGAGCTATTTTATCATCAGAACATATGTGACTTTTTTGAATTAATGAAAAAGAGTGAGATGTTGCAGTCAGGTATTATAAATTCTAAAAGAAAGGCCTCATAAAATCAGGTCTTGCTCTCTGCTAATTAATAGCTAGCCTGTCACTTCTTCTATGTGCAGCTAAGTAACTTGCTTGTTCCCAGGTGAAAACAATCTCAAGCATGACAACAATTAACACAACAAGCTATTCTGGTAAGAGAACCATTTGCACCTGCAAGAAATAAGAAATCTGTCCTGCTGGGGACAAGGACGTTCATTCCCTTCCAGGAGCCCAATGCCCGGCTGGGGCTCCAGGGCAGGGGGTCCTTGAGCAGCTGCCCCAGAACCTCCGCCAGGGTCTCCCAGCGCAGCCGGAGCCGCTCGGCCTGGGGTCCCCAAAGGCCTCAGCGAGCCCCAAGTCCCTGCCAGGAACCCTCAACTCCCTCCAAGCCAGCATCCCCCACAGCCCCTGCAAGTTCCCCCCATGGCACCGGCCGTGGCCGTGTCCCCACATGTCACTGGCCATGTCCCACCATGTCCTCACCCATGGCTGTGTCCCCACCATGTTTCCATCCCTGTCACTGTCCCCCACATCTCCATCCATGCCTGTGTCCCCCCATGTCCCCACGAATGGCCACGTCCCCCTCCATGTCCATGTGTCCCCATGTCACTCTCCATGTCTGTGTCCCACCATGTCATTGTCTCCCCATGTCCACACCCATGTCTCAGTTCAGTGTCTTTATTTTTACCCCAGTGTTGGATTTTTTAAAGGGATGAAGAGAAATGAAAAGCAAATCAAGGCCAAAGTAAAAGGATTTCCATGTCTGTGTGAGCTGAGGATTCACGTGCTTGGGAGAGAGGGAAGAACATTTTTGGAGGAGTTTCCATCCCACTGTCTCCAAAATCTTGGTCTTTGCCCCAGTCCATCACCATTTGGCTGCAGAAGACACCCTTGGGTAATAGAAATCAAAATCCTGGAATCACTGAGGTTTGATGTAGTGGTTTTGGTTTATTCATTTGAAACTTTTTTGTGGTGAGAGACGATTAAGAAGTAGACAAAAAGCAGGTTAAACTTTAAATGGTAGAAAGAGAAATTTTATTGCTAGAAACTATAAGAAATATAAACTTAGAACAAAACTTGAGACTACTTTTTTTTTCTTCCACACCATTTTTTTTAATACCCAAAACACAGAAAAACAACTCAGATAGTTTTCCATCATTAAAAGTTTTTTACTCATTTACTTCAAAGAGGAGACTTTTTTTCAGTCTATGGAGATTTCTTCACAACAAACAGTTTTCTTGTGGTTTGGATGTTAGAGTGATTAAGAGAATGGAAATCTGATTACTATCTAAAACCCCTTTTTTCAGACTAACAGTTTTTCTCACAACTTTTAACAAGGACAATATTAATTTATGAGGCACACTTTAAGGATTATAACAGTTTAAACAAAAGCTTACTTTATTTTTGAGAACAAAGGTTTTTTTTTTCTTTTTCTTTTTCTGGAGAACACATGGGGATTTTGATTATTTAAATTTAGGAGATTACAGCAATTGTAATATGTGTTTAATATTACTGCCTTAGTTTATATTTACAGTTAGAACAACCATATTCACTTCGTAATATTTTTATGTGGTATAGAGGAAACAAGAGGTTTTTCACCATATCTTAAAAAAAGAGAAATTATAGTTCACGACTTTTCTCCTTTCTTTATTTGCGACTTGACTTTTCGTTTTGTTTGATTTTGATGTTTTTATATTGTTTCTGTGTGTATTACTTTTTTAATTTTTTTTTTTAATTAGGAGAGAGAACAAAGTATCTGTAAAGTTTTATTCTGGGCATTGAAAGAGTTAACACCTTGCCCGGGCAGCAGAGGGTTTTGTGATTTTTTCCAGGTGGGGCAGTCGGAGTTATTTACAATAAAGAGCCTTTCAAGGCCAGGCTGGGGGCTGGGTGAGGACTGTAGGGTTTAGTCAGAGGAGCCGTGATGAGTTTCTGGTTTCATGGCTGTTCTCCGGCGCCCACTGCACTCAATTCCAGCCACGGGCCGGGGGTTCTTCCTCCACCCTGTCCAGCAGGGCACCACCAGAAGATAGGATTGAACACAGAAGATTTTCTGGGGTTGAAAGTAAACAAATTCAGTCTCCCCAAGGAATTCTCAATGTCGGTTTGCATCCCAATGGTTGTTCCCGCCCCTGCATTCATCCAGGTGCCCACAGGGAGACAGGATGATGCAGAGCCCCCCCAGCCAGGTGTCTTCCCAACACGGATCACCAGGGCTCTGCCCAACGGGGGTCACTGGGGATCATCCAACACCGATCCTCCCATGGGGGATGGAGCTGGAGCAGAGCACGAAGCTCTTCCCACACTCGGGGCACTCACAGGGCTTCCCTTAGTGGAGCCTCCGTTGGTGATGGGTCAAGGTTGAGCTCCTGGAGAAGCTCTTCCCACACTCAGGACACTCGTAGGGCCTCTCCCCAGTGTGGATGCGCCGGTGCACAGTGAGATGGGAGTTGTGCTTGAAGCCCTTCCTGCAGTCGGGGCAGCGGAAGGGCCTCTCCTCTGTGTGAATCCGCTCATGTTTGAGGAGATCGGAGCTTCTCTGAAACCTCTTCCCACACTTGGAACACTCGTAGGGCCTCTCCCCGGTGTGGATGCGCTGGTGGTATCTCAGGTTGGAGCTCCATCCAAAGCTCTTCCCACATTCCAAGCAGGTGTAGGGCCGTTCCCCTGTGTGGATCACCTGGTGCCGGAGCAGGTCTGAGCTGTCTCTGAAACCCTTCCCACATTTCCCACACTCATAGGGCTTTTCCCCAGTGTGGATCATCTGGTGCCGAATCAGCCTGGAGCTGTGGCTGAAACCCTTCCCACATTCCAAGCACTTGTGGGGCTTCTCCATCAGCTCTGACCTCTGCCTGGATCTCCAGCCGCCTTCCCGGCTCAGGGAGGGTCTTTCCTCCTCGAAACTCCCTGGGCTGGGTTTGCAGCCCCTCCTCGAGAGGGATCTCTGGGGCTTTTCCTCCTCCTCCATCTACCCACGGCATGGGAATGACAAATCCTAGTTTGAGGGGAAAAAAAAAAAGAGCACCTTGGGCTGGGGGTTCCTCCTTCCAAAGTTCATCTCAGGAAGTCATTTGGCATCTTGTGTCTATAAGAACCTTGAAAACACCACGATTCAGCCCCAAAATTATCCAAACATCAAGACATAGATCAAACACTCCCCAAAAAGTTAGTTTCAGCCCAAATCCCCTCCAAAATATAAAGATTCAGCCCCTGAAAAAAACCAAAGCACCAACATTTAGCCCTATAAAGCTCACAAACACCAAGATTCACCCCTGTGAAAATCATGGATCATCCTTTTCGGTCACCTGCTGCATGCGGGGGGAGCAAGGCTCCTGGGGCTGGGGGAGAAGCTACAAATACAGGGAGGAGTGGAACATTGTGCTGCTTCTCATTTCTGACCCTCCTGCGGTGTCCCTACTCTTCCTCACACTCCCGCCCATTATTCTTCTTTCTCCTGCACAATCCCACCTGCTCCTCCCACGTGCATAATTTGACCATTTGGTTCTTCAACCCTGCTTCTCCTTTCCTTCTTCTGCTGCCCCCAGGCCCAGCACCCACTGCCGGCTCCCTCTTCCCCCCAAACCCACAGCATCCCAGCGCAGGGGCAGCGATGGAGCTGGGGCAGCTCGGGCTGGGGCAGCGCTGGGCTCTCGGCCGCTCCCGCCCGCACTCGCTCCCCACTGCAGCCGCTGCCGCCACCACAGCGCGGGGGGGCCCGGCCTTGGCGCTCCCCCCCTCCCACCTCCCCAAATTCCCCTGCCGGGGGGCGCTGGGGCCCGGGCCGGGCGCAGGTGGCTCCAGGTGGGCAACGCTGGGAGCTGCGGCTCTGCCTGGACACTGCTGCGTCATCACCGCCGCGCGCTCTCATTGGCTCAGCGCTGCCCGAGGGGCGGGGCTGCACCAAACCGGGACACCCTGCTCCAGGGGGGATGGCCCCAAAACGGGGGACCCCCATGCAAGGAACAACAGCAAAGGGTCTCTACAAACACAGGCTGCGAATCCGCTTGGACACAGGGCCGGGGACGTGGACATAAGGAAGGGACAGCAGAAGCCATCAGGGTGAGAAAATGTTATTAATTGACCACACAGACTGCTGCTCAGCCAAGGTCCTGCTCAATTCATGAACTCCCAGAGGAAAACAAACACTTAATAGAGTCCTGGACATCGTTAGCTATGTGTGGATGCAGTGAGTGCCTTGGGAAGTCTCTACCCCTCAAGTACTTCAGCCAATATGGAAAGGGAGAGGGAGATGAGGCTGGTAAAATTAGGATGAAAAGGAGGCTGTGTCCTCCAACAATTTCAGAAGCCCCATGGGAAATGGCCAGCGCTCTCTTCCATTTTTTATGAATTAAATTACTTTTACAAGACTCCTCTGTCTTCCTAGCAGACAGAAACCTCTGGTGATGTGAATTTTTCCACACACCTTGGGGCTCGGCACGAATTCCTTCCCCCGTCCGGGGCGGGAGCAGTGAGTGGAGCTGAAGGTGCCTCACCCAGTTTGGGTGATCGGCTCCTTTGGGTGGCTGTGGCACCGGGCATGGATTGGGTACCCGAGAGTGACCAGGAGACAGACGAGTGACAGATCAGGGGGGCTGGGAAGAGTCGGCAGCCAGAGAGCACCGAAAATCTCATCAGGGACTACAGTGGGATCTTCGGGGACTAAACATGGCAGGTCACCCATGGAGGGTAGAAAGGGAAAGCCACGAAGGAATCCCGGAAAAAGGGATGATGATGTCAAAATATCTCTGAAGGGCTCCTTGGGAGCATGGTGAGGGAGTTTGCACATTCTCCCAGAGGTAATCAAGGACATGGACACCTAGGGAGTCAATAAGGGAAGTCCAGAAGGGATTTAGACAACAGGGGATGGAGGTGTTGGTGTGCTGGGAAGGGATTGGGTGAAGGGGAGTGTGCAGGAATATGGTTCAGGCAAGATGCAGCAGGAGCAATCTATGTGGGAAGAAAAAGGATGATGACAAAGACGAAGAAGAGAAGAATACTGAGGATGGGGATGTTTTTCAACAGGCTCTCATCCTCCAAAGTTGCCAGCTGCTGCAGATCCTTTGTATCCCCGGTTGCCAGGACAGGCACACAAGGAGGTCAGGATTGCAGGGGGTTTCTCTGTGCTGGGCAGCGGCAGGAGCGGGCGCAGAGGGGCGGCACCGGGAGCACGGGCTGGGGGCCTGTGGGGAGCTGCGGGGCCGGGCCGGGGCTGTGGGGCAGCCGGGGCTCAGCGCCGGGCGCTGCCTGAGCCCAGCACCCCCCGGCAATTGCAGGCCCGGCAGTGGCCCCCGGCCCCCAGGAGGCTGCGGGACGCCCCGGCCGCTGCCCGGCCCCGTGGAGCTGCCGGCCCTGCCCGCCGGGGGGGCCGCGTTTGGACACTGCGGCAGGACAGGCACCGGCTCTGGGATACGGGCTGGCCACGGCAGCCACAGCACAAGGAGCAGCAGCACAAAGGAACAGCTGGGAAATGGGCATTGGACGTGCAAGCATCCAGATGAGCTTTTAAGCATTTTCCTTGGGTCAGTGCAGAAAGGAACGATTTAGCAGAAAGCTCAGCAGCTGTCAGAGGATGAGCACCCCCAGGCACTGAGGGGGCTGCAGGAGGGGCAGAAGAAGCCCCTGGAGCACTTGGTCACAAAGGCACAGCAGGGGAATGCAAGAAGGGAGGAGGAAAAGGCCAAGGGGAAGGCAAAGGCCATGGCAGAATTTCTACAGCCCCTGAGGGATGAACCCCAGGGCCCAAGGGGGCCCCAGCACCCAGGGGCTCTCACATCCTTACACCATCTTCAACCAGGTGCCCTCCTCACACTGACACCATTCAGTCCTTGATGGCAAAGATGCTTTCTGGGGATGCCCACTTACACAGGATGGTAAACTGGATTTTGCCTTTGAGTGGGAACAAGAGGTAGAAGGGAAAATGGAAACGACATGGACGGTCCTTCTGCAGGGATGCAGGGAAGCACCAGCCTTATTGGGGCAAGCCTTGCAGAAAATATCACAAGAATTTACCCCACACCCAGGGATTGGGTTAATGCAGGATGTGGATGACTTGCTGCAATCAGGAGGACAAGAAGTGGCAGAAGAAGCCTCTGTGAAATGGTTGAATGTTCAGCCTAAAAATAATCTTTCAGTATTTGAAAAAAAAAAAGAGCAAATGCTAGAGAAAAGAGTTAAATATTTGTGAGATATTTTGTCTGAAGGTTTGTGGTATCTTGAACTAGAGGGGGTCAGGGGAGTCTCAGAAGTAATCCAGGACTGAAAAGGAGGTGCAAGAATTCTGAGCATTAATAGGAAAATGCAGGACCTGAATTGAGAGTTCTCTGTTCTACCCATAACATTGTATCACTTTCTAAACCCCAATAGCCTCAAGGTTGGGGTATGGACAGAAGAAAGGGAACAAAAGCTGAGAAAATGAAAAATAACAAAATGATTGGTGCCACAGCTATGACTATTCCAGACTCAGGAAAGAAATTGGGATTCTACGTGTGTTATAAGTACATATTATATTATTTTCTTTTTGCAAATATTAAAATGAATGCTATCTCTTGGAAAACTTTGCTGTATGAACATAGTTTATTTTAGCTCTGCGATTAACAGAACTTAGAAATAGTTGTGGTAAATATATTTTTTGTAATTACAACATTTTGATGTAAAAAGCTTTTGTTCATGTAAGTAAATCAGAGAATGGTAAAAAAGATAATCAGGAAATTCTTCACATTCCTGGATTATGGGACACCAGAATCCCAGGAAGGAAAAAGAATGATTTACAGGTCTGGGGAGAATGAATCTGAATAATGCATGAAGGTCTATGAATATGCAACATGTTGCTGCATTTAGGAAGTGTTTTCTGAGTCAGTGTGTGCCCTTGGCTGAAGGCCAAGCATCCGGCCATTATAACCTTGGGCCAGAGCCAGGGCAGATATTCAATTCTCTCCCTTGGAATTGATCTTTGCAATTCCTTACCCTGGGAATTCTCCACCTAGTGCGGGCTGGAGATAAGGGATGTATATTTCAAGCAGTCTGTGGCCAGAATCCTGTCTCTTGTGAAATCTCTGCCACAGGAAGCTGGGCTGGCACAGAGCCTGCCTTGGCACTTTGCTGTTCACAGCATCCACCCAGGACTCTGCCTCTCCATTACACTCACACACTGGGCTGCCTGCGATTCCATTATTGGAAAGTATACCAAATTCAATTTTTTTTACATTCCATTTTACTAGTCAGGCTCGGTTTGCCTTTCTCTCAGGAAAGAAATTTTAAAAGGTTTTTTTTAAGGGATGTTGCACCACTCAACAGAGATGAGTTTAACATCTCAACAGACTGGGAATAGCCCAAAAGATTCCCACAAAGATAACAACATTCAACAAAACATCAAGGAAACATCAGCAAACATCAAGGAACACCCACCCCAGACACTGCCCCGGCATAGATGGAGACACCTGGTCTGGAAAAGACTGAGAAGGAAATCCAGGAGTGGGACCTCATTAACATCACAGGAGGAGAAATCCAGGTCCAATATGAAACCAAAAACTAAGAACTACACAACCGGGAAGCAATAAACACTAAACCAATGGATTTCAATGGGTTCAGACTGTAAAATTTCAGGAAAAATCTAGCAAAATTCACATCTCATGGAATGATTTTCTCTGCACACCCGGGCTATGTGTGGATGAAATTATTTCTGTTGCACATCCTGACCAGAATCAAGTAATGCCTTAACTCTCTAACACTAAAGATATTGCTGGAGAGTTTTTTATTGTCCATGCAGTTTCAGTGACAAGATTACACCAGGAGAAAAAATTTTCACATTAATCCTACTTTTAGATTGTCAGGTTTGGGCCAGGGGTGTGACAAGCAATTTTTACTCCTAGGAGAAGAGGCAGAAAAGACTTGATTGCATTGGAATATTTTTCTATATATTTGTGGTGGCTCTTAATGATGGGAGAATTTCGGAATGGATCTTTAGAAGCTCACCTTTAAGTTGCATTTTGCAAACCTAGAAGAGTATTAATGGTGAGGCTTTAACGCATAAACTGTTAATAAAAAATCGTTAAAAAAAATAAAAAAGAAAAATAAAGCAGATTGTGAGGGTGGACGTGTGAATCACCTAAAGGCTGCTCTGGAAGAAAATCCTAGTTCCAGGCAGCCAGGAGAGGAGTTTTAGAAATGCAAATTAACATTGCTCTGGAGAAGTGTGGACAATGCCCAAGGGCCTTCTTGCCAGGGGGAGGAATTTCCCTGAGTCCATCTGCCCCTCACCCCCAGCTCTGCCTGCTTGCACAGATGGAATTTGCACAACTAAAGGCAGAGCCCATAGTGAGGATATCTGACTGCAACAGAAACTGGTTAAGCTGCAAAGGGAAACAGCAAACGGAGAATATAGAGCAAATTTCATGAAAAAAAAAGTGTGTGTGGGGGAATCATCCCTCTCCCCAGAGCACTGAGGTGTTTTTGCTAGTCCAGAGAAATGAGTTGGGAATCCAAACATTTTATCATTTCATAAGATAAAAGTGGTCAATTGATGCAGCCGTGGCAGGAGGGAGCACCCAAAAAAGGGAAAAAGATGAACGGCCACCAGAACAAATGCTACAACACCATGGACCAGCCCCTGGGATCCCTAACGAATTCATATCAGGACACAGAAAATCCATCCATAATTTGAGTGGCATACTTAGGTTAAAAAGTATCCCTGAAATAATAACCAAGTAGACAGCTCCAGCTTCTGACCTTCCTGCTGACCAAACCGTGAAATGAGGAACGAGACATTTCACCATGGGATGAGATCAGATTATCTACTTACAGAAGAAGGAGGAGTTTGTGGAAAATTAAATGACGCAAACGGCTCTTTGCAAACAGATGATAACCGAAAAGTGGTTAAACAGATAACAAAGGAAATAAGAAAATAGCTCGTATTCCGGAGAAAGGATGGGAATGGGAGACGTTTTCGTGGTTTTCTGGCAGACCATGGCTTAAACGAATGCTGCTCCTCCTCTGACGTGCTGCAGCAACTCTCAGCTTTTACCATGCACGACACCTTGCGCCAAAGAGAACACAGGAAAAGAGATTGAGTCAATGGAAATTAAAAGTTAGTAAAGGCAATTCTTGAGAAAATGAGAAAAGGAAGGGTTGAAAGCAGTAAGATTAATATCGTAGTAGGAGTGCATATTAACGAGGACATGCAGTAGGCGGATCGCGAAGTCTGAACCTTCCAAGTATCTCAGCCAGTGGGGAATGGGAGAGGGAGACGCAGCCGGGAAAATGAGGATAAAAAAGGAGGCTGCATTTTAGACACCGAATGGCAAATGCCGCATGGCCTCTCTCTTTGTTCATCAATAAAGTCACTTTTACAGGACTCCTCTGTCTCCTGCGGGCACACAAACCTCTGGCCACGGGAATTTTCCCGCACAGCCCCGGGCACAGGGCAGACACCTCTGTGCCACCCACAGCAACCGGGACGAGCCAGCGCTGCTCCGGCACCGGCTCCTGCCGAGGCCCCAGCGGGAAGGAGACCGCGGGCAGCCGCTCCCGCAGCGCCCTCAGCCCAGCGCCAACACGGGCCGGCACCGGCACAACCAACCCGCCAGAGCCCCCTGCCGCCCCCTCGGCCCGCAGCGAGCCCCGAGCCCCCGCACAACCGAGCGCGGCTCCCACCTGCGCTGGGGCCGCCTCCGAGCTCCGCCGCCGCCTGTGGCTGAGGAATTCGATGGGATGTGTTGCCTTAACCTTTCTGACCACTCCCAGCCCATCTATGCCAGCATTCAAGCCCTGAAAGAAGGTGTCAATAAACTTCGTGTAGATAATGGGTACTGCTGGCTGAACTGGCTCTTAGGGCACTGGGGACTCACTGGCTGGGTCAGGAATTTAGTTCAAGTAGGTTTGTATGTATTAGGCATCATATTATGCATTGTAGTAGTTATTCCTTGTATTTTACAGTGTGTTAAGAATTTAATCGACAAATCGCTTAAGAGTGTATTTTTAGTTAAAAGAAACGGGGGAGGTGTGGATATGGGTAATGCAAATGAGACTGAGAGTACTGCAGATTTAATCAGCAAATGCAGCCTGACAACGAGGATGCCTGGCAAGAGCAAACAGAGACCTGACTGCAAGAGGACTGGATCAAGTCTGGGTTATGGGAAATAAGATTTTACTAAGTCCAAATGTAAAGTTTGTCTATGTGACAGTTTGTCTATGTAAGGTTTGTCTATGTGATTGCAGTAAAATATTGCCAGCCTTCCTGTAAATGGTATATAAGCACATATAGTGCTCAGTAAAAATTGGATTTTGATCACCATTCAGTGTCCCCGTCTCTCTCTCATCGTCGATAGTTCAAGTACTCCCAGTGGGGTCCTGGAAAGAGAATGGTGGCACATCTACTGCCTGCTACCCCCCTCTAGGCAATATTCAACTGTTTAGTTCACAGACTCATCTTCCAGCACTCTTAGTGGGGTCAGCAGAGCCACTTCCCACTGGTGGGGGCAAAGAGCACCCTCTGTGCCTTTGTGGTGGGAGCAGACAGTGTTGTCTCAAAGGAAAGGTCAGAGAGAGACCAAGCTGGACCTCTGCCTCCTGCCCCTCACCCCACAAGGGAAGAAGGGCACAAAACTGAACACCTTTTTATTTTTTTTTCTGTCCTGTCATTTCCAGGAGCTTGACTAGCTCGAAGGAGAGGATTAGAAGGATTTCTTGAGGATCACTGCCAGGGCACAGCACACATGGCATCCCTCACCCCTTACATCATCATGGCATGGAGGGGTAGGAACCAACCACAGCCCTACCCCACTGCTCCAGAAGCCAAAACCCCCATGCAAGCATTTAGTTATGGCCTTCTTAGAGAACCACATTCCCACCCAAATCTTCCCCTCTGCACCAGCTCATTCCCACAGGAACTGGCAGAGCAGATGGGCTTTGGACATTGGCTGGCTTCCATTGCACTCCTTGCCCTGGAGCTGGCACGGCAGGAGAAGGGCTCTGGTGAACCTTCTCCTCCTCCCATGTAGGCTCTAACCCAGCTGCCAGAACTTCAAGTTCTCAGAGCACTTCTGGGCTCTGAGCAGCAGCCACGGGAGGAGGAGATGCAACTCCAAAGGCAGCAGTTCCCAGGCCCAGCTCCTGCCATCCCAGTGGGGCTGCTCGGTGGTTCAGGAGAGGAAGGGAAGGGCAAGTGCAGGTGGCAGTAGCTCATTTCCGAGTGAGAGAGGGAAAGGTAATTTATTCATTTTGAAATCACTGCATTCAAGCTCTGATCTTAACCTGAAAGAGAAGTAGCACCTGCTCGTGTTAAATTTGGGTGAAGAACAACTGTTACATTTGATATGGTAAGCAGTTCAATTATCTGAGGGAAAATGTAAAGCAAAAATTAGCATTCACAGAGAGACAGAAAACAGCAGGAGTTGGCAAAAGGGAGGAGGAAAAGAAAGCACACCCCAAGCCAGTGTTTCACCCAAATCCAGGATTTTCTGTTTGTAAGGAGTGGGGTCTCCCCAGGTCCCTCCCCAGTCCCGCACCCCAAAAAACGGGACCGGGTGAACTGGGAAGCTTTATTGGGAACACTGGAGCAGCTGTGCTCGGGCAGAATGACAGCGGGGCTGGGTGTGGGACACACGACTCCTCTAAAATCAGTGTGGGGATGTGTTGGAGTCACTAAGTCAAGAGTTTCTCTGAATCCTTCAGAGAGAGATCAGAGTGCAGGGATTGAATTAAAGTCTTTAGATGGATTGAAATATGTTAAGCCTCTCACACATAAAGCAGAGGTGAAGGTTTAGGTTGTAGCACGAGGGAGCAATAAGTAAGTAAATGGAATAAGTTTTAAGTGCTTTTAGTGAGTAAAAGGTCTTAGACGCCAGAGAAGTAGAACATGTTCTAGTGAAGGTTGAAAGACATGCTAGTGTTTCCTTCGAGGTTCCAAGAACCTCGCTTCAGACATAATAGAGTTAAGAATATTGCTTACATTTTTCAGTTAGAACAAGATAGGCCATGTACATAGTTTATATGTAGCCTGGCGTGCTAAGAAACTAGAATTCTAATAGGTTAAGAAGCAGTGGTCCGAGTTTGTGTCTTAGCTAGCTGGAAAGTTTCTGTAAAAGAACATGCATCAGGGAGAGCTGGTGCTCTATGCCATGGCTTTATGCCATTGCATTTTGCCGTTGCATTTTGCCACTGCAATTTTGCCATTGCTTTATGCCATTGCTTTGATTTGCTTTGTTTTGCTTTGTTTTTGCTTTCGAGACTGATGTGCTTCTACAAGAAATAACTTTATAACAACTATTAGCTGCTTTGCTTTTTACACAAATAGAGAATAAGCCCGACAGTGCGAGTGCCCAAGAGGCACCCGGAAGTTCCCCAAAACCTCACACTCAGGAAATGACCATGATCATGACCGTGACATGACTGTGGCCATGAGCTGACCACAAAATAACCATGACTATTTCATGACTATGAGCATTTTATGACCATGACACAGCCGTGTGGTGATCAAGGTCATGTGGTGACCATGAGGTGACCATGACTTAACCATAGCCATAGGCCATGATATGAGGAATGGATCACCATGGCCATGATACGATAATGACCATGAGATGACCATAACAATGAGACCAGCATGAGCATGAGACGACTGTGACCATGAGGTGATTCTCAGATGACCATGTGATGACCATGACTGTGAGATAATCACGACATGACCATGGCAGGATCAAGACCATGACATGATAGCGACCATGAGATGGCCACAAGATGATCATGAGTTGACCATGACCATGCAGTGACCATGAGACAACAATGACCTTGAGATAACTGTGACCATATGATGACCATGACCATGATATGAACTTCACAGAACTGTGACCGTGACTGTGACCATGACCATGAGTTCACGGTGATCATCAAATGACCGTGACCATGAAATGACCATGAGATGACCATTACAATGATATAACCATGACTGTGAGGTGGCCATGAGCGTGAGATGATTGTGACCAAGATATGATCATGAGACAACCACAACACACCATGGCCATGTGTGATCATGAACATGAGATGACTGTGAGATGACCATGAGACAATGGGGATCAACAAATGACTGTGATCATGAGATGACCATGACCATGACACAACCATGACCATGGGACTACCATTACAATGAGATGACCATGAGCATGTGATGATTGTGCCCAAGAGATGACCATGAGATGATCACAACACACCATGGCCATGTGTGATTATGAGGCGACTGTGAGGTGACCATTACAGTGAGATATCCATGAGCATAAGATGATGGTCATCAGGAAATGACCATGACCCTGAGATGGCCATGAGATGAAATGATCAAGACCATGAGATGACCATGAGGTGATCATGACATGATCATGACCATGACACAACCATGATCATAAGATGGCCATTACAGTGAGATAACTGTAAATGTGACCATGACACATCCAATGAGATGACCATGAGCATGAGATGATTGTGACCAAGACACGACCACAATGCAACCATGGCCATGTGCTGATCTAGACCACTTTAATGATGCCTTAAGTTTTAGCTTTCATATTTTCCACTTTCTGTACTGCATTGGGATGTAACTCTGAACTTCATAGAAAGTGTTAGCAAGTTCTCCTCACAGTTTAGTTAGACAAAAAAATCCTTTTACAGCCCAAGAACCAAGGACACTATTGCAGTTTCGGGCCCCAAAAAGTGTAAACAACAGCGAATTGAGGAGAGCAATCAGGGAGGATGGGTGCAGCCAACGGCACCGCCCCTAGAGGTGGAGCCGGCGGGCAGAGCCTTCTACCGAGAGGGCGCAGAGGGAACCTCCCATGGAGGGAGTGGTGCCTCTCCTGCTCTCAGGCCCGTGAGTTTCCATTGCAGCACCGCGCCCGTGGAGCTGCCTCAGGAGATGGCGGCATCAAAGAGAGAGGCAACCAGCCCGGCTCCCATAGTGCTGTAAGTCGTGCCGGGCAATTTCTAATATCAGGATTGGTCAAAGCAGTTCTACCACAGCAGATTGAACAGAGTCTGACAGCTCTTGCTCAGGTAGCTCTTCCGAAGAGGAAGATGAGATCACAGCTGTTCTGGGCAGGCAAAAGAAGGGAAAGATAGCCAGAAAGGCCATAAAGGAATGCAGCCCTGCTGCCAAATGTACTAGGTCAAAAAAGGAAAAAGGAAAAGAAGCTGTTCTGCAAGCCTCTTTTCAGCAAGCAGTCGGCAACCAGGGTGTCCTAGGGTGATGTTATGGTGTTTGTATCTCCAATCGTGTGTCCTGATTATGTTTGGTATGTCAGGAAAATTAATCCACAAACACCAGAGGTTTATGTCCAAAAAGGAGACAGAGGAGTCCTTTTTGCTTTATTCGAATAAAGGGAGAGGCCATGGGACATTCCCCTGGGATCTCTCAAATTTTCGGAGGACGTAGCCTCCTTTTTATCCTATTTTCCCGGCCGCATTTCCCTCTCTCTTTCC
Organism: Sturnus vulgaris; assembly: GCF_052056855.1. Taxonomy (NCBI): domain Eukaryota; kingdom Metazoa; phylum Chordata; class Aves; order Passeriformes; family Sturnidae; genus Sturnus; species Sturnus vulgaris. The sequence continues at coordinate 7,213,813 of NW_028276185.1, read as the reverse complement.
CCATTGGCTTAGGTACTTGAGAGGCACAGACTTCCCGGAACGCCTGATACCTGAAATTCCCCTTTAATGTATAACCCTCCCTTTTAATTTTTAATTCTTATAGAATTCATAGTTTTCCCCCCGTTGCTTCTTTCATCTTTCGATATCCAATTTCATTTATCAGCAGCCCTACAGTTTGTTTGTAAAGGCAAATATCTCTTTCCATTCATCAATCAGTGGAATCCATCCCATTGTTTCTTTTATCTCTCAGTGCTAGCCTTATCTATAGGCTGATCCACAACTCATTTGTAAAGACAAATTTAACATTCCTCTCAATCCCTCCTCTTTTATTTGTTTAATAATTGTCTTTACAAACTTTAGCTATCATTGACTTAATTTTTTGTTCCTGAGTTCTTTTTGGTTTTGTAATTATTTGGAGTGACATCAATTTCTGTCTTTTTGTAACCATCTCTGGATCAGTAGGCGTGGCTATTACCTGCATCCCTTTGATCACATGTTGAATAAGTTGTACTAAGCAAGGGATCATGCATGGTAAAAATATTAGAGTTGCTACAGCACATAAGAGGAAAAAAGTAGTTGTTTAACCCATAGTCCACCAGGTAGCCAAGAAAACATGTTCCATTCCCATCCTTTCCATGTTTGGACTGGCACATGAGCTAATTTTCTTATTTCTTTTGCTATTTGCTTCACTACCTTTCCATTGTCATCTATTTGCAAACAGCAGTTTGAGTCGTTAAATTTGCCACACACTCCCCCTTCTTCTGCTAATAAATAGTCTAATACCATCCAGTGTTGAAATATTGCAGTTCTCATCTGAATAGACTGGTCAGCAAGAAGGTCAAGAGCTGTAGCTGTCTGGTTACTTACTATTTCAAAGACAGCTTGTAACCTAATTATCCGGTTTAGATTATAAATGGGTTCTCTGGCACCTGATATGAATTCATTAGGATTCCAAGTGGCTGGTCCGTAGTGTTGTATGATTCGTTCAGGTGGCCATTCATCTTCACCCCATCTTTGGGTGCTCCTTCCAGCCAGGGATACATCAATTGACCGCTTTTCTCTAATTAGATCATCATGTACCTTGATTCCTAAGTGATTTCCCTGAACCTGTGGTAGCAGAAAGAACAGTGGTCTGATATACCCCACACAACATATTCCTGACCAGTTTGGGGGTAACCTGCGATGTGCATGTTGGCCACAAATCCAGTAATGCCCCTTTAAAGCCCAGGTCCCATTGGCAAAGGGACCTTCCCAATTTTCATGGTCAATTGGAGAGTCAAAATACAGCTTACTCCCTGGGCCCAGTGGTCCCCCAACAATGGTCGCCCCACCATAAGAATCACAGTAGTTGCATTTCCAAGCTCCCACGTGAGGTTTCCACCTGCAGTTACATCCCAGATCTGTTTTGTTAGATTTGGACCAGAACCTATTAAAAAGGGTTCGAGTTCCATTTCGATGTTGCCATTTCCACTGGTAGTCACGGATAACATGTGTCCTACTTGTGGAATTATCTCAGGGGCAGCTTAAAAATAAGGGATCAAAAAACTTATCCTTCCCCACTGCTTTACAGCATTTTAAATCTTTCTGGTAATTATGGTAGGAGCACTTTACCCAGCTACCATTTGTGAGCTTAACATGTGTTTGATTCCATCTGCCTTGATATCTGGAACAATCATAAGGAAGGCAGTTGGGGGTCCAACAATCTAAACCCAAAGGGACTGTGTGAAGGGGAGTGTGCAGGAATATGGTTCAGGAAAGAAGAAGCAGGAGCAATCTATGCGGGAAGAAAAATGAAGGATGCTAAAGAGGAGGAAGAGAAAAATTCTGAGGATGGGGATGTTTTTCAGCAGGCTCTTGTCCTCAAATGTTGCCAGCTGATGCAGATCCTTTGTATCCCCGGTTGCCAGGACAGGCACACAAGGAGGTCAGGATTGCAGGGGGTTTCTCTGTGCTGGGCAGCGGCAGGAGCGGGCGCAGAGGGGCGGCACCGGGAGCACGGGCTGGGGGCCTGTGGGGAGCTGCGGGGCCGGGCCGGGGCTGTGGGGCAGCCGGGGCTCAGCGCCGGGCGCTGCCTGAGCCCAGCACCCCCCGGCAATTGCAGGCCCGGCAGTGGCCCCCGGCCCCCAGGAGGCTGCGGGACGCCCCGGCCGCTGCCCGGCCCCGTGGAGCTGCCGGCCCTGCCCGCCGGGGGGGCCGCGTTTGGACACTGCGGCAGGACAGGCACCGGCTCTGGGATACGGGCTGGCCACGGCAGCCACAGCACAAGGAGCAGCACGAAGGAACAGCTGGGAAATGGGGATTGGACGTGCAAGCATCGAGATCAGCTTTTAAGCGTTTTCCTTGGGTCACTGCAGAAAGGAATGATTTAGCAGAAAGCTCAGCAGCTGTCAGAGGATGAGCACCCCCAGGCACTGAGGGGGCTGCAGGAGGGGCAGAAGAAGCCCCTGGAGCACTTGGTCACAAAGGCACAGCAGGGGAATGCAAGAAGGGAGGAGGAAAAGGCCAAGGGGAAGGCAAAGGCCATGGCAGAGTTTCTACAGCCCCTGAGGGATGAACCCCAGGGCCCAAGGGGGCCCCAGCACCCAGGGGCTCTCACATCCTTACACCATCTTGAATCAGGTGCCCTCCTCACACTGACACCATTCAGTCCTTGATGGCAAAGATGCTTTCTGGGGATGCCCACTCACATAGGATGGTAAACTGGATTTTGCCTTTGAGTGGGAACAAGAGGTAGAAGGAAAAATGAGAAAGACATGGACGGTCCTTCTGCAGGGATGCACGGAAGCACCAGCCTTATTGGAGCAAGCCTTGCAGAAAATATCACAAGAATTTACCCCACCCCCAGGGATTGGGTTAATGCAGGATGTGGATGACTTGCTGCAGTCAGGAGGACAAGAAGTGGCAGAAGAAGCCTCTGTGAAATGGCTGAATGTTCAGGCTAAAAAGCATCTTTCAGTATTTGAAAAAAAAAAAAAAGAGCAAATGCTAGAGAAAAGAGTTAAATATTTGTGAGATATTTTGTCTGAAGGTTTGTGGTATCTTGAACTAGAGGGGGTCAGGGGAGTCTCAGAAGTCATCCAGGACTGAAAAGGAGGTGCAAGAATTCTGAGCATTAATAGGAAACTGCAGGACCTGAATTGAGAGTTCTCTGTTCTACCCATAACATTGTATCACTTTCTAAACCCCAATAGCCTCAAGGTTGGGGTATGGACAGAAGAAAGGGAACAAAAGCTGAGAAAATGAAAACTAACAAAATGATTGGTGCCACAGCTATGACTATTCCAGACTCAGGAAAGAAATTGGGATTCTACGTGTGTTATAAGTACATATTATATTATTGTCTTTTTGCAAATATTAAAATGAATGCTATCTCTTGGAAAACTTTGCTGTATGAACATAGTTTATTTTAGCTCTGCGATTAACAGAACTTAGAAATAGTTGTGGTAAATATATTTTTTGTAATTACAACATTTTGATGTAAAAAGCTTTTGTTCATGTAACTAAATCAGAGAATGGTAAAAAAGATAATCAGGAAATTCTTCACATTCCTGGATTATGGGACACCAGAATCCCAGGAAGGAAAAAATAATGATTTATAGGTTGGGGAGAATGATTCTGAATAATGCAGGAAGGTCTATGAATATGCAACATGTTGCTGCATTTAGGAAGTGTTTTCTGAGTCAGTGTGTGCCCTTGGCTGAAGGCCAAGCATCCGGCCATTATAACCTTTGGCCAGAGCCAGGGCAGATATTCAATTCTCTCCCTTGGAATTGATCTTTGCAATTCCTTACCCTGGGAATTCTCCCCCTAGTGCGGGCTGGAGATAAGGGATGTATATTTCAAGCAGTCTGTGGCCAGAATCCTGTCTCTTGTGAAATCTCTGCCACAGGAAGCTGGGCTGGCACAGAGCCTGCCTTGGCACTTTGCTGTTCACAGCATCCACCCAGGACTCTGCCTCTCAATTACACTCACACACTGGGCTGCCTGCGATTCCACTGTTGGAAAGTATACCAAATTTAAATTTATTTAATATGCCATTTTAATAGTCAGGCTCGGTTTGCCTTTCTCTCAGGAAAGAAATTTTAAAAGGTTTTTTTAAGGGATGTGGCACCACTCAACAGAGATGAGTTTAACATCTCAACAGACTGGGAATAGCCCGAAAGATTCCCACAAAGAGAACAACATTCAACAAAACATCAAGGAAACATCAGCAAACATCAAGGAACACCCACCCCAGACACTGCCCCAACATAGATGGAGACACCTGGTCTGGAAAAGACAGAAGGAAATCCAGGAATGCGGATCTAATTAACATCAGAAGAGGAGAAATCCATTTGCAATAGGAAACCAAACACTAAGAACTACACAACTTTGAAGCAATGAACACAAAACCAATGAATTTCATTGGGTTCGGACAGTAAAAAGTTTAGGAAAAATCTAGTAAAATTCACATCTCATGGAATGATTTTCTCTGCACGCCCGGTCTATGTGTGGATGAAATTGTTTCTGTTGCACATCCTGACCAGAATCAAGCAATGCCTTAACTCTCTAACACTAAAGATATTGCTGGAGAGTTTTTTATTGTCCCTGCCGTTTCAGTGACAAGATTACACCATGAGAAAAATTTTTCACATTAATCCTACTTTTAGATTGTCAGTTAGGTTTGGGCCAGTGGTGTGACAAGCAATTTTTACTCCTAGGAGAAGAGGCAGAAAAGACTTGATTGCATTGGAATATTTTTCTATATATTTGTGGTGGCTCTTAATGATGGGAGAATTTCGGAATGGATCTTTAGAAGCTCAGCTTTAAGTTGCATTTTGCAAACCTAGAAGAGTATTAATGGTGAGGCTTTAAAGCATAAACTGTTAATAAAAAATCGATAGAAAAAAAAAAAAAAGAAAAATAAAGCAGGTTGTGAGGGTGGACGTGTGAATCACCTAAAGGCTGCTCTGGAAGAAAATCCTAGTTCCAGGCAGCCAGGAGAGGAGTTTTAGAAATGCAAATTAACATTGCTCTGGAGAAGTGTGGACAATGCCCCAGGGCCTTCTTGCCAGGGGGAGGAATTTCCCTGAGTCCATCTGCCCCTCACCCCCAGCTCTGCCTGCTTGCACAGATGGAATTTGCACAACTAAAGGCAGAGCCCATAGTGAGGATATCTGACTGCAACAGAAACTGGTTAAGCTGCAAAGGGAAACAGCAAACGGAGAATATTGAGCAAATTTCATGAAAAAGTGTGTGGGGGGATCATCCCTCTCCCCAAAGCAATGAGGTGTTTTTGCTAGTCCAGAGAAATCACTTGGGAATCCAAACATTTGATGATTTAATCAGAGAAAAGGGGTCAATTGATGCAGCCCTGGCTGGAAGGAGCACCCAAAAAAGAGAAAAAGGTGAACGGCCACCAGAACAAATCCTACAAGACCATGAACCAGCCCCTGGGATCCCTAACGAATTCATATCAGGACACAGTAAACCCATCCATAATTTGAGTGGCATAATTAGGTTTAAAACTGTCCTCGAAATAATAACCAAGCAGACAGCTCCAGCTCCTGACCTTCCTGCTGACCAAGCCGCTGAAATGAGGAACGAGACATTTATTTCACCATGGGATGGAATCAGATTATCTACTTACAGAAGAAGGAGGAGTTTGTGGAAAATTAAATGACGCAAACGGCTGTTTGCAAACAAATGATAACCGAAACGTGGTTAAACAGATAGCAAAGGAAATATGAAAATATCTCGTATTCTGGAGAAAGGATGGGAATGGGAGATGTTTCCGTGGTTCCCCGGAATACCATGGCTTAAACGAATGCTGCTCCTCCTCTGACGTCCTGCAGTAACTCTCATTTTTTACCATGCACGACACCTTGCTCCAAAGAGGATGCGGGAAAAGAAATTGAGCCAATGGAAATTAAAAGTTTGTAAAGGCAATTCTTGAGAATATGAGAGAAGGAAGGATTGAAAGCAGTAAGATTAATATCGTAGTGTGGGTGCATATTAACGAGGACATGCAGTAGGTGGATCGGGAAGTCTGAACCTTCCAAGTACCTCAGCCAGTGGGGAATGGGAGAGGGAGATGCAGCCGGGAAAATGAGGATAAAAAGGAGGCTGCGCTTTAGAGACCGCATGGCAAATGCCGCATGGCCTCTCTCTTTGTTCATCAATAAAGTCACTTTTACAGGACTCCTCTGTCTCCTTCGGGCACACAAACCTCTGGCCAGGGGAATTTTCCCGCACAGCCCCGGGCACAGGGCAGACACCTCTGTGCCACCCACAGCAACCGGGACGAGCCAGCGCTGCTCCGGCACCGGCTCCTGCCGAGGCCCCAGCGGGAAGGAGACCGCGGGCAGCCGCTCCCGCAGCGCCCTCAGCCCAGCGCCAACACGGGCCGGCACCGGCACAACCAACCCGCCAGAGCCCCCTGCCGCCCCCTCGGCCCGCAGCGAGCCCCGAGGCCCCGCACAACCGAGCGCGGCTCCCACCTGCGCTGGGGCCGCCTCCGAGCTCCGCCGCCGCCTGTGGCTGAGGAATTCGATGGGATGTGTTGCCTTAACCTTTCTGACCACTCCCAGCCCATCTATGCCAGCATTCAAGCCCTCAAAGAAGGTGGGAATAAACTTCGGGTAGATAATGGGTACGACTGGCTGAACTGGCTCTTAGGGCACTGGGGACTCACTGGCTGGGCTAGGAATTTAGTTAAAATAGGTTTGTATGTATTAGGCATCATATTATGCATTGTAGTAGTTATTCCTTGTATTTTACAGGGTGTTAAGAATTTAATAGACAAATCGCTTAAGAGTGTATTTTTAGTTAAAAGAAACGGGGGAGGTGTGGATATGGGTAATGCAAATGAGACTGATAGTACTGCAGATTGAATCAGCAAATGCAGCCTGACAACGAGGATGCCTGGCAAGAGCAAACAGAGACCTGACTGCAAGAGGACTGGATCAAGTCTGGGTTATGGGAAATAAGATTTTACTAAGTCCAAATGTAAAGTTTGTCTATGTGAGAGTTTGCCTATGTACGGTTTGTCTATGTGATTGTAGTAAAATATTACCAGCCTTCCTATAAATGGTATATAAGCACATGTAGTGCTCAGTAAAAATTGGATTTTGATCACCATTCAGTGTCCCCATAGTTCAAGTACTCCCAGTGGGATCCTGGAAAGAGAATGGTGGCACATCTACTGCCTGCTACCCCCCTCTAGGCAATATTCAACTGTTTCGTTCACAGACTAATCCTCTAGCAATCTTAGTGGGGTCAGCAGAGCCACTTCCCACTGGTGAGGGCAAAGAGCACCCTCTGTGCCTTTGTGGTGGGAGCAGACAGTGTTGTCTCAAAGGAAAGGTCAGAGAGAGACCAAGCTGGACCTCTGCCTCCTGCCCCTCACCCCACAAGGGCAGGAGGGCACAAAACTGAGCACCTTTTGAATTTTTTTTCTGTCCTGTCATTTCCAGGAGCTTGACTAGCTCGAAGGAGAGGATTAGAAGGATTTCTTGAGGATCACTGCCAGTGCACAGCACACATGGCATCCCTCACCCCTTACATCATCCTGGGATGGAGGGGTAGGAACCAACAACAGCCTTACCCCACTGCTCCAGAAGCCAAAATCCCCATGCAAGCATTTAGTTATGGCCTTCTTAGAGAACCACATTCCCACCCAAATCTTCCCCTCTGCAGCAGCTCATTCCCACAGGAACTGGCAGAGCAGATGGGGTTTGGACATTGGCTGGCTTCCATTGCACTCCTTGCCCTGGAGCTGGCACGGCAGGAGAAGGGCTCTGGTGAACCTTCTCCTCCTCCCATGTAGGCTCTAACCCAGCTGCCACAACTTCAAGTTCTCAGAGCACTTCTGGGCTCTGAGCAGCGGCCACGGGAGGAGGAGATGCAACTCCAAAGGCAGCAGTTCCCAGGCCCAGCTCCTGCCATCCCAGTGGGGCTGCTCGGTGGTTCAGGAGAGGAAGGGAAGGGCAAGTGCAGGTGGCAGTAGCTCATTTCCGACTGAAAGAGGGAAAGGTAATTTATTCACTTGGAAATCACTGCATTCAAACTCTGATCTTTACCTGAAAGAGAAGTAGCACCTGCTCGTGTTAAATTTGGGTGAAGAACAACTGTTACATTTGATATGGTAAGCAGTTAAATTATCTGAGGGAAAGTGTACAGCAAAAATTAGCATTCACAGAGAGACAGAAAACAGCAGACGTTGACAAAAGGGAGGAGGAAAAGAAAGCACACCCCAAGCCAGTGTTTCACCCAAATCCAGGATTTTCTGTTTGTAAGGAGTGGGGTCCCCCCAGGTCCTCCCCAGTCCTGCCCCCCAGTAAATGGGACCCGGGTGAACTGGGAAGCTTTATTGGGAACACTGGAGCAGCTGTGCTTGGGCAGAATGACAGCGGGGCTGGGTGTGGGACACACGACTCCTCTAAAATCAATGTGGGGATGTGTTGGAGTCATTAAGTCAAGAGTTTCTCTGAATCCTTCAGAGGGAAATCAGAGTGCAGGGATTGAATTGAAGTCTTGAGATGGACTGAAATGTGTTAAGCCTCTCACACATAAAGCAGAGGTGAAGGTTTAGGTTGTAGCACGAGGGAACAATAAGTAAGTAAATGGAATATGTTTTAAGTGCTTTTAGTGAGTAAAAGGTCTTAGACGCCAGAGAAGTAGTACATGTTCTAGTGAAGGTTGAAAGACATGCTAGTGTTTCCTCCGAGGCTCCAAGAACCTGGCTTCAGACATAATAGAGTTAGAGTTAAGAATATTGCTTACATTTTTCAGTTAGAACAAGACAGGCCATGTACATAGTTTATATGTAGCACCGCACCACTCTGTGGATCCCAATGGAATTAGGCTCTCTGATGGAGAGCATCTACAGACCCCTTGGAGATGGATCCCAGTAGCGTCCTGTGGATGCTCTACATCTCTGTCTTCTTGGTGCTCAGGGTCCCCCACAAACACGGAGTTCAGGGGGTCCATACACACTTGGGGCAGGTGGGAAGGCCCAGGTTCCTCCGCTGGCAGGGACAAGTCTGACACAGGCTCTGGCAGCAGCCTCTGGCTCTGCTGCATCCCTTTGCATCAGGAGCAGTGCTCTGCTGCAAGGCCTCAGCAGTGAGTCTGGGCAGCGCTTTGGGGCTCTTGGATGGATTCTGGCACCTCCTCAGCTGCCCCTCACGGCAATGTGCCGTGGATGTGGCCTTCCCGGGCTGGGGATTTTCCAGCGGAGCCAGTTTGTGTGAGGGAGGATGGGTGTTCAGTGCCTGTGGGCAGAGGTTCCCCCACAGCCCCAGAACTCTCCTCCTCCCTGGCTGGCTGTGGGCAGTGTGTGCAAACGTGGCCTCAGCAGATGAGCCTGTGGGCTACGGCCTCCCCCAGCCCCAGCCTGGCCCAAGCTGATTTTCAGGACAGCTGCTGGCTTTGCCTTGCTTTGGATACATTCTCCTGCCTCAGTCTCGTGTCCTTGTCCCTAGACCAGAGGCAATTGATCAATGGTGTCACCTTGATGGTACCTCAGGTGCTGTCAGGCCGCTCAAGTCCCAGGCCAAAGCTGCAGTCAGGTGAAGGAGGGCTGGGCTGGGGTGGTCTCAGCCTCTTTATTCAGTAGAGGATTTTTGAGGTCCTTCCCAACACAAACTATGCTTTGACTCTAGAAGATGTGTGGATGTGTATTTTAACTTGGTAACATTAATACAAATTATTATAATAATAATAATTTTATTTTCATTATAATTATTTAATACAAATTCCATTATTTAATACTACATCTATTACTTCTTCTTCCTCCTCTTCCTCTTCTCTTTCTTCTTCTTCCCATTCCTCCTCTTTTTCTTCTTCTTCTTCTTCTGTCTATACTTAAAATGATTATTTCATTTACTCCTACCACCATTTCTTTTTCAACTTAGTAGTTTTATTATTCTTCTTCCTATTATAATTCTTAATATAACTCTTTCTTCTTATGGGCTTCTTCTACTTGTTCTCCTATTTCTACATCTATTTCTATTCTTATGTTCTTATAGTCTTGTTCTTACTCTTATAATCTTATTCTTATTACTGTTGAGTTGTTTTCCTTATTCTTAATTCCTCTTATTTTTCCTATTCTTATTCTAAATCTTCTTATTATTCTTTTTCTTTCAGTTTCTTTTTTTTTTCTTGTTGTCACTCCTTTTCCAGCCCTCCTGCTGGGGCAGTGGAGCCAGGCAGGGGCAGCGGCAGAGGCGGCGCAGCGCCCGCAGTGCCCGCCGCAGCCGGGATCGATGGTTATTGATGGCTGCAGGCTCTTCCACACGGGCAGGGCAGGCACAGCACGGGCCTGGGGAGCTCGGCTCAGCTGGTCCCGGCTCAACCCAGGCCTGGCGAGGGGCAGCCCAGGGGAACCCGCCTGCTGACAGACCTGCCCATCTGCGCTCTCTCTCTTCTTTGTCCTCACAGAGCTCGAGGACTGTGAGGTTTTGAACCTCCAGGTGCTCTCAGGCACCCAACTGTCGGGTTATTTTATTTCATGTGCCAAGCAGCTAATCGTTACTATCAAGTTGCTTATTGCAGAAGCACATCAGTCTCAAAGGCGAAAACAAAACAAAGCAATGGCAAAAAGCAGATGGCATTAAAAGCAATGGCATAAAGCAATGGCATAAAGCAAGTGGCAATGGCAAAATGCAAGTGGCAAAATGCAATGGCATAAAGCCATGGCATAGAGCACCTGCTCTCCCTAAAGCATGTTCTTTCATAGCAACTTTCCAACTACCTAAGACACAAACTCAGACCACTGCTTCTTAACCTATTAGAATTCTAGTTTCTTAGCACGCCAGGCTACATATAAACTATGTACAAGGCCTGTCTTGTTCTAACTGAAAAATGTAAGCAATATTCTTAACTCTAACTCTATTATGTCTGAAGCGAGGTTCTTGGAGCCCCGAAGGAAACACTAGCATGTCTTTCAACCTTCACTAGAACATGTACTACTTCTCTGGCGTCTAAGACCTTTTACTCACTAAAAGCACTTAAAACTTATTCCATTTACTTACTTATTGCTCCCTCGTACTACAACCTAAACCTTCACCTCTGCTTTATGTGTGAGAGGCTTAACATATTTCAATCCATCTCAAGACTTTAATTCAATCCCTGCAGTCTAATCTCTCTCTGAAGGATTCAGAGAAACTCTTGACTTACAGACTCCAACACATCCCCGCACTGATTTTAGAGGAGTCGTGTGTCCCACACCCAGCCCCGCTGTCATTCTGCCCGAGCACAGCTGCTCCAGTGTTCCCAATAAAGCTTCCCAGTTCACCCGGGTCCCATTTACTGGGGGGGCAGGACTGGGGAGGACCTGGGGGGACCCCACTCCTTACAAACAGAAAATCCTGGATTTGGATGAAACACTGACTTGGGGTGTGCTTTCTTGTCCTCCTCCCTTTTGCCAACTCCTGCTGTTTTCTGTCTCTCTGTGAATGCTAATTTTTGCTTTACATTTTCCCTCTGATAATTGAACTGCTTACCATATCAAATGTAACAGTTGTTCTTCACCCAAATTTAACACGAGCAGGTGCTACTTCTCTTTCAGTTTAGGATCAGAGCTCGAATGCAGTGATTTCCAAGTGAATAAATTACCTTTCCCTCGTTCAGTCTGAAATGAGCTACTGCCACCTGCACTTGCCCTTCCCTTCCTCTCCTGAACCACCGAACAGCCCCACTGGGAAGGCAGGAGCTGGGCCTGGGAACTGCTGCCTTTGGAGTTGCATCTCCTCCTCCCGTGGCTGCTGCTCAGAGCCCAGAAGTGCTCTGAGAACTTGAAGTTCTGGCAGCTGGGTTAGAGCCTACATGGGAGGAGGAGAAGGTTCACCAGAGCCCTTCTCCTGCCGTGCCAGCTCCAGGGCAAGGAGTGCAATGGAAGCCAGCCAATGTCCAAAGCCCATCTGCTCTGCCAGTTCCTGTGGGAATGAGCTGCTGCAGAGGGGAAGATTTGGGTGGGAATGTGGTTCTCTAAGAAGGCCATAACTAAATGCTTGCATGGGGGTTTTGGCTTCTGGAGCAGTGGGGTAGGGCTGTTGTTGGTTCCTACCCCTCCATCCCAGGATGATGTAAGGGGTGAGGGATGCCATGTGTGCTGTGCACTGGCAGTGATCCTCAAGAAATCCTTCTAATCCTCTCCGTTGAACTAGTCATGCTCCTGGAAATAACAGGACAGAAAAAAATAAAAAGGTGCTCAGTTTTGTGCCCTTCTTCCCTTGTGGGGTGAGGGGCAGGAGGCAGAGGTCCAGCTTGGTCTCTCTCTGACCTTTCCTTTGAGACAACACTGTCTGCTCCCACCACAAAGGCACAGAGGGTGCTCTTTGCCCCCACCAGTGGGAAGTGGCTCTGCTGACCCCACTAAGAGTGCTGGAAGATGAGTCTGTGAACTAAACAGTTGAATATTGCCTAGAGGGGGGTAGCAGGCAGTAGATGTGCCACCATTCTCTTTCCAGGAACCCACTGGGAGGACTTGAACTATCGACGATGAGAGAGAGAAGGGGACAGTGAATGGAATCCAATTTTTACTGAGCACTACATGCGCTTATATACCATTTACAGGAAGGCTGATAATATTTTCCTGCAATCACATAGACAAATCTTACATAGACAAACTCTCACACAGACAAACTTTACATTTGGACTTAGTAAAATCTTATTTCCCATAACCCAGACTTGATCCAGTCCTCTTGCAGTCAGATCTCTGTTTGCTCTTGCCAGGCATCCTCGTTGTCAGGCTGCATTTGCTGATTAAATCTGCAGTACTATCAGTCTCATTTGCATTACCCATATCCACACCTCCCCCGTTTCTTTTAACTAAAAATACACTCTTAAGCGATTTGTCGATTAAATTCTTAACACACTGTAAAATACAAGGAATAACTACTACAATGCATAATATGATGCCTAATACATACAAACCTATTTGAAATAAATTCCTAACCCAGCCAGTGAGTCCCCAGTGCCCTAAGAGCCAGTTCAGCCAGTCGTACCCATTATCTACCCGAAGTTTATTCACACCTTCTTTGAGGGCTTGAATGCTGGCATAGATGGGCTGGGAGTGGTCAGAAAGGTTAAGGCAACACATCCCATCGAATTCCTCAGCCACAGGCGGCGGCGGAGCTCGGAGGCGGCCCCAGCGCAGGTGGGAGCCGCGCTCGGTTGTGCGGGGGCTCGGGGCTCGCTGCGGGCCGAGGGGGCGGCAGGGGGCTCTGGCGGGTTGGTTGTGCCGGTGCCGGCCCGTGTTGGCGCTGGGCTGAGGGCGCTGCGGGAGCGGCTGCCCGCGGTCTCCTTCCCGCTGGGGCCTCGGCAGGAGCCGGTGCCGGAGCAGCGCTGGCTCGTCCCGGTTGCTGTGGGTGGCACAGAGGTGTCTGCCCTGTGCCCGGGGCTGTGCGGGAAAATTCCCGTGGCCAGAGGTTTGTGTGCCCGAAGGAGACAGAGGAGTCCTGTAAAAGTGACTTTATTGATGAACAAAGAGAGAGGCCATGCGGCATTTGCCATCCGGTGTCTAAAATGCAGCCTCCTTTTTATCCTCATTTTCCCGTCTGCATCTCCCTCTCCCATTCCCCTCTGGCTGAGGTACTTGGAAGGTTCAGACTTCGCGATCCGCCTACTGCATGTCCTCGTTAATATGCACTCCTACTACGATATTAATCTTACTGCTTTCAACCCTTCCTTTTCTCATTTTCTCAAGAATTGCCTTTACTAACTTTTAATTTCCATTGACTCAATCTCTTTTCCTGTGTTCTCTTTGGCGCAAGGTGTCGTGCATGGTAAAAGCTGAGAGTTGCTGCAGCACGTCAGAGGAGGAGCAGCATTCGTTTAAGCCATGGTCTGCCAGAAAACCACGAAAACGTCTCCCATTCCCATCCTTTCTCCGGAATACGAGCTATTTTCTTATTTCCTTTGCTATCTGTTTAACCACTTTTCGGTTATCATCTGTTTGCAAACAGCCGTTTGCGTCATTTAATTTTCCACAAACTCCTCCTTCTTCTGTAAGTAGATAATCTGATTCCATCCCATGGTGAAATGTCTCGTTCCTCATTTCACGGTTTGGTCAGTAGGAAGGTCAGAAGCTGGAGCTGTCTGCTTGGTTATTATTTCAGGGATACTTTTTAACCTAAGTATGCCACTCAAATTATGGATGGATTTTCTGTGTCCTGATATGAATTCGTTAGGGATCCCAGGGGCTGGTCCATGGTGTTGTAGCATTTGTTCTGGTGGCCGTTCATCTTTTTCCCTTTTTTGGGTGCTCCCTCCTGCCACGGCTGCATCAATTGACCACTTTTATCTTATGAAATGATAAAATGTTTGGATTCCCAACTGATTTCTCTGGACTAGCAAAAACACCTCAGTGCTCTGGGGAGAGGTATGATTCCCCCCCACACACTTTTTTTTTCATGAAATTTGCTCTATATTCTCCATTTGCTGTTTCCCTTTGCAGCTTAACCAGTTTCTGTTGCAGTCAGATATCCTCACTATGGGCTCTGCCTTTAGTTGTGCAAATTCCATCTGTGCAAGCAGGCAGAGCTGGGGGTGAGGGGCAGATGGACTCAGGGAAATTCCTCCCCCTGGCAAGAAGGCCCTGGGGCATTGTCCACACTTCTCCAGAGCAATGTTAATTTGCATTTCTAAAACTCCTCTCCTGGTTGCCTGGAACTAGGATTTTCTTCCAGAGCAGCCTTTAGGTGATTCACATGTCCACCCTCACAATCTGCTTTATTTTCGTTTTTATTTTTTTTAACGATTTTTTATTAACAGTTTATGCGTTAAAGCCTCACCATTAATACTCTTCTAGGTTTGCAAAATGCAACTTAAAGGTGAACTTCTAAAGATCCATTCCGAAATTCTCCCATCATTAAGAGCCACCACAAATATATAGAAAAATATTCCAATGCAATCAAGTCTTTTCTGCCTCTTCTCCTTGGAGTAAAAATTGCTTGTCACACCCCTGGCCCAAACCTAACTGACAATCTAAAAGTAGGATTAATGTGAAAATTTTTTCTCCTGGTGTAATCTTGTCACTGAAACTGCATGGACAATAAAAAACTCTCCAGCAATATCTTTAGTGTTAGAGAGTTAAGGCATTACTTGATTCTGGTCAGGATGTGCAACAGAAATAATTTCATCCACACATAGCCCGGGTGTGCAGAGAAAATCATTCCATGAGATGTGAATTTTGCTAGATTTTTCCTGAAATTTTACAGTCTGAACCCATTGAAATCCATTGGTTTAGTGTTTATTGCTTCCAGGTTGTGTAGTTCTTAGTTTTTGGTTTCATATTGGACCTGGATTTCTCCTCCTGTGATGTTAATGAGGTCCCACTCCTGGATTTCCTTCTCAGTCTTTTCCAGACCAGGTGTCTCCATCTATGTTGGGGCAGTGTCTGGGGTGGGTGTTCCTTGATGTTTGCTGATGTTTCCTTGATGTTTTGTTGAATGTTGTTCTCTTTGTGGGAATCTTTTGGGCTATTCCCAGTCTGTTGAGATGTTAAACTCATCTCTGTTGAGTGGTGCAACATCCCTTAAAAAAAACCTTTTAAAATTTCTTTCCTGAGAGAAAGGCAAACCGAGCCTGACTAGTAAAATGGAATGTAAAAAAAATTGAATTTGGTATAGTTTCCAACAGTGGAATCGCAGGCAGCCCAGTGTGTGAGTGTAATTGAGAGGCAGAGTCCTGGGTGGATGCTGTGAACAGCAAAGTGCCAAGGCAGGCTCTGTGCCAGCCCAGCTTCCTGTGGCAGAGATTTCACAAGAGACAGGATTCTGGCCACAGACTGCTTGAAATATACATCCCTTATCTCCAGCCCGCACTAGGTGGAGAATTCCCAGGGTAAGGAATTGCAAAGATCAATTCCAAGGGAGAGAATTGAATATCTGCCCTGGCTCTGGCCAAAGGTTATAATGGCCGGATGCTTGGCCTTCAGCCAAGGGCACACACTGACTCAGAAAACACTTCCTAAATGCAGCAACATGTTGCATATTCATAGACCTTCATGCATTATTCAGAATCATTGTGCCCAGCCTGTAAATCACTATTTTTGCCTTCCCTGGGGTTCTGGTGTCCCATAATCCAAGAATGTGAAGAATTTCCTGATTATCTTTTTTACCATTTTCTGAGTTAGTCACATGAACAAAAGCTTTTTACATCAAAATGTTGTAGTCCAAAAAAGTATATTGATCACTACTATTTCTAAGTTCTGTTAATCGCAGAACTAAAAGAAACTGTGTTCATACAGCAAAGTTTTCCAACATATAGCATTCATTGTAATATTTGCAAAAAGCCAATAATATAATATGTACTTATAAGACACCAAGGATTCAAATTTATTTTCTGAGTATGGAAGAGCCATAGCTGTGGCACCAATCATTTTGTTATATTTCATTTTCATTTTATTTGTTGCCTTTCTTCTGTCCATACCACAACATTGAGGCTATTGGGGTTTAGAAAGTGATACAATGTTATGGGTAGAACAGAGAACTCTCAATTCAGGTCCTGCATTTTCCTATTAATGCTCAGAATTCTTACACCTCCTTTTCAGTCCTGGATTGCTTCTGAGATTCTCCAGACCCTCTCTGGGTCAATACAACACCAACCTTCAGACAAAATATGTCTAACTATTTTCTCCAGCATTTGCTCTTACATTTCAAATACTCGAAGATGCTTTTTAGCCTGAACATTCAGCCATTTCACAGAGGCTTCTTCTACAACTTCTTGTCCTCCTGATTGCAGGAAGTCATCCACATCCTGCATTAACCCAATTCCTGGGGGTGGGGTAAATTCTTGTGATATTTTCTGCAAGGCTTGCCCCAATAAGGCTGGTGCTTCCGTGCATCCTTGCAGAAGGACCGTCCGTGTCTTTCCCATTTTCCCTTCTACCTCTTGTTCCCACTCAAAGGCAAAATCCAGTTTACCATCCTGTGTGAGTGGGCATCCCCAGAAAGCATCTTTGCCATCAAGGACTGAATGGTGTCAGTGTGAGGAGGGCACCTGGTTGAAGATGGTGTAAGGATGTGAGAGCCCCTGGGTGCTGGGGCCCCCTTGGGCCCTGGGGTTCATCCCTCAGGGGCTGTAGAAACTCTGCCATGGCCTTTGCCTTCCCCTTGGCCTTTTCCTCCTCCCTTCTTGCATTCCCCTGCTGTGCCTTTGTGACCAAGTGCTCCAGGGGCTTCTTCTGCCCCTCCTGCAGCCCCCTCAGTGCCTGGGGGTGCTCATCCTCTGACAGCTGCGGAGCTTTCTGCTCAATCATTCCTTTCTGCAGTGACCCAAGGAAAATGCTTAAAAGCTGATCTCGATGCTTGCACGTCCAATGCCCATTTCCCAGCTCTTCCTTCGTGCTGCTCCTTGTGCTGTGGCTGCCGTGGCCAGCCCGTATCCCAGAGCCGGTGCCTGTCCTGCCGCAGTGTCCAAACGCGGCCCCCCCGGCGGGCAGGGCCGGCAGCTCCACGGGGCCGGGCAGCGGCCGGGGCGTCCCGCAGCCTCCTGGGGGCCGGGGGCCACTGCCGGGCCTGCAATTGCCGGGGGGTGCTGGGCTCAGGCAGCGCCCGGCGCTGAGCCCCGGCTGCCCCACAGCCCCGGCCCGGCCCCGCAGCTCCCCACAGGCCCCCAGCCCGTGCTCCCGGTGCCGCCCCTCTGCGCCCGCTCCTGCCGCTGCCCAGCACAGAGAAACCCCCTGCAATCCTGACCTCCTTGTGTGCCTGTCCTGGCAACCGGGGATACAAAGGATCTGCAGCAGCTGGCAACTTCTGACGAGAAGAGCCTGCTGAAAAACATCCCCATCCTCAGTATTTTTCTCTTTCTCCTCTTTTCCATTATCCATTTTCTTACCACATAGATTCCTCCTTCTGCTTCTTTCCTGAACCATATTCCTGTAACGATGTTTATGGCATTGTTAAGTCTTCCTTTTTCTTCTGGGAGCTCATGAATTGAGCAGGACCTTGGCTGAGCAGCAGTCTGTGTGGTCAATTAATAACATTTTCTGACCCTGATGGCTTCTGCTGTCACTTCCTTATGTCCACGTCCCCGGCCCTGTGTCCAAGCGGATTCGCAGCATGTGTTTGTAGAGACCCTTTGCTGTTGTTCCTTGCATGGGGGTCCCCCGTTTTGGGGCCATCCCCCCTGGAGCAGGGTGTCCCGGCTTGGTGCAGCCCCGCCCCTCGGGCAGCGCTGAGCCAATGAGAGCGCGCGGCGGTGATGACGCAGCAGTGTCCAGGCAGGGCCGCAGCTCCCAGCGTTGCCCACCTGGAGCCACCTGCGCCCGGCCCGGGCCCCAGTGCCCCCCTGGATGGGAATTTGGGGAGGTGGGAGGGGGGGAGCGCCAAGGCTGGGCCCCCCCGCGCTGTGGTGGCGGCAGCGGCTGCAGTGGGGAGCGAGTGCGGGCGGGAGCGGCCGAGAGCCCAGCGCTGCCCCAGCCCGAGCTGCCCCAGCTCCATCGCTGCCCCTGCGCTGGGATGCTGTGGGTTTGGGGGGAAGAGGGAGCCGGCAGTGGGTGCTGGGCCTGGGGGCAGCAGGAGAAGGGAAGGAGAAGCAGGGTTGAAGAACAACATGATCAAATGATGCATGTGGGAGGAGGAGGTGGGATTGTGCAGGAGAAGGAGGAATAGTAGGAGGAAGAGGAGTGTGAGGGGCAGTAGGGACACAGGATGAGGACGAGGAATAGCAGAAACAGGAAACACCACAAGGTTCCACCCCTCCCTGTATCTTCAGGCCCTCCCAGCCCCAGGAGTGTTGCACCTCCTTACGTGCCACAGGTGATGAGGGAGAAGGATCCATGATTTGCACAGGGGTAAATCTTGGTGTTTCTGAGCTTTATTGGGTTAAATGTTGGGGCTGAGGTTTTTCTGTGGGTGCTGAATCTTCATATTTTTTTCCTCGATTACAATGTAAAATGTGCCCAAAATTATGTATTCTATCACCATCTGTTGAAGCCAGCTGGGGTAGGGATCCTTATCTCCGAGGGAGATATCCTCTGTCAAAGGGCCATATGCTAGAAAACAGGTGGGGGAGTGTTCTTTATCTTTCCTTCCATCCATCCTTCCTCCAGGACGATATCAGGTATCTTCTGTTAATGGGCCATTGAGTTCAATACATAACTGATAAAATCACATCATCCCATTTTGAGATTGTGCACCCAGGGGGAGGAGCCAAACATTTTGTACCTAGATTCAAACTGAGATTTGGAACACCAAATCATCCCTTACCCACTGGTTTCCAGAGGACAAGAGCTACCAGACCTTTCTACAGGATCACTACTACAACAAGACCACGTCATCTGGACTGCTACCACCACCTTAACTAGAGGGGCGTAAGGTTGTATTCTGACTCTGTCAGTTGTTTTCTTTTGTATTGCATGTATTATATTTTTTTCTCTTGTTTTTTTCTATAAAATTCTGTTTCTGACTTGGAGTCTCTCACAGGTTTTGCTTTCAAACCAGCCCAATTTTCGAGGGGATTTTGGCTGAATCTTGGTGTTTGGGAGGTTATTACAGACACAAGATGCTCAATGACTTCCAGAGATGAACTTGGGCAAGGAGGAACTCCCGGTTTATGGAGCTCTCTTGTTTTTTCCCCAAACCAGGATTTTTCATTCCCACGGCGTGAGGACATGGAGGAGGCAGAAAAGCCCCGGAGATCCCGCAGGAGGAGGGGCTGCAAACCAAGCACAGGGAGCTGCAAGGAGGAAAGACCCTCCCTGAGCCGGGAAGGCGGCCGGAGATCCAGGCAGAGCTCAGAGCTGGTGGAGAAGCCTCCTGGAGGGGAGAAGCCCCACAAGTGCTTGGAATGTGGGAAGGGTTTCAGCTACCGCTCCAGCATGATCCGGCACCAGCAGATCCACACTGGAGAGAAGCCCTATGAGTGTAGGGAATGTGGGAAGGGATTCAGAGTCAGCTTCCATCTCATCCGGCACCAGCTGATCCACACTGGGGAAAAGCCCTATGAGTGCGGAGAATGTGGGAAGAGCTTCAGCAGCAGCTCCAACCTGATCCGGCACAAGATGATCCATACTGGGGAAAAGCCCTACGAGTGTGGGGAATGTGGGAAGAGCTTCAGCTACAGCTCCAATCTGATCCGGCACCAGCTGATCCACACTGGACAAAAGCCCTACGAGTGTGGGAAATGTGGTAAGGGTTTCAGCAACAGTTCCTACCTGTTGCAGCATCAGTTGAGCCATACAGGGGACAGGCCCTACACATGCTTGGAATGTAGAAAGAGCTTTGCGTGGATGTCCAGCTTAAAAAAACACGAGCACATCCACACCGGGGAGAGGTCCTACGAGTGTCCCAAGTGTGGGAAGAGGTTTCAGACCAGCTCCAATCTCCTCATGCATGAGCGGATTCACACAGAGGAGAGGCCCTTCCGCTGCCCTGACTGCGGGAAAGGATTCAATCTCAACTCCACCCTCACTGTCCACCGGCGCATCCACACTGGGGAGAGGCCCTACGAGTGTCCTGAGTGTGGGAAGAGCTTCTCAAAGAGCTCAACCTTGAGCCGACACCAACGGAGGCACCACTAAGGGAAGCCCTGTGAGTGCCCCGAGTGTGGGAAGAGCTTCGTGCTCTGCTCCAGCTCCATCCCCCATGGGAGGATCGGTGTTGGATGATCCCCAGTGACCCCCGTTGGGCAGAGCCCTGGTGATCCGTGGTCCTGGTTATCCTCGTTGGGTCGGGGGAAGGGGTTGGAGAGATTTCTTTCCCTTCTTATTCTCCTGTGATTTGGTTGGTAATAAATTCCCTCGCTGTGCCCAGGCTCAGTCTGTTGTTCCCCTTCAGGTGCTCAGGGTGGGATCTCTCCTGTTCATTCTCTCAACTCCTGGGCCTTTCCTCAGCCAATCAAATAATGTAATTTAGATTCAGCCAATCAGAGAGAGCAGCTCTGTTGACACAGCAGTGTCCAGGCAGATCCACAGCACCCAGTGTTCCCCACCTGGACCCCACCCTGTCACTAACCCCCTGTGGCACTTACACACGTCCTTCCCCAGTCCCTCCACACAATAAACGTGACTGGGGTGAACTGGTAAGCTTTATCGGGAACACTGGGAGCAGCTGGGGAGGGGCAGAGTGGCAGCAGGGCTGGGGGTAACACATGATCCCCCTAAAATTAGTGTGGGGACAAAGCAGAGGTCCTGCCCAAGCCTGATACCACGGGGCAGGGCTGCAGCTGCTGCCAGCTCAGCAGCTCTGTGGGAACAGAAAAGGAGGTGACACCCGAGTGGGGGCCCCACGGGGAGCACACACACTCCAAGAGAGGTGGCACATGATCCCCCCAGGACCCCTGGTCTTAGGCTGCAATACAGGATGGGACAAAAAGTATGTATTCTATCACCATCTGTTGAAATCAGCTGGGGCAGTGATCCTTATCTCTGTGGGAGATATCCTCTGCTAATGGGCCATCTGTTAAAATCAGGTGGAGCAGTGTTCTTTATCTTTTCCAAAGCCCATCCTGCCTTCAGGAAGATATCTTCTGTTAATGGGCTATTGAGTTATACTGTATGACTGATAAAATTACATCATTCCTTCCGTTCCCAATGAATGACTGATAAAATTCCATCATCGCACTGGGAGATGCTCCAGCCAGGGGGAGGAGCCAAGCCTTTCCTACCTAGATAAAAACTGAGATTTGAAACACCAAGGCAGTCTTTCTCCACTGGATTGCAGTGAAAAATTGGATCTTTCAACATCAATACTGGACCTTCAGAGGAGAACTGCACGTTTCTACAGGAGCACTGCTTCAACTGAACCATATCTGTCATCCAGGAGGACTGCAGCCACCATTCAATCAGACTGCTACCAGCACCCTGACTGACACGGTGTCAGGTTGTATTCTGACTGTCAGTGGGTTATTTTTGGGCTTTTACTCTCTGATACTGTATTTCTATTTTAATTTTCCTAGTAAAGAACTGTTATGCCTATTCCCATACCTTTGCCAGAGAGCCTCTTAATTTCAAAATTATAATAATTTGGAGGGTGGGAGTTTAGATTCTCCATTTTAAAAAGAGGCTTCTGCCTTTCTTGGCAGACACCTTCTTTCAAACCAAGATAGATTTTGGTGCCCAACGTGGGGTCTGAGGGCACTGGGAGAAAGAAGGAATAACAGCTCCTGGGTAACCTGTTTTTTTGTGTGCTGGATATAGAAACCTCATTGGGTGGCACCATGTGGTCTAGCTTACTGTGGTTCAGGTGGCACGTGGTCGCGGCTGTATTCCTCCCATTTGCAGGCCCTATAACTAAAGCTACTGTGGCTGTTATCCAGTTTGCTTTATGGGTTAATAAGGTGAGGAATTAATGGATTTTTAACTTCTTTGGAAGGCGGGTACATGGATTCAGGACTATCACACTCTAAATGTGTTATTTGGATTACTTTAACAATGGTACCTACTGTGAGGGAATGACACCAGGGAAGACTTTTCTCCCAACCCTTTACCCAGTTTTTTGGGTCTACCCCACCATTTTCTGAAGGGATAAAATGTCCTCTAAATGCTAATGATATCATACAGTGGCTGGTGTTGCTGATATGCCTGTTCTATTTAGCAGTCAGAGATAAGGGAATATTGGCTTGGATAACCACTCTGGTACCTACCCCAGGAAATAGAGATGCTGCTGCAGAGACTGACCCTGCCCCACAGCCTGCCTCAGAAAGGAAACACCCGGATTGGGTGGGTGTTTTAGTGAAGGAGATGTGTGAGATGAGCTAGATGCTGAAGGAGTACCTTTCCCCAGCTGGTGAGAAACTCCTCCTGCCTTAGAGGGAGAGTCTGATGGTGCAGCAGTGGAACCCACAGACATTACATCTGTCCAGGTTCCAGCTGAACTGCAAGGGCAGTCACAGCCAGCAATAGTCGTCCCTGTGGAAACAAAGAAGTCTAAGATGAAAACAAGGCACCTAGATAATAAGAAAGGAGGGCCCTCACAAGCAGCAGGGGAGACAGAGGTTGAGATCATCACCGAGTCCCTGTCATATGAAAGTCTCTCTAGTCTGTGAAAAGACATTGTATGATGGGGCAGCGAGGCTTTTACAACCTGGTTACTTTGGGTCTGGGACCTTATGGGTACAGGCGTCCAACTGGATGGTCCTGAGGCAAGGAATTTGGGACCCGTGACCCAGGACTCAGGTGTGGACCAGGTATTTGTAAGGGAGACAGGGTCCCTTTCCCTCTGGGAGCGACTTTTAATGAGTGTGAGAGAGAGATTTGTCCACAGAGAGAGAATGCAGGAGCACCACCATAGAATGTGCTGGAAGACCCTTGAGGAAGGGATGCAAGAGCTGAGAGAAGTGGCAGTACTGGAGGTGCTCTTTGGGAGGGATGGACAGCATGACAATGACCCTGACAAGGTCAGGTGCACAGGGCAGATGTTGTGGAATCTGGCAAACCTGGGGCCATCTCAATACACCACCTTCATTGCAACAATTAATGCTGATAACAACCAAGATACAGTGGGTTCTGTTGCTAATAAGCAACAAACAAGCTTAGAAATTTTGAGAGTATGATCAAAGCTCGATGCAGGCTCATGTCTCTGCTGTAATTGTGAGCCTCCAAGAGGAGATGAGGGAGGAGGTGAGGAAGAACAGTTCCCAAGCAGCACCAGTGCGAGTCACAGACCCCAAAGTTAGAGTACACTCTGAGTATTTTATTGATAACTTACATCTTGCACTTCATACATTAAACTGTGTTAATCAGACTCTGTCATATCACGAGTTCCTGGAACACATTTTCAAGCCTTCCAGCTGTAGCCCAAGGGAAGCTGTTTCTGTCTTGCATCACAAAATTGGCAGATGTTTTGCAAAGACAGCCCTTTAAAAAGGACTTGTTACTTGCATTAACATCCAAGAGGTTGCTTTCAAAGACAGACAAAAAACCCCATGAACAAACAGAAACCAAACAAACAACATATTAAAAACTTTATTTTTAGCTCTTGCTTTTAATATTTTCCAAGCTGGCCTCTTCTTCCACTGCAGTGTTTTTCTTTGAACAGAAAAACACCTTTGCCAGAGGATGTGACTTAACAAGGCACATAGAACTTACACACAATGGATATATTAAAGCTAAACAGGCAGAGTCCCATTTCACAATCATCATCATTTATTTTCTGTTTATTTTGTTTTCAGAAGGGTGAGAACTGTATCTCAGATCCCCTGGCTAGTTTGGTGCCATAGCCACTGATTACCTGTCCTTTCTAATTATCTGTCCTTTCTGTAGTTCCTCTGCCCATTTGTCGCTCTTTGATCGCTGCCTTCTTCACCTGATTTTTATATTTTTCTGGATTTGTGGGCGATTTTGTATGGGTTTTGATTTTTTCTTGCTGGTTGTTTTGTTTGCCTGTTTTGTTGGGTCACAGTTTTGGTTTGGTTATTTGGTTGGGGTTTTTTCCAGTTACCAGTAGGAATCAGCTTGTGATTTGGATTGTAAAGTTTTGAAGGCAGGTGTTGCACATAAAGGTTGTTTTTGTTTTTAAAGTCATCTCACACACAGCTCTGCAAGGCCCTGTGACTTTGAGGACTGTGAGCTCTAACAAATTGTGCATGAATAGGAAACTTGTAGTTCCTATCTGCATTACACACAGCAAAATGTAAAGTGTTTGGAATGGAATCAATTCTAACCTTTTTTTATTTTCCTGCCATGCCATAAATTGTGTCAGATTCATCAATGAACTCGGTTCTTCCAGGATGGAGTGTGCAAGGATAATCCCTTAGTTCCTGTGTGGAGCTGGTGTGCACCAGGCCAGACACAGCACTGTCACCCATAGCCAGCCTCTGTCTGCACAGAGAGCAGGGAGCTGCAGCTCTGAGGAGCTCAGGGCTTGGTGAGCAAACACACCAAACCCCTCATTTAGATCTGTTACTTTACTGGACTATTTGTTGCTATGTATTTAGTATATATTTATTTATAGTATATGCTGCTGGTATATTTTTATATCCCCACCCAAAGCTGAAAAAAAAGAACCCTGGCAGTTTGCTTTAGCTGTGAAGTGAAGAGACTCATTTCAACAGGTTCCAGCTTTGCTCGTTGTTTGAATTCAAAGCAAGCAAAAACCTCTTCTGTTGGTCACATCAAACCAGCATAAGTCTGTGAAAGACAGAAGAGTAAAAATTAGTTCATTTTCTAGTACTTACAGTCTTCTAATTCAGCCATGGGATAATTATGCCATAATTCACTACATCAAATAACTGGTAAAAGCAATAGAAAAGAAATTTTTTAAA
The DNA here is from genome assembly GCF_052056855.1 of Sturnus vulgaris. NCBI lineage: Eukaryota > Metazoa > Chordata > Aves > Passeriformes > Sturnidae > Sturnus > Sturnus vulgaris. The sequence continues at coordinate 7,188,622 of NW_028276185.1, read as the reverse complement.
GCTAGGTTTAAAAAAAGTGGATTAATTTCATAAACAAAACCATGTAGTAAAAATACAGTAATTTAAACTTCTCAAAGCCTTTTGATAATGGACCCCTGCACCCCAGTCATGTGCAGTGCAGCCTCAGCTGTCCCTTTGAGCCCAGAGCTGCCAAGGATCAGGGCTGGGATGAGCCTTCACCCAAAAGTGAATCCAAAATCAGTCGAGAACAGGGCTCACACACAGAGCAAAGTCTAAAGGCCAAGCCCAAACCTCCATCAGGTTGGATTTGTTTAAACACTGAATTGTAGAAAATTTGCTCATCCTGTAACATCATTATTACCATGAAACTTTACATGAGCTGCTAAATAACCACATTCCCATCCTGAAATGCATTCCCAAATATTGTTGTGAACTTGCTCTGCCTCTGCCGCTGCTCCTGGGGCTGCTCTTGGCCACGCAGCCTCAGTGGGAGCCAGCACTGGCTGCAGCCCCAGCGGGCTCCCCAGGACAAGGCCCAGCAATTAAGAGGCCAATTAAAGCACTGGGCAGCACCAGAACCCTTATCAGAGTTATTGGGACAACAGGGACTTGCCACAGCTCCACAGCAGCATGGCCATGAGCCAGGCTACCAATGCAATGAGCAGAGTTTTAATAAAACTGCAGAGAAAAATCAGCAACTTACCGTCCTATCTGATAGAGCTTCCGAATGCCAAAATAGCAGCAGAGCAGGACAAGTGGCACAGTGAACATTGTCACTACTGTGCCGATCATGCAGGTCCTGCGCACATCCTGGGGGCAGACAATTCTTGGAAGGCGCTCTGGATCCTGAGCATCTATTCCTGTTTCAGGGATAACATCTGTGGGAGCAATGGGGAGCGTGAGCCCGTGCTGTGCTCCACTGCTGAGCTGGCAGCTCGCTGCATACGGCCAGGACGTTCTTTGTTTGCCCCAGAGCTGGGGCCTGCAGGCACCTTGGCACCCCTTGGCACAGGCTGTGCCACCCAACAAAGCCCAGGAGGCCGGGAGGAGAGCCCGGGGCCAGCGCAGCTGCTTGGGCAGTCGCTGCTTCCAGGGAGCCGCGCCCAACCCATCCCTGAGCAGCCACTGCCAGCCCCGACCCTCCCTGCCCCGTGACAGCTCCCCCAGCCCAAGGGGACAGAGCCAGGCCCTGTCAGGACACACTGGAGCCCTGCTCTCCCCCTCTGCCCTTTCCCCACCATGGTCACCCCTTCCAGCCCCTCCCAGGTTTTGGGCGGTGTCTCCCACGGAGGGATCCCAGCAGGATTGCTCAGCCTGGCTGAGCCTGGCACAGCAATCACCTTCTGTGGCTCTGCCTGGCATCTCCTCCCTTTGTGTACCAGGGGGTGGCACGGAGCCATTGCTTCCTCCAGGAAGCGCTGCCTTCACCAAGGCCTTTTGGTCCATCTCTGGAGAAAGGAAGAGGCGCAGCTGGATCAGATGGAACCATTCCCCATTGGGGAGGTGGCATCTTCAGTAAGTAATATTTGTCCAAGACATGGATAAGGATCTGGAAAAGGCCCAGGCTCTTGGGGTTGCCACTGGGCCCTCCCTCCTCCAAATAGCCACCCCTCCTGATCTACCCTAAGACCAGGAAATTTCAGGGATCCTCAGGGTGTGCATGGCCTGTGGGACACTTTGTGCTCCCTTGCCTTCCTACAGAGGCTGGGGAGAAGCTGCAGCCAGGCCAGGCTGGGAAACAGCCCTGCAGGCTGTGACAGCAGCAGTGGGACAGGGAGGCTGCCATGGATCCCTTCCCGCTGTGCCGGGCACGGCGTGTCCAGATGTGCAGAGAAAGCCCCCGGCTGCTGAGTGTCAGGAGAAGGCTGAGGGAAATGCACCCACCACGGCGTCTCTGCAGATCACTCAGCATCTGGTCCAGCAGTTTGGATGCTTCTACGGATTTCTTTTCTCCTACGCCTTGGTTCTTCCATCTAGGAGGACCTGAAGGGAAAGTAGTTCCATTTCTCTTCAGGCTGCAGTGGCAGTGAGTGCAGAGAGTGCTCCAAGGCACTCCCCCAGCTCTGCCTTCCACTCAGGAGCAGGGGCAGAGGGATCACATGCCTGCAGTGGCCCTGCTGCCCGAAACCCCAAGTAAAACACAAACTAACAGAGTGTCAGTTTATGCGGTGCTTTATTCAGGGCCCGGGGACCTGCGGACTCGCGTCCCAAGTCAGGATCCCGCTGGTTCCCTTTTTAGAGGGTTTTTGATACCCTTTTTACAAATGGTTTATGTGCAGAAGTACACATTCTTCTGTAGATACATTCACCTTGAAGATAGCATTTTGGCGTCATAAATCCTACATGGTTGCTTATCTTAGGACTATAGTGTTCTCCCCCTCAATCTCTCTCTTACACCACTGCCCACCACCAGTACTTTATTTATGTTTTGACTTTAACCTTATCACTAACGGTTCTGCATGCTCTCAGCACAGCACATTCTTAAGTTAGTTTCCCAGGGCCTACTCTGGGGACTGCAGTCTTCAAGCCTTAGCATTACTACTACTATTATGGTTTATACACTTTATATTCTAATATTCAGGATTTCTAGTCCATACGGTAACAACTCCCCCCTTTTGAGCATTCTTCAGAGCCTTCTGCAAGGATGCTCAATTCTTCCAAGTGATAGTTTCCAGATATGATGGTGGAGGGTTGTTTCAGGAAGTTGGTTGAATCACTTCTTTTCGAGTCAGGGCCTTCATGATTTGCCGTGTATGTGTTCCTTCTTTAGCAATTATTCCTAAAAGACACCTATATATAATCACAATTACTACAATGATTATTACAATCATTATTCCATTTTGAATAATTGAGGATAACCAACCAGAGACCTGGATTCCTAAAGAACTGAATAAAGCTCCAACCCAATTATGTTCTGCATTCTTTTGTACTTCATGTATGTTTAGTTCAATTCGCTCCAATTGACCTATATCCTTTTCTACTTCCTTCGTGACATTTGGGATATGTACACAACAGTGATCATCCCTTCCTTGTAAATATCCACAAACTCCGTGTTCCTTTAATAAGAGCAGATCTAATGCCATTCTATTCTGGATTGTCATCCTGGTTGTGGCTTGTAATTGTATATTAAGATCTCTAAATCCCTTCTTTGTTACTGCTGCCAATCTTTCTGTCTGCTCTAGTAATTTATATAACATTTCCCGGTTTCTATATGTAGATACAGGTGCAAATAAAGATTCAAGCATCCAACCGAATTTTACACTTTCCCCCGGTTCGTGCCATTCATTCTCTAGATTTTCTGCTTCGACTATCTCAGGGCTTAATCCCCTTTTCGTCCTTTTCTCTTGGTCCTCCTTGGTTAATTTGGACTGTTTCCAAAATGGACATAAGGTTGGTATCCCTAACGTTATTTGAGTAATCGGACCACCTATCGGTAAATGTGTAGTCCATTGGCCATGTCCCATTACCCAGACTGAATTTCCGGGGCTTCGTACTGTGGTTGATTGACAATCTTTCCGAGCTCCTTTTAATTCTCCCGTTATTGTATGGTTGTATCTCTGACATTCACATCCCCATTTCAACAACACCCGAACGGGTACCAATCCAATTTGGGATTCTGGGGTATCACAGGTTATGACTTTACTACAGTTCCAACCTGATATTTGGGCTAGTCTGCTGTGGTGCACTGTTTCAACTTCGAGGGCCCCTGGATGTTCCTGTTTTCTTGACCACTCGATACACCAGTGTATTGATCCGATATAACTATAGGGTTCGAGTAGGCTAGGACCCCAAATTGCTTTCCATTGCTCCCACTCTTCTTTCCCTTCCTGACACACTATCTCATGATAATAATCTACTACAGGTTTTCTTCTTTTCTGATTTACTTCAAATGTGCACCACCCAACATTGTTGTATTGACCTATTTCAGTGAATACAGAATTTGGTAATTTTAAACATTCTGATCTTTGCCCTGGGGTTGACCACCGTCTTCCATAGGTATAAACCTCTTCTACTATTCTAGTGCGATTTCGTAGCTCTCTGTGGCATTTCCTCGTTCCATTTACTATTTTTGGGGGCATTTCTCCTAATGGGATGATTCCCCACGGTATAGGGTCACTTGCTGCCTTTGGCAAGGGCAAACACGCTGTTATCGCTGTTACATTTTGCATTTTCCCAAAATCCCTAATTAATCCCACTACCAAATTCTCTTGCCCCAATTCCTGTTTCTCATTTTCCATTTCTTTTGCTTGTTGGACCATTCTAGTTTTTCTCATCCTGCAAAGATTCCCTAATTTAAGAGTACAATTGATTCTCAATGAAGGACCATCCCACATGTCAATTCTCATACTTGTGGGTGTTACTTGTATTGGATAAGAATGCCCTTCTGTCTTAAAACCCTCCACCAAAATTTTTACATCTAAGTTCCCATAATCGAAACTTTCCCTAATCCATACCATGCATGAAAATTGACCAACCTGGGCTTTTTGCAAGTGTGAGATCATTAGGGTAGTATTACCTTTCTGCTGTTTCATATCCCAAATTGTCACAATTTCTTCTGAAAATACCTTATTTGTAGTGATCAATTTCCATTTCGTCTTTACTTCATCGAATCCAGCTCCCTGGTTATCAGAAAACAAACAGGTTAGATTTACATTTGCCCCTTGTGGTACAATCACTGTTGGTTTAGGGACAGTAACTTTAACAAAGGCATCTCCGATACGAGCAATGCTCAACATTAACATCGCAATCAAGGCCTTGCCCTGAACACCAGTTTTGTGTCGGTTAAAGGTTGGACTTCCCATCGTGACGGGACTTTCTTGATTCGGGTGTAGTGTATCCAATTGTCGATCCCTTGGACCTTTACGGCTGTGTATGTAGTCATAATCACTTGTCGGGGGCCGTCCCATGTTTCTTTTAGCGGTTCCACATTCCAGTTCTTTATGTAGACTTGGTCTCCAGGCTGTATATCGTGGACGGGATTCTCCAGAGGCAAAGGTCGATTCCACTGCAACGCCCCCCGTAGTGCTGTAAGAGTCTTATTGAGAGACAAAATGTAATTTACCAGTACCTGATCTCCCACCACATTAGGGTCCCCTTTGTAAGTTGCAGCATGATAGGGTTTGCTGTATAAAATTTCATACGGACTTACTCCTACCTTGTCTCTAGGTTTGATTCTGACCCTTAACAGAGCTAAAGGTAATGCTTGAGGCCATTGTATCTTTGCTTCTTGGCAGATTTTCTTAATTTGGCCTTTTAGTGTCTGATTCATTTTTTCTACTTGTCCACTAGACTGAGGTCTCCAAGGTGTATGGAGATTCCATGTTATCCCAAGTACCTTAGCCACTTCTTGCACTATTCCTGCCACAAAATGAGGTCCCCTATCAGAGGACATCCCTAGTGGGATTCCAAACCTAGGGATGATTTCTCGAAGTAAAGTTTTAATCACTTCTTTTGCTTGGTTTGTTCTACATGGGAATGCCTCTGGCCAGCCTGAGAAGGTACATACATAGACTAAAACATACTTATACCCCTGTGCTTTTGGTAATTCTGAAAAATTTATCTGCCAATAATCTCCTGGTTGTGGGCCTATTTGCAATTTTCCCATTTGCACTTGCCTACGTGTCATTGGGCTGTTCTTAATACAAACTGGACACATTGCATTGATCCTTTTGGCCATTGTTAACATCTGAGTGGAGATTATTTCTTGTTTTAGAAATTGCACTAAAGCTTCTGCTCCCCAATGGCATTTGTTATGTTCAATTTCTAATATCATTCTCATTATTTTTGTTGGCAATATCGCTTGTCCTACGGCAGTTACATACCATCCAGCCGCATTCTTCTTAGCTTGTACTAGCCGTGCTTATTTTTCGTCTTCTGGTAGGTATACTGGTACTTCGTCCATGAAAGCTTCTGCAGGGTTGGTACGTGCTGGTAGCAACGCCATTTGGGTCCATACCTCGCGAGCAGCCTGTCTGGCTGCTCTGTCAGCCAGACGATTTCCCTGGAATGCTCTTTCTTCTCCCTGCTGGTGTCCTTTTACATGCATTACTGCCACCGCCTGGGGCTTATGTACTGCTTCCAGTAGTTGCACAATTTGTTCTCGGTGTTTAATTGACGAACCCTGTGAATTTAATAGTCCTCTCTCCTTCCATAATGCCCCATGTACATGTATTACCCCAAATGCATATTTAGAATCAGTCCAAATATTTACTCTTTTCCCTTGACTCAATTCCAAGGCTCGGATGAGGGCTTGGATTTCAGCTTTTTGTGCTGATGTTCCGGGAGCCAAGGCTCTGGCTTCTATAACCTGTCTTAGAGTTACCACTGCATACCCGGCGTACCTGGTTCCATTTTCCACGAAACTAGATCCATCGGTATAGAGCTCCCATTCAGGTTCGTCTAAGGGCTCATCCTTTAGATCCTTGCGGGTAGCGTATACCTGTTCGATGGTCTCCACACAGTCGTGTACCAGGTTGCCTTCTTCTTGGGTGGCTCTAAGAAATTCGGCTGGATTGAGATGGTTAGTTACCTTCATTTCAACATCATCATGTTCTCTAAGGATTGCCTGGTATTGCAGCATACAGCTGGAGGAGAGCCAATGCCCCCCTTTTTGTTCCAAAGCTGCTATTACCATATGTGGGACAAACACTTCCATTTTCTGCCCCATAGTTAGTTTTCTAGCTTCTTGTATCAGAAGCACTGTTGCAGCAACAGCTCTAAGGCAGCCAGGCCATCCAGCGCTTACTGGATCCAGTTGTTTTGAGAAGTATCCCACCGGGCGCTTCCATGTTCCCAATTTTTGTGTCAACACCCCAATCCCCAGTCTTTGCCTCTCATTTACATAGAGTTGAAAGGGTTTTGTGAGATCTGGCAACCCTAATGCAGGTGCCTCTTTTAGAGCTTGCTTCAAGTTCTGAAATGCCTTTTCTTGTATTTTATTCCATTTAAATTCAGGATTCTTGACTGCCTCATACAGAGGTTTTGCTTTTAGTCCAAATTCTGGAATCCACAACCGACACCACCCTGCCATTCCTAAAAAGGACCTTAACTCTTGTGGATTTCGAGGTGTCGGTATAGCACATATGGCCTGGATCCGGTTCACCCCTAATTTCCGAACTCCTTGTGATATCTCGCATCCCAAATAAATGACTTGTGTTCTTGCCAGCTGGGCCTTTTCTTTTGACACTCGGTATCCAGCTTGTCCGAGCATGTTGAGGAGTTCAATGCTGAGTCTTCGACAGATGTCTTCTTCTGTTGAGGCTAGAAAAATATCATCTACGTACTGTAAAAGAATAAATGAGGAAGGTGACTCCTTTACCTGAGTTAGTCTCCATTCTTCTAGTTCCCGGGTGTCCTAGGGTGATGTTATGGTGTTTCTATCTCCAATCGTGTGTCCTGATTATGTTTGGTATTATGTCCTGTGCTTCCAGGACTGAGTCTGAGAGTGAAGCTTTGTTTTGTCTTGTTATCAGCCGGCTCACCTCCCCCATGGTCTATGTTTAGGAGAGGTTTTAGCTCGGCTTGCCTGCTTGCTTGCCTGCTTGTTTGCCTGCTTGCTTGCTTCTGCCTTTTTCTTTCCTTCGCTTTGCCCTTGCTTTCTGCTTATTAGTTAGTTCAGCTAGGCAGTCCAACTTTTTCCCTGGACTGTTTTCTCTTCCACCCCGTCCCCTCCCTCTCCTGGATACCATCTGAACGGACGGGGACCTGGGAACCCCAAGAAACACCGGGAGGCTACACTTTGTCACCTGCAGCAGTCATCCCCAGCGCCAGAGACTGATAACTGAGCGACCACTCGCCAGAGAGACTGAGTTTGTCATCCCTTCAGAACGGTGAAAGAGTTTTTTTGTCAGCTGGTGTTGTCTTTTTTCCCTGTGCTGGAGAGTGTCTTGCTTGTTAAATAAACAGGTTTTTTCTCCCACTCTTCTCCGAGGAAATTCTTCCTGAACCCGGTGGGGTGGGGGGGGGGAGGAGTCGTGGGGTTTGCTGTCTGGGGGCTCCTTCTGGAGGTTTTCCCCCAAATTTGCCCAAAACCAGGACAAATAAATTGGCGCCCAACTCGAGGCTCGAGAAAGTGGGAAAAAACCCTGTTCTAATAATAATAATTTGGTTCAAATTCTTTTGTGTTGGTATAGAGCAGTTATTGGCTATGTTGTTGGAATTCATGTCTTTTGGGGTGGAGGCCTGCATGGGATTTTGGTCCCTAGGGTTTTTTGAAGTCTTAATACCTTTGTGGTCCCTGGGTTTATTTGCTTATCCAGAAATAGCTCCGGTATTGTCCCTAATGCGTAGTTTCTGTAGCAGAGGGGCATTGACCAAAATATCCATCGGGCTGGGCTTGGTTTTAATGGCCTGCAGGAGATTTATAAAGGTGCTGGAGTCTGTTCCAGGAATGTATGGTTCTTGGTTGTGGTTGTGCACTCAGTTTGTTAGAGGAGAAGCAGGGGATGAGGCTTTTCAGCCTTTGTTCTCCTTCTTCTCCTCTGAATTTGTTACATCCTTATTAGAGAATGTTCAGTTCCCCCTGAGTGTTAAAGAGACCATCTTTCTGGTGTTTAATATAGTAAGCTTTCTCTATACAGTCTGCAGTTTCTCTAGAATGAGAGCTGAGATTTCTAGAGGGGCTGAGACCCCTGACCCCAGAGTAGAGCCAGGCGTGAGGAATCCTGAATGGTGTGGGAAATGGGAGGATATGGGCCAAATCTTAAAGGAATTTTCTGACCCTACATCCTGGGATTTTCCATGTGAACAAATTCAGAACCCAGCTGAGGTGGCAAAGTACCTGAAAGAGAAGTGCCATGGTAATTCTAAGGAGAAGAAGATCATTGCAGTGAGCTGGGCCCTGGCATATGCTTACCGTACCCTGCTAGATACTGTAGGGCAGCAGACAGAGGAAGGGGGACAGGCAGATAAATCAGCCACTATCCCAGTCACTCAGGCTGCAGCCAACACCCCAGGCTCGAGGCCAACAACTACACCAGACAGTGAGCCTAAGCCAGCAGCTAAACCTGTCAGTAAGCCTCAACCAATGGCTGTTGCTACCAGCACGAGAAGTGGAAAGTGCACAGACAAGACTGATCGACCAGTGGATGATGATGATGATGATGATGCAGGAGAAGGACCCTCAACACCTCCTGACATAAAACCAGGAGTCAAAGCAACTGGTAAAAGATCAGAGGCCAATATTGAGTCTTTTTCCCTAAAGGACCTCCGTGGCCTAAGAAAGGATTACACCCGACGACCTGATGAGTCTATAATTAGTTGGTTGGTCCGTCTTTGGGATGCTGCAGGCGAGGCTACAATTCTGGATGGCACTGAAGCCAGGCATTTGGGATCCCTGTCACATGATCCTGTCATCGACCAAGGAATGATGAGAGGGCCTAACCCTCACAGCCTCTGGGCACGGGTCCTGGACAGTGTAGCACAAAGATACCTGTGTGCAGATGATCTTTATATGCAGCAGACCCACTGGAAGACGATAGAACAAGGGATCCAACGCCTGAGAGAAATGGCAGTGGCAGAGATTATCTTCTCAGATGACATAACAACTAGGAATCCGGACTTGGTACCATGTACATCTGTGATGTGGCGAAAACTTGTACGACTTGGGCCCCATGAATATGCTTCTGCTTTAGCAATAATGAAGCGGGACGAGAGGGATGAGACCGTGCTTGATATGGCAAAGAAGCTCCGAGCATATGCAGATGCTGTGCATGGCCCAACACATGCCAGAATTGCAGCTGTGGAAACACGTCTGCAGAAATTAGAAGACAAGATAGAGGAGAATCATAAAAGACTCAGGGAGGAGATTAAAGAGGACCTTCTCCAAATCTCAGCAGTACAAATTAGAGGCCCTGGTATCCAACGCAGACGTTCCCCTGATGGGGAGAGGAGGTACACCCCACGAGCTGAGCTGTGGTTCTTCCTACGTGATTGCGGAGAAAACATGAGGAGATGGGATGGAAAATCTACTGCTGCTCTGGCACAACGGGTGCGTGAATTGAAGGAAGGCAAGACCCAAAGAGGAAGTTCCACCAAAAGGAGAGCAGCTCCAGTTGCCCGTAGCCAAGCTGCCAAGTATGATGATGATGATATATCTGATCCCCTTGAAGGAACCTCTAAGACATATGCCCAAGGAAAGAAGGATAAACAGGCTTAGAGGGGCCCTGCCTCTAGCCAGGGAGAGGCGAGGGAAAATCGTGTCTTCTGGACTGTGTGGATTCGTTGGCCTGGCACATCGGAACCACAAAAGTATAAAGCTTTGGCTGATACTGGTGCCCAATGCACATTAGTCCCATCAAGATATGTGGGGGCAGAATCTGTTTCTATTGCTGGTGTGACAGGTGGATCACAGGACTTTACCTTGGTGGAAGCTGATGTGAGCTTGACTGGACATGAATGGAAAAAACATCCTATTGTGACTGGCCCAGAGGCCCCATGCATTTTGGGCATAGATTACCTCCGAAGGGGGTATTTTAAAGATCCAAAAGGATTCAGGTGGGCATTTGGGATAGCAGCTGTGGTGACAGAGGGCATCCAGCAATTGAACACCTTGTCTGGACTGTCTGAGAATCCAAGTACTGTAGGACTTCTGAAAGGAGAAGAGCAAAAGGTACCAATTGCCACTTCCATAGTGCATCGCCGACAATACAGAACAACTCGAGATGCTGTGGTTCCCATCCATAAAATGATCCGTGAGCTGGAGAGCCAAGGGGTGGTCAGCAAAACCCACTCACCCTTCAACAGCCCCATCTGGCCTGTACGTAAATCTGAAGGAGAATGGAGACTGACCGTAGACTATCGTGCATTGAATGAGGTGACTCCACCACTGAGCGCTGCCGTGCCGGACACGCTGGAACTGCAGTACGAGCTGGAGTCCAAGGCAGCAAAGTGGTACGCCACTATCGATATCGCCAATGCATTCTTCTCCATTCCTCTGGCAGCAGAGTGCAGGCCTCAGTTCGCTTTCACATGGAGGGGAGTGCAGTACACCTGGAATCGACTGCCCCAGGGGTGGAAGCACAGTCCTACTATCTGCCATGGACTGATCCAGACTACACTAGAAAAAGGTGAGGCTCCAGAACATTTACAATATATTGATGATATCATTGTGTGGGGTAACACAGCAGCAGAAGTGTTCAAGAAAGGAGAGAGAATCATCCAAATCCTCCTGGAAGCCGGCTTCGCCATCAAGAAGAGTAAAGTTAAGGGACCTGCTCGAGAGATCCAGTTCCTGGGAGTGAAGTGGCAAGATGGACGGCGTCAGATTCCTACTGATGTCATCAACAAAATCACAGCTATGTCCCCACCAACCAACAAGAAGGAGACACAAGCTTTCTTAGGCGCCATAGGTTTTTGGAGGATGCACATTCCTGAGTACAGTCAGATTGTGAGCCCTCTTTACCTGGTCACCCGCAAGAAGAACGATTTCCATTGGGGCCCTGAGCAGCAACAAGCTTTTGCCCAGATAAAGCAGGAAATTGCTCATGCAGTAGCCCTTGGCCCAGTCAGGACGGGACCAGATGTGAAGAACGTGCTCTACTCTGCAGCCAGGAACCATGGTCTGTCCTGGAGCCTTTGGCAGAAGGTGCCTGGTGAGACTCGAGGCCGACCATTAGGATTTTGGAGTCGGAGCTACAGAGGGTCTGAAGCTAACTACACCCCAACAGAGAAGGAGATCTTGGCTGCCTACGAAGGGGTCCAAGCAGCCTCAGAGGTGGTTGGCACAGAAGCACAACTCCTTCTGGCACCCCGACTACCAGTGCTGGGGTGGATGTTCAGAGGAAAGGTTCCCTCAACCCACCATGCCACCAGTGCTACATGGAGCAAGTGGATTGCCCTCATTACACAGCGCACCCGGATTGGAAAACTGAATCGCCCTGGGATTTTGGAAGTAATTACAAATTGGCCTGAAGGTGAAAGTTTTGGTGTCACAGATGCGGAACAAGAACCAGTGACACGGGCTGAAGAAGCTCCACCATATAACCAACTGCCAGCAGAGGAAACACGCTATGCTCTATTCACCGACGGTTCCTGTCGCATTGTGGGGATGAACCGGAGGTGGAAAGCAGCCGTATGGAGCCCCACGCGACGGGTAGCAGAGGCCACTGAAGGAGAGGGTGGATCCAGTCAACTTGCTGAACTCAAAGCGGTTCAACTGGCCTTAGACATTGCTGAAAGAGAGAAGTGGCCAAAGCTTTACCTTTATACCGATTCATGGATGGTAGCCAATGCTCTGTGGGGATGGTTGGAGAGATGGAAAGAGGCTAACTGGCAGCGTAGAGGAAAACCAATTTGGGCTGCCAAAGAGTGGAAAGATATCGCTACCCGGTTAGAGAAATTACCTGTGAAGGTTCGCCATGTAGATGCCCATGTTCCCAGAAGTAGGGCTAATGAAGAGCAGAAAAACAATCAGCAGGTAGATCAGGCTGCAAAGATAGGGGTGTCGTAGATAGACCTTGATTGGGAACACAAGGGAGAGTTGTTCCTGGCTCGATGGGCCCATGATGCCTCAGGTCATCAGGGCAGAGATGCCACATATAAGTGGGCACGAGACTGAGGGGTGGATCTAACCATGGACAGTATTTCTCAAGTTATCCATGACTGTGAGACATGCGCTGCCATCAAGCAAGCCAAGCGGGTGAAGCCCCTCTGGTATGGGGGGCGGTGGTCCAAGTACAAGTATGGAGAGGCCTGGCAGATTGACTACATCACACTGCCTCAAACCCGCCAGGGCAAGCGCTATGTACTGACCATGGTGGAAGCCACCACTGGATGGTTGGAGACCTACCCTGTGTCTCACGCTACAGCCCGTAACACCCGGGGTTCCACCAACCGAGCGGGCCCTGCCCAGTCTGAGTCCCTGAATATAGTAGATGGAGACAAAGTCCCAGTGGCACATATCAGAGGTTTGTTAGGGAAGGCAGTTTGGATCAATTCTGCCCCGAGTACAGACAAACCCATTCGTGGGATTGTCTTTGCTCAAGGACCAGGTTGTACATGGTGGGTAATGCAGAGAGATGGAACAACACGATGTGTGCCTCAGGGAGATCTGATTGTGGGGTGAGGCAGCATGAGACAGAAGGAAATATGTAAGTGTCAAAGGTCTGAGCAAGTGAGATAGAAGGAAATGTGTAAGTGTCGAAGGTTTGAGCAAGTGAGATGGAAGAAAATGTGTCCGAATAAGTGAAAGATGGAAATTTCTACTTGCTGAAGTTTTTACATGCTGTTTAGTATGTTCACGATATGGAGATAAGGGGTGGAATGTCCTAGGGTGATGTTATGGTGTTTCTATCTCCAATCGTGTGTCCTGATTATGTTTGGTATTATGTCCTGTGCTTCCAGGACTGAGTCTGAGAGTGAAGCTTTGTTTTGTCTTGTTATCAGCCGGCTCACCTCCCCCATGGTCTATGTTTAGGAGAGGTTTTAGCTCGGCTTGCCTGCTTGCTTGCCTGCTTGTTTGCCTGCTTGCTTGCTTCTGCCTTTTTCTTTCCTTCGCTTTGCCCTTGCTTTCTGCTTATTAGTTAGTTCAGCTAGGCAGTCCAACTTTTTCCCTGGACTGTTTTCTCTTCCACCCCGTCCCCTCCCTCTCCTGGATACCATCTGAACGGACGGGGACCTGGGAACCCCAAGAAACACCGGGAGGCTACACTTTGTCACCTGCAGCAGTCATCCCCAGCGCCAGAGACTGATAACTGAGCGACCACTCGCCAGAGAGACTGAGTTTGTCATCCCTTCAGAACGGTGAAAGAGTTTTTTTGTCAGCTGGTGTTGTCTTTTTTCCCTGTGCTGGGGAGTGTCTTGCTTGTTAAATAAACAGGTTTTTTCTCCCACTCTTCTCCGAGGAAATTCTTCCCGAACCCGGTGGGGTGGGGGGGGAGGAGTCGTGGGGTTTGCTGTCTGGGGGCTCCTTCTGGAGGTTTTCCCCCAAATTTGCCCAAAACCAGGACAATACCAAATTTAAATTTATTTAATATGCCATTTTAATAGTCAGGCTCGGTTTGCCTTTCTCTCAGGAAAGAAATTTTAAAAGGTTTTTTTTAAGGGATGTTGCAGCACTCAACAGAGATGAGTTTAACATCTCAACAGACTGGGAATAGCCCAAAAGATTCCCACAAAGAGAACAACATTCAACAAAACATCAAGGAAACATCAGCAAACATCAAGGAACCCCCAACCCAGACACTGCCCCGGCATAGATGGAGACACCTGGTCTGGAAAAGACTGAGAAGGAAATCCAGGAATGTGGATCTAATTAACATCAGAAGAGGAGAAATCCATTTGCAATAGAAACCAAATACTAAGAACTACACAACCTGGAAGCAATAAACACTAAACCAATGGACTACAATGGGTTCAGACTGTAAAATTTCAGGAAAAATCTAGTAAAATTCACATCTCATGGAATGATTTTCTCTGCACACCCGGGCTATGTGTGGAAGAAATTATTTCTGTTGCACATCCTGACCAGGATCAAGTAATGCCTTAACTCTCTAACACTAAAGATATTGTTGGAGAGTTTTTTATTGTCCCTGCAGTTTCAGTGACAAGATTACACCATGAGAAAAATTTTTCACATTAATCCTACTTTTAGATTGTCAGTTAGGTTTGGGCCAGGGGTGTGACAAGCAATTTTTACTCTTAGGAGAAGAGGCAGAAAAGACTTGATTGCATTGGAATATTTTTCTATATATTTGTGGTGGCTCTTAATGACGGCAGAATTTCGGAATGGATCTTTAGAAGCTCACCTTTAAGTTGCATTTTGCAAACCTAGAAGAGTATTAATGGTGAGGCTTTAACGCATAAACTGTTAATAAAAAATCGTTAAAAAAAATTAAAAAGAAAAATAAAGCAGATTGTGAGGGTGGACGTGTGAATCACCTAAAGGCTGCTCTGGAAGAAAATCCTAGTTCCAGGCAGCCAGGAGAGGAGTTATAGAAATGCAAATTAACATTGCTCTGGAGAAGTGTGGACAATGCCCCAGGGCCTTCTTGCCAGGGGGAGGAATTTCCCTGAGTCCATCTGCCCCTCACCCCCAGCTCTGCCTGCTTGCACAGATGGAATTTGCACAACTAAAGGCAGAGCCCATAGTGAGGATATCTGACTGCAACAGAAATTGGTTAAGCTGCAAAGGGAAACAGCAAACGGAGAATATTGAGCAAATTTCATGAAAAAAAGTGTGGGGGGGATCATCCCTCTCCCCAAAGCACTGAGGTGTTTTTGCTAGTCCAGAGAAATGAGTTGGGAATCCAAACATTTTATCATTTCATAAGATATAAGTGTTCAATTGATGCAGCCGTGGCAGGAGGGAGCACCCAAAAAAGGGAAAAAGATGAACGGCCACCAGAACAAATGCTACAACACCATGGACCAGCCCCTGGGAGCCCTAACGAATTCATATCAGGACACAGAAAATCCATCCATAATTTGAGTGGCATAATTAGGTTAAAAAGTGTCCTTGAAATAATAACCAAGCAGACAGCTCCAGCTCCTGACCTTCCTGCTGACCAAGCCGCTGAAATGAGGAACGAGACATTTCATCATGGGATGGAATCAGATTATCTACTTACAGAAGAAGGAGGAGTTTGTGGAAAATTAAGTGACGCAAACGGCTGTTTGCAAACAGATGATAACCGAAAAGTGGTTCAACAGATAGCAAAGGAAATATGAAAATATCTCGTATTCCGGAGAAAGGATGGGAATGGGACACGTTTTAGTGGTTCCCTGGCAGACCATGGCTTAAACGAATGCTGCTCCTCCTCTGACGTGCTGCAGCAACTCTCAGCGTTTTACCGTGCAAGACACCTTGCGCCAAACAGGATGCAGGAAAAGAGATTGAGTCAAAGGAAATTAAAAGTTTGTAAAGGCAATTCTTGAGAAAATAAGAAAATGAGGGATTACAAGCAGTAAGATTAATATCGTAGTAGGAGTGCATATTAAGAGGGACATGCAGTAGGTGGATCGGGAAGTCTGAGCCTTCCAAAAACGTCAGCCAGAGGGGAATGGGAGAGGGAGATGCAGACGGAAAAATGAGGATAAAAAGGAGGCTGCGTTTTAGAGACCGCATGGCAAATGCCGCATGGCCTCTCTCTTTGTTCATCAATAAAGTCACTTTTACAGGACTCCTCTGTCTCCTTTGGGCACACAAACCTCTGGCCACGGGAATTTTCCCGCACAGCCCCGGGCACAGGGCAGACACCTCTGTGCCACCCACAGCAACCGGGACGAGCCAGCGCTGCTCCGGCACCGGCTCCTGCCGAGGCCCCAGCGGGAAGGAGACCGCGGGCAGCCGCTCCCGCAGCGCCCTCAGCCCAGCGCCAACACGGGCCGGCACCGGCACAACCAACCCGCCAGAGCCCCCTGCCGCCCCCTCGGCCCGCAGCGAGCCCCGAGCCCCCGCACAACCGAGCGCGGCTCCCACCTGCGCTGGGGCCGCCTCCGAGCTCCGCCGCCGCCTGTGGCTGAGGAATTCGATGGGATGTGTTGCCTTAACCTTTCTGACCACTCCCAGCCCCTCTATGCCAGCATTCAAGCCCTGAAAGAAGGTGTGAATAAACTTCGGGTAGATAATGGGTACGACTGGCTGAACTGGCTCTTAGGGCACTGGGGACTCACTGGCTGGGCTACGAATTTAGTTCAAATAGGTTTGTATGTATTAGGCATCATATTATGCATTGTAGTAGTTATTCCTTGTATTTTACAGTGTGTTAAGAATTTAATCGACAAATCGCTTAAGAGTGTATTTTTAGTTAAAAGAAACGGGGGAGATGTGGATATGGGTAATGCAAATGAGACTGATAGTACTGCAGATTTAATCAGCAAATGCAGCCTGACAACGAGGATGCCTGACAAGAGCAAACAGAGACCTGACTGCAAGAGGACTGGATCAAGTCTGGGTTATGGGAAATAAGATTTTACTAAGTCCAAATGTAAAGTTTGTCTATGTGAGAGTTTGTCTATGTAAGGTTTGTCTATGTGATTGCAGTTAAATATTACCAGCCTTCCTGTAAATGGTATATAAGCACATGTAGTGCTCAGTAAAAATTGGATTTTGATCACCATTCAGTGTCCCTGTCTCTCTCTCATCGTCGATAGTTCAAGTACTCCCAGTGGGGTCCTGGAAAGAGAATGGTGGCACATCTACTGCCTGCTACCCCCTCTAGGCAATATTCAACTGTTTAGTCCACAGACTCATCTTCCAGCACTCTTAGTGGGGTCAGCAGAGCCACTTCCCACTGGTGGGGGCAAAGAGCACCCTCTGTGCCTTTGTGGTGGGAGCAGACAGTGTTGTCTCAAAGGAAAGGTCAAAGAGAGACCAAGCTGGACCTCTGCCTCCTGCCCCTCACCACACAAGGGCAGGAGGGCACAAAACTGAACACTTTTTTTTTGGACCCATCTTTCCCTTGAGCTTGAGTAGCTCGAAGGAGAGGATTAGAAGGATTTCTTGAGGATCACTGCCAGGGCACAGCACACATGGCATCCCTCACCCCTTACATCATCATGGCATGGAGGGGTAGGAACCAACAACAGCCCTACCCCACTGCTCCAGAAGCCAAAACCCCCATGCAAGCATTTAGTTATGGCCTTCTTAGAGAACCACATTCCCACCCAAATCTTCCCCTCTGCAGCAGCTCATTCCCACAGGAACTGGCAGAGCAGATGGGGTTTGGACATTGGCTGGCTTCCATTGCACTCCTTGCCCTGGAGCTGGCACGGCAGGAGAAGGGCTCTGGTGAACCTTCTCCTCCTCCCATGTAGGCTCTAACCCAGCTGCCACAACTTCAAGTTCTCAGAGCACTTCTGGGCTCTGAGCAGCGGCCACGGGAGGAGGAGATGCAGCTCCAAAGGCAGCAGTTCCCAGGCCCAGCTCCTGCCATCCCAGTGGGGCTGTTCAGTGGTTCAGGAGAGGAAGGGAAGGGCAAGTGCAGGTGGCAGTAGCTCATTTTGGACTGAAAGATGGAAAGGTAATTTATTCACTTTGAAATCACTGCATTCAAGCTCTGATCTTAACCTGAAAGAGAAGTAGCACCTGCTCGTGTTAAATTTAGGTGGAGAACAACTGTTACATTAGATACGGTAAGCAGTTAAATTATCTGAGGGAAAGTGTACAGCAAAAATTTGCAATCACAGAGAGAGAGAAAAAAAGGCAGGAGTTGGCAAAAGGGAAGGAGGAAAACAAGGCACACTCTAGGCCAGTGTTTTTTCCAAATCCAGGATTTTCTGTTTGTATGGAATGG
This sequence comes from Sturnus vulgaris, assembly GCF_052056855.1. NCBI lineage: Eukaryota > Metazoa > Chordata > Aves > Passeriformes > Sturnidae > Sturnus > Sturnus vulgaris. The sequence continues at coordinate 7,170,428 of NW_028276185.1, read as the reverse complement.
AGTGTAGAGTAGCTTTCCCTTGAAATTCAGGACTGAGAGGCCAGAGCTAGAAAGGTTGTTCAGTGAGAAATCCCCTCTTCCATATCTGTACCGGGCTTGCTCCTAGCTTTTACATGGATGTTCTAAACCTGACACATCTATTCCTTATTTGACTCATCTCATGGCCAGTATACATAGTCGGACTTAATTTCTCTTTTAGTCTATTCTATTCTACAGTACTGTATCATCTTAAATTCTTTGGCGTTGTAGTCATATTTTCAACGGGTATTTTTCTTCCCAGGGAGCTATTTAAGGGTATATCTGTTGATATATTTCCATTTCTTCTTCCCCCTGGGGATTCCTTCCTTGCTCTTAGTCCCATTCTTCCCAAAAATCACCGGTTCTCACAACAAAAGCCCACCTTCCTGATAGACAGTTATAAGTCCTCGCAAGAAAAGCTTGCCTTCCCAGTCAGCTACAAGGAAAAAGAAGGGAAAAGACAGGAAATAAAAAGAAAGGAGTAGAAAAAGAAGGCTTTACGTTCGTCTTGGAAGGTAAAACCAATTTGCCTACGATGCAGGGACACCCATAGCACCGGGTGGGTTCCGCCGTTCCTCTCCTCCTCGGTTCGGGGCCCTGCTCCTACGGCTTTATGCCCGCGGGTATTCCCGGGGAACCGGCACAGCCCGGCACCCTCCCCCTTCCCGCTGCCTTTTGGCTTCTTAGCGTGGGGCAGCTGCCCAAAAGCCCCTCCCCGCCGTGGGCTCTTGCGGCGCCGTGTTGTTTTTTCCTGCCGGCGGATCCCGCAGGGAACCCGGCCCGGTTCGGTGCCCCCCGGGTCAGCCCCGCTCTTGAGCGGCGCCGCCGCCCCCCAGCCCGCTGCTCCGCGGCTCCGCCCGCTCCGATCCCCGCTCGGCGCGGCGGCGGCTTTATGCCGGGGGGCCCGGAGAAGGGCCTGACTCGAGGCCTTGGGCAGCGCCGAGAGCAACTTGGACTGGCTTGGCGAGCTCCGCGCTTTGTGAGAGCCCTCCCGCACAGCCGGGCTGGTTCTCCACCCTCGGCCGCGCTGTCCGCGCCACCTCTGGGCTGGCGAACGCCGGGAGTTGCTGGGCTGGGTTTGATGGCCCCGCTCAGCGCTTTCGGCCGCTGCTCACGCCGCACCCTCGCGATTTTCGCTGGCAATCAATGCAGATTGGCCAGGAAATTCTAGAAAGCAAAACTGGAGACCAAGGGCATTCTAGAAGGGGTTTCCTGCAGCCAGACACACAGCAGCAATTTCCAGGAGCTGTCACTTGCTAGTCCACGGCTTTAAGGATGCTGTGGTGGTACCACAGGAGAAGACCCTTGGTGTTGTGCTGAAAAGGTTCCTCCAGAAGAAAAGGTGATGTTCCTATGTGCAGGGAACTCTGTGGTATCAGCAGTGGAGGAGCAGGGTGAGGAAGATCTCCAGCCTTGGGATATTTCTGCAAGAGCCTTCACCCCTGCCAGAGCCTGGGTGAGAGCTGCCAGAGTGCAGAGGGAGGCAGCCCTTTGGACAGGCGTCCCTGCTCCCTCAGAGCCACGGCTATGAGACAAACAGCCTCATCCCTGAGGATGCAGATGGGCAGGAAAGGCCTGGAAATAAAAAGTGGAGCCCAGACTTCTCCAAGAAGCTGTTCCCAGAGGCAAGTGTCCCAGCAGGAAGTGTCCTGGAGCCACTTGTGTTCAGCCTACAGTCAGTTCCCAGAACGCTGTCCCTGTTCCAGTGGGGAACCCCCCCATGCTTTGCAGTGGGAAAAATTCACATGAAACCAAGGAGGCTCTTGCATCTGCTTCTCCCCTCTACTAGTGAGATGGCCTCTGACTACCAGGAATGTGTTTACAGATTAAGATCTGATCTTCTTCGGAGCATTCGTGTTAAATACATTAGGATTTTCTCGGAGACTTATCAGAATGTTCCCATTGTTTTGGATTTGACTGGTGTGATAATTGATAAAAGATTCCTGTTAATTACAAAAGCATTGGGGTTTGTATAAACCAGTATACTAAGCTCTGAAGTGAAGCATGGACACTAGATAATGGAAATTATATGATAAAATAATTCTGTTTAAAATCACCTTGTTATGTTATATTATGTTGTATTATATTACATTATATAATATGTTATGTTTTCCAAATGAGTTGTATCAGCTACCACCTTGCAAAATCGGACTTCCCAAAAAGCCCTTCCTGCCTTTGTCTGATCAATACTGCTTATCTCAAGAACCAGACTCCCAGAACATTTCTGGTGGTTATCTACAAGGAGGTTTATTCAACCACCCTGCTTATGACAACAAAAATCAAAAAAATTGTTGACTACAATGAGAACCCACAGTATAAGAAGAGGCTGCAAACCAAGGTTGGGTGGAGCGTGGAGTGGGCGGTGACCCCTCACGTTCCCCAGCGCGCTGCTTGCTCTTTCTATATCAAATAAAGCAATCTAAATTTTGCTGAAAATCGAGACTTTTGTCTCTCATTTATAACAATTTGGTGCCGATACCCGGGACGTCCTTGGAGCCCTGAGAGGCACTGCGATTTCGGGGAGGCGCCCCACTGCTGTGGCCCCGGTTCGTCAGTGATTCTCGGGACCCATCGACGTCCCGCACCATAGAGACTGAGCAAGGAAAATCTCCCCGGGAGACCGCGGCAAAATCACCTGGAATTCTCGTGCACGAAGAGCCCGACAGGAGCATCGGACTGTGAGTATCTGTGTGGTTTGGTGGGGATGACTGTGTGCTTGCCTGAATGAGACGTGGCCTTTGCTGCGAAGCGAGAGTGGAGTCCTTCTATCCGCGTTTCCAGCATCCCGCGAGGGACCTGGCCGGTGACCGGACGAAGCGAGTGAGCACAAAGGGAGAGACTGCTTTTCTTGTCCTAGCCCAGGTAGAGGCTGGGTCCTTCCCATCCTAGTCCAGGCAAAGGCAGGACCCGGGGATGGGGGAAGGGGGAGGAAAAGAAAAGCAGATGGCAACACACCAGTCACGGAGGGAGAAGGGAAAAGCTGCTTTTCCCATCCCAGCCCAGGTAGAGGCGGGTTCCAGTCCATCCTGACCCAAGGAGAGGCAGGGGTTCGGGCGGAACACATCGGGGAGTGCAAACACCTCAAGACAGTCCCTTGAGGTAAAAATGGGACAAAGAGGGAGGAAGATTCTGAGTCCCAGGGACCCACGAAGAGGTTCAAATTCATTTGGTCCACAAGGAGACCGGGAAAATAAAGACAAGACAAGTAGGTTGCCAGAAATAGCACCAGGCAGCCCTTTGGGAGTAATATTAAGATGTTGGGACACAGGGGCAATATACAGAGGAAAAAGTAAAGAAAAATTGATTCAATATTGCATGGTGGAATGGACCAAAGAAATGATCCGTAAAGATAACCTATACTGGCCCATGTTCGGATCATTTGAGGGTTGGATTTGTCAGGCATTAAACACATATGTGGCTTGTAAAGAACCATTTAACAGAGAGGAATGTGAGTATGCTGCCCTGTGGGCAAAACAGTCCAAGCCATCCTTGATATATACTTGATAAGAAAAAGAGGATGAGGATAAAAAAAAGGTTACCTGGGAGCCCCTTGATAATCTCCCACCTCCGTATAATACAGAAAATACAGGAGACCCCCCCCACGCACCCACTTCTCCTCCTGGTACTCCCATAGCTCTAAGAACTCGCTCCAGTCAAAGGAATACCAGGAGAGATGGTATCACCAGAGAGGAGGGAGATAACGACACAAAGGCTCGCCTTTACCCCCTGAGGGAAGTGCCATTAGCAGGACAACAGGCTGGATTAATTGGATTTGTAAATGTTCCCTTGAACACAGGGGAAGTGAGAAACTTTAAAAAAGAAATGGGAAAACTCCTAGAAGATCCTATAGGGGTATCAGAGAGACTAGATCAATTCCTCGGACCAAGTATGTATACTTGGATGGAATTACAATCTATATTAAGTATCCTGTTCACCACAGAAGAACGGGAAATGATCAGACAGGCTGGAATGAGGGTATGGGACCGGGAGCATCAGATTGAACCTAGGGGAGACCAGAAATGGCCGTTAAATAATCCTAACTGGGATAACCAAAATGATGTCCATTGCCAGAATATGATGGACTTAAGATGGATACTCGTTAAAGGTATCCGAAATCAGTTCCTAAAGGACAAAATATTAATAAAGCCTTTAGTGAACAACAAAAAAAGGACGAATCCCCGACTGTCTGGTTGGAGCGGCTGAGGAAAGATCTCCAAATGTACTCCGGGATAGACCCTGACACACAAGTGGGTCAGGCACTCCTCAAAACCCAATTTGTTGCTCGATCATGGGGAGATATTAGAAAGAAATTAGAAAAGTTAGACGATTGGCAAGATCGGGGGTTACAAGAATTGCTAAGAGAAACAGAAAGCAAAAGCTAAAATCTTTATAGCTGCAGCTCGTGAAACACAGAAAGAAACCCAGCAGAAAGGGGGAGGGAAACCACGGAAACCCCCCCTGAAACAAGGAAATGAAGCAGGAAATAATTCACCAAGGCAAACCTGCTTTTACTGTAACAAGAAAGGTCATATAAAGAAAAATTGTAAAGCACAGATACGGGATGAAAAAAAGTTCCAGGAACACGAATAGGGGTGTCAGGGGCTGTATGTACTGGGGACCATACCATCCAAAGATCCCTTGATAAAATTAAGGATCGGTCCCCAGGGAGAGAAGGTGGAATTTTAGTAGATAAAGAAACCGGAAAATCCACAATTAAACACCTACCAAAAGGGTGTAAACCTAGTAGAGAAACGGCACTCGTGGCTGGAGCAAAAGGTGAACCATTTCGGGTCCCTAATATTAAAAGTGTGCAAATTGAGACCCAAACCAAAATTGAATTAAAAAATCTGCTGTTACTGCCAGAGGCAGAAAATAATTTATTGGGGAGGGATTTCATAATAGCATAGGATTTGAAAACTAAAGTATCCCAAGGGCAGTTTAAAATTTTTGCTTTAACCTAAAACGACGAGTTGCAAATATGTCCTGAGGTGTGGTACACCCCTGGAGAAATAGGGAAGTTAAAAATGAAACCTATCAAAGTGCAAATCACTGATCCCGATTTGCCTATCCGAGTTCATCAATATCCAATATCACTGGAAGGGAGACGGGGCCTTAAGCCTCTCATAGAAAACCTTTTGCAACAAGGGGCTTTAGAACCATGTATGTCCCCACATAATACTCCTATTCTGCCTGTCAAAAAGACAGACGGGAATTACAGATTGGTACAGGATTTGAGGGCTATAAATCAGCGAACTGTTACCAAATTTCCCGTAGTAGCAAACCCTTACACACTCTTAAAGGATTTGTCCCCTGACTACACTTGGTATAGTGTAATAGATCTAAAAGATGCCTTCTGGGCATGCCCGTTAGAGGAAAGTAGCAGAGATTGCTTTGCCTTTGAATGGGAAGATCCTGATAAGGGCAGGAAACAACAACTGCGTTGGACAGTATTGCCTCAGGGCTTTACAGAATCCCCCAATCTCTTTGGACAAGCCCTAGAAGAATTAATGCAATCTTTTGAGTCACCAGACCTTACAATATTGTTACAATATGTAGATGATCTATTAATAGCAGGAAAAGACGAGAAATCTACTAGAAATGGGACTATAAAACTTTTAAACTTTTTGGGACAATAGGGATTGAAGGTATCCAAAGCCAAATTACAGTTCACAGAACCAGAAGTAAAATATTTGGGACATTGGCTAAGTAAAGGGAAAAAGAAATTGGATCCTAATAGAATCTCTGGAATATTAAGTCTGGGACCTCCAAAAACTAAAAAAGAAGTGAGGAAAATTTTGGGATTGCTGGGATATTGTCGCCAATGGATAAAGGGATTTAGTGAGAAAGTAAAATTTCTATATGAAAAACTTACCACTAATCGCCTAAAATGGACAGAAGAGGATGATAAAAGTTTTGAAAAGGTCAAACATGCTTTAATTCAAGCCCCTGTACTCAGTCTCCCAGACTTGGAGAGACCATTTCAGTTATTTGTAAACACCTCTGATCAAACAGCATATGGGGTACTCACCCAGGAATGGGCAGGCAGTCGAAAGCCAGTGGGATTTTATTCTAAACTGCTCGACCCTGTCAGTCGGGGTTGGCCCACATGCCTCCAGGCCCCAGTGGCCACAGCACTTTTAATTGAAGAAGCCCGAAAAATTACCTTTGGGGCAGCCCTAGTGGTCCACACCCCTCATAACGTAAGGGGAATTCTGAATCAAAAAGCTGAGAAATGGTTAACTGATGCCCGAATATTAAAATATGAAGCTATTCTAATCACTTCCCCAGATTTGGAGCTAAAAACAACAACTCCTCAATTCCTGTACTGGGAACCAGGAGAAAATTTAGAATGTGATTGTGAAGACATTAGTCCTCAGGAAAAACAAACAATAAAGAAATTAAGGGCAGAACAGCATGAGAATTAATAGGTTTTACCAAATGGCAGGGAAATTTTACTCAAAACCCAGGCCAGTCAAATTATTGAGCAATTACATCAACGAATTCATTGGGGAGCCATGGTGCTAGCAGACACATTTTTAAAATCTTTTGGATGCATTAACATTTTTGATATTGCAAAGCAGAGCAGCCAGAGTTGTTTGACTTGTCAGAAAAGTAATAAAAAAGGTATGTGACAAGGTCCGTCAGGAGGACAGAAATCTGCTTACAGACCCCTTGAAAGAACAGAAATAGATTTTACAGAATTCCCAAAAATAGGAAGGTGGAAATATTTACTAGTGATAGTAGACCAATTAACCCACTGGGTAGAGGCATACCCTGCAGCTAGAGCCACATCACAAGTGGTAGCCAAAATATTGTTGGACCACATAATCCCAAGGTATGGCCTGGTTCGAGCAATAGACTCAGAGCAGGGGACGCACTTTACATCAAAGGTGCTGCAGTCACTGACCCCGGCACTGGGCATCAGCTGGGAGTATCACACACCTTGGCACCCTCAGAGTTCTGGCAGGGTTGAAAGGATGAATCAAACATTAAAACAACAGCTGTCAAAATTAATGATTGAGACTAAAATGCCATGGACAAAGTGCCTCCCACTAGCCCTGTCTAATATAGGAACAATGCCAAATTCAAAACCGGGGATTTCACCATATGAAATGCTGTATGGTATGCCTGACCCTAAAGGAGTACACCTTGATCCGACCTTAGTTCAGGACCCTTCTCTTCAGAATTACATAACAACAATCAGCAAAAGCTTGGAAGAATTAAGAGAGAAGGGGATTTTAGCTCAAACTGTCGCTCTAGGATTTGCCATACATAAAATTAAGCCAGGACAACATGTGTTAATTAAAGTATGGAAAGAAGAAAATCTAGCTCCAAAATGGGAAGGACCGTATTTAGTTCTGTTAACGACTGAAACAGCTGTGAGGACAGCTGGAAAGGGATGGACACATGTGAGTAGAGTCTGCAGGTTGGGCAGTGACATCCGAGCCTGGAGACCTCAAAGGGCGAATTCAGAGCTCTCGATGTCGGCACCGGATCAATTTGTCTCGAAGGTCTCCCAGTCAGGACTGAAAGTCACCTGTCCTGAAGCCAGGTGTGATTGTAATCTGTTCACCAAAAAGAGTTGTCCATATTGTACTGAGCTGTGGTGGTCTCATCCCTATGGTGGGTATCCCCTATTAACATTATGTGTCATATGTAGAAGAAAGGAACAGAAGAAAACTGTTAAGGTGCTAAATACCCTATCAGCATGTGGAGAAATCGAAATTGATGATCATAACTGGTGGGAGTTATTTGAGAATGGAACAAGAGGAAAAAAGAAAGCCAGAGCAGAGGTATTGGCAAAAGAGTGTCAGAAGGGTTGTGTATACCGAGCTGTTACTGCTGTACCTCGTACTGGAATGTTAAAGCTAAAAGCTGGGACAAAATTAAGAAACACTACCAAAAGAGAAAGACAAAGTGGGAGAGCCCAGGACATATTCCCTGCTGCCGAGAAGATCAAACAAACCTCGGCTACTGGCAGCAACCCCGTAGGCCTTGAGGGAGGCAGAGGGATGAAAATGGTCATGGGAGTCATCCTATTGCTAATGATGATAAAAGGAAATAATGCTGATGCTTGTTCCAAGTGTCACCAGACAATTGGGTACGGGGATGCACGGTATCCACCCTTGCCTTCCACACACATCAATTCGGCCTGCTGTAATAAACACATTATGCACTATTATGGAAAAAATTGGGTAGCCACCAATTGGGGAAAAGGAGGGTGGGCTCCATCTCATACCAAAGTTGCCCAGTAGGAGAGACACACCTCTGCTTCCCAAAAGAAGGTATATGGTGATATTCAGATCAGGGAGGAGTGCAAGATCACTACAAGCAGGAATTCATAAAAAAAATTATAACTAAAATGTTCAAAGGAACAAGGACAAACCGTGGAGGAAGTTTTAACTTGTAGGAGAAAATAAAACAACTCAGAGAACGGGACTTACCCACCTTGGGAAAAAAATTATTTGTAGAATTAATGAAAGAAATTACTAGTGAACTTAACTCACTGTTGGATCTGTAGAGGAATGCAGATGACTGAACAATGGCCATGGAGGGGGGGAGGGATTAGGGCCAGAACAGTTACAGTGAAATCAAACAGAAATATCGAGGAATGTGTGGAATGTTTAATAATTCTGAATGCTGATTAGAAATTGATGATAATGGTCAAGTAATTACTAAAATTGCAGAAAAAATTAAAACGAATAGCCCATGTACCTGTACAAACCTGGAACTCTATGCTTAATGATAATTTGTGGAATAACCTGTTGGGGGGAGCTTAGTGGAAAAAAATTAAGGTTTGTGTTAACATGTGCATTATTGGAACTACTGATCATCCCTTGTCTTGTTCCACGCTTCATTCGACTAATCCAGTCGGTGGTTCAAGGAATGCAAGTGGCAACAATATCAATAGACCCTGAGAAGGCAACGAAATTAATGGCAGTAGATGTATTAAATCTAGTACAAGAAGTACTGACAAAATTTGAAACCAGAACACGAATCAATGGGATTGTTGGGGGTTGAATGCTTCGCTTTTCTTTCTGTGGAATTTCTCCCATTGTTATGCTAAGTAATTGTGGCTACACCTTAAAACGACAGATAATGTTTTCTCGTAGGGGGGTGGCTGGAGGGGGAGGGGGGGGGGAACCGGAAAAGGAAAGGTGGGATAGGGGGGTCTGGAGCGGGGGGACTGGCTCTCGCTTGGCTCGTGGAGTGGGAAGACAACCTGGGCTCTGCTCTGGCATCTTCCCCTGTCATCCCAGCGCTGAGATCCACGCTCCCTGCCTTTGGACATCGCTCCGCGGCTCTCCCAGCTCACCCTACTACCTCCGGACACTCTGCTGAGCACCACGACCGACACCGTGAGGGGGGAGTAACTTTCCCCATCCCCGCTCACCCCTGGGCCGCGGCCGCCATCACCCAGCCCTCTTCAACTGCGCGGGACCTGCCCTGCCCCCACAGCACCGGTAACAGCACAGGGAGACGGGCTGCGGCCAGAAGGGACTGGAGTGGAGCTAGACTGTTTCTGTTGCCAATTTTTATAGCTGTTGTTGTTTTTTCTGCTTTGTTAAATACCAGTAAAGAACTGTTATTCTCATCCCCATATCTCCTGCCTGAAGGTGTCTGAATTGGACCTAAAATAATTAAAAGGGAGGGGGATTGCACTCTGCATTGCAGAAAAGGGGCTCCTGCCTTTCCTTAGACCATACCTGTCTTTCAAACCGAGACAGATTTTGGCGCCCAACGTGGGGCATTGCCTGAGGGCATTGAGAGAGGGGTAGAAAAGGGGATAACAGTTCTTAAATTACCCAAGCTTGTGGTAGGTGACACCATGCTGTCCAGCTTACCCTGGATTGGCCTCCATGTGGTCACTGCTATATCTCTCCCATTTGCAAGCCCTTTTTTAAACATGAGTTTCATAACCAAGGTTACTGTGGCTATTATCCAGTTTATTATGTGGGTTGATCAGTTGAGGAATTCATGGATTTTTAATTTTCTCTGGAAGATGGCCACATGGATTCAGAGCTATCACACTCTAAGTGTGTGTTTCTGGGGCTACTTCAATAATGGTACTTACTGTGAGGAAGTGGCAGCAGGTGAAATTTTTTCTCAACCCATCACAGGGTTTTTGAAGTTCACCCCACCAGTCTTCAAGGGGTTCCAATCCACTTTAAATGCTAATGACATTATATTGTGGCTAGTGTTGCTTATATCCCTGTTAAACCTGTTCTATCTAACATTCAGAGATAAGGGGAGATTGACTTGGATAACAACCCTGATACCTACCCCAGGGATTAGTGATGTTACCCCAGAGCCTGATCCTGTTCCAGAGACTAGGGAGGTTACCCCAGAGCCTGATCCTATCCCAGAGACTAGGGATATTACCCCAGAGTTTGACCCTGCTCCACAGCCCACCTCGGAAAGGAACCACCCAGAATGGGTGGGGGTGCTAGCAAAGGAGATACGTGAGATGGGCCAGATGCTGAAGGAGTACCTCTCCCCAGCTGGTGAGAAACCCTCCCCCTGCCTTAAAGAGGGAGACTCTGGTGGTGCAGCAGTGGGACCCACAGATGTTACATCTGTCCAGGTTCCAGCTGAACTGCAAGGGCACTCACAGCCAGCAGCAGTTGCCCCTGTGGAAACTAGGAAGTCTAAGATGAAAACAAGGCACCTAGATAATAAGGGTCAGGAAGGGGGCCCCTCACAACCAGCAGGGGAGCCAGAAGTTGAGATCATCACCGAGTCCCTGTCCTACGAGAGTCTCCGTAACCTGCGAAAAGACATTGTACGACGGGGCCGTGAGGCTTTTACAACCTGGTTACTGTGGGTCTGGGACCTTATGGGTACAGGTGTGCAACTGGATGGTACTGAGGCAAGGAATTTGGGAGCCTTGACCCAGGACTCAGGTGTGGACCAGGTATTTGTAAGGGAGACAGGTCTCCTTTCCCTCTGGGAGCGACTTTTAATGAGTGTGAGAGAGAGATTTGTCCACAGGGAAAGAATGCAGGAGTACCACCAGAGAACACGTTGGAATACCCTTGAGGAAGGGATCCAAAAGCTGAGAGAAGTGGCAGTACTGGAGGTGCTCTTTGGGAGGGATGGACAGCATGACAATGACCCTGACAAGGTCAGGTGCACAGGGCAGATGTTGTGGAATCTGGCAAACCTGGGCCCATCTCAATATACCACCTTTATTGCAATGATTGATGCTGATACCAACCAAGTGACAGTGGGTTCTGTTGCCAACAGGCTCAGGAATTATCAGAGTATGATGGCTGGCCCAGTGCAGGCTCATGTCTCTGCTGTGGCTAAGGACCTCAGAGAGGAGTTTAAGGAGGAGATGAAGGAGATAAGGGAAGAGGTGAGGAAGATCAGTGCAGCACCAGTGAGAGTCATGGACCCCAAAAGTAGAGCCCAACGCCCCCCAGCTAGGGAGAGAGGGTACACCCCACGTGCTGACCTGTGGTTTTTTCTACGTGACCACGGGGAAGACATGAGAAGGTGGGATGGGAAACCCACTTCTGTCCTGGCAGCACGGGTGCGCCAAATCAGGGAGGGGAACACCAACAGAGGGAACTCCACTAAAGTGAGGGTAGCCTCAGCCTCCCATGGAGGTGCAGGGTATTACAGAAGGGAGGATGATCTGTCAGATCCCCTTGAAGGAACCTCCAGTATGTATGCCCAGGAGAGAAATAATAACCAGGGCTAGAGGGGCCCTGCCTCTAGCCAGGGAGAGGCACGGGAAAACCGGATCTTTTGGACGGTGTGGATCCGATGGCCTGGCACATCAGAGCCACAGGAACACAGAGCATTGGTTGACACTGGTTCACAATGTACATTAATACCATCAGGACATGTCGGAAAGGAACCTGTTTCAATTGCTGGGGTTACAGGGGGATCTCAGGAATTGACTCTGCTGGAGGCTGAGGTGAGCCTGACTGGGAAAGAGTGGCAGAAACATCCAATTGTGACTGGCCCAGAGGCACCATGTATCCTAGGCATAGACTTCCTCAGGAATGGCTATTACAAAGACCCAAAGGGACTCAGGTGGGCTTTTGGAATAGCTGCTGTGGCAGCAGAGGGCATTAAGCAGTTGAACACCCTGCCTGGGCTATCAGAAAACCCATCTGCAGTGGGACTCCTCAGGGTGAAAGAGCAACAGGTGCCAATTGCTACCTCAACAGTGCACCGCCGGCAGTACCGGACGAATCGAGATGCCGTGATCCCCATCCACAAGATGATCCGTGAGCTGGAGAGCCAAGGGGTGGTCAGCAAAACCCACTCACCCTTCAACAGCCCCATCTGGCCTGTGCGTAAATCGGAAGGAGAATGGAGATTGACAGTGGACTATCGTGCACTGAATGAGGTGACTCCACCGCTGAGCGCTGCCGTGCCGGACATGCTGGAACTGCAGTACGAGCTGGAGTCCAAGGCAGCAAAGTGGTACGCCACCATTGACATCGCCAATGCATTCTTCTCCATTCCTCTGGCAGCAGAGTGCAGGCCTCAGTTCGCTTTCACCTGGAGGGGTGTGCAATACACGTGGAACCGACTGCCCCAGGGGTGGAAACACAGCCCCACCATCTGTCATGGGCTGATCCAGGCTGCACTGGAGAAGGGTGGAGCTCCAGAACATCTGCAGTACATTGATGACATCATTGTGTGGGGGGATACGGCAATGGAAGTATTTCAGAAAGGAGAAAAGATCATTGAGATTCTGCTGGGAGCCGGCTTCGCCATTAAAAAGAGCAAAGTCAAAGGGCCTGCCCAAGAGATCCAGTTCCTGGGAGTAAAGTGGCAAGATGGACGGCGCCAGATCCCCAGTGAGGTCATCAATAAGATCACTGCAATGTCTCCACCAACCAGCAAGAAGGAAACACAAGCCTTCCTAGGTGCCATAGGCTTTTGGAGAATGCACATTCCTGAGTACAGCCAGATTGTGAGCCCTCTTTACCTGGTCACCCGCAAGAAGAACGATTTCCACTGGGGCCCTGAGCAGCAGCAAGCCTTTGCCCAGATCAAGCAGGAGATTGCTCATGCAGTAGCCCTTGGCCCAGTCAGGACGGGACCAGATGTGAAGAACGTGCTCTACTCTGCAGCCGGGAACCATGGTCTGTCCTGGAGCCTTTGGCAGAAGGTGCCTGGTGAGACGCGAGGCCGACCACTGGGGTTCTGGAGCCGAAGCTACAGAGGGTCCGAGGCCAACTACACTCCGACGGAGAGGGAGATCTTGGCCGCCTATGAAGGGGTCCAAGCAGCCTCAGAGGTGGTTGGCACAGAAACACAACTCCTCCTGGCACCCCGACTGCCAGTGCTGGGCTGGATGTTTAAAGGAAAGGTTCCCTCAACCCACCATGCCACTGACGCCACATGGAGTAAATGGATTGCCCTCATCACACAACGTGCCCGTATTGGAAACCCGAATCGCCCTGGGATTTTGGAGATTATTACCAACTGGCCGGAAGGGGAAGACTTTGGCCTTGCCGACGAAGAGGAACAGGAACAGGTGACCCGGGCCGAAGAAGCCCCACCGTATAACCAACTGCCAGCAGATGAAACATGCTATGCTCTTTTCACTGATGGTTCCTGCCGCATCGTGGGGATGAACCGGAAGTGGAAAGCAGCCGTATGGAGCCCCACACGACAGGTTGCACAAGCTACCGAAGGAGAAGGTGGATCGAGTCAACTTGCTGAACTCAAAGCTGTTCAGCTGGCCCTGGACATTGCTGAAAGAGAGAAGTGGCCAAAACTCTACCTTTACACTGATTCATGGATGGTAGCCAATGCTCTGTGGGGATGGCTGGAAAGGTGGAAAAAGGCTAACTGGCAACGTAGGGGAAAACCAATCTGGGCTGCCAATGAATGGAAAGACATTGCCACCCGGGTAGAGAAGTTGCCTGTGAAAGTCCGTCACGTAGATGCCCATGTCCCCAAGAGTCGGGCTAATGAGGAACACCGACACAATGAGCAGGTAGATCAGGCTGCACAGATAGAGGTGTCGAAGATAGATTTAGACTGGCAGCACAAGGGAGAGTTGTTCCTGGCTCGATGGGCCCATGATGCCTCAGGTCATCAGGGCAGAGATGCCACATATAAGTGGGCACGAGACCGAGGGGTGGATCTAACCATGGACAGTATTTCTCAAGTTATCCATGACTGTGAGACGTGCGCTGCCATCAAGCAAGCCAAGCGGGTGAAGCCCCTCTGGTATGGGGGGCGATGGTCCAAATATAAGTATGGAGAGGCCTGGCAGATTGACTACATCACACTGCCTCAAACCCGCCAGGGCAAGCGCTATGTACTGACCATGGTGGAAGCCACCACTGGATGGTTGGAGACCTACCCTGTGCCTCATGCCACTGCTCGGAACACCATCCTGGGCCTGGAAAAACAAGTTCTTTGGAGGCATGGTACCCCTGAGAGAATTGAGTCAGACAATGGGACTCATTTCAAGAACAGCCTTATAAACACCTGGGCTAGAGAACACGGCATTGAGTGGGTGTACCATATCCCCTACCATGCACCAGCTGCAGGGAAAGTTGAACGGTGCAATGGCCTGCTTAAAACCACCTTGAAGGCACTGGGTGGGGGAACTTTCAAGAACTGGGAGATTAATCTACCAAAGGCCACCTGGTTAGTGAACACCCGAGGTTCCACTAACCGAGCAGGCCCTGCCCAATCTGAGCCCTTGGGAATATCGAATGGAGATAAGGTTCCAGTGGTACACATGAGAGGTATGCTAGGAAAAACTGTTTGGGTGAATCCTGCCTCCAGCAAAGACAATCCCATCCATGGAGTTGTATTCGCTCAAGGACCAGGTTGCACCTGGTGGGTGATGCAAAAGAATGGAGAGACCAGATGCATACCCCAAGGAGACCTTGTTTTAGGGTGAAATACCTATAGTACTGTGTCTATGTCTCTAACTGCATGTATGTATATATAATGTAACAGTTTAATTTGATATAGCATATTAGTATGGGAGAAATTCAGGGGTGGATAATGTTGGGGGTTGAATGCTTTGCTTTTCTTTCTGTGGAATTTCTCCCATTGTTATGCTAATTAATTGTGGCTACACCTTAAAATGACAGATAATGTTCTCTCGTAGGGGGGTGGCTGGAGGGGGAGGGGGGGGGAACCGGAAAAGGAAAGGTGGGATAGGGGGGTCTGGAGCGGGGGACGCCCTCTCGCTTGGCTCCTGGAGTGGGAAGACCACCTGGGCTCTGCTCTGGCATCTTCCCCTGCCATCCCAGCGCTGAGATCCACGCTCCCTGCCTTTGGACATCGCTCCGCGGCTCTCCCAGCTCACCCTACTACCTCTGGACACTCTGCTGAGCACCACGACCGACACCGTGAGGGGGGAGTAACTTTCCCCATCCCCTCTCTCCCCTGGGCCGCGGCCGCCATCACCCAGCCCTCTTCAACTGCGCGGGACCTGCCCTGCCCCCACAGCACCGGTAACAGCACAGGGAGACGGGCTGCGGCCAGAAGGGACTGGAGCGGAGCTAGACTGTTTCTGTTGCCAATTTTTATAGCTGTTGTTGTTTTTTTCTGCTTTGTTAAATACCAGTAAAGAACTGTTATTCTCATCCCCATATCTCCTGCCTGAAGGTGTCTGAATTGGACCTAAAATAATTAAAAGGGAGGGGGATTGCACTCTGCATTGCAGAAAAGGGGCTCCTGCCTTTCCTTAGACCATACCTGTCTTTCAAACCGAGACAGTGGGGATATTCAGATCAAGGAGGAGTGCAAGATCACTACAAGGAGTAATTGATTAAAAAAAAAATAACTAAAATATTCAAGGGAAAAAGGACAAACCGTGGGGGAAGTTTTAACTTGTATGAGAAAAATAAAACAAAAACTCAGCGAACAGGACTTACCCACCTTGGGAAAGAATTTATTTGTAGAATTAATGAAAGAAATTACTACTGAACTTAACTCACTGTTGGATCTGTAGAGGAATGCAGATGACTGAACAATGGCCATGGAGGGGGGGAGGGATTAGGGCCAGAACAGTTGTTACAGTGAAATCAAACAAATATCGAGGGGGAGTGTGTGGGAAATTTAATAATTCTGAATACTGTTTAGAAATTTATGATAATAGTGAAGTAATTACTAAAATTGCAGAAGACATAAAACAAATAGCCCATGTACTCTAAAAACCTGAAACAATATGCTTAATGATAATTGGTGGAATAACCTGTTGGGGGGAGCTTGGTGGAAAAAATTAAGGTTTATGCTAACATGTGCATTATTAGGACTACTGTTCATCCCTTGTCTTGTTCCACGCTTCATTCGACTAATCCAGTCGGTAGTTCAAGGAATGCAAGTTGCTACAATACCAAGAGACCCTGAGAAGGCAATAAAATTAATGGCAGTAGATGTATTAAATCTAGTACAAGAAGTACTGACAAAATTTGAAACCAGAACACGAATCAATGGGAAAAGTGGGGAAATTGTGACAATTGATAAAAGATTCGTGTTAATCACAAAAGCATTGGGGTTTGTATAAACCAGAATACTAAGCTCTGAAATGAAGCATGGACACTACATAAAGGAAATTATATGATAAAATAATTCTGTTTAAAATCACCATGTTATGTTATATTATGTTGTATTATCTTACATTATAATATGTTATGTTTTTCAAATAAGTTGTATCGACTACAAGCTTGCAAAATCAGACTTCCCAAAAAGCCCTTCCTGCCTTTGTCTAATCAATGCTGCCTATCTCAAGGACCAGACTCCCAGAACTTCTCTGGTGCTTATCTATAAGGACCGGATGGCTATCTGTGACTGATTATCACCCAAAGGCTTTGTGAATTTGTGTACAACGAGAACCCACAGTATAAGAAGAGGCTGCAAACCAAGGTTGGGTGGAGCGTGGAGTGGGCGGTGACCCCTCACGTTCCCCAGCGCTGCTTGCTCTTTCCTTATCAAATAAAGCAATCTAAATTTTGCTGAATATCGAGACTTTTGTCTCTCATTTATAACAGGGTTCACCTTTTCCTCCTCCATGTGTAACGTCGTCTAGAGCACAGAGGTCCCGGGAGCTGCTTCCTCCTGAGCCAGTGGCACTCCTGGCCCTGGGCAGCGCAGGGCCCTGTGCCCCGTATATACCCCTGCAGGGCGGGGCTGTGCCATGTCACCAGGACAACAGAATGGCCAACAGCACCCAGGAACCCGATAGAACGGCCCTGTGTCACAAAGGGCCCAGCCCAGCAGCCCTTCAGCAGCCCAAGCCCCTGGAAGTGGCATGGAGCAGGTGCCCAGCAGGTGCTGGCTTTGCAGGCTGGGCTGTGCGGGGCCAGAGGAATTGGCCGGATGGACGCAGGCAGGGAGTTGTGGTCAGCGGCTCCATGGGCGGCTGCAGGCCGGGGATGAGGGGTGTCCCTCAGGGAGGGCTCTGCCTCGGCCCCGGGGGGGCCCAATGCGAGGGCGAGGGGCTGGGGGGGCCATGGGGGCGTTCGATCAATGGGGAGGGCCCGGGGAGTGCTGAGAAGGGGGTGGTGAGTGGGGGGGAGGGAGGGGTCCCATGGATTTGGGGGGAGTCTTGATGAGTGTGGGGGGAGTCCCATGGATTTTGGGGTCCTGGTGACGGGGGGGGGAGCGGTGAGTGGGGGGGTCCCATGGATGGGGGAGGGGCGGTGAGTGAGGGGGGGATCCTGGCACGCTGGGGTGGTCCCAAGTATCCGGGGGGGTCCCAGCGCTTTGGGGCGGTCGGTGAACGGGGGGGCAGTGAATAGGGGGAGCCCCGGTAAATTGGGGGGGTCCCTGGTGATAACCGGATGAGGGGGGGGGGAAAGGAGCGAGCCCCAAGGGACTCCCCCCGGTGCTGGGGACACCCCGGTGCCCCCCCAGCGCACGGCCCCCCCCCATTCCCGCTCCTGTTCCCGGGGGAAGTCAAAGGGGAGGGGCGGAATCCCCGGGATGGGCAGGGGGGGCACAAAGGGGGGTCCGGGCCCTGTGCACCGGAGGGTGGTCGGTACACGAGGGGGGTTCCAGTCCCGGTGCCCGAGGGGGCGTCCCGGTGCCCGGTGATTCGTGAGGGGGTGTCCGGTGATTCCTGGGGAGGTCTCCGGTGGTCCTGGTGCATGACGGGGGGGTCCCGGTGACTCATGGAGGGGTCTCCGGTGATCTCGGTACCCGAGGCTGGCGATGTTTGAGGGGGGTCCGGCGGTCCCGGTGCACGATGAGGGGGTGTCACTGCTCGATGGGGGGGGAGTCCCGGTGCACGGTGACGGTGCTGATTGATGGGGGAGGTCCTCTGGTGGTCCCGGTGCCCGCTGATTGATGGAGGGGGTCTCAGGCGATTCCTCGGGAAAGGGGGGGCGGTCCGGTGATGCCGGTGCACGAGGAGGGGAGAGAGGAAACTCGAGGGTCCTGAGGGGGTCCCGGTGCACGAGGACGGTTAAATTCGGGGGTCCTGGTGCTCGGAGGGGGGGTCAGTTCCTGGTGTGTGACACAGAGAGAGACCCCGGTGACACTGGGGACCCTGGCACGGGGCTGGTGACACTCAGGGGCTCCGGGTGGCACAGAAACTCTGCCCAAATTCTCTGGCACGAGGTCCTGGTGGCACGAGGGGCTCTCGGTGATACGAGGAGCTGGTGGCACTCCAGGGGCTCCTGGTGGCACAAGGAGCTGGAGGCACTTGAGGGGCTCTTGGTGACACAGGGCTCTCGGTGTCACTCGCAGGCCTCTCGGTGACACGAGGAGTCCCCCCTTTCCTCCTGGTGGCACTCGAGGAGCTCTTGGTGACACTCGCGGGGCTCTCGGTGACACGAGGATCCCCCAGATTCCTCTGGGTGACACAAAGAGCTCCCCAAACTGGTCTGGGTGACACAAGGAGACGGTGGCACGAGAGGAGCCCTTTGCACGAGGATCCGTCGCACGAGGACCCCCAAAATTCCTCGAGCGAACCCCCCCGAAATCCTCACGCGGGACCCCCCACTCAGCGCCAGCCCAACCCCCCCCTCCTGCTCCTCACCCCGGGGGTCTCCGGGTGATCCCGCCCCAGGTCCTCCCCTTTCCCCCTTTTCCCCCAGGACTGGGAAGGTCGGAGGGACTGAAGGGGGGGTGCAGGTGCGGGTTTTTTTCGGGGGGGTCCCGGCGGCCCCCGGGGCGGGGTCAGTGCTCAGCAGCGGGGCCGCGCCGCTCGCACCCGTTGGCCGAGATCGGGGGGGGGGGGGGGGGGGGCGGGGGCGGCCCGGGGACCCCCCTGGGCCCCCAAATCACACCCGGGTCTGCTGCTTTAGTCCTGTGCTACCAGCGCTGATTTTTCTCCTAATTCAGTCTTTTAGTGTATTATTATGCTAAAGTTTAATAAACCTATGACACTTTTAAAAACCCCAAAAACAACAGCGTCGTTTGTCATAAGACCTTTATTATATTTTGTTAAGGTTTCAGAAACCATTAATATTTTAAAAAGTGAGCGTCGTTTCTGCACTGCCGGGGTAGGAGATGAAGCTGGAAGGAGGGATGGGTAGAGGAAAGCTGGTTTAAAGGGTCTTCATTTATTCTCATTACACTGCTCTGAGTTTTTGGAGTTTTCTGCCAGAAATCTCTCCCCTCTCCCACTCATCCCCTGGGGTTTGGGGCAGTTTTCCCTTTTTGGGGGAAAACAAAGCCATACACTGATGCTTCTAATTAGGGGTAGCGGCAGTGAGGCTCCAGGGATTCCCGCTGAGCCGGAGGCAGCGAACAGGCACGGCTGGGAAAGGCGTGCCGGGAGCTGTGGAGAACTTTGTTTGTGTTTCCAGGCCAATGGCGGCTCGGGCCCGGGCCCGCTCCAGGGCTGTTCCTCATCTCCGCCTTTGCCCTCCCACAGCCCGGGGGGCCCTGAGAGCGCGGGCCGAGGCTGGGCCGTGTGCAGAGCCCGGCCCTCGCTGCCATTGGCTGATTGTGCCAATGTCACTCCTGCTTGTCGCGCGCTGATTGGGCAGAGCAGCAAAGGCGCCATTGTGGCAGCGTCTGTGCGGGCCCGGCAGCGGCGGCAGCGGCCGGAGCCCGGGGAGGCGGCGGCGGAGCTCGGAGGCGGCCCCAGCGCAGGTGGGAGCCGCGCTCGGTTGTGCGGGGGCTCGGGGCTCGCTGCGGGCCTCGGGGGCGGCAGGGGGCTCTGGCGGGTTGGTTGTGCCGGTGCCGGCCCGTGTTGGCGCTGGGCTGAGGGCGCTGCGGGAGCGGCTGCCCGCGGTCTCCTTCCCGCTGGGGCCTCGGCCGGAGCCGGTGCCGGAGCAGCGCTGGCTCGTCCCGGTTGCTGTGGGTGGCACAGAGGTGTCTGCCCTGTGCCCGGGGCTGTGCGGGAAAATTCCCGTGGCCAGAGGTTTGTGTGCCCTCAGGAGACAGAGGAGTCCTGTAAAAGTGACTTTATTGATGAACAAAGAGAGAGGCCATGCGGCATTTGCCATGCGGTCTCTAAAACGCAGCCTCCTTTTTATCCTCATTTTCCCGTCTGCATCTCCCTCTCCCTTTACCCACTGGCTGAAGTACTTGGAAGGTTCAGAGTTCCCGATCCGCCTACTGCATGTCCCTGTTAATATTCACCCCTACTACGATATTAATCTTACTGCTTTCAATCCTTCCTTTTCTCATATTCTCAAGAATTGCCTTTACAAACTTTTAATTTCCATTGACTCAATTTCTTTTCCCGCATCCTCTTTGGCGCAAGGTGTCGTGCATAGTAAAAGCTGAGAGTTGCTGCAGCACGTCAGAGGAGCAGCAGCATTCGTTTAAGCCATGGTCTGCCAGGGAACCACGAAAATTTGTCCCATTTCCATCCTTTCTCCGGAATACAAGATATTTTCATATTTCCTTTGCTATCTGTTTAACCACTTTTCGGTTATCATCTGTTTGCAAACAGCCGTTTGCGTCATTTAGTTTTCCACAAACTCCTCCTTCTTCTGTAAGTAGATAATCTGATTCCATCCCATGGTGAAATGTCTCGTTCCTCATTTCAGAGGCTTGGTCAGCAGGAAGGTCAGGAGCTGGAGCTGTCTGCTTGGTTATTATTTCAAGGATACTTTTTAACCTAATTATGCCACTCAAATTATGGATGGGTTTTCTGTGTCCTGATATGAATTCGTTAGGGATCCCAGGGGCTGGTCCATGGTGTTGTAGGATTTGTTCTGGTGGCCGTTCATCTTTTTCCCTTTTTTGGGTGCTCCCTCCATCCAGGGCTGCATCAATTGACTACTTTTATCTTATGAAATGATAAAATGTTTGGATTCCCAAGTGATTTCTCTGGACTAGCAAAAACACCTCATTGCTTTGGGGAGAGGGATGATCCCCCCCAAACACTTTTTTTCATGAAATTTGCTCAATATTCTCCGTTTGCTGTTTCCCTTTGCAGCTTAACCAATTTCTGTTGCAGTCAGATATCCTCACTATGGGCTCTGCCTTTAGTTGTGCAAATTCCATCTGTGCAAGCAGGCAGAGCTGGGGGTGAGGGGCAGATGGACTCAGGGAAATTCCTCCCCCTGGCAAGAAGGCCCTTGGGCATTGTCCACACTTCTCCAGAGCAATGTTAATTTGCATTTCTAAAACTCCTCTCCTGGCTGCCTGGAACTAGGATTTTCTTCCAGAGCAGCCTTTAGGTGATTCACACGTCCACCCTCACAATCTGCTTTACTTTTCTTTTTTATTTTTTTTAACGCTTTTTTATTAACAGTTTATGCGTTAAAGCCTCACCATTAATACTCTTCTAGGTTTGCAAAATGCAACTTAAAGGTGAGCTTCTAAAGATCCATTCCTATATTCTCCCATCATTAAGAGCCACCACAAATATATAGAAAAATATTCCAGTGCAATCAAGTCTTTTCTGCCTCTTCTCCTAGGAATAAAAATTGCTTGTCACACCCCTGGCCCAAACCTAACTGACAATATAAAAGTAGGATTAATGTGAAAAATTTTTCTCATGGTGTAATCTTGTCACTGAAACTGCAGGGACAATAAAAAACTCTCCAGCAATTTCTTTAGTGTTAGAGAGTTAAGGCATTACTTGATCCTGGTCAGGATGTGCAACAGAAACAATTTCATCCACACATAGCCCGGGTGTGCAGAGAAAATCATTCCATGACATGTGAGTTTTACTAGATTTTTCCTAAACTTTTTACTGTCCGAACCCAATGAAATCCATTGGTTTAGTGTTCATTGCTTCAAAGTTGTGTAGTTCTTAGTGTTTGGTTTCCTATTGCATATGGATTTCTCCTCTTCTGATGTTAATTAGATCCGCATTCCTGGATTTCCTTCTCAGTCTTTTCCAGACCAGGTGTCTCCATCTATGCCGGGGCAGTGTCTGGGGTGGGTGTTCCTTGATGTTTGCTGATGTTTCCTTGATGTTTTATTGAATGTTGTTATCTTTGTGGGATTTTTTTGGGCTATTCCCAGTCTATTGAGATGTTAAACTCATCTCTCTTGAGTGGTGCCACATCCCTTAAAAAAACCTTTTAAAATTTCTTTCCTGAGAGAAAGGGAAACCGAGCCTGGCTAGTAAAATGGAATATAAAAAAATTTAAATTTGGTATACTTTCCAACAATGGAATCGCAGGCAGCCCAGTGTGTGAGTGTAATTGAGAGGCAGAGTCCTGGGTGGATGCTGTGAACAGCAAAGTGCCAAGGCAGGCTCTGTGCCAGCCCAGCTTCCTGTGGCAGAGATTTCACAAGAGACAGGATTCTGGCCACAGACTGCTTGAAATATCCATCCCTTATCTCCAGCCCGCACTAGGTGGAGAATTCCCAGGGTAAGGAATTGCAAAGATCAATTCCAAGGGAGAGAATTGAATATCTGCCCTGGCTCTGGGCAAAGGTTATAATGGCCGGATGCTTGGCCTTCAGCCAAGGGCACACACTGACTCAGAAAACACTTCCTAAATGCAGCAACATGTTGCATATTCATAGACCTTCATGCATTATTCACAATCATTCTCCTCCAACCTGTAAATCATTTTTTCCTTCCCTGGGGTTTTGGTGTCCCATAATCCGGGAATGTGAAGAATTTCCTGATTACCTTTTTACCATTTTCCAAGTTTGTTACATGAACAAAAGATTTTTACATTATACTCCAAGAAAAATATATTTATCACAAAAGTATTTATAAGTTTTGTTAATTGCAGAACTAAAAGAAACTATATTAATACAGCAATGTTTTCCAGCATATAGGATTCATTTCAATATTTGCAAAAACTCAATAATATAATGTACACTTATAACACACATAGAATTTAAATTTCTTTTTCTCAGTCTGGAGGAGACATAGCTGGTGGTCCAATCATTGTGTTATTTTTCATTTTCTCCGGTTTTTTTTCTTTTCTCCTGTCCATAGCACAACACTGAGGATATTTGGGTTTAAAAAGTCATACAATGTTGTGGCTAGAGCAGAGCATCTTCAATCCAGGTCCTGCAATTTCCTGTTAATCCTGAGAATTCTTGCAGCTGCTTTTTAGTTCTGCATTACTTCTGAGATTCCCCAGACACTCTCTGGGTCAATACTCCAGAAACCCTCAGTCAAAATATGTCCCAAATATTTAACCCTTGTCTCCAAAATTTCCTCTTTTATTTCAAATTCTCAAAGATGCTTTTTAGCCTGAACATTCAGCCATTTCACAGAGGCTTCTTCTACCACTTCTCATCCTCCTGATTGGGGAAAGTCATCCACATCCTGCATTAACCCAATCCCTGGGGGTGGGGTAAATTCTTGTGATATTTTCTGCAAGGGTTGACCCAATAAGGCTGGTGCTTCCCTGCATCCCTGCAGAAGGACCGTCCATGTCTTTCCCATTTTCCCTTCTACCTTTTGTTCCCCCTCAAAGGCAAAATCCAGTTTACCCTCCTGTGTCAGTGGGCATCCCCAGAAAGCATCTTTGCCATCAAGGACTGAATGGTGGCAGTGTGAGGAGGGCACCTGGTTGAAGATGGTGTAAGGATGTGAGAGCCCCTGGGTGCTGGGGCCCCCTTGGGCCCTGGGGTTCATCCCTCAGGGGCTGTAGAAACTCTGCCATGGCCTTTGCCTTCCCCTTGGCCTTTTCCTCATCCCTTCTTGCATTCCCCTGCTGTGCCTTTGTGACCAAGTGCTCCAGGGGCTTCTTCTGCCCCTCCTGCAGCCCCCTCAGTGCCTGGGGGTGCTCATCCTCTGACAGCTGCTGAGCTTTCTGCTAAATCATTCCTTTCTGCAGTGACCCAAGGAAAATGCTTAAAAGCTGATCTCGATCCTTGCACGTCCAATTCCCATTTCCCAGCTGTTCCTTCGTGCTGCTCCTTGTGCTGTGGCTGCCGTGGCCAGCCCGTATCCCAGAGCCGGTGCCTGTCCTGCCGCAGTGTCCAAACGCGGCCCCCCCGGCGGGCAGGGCCGGCAGCTCCACGGGGCCGGGCAGCGGCCGGGGCGTCCCGCAGCCTCCTGGGGGCCGGGGGCCACTGCCGGGCCTGCAATTGCCGGGGGGTGCTGGGCTCAGGCAGCGCCCGGCGCTGAGCCCCGGCTGCCCCACAGCCCCGGCCCGGCCCCGCAGCTCCCCACAGGCCCCCAGCCCGTGCTCCCGGTGCCGCCCCTCTGCGCCCGCTCCTGCCGCTGCCCAGCACAGAGAAACCCCCTGCAATCCTGACCTCCTTGTGTGCCTGTCCTGGCAACCGGGGATACAAAGGATCTGCAGCAGCTGGCAACTTTTGAGGATGTGTGTGCTGAAAAACATCCCCATCCTCAGTATTTTTCTCTTCCTCCTCTTTTCCATCATCCATTTTCTTCCCACATAGATTTTTCCTGCTGCCTCTTTCCTGAACCATATTCCTGCACACTGCCCTTCACCCAATCCCTTCCCAGCACACCAACAGCATCCATTCCCTGTTGTCTAAATCCCTTCTGGACTTCCGTTATTGACTCCCTAGGTGTCCATGTCCTTGATTACCTCTGGGAGAATGTGCAAACTCCCTCAACATGCTCCCAAGGGACCCTTCAGAGATATTTTGGGATCCTCATCCCTCTGGCCAGGAGCCCTTCCTGGCTTTTCCTTTGTACCCTCCACGGGTGCCCTGCCATGTTTAGTCCCCGAAGATGCCACTGTAGTCACTGCTGAGATTTTCAGTGCTCTCTGGCTGCCGACTCTTCCCAGCCCCCCTGATCTGTCACTCGTCTTTCTCCTGGTCACTCTCGGGTACCCAATCCATGCCCGGTGCCGCAGCCACACAAGGGAGCCGATCACCCAAACTGGGTGAGGCACCTTCAGCTGCATTCGCTGTCCCCGCCCTGGATGGGGGAAGGAATTCGGGTCGAGCCCCAAGGTGTGTGGAAAAATTCACATCACCAGAGGATTCTCTGCAGAAAGAAGACAGAGGAGTCCTGTAAAAGTAATTTCATTCACAAAGAAAGGAAGAGGCCGTGGACCATTTCCCATGGGGTCCCTGCAATTGTTAGTAGACACAGCATCCTTTTCATCCTAATTTTCCCGGCTGCATCTCCCTCTGCCTTTTCCCATTGGTTGCAGTACTTGAGAGGTACCGACATGCCAATGCACCTGCTGAATTCCACCCCCCGTTAATATGCATCCCACTTTTGAATAGCTAACGACATTCATGACTCTATTAAGTGTTTGTTCTTCCTCCTGAAGTTCGTGAATTGAGGAGGACCTTGGCTGAGCAGCAGTCTGTGTGGTCAATTAATAACATTTTCTGACCCTGATGGCTTCTGCTGTCCCTTCCTTATGTCCTCGTCCCCGGCCCTGTGTCCAAGCGGATTCGCAGCATGTGTTTGTAGAGACCCTTTGCTGTTGTTCCTTGCATGGGGGTCCCCCGTTTTGGGGCCATCCCCCCTGGAGCAGGGTGTCCCGGCTTGGTGCAGCCCCGCCCCTCGGGCAGCGCTGAGCCAATGAGAGCGCGCGGCGGTGATGACGCAGCAGTGTCCAGGCAGAGCCGCAGCTCCCAGCGTTGCCCACCTGGAGCCACCTGCGCCCGGCCCGGGCCCCAGCGCCCCCCGGCAGGGGAATTTGGGGAGGTGGGAGGGGGGGAGCGCCAAGGCCGGGCCCCCCCGCGCTGTGGTGGCGTTTTGGAGGTTTTTACAGGCACAAGATGCCCAGTGACTTCTTGAGATGAACCTGGGCAAGGAGAAACCCCCAGCCTAAGGCCCTCTCCTCTTTTGTTTTCCTCCAAACTAGGATTTTTCATTCCAAAGACCTGGGCAGATGGAGGAGGATGAAAAACCCCAGAGATCCCTCTCGAGGAGCGGCTGCAAACCCAGCCCAGGGAGCTGCGAGGAGGAAAGACCCTCCCTGAGCCGGGAAGGCGGCCGGAGATCCAGGCAGAGCTCAGAGCTGGTGGAGAAGCCTCCTGGAGGGGAGAAGCCCCACAAGTGCTTGGAATGTGGGAAGGGTTTCAGGTGGAGCTCCAGGCTGATTCGGCATCAGGTGATTCACACTGGGGAGAAGCTCTACGAGTGTGAGGAATGTGGCAAGGGATTCAGAGACAGGTCAGGCCTGATGCATCACCAGGTGATCCACACAGGGGAACGGCCCTACACCTGCTTGGAATGTGGGAAGAGCTTTGGATGGAGCTCTGCCCTGAGAGACCACCAGCGAATCCACACGGGGGAGAGGCCTTACAAGTGTCCTGAGTGTGGGAAGAGATTTCAGACCAGCTCCAATGTCCTTGTACATAAGCGGATTCACACAGAGGAGAGGCCCTTCCGCTGCCCCGACTGCGGGAAGAGATTCAACCGCAACTCCCATCTCATCAGGCACCGGCGCATCCACACTGGGGAGAGGCCCTACGAGTGTCCTGAGTGTGGGAAGAGCTTCTCACAGAGCTTTCACTTGACCAAACACCAACGGAGTCACCACTAAGGGAAGCCCTGTGAGTGCC
The DNA here is from genome assembly GCF_052056855.1 of Sturnus vulgaris. Classification (NCBI taxonomy): domain Eukaryota; kingdom Metazoa; phylum Chordata; class Aves; order Passeriformes; family Sturnidae; genus Sturnus; species Sturnus vulgaris. The sequence continues at coordinate 7,143,581 of NW_028276185.1, read as the reverse complement.
CCGAGTGTGGGAAGAGCTTCGTGCTGTGCTCCAGCTCCATCTCCCATGGGAGGATCGGTGTTGGATGATCCCCAGTGACCCCCGTTGGGCAGAGCCCTGGTGATCCGTGATCCTGGTGATCCCCGTTGGGTGGGGGGAAGGCGTTGAAGAGATTTCTCTCCCTTCTCCTTGTGCTGCTGTGATTTGGTTGGTAATAAATTCCCTCGCTGTGCCCAGGCTGGCTCTGTTGTTCCCGTGCCGGTGCTCGGGGCGGGATCTCTCCTGTTCCTTCTCTCAACTCCCGGGCCTGTCCTCAGCCAATCAGAGAATGCGATGAAGAAGATTCAGCCAATGAGAGAGAGCAGCTGTGATGACTCACCGGTTGCCGGGCAGACCCGCACCACCCAGTGTTCCCCACCTGGACCCCACCCTCCCCCCCAGTCACGATCCCCCCGCGGGGTTCCCCCAAGTCCTTTCCCAGTCCCTCCCCCCAGTAAACGGAACTGGGTCTAATTGGGAAGCTTTATTGGGGAGGGGGGACATGACCCCCGGGACGCCCCCCCCACCTTCTTGTACAGGTAGAAGCCGAGCACCAGCTCCAGGAAGACGAAGCCCAATACGGAGCCCCCGATCCCCATCAGCACCTTGCTGCGGGCGGTGTCTGGCAGCATCTCTGGGGATCCACAGGGGTCAGGACCCTCCAGACCTTCCGCAGCCCCTCTAAGCACCTTCCTAGTCAACTCCTGCCCACCCAGGACACCCTGTAACCTCCTCCCAATCTCTTCCCAGCCTCCCCAGGACCCACCAAAGCCCCTCTATTTCCACTCAGGATCCCATAACTCCCTCCTAGTTAACCTCCCCACTGCTCCAGGATCCCCAAACCCTCTCCCATTCCTTTCCAGGACCTGTCAGAACTCACCAAGGCCTTCCCAGTCTCTTCCCATCACAACCAACCTCATTCCAACCCTTGCTTTCCAATCCCTGATCTTGTTCCAGCCCCTCCAGGCTCACTCAGATCCCTCCCAGTTCCCCCCAGCTGATCCCAGTGTGTCCCCACTGTCTCCTAATGTCCCCTAGTTTGTCCATCTCACTGTGGCCTTCGAGCTCCCAGCCCAGCCCCAGCTGCCTGCTCTGCTCCGTGATGGATTTCTACGCTGCCAAGATCCAGGTGAGGTTTTTTCCAGGGACAGCAGGAGCTCTCGGGCCACGTGGTGGCCACCGACCTCAGATGGCCTAGACCTGCTCCCCAACAGCCCAGACTGCTCAAGTTATATCATGACAATAGTTATAGAATGATTTACATTATAAAATTACAATCGGGATTAGTTATAACTGTAAGCCTCCAGGCCAGCTGTTAGCTACTACAGGTTTAGTGCTGGCCAAATCTTCCTCTAGAATTATTTACTCATTTCCTGCTGTGAGATAAGATTAGGAGGAAGACAAAGCAGGCTCCAGTCTTAAAGGGTATAAAGAAAGAACTTTATTAATAAAACTAAAAGAATAATAAGAATCAGAATAAAACCTTCAGAGCACTTCTCCTCCCTCCACATCCTCTTTTCTTTACACTGACAACATGCAGGAACAATTCAGCCAGTTTACCACCTCTAAAATAGTCTTCCCAGTTCACTTAGGGAGAGGAGTCTCTCTTGTCATGCTATGGAGACTTCTCCACAAGAGACAATTCTCTCGTGGCTTCAAAGTCACAGTGAATCAGCTGCCCAGGAGAATGGAAATCTCATCACTGTGTAAAAGTTCCTCCCCTCGACCTACAGCTTTCCCCACAATTGTTTTTGAGGGCTCAATCTTTGGGTAATGGGGTACACTTTTAAGGATGAGCTGTTCAGAAGCAAAGGTTCTCTTCATCTGTCTCTGAGATCATCTCTGGGAACAGAGGTTCTCTTCTTCTTCCCTGGGGTAAAGGGTCTTCATCACTCTCATCTCTCTCTGTTCAAGCTACATCAATATCTGCTGGTTCAGCATGGATGCTTTTGCTCATGTCTACAATTTGAACACTTCATCCTCCACATGCTTTTCAGCAAGTTACAGGGAAATAGAGTCTGATGTATCTTCCCCATAGACTTACAAGAGGATTTCAGCCCAAGAGTGAGGCATCTCCTCAATCCCTCCCATCTGGGACCTGAATTCTACTTCTCTAACCGTGAGGTCCACATGTTGTTCCTCTACGTGTCTTCACTCTGTCCTGTTCTCTCACTCAAGAGAGAATTGAAGGTCTGCAAGTCTCATCTGTACAGTGAAAGAGATAATATCTTGTTCCAAGGCCTGCAGATAATCATATGATCCCTGCTAGGTGGTGGCCAGAGCTGTTTACAGTAGAGAATTCTGGGGGGGGCTGTGCCAGGATTTTCAAGGGCCCCAGCCAGAACAGTGTGGCCGCTGTGGCTGCACAGCTTTTTCAGTGGTTTAACAGGTTGTCAGTTCTCAAAACTAATCACTGATTAGATTTTGTCAGACATGGAGGAAGCTCTTAGCAGCTCCTGTGAAAAAAAAAAAATCATTTCTGGGGGTGGCTTCTTCCTTCCTCACAAAATGTCAAACGTGCAAAACCAGCACAGAGGGTCCCCCCTTTCTGTTGTGAGGTCTCATGTTGTCACCCTTGGCTCCATGAGGCCCTGTAAAGTCAAAATGGATCCTTTGTTCCAGGAGACCCCACAATGTCACGATGATCTGTGGACACCATAAGGCCCTGAGGCATCACAATGGCCCCTTGGTTCCAAAAATCCCCGCAGAAGCATAGGGGCCTCTGGATTCCACAAGACTCCAAAGTGTCACAGAGTCCCCAAATCCTGAAAGTGTCACAATGGATTCTTGGATTCAAGAGACTCCACAGTGTCACAGTGTCCCCTCAGTTCCATGAAGTCACAGAGAATGACAAGGCCTTGTGGGATCACAATGGATCCTTGGTTCCATGAGGACCCGCAGAATCACAGGGGCCTCTGGATTCCACAAGACACTTGAGTGTCACAGTGTCCACACAGTTCCATGTGTCTCCTGAGTGTCACAATGGCTCGAGGGTTCCATGTGTCCCCTCAATGTCACAATGTCCACACGGTTCCATGTGTCCCTTAAGTGTCACAGTGGCCTCAGGGATCCATAAGTCCCCTCAATGTCACAATTGCCTCATTGTCCCATGTGTCTCCTCAGTGGCACAATGGTCCCACACTTCCAAAAGGCCCTGAGGTATCACAATATCTCACAGTTCCATGTGTACCCTGTATATCATAATGGCCCCATGGTTCCATGTCTCCCCTCAGCGTCACAAGGGCCCCACAGTTCCATGTGTCCCCTCAAAGTTACAATATCCCCAAAGTTCCACGTGTCCCATTAGTGTCACAATGGCCCAGGGTTCCATGTATCCACTCAGTATCACCATGGTCCCACGGTTCCAAGAGACCCTGCCATGTCACAATGGCCCAATGGTTCCATGTGTCCCTTCCTGTCACAATGGCCTCAGGGTTCCATTTGTTTTCTCAGTATGACACTGGCCTCAGGATTCCATGTTCCCCCTCAGTGACACAATGGTCCCAGGCTTTCACGTGTCCACCAGTGTCACAATGGCCCCACAGATCTGGGAGGTCCTGCAGTTTCACAATGGCCCCACGGTTCCATGTGTCCCCTCAGTGTCATCATGGTCCAACAGTTCCAAGAGCCCCTCCTGTATCACAATGGTCAAATGGTTGTATGTGTCCCCTCATGTCACAATGGCCTCAGGGTTCCATGTTTCCCCTCAGTGACACAATGGCCCCAGGCTTTCATGTGTCCCCTCAGTGTCACAATATCCGCACGGTTTCATGTGTCCCCTGAGTGTCAAATTGGCCCCAGGGTTCCATGTGTGCCCTCAATGTCACAATAGCCCCACGGTTCCATGTGTCTCCTGAGTGTCCCAATGGCCCCACAGTTCCAAGAGTCTCTGCAGTGTCACAATGGCCCCACGGTTCCAGGAGGCCCTGAGGTGTCGCAGTGACCCCACGGTTCCATATGTCCCCTCTGTGTCACAATGGCCCCAGAGTTCCCTGTGTCCCCCCAATGTCACAATGTCCCTACAGTTCCATGTATCTCCTCAATGTCACAATGGCCCCAGGGTTCCATGAATCCCCTCAGAATTAGTGTCCCCACAGTTCCATGTGTCCTCTCAGTGTCACCATGGTCCCATGGCTCCAAGAGACCCTGCCATGTCACAATGGCCCAACGGTTCCATGTTTCCCCTCATGTCACAATGGCCTCAGGTTTTCATGTGTCAAAATGGCATCATGGTTCCATGTTTCCCCTCAGTGTCACAATGGCCCCAGGCTTTCATGTGTACCCACAGTGACACAATATCAGCAGAGTTCCACGTGTCCCCTCAGTGTTGCAATGGCCCCACGCTTCCAGGAGGCTCTGCAGTGGCACAATGGCCACAGTGTTCCATGTGTCCCCTCAGTGAGACAATGGCCTCAGGGTTCCATATGTCCCCTCAATGTCACAATAGCCCCAAAGTGTCATGTGTGCCCTCAGTGACACAATGGCCCCACAGTTCCACCTCTCCCCTCATTGTCACAGACGAGCAGCACTGGAGTGGGAGCAGCACCACTGGAGGGGTTGCAGCTGCACTGGAACAGGAGCAGTGGCTGTGGAACAACAGGGGAGAAGCTGTGGAACACAAGTCCTGTGAGGAGCAGCTGAGGGAGCTGGGAATGTTTATCCTGGGGAAGAGGAGGCTCAGGGGAGACCTCATCACTCTCTACAACTCCCTGACAGGAGGGTGCAGCCTGGTGGGGGTCGGGCTCTTCTCTTAGGGAACAGGGACAGGACAAGAGGACACAGCCTTAACTGCACCAAAGGAAGGTTTATCCTGAACATTTGAAAAAATTTATTCACAGAAAAGGTGATTGGGCATTGGAATGGGCTGCCCAGGGAAGTGATGGAGTCACTTGTAATTGGGTAACTGCACCACCTAATTGGTGGTTTGTCTTCATTTTCTTTTGTTTTTAGTCAAAGTCAGGATTAAAACCACGAAGGAGTTGAATTTCCTCGAGTTTGGGTTTGGTCGTTTAAAAAAATCTTATCTAAAGTACAGAGAGTTCGGCAACACTTCTCGCTAACAGCTAAAAGTGAGCAAAATGGAGGCGAGTTGAGCTAGGTACAAGGTCTTCCAAAGCTAAACAGTTCAATTAAGAACTAACACCTATATTATTTATACTTTTGACTCAATAACCAACCTCCTCTGACTCAGAGTGCAGCACTAACAGTCTAACCAGAAACAACTACCTGAAACCATGAAGAAGAAGGAAGACAGAAAGGAGACGACACCCCAAATCCTCCATCTTGTCTCATATCTATTACTATATTATAAAACCTTCACATTCCAAACCCTTCACCATGTGAAATCACACACTTCTATTCCAATTGCACACCTGTGACCTTAACTCCATCACTCAAATTTGGAAGCCTTCTCCAAGGCCTCCAGTCAAAAGCAGGGTTCTCCTGGAGTCAGTGCCAGAAAGCACAGAAAGCCCCAAACTCCCAGGTTTCTGTGACCAACAGATCTGGAACATTCCTGACCCCATGGAAGCTCCCGGAGCAGCTCCTGACCCCATGGAAGGACCTGGAGCAGGTCCGTACCCCATGGAAGGATCTGGAACATTCCTGATCCCATGGAAGCTCCTGAAACAGTTCTTGACCCCATGGAAGGTCTTGGAGCATTTGCTGACCCCATGGGAGCTCCAAGAACCTTCCTTACCCCATGGAAGCTCCCAGAGCAGCTCCTGACCCCATGGAAGCTCCCGGAGCAGTTCCTGACTCCATGGATGGATCTGGAACATTGCTGACCCCATGGGAGCTCCTGGAGCAGTTCCTGACCCCATGGGAGCAACTGGAACATTCCTGACCCCATGGGATTTCCTGGAATGCTTCCTGACCCCACGGAAGCTCCTGGAACATTCCTGACCCCACGGAATCTCCCAGAGCCATTCCTGCAGTTCCTGACCCCATGCCAAGGGAATCTCTGCCCAGGGAGCAGTGGCACAAATGAACCCAAGCCTGGACCCCTCACTCTGCTCAGGGTTTATTGATCATTGCAGGGACATTCCCGGGGCTCCCAGGGCTCGGGGTTCCTCCAGGGATGGGATCTCCTCGTGCCGCTGGAGGGGGCAGCACTCGGGGTCACCATCGGCTCCATCCTAAAAGCCAGAGGCCAAAGCCTGACCCCCCCGTGCCCCCGGGGACAGCAGAGGGGCCTTGTCCCCTCCCCTCCCCGGCAGGAGCAGGGAATTGGGGCCTGGCTCACCTGGGACAGGACTCGGCTCCTCAGATCCAGGTGAGCCCCAGATCTCCCCCCGGGATGCCCCAAACCCTCCCCGAGCCCCTCCCGGCCCCCCAGAGCCCCCCAGGCACAAAGACAGCCCTGGGGACAGCTCTGGCCATTGTCCCCTGCACACGGAGCAGGGACAGCCCCCTCGGTGTCCCTCTGCTGGCCCCGGGCTCTGCCCACCCCAGGGGGCTGCAGGGTCCCCCCAAAGCCCCCCAGGAGCCTTTGGGGGGCTGCAGACCCCCTGAGATTGCTCACCACAGCATCCCGAGGGGCAGCCACCACGGGCTGGGGACAAAGGTGGGGGTAGGGCAGTGCTGGGGGACACTGGGAGGCACTGGGGCACCCTGGGGTGACCCCAAGGGCCATGGCCGTGCCAGGGGAGGGTCTGGGCCCCACAGAGCTCCGGGTCCTCACCTCAGACCTCTTCACTGGAAAGGCTCTCACTGTTCCCTGCAGAGAGCCCAAGGGACGTCATTGGGGTGTCACCTGAGCCAGTGAGGTGTCCCCAATGACAGTGAGCTGTCCCCAAACCCAGCGAGGTGTCCCCAATCCCAGTGAGGTGGCCCCAGTCCCAGTGAGGTGTTCCCAGTCCCATTGAGGTGTTCCCAGTGCCAGTGAGGTGTCCCCACCCCAGTGAGGTGTCCCCAATCCCAGTGAGGTGTTCCCAATCCCAGTGAGGTGTTCCCAGTCCCAGTGAGGTGTCCTCAATTCCAGTCAGGGATGGGAGAGTCGGGGTGAAGGGGGGCCCACAGTGATGGTGAAATGGGGGAATTGGGAACCCCATGGGATTGGGACAGAGGCTGGGCTGGGGCTGGAGGTGTTGGGGGGTGGGGGAGAAGGAGGAGGAGGAGGAAGAAGAAAGAAGAAGGAATTTAAATGGGAGGGACACAGCCTGAAACATGGGGTGGGGGAGTGGCAGGGGAAAATGGGACAGGGGACAAAACCTGAGGGATTTGGGCGGGGCATTGGGAGAGAAGGGATGAGAAAGTGATTTGGGGACATCTCATACGTGGGAATGGGAAAGGGCAAGGGGGAAAGAGGGTGGGAAATGGACGGGGAATGAGACACTGTGGGGTTACTGGGGTAACTGGGATAACGGGGATTGCAATGGGGCCCTCTTTGGGTTCTACTGGGGTGCAGTGGGATTGCAATGGTGTCCTCTCTGGGAACAACTGGAATGCACTGGGGTGCACTGGGGTGGGTGGGAATACAATGGGGTGCCTCTCTGGGAAGCACTGGGATTTACTGGGGAGCACTGGGGGGCAATGGAGGGAGCCCTGAGGGAGGAGGTCTGGGCCCAGAATTCCCAGTACTCACCTTGCTCTTCCTGGCTGTGGCTTCCCCCTGTGGAGAGACAGGGACACATCAGCGGGGTGTGCCCAGTCCCAGTAAGGGATGGTGTGCACAAACTGGTTCCCAGTTCCCACAGTGAGGTGTCCCCAGTCCCAGTGCTGTGTCCCCAGAACCCATTGAAGTGTCCTCAATCACAGTGAGGTGTCCCCAGAACTCAGTGAGGTGTCCTCAGTGCCCGTGAGGTGTCTCAGTCAGGTGTCCCCAATCCCAGTGCGGTGTCTGCAATTCCAGTGACCTGTTCCCAGAACCCAGTGAGGTGTCCCCAGTGCCAGTGAGGTGTCCCCAGTCCCAGTCAGGGATGGGATGGTTGGGGTGAAATGGGGCCCTCAGTGATGGTGAAATGGGGGAACTGGGGACCCCACGGGATTGGGACAGGGGTGGGGAAAGGCCGGAGCTGTTGGGGGGTGTGGGGGGAAGGAGGAGGAAGAGGAAGAAGAAAGAAGAAGGAATTCCAATGAGAGGGACACGGAGCCTCAAGCATGGGGTGGGGGGGGTGGCAGGAGAAAGTGGGACAGGGACAAAACCTGAGGGATTTGGGCGGGGCTTTGGGAGCGAGAGGACAAGAAGGGGATTTGGGGACATCCCATACGTGGGAATGGGAAAGGGCAAGGGGGAAAGAGGGTGGGAAATGGACGGGGAATGAGACACTGTGGGGTTACTGGGGTAACTGGGATAACGGGGATTGCAATGGGGCCCTCTTTGGGTTCTACTGGGGTGCAGTGGGATTGCAATGGTGTCCTCTCTGGGAACAACTGGAATGCACTGGGGTGCACTGGGGTGGGTGGGAATACAATGGGGTGCCTCTCTGGGAAGCACTGGGATTTACTGGGGAGCACTGGGGGGCAATGGAGGGAGCCCTGAGGGAGGAGGTCTGGGCCCAGAATTCCCAGTACTCACCTTGCTCTTCCTGGCTGTGGCTTCCCCCTGTGGAGAGACAGGGACACATCAGTGGGGTGTGCCCAGCCCCAGTAAGGGATGGTGTGCACAAACTGGTTCCCCGTTCCCACAGTGAAATGTCCTCAATCCCAGTGAGGTGTCCCTAGTGCCAGTGAGGTGTCCCCTGTCCCAGTCAGGGATGGGAGGGTTGGGGTGAAATGGGGCTCTCAGTGATGGTGAAAAGGGGGAATTGGGGACCCCATGGGATTAGAACAAGAGTGGGGAAAGGCTGGAGGTGGGGGGTGGGGGGGAAGGAGGAGGAGGAAGAAAGAAGAAGGAATTCCAATGAGAGGGACATGGAGCCTCAAGCATGGGGTGGGACGTGGCAGGAGAAAATGGGACAGGAACAAAACCTGAGGGATTTGGGCGGGGCATTGGGAGTGAGGGGATGAGAAGGGGATTTGGGGATATCCCATACATGGGAATTGGAAAGGGCAAGGGGAAAAGAGGGTGGGAAATGGACGGGGAATGAGGCACTGTGGGGTTACTGGGGTAACTGGGATAACTGGGATTGCAATGGGGACCTCTCTGGGAACAACTGGGGTGCACTGGGGTGGGTGGGAATACAATTGGGCGCCTCTCTGGGAAGCACTGGGATTTACTGGGGAGCACTGGGGTGCAATGGAGGGAGCCCTGAGGGAGGAGGTCTGGGCCCAGAATTCCCAGTACTCACCTTGCTCCTCCTGGCTGTGGCTTCCCCCTGTGGAGAGACAGGGACACATCAGCGGGGTGTGCCCAGCCCCAGTAAGGGATGGTGTGCACAAACTGGTTCCCAGTTCCCACACTGAGGTGTCCCCAGAACCCAGTGAGATGTCCCCAATCCCAGTGAGGTGTCCCCAACCCACTAAGGATTAGGGTGCACAAACTGGTTCCCAGTTTCCCCAGTGAGTGCCCTTCCATTTCCAGAACTCACCACGATGATGGAACCACCCCCTGTGTCCACGTCCCGGGGGGCCGTGCAAGGGGAGCTCAGGACTGAGCCTTATGGGGCAGAAGGGAGACGAGGGGGTCCCCAAATCCCCCAGCCCACCGCTGCCCCCGAGCCAAGGAGGAAAATCCCAGAGATCCAAACCCAAAGGATCTCCTGCTCACCAAGAGGAGGGAATCCTGTCCCGGAGCCGGGGTCGTGCTGACAAATCAAACTCCGTCCGAGATACAGAGAGCATCGTCTGCCAGGCCAAGCGTCTGCCCGGGGGCACAGCAGGATGGAGAAGAGCAGGGCCACGCTGAGCACAGCCACCTTCATCTTCCTCTCGCACTGGGCAGCGCTGGCTGAGGCTGCAGCAGGGCAGGAGCACCTTTATCCCTGCCGGGACTCCTCCCTGCGCCCTCCCTGACAGCCCCCAGGCCAAAGCCCGGCTTGGCACAGCCCCCAGCCCTGGCCACAAGCCCAGCCCTGGCACAGAGTCCATCCCGCCTGTGGCACGGATCCAGCCCCGCTCCCCGCATCCCTGCAGCTTCCTGCACGGGGCAGCTGCCCCTGGAGGGGACCGGGCACCCGGGGGGCCGAGGGGGGCAGGCAGGGATCCAAAGGCAGCTGGGGACCCTGTGGGGACACCCCCACTCCAACACAATCCATCCTCCAACAGCCCCCAGCCCCACACCCCCCATCTCCCGGGACCCCTCCCCTCCCAGAGCGTTCCTTGCAGGACACCCCGGAGCTGAGCCCGGCCCCAAACCTGGAGTGTCAGAGCAGGATTGTCCCTGTTCCCACTGCAGCCCCTGGGCTCATTGGGGCTGCACTGACCCCTCTTCCTGGGGCAGCAGCACCCCGGGATCAGGGAGAAGCGGCAGGGGGAGCACAGCGGGGTCAGTGGCCATGGCAGCAGCTGGGGGACCGGGATCTCCAGTCCCTGCAGGTGCCCTGGGGGGCACTGGGCAATGGTGGCACTGGGACACCGGGGCTGGCCTTGTGGCAGTGCTGGGGTGGTGGCAGTGTGGAGCCCAGCTGGGGATTCCTTGCTGGGGACATGGGCATTGACAGTGGGGTTGGGAATGGGGCAGCAGTCCTTCTGCACTCCTTCTTCCCAATTGCCATCCACTTCCAAACCCCTCCAGCAGCCCATGGGACAGGAAAGAGTGCTCTGGTTTTGTGTTCTGCCTACGATGGTGTGTGGAGAAACATTTTCAAGACCCAAGCTGAGCATCACAGGCTGAGGTGAAAACTTGATTTGTGTTCTGAAGTCAGTAGAAAGTTTGCCTGAGCCATAGAGAATCCCAGGGATCCCTGGTTTTGTTTCCAGGATGATCCTATCCCAGCTCAGAGGCCCCTGTCAGGGTCACCCCGAGGACACAGATCAGTGACAGTCCCTGCCAGGGCTGCCACGAGCTGCCAGTGCCTCCATTCTCCACTGACATTCCGTGACATTTCCAGGACATGTTCCCTCCTCACGGGACACTGACCTCACAGAAGGGACCTGTTGTGGCACAGGTCAGAAAATCCTTCAGGCACCTGACTTGACTGTTTGCATTGGATTTTCCTGCAGAGCCAGCAGTGACCTGGAAGATTTTCCTTTTGCCTCTTGGTGCTTTGTGCCTCCTTTGTTGGAGAACTGAGGAGTGTTGATCCTGGAGGGGCCCAATGGAGGTGAAGCTGCTCAGGAGATGAATTTCCAGCCCCTGGACACCTAAGGGACCATTCCAGATGACCTCAGCAGGTTGATGGGTTCCTTTTTCCAGATCAGCACTTCAGGGCTCAGGGCTGACTGTGTCTCCCAGTACCAAATTTATGGAAAACACCAAGCTGTGTGGCCCTGTGGATCTGCTGCTGGGCAGGAAGGCTCTGCAGAAGGATCTGGACAGGCTGGATCGATGGGCTGAGGCCAAAAGTGCGAGGGTCAATAAGGCCAAGTGTGGGGTCCCACACTGGGGTCCCAACAACCCCAAATCAACAATCCCAATCCCAAAGACTTTGGGAGGGCCCAGGGCCATAAAAGGCAGAACATCCATTCTGTAGGGGAGCACGTGGGGATTTAGTCCAGTGGTTCCAGTGCTGATTTTTCACTTTTCTCAGTCTGTTGTTGTATTTTTATGCTAAGATTTAATAAACCTCATAAAGTTTAAAAAAGTGAGTGTCGTTTGTCCGACCCTGCACTGCCAGGGTAGGAGGTGTAGCTGGAAGGAAGGAGGGGTGAGGGAAAGCTGGTTTGAAGGGTCTTCATTTACTTCTCATTGTCCTGCATTGAGTTTCTAGAGTTTCTGCCAGACATCTCTCCCCTCTCCCACTCATCCACAGGTGTTTGGGGCAGTTTTCCCATTTTGGGGGAAATCAAAGCCATGCACTGACGCTCCTAATTAGGGGGCAGGATAAGTGAGGCTCCAGGGCTTCCCGCTGAGCTGGAGGCAGCGAACACGCAGGGCTGGGAAAGGCGTGCCGGGAGCTGCGGAGAACTTTGTTTGTGTTTCCAGGCCAATGGCGGCTCGGGCCCGGGCCCGTTCCAGGGCTGTTCCTCATCTCCGCCTTTGCCCTCCCACAGCCCGGGGGGCCCTGAGAGCGCGGGCCGAGGCTGGGCCGTGTGCAGAGCCCGGCCCTCGCTGCCATTGGCTGATTGTGCCAATGTCACTCCTGGTTGTCGCGCGCTGATTGGGCAGAGCAGCAAAGGCGCCATTGTGGCAGCGTCTGTGCGGGCCCGGCAGCGGCGGCAGCGGCCGGAGCCCGGGGAGGCGGCGGCGGAGCTCGGAGGCGGCCCCAGCGCAGGTGGGAGCCGCGCTCGGTTGTGCGGGGGCTCGGGGCTCGCTGCGGGCCTCGGGGGCGGCAGGGGGCTCTGGCGGGTTGGTTGTGCCGGTGCCGGCCCGTGTTGGCGCTGGGCTGAGGGCGCTGCGGGAGCGGCTGCCCGCGGTCTCCTTCCCGCTGGGGCCTCGGCAGGAGCCGGTGCCGGAGCAGCGCTGGCTCGTCCCGGTTGCTGTGGGTGGCACAGAGGTGTCTGCCCTGTGCCCGGGGCTGTGCGGGAAAATTCCCGTGACCAGAGGTTTGTGTGCCCGAAGGAGACAGAGGAGTCCTGTAAAAGTGACTTTATTCGTGAACAAAAGGAAAAGCCATGCGGCATTTGCCATGCGGTCTCTAAAACGCCGCCTCCTTTTTATCCTCATTTTCCGGTCTGCATCTCCCTCTCCCTTTCCCCACTGGCTGAGGTACTTGGAAGCTTCAGACTTCCCGATCCACCTACTGCATGTCCCTCTTAATATGCACTCCTACTACGATATTAATCTTCTGCTTTCAATTTCTCATTTTCTCAAGAATTGCCTTTACTAACTCTTAATTTCCATTGACTCAATCTCTTTTCCTGCGTCCTCTTTGGCGCAAGGTGTCTTCCATGGTAAAAAGCTGAGGGTTGCTGCAGCACGTCAGAGGAGGAGCAGCATTCGTTTAAGCCATGGTCTGCCAGGGAACCACGAAAACGTGTCCCATTCCCATCCTTTCCCTGTTTGGACTGGTACATGAGCTACTTTCTTATTTCCTTTGTTATCTGTTTCACCACTTTTCGGTTATCATCTATTTGCAAACAGCAATTTGAATGATTTAATTTTCCACGAACTCCGCCTCTTTCTGTGAATAGATAATCTGATCCCATCCCATGGTGAAATGTCTCGTTCCTAATGTCAGTGGATGTTTGGCAGGAAGTTCAGGAGCTGGAGCTGTCTGCTTGGTTATTATTTCAAGGACACTTTTTAACGTAATAATGACACTCAAATTATGGATGGATTTTCTGTCTCCTGATATGAATTCGTTAGGGATCCCAGGGGCTGGTCCATGGTGTTGTAGGATTTGTTCTGGTGTCCGTTCATCTTTTTTGCATTTTTGGGTGCTCCCTCCATCCAGGGCTGCATCAATTGACCACTTTTATCTTATGAAATGATAAAATGATTCCCAACTCTTTTCTCTGGACTAGCAAAAACACCTCATTGCTCTGGGAGAGGGATGATTCCCCCCCCGTACACTGTTTTTCATTAACCTTCCACAACATTCTCCGTTTGCTGATTCCCTTTGCAGCTTAACCAATTTCTGTTGCAGTCAGATATCCTCACTATGCGCTCTGCCTTTAGTTGTGCAAATTCCATCTGTGCAAGCAGGCAGAGCTTAGGGTGAGGGGCAGATGGAATCAGCCCAATTCCTCCAGCAGGTAAGAAGGCCCTTGGGCATTGTCTGCATTTTTCCTGAGCAATGTTAATTTGCATTTCTAAAGGTCCTCTGCTGGCTGCCTGGAACTAGGATTTTCTTCCAGTGCAGCCTTTAGGTGATTCACAGGTGCACCCTCACAATCTGCTTTATTTTTCTTTTTTTTTTTAACGATTTTGTATTAACTATTTATGTGTTAAAGCCTTACGATTAATACTCTTCTACGTTTGCAAAATGCAACTTAAATGTGAGTATCAAAAAACCCATTCCGAAATTCTGCCATCATTAAGAGTCAGCCACAAATATATAGAAAAATATTCCAGTGCAATCAAGTCTTTTCTACATCTTCTCCTAGGAATAAAAATTCCTTGTCTCACCCCTGGTCCAAACCTAAATGATAAAATAAAAGTAGGATTAATATGAAAAAATTTTCTAATTGTGTAATCTTGTCACTGAAACTGCAGGAAAAACAAAAACTCTTCAATAATGTCTTTAGTGTTAGAGTCAAGGCATTACTTGATTCTGGTCAGGATGAGCAACAGAAATAATTTCATCCAGACATAGCCCTGGTGTGCAGAGAAAATCATTCGATTACACGTGAGTTTTACTAGATTTTTCCTAAACGTTTTAGAGTCTGAACCCATTGAAATCCATTGGTTTAGTGTTCATTGCTTCAAAGTTGTGTAGTTCTTAGCGTTTGGTTTCCTATTGCACACGGATTTCTCCTCTTCTGATGTTAATTAGATCCGCATTCCTGGATTTCCTTCTCAGTCTTTTCCAGACCAGGTGTCTCCATCTATGCCGGGGCAGTGTCTGGGGTGGGTGTTCCTTGATGTTTGCTGATGTTTCCTTGATGTTTTGTTGGATGTCGTTCTCTTTGTGGGAATCTTTTGGGCTCTTCCCAGTCTGTTGAGATGTTAAACTCATCTCTGTTGAGTGGCCTAACATTCCTTAGAAAAAACCTTTTAAAATTTCTTTCCCAGGACAAGGGCAAACCGAGCCTGACTAGACAAATGGAAGGTAAAAAATTTGAAATTTGGTATATTTTCCAACAGTGGAATCGCAGGCAGCCCAGTGTGTGAGTGTAATTGAGAGGCAGAGTCCTGGGTGGATGCTGTGAACAGCAAAGTGCCAAGGCAGGCTCTGTGCCAGCCCAGCTTCCTGTGGCAGAGATTTCACAAGAGACAGGATTCTGGCCACAGACTGCTTGAAATATCCATCCCTTATCTCCAGCCTGCACTAGGTGGAGAATTCCCAGGGTAAGGAATTCCAAAGATCAATTCCAAGGGATATAATTCAATATCTGCCCTGGGTCTGGCTTTTATTCTTGCCAAAGCCAATGGCAAAAGCTGCTACCATGGCATCTTGGTTTCTATCACCAGTTTTCAAAGGAGTTTCTTTATTTCCCGTTTGTTCTTTCTACCTGACCTGAGCTCTGGGAGTGCCAGGACTTGTGGAGGTCCCATTGTATTCCTAAAGTAGCCATAAGCCCCTGAAGGATCTTTGCTGTAAAATGAGTTCTCAATCTCAGTCTGTAGCTTCTGCAATCTGTTCTCTTGGAATTATTTCTTTAGGAAATACCTTCATAAGCGATCTGGTTATTGCTGAAGAAGTCAGAATTGCTTTTGCCACCCTGTTAGCTGCCATCCTGTCACCAGCAGATATTTGAGCCTTCCTGCTCAGGGCATTTCAGTGCCAGGCTCTTCCAAGCACACCCAGCTCTGCCGGTTGAGCTGACCATGCAGGCGGTAACCTGAGCTTGGTCTAATTCCCTTTCCTTCATCAGAGCGTGTCTTGGGGCTCTTTTCCCTTCTCCTGCCCTTGCAGACCCATCCATAAACACATTTTGTCCCTCAGGCCAGGGAATTTCTCCTAAATCTCTCCCAGCCTGGCTCTGGAGCTCTGTCACTTGAATGCAGTCATGGGTTTGTTCCCAGCCCCCTGTGCAGGCTGTTCAATCAGGAGCCTGGGTTAAACCCTTCCCCTGTCCTCAGTTCTAAATCCTCCTGTGCTACTGAACAAGTTTCATTCTGTAATCACCGAGCACTGCTCATCCATGTAGAGGCTCTTTTGGTTATCAAAGTTTTCACTTGGTGCCAGACTTGAACAACAGGAGATCTCCTGCCATCAGTTTTTGGGTCTCAGGTCCCATTAAAGCTGTGGCTGCACAATTCTGCAGACAATGAGACCACTCTGGCCACTGGGCTAAACATTTTAGCAGAAGAATTCCTTTGGCATGGCCCTGTTTAAGATCCACATACAATTCAAATTTTTTTTCTGAGTCTGGTAGAGCCATGGCTGCAGCATCAATCATTTGTTTATTTCATTTTATTAAGTTTTGTTCCATTTCTTGTATCCATACCACAGCATTGAGGCTATCTGGTGTTAAGTCACAAAGTGTTCTGGCTAGAACAGAGAATCCTCAATCCAGATCCTGCAATTTCCGATTAATCGTCATACTTCTTGCAACTCCTTTTTAGACCTGGGTTATTTCTGAGATTCCCTGGTCTCTCTCTGGGTCAATACACCAGAAACCTGCAGTCAAAATATGTCCCAAATATTTAACCTTTTTTTCCACCATTTGCGCTTTTTTTTTTTTCCAAATATTTAAGGATGTGTCATCCACATCCTGCATTAACCAAATCCCTGGGGGAGGTGTAAATTCTTGTGATATTTTCTGCAAGTCTTGCCTGAATAAGGCCCGTGCTTCCATGCATCCCTGCAGAAAGACCATCCATGTCTTTCCCATTTTCCCTTCTACCTCTTGTTCCCACTCAAAAGGAAAATCCAGTTTACCATCCTGTGTGAGTGGGCATCCCCAGAAAGCATCTTTGCCATCAATTCCTGAATGATGGCAGTGTGTGGAGGGCACCTGGAACAAGATGGTGTAAGGATGTGAGAGCCCCTGGGTGCTTGGGCCTTAATATGCACTCCACTTTTGTATAGCTAGTGATATTCATGGCTCTGTTAAGTGTTTGTTGTTCTTCTGGGAGTTCATGAATTGAGCAGGACCTTGGCTGAGCAGCAGTCTGTGTGGTCAATTAATAACATTTTCTGACCCTGATGGCTTCTGCTGTCCCTTCCTTATGTCCACGTCCCCGGCCCTGTGTCCAAGCGGATTCGCAGCATGTGTTTGTAGAGACCCTTTGCTGTTGTTCCTTGCATGGGGGTCCCCCGTTTTGGGGCCATCCCCCCTGGAGCAGGGTGTCCCGGCTTGGTGCAGCCCCGCCCCTCGGGCAGCGCTGAGCCAATGAGAGCGCGCGGCGGTGATGACGCAGCAGTGTCCAGGCAGAGCCGCAGCTCCCAGCGTTGCCCACCTGGAGCCACCTGCGCCCGGCCCGGGCCCCAGCGCCCCCCGGCAGGGGAATTTGGGGAGGTGGGAGGGGGGGAGCGCCAAGGCCGGGCCCCCCCGCGCTGTGGTGGCGGCAGCGGCTGCAGTGGGGAGCGAGTGCGGGCGGGAGCGGCCGAGAGCCCAGCGCTGCCCCAGCCCGAGCTGCCCCAGCTCCATCGCTGCCCCTGCGCTGGGATGCTGTGGGTTTGGGGGGAAGAGGGAGCCGGCAGTGGGTGCTGGACCTGGGGGAAGCAGGAGAAGGGAAGGAGACGCAGAGTGTAATTGAGAGGCAGAGTCCTGGGTGGATGCTGTGAACAGCAAAGTGCCAAGGCAGGCTCTGTGCCAGCCCAGCTTCCTGTGGCAGAGATTTCACAAGAGACAGGATTCTGGCCACAGACTGCTTGAAATATACATCCCTTATCTCCAGCCCGCACTAGGTGGAGAATTCCCAGGGTAAGGAATTGCAAAGATCAATTCCAAGGGAGATAATTGAATATCTGCCCTGGCTCTGGCCAAAGGTTATAATGGCCGGATGCTTGGCCTTCAGCCAAGGGCACACACTGACTCAGAAAACACTTCCTAAATGCAGCAACATGTTGCATATTCATAGACCTTCCTGCATTATTCTGAATCATTCCCCTCCAACCTGTAAATCATTATTTTTTCCTTTCCTGGGGTTTTGGTGTCCCATAATTCCAAGAATGTGAAGAATTTCCTGATTATCTTTATTGCCATTCTCCAAGTTTGTTACATGAACATAAGATTATGACATTATACTGGAACAAAAATATATTTATCACACAACTAATTTTAACTTTTGTTTATTTATGTATATTTATTTGTATTTATAAGTTTTGTTAATTGCAGAACTAAGAGAAACTATGTTCATACAACAGTATTTTCCAGCATATGGCATTCATTTTAATATTTGCAAAAACTCAATAATATAATGTACACTTAGAACACACATAGAAGTCAAATTTCTTTTTCTCAGTCTGGAGGAGACATAGCTGGTGGTCCAATCATTTTGTTATTTTTCATTTTCTCAGGTTTTTTTCCTTTTCTCCTGTCCATACCACAATACTGAGGATATTTGAGTTTAAAAAGTCATACAATGTTGTGGCTAGAGCAGAGAATCTTCAATCCAGGTCCTGCAATTTCCTATTAATCCTCAGAATTCTTACAGCTGCTTTTTAGTCCTGGATTACTTCTGAGATTCCCTGGTCCCTCTCTGGGCCAATACACCACAAACACTCAGTCAAAATATGTCCCAAAATCATTAACCCTTTTCTCCACCATTTCCTCTTTTATTTCAAATACTCAAAAATGCTGTTTAGCCTGAACATTCAGCCATTTCTCAGAGACTTCTTCTACCACTTCTTGTCCTCCTGATTGCAGCAAGTCATCCACATCCTGCATTAACCCAATCCCTGGGGGTGGGGTAAATTCTTGTGATATTTTCTGCAAGTCTTGTCCCAATAAGGCTGGTGCTTCCGTGCATCCCTGCAGAAGGACCGTCCATGTCTTTTCCATTTTCCCTGGGAAAACAGTGACCCCTTGGGCCCTGGGGTTCATTCCTGAGGGGCTGCAGAAACTCTGCCATGGCCTTTGCCTTCCCCTTGGCCTTTTCCTCCTCCCTTCTTGCATTCCCCTGCTGTGCCTTTGTGACCAAGTGCTCCAGGGGCTTCTTCTGCCCCTCCTGCAGCCCCCTCAGTGCCTGGGGGTGCTCATCCTCTGACAGCTGCTGAGCTTTCTGCTAAATCATTCCTTTCTGCAGTGACCCAAGGAAAATGCTTAAAAGCTAATCTGGATGCTTGCACGTCCAATGCCCATTTCCCAGCTGTTCCTTTGTGCTGCTGCTCCTTGTGCTGTGGCTGCCGTGGCCAGCCCGTATCCCAGAGCCGGTGCCTGTCCTGCCGCAGTGTCCAAACGCGGCCCCCCCGGCGGGCAGGGCCGGCAGCTCCACGGGGCCGGGCAGCGGCCGGGGCGTCCCGCAGCCTCCTGGGGGCCGGGGGCCACTGCCGGGCCTGCAATTGCCGGGGGGTGCTGGGCTCAGGCAGCGCCCGGCGCTGAGCCCCGGCTGCCCCACAGCCCCGGCCCGGCCCCGCAGCTCCCCACAGGCCCCCAGCCCGTGCTCCCGGTGCCGCCCGTCTGCGCCCGCTCCTGCCGCTGCCCAGCACAGAGAAACCCCCTGCAATCCTGACCTCCTTGTGTGCCTGTCCTGGCAACCGGGGATACAAAGGATCTGCAGCAGCTGGCAACTTCTGAGGATAAGAGCCTGCTGGAAAACATCCCCATCCTCAGTATTTTTCTCTTCGTCGTCTTTGTCATCATCCTTTTTCTTCCCACATAGATTCCTGCTGCTTCTTCTTTCCTGAACCATATTCCTGCCCACTGCCCTTCACCCAATCTCTTCCCAGCACACCAACACCATCCATCACCTGTTGTCTAAATCCCTTCTGGACTTCCCTTATTGCCCCCTTGGGTGTCCATGTCCTTGATTACCTCTGGGGGAATGTGCAAACTCCCTCAACATGCTCCCAAGGGACCCTTCAGAGATATTGTGGGATCGTCATGTCTTTTGCCAGGATCCCTTCCTGGCTTTCCATTTGTCCCCAAAGATCTCACTGTAGTCCCTGCTGAGATTTTCAGTGCTCTCTGGCTGCCGACTCTTCCCAGCCCCCCTGATCTGTCACTCGTCTGTCTCCTGGTCACTCTCGGGTACCCAATCCATGCCCGGTGCCGCAGCCACCCAAGGGAGCCGATCACCCAAACTGGGTGAGGCACCTTCAGCTCCACTCACTGTCCCCGCCCTGGATGGGGGAAGGAATTCGGACCGAGCCCCAAGGTGTGTGGAAAAATTCACATCACCAGAGGATTCTGTGCACAAAGAAGACAGAGGACTCCTGTAAAAGTAATTTCATTCACAAATAAAGGAAGAGGCCGTGGGCCATTTCCCATGGGGTCTCTGCAATTGTTAGTAGACACAGCATCCTTTTCATCCTAATTTTCTCAGCTGCATCTCCCTCTCCCTTTTCCCACTGGCTGAAGTACTTGAGAGGTACCGACATGCCAATGCACCTGCTGAATTCCCCCCTCCCCCGTTAATATTCATCCACTTTTGTATAGCTAACGATATTCACGGATCTGTTTAGTGTTTGTTCTTCTTCTGGGAGTTCATTAATTGAGCAGGAGCTTGGCTGAGCAGCAGTCTGTGTGGTCAATTAATAACATTTTCTGACCCTGATGGCTTCTGCTGTCCCTTCCTTATGTCCATGTCCCCGGCCCTGTGTCCAAGCGGATTCGCAGCATGTGTTTGTAGAGACCCTTTGCTGTTGTTCCTTGCATGGGGGTCCCCCGTTTTGGGGCCATCCCCCCTGGAGCAGGGTGTCCCGGCTTGGTGCAGCCCCGCCCCTCGGGCAGCGCTGAGCCAATGAGAGCGCGCGGCGGTGATGACGCAGCAGTGTCCAGGCAGAGCCGCAGCTCCCAGCGTTGCCCACCTGGAGCCACCTGCGCCCGGCCCGGGCCCCAGCGCCCCCCGGCAGGGGAATTTGGGGAGGTGGGAGGGGAGGAGCGCCAAGGCCGGGCCCCCCCGCGCTGTGGTGGCGTTTTGGAGGTTTTTCCAGGCACGAGATGCCCAGTGACTTCCTGAGATGAACCTGGGTAAGGAGAAACCCCCAGCCTAAGGCCCTCTTCTCTTTTGTTTTCCTCCAAACTAGGATTTTTCATTCCAAAGACCTGGGCAGATGGAGCAGGAGGAAAAACCCCAGAGATCCCTCTCGAGGAGGGGCTGCAAACCCAGCCCAGGGAGCTGCGAGGAGGAAAGACCCTCCCTGAGCCGGGAAGGCGGCCGGAGATCCAGGCAGAGCTCAGAGCTGGTGGAGAAGCCTCCTGGAGGGGAGAAGCCCCACAAGTGCTTGGAATGTGGGAAGGGTTTCAGGTGGAGCTCCAGGCTGATTCGGCATCAGGTGATTCACACTGGGGAGAAGCTCTACGAGTGTGAGGAATGTGGCAAGGGATTCAGAGACAGGTCAGGCCTGATGCATCACCAGGTGATCCACACAGGGGAAAGGCCCTACACCTGCTTGGCATGTGGGAAGAGCTTTGGATGGAGCTCTGCCCTGAGAGACCACCAGCGAATCCACACCGGGGAGAGGCCTTACAAGTGTCCTGAGTGTGGGAAGAGATTTCAGACCAGCTCCAATGTCCTTGTACATAAGCGGATTCACACAGAGGAGAGGCCCTTCCACTGCCCCGACTGCGGGAAGGGATTCAACCGCAACTCCCATCTCATCAGGCACCGGCGCATCCACACTGGGGAGAGGCCCTACGAGTGTCCTGAGTGTGGGAAGAGCTTCTCACAGAGCTTTCACTTGACCCAACACCAACGGAGTCACCACTAAGGGAAGCCCTGTGAGTGCCCCGAGTGTGGGAAGAGCTTCGTGCTCTGCTCCAGCTCCATCTCCCATGGGAGGATCGGTGTTGGATAATCCCCAGTGACCCCCGTTGGGCAGAGCCCTGGTGATCCGTGGTCCCGGTGATCCCTGTTGGGTGGAGGGAAGGGGTTGGAGAGATTTCTTTCCCTTCTCCTTGTGCTGCTGTGATTTGGTTGGTAATAAATTCCCTCCAGCTGTGCCCAGGCTGGCTCTGTTGTTCCCGTGCCGGTGCTCGGGGCGGGATCTCTCCTGTTCCTTCTCTCAACTGCCAGCCTGTCCTCAGCCAATCAGAGAATGCGATGAAGAAGATTCAGCCAATGAGAGAGAGCAGCTGTGATGACTCACCGGTTGCCGGGCAGACCCGCAGCACCCAGTGTTCCCCACCTGGACCCCACCCTCCCCCCCAGTCACGATCCCCCCGCGGGGTCCCCCCAAGTCCTTTCCCAGTCCCTCCCCCCAGTAAACAGAACTGGGTCTAATTGGGAAGCTTTATTGGGGAGGGGGGACATGACCCCCGGGACCCCCCCACCCCACCTTCTTGTACAGGTAGAAGCCGAGCACCAGGAAGACGAAGCCAAACACGGAGCCTCCGATCCCCATCAGCACCTTGCTGCGGGCGGTGTCTGGCAGCATCTCTGGGGATCCACAGGGGTCAGGACCCTCCAGACCTTCCGCAGCCCCTCTAAGCACCTTCCTAGTCAACTCCTGCCCACCCAGGACACCCTGTAACCTCCTCTCAATCTCTTCCCAGCCTCGTCAGGACCCACCAAAGCCCCTCTATTTCCACTCAGGATCCCATAACTCCCTCCTAGTTAACCTCCCCACTGCTCCAGGATCCCCAAACCCTCTCCCATTCCTTTCCAGGACCTGTCAGAACTCACCAAGGCCTTCCCAGTCTCTTCCCATCACAACCAACCTCATTCCAACCCTTGCTTTCCAATCCCTGATCTTGTTCCAGCCCCTCCAGGCTCACTCAGATCCCTCCCAGTTCCCCCCAGCTGATCCCAGTGTGTCCCCACTGTCTCCTAATGTCCCCTAGTTTGTCCATCTCACTGTGGCCTTCGAGCTCCCAGCCCAGCCCCAGCTGCCCGCTCTGCTCCGTGATGGATTTCTACGCTGCCAAGATCCAGGTGAGGTTTTTTCCAGGGCCAGCAGGAGCTCTCGGGCCACGTGGTGGCCACCGACCTCAGATGGCCTAGACCTGCTCCCCAACAGCCCAGACTGCTCAAGTTATAACATTACGGTAGTTATAGAATTATTTACATTATAAAATTACAATTGGGATTAGTTATAACTGGAAGGCCTCCAGGCCAGCTGTTAGCTACTACAGGTTTAGTGCTGGCCAAATCTTCCACTAGAATTATTTGCTCATTTCCTGCTGTGAGATAAGATTAGGAGGAAGGCAAAGCAGGCTCCAATCTTAAAGGGTATAAAGAAAGAACTTTATTAACAGAACTAAAAGAATTATAAGAATCAGAATAAAACCTTCAGAACATTTCTCCTCCCCCACACCCTCTTTTCTTTACACTGACAACATGCAGGAACAATTCAGCCAGTTCACCATCTCTAAAATAGTCTTCCCAGTTCACTTAGGGAGAGGAGTCTCTCTCTTGTCATGCTATGGAGACTTCTCCACAAGAGACAATTCTCTCGTGGCTTCAAAGTCAGTGCATCAGCTGCCCAGGAGAATGGAAATCTCATCACTTTGTAAAAGTCCCTCCCCTTGACCTACAGCTTTCCCCACAATTGTTTTTGAGGGCTCAATCTTTGGCTAATGGAGTACACTTTTAAGGATGAGCTGTTCAGAAGCAAAGGTTCTCTTCATCTGTCTCTGAGATCATCTTCATCTCTGGGAACAGAGGTTCTCTTCTTCTTCCCTGGGGTAAAGGGTCTTCATCACTCTCATCTCTCTCTGTTCAAGCTACTTCAATATCTGCTGGTTCAGCATGGATGCTTTTGCTCACGTCTACAATTTGAACGCTTCATCCTCCACATGCTTTTCAACAAGTTACAGGGAAATAGAGTCTGATGTATCTTTCCCATAGACTTACAAGAGGATTTCAGCCCAAGAGTGAAGCATCTCCTCAATCCCTCCCATCTGGGACCTGAATTCTGCTTCTCTAACCTTGGGGTCCACATGTTGTTCCTCTACGTGTCTTCATTCTGTCCTGTTCTCTCACTCGAGAGAGAATTGAAGGTCTGCAAGACTCATCTGTACAGTGAAAGAGATAATATCTTGTTCCAAGGCCTGCAGATAATCATATGATCCCTGCTGGTGGTGGCCAGAGCTGTTTACAGTGGAGAATTCTGGGGGGCTGTGCCAGGATTTTCAAGGGCCCCAGCCAGAACAGTGTGGCCACTCTGCCTGCACAGCTTTTTCAGTGGTTTAACAGGTTGTCAGTTCTCAAAACTAATCACTGATTAGATTTTGTCAGACATGGAGGAAGCTCTTAGCAGCTCCTGTCAAAAAAAAATCATTTCTGGGGGTGACTTCTTCCCTCCTCACAAAATGTCAAACGTGCAAAACCAGCACAGAGGGTCCTCCCTTTCTGTTGTGAGGTCTCATGTTGTCACCCTTGGCTCCATGAGGCCCTGTAAAGTCAAAATGGATCCTTCATTCCAGGAGACCCCACAATGTCACAATGATCTCTGGACACCATAAGGCCCTGAGGCATCACAATGGCTCCTTGGTTCCAAAAGTCCCCACAGAACCATAGGGACCTCTGGATTCCATGAGACCGCACAGTGTCACAGGATCCCTTTCTTTCCCTGAAGCCCCAAAATATCACAAAGGATTCTTGGTCCCATGAGGCCCCACAGAACTATAAGGGCCTCTGGATTCCACAAGACTCCAAAGTGTCAGAGTCACTTTATTTCTCCAAATCCTGAAAGTGTCACAATGGCTTCTTGGATTCAAGAGACCCCACAGTGTCACAGTGTCCCCTCAGTTCCATGAAGTCACAGAGAATGACAAGGCCTTGTGGGATCACAATGGATCCTTGGTTCCATGAGGCCCTGCAGAATCACAGGGGCCTCTGGATTCCACAAGACACTGCAGTGTCACAGCGTCCACACAGTTCCATATGTCTCCTGAGTGTCACAATGGCCCCATTGTTCCACATGTCCCCTCAATGTCGTAATGGCCCCAAGGATCCATGAGTCCCGTCAATGTCACAATTGCCCCATTATTCCATGTGTCCTGTCAGTGGTACAATGGTCCCACAGTTCCAAGAGGCCCTGAGGTGTCACAATGTCTCACAGTTCCATTTGTCCCCTCAATGTCACAATGGCCCCAGAGTTCCATGTGTCCCCTCAAAGTTACAATACCTCCAAAGTTCCATGTGTCCCATTAGTGTCACAATGGCCCAGGGTTCCATGTGTCCGTTCAGGATCACCATGGTCCCAAAGTTCCAAGAGACCCTGCCATGTCACAATGGCCCAATGGTTCCACGTGATCCCTCCTGTCACAATGGCCTCAGGGTTCCATTCGTCTCCTCAGTCTGACACTGGCCTCAGGATTCCATGTTTCACCTCAGTGACACAATGGCCCCAGGCTTTCGTGTGTCCACCAGTGTCACAATGGCCCCACAGATCTGGGAGGTCCTGCAGTTTCTCAATGGCCCCACGGTTCCATGTGTTCCCTCAGTGTCACAATATCTGCACCATTTCACGTGTCCCCTGAGTGTCACTTTGGGCCCAGGGTTCCATGTGTGCCCTCAATGTCACAATAGCCCCACAGTTCCATGTGTCCCCTCAGTGTCACCATGGTCCCATGGCTCCAAGAGACCCTGCCATTTCACAATGGCCCAACAGTTCCATGTTTCCCCTCACGTCACAATGGCCTCAGGTTTCGATGTGTCACAATGGCATCATGGTTCCATGTTTTCCCTTCAGTGTCACAATGGCCCCATGCTTCCAGGAGGCTCTGCTGTGGCATAGTGGCCCCAGTGTTCCATGTCCCCTCATGTCACAATGGCATCAGGGTTCCATATGTCCCCTCAATGTCACAATGGCCCCAAAGTGTCATTTATGCCCTCATTGTGACAAGGGACCCATGGTTCCATGTGTCCCCATAGTGTAACAACGGCCCCACAATTCCAGGAGGCCCTGCAGTGTCACATTGGCCCCAGGATTCCATCTGTCCCCTCATTGTCACAGACGAGCAGCACTGCAGTGGGAGCAGCACCACTGGAAGGGTTGCAGCTGCACTGGAACAGGAGCAGTGGCTGTGGAACAACAGGGGAGAAGCTGTGGAAGACAAGTCCTGTGAGGAGCAGCTGAGGGAGCTGGGAATGTTTATCCTGGGGAAGAGGAGGCTCAGGGGAGACCTCATCACTCTCTACAACTCCCTGACAGGAGGGTGCAGCCTGGCGGGGGTCGGGCTCTTCTCTTAGGGAACAGGGACAGGACAAGAGGACACAGCCTTAACTGCACCAAAGGAAGGTCCTCCCATGTCCCCACCCATGTCTCAGTTCAGTGTCTTTATTTTTACCCCAGTGTTGGATGTTTTAAAGGGATGAAGAGAAATTAAAAGCAAATCAAGGCCAAAAGAAAACGATTTCTGTGTCTGTGTGAGCTGAGGATCCACGTGCTTGGGTGGAAGAACATTTTTTTGGAGGGGTTTCCACCCCACTGTCTCCAAATTCTTGGTCTTTACCTGAGATCATCACCCTTTGGCTGGAGAAGACACCCTTGGGCAATACGAAATCAAAATCCTGGAATCACTGAGGTAAAAAACAGGTTTAACTTTAAACGGTAGAAATTGAAATTTTATTAAGGGGAGCTATAAGAAAAAAACTTAGAATAATGAACAGTTTTCTTGTGGTTTTGATGTTACAGTGATTAGCTGCCCAGGAGAATGGAAATCTGATTACTATCTAAAAACCCTTTTTTCAGATTAACAGTTTTTCTCATAACTTTTATTAAGTACTGTGTTAATTTACAAGGCACAGTTTAAGGATTATAACAGGTTAAACAAAAAACAGTTTATTTTTGAGTACAGAGATTTTTTTCTTTTTCTTGGGGGAACAGTAGGGTTTTTTTATTATTTAAACAGGAGATTACAGCAATCTTAACATTTGTTTACTTTAATATCAATGCTCTTGTCTATATGTACAGTTAGAACAGTCATATTCACCTCAAAATACTTTTATGTGTTGTAGATGAAACAAGAGGCTTTTCTCCGTAGTTTAAAAAAAGAAATTTTAGCTCACTACTTTTCTCCTTTCTTTATTTCATATTTGACTTTTCTTTTTATTTGATTACGGTGTTTTTATAATGTTTCTGTATGTATGACTATTTTGGTGGGTTTTTTTGGCTTTGTTTGTGTTTTGGTTGTTTTTGGGTTTTTTGGGTTTTTTTTAGGAGAGAGAATAAAGTATCTGTAAAGTTTTATTCTGGGCATTCCAAGAGTTAATACCTTGCCCGGGCAGCAGAGGGTTTTGTGATTTTTTCCATGTGGGGCAGTCAGAGTTATTTACAATAAAGAGTCTTCAAGGCCACGCTGGGGGCTGGGTGAGGACTGTAGGGTTTAGTCAGAGGAGCCGTGATGAGTTTCTGGTTTCATGGCTGTTCTCCGGCGCCCGCTGCACTCAATTCCAGCCACGGGCCGGGGGTTCTTCCTCCACCCTGCCCAGCAGGGCACCACCAGAAGAGAGGATTGAACACAGAAGATTTTCTAGAGTTGGATATCAACAAATTCATTCTCCCCAAGGAATTCCCAAAGTTGGTTTGCATCCTGATGGACTTTGCTGCCCCTGCATTCATCCAGGTGCCCACAGGGAGAGAGGATGATGCAGAGTCCCCCAGCCAGGTGTCTTCCCAACACGGATCACCAGGACCACGGATCACCAGGGCTCTGCCCAACGGGGGTCACTGGGGATCATCCAACACCAATCCTCCCATGGGGGATGGAGCTGGAGCACAGCACGAAGCTCTTCCCACACTCGGGACACTCACAGGGCTTCCCTCAGTGGTGACTCCGTTGGTGTTTGGTCAAGTGAGAGCTGTGTGAGAAGCTCTTCCCACACTCAGGACACTCGTGGGGCCTCTCCCCAGTGTGGATGCGCCGGTGGACAGTGAGGGTGGAGTTGTGCTTGAATCCCTTCCTGCAGTCGGGGCAGCGGAAGGGCCTCTCCTCTGTGTGAATCCGCTCATGTCTGATGAGAGTGGAGCTTCTCTGAAACCTCTTCCCACACTTGGGACACTCGTAGGGCCTCTCCCCAGTGTGGATGCGCTGGTGTTGTCTCAGGTTGGAGCTCCATCCAAAGCTCTTCCCACATTCCAAGCAGGTGTAGGGCCGTTCACCTGTGTGGATCACCTGGTGCTGCATCAGATGAGAAATAGCCCTGAAGCTTTTCCCACATTTCCCACACTCATAGAGATTTTCCCCAGTGTGGATCATCTGGTGCCGAATCAGCCTGGAGCTGTGGCTGAAACCCTTCCCACATTCCAAGCACTTGTGGGGCTTCTCTCCTCCAGAAGGTTTCTCCACCAGCTCTGAGCTCTGCCTGGATCTCCGGCCGCCTTCCCGGCTCAGGGAGGGTCTTTCCTCCTCGCAGCTCCCTGGGCTGGGTTTGCAGCCCCTCCTCGAGAGGGATCTCTGGGGCTTTTCCTCCTCCTCCATCTACCCACGGCATGGGAATGACAAATCCTAGTTTGAGGGGAAAAAAACACAAGAGCACCTTGGGCTGGGGGTTCCTCCTTCCAAAGTTCATCTCACGAAGTCATTTGGCATCTTGTGTCTATAAGAACCTTGAAAACACCACGATTCAGCACAAAAATTATCCAAACATCAAGACATAGATCAAACACTCCCCAAAAAGTTAGTTTCAGCCCAAATCCCTTCCAAAATATAAAGATTCAGCCCCAGCAAAAAAATCAAAGCACCAACATTTAGCCCAATAAAGCTCACAAACACCAAGATTCACCCCTGTGAAAATCATGGATCCCCCTCTTCAGTCACCTGCTGCACGTGGTGGGAGCAAGGCTCCTGGGGTTGGGGTAGAGGCTACAGATACAGGGAGGAGTGGAACATTGTGCTGCTTCCCATTTCTGACCCTCCTCTGGGGTCCCTGCTCTTCCTCACACTCCTCTTCCTCCCATTATTCCTCTTTCGCCTGCACAATCCCACCTGCTCCTCCCACATACATCGTTTGATCCTTTTGTTCTTCAACCCTGCATCTCCTTCCCTTCTCCTGCTGCCCCCAGGCCCAGCACCCACTGCCGGCTCCCTCTTCCCCCCAAACCCACAGCATCCCAGCGCAGGGGCAGCGATGGAGCTGGGGCAGCTCGGGCTGGGGCAGCGCTGGGCTCTCGGCCGCTCCCGCCCGCACTCGCTCCCCACTGCAGCCGCTGCCGCCACCACAGCGCGGGGGGGCCCGGCCTTGGCGCTCCCCCCCTCCCACCTCCCCAAATTCCCCTGCCGGGGGGCGCTGGGGCCAGGAGACAGACGAGTGACAGATCAGGGGGGCTGGGAAGAGTCGGCAGCCAGAGAGCACTGAAAATCTCAGCAGTGACTACAGTGGGATCTTCGGGGACTGAACATGGCAGGGCACCCGTGGAGGGTAGAAAGGAAAAGCCAGGAAGGGCTCCTGGCCAAAGGGATGATGATCCCAAAATATCTCTGAAGGGTCCCTTCGGAATATGTTGAGGGAGTTTGCACATTCTCCCAGAGGTAATCAAGGACATGGACACCCTGGGAGGCAATAAGGAAAGTCGAGAAGGGATGGAAGGTGTCGGTGTGCTGGGAAGGGATTGGGTGAAGAGGGGTGTGCAGGAATATGGTTCAGGCAAGAAGCAGAAGGAGGAATATATGTGGGAAGAAAAAGGGTGATGGAAAAGAGGAGGAAGAGAAAAATACTGAGGATGGGGATGCTTGTCAGCGGGCTCTTATCCTCAGAAGTCACCAGCTGCTGCAGATCCTTTGTATCCCCGGTTGCCAGGACAGGCACACAAGGAGGTCAGGATTGCAGGGGGTTTCTCTGTGCTGGGCAGCGGCAGGAGCGGGCGCAGAGGGGCGGCACCGGGAGCACGGGCTGGGGGCCTGTGGGGAGCTGCGGGGCCGGGCCGGGGCTGTGGGGCAGCCGGGGCTCAGCGCCGGGCGCTGCCTGAGCCCAGCACCCCCCGGCAATTGCAGGCCCGGCAGTGGCCCCCGGCCCCCAGGAGGCTGCGGGACGCCCCGGCCGCTGCCCGGCCCCGTGGAGCTGCCGGCCCTGCCCGCCGGGGGGGCCGCGTTTGGACACTGCGGCAGGACAGGCACCGGCTCTGGGATACGGGCTGGCCACGGCAGCCACAGCACAAGGAGCAGCAGGACAAAGGAACAGCTGGGAAATGGGCATTGGACGGGCAAGCATCCAGATTAGCTTTTAAGCATTTCCCTTGGGTCAGTGCAGAAAGGAATGATTTAGCAGAAAGCTCAGCAGCTGTCAGAGGATGAGCACCCGCAGGCACTGAGGGGGCTGCAGGAGGGGCAGAAGAAGCCCCTGGAGCAGTTGGTCACAAAGGCACAGCAGGGGAATGCAAGAAGGGAGGAGGAAAAGGCCAAGGGGAAGGCAAAGGCCATGGCAGAGTTTCTACAGCCCCTGAGGGATGAACCCCAGGGCCCAAGGGGGCCCCAGCACCCAGGGGCTCTCACATCCTTACACCATCTTGACCCAGGTGCCCTCCTCACACTGACACCATTCAGTCCTTGATGGCAAAGATGCTTTCTGGGGATGCCCACTGACACAGGATGGTAAACTGGATTTTGCCTTTGAGTGGGAACAAGAGGTAGAAGGGAAAATTGGAAAGACATGGACGGTCCTTCTGCAGGGATGCACGGAAGCACCAGCCTTATTGGGACAAATCTTGCAGAAAATATCACAAGAATTTACCCCACACCCAGGGATTGGGTTAATGCAGGATGTGGATGACTTGCTGCAGTCAGGAGGACAAGAAGTGGTAGAAGAAGCCTCTGTGAAATGGCTGAATGTTCAGGCTAAAAAGCATCTTTGAGTATTTGGAAAAAAAAAAAAGCACAAATGCTGGAGAAAAAGGTAAAATATTTGAGACATATTTTGACTGAAGATTTGTGGTGTATTGACCCAGAGAGGGTCTGGAGAAGCTCAGAAGTCAAACAGGACTGAAAAGGGAGTGCAAGAATTCTGAGCATTAATAGGAAATTTGAGGACCTGGATTGAGGATTCTCTGTTCTACCCATAACATTTTATTACTTACTAAACCCCAAAAACCTCAAGGCTGTGGTATGGACAGAAGAAAAGGAAAAAAAGCCTGAGAAAATTAAAAAGAATAAAATGATTGGTGCACCAGCTATGGCTCTTCCATACTCAGAAATCTGAATCCAAAGTGCGTTATAAGTACATATTATATTATTGTCTGTTTGAAAATATTAAAATGAATGCTCTATGTTGGAAAACTTTGCTGCATGAACACAGTTTCTTTTAGCTTTGCTATTAACAGAACTTATAAATAATAGTGATAAATATATTTTTTTGGACTACAAAATTTTGATGTAAAAAGGTTTTCTTCATGTTACTAACTCAGAGAATGGTAAAAAAGATAATCAGGAAATTCTTCACATTCTTGGACTCTGGGACAGCAGAACCCCAGGTAGGGAAAAAATAATGATTTACAGGTTGGGGAGAATGATTCTGAATAATGCATGAAGGGCTATGAATATGCAACATGTTGCTGCATTTAGGAAGTGTTTTCTGAGTCAGTGTGTGCCCTTGGCTGAAGGCCAAGCATCCGGCCATTATAACCTTTGGCCAGAGCCAGGGCAGATATTCAATTATCTCCCTTGGAATTGATCTTTGCAATTCCTTACCCTGGGAATTCTCCACCTAGTGCGGGCTGGAGATAAGGGATGGATATTTCAAGCAGTCTGTGGCCAGAATCCTGTCTCTTGTGAAATCTCTGCCACAGGAAGCTGGGCTGGCACAGAGCCTGCCTTGGCACTTTGCTGTTCACAGCATCCACCCAGGACTCTGCCTCTCAATTACACTCACACACTGGGCTGCCTGCGATTCCATTGCTGGAAAGTATACCAAATTTAAAATTTTTTACATTCCATTTTACTAGTCAGGCTCCGTTTGCCTTTCTCTCAGAAAAGAAATTTTAAAAGGTATTTTTAAGGGATGTGGCACCACTCAAGAGAGATAAGTTTGACATCTCAACAGACTGGGAATAGCCCAAAACATATCCACAAAGAGAACGACATTCAACAAAACATCAAGGAAACATCAGCAAACATCAAGGAACACCCACCCCAGACACTGCCCCCGGCATAGATGGAGACACCTGGTCTGGAAAAGACTGAGAAGGAAATCCAGGAATGCGGATCTAATTAACATCAGAAGATGAGAAATCCGTGTGCAATAGGAAACCAAACACTAAGAACTACACAACTTTAAAGCAATGAACACTAAACCAATGGATTTCATTGGGTTCGGACTGTAAAAAGTTAAGGAAAAATCTAGTAAAACTCACATCTCATGGAATGATTTTCTCTGCACGCCCGGTCTATGTGTGGATGAAATTATTTCTGTTGCACATCCTGACCAGGATCAAGTAATGCCTTGACTCTCTAACATTAAGATATTGTTGGAGAGATTTTTATTGTCCCTGCAGTTTCAGTGACAAGATTACACCATTAGAAAAATGTGTCATAGTAATCCTACTTTTATATTCTGAGTTTGGTTTGGACCAGGGGTGTGAGAATCAATTTTTACTCCTAGGAGAAGAAGTAGAAAAATCTAGATTGCATTGGAATTTCTTTGTATTTGTAGGTGGCTCTTAATGATGGCAGAATTTCAGAAAGGGTTTTTCAATTCTCACCTTTATGTTGCATTTTGCAAAACTAGAAGAGTATTAATGGTGAGGCTTTAACACATAAAGAGTTTGTACAAAATTGTTTAAAAAAAAAAGAGAAAAAAAAAACAGATTGTGGGGGTGCACTTGTGGATCACCTAAGGGCTGCTCCGGAATAGAAGCATTGGATCCAGACACAGCCACGACAGGAGCTTTAGAAATGCAAATTAACACTGATAGGACAATGTGTGCACAATGAACCAGGATCTTCATGCCTGGGGGAGGAATTTCCGTGATTGCTTCTGTCCCCCACTCCAAGCTCTCCCTGCTTGCACAGATGGAATTTGCACAACTAAAGGCAGAGCCCACAGTGAGGATATCTGACTGCAACAGAAATTGTTTAAGCTGCAAAGGGAAACAGTAAACGGAGAATGTTGGGAAAGCTTTACTAAAAAAAGTGGGGGGGAATCATCCCTCTCCCTGCTCCAACCTGTGCTGTCACTGTCCAGGTTATATAGGGTGTATTGGGGCACTGGGGTGTTTTTGGTGCCACAAGTTCAGGGAAATGAGTTGGAAATCCAAGTATGTGGTGATTTAATTAGAGAAAAGTGGTCAATTGATGCAGCCCTGGATGGAGGGAGCACCCAAAAACGGAAAAAAGATGAACAGACACCAGAGCCAATCCTACAACACCATGGACCAGCCCCTGGGAACCCTAACGAATTCATATCAGGACACGGAAAATCCATCCATAATTTGAGTGTCATAATTAGGATAAAAAGAATCCTGGAAATAATAACCAACCACACAGCTCCAGCTCCTGACCTTCCTGACGACCAATCCACTGAAATAAGGAAGGAGACATTTCACCATGGGATAGGATCAGATGATCTATTAACAGAAGGAGGAGGAGTTTACACAAAATTACATGACTCAAACTGCTGTTCGAAAATAGATGAGAACTGAAAAGTGCTGAAACAGATAACGAAGGAAATAAGAAAATAGCTCGTATTCCGGAGAAAGGATGGGAATGGGACACGTTTCCGTGGTTCCCTGGCAGACCATGGCTTAAACGAATGCTGCTCATCCAAAGAGGACGCAGGAAAAGAAATTGAGTCAATGGAAATTAAAAGTTTGTAAAGGCAATTCTTGAGGAAACAAGAAAATGAGGGATTGCAAGCAGTAAGATTAATATCGTAGTAGGAGTGCATATTAAGAGGGACATGCAGTAGGTGGATCGGGAACTCTCAACCTTCCAAGTAACTCAGCCAGTGGGGAAGGGGAGAGGGAGATGCAGAAGGGAAAATGAGGATAAAAAGGAGGCTGCGTTTTAGAGACCGCATGGCAAATGCCGCATGGCCTCTCTCTTTATTCAGGAATAAAGTCACTTTTACAGGACTCCTCTGTCTCCTTCGGGCACACAAACCTCTGGCCACGGGAATTTACCCGCACAGCCCCGGGCACAGGGCAGACACCTCTGTGCCACCCACAGCAACCGGGACGAGCCAGCGCTGCTCCGGCACCGGCTCCTGCCGAGGCCCCAGCGGGAAGGAGACCGCGGGCAGCCGCTCCCGCAGCGCCCTCAGCCCAGCGCCAACACGGGCCGGCACCGGCACAACCAACCCGCCAGAGCCCCCTGCCGCCCCCGAGGCCCGCAGCGAGCCCCGAGCCCCCGCACAACCGAGCGCGGCTCCCACCTGCGCTGGGGCCGCCTCCGAGCTCCGCCGCCGCCGCCTCCCCGGGCTCCGGCCGCTGCCGCCGCTGCCGGGCCCGCACAGACGCTGCCACAATGGCGCCTTTGCTGCTCTGCCCAATCAGCGCGCGACAACCAGGAGTGACATTGGCACAATCAGCCAATGGCAGCGAGGGCCGGGCTCTGCACACGGCCCAGCCTCGGCCCGCGCTCTCAGGGCCCCCCGGGCTGTGGGAGGGCAAAGGCGGAGATGAGGAACAGCCCTGGAACGGCCCGGGCCCGAGCCGCCATTGGCCTGGAAACACAAACAAAGTTCTCCGCAGCTCCCGGCACGCCTTTCCCAGCCCTGCGTGTTCGCTGCCTCCGGCTCAGCGGGAAGCCCTGGAGCCTCACTGCTGCTACGTCTTAATTAGGCGCGTCTGTGCTTGGCTTTAATTTCCCCCAAAACGGGAAAACTGCCCCACAACCCCTGTGGATGAGTGGGAGAGGGGAGAGATTTCTGGCAGAAAACTCCAAAAACTCAGAGCAGGATAATGAGAAGTAAATGAAGAGCCTTCAATCCCGCTTTCCACACGGCTCCCTCCTTCCAGCTGCACCTCCTACCCCGGCAGTGCAGGGCTGGAGAAACGACGCTCACTTTATAAAATTATAAAGGTTTATTAAACCTTA
Source organism: Sturnus vulgaris (assembly GCF_052056855.1). Classification (NCBI taxonomy): domain Eukaryota; kingdom Metazoa; phylum Chordata; class Aves; order Passeriformes; family Sturnidae; genus Sturnus; species Sturnus vulgaris. Next base: position 7,108,952 of record NW_028276185.1, on the reverse strand, counting down.
GCAAAAAAAAATACAACAAAAGACTGAATTAGGAGAAAAATCAGCGCTGGTAGCACAGGACTAAAGCAGCAGACCTGGGTGTGATTTGGGGTCCCCGGGCCGCCCCCGCCCCCCCCCCCTTCGATCTCGGCCAACGGGTGCGAGCGGCGCGGCCCCGCTGCTGAGCACTGACCCCGCCCCGGGGGCCGCCGGGACCCCCCCGGAAAAAACCCCACACCTGCACCCCCCCTTCAGTCCCTCCGACCTTCCCAGTCCTGGGGGAAAAGGGGGAAAGGGGAGGACATGGGGCGGGATCACCCGGAGACACCCGGGGTGAGGAGCAGGAGCGGGGGGTTGGGCTCGCGCTGAGTGGGGGGTCCCACGTGAGGATTTCGGGGGGGTTCGCTCGAGGAATTTTGGGGGTCCTCGTGCGACAGATCCTCGTGCAAAGGGCTCCTCTCGTGCCACCGTCTCCTCATGTCACCCAGACGAGTTTGGGGAGCTTTTTCTGTCACCCAGAGGAATCTGGGGGATCCTAGTGTCACTGAGAGCCCCGCGAGTGTCACCAAGAACTCCTCGAGTGCCACCAGGAGGAACGGGGGGATTCCTCGTGTCACCGAGAGGCCTGCGAGTGACATTGAGAGCCCTGTGTCACCAAGAGCCCCTCAAGTGCCCCCAGCTCTTTGTGCCACCAGGAGCCCCTGGAGTGCCACCAGCTCCTCGTGTCACCGAGAGCCCCTCGTGCCACCAGGACCTCGTGCCAGAGAATTTGGGGAGAGTCTCTGTGCCACCCGGAGCCCCTGAGTGTCACCAGCCCCGTGCCAGGGTCCCCATTGTCACCGCGGTCTCTCTCTGTGTCACACACCAGACCCCCCCTCCGAGCACCAGGACTCCCGAATTTAACCGTCCTCGTGCACCGGGACCCCCTCAGGACCCTCGAGTTTCCTCTCTCCCCTCCTCGTGCACCGGCATCACCGGACCGCCCCCCCTTTCCCGAGGAATCGCCGGAGACCCCCTCCATCAATCACCGGGCACCGGCACCACCAGAGGACCTCCCCCATCAATCAGCACCGTCACCGTGCACCGGGACTCCCCCCCCCCATCGAGCAGTGACACCCCCTCATCGTGCACCGGGACCGCCGGACCCCCCCTCAAACATCGCCAGCCTCGGGCACCGAGATCACCGGAGACCCCTCCATGAGTCACCGGGACCCCCCCGTCATGCACCAGGACCACCGGAGACCTCCCCAGGAATCACCGGACACCCCCTCACGAATCACCGGGTACCGGGACGCCCCCTCGGGCACCGGGACTGGACCCCCCCCTCGTGTACCGACCACCCTCCGGTGCACAGGGCCCGGCCCCCCCTTTGTGCCCCCCCTGCCCATCCCGGGGATTCCGCCCCTCCCCTTTGACTTCCCCCGGGAACAGGAGCGGGAATGGGGGGGCCGTGCGCTGGGGGGGCACCGGGGTGTCCCCAGCACCGGGGGGCGTCCCTTGGGGCTCGCTCCTTTCCCCCCCCTCCTCCTCTGGTTATCATCAGGGACCCCCCCAATTTACCGGGGCTCCCCCTATTCACTGCCCCCCCGTTCACTGACCGCCCCAAAGCGCTGGGACCCCCCCGAATACTTGGGACCACCCCAGGGCGCCAGGATCCCCCCCTCACTCACAGCCCCTCCCCCATCCATGGGACCCCCCCACTCACCGCTCCCTCCCCGTCACCAGGACCCCAAAATCCATGGGACTCCCCCCACACTCATCAAGACTCCCCCCAAATCCATGGGACCCCTCCCTCCCCCCCACTCCCCACCCCCTTCTCAGCACTCCCCGGGCCCTCCCCATTGATCGAACGCCCCCATGGCCCCCCCAGCCCCTCACCCTCGCATTGGGCCCCCCCGGGGCCGAGGCAGAGCCCTCCCTGAGGGACACCCCTCATCCCCGGCCTGCAGCCGCCCATGGAGCCGCTGACCACAACTCCCTGCCTGCGTCCATCCGGCCAATTCCTCTGGCCCCGCACAGCCCAGCCTGCAAAGCCAGGCCTGGCACTGTGGGGCTCGGGGGGGTCTCTCCTGGGCCACTGGGCCTCACAGTGCTCTGGGCACAGCAGCGGTGTCACACACTGAAATGTTATGGGGAATGGCTTAAACGCTGCCAGGAAGGAGATTTGCACATTATGGCTAAACTGAATAAAGAGGCTGAGACCACCTCAGCCCAGCCCTCCTTCACCTGACTGCAGCTTTGGCCTGGGACTTGAGCGGCCTAACAGCACCTGAGGTACCATCAAGGTGACACCATTGATCAATTGCCTCTGGTCTAGGGACAAGGACACGAGACTGAGGCAGGAGAGTGTATCCAAAGAAAGCCAAAGCCAGCAGCTGTCCTGAAAATCAGCTTGGGCCAGGCTGGGGCTGGGGGAGGCCGTAGCCCACAGGCTCATCTGCTGAGGCCACGTTTGCACACACTGCCCACAGCCAGCCAGGGAGGAGGAGAGTTCTGGGGCTGTGGGGGAACCTCTGCCCACAGGCACTGAACACCCATCCTCCCTCACACAAACTGGCTCCGCTGGAAAATCCCCAGCCCGGGAAGGCCACATCCACGGCACATTGCCGTGAGGGGCAGCTGAGGAGGTGCCAGAATCCATCCAAGAGCCCCAAAGCGCTGCCCAGACTCACTGCTGAGGCCTTGCAGCAGAGCACTGCTCCTGATGCAAAGGGATGCAGCAGAGCCAGAGGCTGCTGCCAGAGCCTGTGTTAGACTTGTCCCTGCCAGGGGAGGAACCTGGGCCTTCCCACCTGCCCCAAGTGTGTATGGACCCCCTGAACTCCGTGTTTGTGGGGGACCCTGAGCACCAAGAAGACAGAGATGTAGAGCATCCACAGGACGCCATTGGGATCCACAGAGTGGTGAGGTTTTCTACTTAATCTGTCTCTGTCACTCTCTTTCTCATCCCCCACCTCTACTCCATTTCTATTTTTCTCTCTTTGTCATTCTCTCTGCCTCTCATTTACTCTTCTTTAAACCCAGACTATTGACTTTGGCACATGCTCTCATTTGTGATAGAAACAGATTCTGCCCCCACTTGCCTTGATGGAATCAATGTGCACTGTGAGCCAGGGTTGACCAAGGCCTCATATTTTCGTGGTTCTGATGTGCCAGGCCAACGAATTCGCACAGTCCAAAAAACCTGGATTTCACAAGCCTCTACCTGGCTAGAGGCAGGGCCCCTCTAAGCCTGGTTATTCTTCTTTCCTGAGCTATGTCTTGGAGGTTCCTTCAAGGGGATTGGACATGTCATCATCATCATCATCATCATACCTGGCAGTTTGACTACCGGCAACTGGAGCTGCTTCCTTTTTGGTGAAGTTTGGTGAAGTTCCACCTTTTTTTGTGGAAATCCCTCTCTGCATCTCACTGTCCTGCAATTCAAGCACCAGTTTTACCAGAGCAACAGTAGATTTTCCATCCCTCTTCTTCATGTTTTCTCCAGAATCCAGCTCAGCTCGTGAGAAGGGTCTTCTCTCCCCATCTGGGGAACGTTTACGTTTGGGGCCAGAACTTTTGATCTGTACAGCCAAGATTTGGAGAAATCCCTCTTTCATCTCCTCCCTGAGTTTCCTGTGGTTCTCCTCTATCTTATCTTCTCATTTCTGTAGAAGTGTTTCCACAGCTGCGATTCTGGCATGTGTTGGGCCATGCACAGCATCTGCATATGCTCGGAGCTTCTTCTCCATATCGAGCACGGTCTCCTCCCTTTCCTCCAGCTTCATTGTTGCTAAAGCAGAAGCGTATTCTTGTGGCCCAAGTCGTACAAGTTTTCGCCACATCACAGATGTACATGGTACCAAGTCTGAATTCTTAGTTGTTAGGTCATCTGAAAAAACAATCTCTGCCACTGCCATTTCTCTCAAACGTTGAACCCCTTGTTCTATGGTCTCCCACTGGGTTTGCTGCATATAGAGATCATCTGCACACAGATATCTTTATGCCACACTTCCCAGGACCTGTGCCCAGAGACTCTGAGGATTAGCCCCCCTCACCATTCCTTGGTCAATAACGGGATCATGTGACAGGGACCCCAAATTCCTGGCTTCAGTGCCATCCAGAATTGTGGCCTCGCCTGCAGCATCCCAAAGACGGACCAGCCAGCTAATTATAGATTCATCAGGTCATCAGGTGTGATCCTTTCTCAGGCCACGAAGGTCTTTCAGGGATAAGGACTCAATATTGGCTTCTGATCCTGTCTCAGTTGCTCTGACTTCTGATTTTGTACCAGGAGCTCACTTTGAGGATCCTTCCCCTGGATCATCATCGTCCACTGGCCCATCAGTTTTGCTGGTGTGCTTCCTCCCCACAGCAACTGCCAGTGGCTTAGGCTCACTGTCTGGTTTAGCTACAGCCTGAGTGACTGGGGTATTGGCTGATTTATCTCCCTGCCCCCCTGCCTCTCTCTGCTGCCCTACAGTATCTAGCAGTGTGCAATAAGCATATGCTAGGGCCCAGCTTACTGCAATGATCTTTTTCTCATTAGAATCATCATGGACCTTCTCTTCCAGATATTTCCCCACCTCATCTGGGTTCTGAATTTGTTCACGTGAAAATTCTCAGGCTGGGGGATCAGAAAATTTCTTCAGGGTTCTGCCCATTCTCTCCCATTCCCCATCCCACTCAGAATTTTCCATGCCTGGGCCTACTCCTGGGTCAGGGGTCCCATCAGCTCCTCTGGACACCTCAGCCCTCATTCTAGAGAGGCTGCAGACTGTGCAGAGGAAGCTTACCAGATGAAATACCAGGACAGTGGTATCCTTGACATTCAGGGGAAAGTGAACATCCTCAAAAAATGACTTAACAGATTCAAAGGAGAAGAAGGAAAGGCAAAAAAGCCTCATCCCCTGCTTCTCCTCTAACAAACTAGATGCAATTACTAATGAACTCCCAAAACAGGCTATTGGAAATGGGATGCAGGGTTGGATGAAGAAACCATGAACCATAAATATCTGGAACAAACTTCAGTAGCTTTATAAACTTTCTATAAATCATAATCACTGAGCCCAGCACAACAGCTATTCTAATTTGTGCTCCTCTACTGAAAAAACTGCATATGAGGGACACTACTGGAGACATCTCCAGATAAGAAAATAAGCCTAGGGACCAAAAAGGTATTAAAACCTCAAAAAAGTCTAGGGACCCGAGACACATAAAGGCCTTCACCCTGACAGACATTATGAATTCAAAAAACATGGTTACTGACTGCTTTACCCCAATACAGAGTAAGTACAACCAAAATGCAATCAGAGCAGGTTTTCTTTTCCACTTTCTTGCAACGCGTTGGGCGCCAAAGAAGTATTTGTCCTGGTTTAGGGCAAACTTGGGAGGAAACCTCTGAATGGGGTCCCTCTGGGAAAGAGATTCAAGCCGTCCCTCCCCCAGTTGTCTCGGGAATAAATACTCCCTCGGAGAGAAGTAGAAAAGGAAAAAACTGTTTATTCAACAGGCAATACACCTCCCAGCACAAAAATGAACAAAACCAAACAGCAAAACCCCTCGCTGTTCCCAAGAGATGACAGATTTAGAAGATTTCTTTCCCTGGGCTGCCCGGCTCACTCAGTCTGTTCTCAGTCCCTCCTGTGCTGGGAAATGCCACGGCCCAGGCCAGGCCTGGTGGGCCACAGGTGTGAGCTCCCGGTGCCCTTCTGGGTTTTCAGTCCAGAGCAGGTTCAAACAGTTCCAGGAAAAAGGAAAAAAACCCAAAACACACAGTCCAGGGAGATTCTCTGCCTCAGCTAGCCAGAAAAATTAACCAAAAGCAAAAAAAAGAGAGCTCTCTCTGGCTGTCCACTGCAGACAACACAGTCTGTGAGCAGGAATGTGGGGGAGCCTGTGCAGTCTCTGATAACAAACTCTGCACTTCTTCTTTCCCACCCTTCACTCCTGGAACCAGTCTTAAAACTGAATTCAATATCCAACACCAACAGAACAGACGATTTGGGGATACAGGCATCATACAGTCACCCCAAGACAGGGGTCTCCACTATGACGTTCTGGGGATCCCCTTGTCCTGGATGCCCTGGATCCTGCATATATGTTATGGTCCCTCCTCTGCAGGGTGTCCCGATGCTCCAGGCTTCCCGGGAATCCCAGGGATCCCCCCCTCTTTGGTCTCCCCACTTTGGGATTCTGGGGTTCCCCCTTCTCTGGGCTGCTGAGGGTCCCATGGGTGCCCCTCTCTGGGTGGCACTAAGGGATGCCGAGCGTTCTGGGCTCCCAGGGGTGCCTCCTCACCTGACTCCCTGCTCCGGCCTGCCAGGGCTCACAGGGGTCCCCCTCTCTGGGGTCCCCACTTTGGTGTCCTAGGGGCTCCCCGTCTCCAGGCTCATCCCTTCTCCGAGCTGCCCCTTCTCCAGGCTCCCCTCACTCCCGGCTCTCGGGGTCCCCCCTCTCCAGGCCCCCATTTCAGGCTCCGGCACTCCCGGGGCTCTCCCCTTTTCGCTTTCCCCCCCTCAAGGCTGCTCCCCTCGCCCTGCCAGTCCCGGGCGATCGCCACGGGGCTCCGGGGACCTCCATCCCCCACCCACCACCGGGGCTATGTCTGCAGCCGCCACCCAGACATCCCCAAAAAAACCACCCGGGGACCCAAAAGGGGATTTCGGGACAGCTTTGGAGCCCTGCAAGATACAAACATCGCTCCGCCCGCCGCCTCCCGAAAAAAAGAAACAGGGAGACCCAAAGATACTTCGGGTGAGCTCCAAATATCCCTCTCCTGTTCAAAAAAAATCCTGCCAGGACCGCCCAAGATATTGGGGGCGAGGTCCCTCTCCCCGGTCACCTACACAATACGGGGGGGCCGATACTGCGGGCGCGAAGGGGCTGCAGATCCAGAGAGCGATGGACGCACGGGCTGCCGCCTCTCGCTGCTCCTCCTCCTCTTCTTGCTCCTCCTCTACCCCTCCTCTTCCTCCTGCTCCTCCTCCTCCCTCTCCTGCTCCTTCTCCTCCATCTCTCGGCTGCCGGCGAGGAGCTCTCTCGGGTGAGCGGGGCGGGAAAGGGACTGGTGGGAAAGGGGTGGGAGAGGGGGTATAAAGGGAGATGGGACAGGGGGAAGAGGGTTCCCAGGGAGGGTGTCCACGTTAAGCCCAGGGCCCCCAATCCCCTCCGTGTCCTGCCAGCCCCTCCCGGCGCTGTGGGGTCCGGGCCGTGCCCCAGTGCCGGCTCAGGGGGTGCTCCAGGCTGACGTGCTGCACCTGGAGCTGGAGCTGACCCCGTGCCGGGGGGGTTTCCAGCAGCACCAGGAGCTGGTAGAAATCCAGTCCCCATTGGGGACCAGGTCGGTGGCCACCACGTGTCCCGAGAGCTCCTGCTGGCCCTGGAACCAGCTCAGCTGGATGTCGGCAGGGTAGAAATCCATCAGGGAGCAGAGCAGGCAGGCGGGGCCGGGCTGGGAGCTCGAGGGAAGCAGCGAGATGGACACACTGGGATGGGCAGGGGGCCCCTCCAGTGCGGATCTGCCCCCCCATCCAATCCGCAGATAATCGCTCCAGGGATCGAGTGCTAAGGGACAGGGAACCACCTTTCTTCCATCCCAACTCCACCTTTCCCTCCCCTCTCCCCCTCTTTCTCATCATTCCCCAAATCTACTGACCCCTCACGACTCAATGTGGGTTTCCCAGCCCCCTCCCCCAATCTTTGGGCGTCCCAGCTCCCTCTTTTCCCCCATTCTTTGGCCCATTCCCAATCATCACTCCAACATCAAACTCCCTGCCCCGTGCTTGCTTTTGGGGGTTCCAGGCCTCTCCTGCTCAATCTCGGGTTCCCAACCCCCGCTTTCACTCCTTTTGGACAGCTCCTGGCAGCTTTTTCCTGGGAGGAATCCCTGATTTTCAGTATTTTTGGGGTGTAGTTTCAAAGAGGACAGCTCCAGGTCCCTCCTGCTACCTCTGGGGATCCAACCCCCTTTTCCCCAATTCAAGCACCTCTTGAAAGCCCATCAGGGGACTCACATATTCTCTCCCTCCTCTCTCTCCTCCCCCCTCCCGCTGCTTTTCTTTTTTATTCTCTTTTTAAAACAATATTCTATTAAATTATACAGGGCTTTTGGTTTTGCCAAATGCAGCCTAAAGGTGAACAGTGAACATTACAAATTCCATACCAAAATTTTGCCATCACTAACAGCCACTCATAAACATACCCAAAAAATCCCAAAAGGAATAAAGATTTTTTCTGCTTATTCCCCTAACACTGAAATGTGGTTCTCACACCCTTGGCCCAATCTTAATGGAAAATATAAAAGTAGGATTATTAAGAAAAAACATTCTAATGATGTAATCTTGTCACCAAAACTGCGGGAGGACCCAAAACTCTTCAACACCATTTCTACTGTTAGAGAAACAAGGCATTACTTGATTCTGGCCAGGATGTGCAACAGAAATAATTTCGGCCATACATAGGCCGGGTGTGCAGAGAAAATCATTCCATGAGATGTGAGTTTTACTAGATTTTCCCTTAACTTTTTACAGTCCAAAACTTATAGAAATCCATTGGTTTTATGTTCATTGCTTCCAATTTATATAATTCTAAGTATTTAATTTCCTATCGCCCCGTATTTCTTCCCCTCTATATTAATTAGGTCCGCACTCCTGGATTTCCTTCTCAGCCTTTTGCAGACCAGGCATCTCCAACTATGCCAGGGGCAGTGTCTGGGGTGGGTGTTCCTTGATGTTTGCTGATGGCCTTAATGGTCGTTATCTTTGTGAGTATCTTTTGGGCTATTCCCAGTCTATTGAGATGTTAAACTCCCCTCTGTGGAGTGGAGGAACATTCCTTAGAAATCTCTTTAAAATTCGTTTCCCCAATGCAAAGCACATGAAGCCTGAGTATAGAAATAGATTTTTAAAATTAGACTTGCTATATTTTCCGACCATGGAATCCCCGGCAGCCCAGTGTGTGAGTGTAACTGAGGGGCAGAGTGGAATTGTGCCGTTGTCTTCCCCAGCAGCTGTGGCAGTGCAGGCACAGAAAGCAGCGAAGCTCCAGCAGTGGCAGCAAGGATTGGCCCCAGTGTGTGGAGATGCCAAAGGAGGGTGCCCAGGCAGAGGATTTCAGCAGAGGATCTGTGGGCAGGCCCAGGGGCTTGGCCCGATGTGGAGCCCTGGCTGCTGCTGCGTTGCCTTCAGTGCAGGGTCAGTGGTGCCCTCCCATGCTGCTCCTGCAGCCGGGAAGTCCAAATTCCTTTGGCATGGCCCTATGTAACATCCACATCCCATTCCAATTTCTTTTCTGACTCGGGTAGAGCCATGGCTGTGGCGTCAATCACTTTGTTTTTTCATTTTCTCAAGTTTTGTTCTTTTTCTTATGTCCATACCATAATACTAGGGCTGTCTGGGGTTAAAAAGTCGTACAATATTCTTGCTGGAACAGAGAATCCTCAGTGCAGGTGTTGCAATTGCCTGCTAATCCTCAGAATTATCCCAGCTCCATTTTAGTGCTGGATAATGTTAGTTCTGAAATTGTATGGTACTTCTGTGGGTCAATACAATAGAAAATTTCAGTCAAAATATGTCCCAAATATTTAACCCTTTTCTCCAGCATTTGCACTTCTTTTCAAATAATCAAAGATGGTTTTTAGCCTGAACATTCAGCCATTTGACACAGGCTTCTTCTACCACTTCTTGTCCTCCTGATTGCAGAAAGTCATCCACATCCTGCATTAACCCAGTCCCTGGGGGTGGGGTAAATTCTTGTGATATTTTCTGCAAGGCTTGCCCCAATAAGGCTGGTGCTTCCGTGCATCCCTGCAGAAGGACCGTCCATGTCTTTTCCATTTTCCCTGGAAAAACAGTGACCCCATGGGCACAGGAGCTGTAGGAATTCTGCCATGGCCTTTGCCTTCCCCTTGGCCTTTTCCTCATCCCTTCTTGCATTCCCCTGCTGTGCCTTTGTGACCAAGTGCTCCAGGGGCTTCTTCTGCCCCTCCTGCAGCCCCCTCAGTGCCTGGGGGTGCTCATCCTCTGACAGCTGCTGAGCTTTCTGCTAAATCATTCCTTTCTGCAGCGACCCAAGGAAAATGCTTAAAAGCTAATCTCGATCCCCATTTCCCAGCTGTTCCTTTGTGCTGCTGCTCCTTGTGCTGTGGCTGCCGTGGCCAGCCCGTATCCCAGAGCCGGTGCCTGTCCTGCCGCAGTGTCCAAACGCGGCCCCCCCGGCGGGCAGGGCCGGCAGCTCCACGGGGCCGGGCAGCGGCCGGGGCGTCCCGCAGCCTCCTGGGGGCCGGGGGCCACTGCCGGGCCTGCAATTGCCGGGGGGTGCTGGGCTCAGGCAGCGCCCGGCGCTGAGCCCCGGCTGCCCCACAGCCCCGGCCCGGCCCCGCAGCTCCCCACAGGCCCCCAGCCCGTGCTCCCGGTGCCGCCCCTCTGCGCCCGCTCCTGCCGCTGCCCAGCGCAGAGAAACCCCCTGCAATCCTGACCTCCTTGTGTGCCTGTCCTGGCAACCGGGGATACAAAGGATCTGCATCAGCTGGCAACTTTTGAGGATGAGAGCCTGCTGAGAAACATCCCCATCCTCAGTATTTTTCTCTTCCTCCTCTTTTCCATCACCCTTTTTCTTCCCACATATATTCCTCCTTCTGCTTCTTGCCTGAACCATATTCCTGCACGGTCTCCTTCACCCAATCCCTTCCCAGCACACCGACACCTTCCATCCCTTCTCGACTTTCCTTATTGCCTCCCAGGGTGTCCATGTCCTTGATTACCTCTGGGAGAATGTGCAAACTCCCTCAACATATTCCGAAGGGACCCTTCAGAGATATTTTGGGATCATCATCCCTTTTGCTGGGATCCCTTCCTGGCTTTCCCTTTCTACCCTCCACGAGTGCCCTGCCATGTTCAGTCCCCGAAGATCCCACTGTAGTCCCTGCTGAGATTTTCAGTGCTCTCTGGCTGCCGACTCTTCCCAGCCCCCCTGATCTGTCACTCGTCTGTGTCCTGGCCCCAGCGCCCCCCGGCAGGGGAATTTGGGGAGGTGGGAGGGGGGGAGCGCCAAGGCCGGGCCCCCCCGCGCTGTGGTGGCGGCAGCGGCTGCAGTGGGGAGCGAGTGCGGGCGGGAGCGGCCGAGAGCCCAGCGCTGCCCCAGCCCGAGCTGCCCCAGCTCCATCGCTGCCCCTGCGCTGGGATGCTGTGGGTTTGGGGGGAAGAGGGAGCCGGCAGTGGGTGCTGGGCCTGGGGGCAGCAGGAGAAGGGAAGGAAAAGCAGGGTTGAAGCACAAAATGGTCAAATACTGCACGTGGGAAAAGAAGGTGGGATTGTGCAGGAGGAGGAGGAATAGTAGGAGGAAGACGAGTGTGAGGACATTTGGCGAAAACAGAGGAGGAGGATGAGCAGAAACGGGAAACAGCACAAGGTTCCACCCTTCCCTGTATGTGCAGCCTCCCCTCCAGCCCTAGGAGTGTTGTTCCTCCCACCTGCAGCAGGTGACAACGGAGAGGGTTCCACGATTTTCACAGGGATGAATCTTAGTGTTTCTGAGCTTTATTGGGCTGTTGGTGCTTTAGTTTATTTGCAGGGCCTTAATCTTTCTATTTTGGAGAGGATTTTGGCCCAGTCTTGTTGTTTGGGGGGGTGGGGTTTGAGGTGTATCTTGATCTTTGGAGGATTTTTGGGCTGAATCTTGGTGTTTTGAAGGTTCTTACACACAGACACAAGATGCTCAGTGACTTCCTGAGATGATCTTGGGAAAGGAGAAGCCCCCAGCCCAAGTACCTCTTATCTTGTTCTTTTCCTCAAACTAGGACTTGTCATTCCGAAGGTGTGGGCAGATGGAGGAGGAGGAAAAGCCCCATAGATCCCTCAGGAGGAGGAGCTGCAAACCCAGCCCAGGGAGCTGCGGGAAGGAAGGACCCTCCCTGAGCCGGGAAGGCGGCCGGAGATCCAGGCAGAGCTCAGAGCTGGTGGAGAAGCCTCCTGGAGGGGAGAAGCCCCACAAGTGCTTGGAATGTGGGAAGGGTTTCAGCTGCAGCTCCCACCTGATCCAGCACCAGATGATCCACAATGGGGAACAGCCCTACGAGTGTGGGAAATGTGGGAAAAGCTTCAGGACGATTTCTGATCTGATGAAGCACCAGGTGATCCACACAGGGGAACGGCCCTACACCTGCTTGGAATGTGGGAAGAGCTTTGGGTGGATGTCCTACCTGAAGAAACACCGACGCATCCACACTGGGGAGAGGCCCTACGAGTGTCCCCAGTGTGGGAAGAGGTTTCACACCAGCTTCCATGTCCTACGACATGAGCGGATTCACACAGAGGAGAGGCCCTTCCGCTGCCCCGACTGCGGGAAGGGATTCAACCGCAACTCCACCCTCATCAGGCACCGGCGCATCCACACTGGGGAGAGGCCCTACGAGTGTCCTGAGTGTGGGAAGAGCTTCTCACAGAGCTCTCACTTGACCGAACACCAACGGAGGCTCCACTAAGGGAAGCCCTGTGAGTGTCCCGAATGTGGGAAGAGCTTTGTGCTCTGCTCCAGCTCCATCCCCCATGGGAGGATCGGTGTTGGATGATCCCCAGTGACCCCCATTGGGCAGAGCCCTGGTGATCCGTGTTGGGTGGGGGGAAGGAGTTGGAGAGAACTTTTCACTCTCCTTGTCTTTGAGCTATTTGGTTGGTAATAAATTTCCTCCCTGTTCCCAGGCTGGGTCTGTGATGCCTGTTCTGCTGTTTTTGGACGATCTCTCCCTGTCTTAATCTGACCCAGAAATTCTCTATTAAATTTTCTGTCCCCTGTGCAGCTGGAGAGGCAGGGTCAGTGGCTTTGGTGGGTGCCTGGCATTGGGCCAGCGTCATCCAGGCCATGGGCACCCCTGAGATCCCAGTGTGGGGATGCATTCCCCCACTTCTAGAGAAAGTGCCAACCCAAACTGAAGCCAGGATGAAACATGGTTATGACTGGAGCCCACTCTCTTGTGACCCTCTCAACAGAAATCCAAAAGGAGACCTTTGAGCTCTCCTGGGCCACCGTGGGCTGTGACCAGCAGTCTCCCTCTGAGGGGCCTCTCAGAGCCAGCAAACCCTCGGCTTTGCTGTGCCTGGAGGATCGCTGAAACACGACTTGTCCTGGGCCCATACCCTCACTGCTCAAGGCCCCATCCTTCGGCCAGTGGGAGATGCAAAAACATCTGAAGGGAGGATTTCACTGAGCTCTGAGGAGAATTTTTCCCAGGTACCTTGCTTGCACTGAGTGTACTGTCTGTGTGTGTGCCCCTGCACATATGCTACAGCAAATCTGGGAGAAATCTTACTTTCCTAGATGTGAAAGTACCTTGGATACCTAAGGTCTGTATGCAAGGTTTAGTTATAGTTATGAACTTTCTTAAATACTTCTATTATTCTATTGCTAGATTGTTAAATGTAAGTCATAAGCTAAGTGGTGTTTTTCTATTAAGTTGCTAAGTACAACTTGGAAGTTATAGCTATAAGTTAGGTTAAATGCTGTTAAGTGTTATTCCTCCGTGGAATTCTTAACGTTAAGTTATAAGTTAAGTTAGGTATTAGTTCAGTGTTGTACCTCTGTTGCATTGCAGGGACTAAGGTATAAGTTAAGTGACAAATTAAGGGAGAAGTTAAAGTGTTCTTTAGAGTTGTAAAATTTTTAGGCCATGCTCCTTTTAATCCTTCCCTGCACTGTCTTTTGTCCCATGCGCATAAACACAGCACACACCCACCCACACTCCCCTAGGGAGTTCTCAGTTCATTTCTGTTTTGGTTGCCTGGATTTTGTTTGGTTTTGTTGTTGCTTGTTTTCCCTTGTTGTGCCTTAGCTGTTCTGTAGGCAGTAGAGTCAATCTTGCCATCAAACTTGTTGTATTTTGTCGCTCAATATTAAATCTGACTTTTGTTCATGCCCTTGTCACCAATTTTTAAGCGATCTTAAATACTCTCATTGATGATGAGTGGATAAATGGATTTCAATGGATTTCAATCTCATTCAGGACAGCACCACAATGTCCCGCATCACCGAGGGCCCTGACACACGCCCGTGTCACAAAGGGCCACCCCCGGCACCCAAGAGCAGAGGGACAGCCTGGAAGCGGCCCGGAGCAGCCCCGGCCTCGTGGCCTTGTAGCCCCTGGCGTGGCCAGAGCCCTGGGAGGCTTTGGCCACGGTGGGAGCCGGCAGCCCCAGCCCCGGCCTGCAGAGCCCTGGGGCTGCAGCCCGGGCTGGCCGGGGCAGGAGGAATTGGCCGGGCCGGACGTGCCAGGGCCTTGTGGGCAGTGGCTCCGTGTCCCGCGGGAGGCCGGGGACGAGGGGTGTCCCTCAGGGCTGTGCCCGGGCACCGGGGCTCGTCAGTGCCTCGCTCAGTGACACCCAGGGGCACCGAGCGCAGCCTCGGCGCCTTTGCAGGGCACGGGGAGCTGAGCGGGGCAGGGGCACCACGGAAACACCGAGTGCCTGCCCGGGGCAGAGCCGGGGCAAAGCCGGGCTGGAGAGCCGGGAGAGGCTGCTCAGAGCTGGCCCGGGCACTTGGGCACCTGGGAGACAGAGCCCGGCTCGGAGCTGACCCTGAGCCCAATACCTGAGAAATCACAGCCGGCTTTTCTAGACACACTTCATTATTTTGTATTTTCTCAACGTCACTTTTTATCAGGGAATATTTTCAATGTTCATTTTACTTTATTTTTTACTTTATAGAAATAATTCCGTTGTATTTTGTAATGTGCGAGGAGGGATGTGCTGGGAAATGTTGTGGTTAAGGGAGTTTTTTATTCAATATATTTTCAAATCTGAGATGTGACAAGTCCAGACTTTGACTCCAGCAGCAGTGTCTGGTTCCAGACTGCTCTGCTTTTCACGGTGACATCTCAGTTCATTCAATTCCAGCAGTCAAAGCCCTTGAAACACGAAAAAGCTGGGAATGAGGTTGAAGCCCTTGGAGGCTTTGCTGTGTCCGTACATTCCCCATCTCCCCTGGTGTCCGTTCAGCCTCTCTGCTCCTGTCCTAGAGCACATTGCTGGATCCAGAGTGCAGTACGTGTTTTTACAGATAGATATTTACATGTGATTATTTTATACACGATTCTCTTGCAGTGAGTTACGGTGATGGTAATTCCATGATCCTCTGCTTTGTGCCCAAAGAATGGTTATTGTATCTAAACCCCGGCAGCCCGGGAGGGGATGTGTGCGGGGCCGGGGCGGGGAGAGGCTCCTTGTTCATTCCGCGGGCGTTTTGAAGCCTCGCTGCTCGGGTTTTCCGCGGCTCTCTCTGTGCACCGTGGGTTTCTGTTTGCCTGAGAAGCGTTTTTGCCCCAAGCAAACAAAGGATTTTTCCCCTTTTCTTGGCTCGGAGAGGCTGCAGGGGCAGCCTTGCCGTGCCTGGAGGCGAACTGAGCAGCTGCTGTGTCGCAGCCCGGGGGCTCCGCGCCGGCAGGAGCGGAGCGGCGCCGCTGCAGCCCAAAGCCGCTGCGAGCCGGGCCGAGCCGGGAGAGAAAACAGCCCGAGGCTTCAGCCCCGCTGCTTCGCCTGCCGGGACCGTGCCCGCGGAGCCCGGCTGGGGAGGAGTTCAAGGGCAGGCGAGCCCCGGGCTTTCATCTCCTTCGGGACAGCCCCTGGTTGGTTTTTCCCCTGGGGAAGAAGTCGGCGCCACCTGTACCGAGTGTGGTGAGCGGGGAATTTTGGGTCTTTTGTCCCAGGTATGTGCGTGGGGTAAGGTCTGACAATTTAATATTTAGAAATCATTTACTTTTTTTCCCCTTTGCCTTGTGGACTTACTGTTTGTTAGTAACTGTTGGAGGTTTTTTTCCACTTTCATCTACTAATTATTACCTATTGGTGGAAAGGTATTATTGGAACCCTATAGAGGAGACAAAACTAATGTCCTCTTTAAAACTGTCTCTGAAACTAAGATACCCATCCCTGTGGTCTCCTGCCCCACACCCCAAGTGAATCTGATGGCTCTCCCGGTCCACCCCATCTCTTCCAGTGTCCTCACAGTCCCTCCCAATTCCTCTGAGTCCACAGCCATTGCATTCCCAGTCCACTCCCAGACCTCCACCTTCTCTCCCAGTGTATCCCAGTGCTCCCCCAAATCTCTCTGCTCTCTCCCAGTGCCCTCCCTGTCCTTTCCAGATGCTTTTCAGTCAAATCCCAAACCTCCACTCTTTCTCCCATTGCCCAAATCCACTCCACTCTGTCCCAGTGTTCCTCCACTCTCTCCAATTTCATTCTCAATCCCTCTCAGTTCCACACCAGCCCTCTCCCATCTCTCCCAGGTCCCCCCAGCTGATCCCAGTGTGTCCCCACTCTCTTCCAGTGCCCATCTCACTCTTGCCCTTGAGCTCACAGCCCAGACCCAGCTGCCTACTCTCCTCCATGATGGATTTCTACCCTGCCCACATCCAGCTGAGCTGGTTCTAGGGCCAGCAGGAGCTCTCGGGACACGTGGTGGCCACCGACCTGGTCCCCAATAGGGACTGGATTTCTACCAGCTCCTGGTGCTGCTGGAAACCCCCCCGGCACGGGGTCAGCTCCAGCTCCAGGTGGAGCACGTCAGCCTGGAGCACCCCCTGAGCCGGCACTGGGGCACGGCCCGGACCCCACAGTGCAGGGGTAGTAGGGGAGGCACTGGGGGAGATGCGAGGGGGATTGGTGTGTGCTGGGAGTAACTGGGAGGGAGTTTGGGGGTGCTGGGTGTAACTAGGAGGGATTTGAGTGAGCCTGGAGGGGTTGGAAAAAGATCAGGGATTGGAAAGCAGGGGTTGGAATGAGGTTGGTTGTGCTGGGAAGAGACTGGGACAGGTCTTTGTGAGTCCTGGTGGGACTGGGAAAGGGTCTGGGGGTCCGGGGACAGTGGGGAGAAAGTGAGAGGGGGGTTATGGGATCCTGAGAGGGATAGGAGGGGCTTTGGTGAGTGCTGGGGAGGTTGGGAAGAGATGGGGACGAGGTTTTAAGGGGTCCTGGGTGGGCTCGGGACAATTGACAGGGTGCTTGGAGGGGCTTGGGGTGTCTGTGAGGGGTTTTGTGAGATCCTAACCCTTGTGGACCCCCAGAGATGCTGCCAGACACTGCCCGCCACAAAATGCTGATGGGGATCAGGGGCTTCATGTTGGGCTTTGTCTTCCTGGTGCTGGGACTCGGCTTCTACCTGTGCAAGAAGGTGAGAGGGGGTCCCACGGGTCGTGTGCCCCCTCCCTTGGAGCGTGTGTGCTCCCCCTCGGGCCCCCAGTCAGGAGCTACCCCCTTTTCTCGGCCCACAGAGCTCCTGAACCAGCAGTGGCTACAGCCCCTCCCCGTGGCCTCAGGCCCAGCCAGGACCCCCTGCTTCGTCCCCGTGCTGATTTTGGGGGAGATCTTCTGTCCTCACCAGCCCCGTTGTCACTCTGCCCACACGCGGCTGTTCCCGTTTATTGTGGGGCGGGTCTGGGAAAGGATTTGGGGGGACCCCGCGGGGGGATCGTGATTGGGGGGAGGGTGGGGCCCAGGTGGGGAACACTGGGTGCTGCGGGTCTGCCCGGCAACCGGTGAGTCATCACAGCTGCTCTCTCTGATTGGCTGAATCTTCTTCATCGCATTCTCTGATTGGCTGAGGAGAGGCCCGGGAGTTGAGAGAAGGAACAGGAGAGATCCCGCCCCGAGCACCGGCACGGGAACAACAGAGCCAGCCTGGGCACAGCGAGGGAATTTATTACCAACCAAATCACAGCGGGACAAGGAAAAGGGAGAGAAATCTCTCCAGCACCTTCCTTCCGCCCATCAGGGATCACCAGGACCACGGATCACCAGGGCTCTGGCCAACGGGGGTCACTGGGGATCATCCAACACTGATCCTCCCATGGGGGATGGAGCTGGAGCACAGCACGAAGCTCTTCCCACACTTGGGGCACTCACAGGGCTTCCCTTAGTGGAGCCTCCGTTGGTGTTGGGTCAAGTGAGAGCTCCTGGAGAAGCTCTTCCCACACTCAGGACACTCGTAGGGCCTCTCCCCAGTGTGGATGCGCCGGTGGACAGTGAGGGTGGAGTTGCGGTTGAATCCCTTCCCGCAGTCGGGGCAGCGGAAGGGCCTCTCCTCTGTGTGAATCCGCTCGTGTAGGAGGAGATTTGAGCTGGTGTGAAACCTCTTCCCACACTTGGGACACTCGTAGGGCCTCTCCCCAGTGTGGATGCGCTGGTGGTATTTCAGGGCAGAGATCCACCCAAAGCTCTTCCCACATTCCAAGCAGGTGTAGGGCCGTTCCCCTGTGTGGATCACCTGGTGATGCAACAGATAATAAATAGTCCTGAAGCTCTTCCCACATTCCCCACACTCGTAGGGCTTTTCTCCAGTGTGGATCCTCTGGTGTTGGATTAGCTCGGAGCTCCACGTGAAACCCTTCCCACATTCCAAGCACTTGTGGGGCTTCTCCCCTCCAGGAGGCTTCTCCACCTGCTCTGAGCTCTGCCTGGATCTCCGGCCGCCTTCCCGGCTCAGGGAGGGTCTTTCCTCCTCGCAGCTCTCTGGGCTCAGTTTGCAGCCCCTCCTCGTGAGAGATCTCCGGGGCTTTTCCTCCTCCTCCATCTGCCAACGCCTTGGGAATGAAAAATCCTGGTTTGGGGAAAAAACAAGAGGGGAGTGCCTTGAGCTGGCGGTTCCCCCTTGCCCAAGTTCATCCCAGAAAATTATTGGCCATATTGTGTCTGTAAGAACCTCTGAAACACCAAGATTCAGCCCCAAAATCCTCCAAACCTCAAGATACACATCAAAAACGCCCCACAAAGCAAGATTCAGCCAAAATCCCCTTGAAATACAAAGATTCAGTCCCCGCAAAAGAAATAAAGCACCAACTTTTACCCCAATGAAGCTTTCAAACACCAAGATTGACCCTTCAGAAAATCATAGGTCCCCCTCTCTGGTCACCTGCTGCATTTGGAGGGGGGCAATGAACTTGGGGCTGCAGGGGTGAGGCTGTAGATAGAGGGAGGGATGGAAACTTGTGTTGCTTCTCTTTTCTGCTCCTCCTTCTCCTGTGTCCCTGCTTTTCCTCACATTTCTCTTCCTCCTACTATTCCTCCTTCTCATGCACAATCCCACCTGCTCCTCCCATATGCATCCTTTGACCATTTTGTTCTTCAACCCTGCTTCTCCTTCCCTTCTCCTGCTGCCCCCAGGCCCAGCACCCACTGCCGGCTCCCTCTTCCCCCCAAACCCACAGCATCCCAGCGCAGGGGCAGCGATGGAGCTGGGGCAGCTCGGGCTGGGGCAGCGCTGGGCTCTCGGCCGCTCCCGCCCGCACTCGCTCCCCACTGCAGCCGCTGCCGCCACCACAGCGCGGGGGGGCCCGGCCTTGGCGCTCCCCCCCTCCCACCTCCCCAAATTCCCCTGCCGGGGGGCGCTGGGGCCAGGAGACAGACGAGTGACAGATCAGGGGGGCTGGGAAGAGTCGGCAGCCAGAGAGCACTGAAAATCTCAGCAGTGACTACAGTGGCATCTTCGGGGACTAAACATGGCAGGGCACCCATGAATGGTAGAAAGGGAAAGCCAGGAAGGGTTCCCGGAAAAAGGGATGATGATCCCAAAATATCTCTGAAGGGTCCCTTGGCAGCATGTGGAGGGAGTTTGCACGTTCTCACAGAGGTAATCAAGGACATGGACACCCAGGGGGGCAATAAGGGAATTCGAGAAGGGATTTAGACAACAGGGGATGGAGGTGTTGGTGTGCTGGGAAGGGATTGGGTGAAGGGGAGTGTGCAGGAATATGGTTCAGGCAAGAAGAAGCAGGAGCAATCTATGTGGGAAAAAAAAAAGACGGATGGAAAAGAGAAGGAAGAGAAAAATACTGAGCATGGGGATGTTTTTCAGCACACATATCCTCAGAAGTTGCCAGCTGCTGCAGATCCTTTGTATCCCCGGTTGCCAGGACAGGCACACAAGGAGGTCAGGATTGCAGGGGGTTTCTCTGTGCTGGGCAGCGGCAGGAGCGGGCGCAGAGGGGCGGCACCGGGAGCACGGGCTGGGGGCCTGTGGGGAGCTGCGGGGCCGGGCCGGGGCTGTGGGGCAGCCGGGGCTCAGCGCCGGGCGCTGCCTGAGCCCAGCACCCCCCGGCAATTGCAGGCCCGGCAGTGGCCCCCGGCCCCCAGGAGGCTGCGGGACGCCCCGGCCGCTGCCCGGCCCCGTGGAGCTGCCGGCCCTGCCCGCCGGGGGGGCCGCGTTTGGACACTGCGGCAGGACAGGCACCGGCTCTGGGATACGGGCTGGCCACGGCAGCCACAGCACAAGGAGCAGCAGCACAAAGGAACAGCTGGGAAATGGGGATTGGACATGCAAGCATCCAGATTAGCTTTTAAGCATTTTCCTTGGGTCACTGCAGAAAGGAATGATTTAGCAGAAAGCTCAGCAGCTGTCAGAGGATGAGCACCCCCAGGCACTGAGGGGGCTGCAGGAGGGGCAGAAGAAGCCCCTGGAGCACTTGGTCACAAAGACACAGCAGGGGAATGCAAGAAGGGAGGAGGAAAAGGCCAAGGGGAAGGCAAAGGCCATGGCAGAGTTTCTACAGCCCCTGAGGGATGAACCCCAGGGCCCAAGGGAGCCCCAGCACCCAGGGGCTCTCACATCCTTACACCATCTTCAACCAGGTGCCCTCCTCACACTGCCATCATTCAGTCCTTGATGGCAAAGATGCTTTCTGGGGATGCCCACTGACACAGGATGGTAAACTGGATTTTGCCTTTGAGTGGGAACAAGAGGTAGAAGGGAAAATGGAGAAGACATGGACGGTCCTTCTGCAGGGATGCACGGAAGCACCAGCCTTATTGGGGCAAGCCTTGCAGAAAATATCACAAGAATTTACCCCACCCCAGGGATTGGGTTAATGCAGGATGTGGATGACTTGCTGCAATCAGGAGGACAGGAAGTGGTAGAAGAAGCCTCTGTGAAATGGCTGAATGTTCAGGCTAAAAAGCATCTTTGAGTATTTGAAATAAAAGAGGAAATGGTGGAGAAAAGGGTTAAAGATTTGGGACATATTTTTGACTGAGGGTTTGTGGTGTATTGACCCAGAGAGGGACCAGGGAATCTCAGAAGTAATCCAGGACGAAAAAGCAGCTGTAAGAATTCTCAGGATTAATAGGAAATTGCAGGACCTGGATTGAAGATTCTCTGCTCTAGCCACAACATTGTATGACTTTTTAAACCCAAATATCCTCAGTATTGTGGTATGGACAGGAGAAAAGTAAAAAAAAACTGAGAAAATGAAAAATAACAAAATGATTGGACCACCAGCTATGTCTCCTCCATACCGAGAAAATGAAATTTGAATTATATGTGTGTTATAAGTGTACATTATATTATTGAGTTTTTGCAAATATTAAAATGAATGCTATTTGCTGGAAAGCACTGCTGTATGAATATAGTTTATTTTATTTCTGTAATTAACAAAACTTATAAATAGTTGTGTGATAAATATATTTTTCTTGGAGTATAATATAAAAAACTTGTGTTCATGTAACAAACTTGGAGAATGGTAAAAAAGATAATCAGGAAATTCTTCACATTCCTGGATTATGGGACACCAGAACCCCAGGGAAGGCAAAAATAATGATTTACAGATTGGGGGAGAATGATTGTGAATAATGCATGAAGGTCTATGAATATGCAACATGTTGCTGCATTTAGGAAGTGTTTTCTGAGTCAGTGTGTGCCCTTGGCTGAAGGCCAAGCATCCGGCCATTATAACCTTTGGCCAGAGCCAGGGCAGATATTCAATTCTCTCCCTTGGAATTGATCTTTGCAATTCCTTACCCTGGGAATTCTCCACCTAGTGCGGGCTGGAGATAAGGGATGTATATTTCAAGCAGTCTGTGGCCAGAATCCTGTCTCTTGTGAAATCTCTGCCACAGGAAGCTGGGCTGGCACAGAGCCTGCCTTGGCACTTTGCTGTTCACAGCATCCACCCAGGACTCTGCCTCTCAATTACACTCACACACTGGGCTGCCTGCGATTCCATTGCTGGAAAGTATACCAAATTTAAAATTTTTTTATATTCCATTTTACTAGTCAGGCTCGGTTTGCCTTTCTCTCAGGAAAGAAATTTTAAAAGGTTTTTGTAGAGAGCCTGGTGCAGGAATAGCTGGAAGAAAAAGGCCATAGTCAGATCAACTTAGTAAAGCTAGCAAAGTGGGCCTCAGTCTCACGGATACAGTGTCCTTGAGATAGGGAAGGCACGCAGAATTGAGAAAAACATGAATGCTGAAGTGCTTAGCTAAGCCGCACAGCTAGACCAATGATGAGCTCAGATTTTGCACTATGCATGAGCTAATTAAGCACTGTACTTAAGCACCACTCTGCGTATCAATAAACGAGACTTTGCTGATGACCATATGGTGTCCGCGTCTCCCTTCTCCGACAAATGGTGACCCCGACGTGCCTCCGTCGCTGAAAAAGAAAACGGGGGAGAACGCGCCACGGTCGGTGAAGTAGAGTTGGGGCCTGCTGCAACCGGGTCGGTGTCAAACGACGTAGGGAAGACACCCCCAGGAGCCATAAAGGTGGTCCTGGGCCATACGTGCTGCCGAAGCCGGAGAGTTGCAACAGCGCTGACGACAAAAAATGGACAGGCAAGCAGCATATGATTTATTTATAGTACATATAGATAAGTTAGGGTTAAAAGAGATTAATCCCAGGAAGGACATACCAGGGTTGTTAGTCTGGGGTTATGCTAAAGGTTTATTCTCTAATCCTCACACCGTGCATGATTTAAATGAGTGGCGTAAGTTAGGGGATGCACTGTGGGAGGCGGTATTAGAGGATGATAAAACAGCAAAAAAGCTGGGAAAGATCTGGCGGGTAGTTCATAACGCGCTGCTAAAGCAGCAGGCGGAGAGAAGGGCGGCTCGGGAGGCAGTAGAGGCATATAAAAGAAATGCTCAGTATGGCGATAATGAGCCCCGAGCACCCAGCACGACCAGAGTAGAAATACCTATCTCTGGGGAGGCAGCAGGAATGACAGACATGGCTAGCTGCGCTTGGCCCTCGGCACCCCCCTTAGAAGAGCTTGAGGAGGATTCCGCCGCGGCGGCGGAGACAGTTGCAGAAGGCGGAGTAACCCCGCCTTCCGAGGGCGAAGGGCCCCAGACCGGCGGCGAAAAATCCCCTTGCCGGTCTGAGCCCAGCGTCCCTAAGCCCGCCGTGGAGCCGGCTCCGGTCCCTAGGGCGGAAAGCAACCTGTGGGAGGAGATGGCAAGACGGCGGGGGGAGGCGTGGAGTATGCTAGCCAGACACGGCTTGGAGACTGGGGACGAGAGCGCTGTTGACGCAGCGAAAACCTGGGTTTTCCCCGTCACGTATACACAGGGGATAAATCAACAAGGACAAGCCGTCCAAGTGGGAGCATATTCGCCTCCCGACTGGAAGCTGCTAGCCCAGCTAAGACAGACAGTGAGTCAGTTTGGTTTCCGGAGTGAGCCAGCTAAGCAGATGCTAGATTTCTTGTTCGATACATACCTACTGTTGCCAAATGATATGAGAAGTATAGTGAAACTGATTTTCACGCAACATCAGCAGTTGCTATTTAACGCCCACTGGCAAGCTCTTGTTCAGGAGTCAGTTGCAACACAGAGGGGCCCGGGAGATCCGTTAGCTGGAATTACCATAGACGAACTGATGGGATTGGGTCAATACCGCAGGACAGAAGCTCAAATGATTTCGGGACCCGACAAGGTTAGGGAAGCCATGCGTCTAGTAAGGAGTGCCATCAGTCAGGTCAAAGATAGCTCAGGCATACCCATGTATATGGGGATAAAACAGGGAAGAAATGAATCCTTTGGGGACTTTGTAGATAAGGCTGCTGCTGCTATTGAAAAGGCAGGAGTCCCAGAGTATATGAGAGGGGCGATGCTAAAGCAATGTGCGTTGCAGAATAGCAATGAGGCAACAAAAAGGGTATTATCAACTTTAGGAGCCAATTGGTCGATAGAAGAGGCATTGGAAAGGATGGCTTTACAGCCGACAGGGGCACAGGTTTTCTTAGTTAATGCACTAAAAGAAATAGGCTTAGGGCTGCAGAAACAAGCCGAGTCCACACAGTCACAGGTGCTAGCCGCTCTTGCTCCGCTCCGTGCTTCTACAGCGGCCCCAGCCACGTCAGGTGATCACCGACCTCCTTCGGCGCGCTGCTACAGATGCGGAGGAAAAGGCCACTTCCGACGTGAGTGCCGTGCCCCAGGAGTATGGTGCCAAAACTGCCAGAACAACACGCATAACACGTCAGCTTGTCGCCGCAAGTCGGAAAACTCCCAGCGAAGCGCGCCCGGCAGCCGCGCCCGAACACAAGTAGCTGCCGTGACATCAGCGCCATCTCCTGTCTACAACCAGCCACAACAGGGAGCCTGGGACTCGACCTGGCAGCCGCAGTAAAAACATCTTTGATAACAGCTCGCCCTGTCAAAGTCCCAACTGGAGTTTATGGCCCGATAAATATCAAAGGACAAGCTTATGGAGGACTAATAGTGGGACGCTCGTCGAGCTCCATTGTAGGACTGTTTGTGCTACCAGGTGTCATCGATGCAGACTACACGGGAGAAATACAAATAATGGTTTATACTCCTTTTCCTCCTCTGACAATTGAAGCAAGTCAGCGTATTGCTCAATTTATTCCACTTCCACAGTTGAGCCGGGGTGTTCAACCACAAAGACAAACCCCACGTGGAGACCAAGGATTCGGATCATCAGGTATTGCTATGCTCACAATGGATCTCCATACCAGACCCAAAAAGGAGGTGAAACTAACCTATGCAGGAGAGACAATAGAAATGATGGGACTCCTAGACACTGGGGCAGATACTAGCATTGTCTCACCAGAAAAATGGCCCCACAACTGGCCATCGCTGCAGACCACGGATACCGTGACGGGCGTCGGAGGATTCACCCTTGCCAGAAAAACTCCTCCAGTAAGGGTCACTATAGATGGGCAAGATTTGGTGACTGTGTTGTCCGTAGTTGCGTTACCGCCATCGGTACATTGCTTGATTGGAAGGGACATTTTGGCTCAGATGGGGGTCGTTTTATCCAACGAGCACCCTTTGGGGTAATTGCCATTGCTTGAACTTTCCCAATCCCAATCACCTGGACTACCAATGAACCGGTAATGGTTAAGCAATGGCCTCTAAAAAGGGAAAGTCTAATACAAGCACATCAACTCGTAAAAGAACAATTCCAACAAGGACATTTAAAACTCTCAACAAGCCCATGGAACACGCCAATTTTTGTGATCAAAAAGAAGTCAGGAAAATATCGTCTTCTGCACGATTTAAGAGCAGTAAATAATCAAATGGAGGCGATGGGGGCATTACAGCCAGGCCTCCCCAACCCAGCAATGCTCCCACAGCATTGGCCTCTTCTAATCATTGATCTAAAGGACTGCTTCTTCACTATAGCCTTACACCCTCAAGATACTAAAAGATTTGCGTTCACCCTACCAGCAATAAACAGAGAAGAACCTGATAAACGGTATGAATGGACTGTTCTTCCACAAGGAATGAAAAACTCGCCTACCCTGTGCCAACTGTATGTTGATGCCGCATTACAACCATTGAGGATACAGTGGCCCAACACAATTATTTATCATTATATGGATGATATCCTCTTTGCTCAAGAATCAGCATTTACAGACACTCAGATGCAGGAGATTCAAAGCACCCTAGCAAAGGCATCCCTCGTAATAGCTCAAGAAAAAATACAGCAATCCACACCATGGAAGTACTTGGGATGGTCTATCACAGGCCAAATCATACGGCCGCAGAAGCTCCAGCTTGCAACAAAAATCACCACTCTAAATGAGGCACAGCGACTGCTAGGAGATCTGCAATGGCTCAAGCCGATTGTTGGGATACCCAACTCCTTGCTAGACTCCCTCAGGCCACTACTTAAAGGAACTAACCCAACCACACCCGTAACCGTAACCCCGCAACAACATGAAGCCCTCAAGGGTATTATACGCTGCATCGATAAAGGGTTTGTCTCCCGCCGAAATATCTCCTCGCCCACCAATCTTACCATCTGGAGTACTGCCAACCACCTACTCGGTGCACTCACGCAGCTACAAAAGAAAACACGGGAGACACGGGTACTAGAAAGAACAGCCTCTCAGCAGCCGTCCTTGTTGTGCGTGTGGGGGGTCATGGTGTGAAGCCTGGGTAGCCCTAAAGTGCGGGGGCTGTGGGGACTGCTCGTGGGTGGAACAGAGAACAGTGTTTAATTTGTGGTGCTGGAAGTGTCAAAGTGACGACCTAAGAGATTCAAATTGGGGTCGGGCCCTAGAAAAAGAAGCAGGAGTGCCATATGCCCAGGTACGAAACCTATACGAGACACCAGAACAGCTCCTGTTAGCTTGGGCCCGGTGGGAACTTACCAACTGGATTAAGAGGCAGCACATCTATGCAAATTCGCACATTATCGCTGCAAGATGCAGACATAAAGTCCCACACCTACCTTGGCCTCGGGTAGGACCAATTAAGCCCGGTACAGACCCAGAGGAAGTATTAAATCAAAGTATAGAAGAGGTAAAACAACTGCAGATAACAGGGAGCAATACAGGGCGTAAAAAGAATAGGCCGCCAAAGAAATCAAAATGATGATCATTACACTGCTTATGCTTGCTAACTTTGCTCACACAAAATCTTTTCCAATGCAGCATGCGCCTCGAGAAAACGTATGGGTAACATTCACTAACATAACAAGACAAGAATCAATCTGCTTAAGCCTAGGGGGAGTACAAAATCCTTTTAGAACCTGCCTAGTAGGGTTGCCAGTATGGTTGCGAGGAGTTCAAAGGAATGTGCTGCATAAAGTTATCTGACCACTCTGAGTCCATCCACAAAAAGATACAAGACATGCAGCAGAATTTACACAACCTAAAAGAAGAAGATGGTTAGAGCATTGACGAGTGGTTAAAAAGCCTAGGTCTTGGGGGATGGATTCGAACCGTTATTAAGTATGCTATTATGGTGTTAGATATATTCTTGTGCTTAGCTTTATTGCTACCTTGCTTGATAACATGCTTACAAAATTTTATTCAAAAGACTATTAGCAAAGCTTGGCATGCCACTCTTCTAGCTCAAAAAGAAAACGGGGGAAGTGTAGAGAGCCTGGTGCAGGAATAGCTGGAAGAAAAAGGCCATAGTCAGATCAACTTAGTAAAGCTAGCAAAGTGGGCCTCAGTCTCACGGATACAGTGTCCTTGAGATAAGGAAGACACGCAGAATTGAGAAAAACATGAATGCCGAAGTGCTTAGCTAAGTCGCACAGCTAGACCAATGATGAGCTCAGATTTTGCACTATGCATGAGCTAATTAAGCACTGTATTTAATCGCCACTCTGCGTATCAATAAACGAGACTTTGCTGATGACCGAATTGGTGTCCGCGTCTCCCTTCTCCGACATTATTGTAATATATCCTCCCATAGTCCTGTTTCCCCTCCCCCTTGCATTGTTGTCACAACATGGCTCAGGTAGTCGGGGCATTTGGGGAGGGCCGGCTTGTTCCTACACCTGACCTCCAGTGCAGATGTAAGAAAGGAGTCTCCAGCAATGGACGGCAGAGAAGGAGTTCAGCGACAAGACTTTGGGAGGGGACAGGGCCATAAAAGGCAGAACATCCATTCTGTAGGGGAGCACGTGGGGGTTTAGTCCTGTGCTCCCAGCGCTGATTTTTCTCCTTATTCAGTGTTTTGCTGTATTTTTCTAAGGTTTAAGAAATTGCTGAAAGTTTTAAAAGAGCAAGCGCCGTTTCTCCCACCCTGCGCTGCCAGGGTAGGAGGTGCAGCTGGAAGGAGAGAGGGGTGGCAGAAAGCTGGTTTGAAGGGTCTCCATTTATTTCTCATTATCCTGCTCTGAGTTTTTGGAGTTTTCCGCCAGAGATCTCTCCCCTCTCCCACTCATCCATAGGGGTTTGGGGCAGTTTTCCCTTTTTGTGGGGGAAATCAAAGCCATGCACTGATCCTCCTAATTAGGGGGTAGGAGAAGAGAGGCTCCAGGGTGTGACAATTTGTAAAAGATTCGTGTTAATCACAAAAGCATTGGGGTTTGCATAAACCAGAAAACTAAGCTCTGAAGTGAAGCATGGACACTAAATAAAGGAAATTATATGATTAAATAATTCTGTTTAAAATCACCATGTTATGTTATATTATGTCGCATTATGTTACATTACATTATGTTATATTATGTTATGTTTTTCAAATAAGTTGTATCAGCTACCAACTTGCGAAATCGGACTTCCCAATAGCCCTTCCTACCTTTGTCTGATCAATGCTGCCTATCTCAAGGACCAGACTTCCAGAACTTCTCTGGTGGTTATCTCAAGGACCAGATGGCTATCTGTGACTGATTATCGCCTGGAGGCTTTGTGAATTTGTGTAAGGATGTTTATTCGACCACCACTGCTTACCTGGCAAAATTATGACAGCAAAAAAACCCCCAAAATTATTGATTACAACGAGGAAGCACAATATAAGAAGAGGCTGCAAACCAAGGTTGGGTGGAGTGTGGAGTGGGCGGTGACCCCTCACGTTCCCCAGCGCTACTTGCTCTTTCTATATCAAACAAAGCAATCTAAATTTTACTGAATATCGAGACTTTTGTCTCTCATTTATATCAATTTGGTGCCGAAACCCGGGACGTCCTTGGAGCCCTGAGAGGCACTGCGATTTCGGGGAGGCGCCCCACTGCTGTGGCCCCGGTTCGTCAGTGATTCTTGGGACCCATCGACGTCCCGCACCATAGAGACTGAGCAAGGAAAATCTCCCCAGAAGACCGCGGCAAAATCACCTGGAATTCTCGTGCACGAAGAGCCAGACAGGAGCATCGGACTGTGAGTATCTGTGTGGTTTGGTGGGGATTGCTGCCCGAAACCCCAAGTAAAACACAAACTAACAGAGTGTCAGTTTATGCGGTGCTTTATTCAGGGCCCGGGGACCTGCGGACTCGCGTCCCAAGTCAGGATCCCACTGGTTCCCTTTTTAGAGGGTTTTTTATACCCTTTTACAAATGGTTTATGTGCAGAAGTACACATTCTTCTATAGATACATTCACCTTGAAGATAGCATTTTACGTCATAAATCTTACATGGTTGCTTATCTTAGGACTATAGTGTTCTCCCCCTCAATCTCTCTCTTACGCCATTGCCCACCACCAGTACTTTATTTATGTTTATACTTTAACCTTATCACTAACGGTTCTGCATGCTCTCAGCACAGCACATTCCTAAGTTAGTTTCCCAGGGCCTACTCTGGGGACTGCAGTCTTCAAGCCTTAGCATTACTACTACTATTATGGTTTATACACTTTATATTCTAATATTCAGGATTTCTAGTCCGTACGGTAACAACTCCCCCCTTTTGAGCATTCTTTAGAGTCTTCTGCAAGGATGCTCAATTCTTCCAAGTGATAGTTTCCAGATATGATGGTGGAGGGTTGTTTCAGGAAGTTGGTTGAATCACTTCTTTTCGAGTCAGGGCCTTCATGATTTGCCGTGTATGTGTTCCTTCTTTAGCAATTATTCCTAAAAGACACCTATACATAATCACAATTACTACAATGATTATTACAATCATTATTCCATTTTGAATAATTGAGGATAACCAACCAGAGACCTGGATTCCTAAAGAACTGAATAAAGCTCCAACCCAATTATGTTCTGCATCCTTTTGTACTTCATGTATGTTTAGTTCAATTCGCTCCAATTGACCTATATCCTTTTCTACTTCCTTCGTGACATTTGGGATATGTACACAACAGTGATCATCCCTTCCTTGTAAATATCCACAAACTCCGTGTTCCTTTAATAAGAGCAGATCTAATGCCATTCTATTCTGGATTGTCATCCTGGTTGTGGCTTGTAATTGTATATTAAGATCTCTAAATCCCTTTTTTGTTACTGCTGCCAATCTTTCTGTCTGCTCTAGTAATTTATATAACATTTCCCGGTTTCTATATGTAGATACAGGTGCAAATAAAGATTCAAGCATCCAACCGAATTTTATACTTTCCCCTGGCTCGTGCCATTTATTCTCTAGATTTACTGCTTCGACTGTCTCAGGGCTTAATCCTCTTTTCGTCCTTTTCTCTTGGTCTTCCTTGGTTAATTTGGACTGTTTCCAAAATGGACATAAGGTTGGTATCCCTAACGTTATTTGAGTAATCGGACCACCTATCGGTAGATATTAAAATTGATGATCATAACTGGTGGAAGTTGTTTGACAATGGAACGAGGAAAATAAAGCAAGCCAGAGCAGAGGTGTTGACAAAAGAGTGTCAGAAGGGTTGTGTATACCGAGCTGTTACTGCTGTACCTCGTACTGGAATGTTACAGCTAAAAGCTGGGACAAAATTAAGAAACACTACCAAAAGAGAAAGACAAAGTGGGAGAGCCCAGGACATATTCCCTGCTGCCGAGAAGATCAAACAAACCTCGGCTACTGGCAGCAACCCCGTAGGCCTTGAGGGAGGCAGAGGGATGAAAATGGTCATGGGAGTCATCCTATTGCTAATGATGATAAAAGGAAATAATGCTGATGCTTGTTCCAAGTGTCAGGAAGATTAATCCACAAACACCAGAGGTTTATGTCCAAAAAGGAGACAGAGGAGTCCTTTTTGCTTTATTCGAATAAAGGGAGAGGCCATGGGACATTCCCCTGGCATCTCTCAAATTTTTGGAGGACGTA
The DNA here is from genome assembly GCF_052056855.1 of Sturnus vulgaris. NCBI lineage: Eukaryota > Metazoa > Chordata > Aves > Passeriformes > Sturnidae > Sturnus > Sturnus vulgaris. The sequence continues at coordinate 7,078,302 of NW_028276185.1, read as the reverse complement.
GCCTCCTTTTTATCCTATTTTCCCGGCCGCATTTCCCTCTCTCTTTCCCCATTGGCTGAGGTACTTGAGAGGCACAGACTTCCCGGAACGCCTGATACCTGAAATTCCCCTCTAATGTATAACCTTCCCTTTTCATTTTTAATTTTTATAGAATTCATAGTTTTCCCCCCCGTTGCTTCTTTCATCTTTTGATATCCAGTTTGATTTATCAGCAGCCTTACAGTTTGTTTGTAAAGGCAAACATCTTTTTCCATTCATCAATCAGTGGAATCCATCCCATTGTTTCTTTTATCTCTCAGTGCTAGCCTTATCTATAGGCTGATCCACAACTCATTTGTAAAGACAAATTCAACATTCCTCTCACAAGTGTCACCAGACAATTGGGTACGGGGATGCACGGTATCCACCCTTGCCTTCCACACACATCAATTCGGCCTGCTGTAATAAACACATTATGGACTATTATGGAAAAAATTGGGTAGCCACCAATTTGGGAAAAGGAGGGTGGGCTCCGTCAGCATACCAAAGTTGTCCAGTAGGAGAGACACACCTCTGCTTCCCAAAAGAAGGTATGTGGGGATTTTCAGATCAAGGAGGAGTGCAAGATCACTACAAGGAGGAATTGATTAAAAAAAATTATAACTAAAATGTTCAAAGGAACAAGGACAAACCGTGGGGGACGTTTTAACTTGTATGAGAAAATAAAACAACAACTCAGCGAACTTACCCACCTTGGGAAAGAATTTATTTGTAGAATTAATGAAAGAAATTACTACTGAACTTAACTCACTGTTGGATCTGTAGAGGAATGCAGATGACTGAACAATGGCCATGGAGGGGGGGAGGGATTAGGGCCAGAACAGTTGTTACAGTGAAATCAAACAGAAATATCGAGGGGGAGTGTGTGGGAAATTTAATAATTCTGAATACTGATTAGAAATTTATGGTAATAGTGAAGTAATTACTAAAATTGCAGAAGAAATAAAACGAATAGCCCATGTACTGTACAAACCTGAATCAATATGCTTAATGATAATTGGTGGAATAACCTGTTGGGGGGAGCCTGGTGGAAAAAATTAAGGTTTATGTTAATATGTGCATTATTAGGACTACTGTTCATCCCTTGTCTTGTTCCATGCTTCATTCGACTAATCCAGTTGGTGGTTCAAGGAATGCAAGTTGCTACAATACCAATAGACCCTGAGAAGGCAACAAAATTAATGGCAGTACATGAATTAAATCTAGTACAAGAAGTACTGACAAAATTTGAAACCAGAACACGAATCAATGGGATAAAAAAAAGAGAAGTGGGGAAATTGTGACAATTGATAAAAGATTTGTGTTAATCACAAAAGCATTGGGGTTTGTATAAACCAGAATACTAAGCTCTGAAATGAAGCATGGACACTAGATAAAGGAAATTATATGATAAAATAATTGTTTAAAATCACCCTGTTATGTTATATTATGTTGTACTATCTTACATTATAATATGTTATGTTATGTTTTTCAAATAAGTTGTATCGACTACCAGCTTGCAAAATCGGACTTCCCAAAAAGCCCTTCCTGCCTTTGTCTAATCAATACTGCCTATCTCAAGGACCAGACTCCCAGAACTTCTCTGGTGCTTATCTAGAAGGACCTGATGGCTATCTGTGACTGATTATCACCCAAAGGCTTTGTGAATTTGTGTACAACGAGAACCCACAGTATAAGAAGAGGCTGCAAACCGAGGTTGGGTGGAGCGTGGAGTGGGCGGACCCCTCACGTTCCCCAGCGCTGCTTGCTCTTTCTATATGAAATAAAGCAATCTAAATTTTGCTGAATATCGAGACTTTTGTCTCTCATTTATAACAGGGTTCACCTTTTCCTCCTCCATGTGTAACGTCGTCTGGAGCACAGAGATCCCGGGAGCTGCTTCCTCCTGAGCCAGTGGCACTCCTGGCACTGGGCAGCGCAGGGCCCTGTGCCCCGTATATACCCCTGCAGGGCGGGGCTGTGCCATGTCACCAGGACAACAGAATGGCCAACAGCACCCAGGAACCCGATAGAACGGCCCTGTGTCACAAAGGGCCCAGCCCAGCACCCCTTCAGCAGCCCAAGCCCCTGGAAGTGGCATGGAGCAGGTGCCCAGCAGGTGCTGGCTTTGCAGGCTGGGCTGTGCGGGGCCAGAGGAATTGGCCGGATGGACGCAGGCAGGGAGTTGTGGTCAGCGGCTCCATGGGCGGCTGCAGGCCGGGGATGAGGGGTGTCCCTCAGGGAGGGCTCTGCCTCGGCCCCGGGGGGGCCCAATGCGAGGGCGAGGGGCTGGGGGGGCCATGGGGGCGTTCGATCAATGGGGAGGGCCCGGGGAGTGCTGAGAAGGGGGTGGTGAGTGGGGGGGAGGGAGGGGTCCCATGGATTTGGGGGGAGTCTTGATGAGTGTGGGGGGAGTCCCATGGATTTTGGGGTCCTGGTGACGGGGGGGGGGAGCGGTGAGTGAGGGGGCCCCATGGATGGGGGAGGGGCGGTGAGTGAGGGAGGGGTCCTAGCGCTTTGGGGGGGTCGGTGAACGGGGGGGCAGTGAATAGGGGGAGCCCCGGTAAATTGGGGTGGTTCCTGGTGATAACTGGAGGAGGAGAGGGGGGAAAGGAGCGAGCCCCAAGGGACTCCCCCCGGTGCTGGGGACACCCCGGTGCCCCCCCAGCGCACGCCCCCCCCCCCCCATTCCCGCTCCTGTTCCCGGGGGAAGTCAAAGGGGAGGGGCGGAATCCCCGGGATGGGCAGGGGGGGCACAAAGGGGGGTCCGGGCCCTGTGCACCGGAGGGTGGTCGGTACACGAGGGGGGGTTCCAGTCCCGGTGCCCGAGGGGGCGTCCCGGTGCCCGGTCATTCGTGAGGGGGTGTCCGGTGATTCCTGGGGAGGTCTCCGGTGGTCCTGGTGCATGACGGGGGGGTCCCGGTGACTCATGGAGGGGTCTCCGGTGATCTCGGTGCCCGAGGCTGGCGATGTTTGAGGGGGGGTCCGGCGGTCCCGGTGCACGACGAGGGGGTGTCACTGCTCGATGGTGGGGGGGAGTCCCGGTGCACGGTGACGGTGCTGATTGATGGGGGAGGTCCTCTGGTGGTCCCGGTGCCCGGTGATTGATGGAGGGGGTCTCCGGCGATTCCTCGGGAAAGGGGGGGCGGTCCGGTGATGCCGGTGCACGAGGAGGGGAGAGAGGAAACTCGAGGGTCCTGAGGAGGTCCCGGTGCACGAGGACGGTTAAATTCGGGGGTCCTGGTGCTCGGAGGGGGGGTCGGTTCCTGGTGTGTGACACAGAGAGAGACCCCGGTGACACTGGGGACCCTGGCACGGGGCTGGTGGCACTCCAGGGGCTCCTGTTGGCACAAGGAGCTGGGGGCACTTGAGGGGCTCTTGGTGACACAGGGCTCTCGGTGTCACTCGCAGGGCTCTCGGTGATACGCGGAGTCCCCCGTTCCTCCTGGTGGCACTCGAGGAGCTCTTGGTGACACTCGCGGGGCTCTCAGTGACACGAGGAGCCCCAAAATTCCTCTGGGTGACACAAAGAGCTCCCCAAACTGGTCTGGGTGACACGAGGAGACGTCGGCACGAGAGGAGCCCTTTGCACGAGGATCCGTCGTGTGCAGAGCCCGCCCCTCGCTGCCATTGGGTGATTGTGCCAATGTCACTCCTGGTTGTCGCGCGCTGATTGGGCAGAGCAGCAAAGGCGCCATTGTGGCAGCGTCTGTGCGGGCCCGGCAGCGGCGGCAGCGGCCGGAGCCCGGGGAGGCGGCGGCGGAGCTCGGAGGCGGCCCCAGCGCAGGTGGGAGCCGCGCTCGGTTGTGCGGGGGCTCGGGGCTCGCTGCGGGCCTCGGGGGCGGCAGGGGGCTCTGGCGGGTTGGTTGTGCCGGTGCCGGCCCGTGTTGGCGCTGGGCTGAGGGCGCTGCGGGAGCGGCTGCCCGCGGTCTCCTTCCCGCTGGGGTCTCGGCAGGAGCCGGTGCCGGAGCAGCGCTGGCTCGTCCCGGTTGCTGTGGGTGGCACAGAGGTGTCTGCTCTGTGCCCGGGGCTGTGCGGGAAAATTTCCGTGGCCAGAGGTTTGTGTGCCCGCAGGAGACAGAGGAGTCCTGTAAAAGTGACTTTCTTCATGAACAAAGAGAGAGGCCATGCGGCATTTGCCATGCGGTCTCTAAAACGCCGCCTCCTTTTTATCCTGATTTTCCCGTCTGCATCTCCCTCTCCCATTGCCCTCTGGCTGACGTTTTTGGAATGTTCCGTCTTCCCCATCCACCTATTGCATACCTTTAATATGCACTCCTACTACGATATTAATCTTACTGCTTTCAATCCCTCCTTCTCTCATTTTCTCAAGAGTAGCGCTTACAAACTTTTGATTTCCATTGACTCAATCTCTTTTCCTGCGTCCTCTTTGGAGCAAGGTGTCTTGCATGGTAAAAAGCTGAGAGTTGCTGCAGCACGTCAGAGGAGGAGCAGCATTCGTTTAAGCCACGATCTGCCAGGGAACCACGAAAACGTGTCCCATTCCCATCCTTTCCCTGTTTGGACTGGTACATGAGCTACTTTCTCCTTTCCTTTGTTATCTGTTTCACCACTTTTCGGTTATCATCTGTTTGCAAACAGCCATTTGAATGATTTAATTTTCCTCAAACTGCACCTCTTTCTATTAATAGATAATCTGATCCCATCCCATGGTGAAATGTCTCGTTCCTCATTTCAGTGGATTGGTCGTCAGGAAGGTCAGGAGCTGGAGCTGTTCTGCTTGGTTATTATTTCAAGGTCACTTTTTAACCTAATTATGCCACTCAAATTATGGATGGGTTTTCTGTGTCCTGATATGAATTCGTTAGGGATCCCAGGGGCTGGTCCATGGTGTTGTAGGATTTGTTCTGGTGGCCGTTCATCTTTTTCCCTTTTTTGGGTGCTCCCTCCATCCAGGGCTGCATCAATTGACCACTTTTATCTTATGAAATGATAAAATGTTTGGATTCCCAACTGATTTCTCTGGACTAGCAAAAACACCTCATTGCTTTGGGGAGAGGGATGATCCCCCCCCACTTTTTTCATGAAATTTGCTCAATATTCTGCGTTTGCTGTTTCCCTTTGCAGCTTAACCAATTTCTGTTGCAGTCAGATATCCTCACTATGGGCTCTGCCTTTAGTTGTGCAAATTCCATCTGTGCAAGCAGGCAGAGCTGGGGGTGAGGGGCAGATGGACTCAGGGAAATTCCTCCCCCTGGCAAGAAGGCCCTTGGGCATTGTCTGCACTTTTCCAGAGCAATGTTAATTTGCATTTCTAAAACTCCTCTCCTGGCTGCCTGGAACTAGGATTTTCTTCCAGAGCAGCTATTAGGGGATTCACACGTGCAAGCTCACAATCTGCTTTATTTTTCTTTTCTATTATTTTAACGATTTTTTATTAACAGTTTATGCGTTAAAGCCTCACCATTAATACTCTTCTAGGTTTGCAAAATGCAACTTAAAGGTGAGCTTCTAAAGATCCATTCCGAAATTCTCCCATCATTAAGAGCCACCACAAATACATAGAAAAATATTGCAATGGAATCAAGTCTTTTCTACCTCTTCTCCTAGGAGTAAAATTGCTTGTCACACCCCTGGCCCAAACCTAAGAGACAATCTAAAAGTAGGATTAATGTGAAAAATTTTTCTCATGGTGTAATCTTGTCACTGAAACTGCAGGGACAATAAAAAACTCTCCAGCAATATCTTTAGTGTTAGAGAGTTAAGGCATTACTTGATTCTGGTCAGGATGTGCAACAGAAATAATTTCATCCACACATAGCCCGGGCGTGCAGAGAAAATCATTCCATGAGATGTGAATTTTACTAGATTTTTCCTGAAATTTTACAGTCTGAACACATTGAAATCCATTGGTTTAGTGTTTATTGCTTCCAGGTTGTGTAGTTTTTAGTGTTTGGTTTCCTATTGGACCTGGATTTCTCCTCCTATGATGTTAATGAGGTCCCACTCCTGGATTTCCTTCTCAGTCTTTTCCAGACCAGGTGTCTCCATCTATGCCGGGGCAGTGTCTGGGGTGGGTGTTCCTTGATGTTTGCTGATGTTTCCTTGATGTTTTGTTGATGTTTGTTCTCTTTGTGGGAATCTTTTGGGCTATTCCCAGTCTGTTGAGATGTTAAACTCATCGCTGTTGAGTGGTGCAACATCCCTTAAAAAAAAACTTTTAAAATTTCTTTCCTGAGAGAAAGGCAAACCCAGCCTGACTAGTAAAATGGAATATAAAAAAAAATTAAATTTGGTATACTTTCCAACAATGGAATCGCAGGCAGCCCAGTGTGTGAGTGTAATTGAGAGGCAGAGTCCTGGGTGGATGCTGTGAACAGCAAAGTGCCAAGGCAGGCTCTGTGCCAGCCCAGCTTCCTGTGGCAGAGATTTCACAAGAGACAGGATTCTGGCCACAGACTGCTTGAAATATACATCCCTTATCTCCAGCCCGCACTAGGTGGAGAATTCCCAGGGTAAGGAATTGCAAAGATGAATTCCAAGGGAGAGAATTGAATATCTGCCCTGGCTCTGGCCAAAGGTTATAATGGCCGGATGCTTGGCCTTCAGCCAAGGGCACACACTGACTCAGAAAACACTTCCTAAATGCAGCAACATGTTGCATATTCATAGACCTTCATGCATTATTCTGAATCATTCCCCTCCAACCTGTAAATCACTATTTTTTCCTTCCCTGGGGTTTTGGTGCCCCATAATCCGGGAATGTGAAAAATTTCCTGATTATCTTTTTTACCATTATCCAAGTTTATTACATGAACAAAAGATTTTTACATTATACTCCAAGAAAAATATATTTATCACACAAGTATTTATAAGTTTTTTTAATTGCAGAACTAAAAGAAACAATATTCATACAGCAATGTTTTCCAGCATATAGCATTCATTTTAATATTTGCCAAAACTCAATAATATAATGTACACTTATAACACACATAGAAGTCAAATTTCTTTTTCTCAGTATGGAGGAGACATAGCTGGTGGTCCAATCATTTTGTTATTTTTAATTTTCTCAGGTTTTTTCCTTTTCTCCTGTCCATACCACAATATTTAGGATATTTGGGTTTAAAAAGTCATAAAATGTTGTGGCTAGAGCAGAGAATCTTCAATCCATGTTCTGCAATTTCCTATTAATCCTCAGAATTCTTGCACCTGCTTTTTATTCCTGGATTACTTCTGAGATTCCCTGGTCCCTCTCTGGGTCAATACACCACAAACCCTTAGTCAGAATAAGTCCCCAATATTTAACACTTTTCTCCACCATTTCCTCTTTTATTTCAGATACTCAAAGATGCTTTTTAGCCTGAACATTCAGCCATTTCACAGAGGCTTCTTCTGCCACTTCTTGTCCTCCTGACTGCAGCAAGTCATCCACATCCTGCATTAACCCAATTCCTAGGTAAATCCTAGGGATAAATTCTTATGATATTTTCTGCAAGATTTGCCCCAATAAGGCTGGTGCTTCCGTGCATCCCTGCAGAAGGACCGTCCATGTCTTTTCCATTTTCCCTTCTACCTCTTGTTCCCACTCAAGGGCAAAATCCAGTTTACCATCCTGTGTAAGTGGGCATCCCCAGAAAGCATCTTTGCCATCAAGGACTGAATGGTGTCAGTGTGAGGAGGGCACCTGGTTGAAGATGGTGTAAGGATGTGAGAGCCCCTGGGTGCTGGGGCCCCCTTGGGCCCTGGGGTTCATCCCTCAGGGGCTGTAGAAACTCTGCCATGGCCTTTGCCTTCCCCTTGGCCTTTTCCTCCTCCCTTCTTGCATTCCCCTGCTGTGCCTTTGTGACCAAGTGCTCCAGGGGCTTCTTCTGCCCCTCCTGCAGCCCCCTCAGTGCCTGGGGGTGCTCATCCTCTGACAGCTGCGGAGCTTTCTGCTAAATCATTCCTTTCTGTAGTGACCCAAGGAAAACGCTTAAAAGCTAATCTGGATGCTTGCACGTCCAATGCCCATTTCCCAGCTGTTCCTTCGTGCTGCTCCTTGTGCTGTGGCTGCCGTGGCCAGCCCGTATCCCAGAGCCGGTGCCTGTCCTGCCGCAGTGTCCAAACGCGGCCCCCCCGGCGGGCAGGGCCGGCAGCTCCACGGGGCCGGGCAGCGGCCGGGGCGTCCCGCAGCCTCCTGGGGGCCGGGGGCCACTGCCGGGCCTGCAATTGCCGGGGGGTGCTGGGCTCAGGCAGCGCCCGGCGCTGAGCCCCGGCTGCCCCACAGCCCCGGCCCGGCCCCGCAGCTCCCCACAGGCCCCCAGCCCGTGCTCCCGGTGCCGCCCCTCTGCGCCCGCTCCTGCCGCTGCCCAGCACAGAGAAACCGCCTGGAATCCTGACCTCCTTGTGTGCCTGTCCTGGCAACCGGGGTTACAAAGGATCTGCAGCAGCTGGCAACTTTTGAGGATGAGAGCCTGCTGAAAAACATCCCAATCCTCAGTATTTTTCTCTTCTTCCTCTTTTCCATCATTCTTTTTCTTCCCACATAGATTGCTCCTGCTGCATCTTGCCTGAACCATATTCCTGCACACTCCCCTTCACCCAATCCCTTCCCAGCACACCAACAGCATCCACCCCCGTGTTGTACCAATCCCTTCTGGACTTCCCTTATTGCCCCCCTGGGTGTCCATGTCCGTGATTACCTCTGGGAGAATGTGCAAACTTCATCAACATGCTCCCAAGGGACCCTTCAGAGATATTTTGGGATCATCATTCCTTTGGCCAGGAGCCCTTCCTGGCTTTCTCTTTCTACCCTCCATGGGTGCCCTGCCATGTTCAGTCCCCGAAGATCCCACTGTAGTCCCTGATGAGATTTTCAGTGCTCTCTGGCTGCCGACTCTTCCCAGCTCCCCTGATCTGTCACTCGTCTGTCTCCTGGTCACTCTCGGGTGCCCAACCCATGCCCGTTGCTGCCGCCACCCAGGGGAGCCGATCACCCTGGGTGAGGCACCTTCAGTTCCACTCACTGCCCCCGCCCTGGATGGGGGAAGGAATTCCGGCCGAGTCCCAAGATGTGTGGAAAAATTCACATCACCAGAGGTTTCTGTCTACTAGGAAGACAGAGGAGTCCTATAAAAGTAATTTCATTTAGAAAGAAAGGGAGAGGCCATGGGCCATTTCCCATGGCGTCTGCGATTCTTAGAGAACACAGCCTCCTCTTCATCCTAAATTTCCCTTCCTCATATTCCTCTCCATTTCCCCTTTGGCTGAAGTACTTGAGAGGTACAGACTTCCCAATGCACCTACTACATCCCTCCCTTAATATGCACGCCACTTTTGTGTAGCTAACGATGGCCAGGACTCTGTTAAGTGTTTGTTCTTCCTCTGGGAGTTCATGAATTGAGCAGGAGCTTGGCTGAGCAGCAGTCTGTGTGGTCAATTAATAACATTTTCTGACCCTGATGGCTTCTGCTGTCACTTCCTTATGTCCACGTCCCCGGCCCTGTGTCCAAGCGGATTCGCAGCCTGTGTTTGTAGAGACCCTTTGCTGTTGTTCCTTGCATGGGGGTCCCCCGTTTTGGGGCCATCCCCCCTGGAGCAGGGTGTCCCGGCTTGGTGCAGCCCCGCCCCTCGGGCAGCGCTGAGCCAATGAGAGCGCGCGGCGGTGATGACGCAGCAGTGTCCAGGCAGAGCCGCAGCTCCCAGCGTTGCCCACCTGGAGGCACCTGCGCCCGGCCCGGGCCCCAGCGCCCCCCGGCAGGGGAATTTGGGGAAGTGGGAGGGGGGGAGCGCCAAGGCCGGGCCCCCCCGCGCTGTGGTGGCGGCAGCGGCTGCAGTGGGGAGCGAGTGCGGGCGGGAGCGGCCGAGAGCCCAGCGCTGCCCCAGCCCGAGCTGCCCCAGCTCCATCGCTGCCCCTGCGCTGGGATGCTGTGGGTTTGGGGGGGAAGAGGGAGCCGGCAGTGGGTGCTGGGCCTGGGGGCAGCAGGAGAAGGGAAGGAGAAGCAGGGATGGAGAACAGAATGGTCAAACGCTGCACGTGGGAGGAGCAGGTGGGATTGTGCAGGAGAAAGATGAATAATGGGAGGAAGAGGAGTGTGAGGAAGAGTAGGGACACCAGAGGAGGAGCAGAAATGGGAAGCAGCACAATGTTCCACTCCTCCATGTATCTGCAGCCTCTGCCCCAGCCCCAGGAGCGTTGCTCCCCCCACATGCAGCAGGTGACTGAAGAGGATGATCCGTGATTTTCACAGGGGGGAATCTTGGTGTTTGTGAGCTTTATTGGGCTAAATGTTGGTGCTTTGATTTTTTGCAGGGGCTGAATCTTTATATTTTGGAAGGGATTTGGGCTGAAATTTGATTTTTGGGGAGTTTTTGATCTGTGTCTTGATGTTAGGATAATTTTTGTGCTGAATCGTTGTGTTTTGGAGGTTCTTCTAGACACAAGATGCCCAATGACTTCCTGAGTTGCACTTTGGAAGGAGGAACCGTCAGCCCAAGGTGCTCTCTTGTGTTTTCCTTCAAACCAGGATTTGTCATTCCAAAGACGTGGGTGGATGGAGGACGAGGAAAAGCCCAGGAGATCTTTCACGAGGAGGGGCTGCAAACCCAGCCCAGGGAGCTGCGAGGAGGAAAGACCCTCCCTGAGCCGGGAAGGCGGCCGGAGATCCAGGCAGAGCTCAGAGCTGGTGGAGAAGCCTCCTGGAGGGGAGAAGCCCCACAAGTGCTTGGAATGTGGGAAGGGTTTCAGCTACAGGTCCCAGCTGATCCTACACTGGAGGATCCACACTGGGGAGAAGCCCTATGAGTGTGGGAAATGCAGGAAGAGCTTCAGCACTATTTCTTATCTGATGCAGCACCAGGTGATCCACACAGGGGAACGGCCCTACACCTGCTTGGAATGTGGGATGAGCTTTGGGTGGATGTCCTACCTGAGAAACCACCAGCGCATCCACACCAGGGAGAGGCCCTACGAGTGTCCCAAGTGTGGGAAGAGGTTTCAGACCAGCTCCAATCTCCTCCTACATGAGCGGATTCACACAGATGAGAGGCCATTCCGCTGCCCCGACTGCGGGAAGGGATTCAACCGCAACTCCCATCTCACTGTCCACCGGCGCATCCACACTGGGGAGAGGCCCTACGAGTGTCCTGAGTGTGGGAAGAGCTTCTCACAGAGCTGTAACTTGACCCGACACCAATGGAGGTACCACTAAGGGAAGCCCTGTGAGTGTGGGAAGAGCTTCGTGCTCTGCTCCAGCTCCATCCCCCATGGGAGGATCGGTGTTGGATGATCCCCAGTGACCCCCGTTGGGCAGAGCCCTGGTGATCCGTGGTCCTGGTGATCCATGTTGGGTGGGGGGAAGGGGTTGGAGAGATTTTTCTGCTCGGGGAGTGGACAGGGAATGGAATGGCTGTGGACTGAGAGGAAATGGGAGATACTCTGGTGACATGGGTAAGGACTGTAAGGACAGCAGGAGAGACTGGGATGGACTGGGAGAGCCACCGGAGTGACTTGGGGTGAGGGTGCAGGAAGCCCCGGGAATGGGTACAAGAAGGGCTGACGTGTCTCGGGTGATTCCCAGGGAGGTTTTGAGGGGCTCCAGGGTCATTCCCAGGGCAGGGCCCGAGGGGACACGCTCTGCCCCACGCTCACCTCTGCGCTCCACGAGGAACGGGCTGGACAACTCGTAGTTGTGCCGGCAGTGCCTGTCCACCGCAGCCCGTCTGTACTCCATCCATTGCGGGTCGCTGCTCCAGTGCCTGGCAGCCTTGTCCCCAAAGGAGGTGTCCCCACGTGCAGCCCCACATCGCTGCCCAAGTGCAGGAACTGCTCCCGGTTGGAGATGTTCCTCTCCACGAACCTCAGCCGGTCGGTGCCGTGAATGAAGTGACACTCGGCCTAAACCATCTCCTGGAACAGCGCTGTGTGTGCAGGACACAGGTCCGGGGGGGCCCCCCCAGCAGCCCCCCAGCAGCCCACAGTAGCCCAGAGTAGCCCACAGTAGCCCACAGTAGCCAAGAGCTCCGGGTCCCCGCCACACGCCCCATGGCCAGCACTGGGTAGGGTCTGACACCTCCCCCCTGTTGGAACCCTGGAAACTGAGGGGTTTGGGCTTTCTCTGCTGAGAGGCAATGACCCCCAGGAAAACACTGCTTTTGACCTGAGTCCATGAAGAAGCTTTCCAGAATTATGATAGAACTGGGATCACTGGTGTGTAGTTTGAATAGAAGTATGTAATGTCCCATGGTGGAAAATTTAGAATTTGTGGGTTTAGACTATATTAATACATATAAAACAAGATGGAGGTTTTAGGGTGGAGTTTTCTCTCTTTTTCACCTTCTTCACGGGTCTAGGTGGTACTTTTGTAATTGGATAGAATATTCCACATTGCAGGTCACAGGTGATTGGTTGTTGGGTTAAAAGTAAAAAGAATTTAGCTGTCTGTTCTTAATTGGACAGATTGGCCCTTAAAAGGCCTTGTAGTGAGAGAGAGTGTCCATTTTTAGCCTGTTAGCTAGAAGTGCTGTAGAACTTACTGTAATATAGATAAGAATAAATAAATATCTGAGTCCAAACATGAAATTCCGTTTCTCGAGCATTTAATCCTGACTCTGGAAGAATAAAAGATAAAACGCGATACCCCCCTCCCCAAATTCTCCTGGCGGGGGGCGCTGGGGGCGGGGCGCGGGTGGAGTCCAGGTGAGGAGCTCTGGGCGCTCTGGGACTGCCTGAGGAGTCATCAGCGCCGCGCGCTCTGATTGGCTCAATTATTTTGGTGCCTTCTCTCATTGGCTGAGGAGAGGCCCGGGAGTTGAGAGGAGGACCGGGAGAGATCCTGCCCCAGGCTAGCGGTGGAAGAACATCCAATTAACAAGGCATGCAGATCATTTCCCAGCGGTGCCCACACTCCTGTAGGAACTAAATGCACCGAGGATCTCACGAGGGTCACCAACTCTCTGGCGGCCAAATCCAGCCCTGCGCTCCCTGCGGGTGCGGGCACTCTGGGAAGGGCTCAGCTGCGGGTCAGATGGCCGGAGAGTGGCTTGGTGGTCACCTCGTGTGTGAGGCACTGATGGGCTGGGGAGATGCGTGGACACTGCAGATAATCACTTCCACTCAAAAATCATTCCAGGAAGGAGTAACAGCTTCTGACAGAGACCAAGTGTTGCCACCAGGTGCTCCTGCCAACAGCTGCCTGCAGAAAGGAGCACACACACCAATGCACGTGGGCTTTGGCTGTCCTCTGGCAGAGAAGTCCCCAGGGGACACAGGTCTCTGTGGCAGGAGCAGGCACCAGCATTGGCAGGCCTTGGGGGCGGCAGGTCTCCTTTGGCAGGGACTCTGCCACACCTGCTGATTTCACTGCTCCCAGGACTCAGAGCAGCATTCGTGCCCTGGGCCATACGTCCCGTGTCTGTGTCACACTCCTGTGTGTGTGACGGCCACCCAGCACGGGGTCTTGTCCCAGAGATGGCCCCGATGCCCTTCCTGCTGCAGCTGCATCGGCAACCGTGGGGGCTCCTTCTGCTGCCCTGAGCAGGCAGAGCAGAGGAGCATTTGCTTGTTGTTTGAGCCATTCCTAAAATTCCGGTTGGGCTGTCCTCGAACCTTGGGGGAACGTCGTCCTTGCAAGCTGGGCCACTTTGGGGGTGGGTGGGGGTGTCCCCAGGGCACGTGGAGGTGTGTCCTAGGGCTCTTTGTGACACGTGCACCGTGGTCACCGTGCAATAGGAAAGGGACAGAGCGTACAAGGGTGACCCTTTGTGACACGTCGTGACATAGGTGCTGGCGGTGACACGGTCACACCACAGTGCTCGGTGCACTCGTCGGGACAGGACGGAGAGAGCGGTGCTGTGAGGAGCCCCCACACAGCCAGCTTGTTCCCTACTGACCCGGAGCTTTTCCAAAGCGTTTCCTCTGCAGGTGACCTCGAGGACAGACTGCAGGACACGGTGTCCTGTAGCCTTCCCAAGGCTTCTCTGTTGCAGCTGCCTACAAGGCACAACTGCAGCACTTGCTCATCTGGAGCTTTTCCAAGACATCTCTCCTGCAAGCAGTCCCAACTCCAAACAGTGACATGGAGCAGACACCACCCATAGTGCCCAAGCTGGCCTGGGTGAAGGAGGAGGAGGAGGCTGCAGCTCCCTCAGCACAGCCGCCTGAAGAGCTGGAGCAGATCCAGCTGCTGCAGGAGGGTGAGTAGCAGAGCTGGGCCACAGGGCTGGTGCCTGCAGCCAGCTTAGCCCCATGCCATCCCATCCCATCCCATCCCATCCCATCCCATCCCATCCCATCCCATCCCATCCCATCCCATCCCATCCCATCCCATCCAACATGCCCATGGATAGGACAGAAGAGGAGCTGGGGCTGAACCCCCTGGCAGCCACACCCCATCCCTGGAGCATCCCAGGGCTGTCCCTGCCTGGGAATGCAGGGCTGGCCTGTGTTCTCCGGCCTCTCCCACAGCCCCTCAGCCCTGGCTGCGCTCGCTCTTTGCCAGGTGCCGCCATGGACCCGACACAAGAGCAGGACCCTGCCCGTGGCCGCTTCCGCAGAACAGCGCAGGTACTGCAGCCATCCCCACCTGGGCTGGGCCTGCTGTCACTGCTCAGCCCAACACCGTGCTTGGAGCACTCCATGGATTCTCCCTCTCTTCCTGCCCTTCTCCTGCAGATGATCTATGAATTCATCATGTGCATTTGGTGGGGAGAGACCACCGGTGTGGGCACTGGGCTCTTGGCAAACTTTCATCTCTTCACTGCTGAGACCGGGGCTGCCATGCTGGATTTGCTTGTGGAGAAGGGGGTCTCCAATCCAAAGCAAGTAAGCAGCCTGTGGCCAGGGCTTGATCACCCGAGGAATTGTGTGGTGCCTCAAGCCAGCTCTGCTGGGTTCCTTCAGTCTTTGAGGCCCAGCCCAATAGGGTGGGAAGGGCAGCACTTCTCAGGGGAAGCTGGGGAACCTGCTGCTCGGGCAGGTATCCAAGTCTCCCCGGGCCTTCTGCAGGTGCCAGCCATGGTGAGGTACATCCACAAGTGGCTCACGGCCAATGAGTCTGCTGGGCACAGGCTGGACAAGGCCCTTCTGGAGCTGACCAGGGAATACCCCTGCGATGTGCTGATGACTCTCTTGCGCTGGGCCCCATCGGGTGACAGGTACGGCAGCCCCACCTGCCTTGAGGGTTTAGGGTTCCCTGGCCCGTTACCCTGTAGAGCCTGTCCCTGGTGACTGCCAGACAGGGGGACAGTTCCAGGAGCCTCTGGCTCCTCCGTTTGCCAGTGCTGCCATGTCAGCCCCTGAGCGTGCTGCCACGCTCCCTCCCTGCCCCTCAAGATGCCTGCACCCCCGTGGGCTGGCTGGGTGCTGCCAGCGAGGGCCGGTGGGCAGAGGCAGGGCTGACGGCCAGCGCGGGCCCCTGCAGCAGCCCAGGCCACAGTGCTGTGGCCCAGACCCCCCTGACACAGAGCTCTGACCCCACAGAGCTGCTACGGCCATGTGGGGAGTGATCATGTCCTCCACTGGGACTGCGGAGCCGGCGCTGCAGATACTCCTCAATGTGCTGAACGCCTGGCCAGTGGACAGTGTGTACACCTCCGATGGGGACAGCACAGGAGTCTTTGCCCTGGCTGTGAGTTCCTGCAACTCACCTTGGCTTGCTCCTAGGCCACCTCTCCAGCAGCTAGCTCTCTGTCCTCCCCCCAGCTGCATCTCTCTGCCTCAGGCACTGCGCTGAAACCTGCCTTAGGGGCAAGGTTCAGGGGCACCAGGCTGGGTGACCCCGAGGTGTCTCCCCCGGCCTCTCCCTGGCATGCTCGGGCTCTGCCACACGGATGTCTTGGCACTGAGTGTTGTCTCTGGGTGATTCATTTTTTGCAGGCAACCGTGACACTGTGGAGGGTCTTCAACCTGACCTGGTGCCCACCTATAGTGCTGGAGTATTTTCCCCGTCTCTTTCTGTGTCTGCTCTTCCAAGTTTACATCAGCGCACTGGATACGCCAGAGGAGGTTGATACCTTCTGGAAGGGGTGCCAGGAGCAACTGGGCCTTGCCACCAACCCCCAAAGGTGCTCCATCCCAGTCCTCCCAGTCTCCCCATCCCTTCCAAGGCAGGAGCCAGGGCTGCCAGCATGACCTGGGCTTTGCTCTGCACACAGGTTTGCGGTGCAGACCCTGAAGGTCCTGCTCTGCCGAGTGCAGTGTGAGCGTGTTGTGGTAGCCATGGAAGGCAAGGCTGGCTGGGACACGCTGCTCTGTACTGACACTCACCACTATGCAGTGGGACTCCTGGCCAGGTGAGACCCCCTTCTCCCTGCTGCCCCCGGCACTTGTGCCCAGGGTGCCCCACACAGTTCCCATGGGCACGGGTGAGAGGGCTTTGTCACAAAGAGACGGACGAGCAGACTGGAAAAGGCTGGCACAGGAGGGTGCCCGGGAACAGCCGCCTCCCAAAGCTCCCACGGGGTGCTTGGGAAAAGACCAGAGCTCCGTGGGTCACTCCTGGGAGAGCTTTGCCCTCCCGGCTCAGGGGCAATGATGCCTTTTTCCCCCCACCAGGGAGATGCGCTGTGTCTCCATGATCTGGTGTTGCAGCTTCATCTCCTGCCTCTTGGAGCTCCTCAGCCAAGACATTTCAGACTGGCAGCTGACCGCCATGGCATTCCTTGTGGAGGTGAGCCCCATGGGCAGCACAGCTGAGCTGCCTCCCACCTCTCTGCCCTCTCACAGCCGCAGCTGCCTGGGACGGTGCCCGTGCCCTGTGCTGCTGCCTTGGCTCAGCCCTGTGCAGTTCTGAGCTCCTGCCAGCTGGGCACCCCGGTCACTGCTTTGTGCCTTTCAGGTCCTGGACCTCCTGGACATCAAAGAATGGGGTGACAGCCTCCTGGAGATCATGGCAAGGCGCCTGCAGAGCACGTCCAGGGAGATGCGTCGCCTGGTGCTCAGAGGCCTCGTGCAGCTCAGCAAGGACTCCTCGATGGTGAGAAGACAGCAGCGGCTGAAGCTGTGCTGGCAGCGTGGGGCTGGGGAAAGCAGCCCCTTGGGCTTGGCTGGGCTTTGGGAGCTGTGGCAGCTGCTCCCAGCTCTCCTGCGTTGCTGTTCAGCTGCCCGAGTGCTTCAGGACAGGCCTTCGGCCCCTGGGCTCCACGGCAGCAGCAGCAGCAGCGTGGGCTTGCCCTGCCTTGTCTTCCATGCAGAACATTAGAATGTACAGCCTGACAGAAAGCCTTGTGGACCTGTTGCGGGATGCAGATGAAGACATCGTTGAGATGACCGTCGCGGTGCTCAGCTTTCTGCTCTCGCACAGACACCTCGCAATACCCAGCCCCATCGCCCTGCGGCTGGCTGGCGCGCTCTGGCCACTGCTGGACAACGTAAGGCTCTGTGCCCCCAGCCACGGCCACTGGGTGCTGTCCCCAAGTGTGGGGCCCCATGGATTTTTGGGCCTGTGCACAGAGGGGCCTGGAGCAGCTGATGAGGAGGGCTTTTGCTTCCTTTCCAACAGGACAACCGCCATGTGCAGCTGCTCTCCATTCGCCTCTTCCAAGAGGTGATGAGGTTGGTAGCGGCCAAGGGTAAAAAGCCCCTCAAGATGCTTGTGAGCAAGAGCCTGCTGCCACTCTTCTTCAACTGCCACGATGAGAACATGCGTGTGGCAGAGGTGAGGACTCCTGGGCGCTGCTGTCCTCCTGGCAGGGGGCTCAGCTGTCTGCCTGCACCCGGGCACCTCATGGGCTCCAGCCTCCTCCTGGCCTTGGCACAGGGAGGCAGCTCCTGTGCCCTGGGCTGCGGTGCCATCTCTGGGTCTCTGCTGCTCTGCAGGCCTCTTGTGAAACGCTGCTTTCTGCACTAAGCTTCCTGAAGAGGAGAGATCTTGAGCACCTGCTGATGGCGGATCAGATGTGGAGGTTTGGCGAGTGCTTGGTGAGAACGCTGCTCCCTTCCCTGGGCTGCCCACGCGGGCTCTTCTCCAGGCTCCTCTGGCGCCAGGGCCGGAGCTGATGGAGCCCCGAGCTCCATCAAGCCCGCGCCTTGCCGGGCCCTCTGCCCCGCTCAGGGCTGTGCGGGCAGGGCAGGCCGGGGCCAAGGGACAGAGCCCGCGCCAACCCTTCCCTCCGTGCCCTGCCGCTCTCTCCAGCTGGCACAGGACAGGAGCCGAGCGGCCGAGCTGCTGCGCCAGGCGCTGCCGTACCTGCGGAGCCCACAGGAGCCCCTGCGAGAGGCGGCCGTCAGGTTTCTTGGTGAGCCACAAGCCCGGCTCCCTCCCCGCCCCGCCGCAGCTCGGCCCCAGCCCCGCCTGCTGCCCCGGCAGCGCCATCCGGGCCGGGGCTCTGGAGCCCCGCCTGCCCTCGGCGCCGCTGCCGCCCTCTCGCAGCCGTGTCCTTGGGCGTCAGGATGCGGCGAGGGCCGGGCCTGAGCCCTGCAGGGGAAGGCGCTGCTGTGGCCGCAGGGCTGGCAGCGCCGCTGCGGGGCAGCTGTGCGGCTGGGGCCGTGACAGGCTCTGTGTTGGCAGGGATGGCCGGGCGGTTCCTGAGAGAGCAGCAGCGAGAGTTGCAGCTCATGTGCAGGGGTGAGTGAGGCCAGCGGGCTGTCAGCGGGGGCTGGCGCTGGCAGCTGCGTTCCCTGCCCCGGCTGGGAGGGCTCTGCTCCCTGCGCGCACGAGGGGCGGCGTGGGCAGAGCACAGAGACCTTCCAGGGGCCTGCGGGAGGGACATTCGTGGCCAGCGCCTTCCAGCTGATCCTTGCTGTCTCCTGCTTCCTCCAGGCTATGGCAAGAGCTGCCGTGTGGGAGGGATGGGGCAGGAGGGTCTCCCCAGGTCCCTGCAGATGCAGGCTCTGACTATGGCTCTGTTCCTCTCTCTTCCAGCCCTTCAGGACATGACAGATGACACCAGCCCTGCCATCTCATGCCTGGCTCTTCAGACTCTGTACATCAACAGAGTTGTACAGAGCATTCCCTCCTCCCGACTCCAGCAGATGCGAGATGGATTCCGCCGCCTCTGGAAGTCACGGCCTTCCCTGTGTCGCAGGGGCTGGTTGTCCTGCGTGAGCAGTGTGGAGAACTGATCTGGGAGGCTGCGTCTGCTGGGGCCACCTGAGCCTGCAGGGAACACCTCTGCTCTGCAAGCACTTTGTTTCACCCCAGTGTAGGATTAGTAAATTGCTGTTGTCATACACAGAGGTCCAGGAGCTTTCTTTTGGTGCCCCGAGTCTTCAGGCCAATGGGGAAGAGGGCAAAAAGGGTGCTTGTGCTCGCCAAGTTGGCCAAGCGTGCGGTGTGGAAGGGAACGTGGCCAAAAGGCCCTTGGCCTTTGGTGGTTCTGTGGAAGCCTTAAGGCTTCTGACAGAGCGGGCGGGCAGAGGCCGGAGCTGCGGCGGGGATCCCTGAGAGACCGGTCCCTGGAGATGGCCAGCACCCCTCTGCCAGCCTGGAAGCGCCATCTGTGTCCTGCCCGTGTGTTGCTGGCTGGATTGCTGAGGGCTCTGAGGTGCCTCTTGATGCGGCTCCTCTGGAGCTCCTTCAGCAGCCAGGCAGGCCTGGGGGAGGCGTGGAGGGCACGGGACAGTGGGAGGCCATGAAGGGCTGCGGTGCTGCCAAGGCCTGCCCGGAGAAGGCAGTGGGAAGGCGTGAGGGGGATGCGTGTGGCGCTGGGTGGCGGGAGGCTGTGATGGGCCAGGAGGACTTGTGTGGATGGGTTGGTGGGAAGCCCTGAGGAACTGGGTGGCAGAGGCCATAAGCAGCCCCCAGACAGCCACCTTCTTCCTGCCAGCCGGCTGCTCTGGCGCTTCCCCGACGCGTCTCTGGTGCCTGTGGCAGAAGCCCTCGAGGCCTGGCCTCAGCAGGACGGTGGGGACAGCCCCGAGGTGGCCAGGCTGCTTTGGCTAGGGTCAAGGACGGACAGGGATTCCAACCATGCAGGACTTCTTCGTCTTCTTCTTCTTCTTCTTCTTCTTCTTCTTCTTCTTCTTCTTCTTCTTCTTCTTCTTCTTCTTCTTCTCCTCCTCCTCCTCCTCCTCCTCCTCCTCCTTCTTCTTCTTCTTCTGTCTATACTTATAATGATTATGACATTTACTGCTCCCACTATTTCTTCTTCATCTTAGTATTTTTATTATTCTTCTTACTATTATATTTCTCTACTATAATTATTTTTTCTTATGGGCTTCTTCTACCTGTTCTCTTCCTTCTACATCTACTTCTTATTCTTATATTCTTTTATTCTTATAGTCTTATAGTCTTATTCTTAATTTTTGGTTTAGTGTCCTTATTCTTAATTCCTATTCTTTTTCCTATTCATTTTCTAATTATTATTCTTATTCATTCTGTTTGTTTTTTCTTATTTTTGCCCCTTTTCCAGCCCTCCTGCTGGGGCAGTGGAGCCAGGCAGGGGCAGCGGCAGAGGCGGCGCAGCGCCCGCAGTGCCCGCCGCAGCCGGGATCGATGGTTATTGATGGCTGCAGGCGCTTCCACACGGGCAGGGCAGGCACAGCACGGGCCTGGGGAGCTCGGCTCAGCTGGTCCCGGCTCAACCCAGGCCTGGCGAGGGGCAGCCAAGGGGAACCCGCCTGCTGACAGACCTGCCCATCTGCGCTCCCTCTCTTCTTTGTCCTCACAGAGCTCGAGGACGCTCATTCCATCCCCCTCAGCCTCTTCTTATGGGGAGAGCTTCTGCCCAATGCACGCTTCCTCATGGGACTCTTGATGGTAGATGCTGGTTTCTGCTGGGGACAGCTCCTGCTCAATGCAGGCTTCCCCTGGGGATCCCTCATGGCAGCTGTTGCTGAGGTTGCTGCATGGTTGCAGGCCTGAGCTGTCGCCTGTCCCCAGCCACTGCCTGCTGAGGGCCTGCTCTTCCAGCCTGCTGGGCATGGGGCTGGCTGCTTTGGCGTTGGGCTTCACCTTTTTCTCCTCCATGTGCAACTGCCTGGAGCACAGAGATCCTGGGAGCTGCTTCCTCCTGAGCCAGTGGCACTCCTGGCACTGGGCAGCGCAGGGCCCTGTGCCCCGTATATACCCCTGCAGGGCGGGGCTGTGCCATGTCACCAGGACAACAGAATGGCCAACAGCACCCAGGAACCCGATAGAACGGCCCTGTGTCACAAAGGGCCCAGCCCAGCAGCCCTTCAGCAGCCCAAGCCCCTGGAAGTGGCATGGAGCAGCAGCCAGACTGGAGGGCTTCTAGCCCCTTGTTCTGATCCACTGATGAAAATGATCAGAAATGGCTCTGCCTCAATTGGGGTGCAAATGAGAGCATGTGCCAAAGTCAATAGTATGGGTTTTATTGTAGAGTAAACAAGTGGCAGAGAGAATGAAAAAAAAAGAAAAATAGAAATGGAATAGAGGTGGGGGAGAGAAAGAGAGTGAAAGAGACTGATTAAATAGAAAACCTCACCACTCTGTGGATCCCAATGGAATTCTGCTCTCTGATGGAGGGCATCCACAGATCTCTTGGAGATGGATCCCAGTGGCATACTGTGGATGCTCTACATCTCCATTTTCTTGGTGCTGAGAGTCCCCCACAAACTTGGAGTTTAGGGGGTCAATACACACTAATACATGATAAATGTATATTATAGTTAAAACTTTCACAAAATATTTAAGTAGAGGCTTTGTATTGTGCATTATAATATTAATATTTGCATAAATAAATGTAGTTGTGAAATAATAAATAATACTTTTATTTTTATAACTAACTGACGATATTTAGAATAACTCAAATATATTTGTGAAATGGCTATGTTGATTCCAAGTACTTATAATAAACTTACAGTAGTGGAAATAGCTGAAACCGTCTGCATGTTCAGACATCATTGAAAGAACCATGCAGATAACATTGAGAGAACAGATGTAAGGAGGACTCTGCTGCTGGCTGTCAATAACTGTCACTGAAATTACCAAACAGGGGACCCTTGTGAGCAAGTGACACAGGACCCTCTAAACTGCACAGAAGGGGGGGCAGGGGTCGAACCAAGCTAAAGAATTTTCAGATGTAAACGAATTCAAAGCAATGTTTGAATATGTATAATCCTTATAAATATGTATTTGACCAATGCAATGAAAAAGATTTTATGGTTAACCAGTGTGCCTCTGGCTGTGGCTACGTACCCAGCACTGTTATTGTCCCTTTTATCTCTTATTAAACTTCTAAAAATTTTAAAGAGTGAGGCTGGTTCCTCACAAAACCCAAGGTGCTCACCACTTTCTTTCCCCCCCAAGCCAGGATCTGTCAATCCCAAACTTTGTTCAGATGTTGGAGGAGGAGGCTGCGAGGAAAAGGAAGATGCCCTGGGTAGGAGGCAGGTGAAGGGGCAGGTGCCCCTTTCCTCCTCTCCTCTGCTCCATCTCCCAGCCCAGCATCACCCCCGGCTGCAGGACAACCCCGCTGCCGACACCTCCTGCCAGGGACGGATTGGGGGGGATCTCCTTCCCCTTCCATCTGCAATGGAGGCAAATCCCATCCTCTCCTTGTCCACCTTCCTTCCTCTCCTCTTCCTGTCCTTCATCCATCCACGTTCCTTTCCCTTCTCCTTCTTCCCTTGCTCCTTCTTGTTCTTTCCTCTCCAGCCTTTTCCTTTTCCCTTCTCGCTGTCCCTTCCTCTCCTTGTCCTTCCTCCCCCAGACATTGAGCTGCAGACAGAGACCAGGGACAACAAATCCCTGGCACAGAACCTTGTGGAAGAGGCCGTTTTGAGTGGCTCCGTGGCACTGAAATGCAACGGGAAGGAAAAGTCCCAGAGATCCCACACAAGGAGGGGCTGCAAACCGAGCCCAGGGAGCTGTGAGGAGGAAAGACCCTCCCTGTGCCAGGAAGGCAATGGGAGATCCGGCCAGATCTTGGAACTGGTGGAGAAGCCTGAGCATGGAGAAGCCCCACGGGTGCTTGGAATGTGGGAAGGCTTCAGGTGGAGCTACAAGCTGAGGAAACATCAGAACATCCACACTGGGGATTGGCCCTACGAGTGTGGGGACTGTGAGAAGAGCTTCAGGCGGAGCTCAGCCTATTCCTGCTGCCTCCAAACACAGCAGTTCCAGATGCAGAGATCCCCCTGCAGCCTCTGGAGATCCATGGGAATGCAGAGATCCCCCCACAGCCCCTGGAGGAGCCACGCAGGAGCGCGGAGATCCCTGAGAGGAGGCTGTGACCCCGCAGGCAGAGGGGCCCCCGCTGGAGCAGCCTGTCCTTGAAGGACTGAGCCCGTGGCAGAGTGACCCACGCTGCAGCAGAGTGAAGGGGGCTGGTACCCATGGGATGGACTCAGGTTGGAGAAGTCCAGGAGAAGTCTCCTGTGGGAGAGACCCCAAGGTGCAGCAGGGGAACGACTCCTGTCCCTGAGCAGAGGGAGAAGCCACTGGGGATGAACTGACCATGGCCCCATTGAAGCGTGGAGAAACACTCAATAACCCACAAAATGAGTTATAAGAGTAGATGTGTATTTATTCAGCACTGAGGTGCATGGTGGATAGCTCTTCCAAAAACATGCACACCTTTGGCGACCTGGCCTCTCCTTTTATTCTCTACAAACGGACTACACAACACACCTGTAGCCGTGGAAAAGGGTTTTAACCCTTTAAGTGCAGCAGAAATAAGATGCACAGCTACATGGTCATCTTTCATGACAGGAAGAAAGAGAAAAGTTTATTCAGAAATACACTTGGTTTTATAGCATGACTCACAACTCCAAGAGTAGAGAAAAGGTGATTGGTTCAGAGAGAAGACACCCCATTCCCAGGGCCTGGTCACACACCACAACAGATGTTCTATTTCTGTTATTAATTCCTTTTTATTTTGACCAAATTATCACCCTGAGAGAAATTCTCCCCAGCCTTGAGCTGGACCAGCTTATCGACTGGGAACAGAGCTGAAAAGCTCCAGCCTGGAATATTTTTTAGGCTGTATTTTCTTGCTTTCTCAATATGTGTCCCACAGGTCCCCCTTCTGAAATATATTAAAAAAAGAAGAGAGAAGTGTTTGTGCTTCCCAGAAGAGCCAGGAAAAACAAACGCAACCCAAAGACCTGAGGATATTTGAGTGCCAAGGGTTTGGTGTCTTTTTTCTGCCTAAATCCCATCACTAAGTGAAGTAAAACAATGGACATTTCACCACTAAGTGATTATACTAATACAATTGTGAAAACTGCGACTATTTCACCCAAACACATATCAACAGCTCAATGAACAGATGAATGTCCATCCCCCACATGTAGAGGGATCATCCCGTTGGTGTTTGGTTTGTTGTGCAGCATGGAAACTGAATAGTCACCACATTCTGCTTTTGCTGGCACAGGACAGAGTGAGCATTTCTTGCAGGTCACAGTAGAAACCCAGATGGGTCTCATCCAAAGCCTGTAATGAGGCAAAGGTGATTCACAAGAACAGGATTATTTTGATTTCTTTTTCTCTTTTTCCAATTTCTCTGTCCTGCCTTGGAGACAGCAACAGAATTTTGCTGTTCTGCATTTGAGACAGCAACAGCTATAGGAAAAACCTGTGCTTCTCCCATTTGACTGTCATTCATGCAAATTGTCAGGAATTCTCTTGCAGAAATTGACTCAAGCACAGAAACATCTGCCTGAGAATTCCTTTTCCCCATGCCCACCCCAAGAATGGACCCAGCTCCTCCTCCTTTCGAAACGAGAGCAGGGTTGTTGCTGCTGCCAGCACAGGGCTGGAGCGATGCAGCGCGGTGGATCGGTGGGAGGAGTCCCCCTGAGACCGGACAGACAGAGAGGTCTCCTCTGGTCGATGAGATCGGTGCTGGGGTCAGCAAATTCGAGGAAAAGGTCATCTCTTCTTGGCGAATGAATGATGAGGCTGAGGGGGAAAGAGAAAACAGCCCCTTCTCTGCTGGGGCAGAGAAAGAAGGCAGAGACCCAGGCCCCACGAAGGAGCCAGGCTCTGACACCAGGGAGAAGGGAGGAGCCGGCACCATCCCCGGGCTCGGGAAAGGTGCCCGCGTCCCCCTCTCAGCAGCAAGCGGGTCGGGATCCGATGTCATCGTGAAAGGGCGGGCCAGCACCACCGCTCTCTCTGAGAGCGAGGGCGACAGCCCGGCAGGGGAGGGGGGAGTTGCCACCGCCCCTCGGGCTGGGGGGGACGGCCGCATCTCCCTCCCAGCATCGGGCGGCCCCGGAGGGCAGCGCAGCCCCCGCAGGCGCTGGCCGTGAGGCTGCGCCCCCCGTGAGCGGCTCGGGGGGGGCTGCTGAGTTGGAGCGGCTCACGGCGAGCTCGAGGCTGCCCAGCAGCAGCCAGCGGTGTCAGCTCCGGGCGGGCGGCGGCGAGCGCGTCAGCCACTACGGCGACCGGAGCGCTCCCCGCCCCAGCGAAGGAGGGGGCGAGCGAAACGGCGCCCGGGCCCGTCCCGGGAAAGGACAGAAAGGGCGGGTCAGCCGCCGGCGGCCCCGCTGCAGCAGCGGTGGCGGCGGCGCCGGGGCTGGGCCCCGCCGGCGACCCCGAGCCGGCAGCCGCCGGTGCATGGGCAGCAAAAGCGGGCACAGCTGCCGGGGACGCGCAGTCCCCGGGCGCTGCCAACTTCTCGCTCGCGGTGCCCGGGAGCGTCTCGGGCACTGCTGCGCCGAGTTGAGTGGCTGTTAAAACTTCTAGTTCCTTATTTACAGCTTGCATAACTTGTTCTGTGATCACGGCCATGAATGAGTGACCACGCCACTTGGAAAAAACTCTGTCTCTGCGGGCGAGGGGGACACGTGAGCGGGGAGCCGGCGCTGCGAAAGCGGCTCGGCTGCCTCATCCCGTGATGGGGGGGAATGGATGCCCCTCGGAGCGCGGCTGGGGGAGAGCAGCGGTCGCCGCCGCCTCCCCTCCCTTGGTTTGGGGAAGGTGGGGGACGAGGGGATTGATCACCGGCCCCCGCTGGGCTGCGCGGGGCCCCCGGAGAGGCACGGACCACCGCGCAGCCGTCCCGGCCGCTCGCAGCGGCGGCAGGCGGAGAGGGATCAGCCGGCATTTCTGTGCGCCTGGACTCTGCGATCTTGCTCACAGCGAGAGCTCGGGCTTGTGCCAGCACAGCCCGCATGGGCGGCCGTGAGGCCCCGGCAGGTAGAGGGCCCCGGGACGCAGATGGGGAGACACGGAGAGGTAAAGGTTCCTGTGCAGTCTAAATCAATTAAAATGTCTCTCAGAGTTGAGAGCACGGTGTCCTGCTGTTTAGAATGTTGAATTCCCATACTTAAAGAAAAACCCGGTCCTCCCAGGAATAATCCTGGGGTTTCCGCCGCCTAAAGCGAGCTAAACAATAGCTCTGGAGCAAAAGTGCTCTCGTTACCTCTGTGATGGAGGCACAGCCGACGAATTCCGTGGGATGTCCTGTCCCGCTGCAGTCGGGTAAGGGTCCACGATCTTCCCAGACGGCTCTCTCGGTCCCGGTTGTCGTCACGGGTCCGATCCTAGCCCCAGAGACCGGTGTCCTGGTTTTCTGGGTATTCCAGCCTGCTCCAGCACAGCTCTGGCTAGACAAAGCTCAGCTCTGAGCTCAGCCCCGGTTATCGACAGCCTCTCTGGGTATGCCCCGGTTCGGCAGGCTTCAGGCCCCGAATTCTTCAGTGCCCTTTTCGACAGAGGTCCCGTGGACCTTCAGATGTCCATCGGTGGAACCTTCCAAATGTAGCCATGGAAAGGGGTTTTAACCCTTTAAGTGCAGCGGAAATAAGATGCACAGCTACATGGCCGTCTTTCATGAGAGGAAAGTAAGAGACAAGTTTATTCACAAACACACTTGGTTTAATAGTATGACTCGCAATTCCAAGAGTAGAGAAAAGGTGATTGGTTCAGAGAGAAGACACCCCATTCCCAGGGCCTGGTCACACACCACAACAGGTGTTCTATCTGTGTTATTAATTCCTTTACATTTTGAACGAGTTATCACCCTGAGAGAAATTCTCCCTAGCCTACAGCTGGACCAGCTTATCAGCTGGGAACAGAGCTGAGAAGCTCCAGCCTGGAATATTTTTCAGGCTGTAATTTTCTTGCTTTCTCAATATGTGTGCCTACACAGCAAAGCCCAGGAGGCCGGGAGGAGAGCCCGGGGCCAGCGCAGCTGCTTGGGCAGTCGCTCCTTCCAGGACCTGGACCCAACCCATCCCTGAGCAGCCACTGCCAGCCCCGACCCTCCCTGCCCCGTGACAGCTCCCCCAGCTCAAGGGGACAGAGTCAGGCCCTCTCAGGACACATCTGGGCTTGGACCTCCTCCAATGGGACGCCAGGTAAAGAGGGAAACCATTGAGAGCATCTCCAGAGACACAGCCTGACCAGCAGTGTCAGCAGGCAAAACAAAGGTTTTGCTAAGCAATGGCCTTTGATGGAGCAAAACATTTACAATCAGGGCAATCCATTCGTGCAGATGGGAGTACACTTTGGGGGCACAGCTAAGGCCATGAGGTCACAGCAGGCTCTGGGGTCACAGCAGGCTGAGGTCACAGCAGGCTGTGAGGTCCCCGAGGTGCCAGAGCCCCGTGGTTGCACAGCACCACAGGCACCGAGCAGTCAGGCCTTGAGCACAACTGCTGCGGCAGCAGCGGCGGCGGCGGCAGTGGTGCTGACATTGGGACAGCGGTGTCAGGACAGCGGGGGCAGCAAGAGCTGCGGGACTGGCACAGGGCAAGGCACCATGGCCCTGGCTCTGCGCCTCTTCCTCCTGCTCCTCCTGGCACTGGCCCTGCCTGCCAGGGCTGCCCAGGCAGCTCCGTGGAGAGCACAGGGAGCAGGTGAGCTGGGGGCCTGGCTCCCCTTTCCTGGGACAGCGCTCCCTTCTCCCCAGGGAGCGTTGGGGATGGTTTTCCATAGGGCTTTAGGGAGGTTTTCCTCTGTGGGAGGGAGAGACCCTGCAGGGGCCCTGGGCTGTTCTGGTTTCCCCTCCAGGGATGTTGAACAGGGCATGGAGAGAGTGTGCAGAGTGACCAGAGCCAGCCCAGAGCCCCCCAGGCCCCTCTGCAGCTTTGGCCATGTCCATTCACATCTGGTTCCCACAGCCTCACCCTATGCATACACTTGAAGTGCAACTGTTTTGCTCTAAGGTCTTCCAAAAGCCAAGAGCCAAGACACAGGAGACCAGAAATCTCTGAAGGCAGCCAAACATCTGGACCAGATGCTAAGTGATCTGGAGAGACACCGTGGTGGCTGCATTTCCCTTCCTTGCACTGCCCAGTTCCCTAAGGTAGAAGGGGATCCCAGCACACCATGGAAATGGTTCTCATCTGTGCTCCCTTCTAGGTGAGGTTCCTGGGAAGGCTTCTCAAGGAAGTTGGGTGGAAGATGATTTGGAACTCTTGGGAGCTTCTGCAGGTAAGTTCTTAACTTCCCCTCACAGCACAATCATTGACAACCTGGCAGAAACCAGGTGACAGAAGCTTGTGTGGCTGTTGAGTTACAGGTGTGTCTGCAGGGAGCACTTTGGCAGCTCCAGGGCTGGATGCTGTGTCCAAATCCAATTCCCATAGCAGGAGTGAGTAGTGTGTACCTGCTGACCCCACAAGCTGAGCACTGCTTTTGTGGAATCCATCTACATGAAGTTGAATTACTTGCTCTAAGATCCACCAACAGGCAAGGCCCAAGAAACAGGAAACAAGAAATCCTTGGAGGCAGCCAAACTGCTGGACCAGATGCTGAGTGATCTGCAGAGACACCGTGGTGGGTGCATTTCCCTCAGCCTTCTCCTGACACTCAGCAGCCGGGGGCTTTCTCTGCACATCTGGACACGCCGTGCCCGGCACAGCAGGAAGGGATCCATGGCAGCCTCGCTGTCCCACTGCTGCTGTCACAGCCTGCAGGGCTGTTTCCCAGCCTGGCCTGGCTGCAGCTTCTCCCCAGCCTCTGCTCGAAGGCATTTGGCATCATCTGACAGGGAGCCCAAAGTGCCCCACAGGCCATGCACACCCTGAGGATCCCCTGAAATTTCCTGGTCTCAGGGTAGATCAGGAGGGGTGGCTGTTTGGAGGAGGGAGGGCCCCGTGGCAACCCCAAGAGCCTGGGCCTTTTCCTGATCCTTATCCATGTCTTTGACAAATATTACTTACTGAAGATGCCCCCTCCCCAATGGGGAATGGTTCCATCTGATCCAGCTGCGCCTCTTCCTTTCTCCAGAGGTGGACCAAAAGGCCTTGGTGAAGGCAGTGCTTCCTGGAGGAAGCAATGGCTCCGCGCCAGCCCCTGGTACACAAAGGGAGGAGATGCCAGGCAGAGCCACAGAAGGTGATTGCTGTGCCAGGCTCAGCCAGGCTGAGCAATCCTGCTGGGATCCCTCCGTGGGAGACACCGCCCGAAACCTGGGAGGGGCTGCAAGGGGTGACCATGGTGGGGAAAGGGCAGAGGGGGAGAGCAGGGCTCCAGTGTGTCCTGACAGGGCCTGGCTCTGTCCCCTTGGGCTGGGGGAGCTGTCACGGGGCAGGGAGGGTCGGGGCTGGCAGTGGCTGCTCAGGGATGGGTTGGGCGCGGCTCCCTGGAAGCAGCGACTGCCCAAGCAGCTGCGCTGGCCCCGGGCTCTCCTCCCGGCCTCCTGGGCTTTGTTGGGTGGCACAGCCTGTGCCAAGGGGTGCCAAGGTGCCTGCAGGCCCCAGCTCTGGGGCAAACAGAGAACGTCCTGGCCGTATGCAGCGAGCTGCCAGCTCAGCAGTGGAGCCCAGCACGGGCTCACGCTCCCCATTGCTCACACAGATGTTATCCCTGAAACAGGAATAGATGCTCAGGATCCAGAGCGCCTTCCAAGAATTGTCTGCCCCCAGGATGTGCGCTGGTCCTGCATGATCGGCACAGTAGTGACAATGTTCACTGTGCCACTTGTCCTGCTCTGCTGCTATTTTGGCATTCGGAAGCTCTATCAGATAGGACGGTAAGTTGCTGATTTTTCTCTGCAGTTTTATTAAAACTCTGCTCATTGCATTGGTAGCCTGGCTCATGGTCATGCTGCTGTGGAGCTGTGGCAAGTCCCTGTTGTCCCAATAACTCTGATAAGGGTTCTGCTGCTGCCCAGTGCTTTAATTGGCCTCTTAATTGCTGGGCCTTGTCCTGGGGAGCCCGCTGGGGCTGCAGCCAGTGCTGGCTCCCACCGAGGCTGCGTGGCCAAGAGCAGCCCCAGGAGCAGTGGCAGAGGCAGAGCAAGTGCACAACAATATTTGGGAATGCATTTCAGGATGGGAATGTGGTTATTTAGCAGCTCATGTAAAGTTTCATGGTAATAATGATGTTACAGGATGAGCAAACTTTCTACAATTCAGTGTTTAAACAAATCCAACCCGATGGAGGTTTGGCTTTGGTCTTGAGACTTTGCTCTGTGTGTGAGCCCTGTTCTCGACTGATTTTGGATTCACTTTTGGGTGAAGGCTCATCCCAGCCCTGACCCTTGGCAGCTCTGGGCTCAAAGGGACAGCTGAGGCTGCACTGCACATGACTGGGGTGCAGGGCTCCATTATCAAAGGGCTTTGAGAAGTTTAAATTACTGTATTTTTACTACATGGTTTTGTTTATGAAATTAATCCACTTTTTTTAAACCTAGCTTTAAAAAATTTCTTTTCTATTGCTTTTACCAGTTATTTGATCTAGTGAATTATGGCATAATTATCCCATGGCTGAATTAGAAGACTGTAAGTACTAGAAAATGAACTAATTTTTACACTCTTCTGTCTTTCACAGACTCATGTTGGTTTGATGTGACCAACAGAAGAGGTTTTTGCTTGCTTTGAATTCAAACAAGGAGCAAAGCTGAAACCTGTTGAAATGAGTCTCTTGACTTCACAGCTAAAGCAAACTGCCAGGGTTCTTTTTTTTCAGCTTTGGGTGGGGATATAAAAATATACCAGCAGCATATACTATAAATAAATATATACTAAATACATAGCAACAAATAGTCCAGTAAAGTAACTGATCTAAATGAGGGATTTGGTCTGTTTGCTCACCAAGCCCTGAGTTCCTCAGAGCTGCAGCTCCCTGCTCTCTGTGCAGACAGAGGCTGGCTATGGGTGACAGTGCTGTGTCTGGCCAGCTCCACACAGGAGCTAAGGGATTATCCTTGCACACTCCATCCTGGAAGAACCGAGTTCATTGATGAATCTGACACAATTTATGGCATGGCAGGAAAAAAAAAAAAAAAA
Source organism: Sturnus vulgaris (assembly GCF_052056855.1). Taxonomy (NCBI): domain Eukaryota; kingdom Metazoa; phylum Chordata; class Aves; order Passeriformes; family Sturnidae; genus Sturnus; species Sturnus vulgaris. Next base: position 7,047,257 of record NW_028276185.1, on the reverse strand, counting down.
AAAAAGGTTAGAATTGATTCCATTCCAAATACTTTACATTTTGCTGTGTGTAATGGAGATAGGAACTACAAGTTTCCTATTCATGCACAATTTGCTGTCTGAGAGCCCACAGTCCTCAAAGTCACAGGGCCTTGCAGAGCTGTGTGTGAGATGACTTTAAAAACAAAAACAACCTTTATGTGCAACACCTGTCTTCAAAACTTTACAATCCAAATCACAACCTGATTCCTACTGGTAACTGGAAAAAACCCCAACCAAATAACAAAACCAAAACTGTGACCCAACAAAACAGGCAAACAAAACAACCACCAAGAAAAAATCAAAACCCATAGAAAAACCCCCACAAATCCAGAAAAATATAAAAATCAGGTGAAGGAGGCAGCGATCAAAGAGCAACAAATGGGCAGAGGAACTACAGAATGGACAGATAATTAGAAAGGACAGGTAATCAGTGGCTATGGCACCAAACTAACCAAGGGAACTGAGATACAGTTCCCACCCTTCTGAAAACAAAATAAACAGAAAATAAATGGTGATGATTGTGAAATGGGACTCTGCATGTTTAGCTTTAATCTATCCATTGTGTGTAAGTTCTGTGTGCTTTGTTAAGTCATATCATCTGGCAAAGGTGTTTTTCTGTCCACAGAAAAACACTGCAGTGGAAGAAGAGGCCAGCTTGGAAAATATTAAAAGCAAGAGCTAAAAATAAAGTTTTTAATATGTTGTTTGGTTGTTTTCTGTTTGTTCATGGGGATTTTGTCTGTCTTTGAAAGCAACCTCTTGGATGTTAATGCAAGTAACAAGTCCTTTTTAAAGGGCAAAACACCTGCCATTTTGTGATGCAAGACAGAAACAGCTTCCCTTGGGCTACAGCTGGAAGGGCTTAAAAATGTGTTCCAGGAACTCGTGATATGACAGAGTCTGATTAACACAGTTTAATGTCATGAAGTGCAAGATGTAAGTTATCAATAAAATACTCAGAGTGTACTCTAACTTTGGGGTCTGTGACTCGCACTGGTGCTGCTTGGGAACTGTTCCTCCTCCCCTCCTTCCTCATCTCCCTCATCTCCTCTTGGAGGCTCACAATTACAGCAAAGACATGAGCCTGCATCGGACCATTGATCATACTCTCCTAATTTCTAAGCTTGTTGGTGACAGAATCCACTGTTTCTCGGCTGCTGTCAGCACTAACCATTGCAATAAAGGTGGTGTATTGAGATGGCCCCAGGTTTGCCAGATTCCACAACATCTGCCCTGTGCACCTGACCTTGTCAGGGTCATTGTCATGCTGTCCATCCCTCCCAAAGAGCACCTCCAGCACTGCCACTTCTCTCAGCTCTTGGATCCCTTCCTCAAGGGTCTTCCAGCACATTCTATGATGGTGCTCCTGCATTCTCTCTCTGTGGACAAACCTCTCTCTCTCACTCATTAAAAGCCACTCCCAGAGGGAAAAGGGCCCTGGCTCCCTTACAAATACCTGGTCCACACCTGAGTCCTGGGTCAAGAGTCCCAAATTCCTTGCCTCAGGACCATCCAGTTGCACACCTGTACCCATAAGGTCCCAGACCCAAAGTAATCAGGTTGTAAAAGCCTCACGGTGCATCATACAATGTCTTTTCACAGATTACCTTGATACAACAGGGACTTGGTGATGATCTCAACCTCTGACTCCCCTGCTGGTTATGAGGACCCTCCTTTCTTATCCTTATTTTCTAGGTGCTTTGTTTAAATCTTAGACTTCTTTGTTTCCACAGGGGTGACTGCTGCTGGCTGTGACTGCCCTTGTGGTACATTTGGAACCTGGACAGATGTAATGTCTGTGGGTTCCACTGCTGCACCATCAGACTCTCCCTCTTTAAGGCAGGGGGAGGGTTTCTCATCAGCTGGGGAAAGGTACTCCTTCAGAATCTGGCTCATCTCTTTCCCCTACCTACTCTGGGTGTTTCATTTCTGAAGTGGGCTGTGGGGCAGGGTCAGGCTCTGCAGCAGCATCCCAATTTCCTGGGGTAGGTATCAGGGTTGTTATCCAAATCAATGTCCCCTGATCTCTGACTGCTAAATAGAACAGGCATATCAGCAACACCAACAACTGTATGATATCATTAGCATTTAGAGTGGATCTGAACTCCTTCAAATCTGGTGGAGAGGACTTAAAAAACTGGGTGATGGGTTGGGAGTACATTTTCCCTGCTGACACTTCTTCACAGTAAGTACCATTATTGAAGTAAACCCCAAAACTACACACTCAGAGTGTGAAAGCTCTGAATCCATGTGATTGTCTTCCAGAGAAAGTTAAAAATCCATTAATTTCTCTGCTGATCAACCCACAGAATGAACTGGATAATGTCCACAATAACCTCAGTGATAAGACCCATGTTCAAAAAAGGGCTTGCAAATGGGAGAGATATAGCAGTGACCACATGGAGCCCAAACCAGGGTAAGCTGGACAGCATGGTGTCACCTACCACAAACCTTAGGTAACTGAAGAGAGCTGTTATTCCTTTTTCACCCTCCTCTCAATGCCCTCAGGCCCAAATCTGTCTTGGTTTGGAAGACAGGTATTTGCCAAAAGAGACAGCAGCCTCTCTTTGAAATGGAGAGTATAAACCCCCACTCCCTTCACTTTACTATAATTTTGAAATCAAGGGGCTCTCAGGCAAAGATATGGGGGGTAGGAATAGCAGTTCTTCACTAATATATCTAACAAGACAAACAAAAACAACAGCTATGAAATTAACAGCCAACAGAACAATAACTCAGTTCTAGTCCTTTTTTGGCCGCAGACACCCTCTCCTTGCCCTGCAGTTACCGGGGCTGTGGGCAGGTCCCGTCCCCGCAGCTGCGGGAGGACCGGGGCAATGGCTGCGGCCTCGTCCCGGGTGGGAGAGGGATGGGCAGAGACTTCTCTGCTCACCGTGTCGGTCACGGTGCCCAGCAGGGTGTCCGGAGCTGGGAGACCGAAAGCGGGAAAGGGAGCAGTGCGGTGTCCCACAGCAGAGAACGCGGCTCCCGGCGCTGGGATGGCGAGGGGGTGGCGGCAGCAGCACCGGCGTCTTTCCTCCGACTCCACGAGCGAGAGAGAGAGAGCGACTCCCAAACCTCTCCTTTACCTGCTGCCTGCACATCGCGGTGTTTCCCCCTCTTCCCTCCCCCTCCCCTCGAGAGAAAACCAGCCGTCTGAGCCAGGGGGTAGCCACAGCTTCTTAGCATAACAATGGGGAAAATTCCACAGAGAGAAAAAGGGGAACACCCAACCTCCAACAAACAGTCATATTCACTTCATAATATTTGTATGTGTTATATAGAAACAAAAGTATTTTGTCCATAGTTTAAAAAAAGAGAAATTTTAGTTCATGAGTTTTCTCCTTTCTTTATTTAGGATTTGACTTTTCTTTTTGTTTTATTTTGGTGTTTTTATATTGTTTCTGTGTGTATTACTATTTTGTCTTTGTTGTTGTTGTTGTTTTTTTCAATTTAGGAGCGAAAATAAAGTATCTCTAAAGTTTTATTCTGGGCATTGAAAGAGTTAATACCTTGCCCAGGCAGCAGAGGGTTTTGTGATTCTTATCAGGTGGGGCAGTCAAGGCCACGCTGGGGGCTGGGTGAGGACTGTAGGGTTTAGTCAGAGGAGCCCTGATGAGTTTCTGGTTTCATGGCTGTTCTCCAGCACCCGCTGCACTCAATTCCAGCCAAGGGCTGGGGGTTCTTCCTCCACCCTGCCCAGCAGGGCACCACCAGAAGACAGGATTGAACACAGAAGATTTTCTGGGGTTGAAAGTCAACAAATCCACTCTCCCTAAGGAGTTCCCAATGTCAGTTTGGGTCCCAATGGACGTTCCTGCCCCAGCATTCATCCAGGTGCCCACAGGGAGACAGGATGATGCAGAGCCCCCCAGCCACGTGTCTTCCCAACACGGATCACCAGGACCACGGATCACCAGGGCTCTGCCCAACGGGGGTCACTGGGGATCATCCAACACCGATCCTGCCATGGGGGATGGAGCTGGAGCACAGCACGAAGCTCTTCCCACACTCGGGGCACTCACAGGGCTTCCCTTAGTGGTGCCTACTTTGGTGTCAGGTCAAGTGAGAGCTCTGTGAGAAGCTCTTCCCACACTCAGGACACTCGTAGGGCCTCTCCCCAGTGTGGATGCGCCGGTGGCTGATGAGGTGGGAGTTGCGTCTGAATCCCTTCCCACAGTCGGGGCAGCGGAAGGGCCTCTCCTCTGTGTGAATCCGCTCATGTAGAAGGAGATTTGAGCTGGTCTGAAACCTCTTCCCACACTGGGGACACTCGTAGGGCCTCTCCCCAGTGTGGATGCGCTGGTGTTGTCTCAGACTGGAACTCCACCCAAAGCTCTTCCCACATTCCAAGCAGGTGTAGGGCCGTTCCCCTGTGTGGATCACCTGGTGCTGCATCAGATGAGAAATAGTCCTGAAGCTCTTCCTGCATTTCCCACACTCATAGGGCCGTTCCCCAGTGTGGATCCTCTGGTGCCGGATCAGGTGGGAGCTCCACCTGAAACCCTTCCCACATTCCGAGCACTTGTGGGGCTTCTCCCCTCCAGGAGGCTTCTCCACCAGCTCTGAGCTCTGCCTGGATCTCCAGCCGCCTTCCTGGCTCAGGGAGGGTCTTTCCTCCTCACAGCTCCCTGGGCTGGGTTTGCAGCTCCTCCTCCTGAGGGATCTCCGGGGCTTTTCCTCGTCCTCCATCTGCCAATGCCTTGGGAATGAAAAATCCTGGTTTGGAGAGAGAACAAGAGAAAACAGCTCCTAGGACTGGGAGTTCCTCCTTTCCAAAGTGCAAATCACGAAGTCACTGTGCATCTTGTGTCTGTAAGAACCTCCAAAACATCAAGATTCAGCACAAAATCTCCAAACATCATGACAAAGATCAAAAACTCTCCAAACATCAAGACTCAGCCAAAACTCACTGCAAAATATAAGGATTCAGGCACAGCAAAAAAAACAAAGAATCAACTTTTAGGCCAAAAAAGCTCAGAAACACCAAAGTTCACCCCTCTGAAAATCGTGGATCCTCCTCTCCGGTCACCTGCTGAATGCGTGTGTGGGGTGGGGGGCAATGCCCTGGGACTGGAGGGACGCTGTAGATACAGGGAGGTTTGGAATCTTGTGCTGCTTCCCGTTTCAACTTCTCCTCCTGTGAACCTGCTCTTCCTCACATTCCTCTCCCTCCTATTCTTCTTCGACCTCCTGCACAATCCCACCTTCTCCTCCCTCGGGCATCGTTTGACCATTTTGTTCTTCAACCCTGCTTCTCCTTCCCTTCTCCTGCTGCCCCCAGGCCCAGCACCCACTGCCGGCTCCCTCTTCCCCCCAAACCCACAGCATCCCAGCGCAGGGGCAGCGATGGAGCTGGGGCAGCTCGGGCTGGGGCAGCGCTGGGCTCTCGGCCGCTCCCGCCCGCACTCGCTCCCCACTGCAGCCGCTGCCGCCACCACAGCGCGGGGGGGCCCGGCCTTGGCGCTCCCCCCCTCCCACCTCCCCAAATTCCCCTGCCGGGGGGCGCTGGGGCCAGGAGACAGACGAGTGACAGATCAGGGGGGCTGGGAAGAGTCGGCAGCCAGAGAGCACTGAAAATCTCAGCAGGGACTACAGTGGCATCTTCGGGGACTAAACACGGCAGGGCACCCGTGGATGGTAGAAAGGGAAAGCCAGGAAGGGCTCCGGGCCAAAGGGATGATGATCCCAAAATATCTCTGAAGGGTCCCTTGGCAGCATGTGGAGGGAGTTTGCACATTCTCCCAGAGGTAATCAAGGACATGGACACCCAGGGGGGCAATAAGGGAAGTCGAGAAGGGATTTAGACAACAGGGGATGGATGGTGTTGGTGTGCTGAGAAGGGATTGGGTGAAGGAGAGCGTGCAGGAATATGGTTCAGGAGAGAAGCAGCAGGAGCAATGTATGTGGAAAGAAAAAGTATGATGGAAGAGAGAAGGAAGAGAAAAATACGGAGGATGGGGATGTTTTTCAGCAGGCTCTCATCCTCAAGACTTGCCAGCTGCTGCAGATCCTTTGTATCCCCGGTTGCCAGGACAGGCACACAAGGAGGTCAGGATTGCAGGGGGTTTCTCTGTGCTGGGCAGCGGCAGGAGCGGGCGCAGAGGGGCGGCACCGGGAGCACGGGCTGGGGGCCTGTGGGGAGCTGCGGGGCCGGGCCGGGGCTGTGGGGCAGCCGGGGCTCAGCGCCGGGCGCTGCCTGAGCCCAGCACCCCCCGGCAATTGCAGGCCCGGCAGTGGCCCCCGGCCCCCAGGAGGCTGCGGGACGCCCCGGCCGCTGCCCGGCCCCGTGGAGCTGCCGGCCCTGCCCGCCGGGGGGGCCGCGTTTGGACACTGCGGCAGGACAGGCACCGGCTCTGGGATACGGGCTGGCCACGGCAGCCACAGCACAAGGAGCAGCAGGACAAAGGAACAGCTGGGAAATGGGCATTGGACGTGCAAGCATCGAGATCAGCTTTTAAGCGTTTTCCTTGGGTCAGTGCAGAAAGGAATGATTTAGCAGAAAGCTCAGCAGCTGTCAGAGGATGAGCACCCCCAGGCACTGAGGGGGCTGCAGGAGGGGCAGAAGAAGCCCCTGGAGCACTTGGTCACAAAGGCACAGCAGGGGAATGCAAGAAGGGATGAGGAAAAGGCCAAGGGGAAGGCAAAGGCCATGGCAGAGTTTCTACAGCCCCTGAGGGATGAACCCCAGGGCCCAAGGGGTCACTGTTTTCCCAGGGAAAATGGAAAAGACATGGACGGTCCTTCTACAGGGATGCACGGAAGCACCAGCCTTATTGGGGCAAGCCTTGCAGAAAATATCACAAGAATTTACCCCATCCCCAGGGATTGGGTTAATGCAGGATGTGGATGACTTGCTCCAATAAGAAGGACAAGAAGTGGTAGAAGAAGCCTCTGTGAATTGGCTGAATGTTCAGGCTAAATAGCATCTTTGATTATTTGAAAAAAAAAGTGCAAATGCTGGAGAAAAAGATTAAATATTTGGGACATACTTTGACTGAAGGTTGTGGTGTATTGACCCAGGGAGGGACCAGGCAACCTCAGAACTAACATTAACCAGCACTAAAATGGAGCTGGGACAACTCTGAGGATTAATAGGCAATTGCAGCACCTGCATTGAGGATTCTCTGTTCCAGCCACAATATTGTATGACTTTTTAACCCCGGAGAGCCTTAATATTATGCTCTGGACATAAGGAAAAGTACAAAACTTGAGAAAATGAAAAAACAAAGTGACTGAACCCCTGCCATGGCTCTACCAGACTCAGAAAAGAAATTGGAATGGGATGTGGATGTTACATAGGGCCATGCCAAAGGAATTTGGAATTCCTGGCTGCAGGAGCAGCATGGGAGGGCACCACTGACCCTGCACTGAAGGCAACGCAGCAGCAGCCAGGGCTCCACATCGGGCCAAGCCCCTGGGCCTGCCCACAGATCTTCTGCTGAAATCCTCTGCCTGGGCACCCTCCTTTGGCATCTCCACACACTGGGGCCAATCCTTGCTGCCACTGCTGGAGCTTCGCTGCTTTCTGTGCCTGCACTGCCACAGCTGCTGGGGAAGACAACGGCACAATTCCACTCTGCCCCTCAGTTACACTCACACACTGGGCTGCCGGGGATTCCATGGTCTGAAAATATACCGAGTGTAATTTTAAAAATCTATTTCTATACTCAGGCTTCATGTGCTTTGCATTGGGGAAACGAATTTGAAAGATTTCTAAGGAATGTTCCTCCACTCAACAGAGAGGAGTTTAACATCTCAATAGACTGGGAATAGCCCAAAAGATACTCACAAAGATAACGACCATTAAGGCCATCAGGAAACATCAAGGAACACCCACCCCAGACACTGCCCCTGGCATAGTTGGAGATGCCTGGTCTGCAAAAGGCTGAGAAGGAAATCCAGGAGTGCGGACTTAATTAATATAGAGGGGAAGAAATCCGGGTCCGATAGGAAATTAAATAGTAACAACTACACAACTTGGAAGCAATGAACATTAAACCAATGGATTTCTACGGGTTCAAACTGTAAAAAGGGAAAATCTAGTAAAACTCACATATCATGGAATGATTTTCTCTGCACACCCGGGCTATTTGTGGATGAAATGATTTCTGCTGCACATCCTGGCCAGAATCAAGCAATTCGTTGATTCTCTAACAGTAGAAATGGCGTTGAAGAGTTTTAGTTCTTCCCGCAGTTTTGGTGACAAGACTACACCATTAGAAGGTTTTTTCTTAATAATCCTACTTTTATAAGATTCATTCCAGGCAGAGTCAGGAGAGCAGCTTTAGAAATGCAAATTAACTCTGCTGAAGAAATGTATGGACAATTTACCAAACTATTCTTGCCTGGGGGAGGAATTTTGCAGATTTCCTCTGTCCCCCACTCCAAGCTCTGCCTGCCTGCACAGATGGAATTTGCACAACTAAACGCAGAGCCCAGAGTGAGGATATCTGACTGCAACAGAAATTGGTTAAGCTGCAAAGGGAAACAGCAAACGCAGTATGCTGGGAAATCTTAATGAAAACAGCGGGGGTTGGGGAAATCAACCCTCTCCTCACTCCAACATGTGCTGTCACTGTCCAGGTTATATAGGGTGTATTGGAGCACTGGGGTGTTTTTTCAATGGCATAATTAGATTACACAATGGCCTCAAAATAATACTCAGCCAGACAGCTCCAGCTCCTCACCTTCTTCCCGACCAATCCACTCAGATGAGGAATGCAACATTTCCCCATGGGATGGAATCAGATGATCTATTAACAAAAAGCGAAGGAGTTTGTGGAAAATTAAATGACTCAAACTGCTGCTTGCAAACAGATCACAAAGGAAAAGTGGTGAAACAGGTAACAAAGGAAGTGAGAAAATAGCTCATATTCCGGTCCAAATGTGAAAAGGATGGGAATGGGACACGTTTTCGTGGTTCCCTGGCAGACCATGGCTTAAACGAATGCTGCTCCTCCTCTGACGTGCTGCAGAAACTCTCAGCTTTTTACCATGCACGACACCTTGCGCCAAAGAGGACACAGGAAAAGAGATTGAGTCAATGGAAATTAAAAGTTTGTAAAGGCAATTCTTGAGAAAACAAGAAAAGGAAGGATTGCAAGCAGTAAGATTAATATCGTAGTAGGAGTGCATATTAACGAGGACATGCAGTAGGCGGATCGGGAACCTTCCAAGTACCTCAGCCAGAGGGGAAAGGGAGGGAGATGCAGACGGGAAAATGAGGATAAAAAGGAGGCTGCGCTTTAGAGACCGCATGGCAAATGCCGCATGGCGTCTCCCTTTGTTCATCAATAAAGTCACTTTTACAGGACTCCTCTGTCTCCTGAGGGCACACAAACCTCTGGCCACGGGAATTTTCCCGCACAGCCCCGGGCACAGGGCAGACACCTCTGTGCCACCCACAGCAACCGGGACGAGCCAGCGCTGCTCCGGCACCGGCTCCTGCCGAGGCCCCAGCGGGAAGGAGACCGCGGGCAGCCGCTCCCGCAGCGCCCTCAGCCCAGCGCCAACACGGGCCGGCACCGGCACAACCAACCCGCCAGAGCCCCCTGCCGCCCCCGAGGCCCGCAGCGAGCCCCGAGCCCCCGCACAACCGAGCGCGGCTCCCACCTGCGCCGGGGCCGCCTCCGAGCTCCGCCGCCGCCTCCCCGGGCTCCGGCCGCTGCCGCCGCTGCCGGGCCCGCACAGACGCTGCCACAGTGGCGCCTTTGCTGCTCTGCCCAATCAGCGCGCCAGAACCAGGAGTGACATTGGCACAATCAGCCAATGGCAGCGAGGGCCGGGCTCTGCACACGGCCCAGCCTCGGCCCGCGCTCTCAGGGCCCCCCGGGCTGTGCGAGGGCAAAGGCGGAGATGAGGAACAGCCCTGGAACGGGCCCGGGCCCGAGCCGCCATTGGCCTGGAAACACAAACAAAGTTCTCCGCAGCTCCCGGCACGCCTTTCCCAGCCCTGCGTGTTCGCTGCCTCCGGCTCAGCGGGAAGCCCTGGAGCCTCACTTCTCCTATCCCTAATTAGGAGCATCAGTGCATGGCTTTGATTTCCCCCACAAAAAGGAAAAACTGTCCCAAATTCATGGGGACGAGTGGGGGAGGGGAAAGATTTCTGGTAGAAAACTCGAAAAACTCAGAGCAGTGTAATGAGAATAAATGAAGACCCTTTAAACCAGCTTTCCGCCACCCATCCCTCCTTCCAGCTGCACCTCCTACCCCGGCAGTGCAGAAACGACTCTCACTTTTTAAAATTTTTAATGGTTTATGAAACCTTAACAAAATATAATACAGGTCTTATGACAAACGACTCTGTTGTTTTGGGGGTTTTTTAAAGTCTCATAGGTTTATTAAACTTTAGCATAAAAATACGCCAAAAGACTGAATAAGGAGAAAAATCAGCGCTGGGAGCACAAGACTAAAGCAGCAGACCCGGGTGTGATTTGGGGTCCCGGGGGGGGCCCCGGGCCGCCCCCGCCCCCCCCGATCTCGGCCAACGGGTGCGAGCGGCGCGGCCCCGCTGCTGAGCACTGACCCCGCCCCGGGGGCCGCCGGGACCCCCCCGAAAAAACCCGCACCTGCACCACCCCTTCAGTCCCTCCAACCTTCCCAGTCCTGGGGGAAAAGGGGGAAAGGGGAGGACCTGGGGCGGGATCACCCGGAGACCCCCGGGGCGAGGAGTAGGAGGAGGGGGATTGGGCTCGAGCTGGGTGGGGGGTCCCGCGCGAGGATTTCGGGGGGGGTTCGCTCAAGGAATTTTGGGGGTCCTCGTGCGACTGATACTCCTGCAAAGGGCTCCTCTCGTGCCACCGTCTCCTCATGTCATCCAGACCAGTTTGGGGAGCTTTTTCTGTCACCCAGAGGATTCTGGGGGCTCCTCGTGTCACTGAGAGCCCCGCCAGTGTCACCAAGAGCTCCTCGAGTGCCACCAGGAGGAACGAGGGGTCTTCTCGTATTACCGAGAGCCCTGCGAGTGACACTGAGAACCCTGTGTCACCAAGAGCCCCTCAAGTACCCCCAGCTCCTTGTGCCACCAGGAGCCCCTGGAGTGCCACCAGCTCCTCGTATCACCGAGAGCCCCTCGTGCCACCAGGACCTCGTGCCAGAGAATTTGGGGAGAGTCTCTGTGCCACCCGGAGCCCCTGAGTGTCACCAGCCCCGTGCCAGGGTCCCCAGTGTCACCGGAGTCTCTCTCTGTGTCACACACCAGGAACCGACCCCCCCTCCGAGCACCAGGACCCCCGAATTTAACCGTCCTCATGCACCGGGACCCCCTCAGGACCCTCGAGTTTCCTCTCTCCCCTCCTCGTGCACCGGCATCACCGGACCGCCCCCCCTTTCCCGAGGAATCGCCGGAGACCCCCTCCATCAATCACCGGGCACCGGGACCACCAGAGGACCTCCCCCATCAATCAGCACCGTCACCGTGCACCGGGACTCCCCCCCCCATCGAGCAGTGACACCCCCTCATCGTGCACCGGGACCGCCGGACCCCCCTCAAACATCGCCAGCCTCGGGCACCGAGATCACCGGAGACCCCTCCATGAGTCACCGGGACCCCCCCGTCATGCACCAGGACCAGCGGAGACCCCCCCAGGAATCACCGGACACCCCCTCACGAATCACCGGGCACCGGGACGCCCCCTCGGGCACCGGGACTGGACCCCCCCCTCGTGTACCGACCACCCTCCGGTGCACAGGGCCCGGACCCCCCTTTGTGCCCCCCCTGCCCATCCCGGGGATTCCGCCCCTCCCCTTTGACTTCCCCCGGGAACAGGAGCGGGAATGGGGGGGGCCGTGCGCTGGGGGGGCACCGGGGTGTCCCCAGCACCGGGGGGAGTCCCTTGGGGCTCGCTCCTTTCCCACCCCCTCCGGTTATCACCAGGGACACCCCCAATTTACCGGGGCTCCCCCTATTCACTGCCCCCCCATTCAATCCCCCCAAAGCGCTGGGACTCCCCCGGATACTTGGGACCACCCCAGGGCGGCAGGACCCCCTCTCACTCACCGCCCCTCCCCCATCCATGGGACCCCCCCCGTCACCAGGACCCCAAAATCCATGGGACTCCCCCCACACTCATCAAGACTCCCCCCAAATCCATGGGACCCCTCCCTCCCCCCCACTCACCACCCCCTTCTCAGCACTCCCCGGGCCCTCCCCATTGATCGAACGCCCCCATGGCCCCCCCAGCCCCTCGCCCTCGCATTGGGCTCCCCCGGGGCCGAGGCAGAGCCCTCCCTGAGGGACACCCCTGTGATAAATGTGATTCGTGCTAATTAAGTTGTAACTATATTAACAAAATTGTATTTAGATCAATAGAAGACAATTGTTACAGAGTGAGAAGGGGGAGATGGGTGAGACAGGATAAAAGACATCTTACAGAGGTTGGGAGTCGAAGAAGGAGGTTAGAAGAAAGTCAGATAAGAATAGTCGAAGGACGAAGGTCTGATAAGCGGCATCTAGAAATACAGCTTCAACCTTGAAGCTGTCAAAAATGGAATGATCACAAGCATGGGACTTAATTAAAGTCATGTTATGGAAAACATCTGCTCAGTCACACAGGGCGCCTGCGCTACCTGCAGGTCACACCTCGGTCACTGATGATGATGAGGGGCCTTCACCGGAAATAAGACCCTTAAAAGGATAAGAGACCCCCTAAGCCATTAGTAGAGCATGCGCCGTGCAGTATAGTTACGTAGATTTTAGGAATAGAAACTAGGAGGAGCTTTCTAGAAACTTCTGTAGCCTACAGTATATAAGTGGGATTGTTAGCCTGGATGCTTTGATACGTGAGGAATGGGAGCCACTCCCCGTATCCCCGGTCGGAGGGGGCCCCTCCCCGGTCGGTTTTGCTTATGCTTTATACGAACCTCAATTATACTAAATTACTTACTGCCAAATTTTGTATATTCTTAAATATATGCACTTTGATTGTTTCATCTCCAATACTTTAATTGTCATCTCCAATACTTTGATTGTATTCATTTTGTTACTATTAAAAACTTACTATTAAATTTAATCTTGTTGCTTGATAAATTGAGAAAAATAGAACATCATTCATAACACCCCTCATCCCCGGCCTGCAGCCGCCCATGGAGCCGCTGACCACAACTCCCTGCCTGCGTCCATCCGGCCAATTCCTCTGGCCCCGCACAGCCCAGCCTGCAAAGCCAGGCCTGGCACTGTGGGGCTCGGGGGGTCTGTCCTGGGCCACTGGGCCTCACAGGGCTCTGGGCACAGCAGCGGTGTCACACACTGAAATGTTATGGGGAATGGCTTAAACGCTGCCAGGAAGGAGATTTGCACATTATGGCTAAACTGAATAAAGAGGCTGAGACCACCCCAGCCCAGCCCTCCTTCACCTGACTGCAGCTTTGGCCTGGGACTTGAGCGGCCTGACAGCACCTGAGGTACCATCAAGGTGACACCATTGATCAATTGCCTCTGGTCTAGGGACAAGGACACGAGACTGGGGCAGGAGAATGTATCCAAAGCAAGGCAAAGCCAGCAGCTGTCCTGAAAATCAGCTTGGGCCAGGCTGGGGCTGGGGGAGGCCGTAGCCCACAGGCTCATCTGCTGAGGCCACGTTTGCACACACTGCCCACAGCCAGCCAGGGAGGAGGAGAGTTCTGGGGCTGTGGGGGAACCTCTGCCCACAGGCACTGAACACCCATCCTCCCTCACACAAACTGGCTCTGCTGGAAAATCCCCAGCCCGGGAAGGCCACATCCACGGCACATTGCCGTGAGGGGCAGCTGAGGAGGTGCCAGAATCCATCCAAGAGCCCCAAAGCGCTGCCCAGACTCACTGCTGAGGCCTTGCAGCAGAGCACTGCTCCTGATGCAAAGGGATGCAGCAGAGCCAGAGGCTGCTGCCAGAGCCTGTGTCAGACTTGTCCCTGCCAGGGGAGGAACCTGGGCCTTCCCACCTGCCCCCAGTGTGTATGGACCCCCTGAACTCCGTGTTTGTGGGGGACCCTGAGCACCAAGAAGACAGAGATGTAGAGCATCCACAGGAAGCCATTGGGATCCACAGAGTGGTGAGGTTTTCTACTTAATCTGTCTCTGTCACTCTCTTTCTCTCCTCCTGCCTCTATTCAATTTCTATTTTTCTCTCTGTGTCATTCTCTCTGCCTCTCCTTTACTCTTCATTAAACCCACACTATTGACTTTGGCACATGGTCTCATTTGTGATAGAAACAGATTCTGCCCCCACTTGCCTTGATGGAATCAATGTGCACTGTGAGCCAGGGTTGACCAAGGCCTCATATTTTCCCTAGCCTCTACCTGGCTAGAGGCAGGGCCCCTCTAAGCCTGGTTATTCTTCTTTCCTGAGCTATGTCTTGGAAGTTCCTTCAAGGGGATTGAACGTGTCATCATCATCATCATCATCATCATACCTGGCAGTTTGGCTACGGGCAACTGGAGCTGCTTCCCTTTTGGTGAAGTTTGGTGAAGTTCCACCTTTTTTGGTGGAACTCCCTCTCTGCATCTCACTGTCCTGCAATTCAAGCACCCATTTTACCAGAGCAACAGTAGATTTTCCATCCCACTTCTTCATGTTTTCTCCAGAATCACGCAGCAAAGACCACAGCTCAGCTCGTGAGAAGGGTCTTCTCTCCCCATCTGGGGAATGTTTACGTTTGGAGCCTGAACTTTTGATCTGTACAGGCAAGATTTGGAGAAATCCCTCTTTCATCTCCTCCCTGAGTTTCTTGTGGTTCTCCTCCATCTTATCTTCTAATTTCTGCAGACGTGTTTCCACAGCTGAGATTCTGGCATGTGTTGGGCCATGCACAGCATCTGCATATGCTCGGAGCTTCTTCTCCATATCGAGCACGGTCTCCTCCCTTTCCTCCAGCTTCATTATTGCTAAAGCAGAAGCGTATTCTTGTGGCCCAAGTCGTACAAGTTTTTGCCACATCACAGATGTACATGGTACCAAGTCTGAATTCTTAGTTGTTAGGTCATCTGAAAAAACAATCTCTGCCACTGCCATTTCTCTCAAGCGTTGAACCCCTTGTTCTATGGTCTCCCACTGGGTTTGCTGCATACAGAGATCATCTGCACACAGGTATCTTTATGCCACACTTCCCAGGACCTGTGCCCAGAGACTCTGAGGATTAGCCCCCCTCACCATTCCTTGGTCAATAACGGGATCATGTGACAGGGATCCCAAATGCCTGGCTTCAGTGCCATCCAGAATTGTGGCCTCGCCTGCAGCATCCCAAAGACGGACCAGCCAGCTAATTATAGATTCATCAGGTCATCAGGTGTGATCCTTTCTCAGGCCACGAAGGTCTTTCAGGGATAAGGACTCAATATTGGCCTCTGATCCTGTCTCAGTTGCTCTGACTTCTGATTTTGTACCAGGAGCTCACTTTGAGGATCCTTCCCCTGGATCATCATCACCCACTGGCTGATCAGTTTTGCTGCTGTGCTTCCTCCCCACAGCAACTGCCAGTGGCTTAGGCTCACTGTCTGGTTTAGCTACAGCCTGAGTGACTGGGGTATTGGCTGATTTATCTCCCTGCCCCCCTGCCTCTCTCTGCTGCCCTACAGTATCTAGCAGTGTGCAATAAGCATATGCCAGGGCCCAGCTTACTGCAATGATCTTTTTCTCATTAGAATCATCATGGCACTTCTCTTCCAGATATTTCCCCCCCTCATCTGGGTTCTGAATTTGTTCACGTGCAAATTACCAGGCTGGGGGATCAGAAAATTTATTCAGGGTTCTGCCCATTCTCTCCCATTCCCCATCCCACTCAGAATTTTCCATTCCTGGGCCTACTCCTGGGCCAGGGGTCCCATCAGCTCCTCTGGACACCTCAGCCCTCATTCTAGAGAGGCTGCAGACTGTGTAGAGGAAGCTTACCAGATGAAATACCAGGACAGTGGTATCCTTGACATTCAGGGGAAACTGAACATTCTCAAAAAATGACTTAACAGATTCAAAGGAGAAGAAGGAAAGGCCAAAAAGCTTCATCCCGTGCTCCTCCTCTAACAAACCGGGTGCAATTACTAATGAACTCCCAAAACATGCTATTGGAACTGGGATGCAGGGTAGATTGAAGAAACCATAAACCACAAATACCTGGAACAAACTCCAGTAGCTTTATAAACTTTCTATAAATCATTATCACCAAGCCCAGAAAAATAGCTATTCTAATTCCTCTACTGAAAAAAACTGCATCTTAGGGACACTACTGGAACCATCTCCAGATAAGAAAATAAGCCCAGAGACCAGAAAGGTAATAAAACCTCAGAAAAGCCTAGGGACCCGAGACAGATAAAGGCATCCACCCCGACAGACATTATGACTTCAAACAACATGGTTACTGACTGCTTTACCCCAATAGAGAGTAAGTACAACCAAAATGCAATCAGAACAGGTTTTCTTTTCCACTTTCTTGCAACACGTTGGGCGCCAAAGAAGTATTTGTCCTGGTTTAGGGCAAACTTGGGAGGAAACCTCTGAATGGGGTCCCTCTGGGAAAGAGATTCAAGCCGTCCCTCCCCCAGCTGGCTCGGGAATAAATACTCCCTCGGAGAGAAGTAGAAAAGGAAAAAACTGTTTATTCAACAGGCAATACACCTCCCAGCACAAAAATGAACAAAACCAAACAGCAAAACCCCTCGCTGTTCCCAAGAGATGACAGATTTAGAAGAGTTCTTTCCCTGGGCTGCCCGGCTCACTCAGTCTGTTCTCAGTCCCTCCTGTGCTGGGAAATGCCACGGCCCAGGCCAGGCCTGGTGGGCCACAGGTGTGAGCTCCCGGTGCTCCCCTGGATTTTCAGTCCAGAGCAGGTTCAATCAATTCCAGGAAAAAGGAAATAAAAAACAAACCCCACAGTCTAAGGAACTTCTCTGCCTCAGCTAGCCATAAAAATTAACCAAAAGCAAAAAAAAGAGAGCTCTCTCTCCCTGTCCACTGCAGACAGACTGTGAGCAGGAATGTGGGGGAGCCTGTGCAGTCTCTGATAACAAACTCTGCATTTCTTCTTTCCCCCCCTTCATTCCTGGAACCAGTCTTAAAACTGCAGAATTCAATATCCAACACCAACAGAACAGACGATTTGGAGATACGAGTATCATACAGTCTCCCCAAGACAGCTGTCTATGAGGTTCTGGGGGTCCCCTTGTCCTGAATGCCCTGGATCCTGCATATATTTGGTGGTCCCTCCTCTGCAGGGTGTCCACCTGCTCCAGGCTTCCCGGGAATCTCAGGGGTCCCCCTCTTTGGTCTCCCCACTTTGGGATTCTGGGGTTCCCCCTTCTCTGGGCTGCTGAGGGTGCCATGGGTGCCCCTCTCTGGGTGGCACTAAGGGATGCCGAGCGTTCTGGGCTCCCAGGGGCGCCTCCTCCCCTGACTCCCTGCTCCGGCCTGCCAGGGCTCACAGGGGTCCCCCCCTTTCTGGCCCCACGTTGGTGTCCCAGGGGTTCCCCGTCTCCAGGCTCATCCCTTCTCCAGGCTCCCCTCACTCCCGGCTCTCGGGGTCCCCCCTCTCCAGGCCCCCATTTCAGGCTCCGGCACTCCCGGGGCTCTCCCCTTTTCGCTTTCCCCTCCTCAAGGCTGCTCCCCTCGCCCTGCCAGTCCCAGCGATCGCCACGGGGCTCCGGGGACCTCCATCCCCCACCCACCGCCGGGGCTCTGTCTGCAGCCGCCACCCAGACATCCCCAAAAAACCACCCGGGGACCCCACAGGATCCCCCAAAAGGGGATTTCGGGACAGCTTTGGAGCCCTGCGAGATGCAAACATCGCTCCGCCTGCCGCCTCCCGAAATACACAAACAGGGAGACCCAAAGATACTTCGGGTGAGCTCCGAATATTCCTCACCCTTTCAAAAACCCCTGCCAGGACCGCCCAAGATATTGGGGGCGAGGTCCCCCTCCCGGGTCACCTATGTCAGGAAAATTAATCCACAAACACCAGAGGTTTATGTCCAAAAAGGAGAGAGAGGAGTCCTTTTTGCTTTATTCGAATAAAGGGAGAGGCCATGGGACATTCCCCTGGGATCTCTCCAATTTTTGGAGGACGCAGCCTCCTTTTTATCCTATTTTCCCGGCCGCATTTCCCTCTCTCTTTCCCCATTGGCTGAGGTACTTGAGAGGCACAGACTTCCCGGAACGCCTGATACCTGAAATTCCCCTCTAATGTATAACCCTCCCTTTTCATTTTTAATTCTTATAGAATTCATAGTTTCCCCCCCGCTGCTTCTTTCATCTTTCGATATCCAATTTCATTTATCAGCAGCCCTACAGTTTGTTTGTAAAGGCAAATATCTCTTTCCATTCATCAATCAGTGGAATCCATCCCATTGTTTCTTTTATCTCTCAGTGCTAGCCTTATCTACAGGCAGATCCACAGCTCATTTGTAAAGACAAATTCAACATTCCTCTCAATCCCTTCTCTTTTATTTGTTTAATAATTGTCTTTGCAAACTTTAGCTATCATTGACTTAATTTCTTGTTCCTGAGCTCTTTTTGGTTTTGTAATTACTTGGAGTGACATCAATTTCTGTCCTTTTGTAAATATTTCTGGATCAGTAGGCGTGGCTCTTACCTGCATCCCTTCGATCACATGTTGAATAAGTTGTACTAAGCAAGGGATCATGCATAGTAAAAAGACTAGAGTTGCTACAGCACATAAGAGGAAAAAAGTAATTGTTTAACCTATAGTCCACCAGGTACCCAAGAAAACATGTCCCATTCCCATCCTTTTCATGTTCGGACTGGTACATGAGCTAATTTTTTATTCATTTTGCTATTTGTTTCACTACTTTTTTTTTTTTTAATTGTCGTCTACTTGTCTATTTAGACAATAAGTGCCTTTTTCAGAAGAATGAAACCGCCATGGACTTCCTTCTTCATCTTAAATCCTGTTCCATTACAGACTTTACTCAGGGTGCTAATCTACTGTTGATGTTCAACTGGGCTGGCCACCCATGGCCCGTTTTCAGATCCCCCTGGCCCTCCACAGACCCAACAATTGCTAAGGTTAAAGGTTTTTGCTACTTCTTCTCCTAAGGTCAAAAAAATATTTTCCCATTCTTGGCCCCAACCTAACTGATAATATAAAGGGAACATTATTAAGAGAAACATTCTGATTGTGTAATCTAATTTCCTAATTTAATTTTTACTTTCACGTTGTCTTTCACACCACCTGTGGCGAGTGAAGGCACAGAAACAGCTCAACATAAAGAAAACAATGACAGCAAGGGTTGGCCCCCAGTGCCTGGAGATCTGAGAGGAGGGATGCCCACACAGACTATTTCAGCAGGCACTCTGTGGGTGGGCACACGAGGCTTCCCCCGATGTCGACGCCCTGGCTGCTGCTCCAGTCCCCTCCTGCCGAGTGTCAGTCGCGGCTTCCCGTCCTTCTCCTCCAGCTGAGATGTCCAAATCTCTGGGGCTGCAGAGACCTTGGCCCGAGTGTGATGGGTCCAGCCGTGTTCAGCTGTCTTGACGGCTGTGTCTGTGCTCAGCAACACCTGGAAAGGTCCACGCCACTTGGCCACCAGTGGTGCTTCTTCCCACTCCTTAACCAGGACCCAGTGTCCCGGTTGGATGTTGTGAACAGCAAAGTCCAAAGGCAGGGTCTGTGCCAGCTGAGCTTCCTGTCGAAGAGATTTCACAAGAGACAGTATCCAGCCACATATTGTTTCAAATACACATCACTTATCTCTATCCCCCCACTAGGCTGAGAATTACAAGGGTAAGGAATTCCAAACATCAATTCAAAGGGAGATAACTGAATATCTCCCCTGGGTCTGGCTCTTATTCTTGCTAAAGCCAGGGGCAGGAGCCGCACCCATGGCATTTTAATTTCTGTCACCAACTTCAGGAGATTTTTTTTATTTTTCCATTCATCCTCTCAACCTGGCCCGAACTTTGTGGATGCCAGGGGGTATGGAGGTTCCACCGTATTCCTAAAGCAGTCATAACTCCTTGAAGAATTTTTCCTGTAAAATGAGTTCCCCTATCTGAATCTATTGCTTCCACCATCCCATATCTTGGAATTATTTGTTCCAAAAATATTTTAACAACTGATCCTGTAGTTGCTGACACAGTTGGAAATGCTTCTGGCCACCCGGTTAATTGACATACTATTACCAGAAGATATTTAAATCTTGCCACTCGAGACATTTCAGTAAAATTTACCTGGCATCTCTGGAAGGGACGTACTGCCCAACGCCTCCCTCTCCTGGCCAGTTTCTTTGTAACTTTGTTGTTGGTTTTAGCACAAGTTAAACAACCTTCAATAGCTCGCTTTGCCAGGCTAAAGAGACCAACAGCAGCGTTCATTTCGAGGAAGGCTTCTGCCAGTCCTCGGGAGCCCCAATGACTCCCTTCATGAAGCTGTTTTAACAATTGTAAGGCTAGAGCTTTTGGTATCCACTGCTTACCATCCCTTGTAAACCAATTATTTTCTCTTTCCTCTGCCCCACTCTTTCTAATTATCTCAAGTTCCTCTGGTGGAAAAGAGAGTTTCTCTGGCAGCGGTGCAGTTACTGGGAGCAAAGGCAGGATCTTAGAGACTTCTGGCAACAATGCAGCTTCTTCATCAGCCAGTCGGTTTCCTATTGCCTCCTCCGACCATCCTGCCTGATGCCCCTTAATGTGGATTATCGCCACCCTTTTTGGTAAATTCACTGCCTCCAATAGGCGAGAGATTAAGTTCTCGTGAGCTAATGTCTTTCCTCTGCAGCTTAATAAACCTCTTTCTTCCCATAGTTTTCCAAATGCATGTATCACCCCATATGCATATTTAGAATCAGTAAAGATATTTACTGTCTTGTCCTGGTATAATTCACAGGCTCTCACAAGCCCGTACAGCTCTGCTGTCTGAGCTGACCAGGTGTGTGGTAACCTCCCCCCTTCCTTTAATTGCTTCCCATTCACGATAGAGTATCCTGTAAATCGTTTCCCTTCTACCACCTTTGAGGACCCATCAATGAACACATTCTCTCCCTCAGGCCAGGGAATATCCCGTAAATCCTCCCTAGCCCGTGTCTGGAGGTCTCTAACCTGGATACCATCATGGATTTCTTCCTGGCCCCCCTTTTCTCCAGGGCCATTTAAATAAGAGGCTGGATTAAAAATTTCCCCACCTTTAAATTCTAAATCCTCCTGTTCCATTAAACAAGATTCCTACTGTAATAATCGAGCACTCGTCATCCACTTAGAGGCTCTCTCAGTTAACAAAGCTTTAATCTGATGTGGGACTTTAACAATGAGATGCCCTCCCCTTGTCAGCTTTCGGGCCTCAGCCACCATCAGAGCTGTGGCTGCACAGTTCTGCAGACAATGGGGCCGCCTCTGGCCACCGGGTCTAACAACTTAGAAAAACAGGCAACAGGCCTCCGTGTTCCCCCATGCTCTTGCACCAAAATTCCTTTAGCATGACCCTGTTTGACATCCACATATAGCTGAAATTTTTTTTTTCTGCATCTAGAAGAGCTAAGACTGGGGTCTTAACCAATTTGTCCCTGGGGCTGCCCATACTTCCTAATTTATTTCAGCATAAGCCTTCTCAGACATTTTACACAAAGATATCACAGTTTCAGACTCCGTGTCACTTTTTTACAATGCTAATTTACATTCCCATTCTAGCCATCAAATCTCTTCCCAGTAAATTACAATCACAATTAGGAACAAACAAGAATTCATGCAGTTCAAATCTGTCCCCCACATCTATTAACAGCGGTTGAATAAAATGCACTCGCTCATCCTTCCTGCTTACTCCTTGAATAACCAAGGATCTTTTTGACAATTTCCCCCTCTTAGGTATAAAATTTAAGGTGGACCGAGAGGCCCCCCCGTGTCTACCAAAAAACACACCTCCTCTCGATCCAGACCCACCTTAAAAGTTATCAAGGGCTCCTGAGTGGTGGATCCTTGGTATAATAGGAGCCCCTGACACCCCTAACAATCCATTTCCATTATTCTCTGGACTTCCTCCTCCTGAGGGTCCAGTTGTTTCTGCGGACACTCGTTTTTCCAATGCCCTTCTGCCCTGCAGAGAGCACACTGGTTCTTCCCCAGCCGCTGTTTGGGTCGGCTGTCCCCTGCCGAGGAGGGAATCCCTCTGCCACTTCCTTGTGGCCGACCCCGTCCCCTCTGTCCCTGGGGACCCCTTGGACCCTGTGGTTTATTCCTCCGGGGCTGCACAAACTCTGCCATCATCCTTGCTTTAGCTTCTGCCTTTTCCTCATCCCTTCTTACACATATCTGCTGTGTTTTTCTAACCAATTCCTCTAGAGGCTTATTTTGCCACTCTTCATCTTTCTGTACTCCTTTCCTTATATCAGGCCAGGCTTTAGTAACAAATTGTACTTTAAGCAATGTGTTGAAGGCTGGCCCTTCAGGATCCATCCCCCCGTGCTTCCTCAAGGCATCCCTAATCCTCTCCAACCAATGAGGGCTTTCCTGTTTCTCCTGTTCTAACGACAGAGCCTTAGCTATGTTGTTCGTTCTGGGAGCCGCTGACTTGATTGCCCTGATCAAATAAGCACGGCAATCACGGTGAGCCAGACTGGCCTGGTTATTTGGGTCCCACTGGGGGTCTGCCTGGGGGATGGCATCACCCACCGTAGGTGCATTGGGTCCAGCCCCCCCTGCTGCTTGTGGGTGTTCATCCTCCCACAGCTGCCGAGCTTTCTGCAAAATCATTCGTTTCTCTGATGACCCAAACAAAATTCCTAAAAGAAAATCCCAATCCTTCCATGTGTAATCCGCATTTCCCAAATATTCCTCTATCTTTTCCCCCACCCCTATGGGATCATCCAAATATGGGGGTAATTATTTTTTCAACCCTCTTATATCCTGGGTAGTAAGTGGTACAATTACAAACCCAAATCCTCCCCCTTGACCCCCCAAAGGAACTTGACAGAGTGGCATCTGGTGTACCCCTGTCTCTTGGGGGGCTTCTGATGCCCTAAACTGAGTTCCTCTTCTAGTTCTGGGGGGTGATACAACATGCTGCTCCCCTCCCCCTACACCATTGTTATAAATGAGAGACAAAAGTCTCGATATTCAGCAAAATTTAGATTGCTTTATTTGATATAGAAAGAGCAAGCAGCGCTGGGGAACGTGAGGGGTCACCGCCCACTCCACGCTCCACCCAACCTTGGTTTGCAGCCTCTTCTTATACTGTGGGTTCTCATTGTAATCAATACTTTTGGGTGTGTTTTTTTGGTTTGTTTTTTTGGGGTTTTTTTTTTTTTTTGTTTGTTTGTTTGTCAGAAGGCATCTTTTAGATCTATTACACTATACCAAGTGTAGTCAGGGGACAAATCCTTTAAGAGAGTGTAAGGGTTTGCTACTACAGGAAATTTGGTAACAGTTCGCTGATTTATAGCTCTCAAATCCTGTACCAATCTGTAATTCCCGTCTGTCTTTCTGACAGGCAGAATAGGAGTATTATGTGGGGACATACATGGTTCCAAAGCCCCCTGTTGCAAAAGGTTTTCTATGAGAGGCTTAAGGCCCCGTCTCCCTCCCAGAGATATTGGATATTGATGAACTCGGATAGGTAAATCGGGATCAGTGATTTTCACTTTGATAGGTTTCATTTTTAACTTCCCTATTTCTCCAGGGGTGTACCACACCTCAGGACATATTTGCTCCTCATCCTTTTGAGTTAAAGCAAAAATTTTAAGCTGCCCTTGGGATACTTCAATTTTCAAATCCAATGCTATTGTTAAATCCCTCCCCAATAAATTATTTTCTGCCTCTGGCAGTAACAGCAGATCCTTTAATTCAATTTTGTTTCGGGTCTCAATTTGCACATTTTTAATAATAGGGACCTCAACTTTTGCTCCAGCCACGAGTGCCGTTTCTCTACTCGGTTTACAGCCTTTTGGTAGGTGTTTAATTGTGGATTTTTCGGCTCCTGTATCTACTAAAAATTCCACCTCATCTCCCTGGGGACCGATCCTTAATTTTATCAAGGGCTCTTTAGATGGTATGGTCCTCAGTACATACAGCCCCGACACTCCTATTCATCTTCCTGGAACATTTTTTCATCCCGTATCCGTTCTTTACAATTTTTCTTTATATGACCTTTCTTGTTGCAGTAAAAGCAGGTTCGCCTTGGTGAATTATTTCCTGCTTCATTTCCTTGTTTCGGTGGGGGTTTTTGTGGTTTCCGTCCCCCTTTCTGCTGTGTTTCTTTCTGTGTTTCACGAACTGCAGCTATAAAGATTTTAGCTTTTGCTTTTTGCTTCTCTTAGCAATTCTTGTAACCCCCGATCTTGCCAATCATCTAACTTTTAAAATTTCTTTCTAATATCTCCCCATGATCCCCCATGATTGAGCAACAAATTGGGTTTTCAGGAGTGCCTGACCCACTTGTGTGTCAGGGTCTATCCCGGAGTACATTTGGAGATTTTTCCTCAGCCGCTCCAACCATTCATTCGGGGATTCGTCCTTTTTTTCTTGTTCACTAAAGGCTTTATTAATATTTTGTCCTTTAGGAACTGATTCTCAGATACCTTTAACGAGTATCCATCTTAAGTCCATCATATTCTGGCGATGGACATCATTCTGATTATCCCAGTTAGGATTATTTAATGGCCATTTCTGGTCTCCCCTAGGTCCAATCTGATGCTCCCGGTCCCATACCCTCATTCCAGCCTGTCTGATCATTTCCCGTTCCTCCGTGGTGAATAGGATACTTAATATAGATTGTAATTCCATCCAAGTATACATACTTGGTCCGAGGAATTGATCTAGTCTCTCTGATACCCCTATAGGATCTTCTAATAGTTTTCCCATTTCTTTTTTAAAGATCCTCACTTCCCCTGTGTTGAAGGGAACATTTACAAATCCAATTAATCCAGCCTGTTGTCCTGCTAATGGCACTTCCCTCAGGGGGTAAAGGCAGGCCTTTGTGTCGTTATCTCCCTCCTCTCTGGTGATACCATCTCTCCTGGTATTCCTTTGACTGGAGCGAGTTCTTAGAGCTATGGGAGTACCAGGAGGAGAAGTGGGTGCGTGGGGGGGTCTCCTGTATTTTCTGTATTATACGGAGGTGGGAGATTATCGAGGGGTTCCCAGGTAACCTTTTTTTTATCCTCATCCTCTTTTTCTTTTAGAGTATATATCAAGGATGGCTTGGACTGTTTTGCCCACAGGGCAGCATAATCAAATTCCTCTCTGTTAAATGGTTCTTTATGAGCCACATATGTGTTTAATGCCCGACAAATCCAACCCTCAAATGATCCGAACATGGGCCAGTATAGGATATCTTTACGGATCATTTCTCTGGTCCATTCCACCATGCAATATTGAATTAATTTTTCTTTACTTCTTCCTCTGTATACCGCCCCTGTGTCCCAACATCTTAATATTACTCCCAAAGGGCTGCCTGGTGCTATTTCTGGCAACCTACTTGTCTTGTCTTTATTTTCCCGGTCTCCTTGTGGACCAAATGAACTTGAACCTCTTCGTGGGTCCCTGGGACTCAGAATTTTACTCTCTCTTTGTCCCATTTTTACCTCAAGGGACTGTCTTGAGGTGTTTGTACTCCCCGATGTGTTCTGCCCGAACCCCTGTCTCTCCTTGGGTCAGGATGGACTGGAACCCGCCTCTACCTGGGCTGGGATGGGAAAAGCAGCTTTTCCCTTCTCCCTCCGTGACTGGTGTGTTGCAATCTGCTTTTCTTTTCCTCCCCCTTCCTCCATCCCCGGGTCCTGCCTTTGCCTGGACTAGGATGGGAAGGACCCAGCCTCTACCTGGGCTAGGACAAGAAAAGCAGTCTCTCCCTTTGTGCTCACTCGCTTCGTCCGGTCCCCGGCCAGGTCCCTCGCGGGATGCTGGAAACGCGGATAGAAGGACTCCACTCTTGCTTCGCAGCAAAGGCCACGTCTCATTCAGGCAAGCACACAGTCATCCCCACCAAACCACACAGATACTCACAGTCCGATGCTCCTGTCTGGCTCTTCGTGCACGAGAATTCCAGGTGATTTTGCCGCGGTCTCCCAGGGAGATTTTCCTTGCTCAGTCTCTATGGTGCGGGACGTCGATGGGTCCCGAGAATCACTGACGAACCGGGGCCACAGCAGTGGGGCGCCTCCCCGAAATCGCAGCGCCTCTCAGGGCTCCAAGGACGTCCCGGGTTTCGGCACCAAATTGTTATAAATGAGAGACAAAAGTCTCGATATTCAGCAAAATTTAGATTGCTTTATTTGATATAGAAAGAGCAAGCAGCGCGCTGGGGAACGTGAGGGGTCACCGCCCACTCCACGCTCCACCCAACCTTGCTTTGCAGCCTCTTCTTATACTGTGGGTTCTCATTGTAGTCAATTTTTTGGATTTTTTGTTGTCATAAGCAGTGGTGGTTGAATAAACATCCTTACACAAAGCCTTTGGGTGATAATCTGGTCCTTGCAGATAACCACAAGAGAAGTTCTGGGAGTCTGGTTCTTGAGATAAGCAGTATTGATTAGACAAAGGCAGGAAGGGCTTTTTGGGAAGTCTGATTTTGTAAGGTGGTAGCTGATACAACTCACTTGGAAAACATAACATAACATAGTATATAATGTAACATAATACAACATAATATGACATAACAAGGTGATTTTAAACAGAATGATTTTATCATATAATTTCCATTATCTAGTGTCCATGCTTCACTTCAGAGCTTAGTATTCTGGTTTATACAAACCCCAATGCTTTTGTGATTAACACGAATCTTTTATCAATTATCATACTGAGAACCCCAAAACTCCCCCTGGACCCTCACATGGGTAACCCTAAATCCTTGGAAATTGTCACCTGGGAAATCCCAAATCCTTGGGAATTCTCACCTGGGATCCCCCCCCAAAATCTCATTTGGGTACCTGGGAACTCCAAAACCCCCTGGAGCCTCATCTGGGAAACCCCAAATCCTTGAGAATTCTCACTTGGAACCACCCACACCCCACCCAAACCCTCCCCAGAACTCCCCAACCCCTCCCCCACCCCCTAACCCCCCTTTCCTGTCCCCAGCTGTCCCCCCTGCCCTCCCCCCCCAGCTGGCCCAGTTTTTCACACCACGTGGCGTCGAGCCCTGGTGGCCCTGGTGGCCCTGGTGGCCCTGGTGGCCCTGGCCAAGGCCTTGAGGACACCAAGCACTGTCCCTGCAGCACTGGCTGAAGCCAAGGTCACGCTGTATCAGGCCCAAGTGGCCCTGGAAGAGCTGAAGGACCCAGAAAGGCCGAGGTGGCCCCGGCGGTGGCCCGGGGGACCCTGGGGGACGAGGACGAGCAGGAGCTGCGGCACCAAGGGGTCCTGGCTGAGGCAGCAGTGATGATGATGCTGGAGCGGGAGGAGGAAGGGGCACAGCAGTGCCAGAGCTGGCTATGGGCTGGGCACAGGCTGGCCGTGGGGCTGATGGTGCTGTGCAGGATTGTGTGTGAGTAAAAATCAATATGGACCAGTATAAACCAGTATAGAGCAGTATAAACCAGTATGGACCAGTATAGAGCAGTTTTGGTGAACTGGGCTCTGGGCCAGGCACAGGCCTGCCATAGGGCTGATGATACTGTGTGTCAGTAAAAACCGATATAAACCAGTACAGACCAGTAAAATCCAGTATAGACCACTATAAACCAGTATGGACCAGTATAGAGCAGTACAGACCAGTACAGACCAGTTTGGGTGAGCTGAGCTCCAGGCTGGGCATGGGCTGGCCGTGGGGCTGGTGGTGCTGTGTGTGAGTATAAACCAGTATAGACCAGTATAAACCAGTATAGACCAGTATGGACCAGTACAGACCTGTACAGACCAGTATGGACCAGTAGAGACCTTCCCCTGTCCCAGGATGGGGACACTGGGCTGGCACTGGGAGCACTGGGAGGGAACTGGTTTGGTGACATTGAGATGGTGACATTGGTATGGGGACAATGAGTTGGTGACACTGGGATGGGACTGGGATGGAACTGGTGGCACTGGGACACAACTGGGAGCACTGGGACAGGGACACTGTCACAGGATGGGGGATACTGGGATGGGACAGGGGCACTGGAATGGAACTGGGAGCACTGGGCTGGTGACACTGGGACAGGACTGAATACACTGAGACTGAACTGGGGACACTGGGGTGGTGCCATGGGTGGCACTGGTGACACTGAGATGACACTGGGGACATTGGGACAGGACCAGTGACACTGGATTGGTGACACTGGGACAGAACTGGTGGCACTGGGATGGAACTGGGGACACTGGGATGGTGACACTGAGCTGGCACTGGGAGCACTGGGCTGGCACTGGGAACACTGGGCTAGTGGCACTGGGACAGGACTGGTGGCACTGGGCTGGTGACACTGGTACGGGTCAATGAGGGGGTGGCACTGGGCTGGCATGGGGACACAACTGGGAGAACTGGGACAAGAACACTGGGACAGGACAGGGGACACTGGGATGGCACTGGGGACACTGGGCTGGTGATGACATTGGTATGGGGACACTGGGGATGTGGTACTGGGACAGGACTGGTGGCACTGGGATAGGACTGGGGACACTGGGCTGGAACTGGGTTAGTGACACCAGGCTGGTGGCACTGGGTTGGTGACACTGGTATGGTGACAATGGGGGGGTGGCACTGGGACACAACTGGGAGCACTGGGACAAGAACACTGGAACAGGATGGGGGACACTGGGTGGCACTGGGAGCACTGGGAGGGAATTGGATTGGTGACATTGGTCTGGTGGCACTGGGCTGGCACGGGGGACACTGGGATGGTGACATTGGTATGGTGGCAATGGGATGGTGACACTGGGCTAGCACTGGGAGCACTGGGAGGGAACTGGTTTGGTGACATTGAGATGGTGACATTGGTATGGGGACAATGGGGTGGTGGCACTGGGAGAGAACTGGAGACAGATTGAACTGGGAGCACTGAATGGTGACACTGGGACACAACTGGTGGCATTGGGATGGAACTGGTGAAACTGGGACACAACTAGGAGCACTGGGACAGGACGGGGGACACTGGGATGGGACTGGAGACACTGGGAGGGACTGGAAGCACTGGGATGGTGACATTGGTATGGTGGCAATGGGGCAGTGACACTGGGCTGGCACTGGAAGCACTGGGAAGGAACTGGGAACACTGAGCTGGTGACACTGGGACAGGACTGGGGACACTGGGATGGGAATGGTTTGGTGGCACTGGGTTGGTGACACTGGGCTGGTGACACTGGGACAGGACGGGGGACACTGGGGCAGCTCTGGTGGCGCTGGGGTTGAACTGGGGACAATGGGATTGAACTGGGGACACTGGGCTGGTGACACTGAGACTGAACGGATGGCACTGGGATAGTGACACTGGGGCAGCCCTGGGGATACTGGGCTGGTGGCTCTGGGGTGTTCTTGGTGCCACTGCTCAGGTGCCACTGTGCTGGTTGCCCTGCTGCTGTGTCCCCGGTGCCACCTGTGCGGTGTCCCCATGTCCCCGCAGTGTCCCTGGACTCGGCCCGCGCTGAACTGGGGGTGGCCAAGGACGGTCACCTGCTGCTGGCCCTGTGCACGGTGGCCGTGTCCTGCCAGGTGACCCTGCAGGCCTCAGTGACATCGTGGTGACACCTGGCCAGCAGTGGCCGTGAGCACCGGGCCATGGCCCAGCGCCTGCGTGACTGTGCCCAGCGGGTGGCGACCGCCAGGGCCAGTGCTGAGGCCACCGCGGCCACCAGCAAGGTCACTGCGGATGTCCAGGGGCGGTTGGACACGGTGACATGGCACCTGGGGACCTTGGTGGATGCTGTTAACTGGGACATGGTGGTGAAACATGGGGGACATGGCGACAGGGGATCCCCAGAGCTGCCCAGGCCCTCGGGGACATCGTGGTGGCCTTGGGGACATTGGTGGAGGGACACAAGAAGGTGACACGAAAGCTGGAGGTGGCCCAGGATGTGGTGGTGGGGCAGGGGTAGGGACAGGGTGGGGACATGGAAGTGGCACTGTCACGCCGAGGGATACTGGGGACCTTGGTGTCCTTGCCTTGGGGACATCAGGGCCACCCTGCTGTTGCCTGTCCAGTTTTGGGTCACTACGATGTCCCTGCAGTGTCCCCACGTGACCGCAGTTTGTCCCCCTGAATCATTAAAAACCGGAATAATCACGGACAAAGGTGCTGTAACTAATTAAAGTGACAAAGTGGTGTGTTTATTCACCGGCACGGGAGTCACCTCCCAAAGGCGTGACCGCCCCGAACAAGGTTCTTTGCCCTCTATTTATTGCCCAAGATCTTACATACAATACATGTGCATAACCCCAGCACCTCCCATCCCCATCCCATATTAAAATGAGCCCATTCGTCCTTCACGTGTGCGCAGTTCTTCTCTTGAATTGGGTCGGTGCTCTCGAAATGGGTCAGTGGTCTCAAAGGATGAAGTCAGGAGAGTCTTCATCAGGTCTCTGTGATCCTCTGGCACGATCCAAGGCCTCGTGCTTCATAAATAACGGTTTATTATTTTATGTTCTTCTATATGTAAGTTCATAATAGCACATAATTATACCAATTAGCTCTTGCCTAAGCATCAAGTAATTACCTACCTAACTCACATCTTGGCCATGGAAACTCCTTCTACCCTTAGCAAAAATCTTAACTCTTTAAAACCATGATTCAACTCTCCATGTCTGTGCCCCACCATGTCTTTGTCCCTCCATATCCCCACCCATGTCTCAGTTCAGTGTCTTTATTTTCACCCGTGTTGGTTGTTTTAAAAGGATGAAGAGAAATGAAAAGCAAATCGAGGCCAAAAGAAAAGGATTTCCGTGCCTGTGTGAGCTGAGGACCAATGTGCTTGAGTGGGAGGGAAAAACATTTTTTGGAGGACTTTCTACCCCACTGTCTCCAAAAGCTTGGTCTTTACCTCAGTTCATCACCATTTGGCTGCGGAAGACAACCTTGGGCAATAGGAAATGAAAATCCTGGAATCAGTGAGGTTGGAAAAGATCTCCAAGACTGTTCAGTATTCCTGGATGCCAGCAGGAGATAGGATTGAACACAGAAGATTTTCTGGGGATCAAATCTGCTCTCCGCAAGGAATTCCCAATGTCAGTTTGAGCCCTGATGGACGTTCCTGCCCCTGTATTCATCCAGGTGCCCACAGGGAGACAGGATGAGGCAGAGACCCCCCCCAGCCAGGTGTCTTCCCAACACGGATCACCAGGACCATGGATCACCAGGGCTCTGCCCAACGGGGGTCACTGGGGATCATCCAAAACCGATCCTCCCATGGGGGTTGGAGCTGGAGCAGAGCACGAAGCTCTTCCCACACTCGGGGCACTCACAGGGCTTCCCTTAGTGGAGCCTCCGTTGGTGTCGGGTCAAGACTGAGTTGTCTGAGAAGCTCTTCCCACACTCAGGACACTCGTAGGGCCTCTCCCCAGTGTGGATGCGCCGGTGGACAGTGAGGGTGGAGTTGTGCTTGAATCCCTTCCCGCAGTCGGGGCAGCGGAAGGGCCTCTCCTCTGTGTGAATCCGCTCATGTCTGATGAGAGTGGAGCTTCTCTGAAACCTCTTCCCACACTTGGGACACTCATAGGGCCTCTCCCCAGTGTGGATGCGCTGGTGGTATTTCAGGGCAGACATCCACCCAAAGCTCATCCCACATTCCAAGCAGGTGTAGGGCCGTTCCCCAGTGTGGATCACCTGGTGCTTCATCAGATATGAAATAGTGCTGAAGCTCTTCCTGCATTTCCCACACTCGTAGGGCTTTTCCCCAGTGTGGATCATCTGGTGTTGCATCAGCTCAGAGCTCCACCTGAAACCCTTCCCACATTCCAAGCACTTGTGGGGCTTCTCCCCTCCAGGAGGCTTCTCCACCAGCTCTGAGCTCTGCCTGGATCTCCAGCCGCCTTCGCGGCTCAGGGAGGGTCTTTCCTCCTCGCAGCTCCCTGGGCTGGGTTTGCAGCCCCTCCTTGTGAGAGATCTCTGGGGCTTTTCCCCCTCCTCCATCCACCCACAGCATGGGAATGACAAATCCTGGTTTGAGGGGAAAAAAAAGAGAGCACTTTGGGCTGGGGGTTCTTCCTTCCAAAGTTCATCTCACGAAGTCATTTGGCATCTTGTGTCTTTAAGAACCTTGAAAACACAACGATTCAGCCCCAAAATTATCCAAACATCAAGACATAGATCAAAAACTCCCCAAAAAGTAAGTTTCAGCCCAAATCCCCTCCAAAATATAAAGATTCAGCCCCTGCAAAAAACCAAAGCACCAACATTTAGCCCAATAAAGCTCACAAACACAAAGATTCACCCCTGTGAAAATCATGGATCATCCTCTTCGGACACTTGCTGCATGTGGGGGGAGCAACGCTCCTGGGGCTGTGGGAGAGGCTACAGATACAGGGAGGAGTGGAACATTGTGCTGCTTCTCATTTCTGACCCTCCTGCGGTGTCCCTACTCTTCCTCACACTCCCGCCCATTATTCTTCTTTCTCCTGCACAATCCCACCTGCTCCTCCCACGTGCAGCGTTTGACCATTTTGTTTTTGAACCCTGCTTCTCCTTCCCTTCTCCTGCTGCCCCCAGGCCCAGCACCCACTGCCGGCTCCCTCTTCCCCCCAAACCCACAGCATACCAGCGCAGGGGCAGCGATGGAGCTGGGGCAGCTCGGGCTGGGGCAGCGCTGGGCTCTCGGCCGCTCCCGCCCGCACTCGCTCCCCACTGCAGCCGCTGCCGCCACCACAGCGCGGGGGGGCCCGGCCTTGGCGCTCCCCCCTCCCACCTCCCCAAATTCCCCTGCCGGGGGGCGCTGGGGCCAGGAGACAGACGAGTGACAGATCAGGGGGGCTGGGAAGAGTCGGCAGCCAGAGAGCACTGAAAATCTCAGCAGGGACTACAGTGGGATCTGCGGGGACTAAACACGGCAGGGCACCCATGCAGGGTAGAAAGGGAAAGCCAGGAAGGGCTCCGGGCCAAAGGGATGATGATCCCAAAATATCTCTGTAGGGTCCCTTGGGAGCATGTTGAGGGAGTTTGCACATTCTCCCAGAGGTAATCAAGGACAGGGACACTCAGGGGGGCAATCAGGGAAGTCCAGAACAGATTCATACAACAGGGGGATGGATGCTGTTGGTGTGCTGGGAAGGGATTAGGTGAAGGGGAGTATGCAGGAATATGGTTCAGGAAAGAAGCAGCAGGAGCAATCTATGTGGCAAAAAAACATGAAGGATTGTAAAGAGGAGGAAGGCAAAACACTGAGGATGGGGTTGTTTTTCAGCAGGATTTGATCCTCCAAAGTTGCCAGCTGATGCAGATCCTTTGTATCCCCGGTTGCCAGGACAGGCACACAAGGAGGTCAGGATTGCAGGGGGTTTCTCTGTGCTGGGCAGCGGCAGGAGCGGGCGCAGAGGGGCGGCACCGGGAGCACGGGCTGGGGGCCTGTGGGGAGCTGCGGGGCCGGGCCGGGGCTGTGGGGCAGCCGGGGCTCAGCGCCGGGCGCTGCCTGAGCCCAGCACCCCCCGGCAATTGCAGGCCCGGCAGTGGCCCCCGGCCCCCAGGAGGCTGCGGGACGCCCCGGCCGCTGCCCGGCCCCGTGGAGCTGCCGGCCCTGCCCGCCGGGGGGGCCGCGTTTGGACACTGCGGCAGGACAGGCACCGGCTCTGGGATACGGGCTGGCCACGGCAGCCACAGCACAAGGAGCAGCAGGACAAAGGAACAGCTGGGAAATGGGCATTGGACGGGCAAACATCGAGATCAGCTTTTAAGCATTTTCCTTGGGTCACTGCAGAAAGGAATGATTTAGCAGAAAGCTCAGCAGCTGTCAGAGGATGAGCACCCCCAGGCACTGAGGGGGCTGCAGGAGGGGCAGAAGAAGCCCCTGGAGCACTTGGTCACAAAGGCACAGCAGGGGAATGCAAGAAGGGAGGAGGAAAAGGCCAAGGGGAAGGCAAAGGCCATGGCAGAGTTTCTACAGCCCCTGAGGGATGAACCCCAGGGCCAAAGGGGGCCCCAGCACCCAGGGGACTGAGTTTGAAATGCAAGAATTTTTAATTTGCACCTAACTTTGATTATAATGTACTAAGAACGGATTTGATGGCCAAAATTCGAATGCAAATGAACATTGTAAAAGGTGGTACAGAGTCAAGTTCTGTTTTGCCTTTGTGTCAATTGTCTGGCAAGGCCTAAGCTGAAGTGAACTCAGAAGTTTGGGCAGCTCCAGGAAAATAGGGAAAATTAGATATGGAGCCTCTCCAAAGCTCTTTGAAGCAACCAGGACAAGCGGTGTCTATAAGCAATACCCTGTTCCAAGGGAGGGAAGGAAAGGCTTACAGCCTCTTATTGAGTCCCTGCTAAAGGCAGGACTTTTGAAGCCAGGGATCTCTCCCTATAATGCTCCTATCCTGCCAGTCAAAAAATCAGATGGAATCGAAAGAATGGTGCAGGACATAAGAATAATAAATGAGATTATTCAACTTAGGCACTCCACACTCTCAGATCCTTACACTACGTTGAACCTGGTTCCCTGCTTACACTGACACCATTCAGTCCTTGATGGCAAAGATGCTTTCTGGGGATGCCCACTCACACAGGATGGTAAACTGCATTTTGCCTTTGAGTGGGAACAAGAGATAGAAGGGATAATGAGAAAGACATGGACGGTCCTTCTGCAGGGATGCACGGAAGCACCAGCCTTATTGGGGCAAGCCTTGCAGAAAATATCACAAGAATTTACCCCACCCCCAGGGATTGGGTTAATGCAGGATGTGGATGACTTGCTGCAATCAGGAGGACAGGAAGTGGTAGAAGAAGCCTCTGTGAAATGGCTGAATGTTCAGCCTAAAAATAATCTTTCAGTATTTGAAAAAAAAAAAAAAAAAGAGCAGATACTAGAGAAAAGAGATAAATATTTGGGACATATTTTGTCTGAAGGTTTGTGGCATCTTGAACTAGAGAGGGTCTGGGGAGTCTGAGAAGTAATCCAGGACTGAAAAGGAGGTGCAAGAATTCTGAGCATTACTAGGAAATTGCAGGATCTGGACTGAGGATTCTCTGTTCCAGCCAGAACATTGTATCACTTTCTAAACCCCAATAGCTTCAAGGTTGGGGTACGGACAGAAGAAAGGGAACAAAAGCTGAGAAAATGAAAAATAACAAAATGATTGGTGCCGCAGCTATGACTATTCCAGACTCAGGAAAGAAATTTGGATTCTACGTGTGTATAAGTACATATTATATTATTGTCTTTTTGCAAATGTTAAAATGAATGCTATCTGTTGGAAAACTTTGCTTTATGAATATAGTTTATTTTAGTTCTGCAATTAATAAAACTTATTAACAGTTGTGTGATAAATATATTTTTCTTGGAGTATAATGTAAAAATATTTTGTTCATGTAACAAACTTGGAGAATGGTAAAAAAGATAATCAGGAAATTCTTCACATTCCCGGGTTATGGGACACCAAAACCGCAGGGAAGGCAAAAATAGTGATTTACAGGTTGGAGGAGAAGGATTCTGACTAATGCATGAAGGTCTATGAATATGCAACATGTTGCTGCATTTAGGAAGTGTTTTCTGAGTCAGTGTGTGCCCTTGGCTGAAGGCCAAGCATCCGGCCATTATAACCTTTGGCCAGAGCCAGGGCAGATATTCAATTCTCTCCCTTGGAATTGATCTTTGCAATTCCTTACCCTGGGAATTCTCCACCTAGTGCGGGCTGGAGATAAGGGATGGATATTTCAAGCAGTCTGTGGCCAGAATCCTGTCTCTTGTGAAATCTCTGCCACAGGAAGCTGGGCTGGCACAGAGCCTGCCTTGGCACTTTGCTGTTCACAGCATCCACCCAGAACTCTGCCTCTCAATTACACTCACACACTGGGCTGCCTGCGATTCCATTGCTGGAAAGTATACCAAATTTAAATTTTTTTTACATTTCATTTTACTAGTCAGGCTCGGTTTGCCTTTCTCTCAGGAAAGAAATTTTAAAAGGTTATTTTTAATGGACTGTTAGACCACTCAACAGAGATGAGTTTAACATCTCAACAGACTGGGAAGAGCCCAAAAGATACCAACAAAGAGAACAAACATCAATAAAACATCAAAGTCCATCAGCAAACATCAAGGAACACCCACCCCAGACACTGCCCCTGGCCAAGATGGAGACACCTGGTCTGGAAAAGACTGAGAAGGAAATCCAGGAATGTGGATCTAATTAACATCAGAAGAGGAGAAATCCGTGTGCAATAGGAAACCAAACTCTAAGAACTACACAACCTGGAA
Organism: Sturnus vulgaris; assembly: GCF_052056855.1. Taxonomy (NCBI): domain Eukaryota; kingdom Metazoa; phylum Chordata; class Aves; order Passeriformes; family Sturnidae; genus Sturnus; species Sturnus vulgaris. The sequence continues at coordinate 7,011,028 of NW_028276185.1, read as the reverse complement.
GCAATGAACACAAAACCAATGGATTTCAATGGATTCGGACAGTAAAAAGTTTAGGAAAAATCTAGTAAAATTCACATCTCATGGAATGATTTTCTCTGCACACCTGGGCTATGTGTGGATGAAATTATTTCTGCTGCACACCCTGACCAGGATCAAGTAATGCCTTAACTCTCTAACATTAAGATATTGTTGGAGAGTTTTTGTTTTTCCTGCAGTTTCAGTGACAAGATTACACCAGTAGAAAAATTTTCATAATAATCCTACTTTCATATTCTGAGTTGGGTTTGGACCAGGAGTGTGAGAATCAATTCTTACTCCTAGGAGAAGAAGTAGAAAAATCTAGATTGCATTGGATTTTCTTTGTGTATATTTGTGGGTGGCTCTTAATGATGGCAGAATTTCAGAATGGGTTTTTTGATGCTCACCTTTATGTTGCATTTTGCAAAACTAGAAGAGTATTAATGGTGAGGCTTCAACACATAAACAGTTAAAACAAAATTGTTAAAAAAAGAGAAAAGAAAAAAAAAACAGATTGTGGGGGTGCACTTGTGGATCACCTAAGGGCTGCTCCAGAATAGAAGCATTGGATCCAGGCACAGCCACAACAGGAGCTTTAGAAATGCAAATTAACACTGCTAGGGCAATGTGTGCACAATGAATCAGGATGATCTTCATGCCTGGGGGAGGAATTTCGGTGATTGCCTCTGTCTCTCACCCCAAGCTCTGCCTGCTTGCACAGATGGAATTTGCACAACTAAAGGCAGAGCCCATAGTGAGGATATCTGACTGCAACAGAAATTGGTTAAGCTGCAAAAGGAAACAGCAAACGGAGAATGTTGAGAAAGCTTTACTAAAAAAAGTAGGGGGGAATCATCCCTCTCCCTGCTCCAACCTGTGCTGTCACTGTCCAGGTTATATAGGGTGTATTGGGGCACTGGGGTGTTTTTGGTGCCACAAGTTCAGGGAAATGAGTTGGTAATCCAAGTATGTGGTGATTTAATTAGAGAAAAGTGGTCAATTGATGCAGCCCTGGATGGAGGGAGCACCCAAAAACGCAAAAAAGATGAACAGACACCAGAGCCAATCCTACAACACCATGGACCAGCCCCTGGGAACCCTAACGAATTCATATCAGGACACAGAAAATCCATCCATAATTTGAGTGGCAGAATTAGGATAAAAAGTGTCCTCAAAATAATAACCAACCAGACAGCTCCAGCTCCTGACCTTCCTGACGACCAATCCACTGAAATAAGGAAGGAGACATTTCACATGGGATAGGATCAGATTATCTATTAACAGAAGGAGGAGGAGTTTGTGGAAAATTAAGTGACGCAAACGGCGGTTTGCAAACAGATGATAACCGAAAAGTGGTTAAACAGATAGCAAAGGAAATATGAAAATAGCTCGTATTCCGGAGAAAGGATGGGAATGGGACACGTTTTCGTGGTTCCCTGGGAGACCGTGGCTTAAATGAATGCTGCTCCTCCTCTGACGTGCTGCAGCAACTCTCAGCTTTTTACCATGCACGACACCTTGCGCCAAAGAGGACACAGGAAAAGAAATTGAGTCAATGGAAATTAAAATTAGTAAAGGCAATTCTTGAGAAAATGAAAAAAGGAAGGATTGAAAGCAGTAAGATTAATATCGTAGGAGGAGTGAATATTAACGAGGACATGCAGTAGGCGGATCGGGAAGTCTGAACCTTCCAAAAACATCAGCCAGAGGGGAAAGGGACAGGGAGACGCAGCCGGGAAAATGAGGATAAAAAGGAGGCTGCGTTTTAGAGACCGCATGGCCAATGCCGCATGGCGTCTCCCTTTGTTCATCAATAAAGTCACTTTTACAGGACTCCTGTGTCTCCTTTGGGCACACAAACCTCTGGCCACGGGAATTTTCCCGCACAGCCCCGGGCACAGGGCAGACACCTCTGTGCCACCCACAGCAACCGGGACGAGCCAGCGCTGCTCCGGCACCGGCTCCTGCCGAGGCCCCAGCGGGAAGGAGACCGCGGGCAGCCGCTCCCGCAGCGCCCTCAGCCCAGCGCCAACACGGGCCGGCACCGGCACAACCAACCCGCCAGAGCCCCCTGCCGCCCCCTCGGCCCGCAGCGAGCCCCGAGCCCCCGCACAACCGAGCGCGGCTCCCACCTGCGCTGGGGCCGCCTCCGAGCTCCGCCGCCGCCTGTGCCTGAGGAATTCGATGGGATGTGTTGCCTTAACCTTTCTGACCACTCCCAGCCCATCTATGCCAGCATTCAAGCCCTGAAAGAAGGTGTGAATAAACTTCGGGTAGATCATGGGTACGACTGGCTGAACTGGCTCTTAGGGCACTGGGGACTCACTGGCTGGGTCAGGAATTTAGTTCAAATAGATTTGTATGTATTAGGCATCATATTATGCATTGTAGTAGTTATTCCTTGTATTTTACAGTGTGTTAAGAATTTAATAGACAAATCGCTTAAGAGTGTATTTTTAGTTAAAAGAAACGGGGGAGGTGTGGATATGGGTAATGCAAATGAGACTGATAGTACTGCAGATTTAATCAGCAAATGCAGCCTGACAACGAGGATGCCTGGCAAGAGCAAACAGAGACCTGACTGCAAGAGGACTGGATCAAGTCTGCGTTATGGGAAATAAGATTTTACTAAGTCCACACGTAAAGTTTGTCTATGTGAGAGTTTGTCTATGTCAGGTTTGTCTATGTGATTGCAGTAAAATATTACCAGCGTTCCTGTAAATGGTATATAAGCACATGTAGTGCTCAATAAAAATTGGATTTTGATCACCATTCAGTGTCCCCGTCTCTCTCTCTCTCATCGTCTATAGTTCAAGTACTCCCAGTGGGGTCCTGGAAAGAGAATGGTGGCACATCTACTGCCTGCTACCCCCCTCTAGGCAATATTCAACTGTTTAGTTCACAGACTCATCTTCCAGCACTCTTAGTGGGGTCAGCAGAGCCACTTCCCACTGGTGGGGACAAAGAGCACCCTCTGTGCCTTTGTGGTGGGAGCAGACAGTGTTGTCTCAAAGAAAAGGTCAGAGAGAGACCAAGCTGGACCTCTGCCTCCTGCCCCTCACCCCACAAGGGAAGAAGGGCACAAAACTGAGCACTTTTAATTTTTTTTTTCTGTCCTGTCTTTCCCAGCAGCTTGACTAGCTAGAAGGAGAGGATTAGAAGGATTTCTTGAGGATCACTGCCAGTGCACAGCACACATGGCATCCCTCACCCCTTACATCATCATGGCATGGAGGGGTAGGAACCAACAACAGCCCTACCCCACTGCTCCAGAAGCCAAAATCCCCATGCAAGCATTTAGTTATGGCCTTCTTAGAGAAGCACATTGAGAGGAATGTTGAATTTTTTCTTTACAAATGAGCTGTGGATCTGCTTGTAGATAAGGCTAGCACTGAGAGATAAAAGAAACAATGGGATGGATTCCACTGATTGATGAATGGAAAGAAATATTTGCCTTTACAAACAAACTGTAGGGCTGCTGATAAATCAAATTGGATATTGAAAGATGAAAGAAGCAACGGGGGAGAAAACTATGAATTCTGTAAGAATTAAAAATTAAAAGGGAGGGTTATACATTAGAGGGGAATTTCAGGTATCAGGCATTCCGGGAAGTCTGTGCCTCTCAAGTACCTCAGCCAATGGGGAAAGAGAGAGGGAAATGAGGCCAGGAAAATAGGATAAAAAGGAGGCTGCGTCCTCCAAAAATTTGAGAGATCCCAGGGGAATGTCCCATGGCCTCTCCCTTTATTCCAATAAAGTCTCCTTTTTGGACATAAACCTCTGGTGTTTTTGGATTAATTTTCCTGACAGAAAGCACTTTGGGATCCTTCCCTGCACAAGCACGTGCAGTGCCTCAGTCATAAGTGCCTCAGAAATATCAGAAGTGTGTCTTCTTCAGAGTGTGGTCACAAGGGTTCAGAGTTGGAGCCAGTTCTGCGGGCAGGCTGATGAATAGTCTGGGGCTCCTCTGCAGAGCCCCATTCATTCTGGGGCTGCTTTCTGCTGGTTCTGCTGGACTGGCTCGAGTGAAACACACACCCAATTAACAGCAGTTAAATTACTCTGGCATGAAACAGTGGGGAACAGGCAGAGCAGTGAAGGGCAGCATGGACCAGTTGTTCTGTCAGGTCTGATGAGGTCTGGTTTGATACAGCACTCACAGAACTCTACTCCACTTGCAGTAGATGACTGTTCCTCTTCACAATATCCAGCAAGGCAGGTCAAAGACACTTTTACCATTTTCATCTTCAAAAGGGAGAGGAAATCAGCAGCAAACATGAAGTCACCAATCAGAGGAAGAAACAAAAGAACAAAGAGTGGTGGAAAAAACCAGGTGGAGCAGTGATCCTTATCTGTGTGGGAGATATCCTCTGCTAATGGGCCATCTGTTAAAACCAGGTGGGGCAGTGTTCTTGATCTTTTCCACAACCCATCCTTCCTCCAGGAAGATATCTTCTGTTAATGGGCCATTGAGTCCCACTGCATGACTGATAAAATTCCATCATCCCATTGGGAGATGCTCCAGCCAGGGGGAGGAGCCAAGCCTTTCCTACCTAGATAAAATCTGAGATTTGGAACACCAAGGCAGCCCTTACCCACTGGTTTCCAGAGGACAAGAGCTACCAGACCTTTCTACAGCATCACTTCTACAACAAGACCACTTCATTGGGACTGCTACCACCACCCTAACTAGCGGGGAGTCAGGTTGTATTCTGATTCTGTCAGTTGTTTTCTTTTCTACTGTTGCATGTATTTTAATTCTCTTCTCTTTTTTCCTATAAAATTGTATTTCTGACTTGGAGTCTCTCACTGGTTTTGCTTTCAAACCAGCACAATTTTGGAGGGTATTTTGGCTGAATCTTGATATTTGGGGGGTTTTTAATCTGTGTGTTAAAGTTTGGAGGATTTTGGATGGGAATCTTGGTGTTTGGGAGGTTATTACAGACACAAGATGCTGAATGACTTCCAGTGATGAACTTGGTCAAGGAGGAGCACACAGTTTATGGAGCTGTCTTCTTGTTATTTCCCCCTAAACCAGGAATTATCATTCCCCAGGTGTGCGCAGATGGAGGAGGCAGAAAAGCCCTGGATATCTCTCACGAGGAGGGGCTGCAAACCCAGCCCAGGGAGCTGCGAGGAGGAAAGACCCTCCCTGAGCCGGGAAGGCGGCCGGAGATCCAGGCAGAGCTCAGAGCTGGTGGAGAAGCCTCCTGGAGGGGAGAAGCCCCACAAGTGCTTGGAATGTGGGAAGGGTTTCAGGTGGAGCTCCCATCTGATCCGACACCAGGTGGTCCACACTGGGGAGAAGCCCTATGAGTGTGGGAAATGTGGGAAGAGCTTCAGAGACAGGTCCCATCTGATCCGGCACCAAAGGATCCACACTGGGGAAAAGCCCTACGAGTGTGGGAAATGTGGGAAGAGCTTCACAACGATTTCTCACCTGATGGAGCACCAGGTGATCCACACAAGGGAACGGCCCTACACCTGCTTGGAATGTGGGAAGAGCTTTGGGTGGAGCTCTGACCTGAGAAAACACCAGCGCATCCACACCGGGGAGAGGCCCTACGAGTGTCCCAAGTGTGGGAAGAGGTTTCAGACCAGCTCTGATCTCCTTGTACATGAGCGGATTCACACAGAGGAGAGGCCCTTCCGCTGCCCCGACTGCGGGAAGGGATTCAATCTCAACTCCACCCTCATCAGGCACTGGCGCATCCACACTGGGGAGAGGCCCTACGAGTGTCCTGAGTGTGGGAAGAGCTTCTCACAGAGCTCAACCTTGACCCGACACCAATGGAGGCTCCACTAAGGGAAGCCCTGTGAGTGCCCCGAGTGTGGGAAGAGCTTCGTGGTCTGCTCCAGCTCCATCCCCCGTTGGGCAGAGCCCTGGTGGTCCGTGGTCCTGATGATCCCCATTGTGTGAGGGGAAGTTGTTGGAGAGATTTCTCTCTCTTTTCCGAGATTTCTCTCTCTTTTCCTTCTGTTGCTATGATTTGATTGGGAATAAATTCCCTCGCTGTGCCCACGCTGTGTCTGTGTTGCCCATTTTGCTCTTTGGTGTCTTTGCTTATCCTGTCTTAATCTGATCCTGGAGCTCCTGGTTTAACTTTCTCTTCCTTTGCAGCTGGAGGGGCAGGGTCAGAGTGGCTTTGGTGGGTGCCTGGCATCGGGCCAGCATCACCCAGGCCATGGGCACCCCTGAGATCCCAGTGTGGGGATGCATTCCCCCACTCCTAGAGAAAGTGCCCACCCAGACTGAGGCTGGGATGAAACATGGTTATGACTGGAGCCCACTCTCTTGTGACCCTGTCAGCAGAAATCCAAAAGGAGACCTTTGAGCTCTCCTGGGCCACCGTGGGCTGTGACCAGCAGTCTCCCTCTGAGGGGCCTCTCAGAGCCAGCAAACCCTCGGCTTTGCTGTGCCTGGAGGATCGCTGAAACACGACGTGTCCTGGGCCCATACCCTCACTGCTCAAGGCCCATCCTTTGGCCAGCGGGAGATGCAAAAACATCTGAAAGGAGGATTTCACTGAGCTCTCGGGGGAATTGCCTGCACTGACTGTTCCTGTCTGTGTGTGTGCCCCTGCACATATGCTATAGCAAATCTGGGAGAAATACAGCTTTCCTATATGTGGAAGTACTGTGGATATCTAAGTTAGGCCTGTAAGCAAGGTTTAGTTATAGTTATGAACTTACTTTAATGCTGTAAGTGTTAAATGTTTTGCTAAGTTTTTAAATGTAAGTCATAAGCTAAGTGTTGTTCTTCCATTAAATTACTAAGTACAACATGGAAGTTATAGCTATAAGTTAGGTTAAATGCTGTTAAGTGTTAGTGCTTTGTTGAATTGTTAATGTTAAGTTGTAAGCTAAGTCAGGTATTAGTTCATTGTTGTACCTCTGTTGGATTGCTGGGGCTAAGGTATAAGTTAAGTGACAAATTAAGAGAGAAGTTAAAGTGCTGCTTAGTGTAGATTAGTTTTTAGGCTGTTCCTTTTAATCCTTGCCTGCACTCTCTTTTGTCCCATGCACCTAAACACAGCACACACCCACCCACACTCTCCTAGAGAGTTCTCAGTTCATTTCTGTTTTGGTTGCCTGGATTTTGTTTGGTTTTGTTGTTGCTTGTTTTCCCTTGTTGTGCCTCAGCTGTTCTGTAGGCAGTAGAGTAAATCTTGCCATTAAACTTGTTGTATTTTGTCGCTCAATATTAAATCTGACTTTTGTTCATGCCCTTGTCACCGATTTTTAAGCGATCTCAAACACTCTCATTCATGACAGCACCACAATGTCCCGCATCACCGAGGGCCCTGACACACGCCCGTGTCACAAAGGGCCACCCCCGGCACCCAAGAGCAGAGGGACAGCCTGGAAGCGGCCCGGAGCAGCCCCGGCCTCGTGGCCTTGTAGCCCCTGGCATGGCCAGAGCCCTGGGAGGCTTTGGCCACGGTGGGAGCCGGCAGTCCCAGCCCCGGCCTGCAGAGCCCTGGGGCTGCAGCCCGGGCTGGCCGGGGCAGGAGGAATTGGCCGGGCCGGACGTGCCAGGGCCTTGTGGGCAGTGGCTCCGTGTCCCGCGGGAGGCCGGGGACGAGGGGTGTCCCTCAGGGCTGTGCCCGGGCACCGGGGCTCGTCAGTGCCTCGCTCAGTGACACCCAGGGGCACCGAGCGCAGCCTCGGCGCCTTTGCAGGGCACGGGGAGCTGAGCGGGGCAGGGGCACCACGGAAACACCGAGTGCCTGCCCGGGGCAGAGCCGGGGCAAAGCCGGGCTGGAGAGCCGGGAGAGGCTGCTCAGAGCTGGCCCGGGCACTTGGGCACCTGGGACACAGAGCCCGGCTCTGGGCTGACACTGAGCCCAATACCTGAGAAATCACAGCCGGCTTTTGTAAACACACCTCATGTTGTCTTTCTCAGCATGACTTTCTATCTTTTTCAATGTTCATTTTACTTTACTTTTTACCCTTTAGAAAGAATTCCATTGTATTTTGTTATGTGTGAGGAGGGATGGGCTGGGAAAGGTTGTGGTAATGGAGTTTTTTATTCAATATATTTTGAACTCTGAGATGTGACAAGTCCTGACTTTGACTCCAGCAGCAGTGTCTGGTTCCAGACTGCTCTGCTTTTCACAGTGACATCTCAGTTCATTGAAATCCAGCATTCAAGGCCCTTGAAACACGGAAAAGCTGGGAATGAGGTTAAAGACCTTGGAGGGTTTGCTCTGTCCGTACATTCCCCATCTCCCCTGGTGTCCGTTCATCCTCTCCACTCCTGTCCTAGAGCACATTGCTGTATCCAGAGTGCAGTACATGCTTTTATAGATAGATATTTACATGTGATTATTGTATACACGATTCTCTTGCAGTGAGTTACTGTGATGGTAATTCCACGATCCTCTGCTTTGTGCCCAAAGAATGGTTATTGTATCTAAACCCCGGCAGCCCGGGAGGGGATGTGTGCGGGGCCGGGGCGGGGAGAGGCTCCTTGTTCATTCCGCGGGCGTTTTGAAGCCTCGCTGCTCGGGTTTTCCGCGGCTCTCTCTGTGCACCGTGGGTTTCTGTTTGGCTGAGAAGCGTTTTTGCCCCAAGCAAACAAAGGATTTTTCCCCTTTTCTTGGCTCGGAGAGGCTGCAGGGGCAGCCTTGCCGTGCCTGGAGGCGAACTGAGCAGCTGCTGTGTCGCAGCCCGGGGGCTCCGCGCCGGCAGGAGCGGAGCGGCGCCGCTGCAGCCCAAAGCCGCTGCGAGCCGGGCCGAGCCGGGAGAGAAAACAGCCCGAGGCTTCAGCCCCGCTGCTTCGCCTGCCGGGACCGTGCCCGCGGAGCCCGGCTGGGGAGGAGTTCAAGGGCAGGCGAGCCCCGGGCTTTCGTCTCCTTCGGGACAGCCCCTGGTTGGTTTTTCCCCTGGGGGAGAAGTCGGCGGCTGTACCGTGTGTTGTGAGCGGGGATTTCTCTGGCATTTTGGGTCTTTTGTCCCAGGTGTTTGTGTGGGATAAGATCTGACAATTTAATATCTAGCAATTATTTACATTTTTTTCCTTGCCTTGTGGGCTTGCTGCTTGTTAATAAAGTGTTGGAGTTTTTTCCACTTTCATCTATTAATATTAATTTCGTATTTGTGGAAAGGGTTATTGAAACCCTGTAGAGGAGATGATACTCACTCCAGAGTGTCCTCTTAAAAATCACAACTCAAACTGTGACACCCTACAAGAGCTTAGAACATGGAATGAGCTCCACCCAGAGCTCCCACTTGATCCAGCACCAGGAGATCCAAACTAAGAAATATCCCTGCTGGTGCATGGAAGGAGGGAAGAGATTCAGCAAGAGCCCCCACAGCATGAAGAACCTCAAGATTCACGCTGGGGAGAGGCCCTAGGAATGCCCCGAGCGTGGGAAGACCTTCATGCTCTGCTCCAGCTCCATCCCCCATGGGAGGATCGGTGTTGGATGATCCCCAGTGACCCCCGTTGGGCAGAGCCCTGGTGATCCGTGGTCCTGGTGATCCCCGTCGGGTGGAGGGAAGGGGCTGGAGAGATTTCTTTCCCTTCTCCTTGTCCCGCTGTGATTTGGTTGGTAATAAATTCCCTCGCTGTGCCCAGGCTGGCTCTGTTGTTCCCGTGCCGGTGCTCGGGCCGGGATCTCTCCTGTTCCTTCTCTCAACTCCTGGGCCTGTTCTCAGCCAATCAGAGAATGCGATGAAGAAGATTCAGCCAATCAGAGAGAGCAGCTGTGATGACTCACCGGTTGCCGGGCAGACCCGCATCACCCAGTGTTCCCCACCTGGACCCCACCCTCCCCGCCTAGTCACGATCCCCCCGCGGGGTCCCCCCAATTTCTCCCCTGTCCCTCCCCACACTAAACGGCACCGGAGCGAGCTGGGAAGCTTTATTGGGAGCACTGGGAGCAGCCAAACTGGGGCAGAGTGACAGCAGGGCTGGGGGGAACACACGACCCCCCCTAAATCAGCGCGGGGACGGAGCGGGGGGTCCCGGCCGCACCCGAGGCCATGGGGAGGGGCTGCAGCCGCTGCTGGGTCAGGAGCTCTGTGGGCAGAGAAAAGGGGGCAGCACCTGACTGGGGCCCCATGGGGAGCGCACACGCTCCGGGGTCGGAACACGACCCCCAGGACCCTCCCCTCACCCTTCTCGCACAGGTAGAAGCCGAGCCCCAGCTCCAGGAAGACGAAACCCAACAGGGAACCCCCGATCCCCATCAGCACCTTGCTGCGGGCGGTGTCTGGCGGCATCTCTGGGGGTCCACAGGCGTCAAGACCTCCCAAAATCTCTCACTGACACCCCAAGCTACTCCAATCACCCTCCCAGTCACCTCTAGCCCACCCAGGACTCCTTGAATCCTCCTCCCAATCTCTTCCCGGCCTCCCCAGGACCCACCAACGCTCCTCCTGTCCCTCTCACGATCCCATAACCCCCTCCCAGTTGCCCCCCACCACCTCAGGACTCCCAAACCCTCTCCCAGTGCCTACCCAGTCTCACCAGGACTCACCACAACTGCTCCAAGTCTCTTCCCATCACAGCCAACCTTATTCCAACCGTTGCTTTCCAGTTCCTGGTCCTTTTCCATCCCCTCCAGGCTGACTCAAATCCCTCCCTGTTCCCCCCAGCTGACTCCAGTGTGTCCCCACTCTCTCCCAGTGCCCCCCAGTGTGTCCATCTCACTGTGGCCCTCGAGCTCCCAGCCCGGCCCAAGATGCCTGCTCTGCTCCATGGATTTCTACCCTGCTGAGATCCGGGTGAGGTGGTTCCAGGGCCAGCAGGAGCTCTCAGGGCATGTGGTGGCCACCAGGACCAGGACTCCAACAGGAGAGGGCTGGTGTGGCACTGAGAGGGACTGGGAATGAAATTGGAGAGAGTGGGGGAACACTGGGAGAGAGTGGATTGGATTGGGGCAATGAGAGAGAGGGTGGAGGTTTGGGATTGAACTGAAAAGGACTTGGAAAGGACTGGGAGGAACTGGGGGGTCATTGGGGGAGAAGGGAGAGATTTGAAGGGGCACTGGGAGGGCACTGGGAGACAGGATGGAGGTTTGGGAGTGGAGTTAGAAGGACTGGGAGTGGACTGTGGGTGGAATGTCTGTGGACTGAGAGGAATTGGGAAGGACTCTGGTGACACTGGGAGGGACTGTGAGGACACTGGGAGAGACTGGGATGGACTGGGAGAGCAACTGGAGTCACTTGGGGTGAGGGGCAGGAGGCCCCGGAGATGGGCACAAGAAGGGCTGACGTGTCTCGGGTGATTCCCAGGGAGGTTTTGAGGGGCTCCAGGGTCATTCCCAGGGCAGGGCCCGAGGGGACACGCTCTGCCCCACGCTCACCTCTGCGCTCCACGAGGAACGGGCTGGACAACTCGTAGTTGTGCCGGCAGTGCCTGTCCACCGCAGCCCGTCTGTACTCCATCCATTGCGGGTCGCTGTTCCAGTGCCTGGCAGCCTTGTCCCCAAAGGAGGTGTCCCCACGTGCAGCCCCACATCGCTGCCCAAGTGCAGGAACTGCTCCCGCTTGGAGATGTTCCTCTCCACGAACCTCAGCCGGTCGGTGCCGTGAATGAAGTGACACTCGGACTAAACCATCTCCTGGAACAGCGCTGTGTGTGCAGGACACAGGTGCGGGGGTGCCCCCCCAGCAGCCCCCCAGCAGCCCACAGTAGCCAAGAGCTCCGGGCCCCCGCCACACGCCCCATGGCCAGCGCCGGGCAGGGTCTGACACCTCCCCCTGTTGGAACCCTGGAAACTGAGGGGTTTGGGCTTTCTCTGCTGACAGGCATTGACCCCCAGGAAAACACTGCTTTTGACCTGAGGCCGTGAAGAAGGTTTCCAGAATTGTGTGATAGAACTGGGATCACTGGTGTGTAGTTTGAATAGGAGTGTGCAATGTCCCATGGTGGAAAATTTAGAATATATTAATATATATAAAACAAGATGGAGATTTTAAGGTGGAGTTTTCTTTCTTTTTCACCTTCTTCACGGGTCTAGGTGTTACTTTTGTCATTGGATAGAAAATTCCACATTGCAGGTCACAGGTGATTGGTTGTTGGGTTAAAAGTAAAAAGAATTCAGCTGACTGTTCTTAATTAGAGAGATTGACCCTTAAAAGGCCTTGTAGAGAGAGAGAGAGATACGTGTCCATTTTTGGCCTGTTAGGTAGAAGTGCTGTAGAACTCACTGTAATATCGAGAAGAATTAATAAATATCTGAGTCCGAACACGAAATTCCGTCTCTAGAGCATTTAATCCTGACTCTGGAAGAACAAAAAAGAAGATAAAACGCAATTTCCCCCTCCCCAAATTCTCCTGGCGGGGGGCGCTGGGGGCGGGGCGCGGGTGGAGTCCAGGTGAGGAGCTCTGGGCGCTCTGGGACTGCCTGAGGAGTCATCAGCGCCGCGCGCTCTGATTGGCTCAATTATTTTGGTGCCTTCTCTGATTGGCTGAGGAGAGGCCCGGGAGTTGAGAGGAGGACCGGGAGAGATCCTGCCCCAGGCTAGCGGTGGAAGAACATCCAATTAACAAGGCATGCAGATCATTTCCCAGCGGTGCCCACACTCCTGTAGGAACTAAATGCACCGAGGATCTCACGAGGGTCACCAACTCTCTGGCGGCCAAATCCAGCCCTGCGCTCCCTGCGGGTGCGGGCACTCTGGGAAGGGCTCAGCTGCGGGTCAGATGGCCGGAGAGTGGCTTGGTGGTCACCTCGTGTGTGAGGCAGTGATGGGCTGGGGAGATGCGTGGACACCACATGATCAGAGAGCTGACTGGGTAAAGGGACACGGGAACAGCGACACCGCAGTGACAGGCAGCCAATGCGGGCTTGTTTCAGTAAAGTTTGGGTTAAGTTTCTCTTGGGGATTGTTTTTATTTTCTTTTTTTTCCCTCGCCTCGCTGTCTGGAATTTTTTCCCATTGACATGCTAAGATGGCTAGTGATAGGGGAGACTCCCTGACCCTTTTTGGAGTTTCCCTCGTAGGGCAGGGGGGATGGGGGAGAAGAGGGAGAACATCGCAAGATCAGGGGCAGGTAAAGGAGAGGTGTGTGCAGCTGCTCGCTCTCTCGCTCGTTTGGCTCGGAGATGGATGGCCACTGGAAAACCTCGCCCTGCCATCCCAACGCCGGGAGCTGCCTTTCCTCGGCTGTGGGACCCCGCACCCTCCTGCTTGGACGCTCTCCCACTTCAGCCTGCCCCCTCCACACAACCTATTGCAGCACTGGGACTGACACTGCCTCCAAGGATCCATGAGCAGAGTCTTTCCTCCGCCCTTCCCACCCAGGACACATCCGCCATCACCCCCAGCACTCCTGCAGCCACACGGGATCACCGCATCTGCCCCTGCCCACCGGGAGCCGGCTGGCACTGACTGCCAAACTGGGACGGTAACTGCAGCAGAGGGGAAAGGTGTCCGCAACCAGAAGAACTGTTACTGGGTTCCCGTCTTCTATTTGTTGTTAATTACTTAGCTGTTGTTGTTTTGTTTGCCTTGTTATATATATATACACATACTAGTAAAGAACTGTTATTCCTATCCCCGTATTTTTGCTTGAAATCCCCATAATTCCAAAATTATACTAATTCAGAGGGAGGGATTTATTAGCTCCATTTCCAGGGAAGGCCCTGCTCTTCTCCAGCACACACCTGTCCTTTTTAAAACCAGGACAGATTTTAGGCGCCCAACATGGCCCCTCTCCCTCTGGGAATGGCTTTTAATGAGTGTGAGAGAGAAGTTTCTCCACAGAGAGAGAATGCAGGAGCACCATCATAGAATGTGTTGGAAGACCCTTGAGGAAGGGATCCAACAGCTGAGAGAAGTGGCAGTGCTGGAGGTGCTCTTTGGGAGGGATGGACAGCATGACAATGACCCTGACAAGGTCAGGTGCACAGGGCAGATGGCAAACCTGGGACCATCTCAATACACCACCTGTACTGCAATGGTTAGTGCTGACAGCAGCCGAGAAATACTGGGTTCTGTCACCAACAAACTTAAGACATTAGGAGAGTACGATCAATGGCCTGATGCAGGCTCATGTATTCCACCCGAACCCCTGCCTCTCCTTGGGTCAGGATGGACTGGAACCTGCCTCTACCTGGACTGGGATGGGAAAAGCAGCTTTTCCCTTCTCCCTCCATGACTAGTGTGTTGTAATCTGCTTTTATTTTCCTCTCCCTTCCCCCCGCTTTTCCTGGGTCCTGCCTTTTCCTGGGCTAGGATGGGAAGGACCCAGCCTCTACCTGGGCTAGGACAAGAAAAGCAGTCTCTCCCTTTGTGCTCACTCGCTTCGTCCGGTCACCGGCCAGGTCCCTCGCGGGATGCTGGAAACGCGGATAGAAGGACTCCACTCTCGCTTCGCAGCAAAGGCCACGTCTCATTCAGGCAAGCACACAGTCATCCCCACCAAACCAGACAGATACTCACAGTCCGATGCTCCTGTCTGGCTCTTCGTGCACGAGAATTCCAGGTGATTTTGCCGCAGTCTTCCGGGGAGATTTTCCTTGCTCAGTCTCTATGGTGCGGGACGTCGATGGGTCCCGAGAATCACTGACGAACCGGGGCCACAGCAGTGGGGCGCCTCCCCGAAATCGCAGTGCCTCTCAGGGCTCCAAGGACGTCCCGGGTATCGGCACCAAATTGTTATAAATGAGAGACAAAAGTCTCGATATTCAGCAAAATTTAGATTGCTTTATTTGATATAGAAAGAGCAAGCAGCGAGCTGGGGAACGTGAGGGGTCACCGCCCACTCCACGCTCCACCCAACCTTGGTTTGCAGCCTCTTCTTATATTGTGGGTTCTCGTTGTAATCAATAATTTTTGGATTTTTGATGTCATAAGCAGTGGTGGTTGAATAAACATCCTTACACAGATTCACAAAGCCTTTGGGTGATAATCAGTCACAGATAGCCATCTGGTCCTTGTAGATAACCACCAGAGAAGTTCTGGGAGTCTGGTCTTTGTGATAAGCAGTATTGATTAGACAAAGGCAGGAAGGCCTACGGGGAAGTCTGATTTTGCAAGCTGGTAGCTGATACAACTTATTTGGAAAACATAACATAATATAACATAATATAATGTAACATAATACAACATAATATAACATAACAATGTGATTTTAAACTGAATTATTTAATAATATAATTTCCTTTATCTAGTGTCCATGCTTCACTTCAGAGCTTAGTATTCTGGTTTATACAAACCCCAATGCTTTTGTGTTTAACACGAATCTTTTATCAATTATCACACAAAGAAAAACCCTTTAAGTTCCGCTTTTGATAACTTAAGAGTGTTCACAACTTGGTAATAAATGTCCTTTTGAGGACGGCTGAACTTAGCACTACTGATCAAATTGCCCATCCTCAAAACTCCAATCTCCCACCCAGCAGTAAAAGAAAAAACTAAAGGAAGAAGACCCCGGTATTTCTTAACTCACTCTTTTCTTCGGGCTAAGCAAAGCCCACTGGGTCAACAGAAAAGCTGCTGGGGAGGCCGTCGGGCCGGCGATTGGTCTCCAGAGATGTTCCACAGAAGGTCCCAGTCACCCCTCAGACGGCTTCCACTAGAACGCGGAGAGCTGTGCTCGGGGAGCTGGCCGTCCCGAAAAGCAGCTTGTGTCCTGCAGTTGGTGCTGCAGGAGACGCTTCTCCAGGAACTCTTTCGCGGAGGTCCCGGTCTTTGGGCTCCGGTTATCGCGGCGGCACCGGCGGGAAGGAGCCGGTGGGCGTGGGGCGAGCGCTGGTGCCGAGACCTTCCAGAGAAGCGTCTTTAGAAAGACGGCCTGGGGGTTACAGGCACGTTCCCGCTCTCGGGACGAGAGGGATTTCAGCTCTCTTGTGTGAGCCCCGCTTCTGCCGACGGTGGAGAGAGGGACGGGAGCCACGTGTGGTGATCCAAGGCGGAGTTTATTCCTTCTCGAAGGGTCCAGGGACGAAATGGCTCGAAGGGGCAGAGGGAACGGGGACACTGGGGTGGTGCCATGGGTGGCACTGGTGACGGTGGGATGGCACTGGGGACACTGGGATGGAACTGGGAACACTGGGAGGGGACGTTGGGATGGGGACATTAGGAAGGGACAGGTGACACTGGGGTGGTGACACCGGGATGGCACTGGGGGCACTGGGACAGGACCAGTGACACTGGATTGGTGACACTGGGACAGAACTGGTGGCACTGGGATGGAACTGGGGACACTGGGATGGTGACACTGAGCTGGCACTGGGAGCACTGGGCTAGTGGCACTAGGACAGGACTGGTGGCACTGGGCTGGTGACACTGGTATGGGTCAATGACGGGGTGGCACTGGGCTGGCACGGGGACACAGCTGGGAGCACTGGGACAAGAACACTGGGACAGGATGGGGGACACTGGGATAGCACTGGGGACACTGGGCTGGTGATGACATTGGTATGGGGACACTGGGGATGTGGTACTGGGACAGGACTGGTGGCACTGGGATAGGACTGGGGACACTGGGCTGGAACTGGGTTAGTGACACCAGGCTGGTGGCACTTGGGTGGTGACAGAACTGGTGGCACTGGGTTGGTGACACTGGTATGGTGACAGTGGGGCAGTGGCACTGGGACATAACTGGGAGCACAGAGACAAAAACACTGGAACAGGATGGGGGACACTGGGCTGGCACTGGGAGCACTGGGAGGGAACTGGTTTGGAGACATTGAGATGGTGACATTGGTATGGGGACAATGGGGTGGTGGCACTGGGAAGGAACTGGTGACACTGGGATTGAACTGGGAGCACTGGGA
Organism: Sturnus vulgaris; assembly: GCF_052056855.1. Lineage (NCBI taxonomy): Eukaryota > Metazoa > Chordata > Aves > Passeriformes > Sturnidae > Sturnus > Sturnus vulgaris. The sequence continues at coordinate 6,994,271 of NW_028276185.1, read as the reverse complement.
TGGTGACACTGGGACACAACTGGTGGCACTGGGACACGACTAGGAGCACTGGGACAGGGACTCTGGGACAGGATGGGGGAAATTGGGATGGGACTGGAGACACTGGGAGGGAACTGGGAGCACTGGGATGGTGATATTGGTATGGTGGCAATGGGGCAGTGACACTGGGCTGGCACTGGGACCACTGGGAAGGAACTAGGAGCACTGGGCTGGTGACACTGAGACAGGACTGGGGACACTGGGGTGGGAGTGGCTTGGTGGCACTGGGATGGAACTAGGGACACTGGGCCGGTGGCTCTGGGGTGTCCCTGGTGCCACTGCTCAGGTGCCACTGTGCTGGTTGCCCTGCTGCCGTGTCCCTGGTGCCACCGGTGCAGTGTCCCCATGTCCCCTCAGTGTCCCTGGACTCGGCGCGCTCTGCCCTGGGGGTGGCCAAGGACAGTCACCTGCTGCTGGCCCTGGGCACGGTGGCCGTGTCCTGCCAGGTGATCCTGCAGGCCTCGGTGACATCGTGGTGACACCTGGCCAGCAGTGCCCGTGAGCACTGGGCCATGGCCCAGCGCCTGCGTGACTGCACCCAGTGGGTGGTGACCACCAAGGCCAGCACCGAGGCCACTGCAGCCACCAGCAAGGTCACCACAATGTCCAGGGGCAGCTGGACACGGTGACATGGCACCTGGGGACCTTGGTGAACGCTGTTGACCAGGACATGGTGGTGACACGAGGGGGACATGGCGACAGGGGTTCCCCAGAGCTGCCCGGGCCCTCGGGGACATCATGGTGGCCTTGGGGACATTGGTGGAGGGACACAAGGAGGTGATGCAAAAGCGGGAGGCGGCCCGGGATGCAGGGACATGGTGGGGACACGGGGTTGTACTGTCACCCCGAGGGACACTGGGGACCTTGGTGTCCTGGCCTTGGGGACATCAGGGCCACCCTGAGGTCGCCTGTCCTGTTTTGGGTCACTACGATGTCCCTGCAGTGTCCCCACGTGACCGCAGTTTGTCCCCCTGAATCATTAAAAACCGGAATAATCACGGACAAAGGCGCTGTAACTAATTAAAGTTACAAAGTGGTGTGTTTATTCACCGGCACGGGAGTCACCTCCCAAAGGCGTGACCGCCCCGAACAAGGTTCTTTGCCCTCTATTTATTGCCCAAGATCTTACATACAATACATGTGCATAACCCCAGCACCTCCCATCCCCATCCCATATTAAAATGAGCCCATTCGTCCTTCACGCGTGCACAGTTCTTCTCTTGAATTGGGTCGGTGCTCTCGAAATGGGTCAGTGGTCTCGATGGATGAAGTCAGGAGAGTCTTCATCAGGTCTCAGTGACCCTCTGGCACGATCCAAGGCCTCGTGCTTCATGATTAACGGTTTATTATTTTATGTTCTTCTGTACGTAAGTTCATAAAAGCAAATAATTATACCAATTAGCTCTTGCCTAAGCATCAAGTAATTACCTACCTAACTTACATCTTGGCCATGGAAACTCCTTCTACTCTTAGCAAAAATCTTTACTCTTTAAAGCCATGATTCAACTCTCCATGTCTGTGCCCCACCATGTCTTTGTCCCTCCGTATCTCCACCCATGTCTCAGTTCAGTGTCTTTATTTTCACCCGTGTTGGTTGTTTTAAAAGGATGAAGAGAAATGAAAAGCAAATCGAGGCTAAAAGAAAAGGATTTCCGTGTCTGTGTGAGCTGAGGACCTATGTGCTTGAGTGGGAGGGAAAAACATTTTTTGGAGGACTTTCCACCCCACTGGCTCCAAAATCTTGGTCTTTGCCTCAGTTCATCACCATTTGGCAGCGGAAGACAACCTTGGGCAATAGGAAATGAAAATCCGGGAATTAGTGAGGTTGGAAAAGATCTCCAAGACCATTCCTGGATATTCCTGGATACCACCAGGAGATAGGATTGAACACAGGAGATTTTTTGGGGTTGAAAGTCAACAAATCTGCTCTCCTCAAAGAATTCCCAATGTCAGTTTGGGCCCTGATGGACGTTCCTGCCCCAGCATTCATCCAGGTGCCCACAGGGAGACAGGATGATGCAGAGCCCCCCCAGCCAGGTGTCTTCCCAACACGGATCACCAGGACCAAAGATCACCAGGGCTCTGCCCAACGGGGGTCACTGGGGATCATCCAACACCGATCCTCCCATGGGAGATGGAGCTGGAGCAGAGCACGAAGCTCTTCCCACACTCACAGGGCTTCCCTTAGTGGTACCTCCATTGGTGTCGGGTCAAGTTAGAGCTCTGTGAGAAGCTCTTCCCACACTCAGGACACTCGTAGGGCCTCTCCCCAGTGTGGATGCGCCGGTGGACAGTGAGATGGGAGTTGCGGTTGAATCCCTTCCCGCAGTCGGGACAGCGGAAGGGCCTCTCCTCTGTGTGAATCCGCTCATGGACGAGGAGATTGGAGCTGGTCTGAAACCTCTTCCCACACTTGGGACACTCGTAGGGCCTCTCCCTGGTGTGGATGCGCTGGTGTCTTCTCAGCGCAGAGCTCCACCCAAAGCTCATCCCACATTCCAAGCAGGTGTAGGGCCGTTCCCCTGTGTGGATCACCTGGTGCTGCATCAGATAAGAAATAGTGCTGAAGCTCTTCCTGCATTTCCCACACTCATAGGGCTTCTCCCCAGTGTGGATCCTCCAGTGTAGGATCAGCTGGGACCTGTAGCTGAAACCCTTCCCACATTCCAAGCACTTGTGGGGCTTCTCCCCTCCAGGAGGCTTCTCCACCAGCTCTGAGCTCTGCCTGGATCTCCGGCTGCCTTCCCGGCTCAGGGAGGGTCTTTCCTCCTCGCAGCTCCCTGGGCTGGGTTTGCAGCCCCTCCTCGTGAAAGATCTCCTGGGCTTTTCCTCCTCCTCCATCCACCCACGTCTTTGGAATGACAAATCCTGGTTTGAAGGAAAACACAAGAGAGCACCTTGGGCTGACGGTTCCTCCTTCCAAAGTGCAACTCAGGAAGTCATTGGGCATCTTGTGTCTAGAAGAATCTCCAAAACACAACGATTCAGCACAAAAATTATCCTAACATCAAGACACAGATCAAAAACTCCCCAAAAATCAAATTTCAGCCCAAATCCCTTCCAAAATATAAAGATTCAGCCCCAGCAAAAAATCAAAGCACCAACATTTAGCCCAATAAAGCTCACAAACACCAAGATTCCCCCCTGTGAAAATCATGGATGGTCCTCTTCAGTCACCTGCTGCATGTGGGGGGAGCAACGCTCCTGGGGCTGGGGCAGAGGCTGCAGATACAGGGAGGAGTGGAACATTGTGCTGCTTCCCATTTCTGCTCCTCCTCTGGTGTCCCTACTCTTCCTCACACTCCTCTTCCTCCCATTATTCATCTTACTCCTGCACAATCCCACCTGCTCCTCCCACGTGCAGCGTTTGACCATTTTGTTCTCCATCCCTGCTTCTCCTTCCCTTCTCCTGCTGCCCCCAGGCCCAGCACCCACTGCCGGCTCCCTCTTCCCCCCAAACCCACAGCATCCCAGCGCAGGGGCAGCGATGGAGCTGGGGCAGCTCGGGCTGGGGCAGCGCTGGGCTCTCGGCCGCTCCCGCCCGCACTCGCTCCCCACTGCAGCCGCTGCCGCCACCACAGCGCGGGGGGGCCCGGCCTTGGCGCTCCCACCTCCCCAAATTCCCCTGCCGGGGGGCGCTGGGGCCAGGAGACAGACGAGTGACAGATCAGGGGGGCTGGGAAGAGTCGGCAGCCAGAGAGCACTGAAAATCTCAGCAGTGACTGCAGTGGGATCTTCGGGGACTAAACATGGCAGGACACCCATGGAGGGTAGAAAGGGAAAGCCAGGAAGGGCTCCTGGCCAAAGGGATGATGATTCCAAAATATCTCTGAAGGGTCCCTTGGCAGCATGTTGAGGGAGTTTGCACATTCTCCCAGAGGTAATCAAGGACAGGGACACTCAGGGGGCAATAAGGGAAGTCCAGAACAGATTGATACAACAAGGGATGGATGCTGTTGGTGTGCAGGGAAGGGATTGGGTGAAGGATAGTGTGGAGGAATGTGGTTCAGGCAAGAAGCAGCAGGAAGAATCTTGTGGTAAGAAAATGGAAGATGGAAAAGAGGAGGAAAGGAAAACTCTGAGGATGGGGCTGTTTTTCAGCAGGGTTTGATCCTCCAAAGTTGCCAGCTGATGCAGATCCTTTGTATCCCCGGTTGCCAGGACAGGCACACAAGGAGGTCAGGATTGCAGGGGGTTTCTCTGTGCTGGGCAGCGGCAGGAGCGGGCGCAGAGGGGCGGCACCGGGAGCACGGGCTGGGGGCCTGTGGGGAGCTGCGGGGCCGGGCCGGGGCTGTGGGGCAGCCGGGGCTCAGCGCCGGGCGCTGCCTGAGCCCAGCACCCCCCGGCAATTGCAGGCCCGGCAGTGGCCCCCGGCCTCCAGGAGGCTGCGGGACGCCCCGGCCGCTGCCCGGCCCCGTGGAGCTGCCGGCCCTGCCCGCCGGGGGGGCCGCGTTTGGACACTGCGGCAGGACAGGCACCGGCTCTGGGATACGGGCTGGCCACGGCAGCCACAGCACAAGGAGCAGCACGAAGGAAGAGCTGGGAAATGGGCATTGGACGTGCAAGCATCGAGATCAGCTTTTAAGCATTTTCCTTGGGTCACTGCAGAAAGGAATGATTGAGCAGAAAGCTCCGCAGCTGTCAGAGGATGAGCACCCCCAGGCACTGAGGGGGCTGCAGGAGGGGCAGAAGAAGCCCCTGGAGCACTTGGTCACAAAGGCACAGCAGGGGAATGCAAGAAGGGATGAGGAAAAGGCCAAGGGGAAGGCAAAGGCCATGGCAGAGTTTCTACAGCCCCTGAGGGATGAACCCCAGGGCCCAAGGGGGCCCCAGCACCCAGGGGCTCTCACATCCTTACATCATCTTGAACCAGGTGCCCTCCTCACACTGACACCATTCAGTCCTTGATGGCAAAGATGCTTTCTGGGGATGCCCACTTACACAGGATGGTAAACTAGAATTTGCCTTTTAGTGGGAGTAAGAGGTAGAAGGGAAAATGGAAAAGACATGGACGGTCCTTCTGCAGGGATGCAGGGAAGCACCAGCCTTATTGGGGCAAGCCTTGCAGAAAATATCACAAGAATTTACCCCACCCCCAGGGATTGGGTTAATGCAGGATGTGGATGACTTTCCCCAATCAGGAGGACAAGAAGTGGCAGAAGAAGCCTCTGTGAAATGACTCAATGTTCAGGCTAAAAAGCATCTTTGAGTATTTGAAATAAAAGAGGAAATGGTGGAGAAAATAGTTAGACATATTTTGACTGAAGATTTGTGGTGTATTGACCCAGAGAGGGTCTGGAGAATCTCAGAAGTAATCCAGGACTGAAAAGGAGGTGCAAGAATTCTGAGCATTAATAGGAAATTGCAGGACCTGGACTGAGAGTTCTCTGTTCTACCCATAACATTGTATCACTTTCTAAAACCCAATAGCTTCAATGCCATGGTATGGACAGAAGAAAAGCAACAAATAAAATGAAATATAACAAAATGATTGGTGCCACAGCTATGGCTCTTCCATACTCAGAAAATAAATTTGAATCCTTGGTGTCTTATAAGTACATATTATATTATTTACTTTTTTCAAATATTACAATGAGTGCTATATGGTGGAAAACTTTGCTGTATGAACATAGTTTATTTTAGCTCCGCGATTAACAGAACTTAGTTGCGATAAATATATTTTTTTGAAGTACAACATTTTGACGTAAAAAGCTTTTCTTCATGTAACTAACTCAGAGAATGGTAGAAAAAATAATCAGGAAATTCTTCACATTCTTGGATTAGGGGACACCAGAACCCCAGGGAAGGAAAAAATAATGATTTACAGGTTGAGGGAGAATGATTCTGAATAATGCATGAAGGGCTATGAATATGCAACATGTTGCTGCATTTAGGAAGTGTTTTCTGAGTCAGTGTGTGCCCTTGGCTGAAGGCCAAGCATCCGGCCATTATAACCTTTGGCCAGAGCCAGGGCAGATATTCAATTCTCTCCCTTGGAATTGATCTTTGCAATTCCTTACCCTGGGAATTCTCCACCTAGTGCGGGCTGGAGATAAGGGATGGATATTTCAAGCAGTCTGTGGCCAGAATCCTGTCTCTTGTGAAATCTCTGCCACAGGAAGCTGGGCTGGCACAGAGCCTGCCTTGGCACTTTGCTGTTCACAGCATCCACCCAGGACTCTGCCTCTCAATTACACTCACACACTGGGCTGCCTGCGATTCCATTGCTGGAAAATATACCAACTCTAAACTTCTATTACGTTCTATTTTACTAGTCAGGCTCGGTCTGCCTTGTCCCAGGAAAGAAATTTTAAAAGGTATTTTTATGGACTGTTAGACCACTCAACAGAGATGAGTTTAACACCTCAACAGACTGGGAATAGCCCAAAAGATACCAACAAACAGAACGACATTTAACAAAACATCAAGGAAACATCAGCAAACATCAAGGAACACCCACCCCAGACACTGCCCCTGGCCCAGATGGAGACACCTGGTCTGGAAAAGACTGAGAAGGAAATCCAGGAATGTGGATCTAATTAACATCAGAAGAGGAGAAATCTGAGTGCAATAGGAAACCAAATACTAAGAACTACACAACCTGGAAGCAATGAACACTAAACCAATGGATTTCACTGGGTTCAGACTTTAAAACGTTTAGGAAAAATCTAGTAAAATTCACATCTCATGGAATGATTTTCTCTGCATACCCGGGCTATGTGTGGATGAAATTATTTCTGTTGCACATCCTGACCAGGATCAAGTAATGCCTTGACTCTCTAACATTAAGATATTGTTGGAGAGTTTTTGTTATTCCTGCAGTTTCAGTGACAAGATTACACCAGTAGAAAAATTCTGCATAGCAATCCTACTTTTATATTCTCAGTTGGGTTTGGACCAGGGGTGTGAGAATCACTTTTTACTCCTAGGAGAAGAAGTAGAAAAATCTTGATTGCATTAGAATTTCTTTGTGTGTATTTGTGGGTGGCTCTTAATGATGGCAGAATTTCAGAAAGAGTTTCTTGATGCTCACCTTTATGTTGCATTTTGCAAAACTAGAAGAGTATTAATGGTGAGGCTTTAACACATAAACAGTTAGTAGAAAATTGTTAAAAAAAAAAGAGAAAAGAAAAAGAAAACAGATTGTGGGGGTGCACTTGTGGATCACCTAATGTCTGCTCAGGAATAAAAGCATTGGATCCAGGCACAGCCAGGTTGGGGCTTTAGAAATGCAAATTAACACTGATAGGGGAATGTGTGCACAATGAACCAGGATCTTCATGCCTGTGCTGTCACTGTCCAGGTTATATAGGGTGTATTGGGGCACTGGGGTGTTTTTGGTGCCACAAGTTCAGGGAAATGAGTTGGAAATCCAAGTATGTGGTGATTTAATTAGAGAAAAGTGGTCAATTGATGCACCCCTGGATGGAGGGAGCACCCAAAAACGCAAAAAAGATGAACAGACACCAGAGCCAATCCTACAACACCATGGACCAGCCCCTGGGAACCCTAACGAATTCAGATCAGGACACACAAAATCCATCCATACTTTGAGTGGCAGAATTAGGATAAAAAGCATCCTCGAAATAATAACCAACCAGACAGCTCCAGCTCCTGACGTTCCTGCCGACCAATCCACTGACATTAGGAACGAGACATTTCACCACGAGATGGGATCAGATTATCTATTAACAGAAAGAGGAGGTGTTTACGGAAAATTACAAGACTCAAACTGCTGTTCGCGAATAGATGATAACCGAAAAGCGATGAAACAGATAACAAAGGAAATAAGAAAATAGCTCATATTCTGGAGAAACGATGGGAATGGGACACGTTTTCGTGGTTCCCTGGCAGACCACGGCTTAAACGAATGCTGCTCTTCCTGTGATGTGCTGCAGCAATTCTCAGCTTTTTACCATGCACGACACCTTGCGCCAAAGAGGATGCAGGAAAAGAGATTGAGTCAATGCAAATTAAAAGTTTCTAAAGGCAATTCTTGAGAAAATGAGAAAAGGAGGGATTGAAAGCATTAAGATTAATATCGTAGTAGGGGTGAATATTAAGAGGGACATGCAGTAGGCGGATCGGGAAGTCTGAACCTTTCAAGTACCTCAGCCAGTGGGGAAAGGGAGAGGGAGATGCAGACGGGAAAATGAGGATAAAAAGGAGGCTGCGTTTCAGAGACCGCATGGCAAATGCCGCATGGCCTCTCTCTTTGTTCATCAATAAAGTCACTTTTACAGGACTCCTGTGTCTCCTTTGGGCACACAAACCTCTGGCCACGGGAATTTTCCCGCACAGTCCCGGGCACAGGGCAGACACCTCTGTGCCACCCACAGCAACCGGGACGAGCCAGCGCTGCTCCGGCACCGGCTCCTGCCGAGGCCCCAGCGGGAAGGAGACCGCGGGCAGCCGCTCCCGCAGCGCCCTCAGCCCAGCGCCAACACGGGCCGGCACCGGCACAACCAACCCGCCAGAGCCCCCTGCCGCCCCCTCGGCCCGCAGCGAGCCCCGAGCCCCCGCACAACCGAGCGCGGCTCCCACCTGCGCTGGGGCCGCCTCCGAGCTCCGCCGCCGCCTCCCCGGGCTCCGGCCGCTGCCGCCGCTGCCGGGCCCGCACAGACGCTGCCACAATGGCGCCTTTGCTGCTCTGCCCAATCAGCGCGCGACAACCAGGAGTGACATTGGCACAATCAGCCAATGGCAGCGAGGGCCGGGCTCTGCACACGGCCCAGCCTCGGCCCGCGCTCTCAGGGCCCCCCGGGCTGTGCGAGGGCAAAGGCGGAGATGAGGAACAGCCCTGGAACGGGCCCGGGCCCGAGCCGCCATTGGCCTGGAAACACAAACAAAGTTCTCCGCAGCTCCCGGCACGCCTTTCCCAGCCCTGCGTGTTCGCTGCCTCCGGCTCAGCGCGCAGCCCTGGAGCCTCACTTCTCCTACCCCCTAATTAGGAGCGTCTGTGCTTGGCTTTGATTTCCCCCAAAAAGGGAAAACTGCCCCACAACCCCTGTGGATGAGTGGGAGAGGGGAGAGATTTCTGGCAGAAAACTCCAAAAACTCAGAGCAGGATGATGAGAAGTAAATGAAGACCCTTCAAACCAGCTTTCCACACGCCTCCCTCTTTCCAACTGCACCTCCTACCCCGGCAGTGCAGGGTGGGAGAAACGACTCTGACTTTGTAAAATTTTAAAGGTTTATTAAATCTTAGCAAAAAAAATACACCAAAAGACTGAATAAAGAGAAAAATCAGCGCTGGGAGCACAGGACTAAAGCAGCAGACCCGGGTCTGATTTGGGGGTTCAGGGGGGTCCCCGGGCCGCCCCCGCCCCCTCCGATCTCGGCCAACGGGTGCGAGCGGCGCGGCCCCGCTGCTGAGCACTGACCCCGCCCCGGGGGCCGCCGGGACCCTCCCGAAAAAACCCGCACCTGCACCCCCCCTTCAGTCCCTCCAACCTTCCCAGTCCTGGGGGAAAGGGAAGGACATGGGGCGGGATCACCCGGAGACCCCCGGGGTGAGGAGCAGGAGAGGGGGGGAATTGGGCTCGCGGTGAGTGGGGGGTCCCGCGTGAGGATTTCGGGGGGGTTCGCTCGAGGAATTTTGGGGGTCCTCGTGCAACGGATCCTCGTGCATAGGGCTCCTCTCGTGCCACCGTCTCCTCGTGTCACCCAGACCAGTTTGGGGAGCTCTTTGTGTCACCCAGATGAATTGGGGGGCTCCTCGTGTCACCGAGGGCTCCGCGAGTGACACCGAGAGCCCTGTGTCACCAAGAGCCCCTCAAGTGCCCCCAACTCCTTGTGCCATCAGGAGCCCCTGGAGTGCCACCAGCTCCTCGTATCACCGAGAGCCCCTCGTGCCACCAGGACCTCGTGCCAGAGAATTTGGGGAGAGTCTCTGTGCCACCCGGAGCCCCTGAGTGTCACCAGCCCCATGCCAGGGTCCCCAGTGTCACCGGGGTCTCTCTCTGTGTCACACACCAGGAACCGACCCCCCCTCCGAGCACCAGGACCCCCGAATTTAACCGTCCTCGTGCACCGGGACCCCTCAGGACCCTCGAGTTTCCTCTCTCCCCTCCTCGTGCACCGGCATCACCGGACCGCCCCCCCTTTCCCGAGGAATCGCCGGAGACCCCCTCCATCAATCACCGGGCACCGGGACCACCAGAGGACCTCCCCCATCAATCAGCACCGTCACCGTGCACCGGGACTCCCCCCCACCATCGAGCAGTGACACCCCCTCATCGTGCACCGGGACCGCCGGACTCCCCCTCAAACATCGCCAGCCTCGGGCACCGAGATCACCGGAGACCCCTCCATGAGTCACCGGGACCCCCCCGTCATGCACCAGGACCAGCGGAGACCTCCCCAGGAATCACCGGACACCCCCTCACGAATCACCGGGCACCGGGAAGCCCCTTCGGGCACCGGGACTGGACCCCCCCTCGTGTACCGACCACCCTCCGGTGCAGAGGGCCCGGACCCCCCTTTGTGCCACCCCTGCCCATCCCGGGGATTCCGCCCCTCCCCTCTGACTTCCCCCGGGAACAGGAGCGGGAATGGGGGGGGGGACGCCGTCCGCTGGGGGGGCACCGGGGTGTCCCCAGCACCGGGGTGAGTCCCTTGGGGCTCGCTCCGTTCCCCCCCCCCCTCCGTCCTCCGGTTATCACCAGGGACCCCCCCCAATTTACCGGGGCTCCCCCTATTCACTGCCCCCCCGTTCACCGACCGCCCCAAAGCGCTGGGACCCCCCCGGATACTTGGGACCACCCCAGGGCGCCAGGACCCTCCCCCCCCCTCCACTCATCAAGACTCCTCCCCCCAAATCCATGGGACCCCTCCCTCCCCCCCACTCACCACCCCCTTCTCAGCACTCCCCGGGCCCTCCCCATTGATCGAACGCTCCCATGGCTCCCCCGGGGCCTGACTGGCTCCGCCCCCCGGGGCCGCCACTGCGCAGAGCCTTTCAGTAAACGCCCACCGGTCTTTTAGCCACGCCCAGTGAGGGGCAGGGCCGAGCGTGGCGGCCAATGGGAGGCGGCGGGAGCGTAGCGGGGATGGAGAGGGCGCAGGAAATAATGGTGTGTGGAGCAGTGGGCCGGGCCCTGGGAGAGACGGCCAATGGGGAGAGGAGGGGGCGGGGCCTGGGTGTGGCGGGAAGGGGAGCGCGGGAAGGAGCGGGCAAGAAATGGGGCGGGGGAGAGGGGGTGGGGCCATCAATGGGGCGTGGTAAGGGGCGGAGCGATCAATGGGGGCTAAAATGGGACCCCTTGGGGACATGGCGGGGGGGATTAGGGACACCTGGGGTCCCAAATGATCCCAAATCCTGCTGGATCCCAAGGAATAATCCCAAATGATCTCAAATCTGGGATCCGATCCAGTTCTAAAATTACCCCAAATTATTCCAAATCTTGCTGGATCCAGGAAATGATCCCAAATGATCTCAAATCCCGAATCCTGGATCCCAAAAAATCCTGCATCCCAAAAAATCCCAGATCTCAAATGCTATTGGATCCCCAAAATCCAATTCTAAATGATCTCAAATCCCAGATCCCCCCAAAATCCCAAATCCCAGACCCCAAATCCTGCTGGATCCCCAAAAGCAATCCTAAATTCGATTCCAAATCAGGGTCCTGGCAGGGTAAAGAGATCCCTGGTTGGGGAAAATGGGCTCCAAGGGGGTGCTGTCAGGGTAAATCAGAGCCCTCAGGGGAGGATCTGGGCCCCGGGGGGTTAAACTCCACTCCGAAAGTGTCACCCAGGTCCTGGCAGGGTAAACAAAGCCCTCGGGGGAGGATCAGGGCCCTCCCTCCTCCGAGCCTCAACACCCTCGTCCCACACAGCTCCAGGCAGAGCCTCCGTATGGAGACCGGGATGGAGCCACAGGTGGGAACCCCAAAATCCCGCGGGGTTACTATCCTGGGAGAGGGAGTCGGGGGGGATTTCTGGGGGGATTTTGGGGCGTTTGGGGCAAGTCTGGGACCCCCCAGCGCCGAGGGAGGGAAAAGGGGAAGTGGAAAGTTCCAGAGTCTGTGGAGTTCAGAGGGGCCAGGGAAAGGGAAAAGGGGGGGGACCCCCTAGATTCCTGGGGAGATTCAGGTGGGACCCCCAAAATCTCACCTGGGTACCTAGGAACCCCAAACTCCCCCTGGACCCTCACCTGGGAAACTCCAAACCCTTGGGGGGACCCTGGGGGACGAGGACGAGCAGGAGCTGTGGCTCCAAGGGGTCCTGGCTGAGGCAGCAGTGGTGATGATGCTGGAGCGGGAGGAGGAAGGGGCCCAGCAGTGCCAGAGCTGGCTATGGGCTGGGCACAGGCTGGCCATGGGGCTGATGGTGCTGTGCAATGCTGTGTGTGAGTAAAAACCAGTATGGACCAGTATATACCAGTATGGACCAGTATAGAGCAGTTTGGGTGAACTGGGCTCTGGGCCAGGCACAGGCTGGCCATAGGGCTGATGACTGTGTGTCAGTGAAAACCAGTATAAACCAGTACAGACCACTATAGACCAGTAAAATCCAGTATAGACCACTATAAACCAGTATGGACCAGTATAGAGCAGTACAGACCAGTAGAGACCAGTTTGCGTGAGCTGAGCTCCAGGCTGGCCATGGGCTGGCCATAGGGCTGATGGTGCTGTGTGTGAGTAAAACCCTGTATAAACCAGTATAGACCAGTATAAACCAGTATAGAGCAGTATGGACCAGTATAGAGCAGTATGGGCCAGTACAGACCTGTACAGACCAGTACGGACCAGTACAGACCTTCCCCTGTCCCGGGATGGGGACATTGGGCTGGCACTGGGAGCACTGGGAGGGAACTGGTTTGGTGACATTGAGATGGTGACATTGTTTTGGGGACAATGAGTTGGTGACACTGGGATGGGGCTGGGATGGAACTGGTGGCACTGGGACACAACTGGGTGCACTGGGACAGGATGGGGGATATTGGGATGGGACAGGGACACTGGAATGGAACTGGGAGCACTGGGCTGGTGACACTGGGACAGGACTGAGGACACTGAGATTGAACTGGGGACACTGGGGTGGTGCCATGGGTGGCACTGGTGATGCTGAGATGGCACTGGGGACATTGGGACAGGACCAGTGACACTGGATTGGTGACACTGGGACAGAACTGGTGGCACTGTGATGGAACTGGGGACACTGGGATGGTGACACTGAGCTGACACTGGGAGCACTGGGCTAGTGACACTGGGACAGGACTGGTGGCACTGGGCTGGTGACACTGGTATGGGTCAAGGAGGGAGTGGCACTGGGCTGGCACGGGGACACAACTGGGAGCACTGGGACAAGAACACTGGGACAGGACTGGTGGCACTGGGATAGGACTGGGGACACTGGGCTGGAACTGGGTTAGTGACACCAGGCTGGTGGCACTGGGTTGGTGACACTGGTATGGTGACAATGGGGGGTGGCACTGGGATGGGACTGGGAGCACTGGGATGGTGATACTGAGAGGGAACTGGTGGCACTGGGACACAACTGGGAGCACTGGGACAAGAACACTGGAACAGGATGGGGGACACTGGGATGGCACTGGGAGCACTGGGAGGGAACTGGATTGGTGACATTGGTCTGGTGGCACTGGGCTGGCACGGGGGACACTGGGATGGTGACATTGGGATGGTGACACTGGGCTGGCACTGGGAGCACTGGGAGGGAACTGGTTTGGTGACATTGAGATGGTGACATTGGTACGGGGACAACGGGGTGGTGGCACTGGGAGGGAACTGGAGACAGATTGAACTGGGAGCACTGAATGGTGACACTGGGACACAACTGGTGGCATTGGGATGGAACTGGTGACACTGGGACACAACTAGGAGCACTGGGACAGGGACACTGGGACAGGATGGGGGACACTGGGATGGGACTGGAGACACTGGGAGGGACTGGAAGCACTGGGATGGTGAAATTGGTATGGTGGCAATGGGGCAGTGACACTGGGCTGGCACTGGGACCACTGGGAAAGAACTGGGAACACTGAGCTGGTGACACTGGGACAGGCCTGGGGACACTGGAATGGGAGTGGCTTGGTGGCACTAGGTTGGTGACACTGGGCTGGTGACAGTGGGATAGAACTGGTGGCACTGGGATGGAACTAGGGACACTGGGTTGGTGATACATGGGTAGCCCTGGTGCCACTGGGCGGATGACACTGGGACAGGGCTGAGGACACTGGGATGGCCCTGGGTTGGTGACATTGGGCTGCTGACACTGAGACTGAACGGGTGACACTGGGGCAGCCCTGGGGACACTGGGCTGGTGGCTCTGGGGTGTCTCTGGTGCCACTGCTCAGGTGCCACTGTGCTGGTTGCCCTGCTGCTGTGTCCCCAGTGCCACCTGTGCGGTGTCCCCATGTCCCCACAGTGTCCCTGGACTTGGCGTGCGCTGCCCTGGGGGTGGCCAAGGACAGTCACCTGCTGCTGGCCCTGGGCACGGTGACTGTGTCCTGCCAGGTGATCCTGCAGGCCTCGGTGACATCGTGGTGACACCTGGCCACCACCGCCTGTGAGCACCGGGCCATGGCCCAGCATCTGCGAGACCGCACCCAGCAGGTGGTGACCACCAGGGCCAGTGCCGAGGCCACCGTGGCCACCAGCAAGGTCACCACAATGTCCAGGGGCAGCTGGACACGATGACATGGCACCTGGGGTACTTGGTAGACCCTGTTAACAGGGACATGATGGTGACACATGTAGAACATGGCACCAGGGGTTCCCCAGAGCTGCCCAGGCCCTCAGGGACATCGTGGTGGCCTTGGGGACCTCGGTGGAGGGACACAAGGAAGTGATGCGAAAGCTGGAGGCGGCCCGGGATGCAGGGACAGGGTGGGGACATGGAAGTGACACTGTCACCCCGAGGGACACTGAGGACCTTGGTGCCTTGCCTTGGGGACATCAGGGCCACCCTGAGTTCGCCTGTCCTGTTTTGGGTCACTACGATGTCCCTGCAGTGTCCCCACGGGACCGCAGTTTGTCCCCCTGAATCGTTAAAAACCGGAATAATCACGGACAAAGGCGCTGTAACTAATTAAAGTTACAAAGTGGTGTGTTTATTCACCGGCACGGGAGTCACCTCCCAAAGGCGTGACCGCCCCGAACAAGGTTCTTTGCTCTCTATTTATTGCCCAAGATCTTACATACAATACATGTGCATAACCCCAGCACCTCCCATCCCCATCCCATATTAAAATGAGCCCATTCGTCCTTCACACGTGCACAGTTCTTCTCTTGAATTGGGTCGGTCTCGAAATGGGTCAGTGGTCTCAAAGGATGAAGTCAGGAGAGTCTTCATCAGGTCTCAGTGACCCTCTGGCACGATCCAAGGCCTCGTGCTTCATGATTAACGCATTATTATTTTATTTATTATTTAGGTTCTTCTATACCTAAGTTCATAATAGCAGATAATTATACCAATTAGCTCTTGCCTAAGCATCAAGTAATTACCTACCTAACTCACATCTTGGTCATGGAAACTCCTTCTACCCTTAGCAAAAATCTTAACTCTTTAAAGCCATGATTCAACTCTCCATATCTGTGCCCCACCATGTTTTTGTCCCTCCGTATCCACACCCATGTCTCAGTTCAGTGTCTTTATTTTCAACTGTGTTACTTGTTTTAAAAGGATGAAGAGAAATGAAAAGCAAATCGAGGCTAAAAGAAAAGGATTGCCTTGTCTGTGTGAGCTGAGGTCCTATGTGCTTGAGTGGGAGGGAAAAATAATTTTTGGAGGACTTTCCACCCCACTGTCTCTAAAATCTTGATTTTTGCCTCAGTTCATCACCATTTGGCTGTAGAAGACAACCTTGGGCAATAGGAAATAAAAATCCGGGAATTAGTGAGGTTGGAAAAGATCTCCAAGACCATTCCTGGATATTCCTGGATACCACCAGGAGATAGGATTGAACACAGAATATTTTCTGAGCTTGAAAGTCAACAAATCTGCTCTCCTCAAAGAATTCCCAATGTCAGTTTGGGCCCTGATGGACGTTCCTGCCCCTGTGTTCATCCAGGTGCCCACAGGGAGACAGGATGATGCAGAAACCCCTCAGCCAGGTGTCTTCCCAACACGGATCACCAGGACCAAAGATCACCAGGGCTCTGCCCAACGGGGGTCACTGGGGATCATCCAACACCGATCCTCCCATTGGGGATGGAGCTGGAGCAGAGCACGAAGCTCTTCCCACACTCGGGGCACTCACAGGGCTTCCATTAGTGGTGACTCCGTTGGTGTCGGGTCAAGTGAGAGCTCCTGGAGAAGCTCTTCCCACACTCAGGACACTCGTAGGGCCTCTCCCCAGTGTGGATGCGCCGGTGCCTGATGAGGGTGGAGTTGCGGTTGAATCCCTTCCCGCAGTCGGGGCAGCGGAAGGGCCTCTCCTCTGTGTGAATCCGCTCATGTCTGAGGAGATTGGAGCTGGTCTGAAACCTCTTCCCACACTTGGGACACTCGTAGGGCCTCTCCCCAGTGTGGATGCGCTGGTGTTTTCTCAGGTCAGAGCTCCAGCCAAAGCTCTTCCCACATTCCGAGCAGGTGTAGGGCCGTTCCCCTGTGTGGATCACCTGGTGCTGGATCAGGTTGGAGCTGTTGCTGAAGCCCTTCCCACATTCCCCACACTCGTAGGGCTTCTCCCCAGTGTGGATCCTCTGGTGTAGGATCAGCTGGGACCTGTAGCTGAAACCCTTCCCACATTCCAAGAACTTGTGGGGCTTCTCCCCTCCAGGAGGCTTCTCCACCAGCTCTGAGCTCTGCCTGGATCTCCGGCCGCCTTCCCGGCTCAGGGAGGGTCTTTCCTCCTCGGAGCTCCCTGGGCTGGGTTTGCAGCCCCTCCTCGTGAGAGATATCCAGGACTTTTCTGCCTCCTCCATCCCTGCACACCTGAGGAATGAAAATTCCTGGATTAGGGGGAAATAACAAGAAGACAGCTCCATAAACTCGGTGTTCCTCCTTGCCCAAGTTCATCTCTGGTAGTCATTGAGCATCTTGTGTCTGTAATAACCTCCCAAACACCAAGATTCCTGCTTCAAATCCTCCAAACTTTAACACACGGATCAAAAACTCCCCAAATAACAAGCTTCAGCCAAAATCCCCTCCAGACATGTGCTGGTTTGAAAGCAAAACCAATGAGAGAATCAGTCAGAAATACAATTCTATAGGAAAAAAGATAAGAGAAAAAAAATACATGAAATAGCACAAAAGAAAACAACTGACAGAATCAGAGTACAACCTGACACCCCGCTAGTTAGGGCGGTGGGAGCAGTCCAGATGAAGTGGTCTTGTTGTAGTAGTGATGCTGTAGAAAGGTCTGGTATCTCTTGTCCTCTGGAAACCAGTGGGTAAGGGCTGCCTTGGTGTTCCAAATCTCAGATTTTATCTAGGTAGGAAAGGCTTGGCTCCTCCCCCTGGCTGGAGCATCTCCCAATGGGATGATGGAATTTTATCAGTCATGCAGTGGCACTCAATGGCCCATTAACAGAAGATATCTTCCTGGAGGAAGGATGGGTTGTGGAAAAGATCAAGAACACTGCCCCACCTGGTTTTAACAGATGGCCCATTAGCAGAGGATATCTCCCACACAGATAAGGATCAGTGCTCCATCTGTTTTTATCCACCACTCTTTGTTCTTTTGTTTCTTCCCAGGACCTCTGACCGGTTACTTCATGTTTGCTGCTGATTTCTTCTCCCTTTTGAAGATGAAAATGGTAAAAGTGTCTTTGACCTGCCTTGCTGGATATTGTGAAGAGGAACAGTCATCTACTGCAAGTGGAAGTGTCACAGGTGGAGCAGAGTTCTGTGAGTGCTGTATCAAACCAGACCTCGTCAGACCTGCCAGAACAACTGGTCCATGCTGCCCTTCACTGCTCTGCCTGTTCCCCACTGTTTCATGCCAGAGTAATTTAACTGCTGTTAATTGGGTGTGTGTTTCACTCGAGCCAGTCCAGCAGAACCAGCAGAAAGCAGCCCCAGAATGAATGGGGCTCTGCAGAGGAGCCCCAGACTATTCATCAGCCTGCCTGCAGAACTGGCTCCAACTCTGAACCCTTGTGACCACACTCTGAAGAAGACACACTTCTGATATTTCTGAGGCACTTATGACTGAGGCACTGCACGTGCTCGTGCAGGGAAGAATCCCAAAGTTCTTTCTTACTTCAGGAAAAACCCTGCAGCAGTGCATACCCAGCATCTGCTATCAGCACATCCTGGCTGCACGTGCAGGAGAAGCAGCAGCAGCATTGTACACGTGGGTTTGTTAAGCTGAATTCCCCTACACTTTGAACAGTGCTCATCACAAACATATTTAATGGCACACCGATGCCATACATTTCTCCTAAAAGCCTCCCTTGTAACTAAACTTTGCTGGAAAGTTAATGCCGAGGATGAACGAGCAACTTCGGTCTCAGTCCGGAGGTGGAGGGGTTCTAAACACTGACTTTGCGAGAGCAGCATCTCTCCTGAAGCGCTCGGGGCCAACCGAGCCGCCGCCGGGAGCGCGGTGCAGAAGCCGGCCCGGACTCAGCCGCAGCGCCGGGCACCGCGCATCGCTGCTCTGCAGGGCGGCCCGCACGTCCTCCAGCAGCTGCCGCAGGCTGCCCTTCTCCTGCTGCAGCTCGGCCATGCGCTCCTCGGCCCGCTCCAGCGCCACCATCTCCTCGCAGCGCTCTCGGGAGCAGGGCCCCGGCGGCCGCCGCTCGGGCTCGGCGGGGGCTGCGCGGGCGGATGTGGCTCTCGATGTGCTCGCCCTCCCGGCCCAGCGGCAGCCGCGGCCCCGCGCGGGTGCTGAAGTGGCCGCAGAGCCGCGCGTGGAGCTGGCGGAAGGTGACCTCGGCCCAGAGCCCGTCCCACAGCCCCGCGCACTCCTCGGGCTCCGCCGCCTCCTCCGGCGCCAGCGCCCGGCACAGCGTGCGGGACTCCTCGCCGGGGATGCGGCCCGGCCCGGCGCAGTCCCGCTGCTGGAAGATCTCCTGCAGGGACTGCTCCGGGCCGCTGGCCAGCACCACCATCTCGTTCTCCACGCCGCGCTCCAGCCCGTAGCGGTGGGCGAGGGCGCTGAGCAGCCACTGCGTGCGCCGGGCCGGCCGCCCGGAGGGGTCCCAGCCCTCAGGCGGCTCCATCGCGCCCGCCCGGCCCGCGGCGCTGCCCGAGCATCCTGAGCGCCGCCCGCCCGAGCGCTCGGCCCCGGCCCCGGCACGGAGCGCCCGGCTCGCCCCGCACGGAGCCGCGTCCGCCTTTGTCCGGCAGGAGCAGGGACTCGGGCAAAGCGGGCAGGTGCCGCCCTGCTCCCTTTGTCTGCCAAGCCCGAGCCCCAAGTGTGGTTCTTATTTCTTAGCTAATTTCTCCCTGGTTTCTCTCTGACACAAGCATGACAATAGCATCGCACAATCCAGTTTGACAAGTAAGGCTTGTGAACGAGTGAGCGCTTCCACTAAATTAAAAACCCAATGTGTGTAGCCGTGGAATCGGGTTTTAACCCTTTAAGTGCGGCGGAAATAAGATGCACAGCTACATGGTCATCTTTCATGACAGGAAAAAAGAGACAAGTTTATTCCGAAATACACTTGGTTTATAGCATGACTCGTAATTCCCAGAGTAGAGAAAAGGTGATTGGTTCAGAGAGAAGACACCCCATTCCCAGGGCCTGGTCACACATCACAACAGCTGTTCTATCTTTGTTACTAATTCCTTTTTATTTTGACCAAATTATCAGCCTGGGAGAAATTCTCCCTAGCCTTGAGCTGGACCAGCTTATCGGCTGGGAACAGAGCTGAAAAGCTCCAGCCTGGAATATTATTCAGGCTGTAATTTTCTTACTTTCTCAATATGTGTCCCACAAATGTGCTTGAACGTCGACCTTCTGTTCGCTCAGGCTTCCTCACCTCTGTAGATGAGGTGACTTCCAGGTGTTGGTGTGTGGGTGTTAAGAGGTCTGTGTTCGAGATGAGTAAGTGTTCAACTCGTTCAAACGAGCTGCCCAAAGCAGTGATTTTGGTCTCTCTTTGCCTGGGGAGCAGGACCGGGGTTGTTGAACGCAGGCAGCAGCACGAGCAGGGCTCCTCCAGCAGCAGGGACACGCCAGGAGCCAGAGGGGACCGTGGCACCAGAGGGGACCGTGGCACCAGAGGGGACAGTGGCACCAGCCGTGCCCGAGGTCTGAACAGGCTGCCAAAGTCAGGTGGTGCTGACAGGCTGCGTTAACAGCCCAGGTAAGGCGTGGTGAGGAGCCAGCGCTGGGGACCACCCAAGAAGTCCTGTCAAGAGCAAATCGTTCTAAATATTCTCTCTAGGACAAAAAAGGAACAAACCAGTCCAGTTGATATATGAGGAAAACGAATTCAAGTTCGTTTAAAACGCTGCTTAATACAGGGTTGGGTTTCTTTTGAGTGAACTGGTGTTAATAAATATTCGGTCCCATATGATGGGGTTTCCCTGCAAATAGGCCTTGATGGGAAATTACTGAATACCTTTTGTTTTGCTCTTTCTTAAGTTGAGCACCTGAGTAGCTTTGTTGAGGAATGGAGAACTATTTGTAGGTCAGTATTTTCTCAGGAGGAGCCTTAAATTTTAGCACAGGAGGAAGGACAGGCAAAGGTTTGAAAGCCTTCCCCTGCTGAAGTGACACACTTTGAGAGGAGTCTGTGAGGAGAAGTCCCCTCAGGCACATCCAGGGCTGTTTGCCTCCTCTGCAGGCTCAGTATTCTGGGAATTCCACAAGTCTCAGCTGCCACAGTATTTTCCCCTGAATATTTTTTGTCGTGCAGTACACAGGGAGAATGTTTTGTGCTAGATTCTCCTCTGGGCTGAGAGGAATGTTGAATTTGTCTTTACAAATGAGCTCTGGATCTGCCTGTAGATAAGGCTAGCACTGAGAGATAAAAGAAACAATGGGATGGATTCCACTGATTGATGAATGGAAAAAGATATTTGCCTTTACAAACAAACTGTAGGGCTGCTGATAAATCAAATTGGATATCAAAAGATGAAAGAAGCAACGGGGGGGGAAACTATGAATTCTATAAAAAATAAAAATGAAAAGGGAGGGTTATACATTAGAGGGGAATTTCAGGTATCAGGCGTTCCGGGAAGTCTGTGCCTCTCAAGTACCTCAGCCAATGGGGAAAGAGAGAGGGAAATGCGGCCGGGAAAATAGGATAAAAAGGAGGCTGCGTCCTCCGAAAATTTGAGAGATCCCAGGGGAATGTCCCATGGCCTCTCCCTTTATTTGAATAAAGCAAAAAGGACTCCTCTGTCTCCTTTTTGGACATAAACCTCTGGTGTTTCTGGATTAATTTTCCTGACAGAAAGAACTTGGGGATTCTTACCTGCACAAGCACATGCAGTGCCTCAGTCATAAGTGCCTCAGAAATATCAGAAGTGTGTCTTCTTCAGAGTGTGGTCACAAGGGTTCAGAGTTGGAGCCAGTTCTGCGGGCAGGCTGATGAATAGTCTGGGGCTCCTCTGCAGAGCCCCATTCATTCTGGGGCTGCTTTCTGCTGGTTCTGCTGGACTGGCTCGAGTGAAACACACACCCAATTAACAGCAGTTAAATTACTCTGGCATGAAACAGTGGGGAACAGGCAGAGCAGTGAAGGGCAGCATGGACCAGTTGTTCTGGCAGGTCTGACGAGGTCTGGTTTGATACAGCACTCACAGAACTCTGCTCCACCTGTGACACTTCCACTTGCAGTAGATGACTGTTCCTCTTCACAATATCCAGCAAGGCAGGTCAAAGACACTTTTACCATTTTCATCTTCAAAAGGAAGAAGAAATCAGCAGCAAACATGAAGTAACCAGTCAGAGGTCCCAGGAAGAAACAAAAGAACAAAGAGTAGTGGAAAAAACCAGGTGGAGCAGTGATCCTTATCTCTGTGGGAGATATCCTCTGCTAATGGGCCATCTGTTAAAACCAGGTGGGGCAGTGTTCTTGATCTTTTCCACAACCCATCCTTCCTCCAGGAAGATATCTTCTGTTAATGGGCCATTGAGTGCCACTGCATGACTGATAAAATTCCATCATCCCATTGGGAGATGCTCCAGCCAGGGGGAGGAGCCAAGCCTTTCCTACCTAGATAAAATCTGAGATTTGGAACACCAAGGCAGCCCTCACCCACTGGTTTCCAGAGGACAAGAGCTACCAGACCTTTCTACAGCATCACTACTACAACAAAACCACTTCATCGGGACTGCTACCACCACCCTAACTAGCGGGGTGTCAGGTTGTATTCTGATTCTGTCAGTTGTTTTCTTTTGTACTATTGCATGTATTTTATTTCTCCAATCTTTTTTCCTAAAAAATTGTATTTCTGACTTTGAATCTTTCACTGGTTTTGCTTTCAATCCAGCGCAATTTTGGAGGGGATTTTGGCTGAATCTTGATATTTGGAGAGTTTTTGATCCCTGTGTTAAAATTTGGAGGATTTTGGGCGGGAATCTTGGTGTTTGGGAGGTTATTACAGACACAAGATGCTCAGTGACTTCCAGAGATGAACTTGGGCAAGGAGGAACACCGAGTTTATGGAGCTGTCTTCTTGTTATTTCCCCCTAAACCAGGAATTTTCATTCCTCAGGTGTGCAGGGATGGAGGAGGCAGAAAAGTCCTGGATATCTCTCACGAGGAGGGGCTGCAAACCCAGCCCAGGGAGCTGTGAGGAGGAAAGACCCTCCCTGAGCCGGGAAGGCGGCCGGAGATCCAGGCAGAGCTCAGAGCTGGTGGAGAAGCCTCCTGGAGGGGAGAAGCCCCACAAGTGCTTGCAATGTGAGAAGAGTTTCAGGTGGAGCTCTGATCTGATCCAGCACCAGAGGATGCACACTGTGGAGAAGCCGTACGAGTGTGGGGAATGTGGGAAGAGCTTCAGAGACAGGTCCCGTCTTATCCGGCACCAGAGGATCCACACTGGGGAAAAGCCCTACGAGTGTGGGAAATGTGGGAAGGGCTTCACAAGGATCTCTCACCTGATGTGGCACCAGGTGATCCACACAGGGGAACGGCCCTACACCTGCTTGGAATGTGGGATGAGCTTTGGCTGGAGCTCTGCCCTGAGAAAACACCAGCGCATCCACACCGGGGAGAGGCCCTACGAGTGTCCCAAGTGTGGGAAGAGGTTTCAGACCAGCTCCAATCTCCTCCTACACGAGCGGATTCACACAGAGGAGAGGCCCTTCCGCTGCCCCGACTGCGGGAAGGGATTCAAGCAAAACTCCACCCTCATCAGGCACCGGCGCATCCACACTGGGGAGAGGCCCTACGAGTGTCCTGAGTGTGGGAAGAGCTTCTCACAGAGCTCTAACTTGACCCGACACCAACGGAGTCACCACTAAGGGAAGCCCTGTGAGTGCCCCGAGTGTGGGAAGAGCTTCGTGCTCTGCTCCAGCTCCATCCCCAATGGGAGGATCGGTGTTGGATGATCCCCAGTGACCCCCGTTGGGCAGAACCCTGGTGATCCGTGGTCCTGGTGATCCCCATTGGGTGGGGGAAGAGGTTGGAGATATTCCTTTCCCTTCTCCTTGTGCTGCTGTGATTTGATTGTAATAAATTCCGTTGCTGTGCCCAGGCTGGGTCTGTTGTTCCCATGCAGGTGCTCGGGGTGGGATCTCTCCCATTGCTTCTCTCAACTCCCAGGCTTCTCATCAGCCAATCAGAGAAAGCGCCAAAATAATTGAGCCAATCAGAGCGCGCGGCGCTGATGACTCCTCAGGCAGTCCCAGAGCGCCCAGAGCTCCTCACCTGGACTCCACCCGCGCCCCGCCCCCAGCGCCCCCCGCCAGGAGAATTTGGGGAGGGGGAGGTGTCAGACCCTGCCCGGCGCTGGCCATGGGGCGTGTGGGGCAGCTGGGGCCCTACTGGTGCCACTGGGAGCCCTCCGGGCTGGGGGCGCAGAGCTCTCGGGTGAGCGGGAGGGGCGGGAAGGTGTCCCGATCCACTGTTAGTAGAGGGGGGAGTCGTGATGCTTCATTTTGATCTCAGAGGTACAAAAGACAAGAACAGAAGGACAAATCAGGTTGCTCTAAAAAAATTGCACTGTATTGAGGGCGAACTACTCAGTTTTGTGATAGAATGAGAGTTAAAGAGAGAGAGACAGAAAGGGGTGAATCATGGTTTTAAAAAGTTAAGATTTTTGCTAAGGGTAAAAGTGGTTTCCATGACCAAGATGTAAGTTAGGTAGGTAAATGCTAAGTTAATAATTACTAGATGCTTAGGCTAGAGCTAATTGGTATAATTATCTGCTATTATGAATTTATGTATTGAAAAAGGTAAAATAATAAACCGTTAGTCACAAAGGACAAGGCCTTGGATTGTTCCAGGAGGTCACAGAGACCTGATGAAGACTTTCCTGAGTTCATCCATCAAGACCACTGACCCATTTCGAGAGCGCCGACCCAATTCAAGAGAAGAACTGCGCACGGGTGAAGGACGAATGGGCTCATTTTAATATGGGGTGGGGATGGGAGGTGCTGGGGTTATGCACATGTATTGTATGTAAGATCTGGGGCAATAAATAGAGGGCAAAGAACCTTGTTCGGGGCGGTCACGCCTTTGGGAGGTGACTCCCGTGCCGGTGAATAAACACACCACTTTGTAACTTTAATTAGTTACAGCGCCTTTGTCCGTGATTATTCCGGTTTTTAACGATTCAGGGGGACAAACTGCGGTCCTGTGGGACACTGCAGGGACATCGTAGTGACCCAAAACAGGACAGGCGACATCAGGTTGGCCCTGATGTCCCCAAGGCAAGGACACCAAGGTCCCCAGTGTCCCTCGGGGTGACAGTGCCACTTCTATGAC
Organism: Sturnus vulgaris; assembly: GCF_052056855.1. Taxonomy (NCBI): domain Eukaryota; kingdom Metazoa; phylum Chordata; class Aves; order Passeriformes; family Sturnidae; genus Sturnus; species Sturnus vulgaris. The sequence continues at coordinate 6,969,432 of NW_028276185.1, read as the reverse complement.
CCCACCCTGTCCCTACCCCTGCCCCACCGCCACGTCCTGGGCCACCTCCAGCTTTCGTGTCACCTTCTTGTGTTCCTCCAACATTGTCCCCAAGGCCACCATGATGTCCCCGAGGGCCTGGGCAGCTCTGGGAATCTCCTGTCGCCATGTCCCCCATGTTTCACCACCATGTCTCGGTTAACAGCGTCCACCAAGGTCCCCAGGTGCCATGTCACCGTCTCCAGCCGCCCCTGGACATCCGCAGTGACCTTGCTGGTGGCCACAGTGGCCTCAGCACTGGCCCTGGCGGTTGCCACCCCCTGGGCACAGTCACGCAGGCGCTGGGCCATGGCCCGGTGCTCACGGGCACTGCTGGCCAGGTGTCACCACGATGTCGCCGAGGCCTGCAGGGCCACCTGGCAGGACACGGCCACCGTGCCCAGGGCCAGCAGCAGGTGACTGTCCTCGGCCACCCCCAGGGCAGAGCGCACCGAGTCCCCGGACACTGCGGGGACATGGGGACACCGCACAGGTGGCACCAGGGACACGGCAGCAGGGCAACCAGCACAGTGGCACCTGAGCAGTGGCACCGAGGACACCCCAGAGCCACCAGCCCAGTGTCCCCAGGGCTGCCCCAGTGTCAGCATCCCAATGCCACCTGTTCAGTCTCAGTGTCACCAGCCCAGTGTCCCCAGTTCAATCCCATTGTCCCCAGTTCAACCCAAGCACCACCAGAGCTGCCCCAGTGTCCCCAGTCCTGTTCCAGTGTCACCAGCCCAGTGTCACCAACCCAGTGCCACCAAGCCACTCCCATCCCAGTGTCCCCAGTCCTGTCTCAGTGTCACCAGCTCAGTGTTCCCAGTTCCTTCCCAGTGCTTCCAGTGCCAGCCCAGTGTCACTGCCCCATTGCCACCATACCAATCTCACCATCCCAGTGTCCCCCGTGCCAGCCCAGTGCCACCAGACCAATGCCACCAATCCAGTTCCCTCCCAGTGCTCCCAGCCCCATCCCAGTGCCACCCCCCCATTGTCACCATACCAGTGTCACCAACCCAGTGCCACCAGTTCTGTCTGTCACCACCCAAGTGCCACCAGCATGGTGTCACTAACCCAGTTCCAGCCCAGTTTCCCCAGTCCTATCCCAGTGCCACCAGTCCTGTCCCAGTACCACATCCCCAGTGTCCCCATACCAATGTCATCACCAGCCCAGTGTCCCCAGTGCCATCCCAGTGTCCCCCAGCCTATCCCAGTCTACTTGTCCCAGTTCTCCCAGTTGTGTCCCCGTGCCAGCCCAGTGCCACCCCGTCATTGACCCATACCAGTGTCCCCAGCCCAGTGCCACCGGTCCTGTCCCAGTGCCACTAGCCCAGTGGTCCCAGTGCCAGCCCAGTGCTCCCAGTGCCAGCTCAGGGTCACCAACCCAGTGTGGCCAGTTCCATCCCAGTGCCACCAGTTCTGTCCCAGTGTCACTAATCCAGTGTCACTGGTCCTGTCCCAGTGTCCCCAGTGCCATCTCAGCATCACCAGTGCCACCCATGGCACCACCCCAGTGTCCCCAGTTCAGTCTCAGTATCCTCAGTCCTGTCCCAGTGTCACCAGCCCAGTGCTCCCAGTTGTGTCCCAGTGTCACCAGTTCCATCCCAGTCCCATCCCAGTGTCACCAACTCATTGTCCCCATACCAATGTCACCATCTCAATGTCACCAAACCAGTTCCCTCCCAGTGCTCCCAGTGCCAGCCCAGTGTCCCCATCCTGGGACAGGGGAAGGTCTCTACTGGTCCATATTGGTCTGTACAGGTCTGTACTGGTCCATACTGGTCCATACTGGTCTCTACTGGTTTATACTCACACAGAGCACCATCAGCCCCACGGCCGGCCCATGCCCAGCCTGGAGCCCAGCTCACCCAAACTGGTCTGCACTGGTCTGTACTGCTCTATACTGCTTTATACTGGTCCATACTGGTTTTTACTCACACACGGCACTGCACAGCACCATCAGACCCATGGCCAGCCTGTGCCCAGCCTGTAGCCAGCTCTGGCACTGCCGTGCCTGTTCCTCCTCCGACTCCAGCGTCATCACTGCTGCCTCAGCCAGGACCCCTTGGAGAGGAATGTTGAATTTGTCTTTACAAATGAGCTGTGGATCAGCCTGTAGATAAGGCTAGCACTGAGAGATAAAAGAAACAATGGGATGGATTCCACTGATTGATGAATGGAAAGAGATATTTGCCTTTACAAACAAACTGTAGGGCTGCTGATAAATGAAATTGAACATCGAAAGATGAAAGAAGCAACGGGGGGCAAACTATGAATTCTATAAGCATTAAAAATGAAAAGGGAGGGTTATACATTAGAGGGGAATTTCAGGTATCAGGCGTTCCGGGAAGTCTGTGCCTCTCAAGTACCTCAGCCAATGGGGAAAGAGAGAGGGAAATGCGGCCGGGGAAATAGGATAAAAAGGAAGCTGCGTCCTCCAAAAATTGGAGAGATCCCAGGGGAATGTCCCATGGCCTCTCCCTTTATTCGAATAAAGCAAAAAGGACTCCTCTGTCTCCTTTTTGGACATAAACCTCTGGTGTTTGTGGATTAATTTTCCTGACAATTTGGGGGGCTCGTCCGGGATCTTTCCACCGTCCGGGGCAGCGAGTGGAGCTGAAGGCGCCTCACCCAGTTTGGGTGATCAGCTCCCTTTGGTGCCGGCCGGTACCGGGCGATCCATTGGGTTCCCGAGACTGTCCAGGAGACAGACGAGTGGCGGACCAGGGGGGTCTGTGAAGAGTCCGCAGGGAAGGACCACTGAAAATCTCACCGGTGAGTAAAATGGGATCTTCGGGGAGCAAACCTGGGAGGGCACCCATGGAGGGTAGCACAGGTAAAACGGGGCACCCAGAGAGGGTTGGAAAGGTGAAGCCGTGAAGGGGCCCTGGCAAAAGGGATGACGATCCCATAATACCCCCGGAGAGTCCCTTGGGGTGAATGCTGAGGTCTTGGGACAGATTGTATATTCACCCAGAAGTAACTGTGGAAATAATGGTAAAATATTGTTATTTTGTGTGGCCAGAGTATAAGCTGGCAAGGGGACTTATATGGCTACATTATGGAACAGATAAAATTCATTTGTGTCGAATTTTGTGGAGGTATTTAGAGGAGAATTGGAAAGGATGGATTGAAAGGGAATGTGGATTAATATGGGTCAGACAAGAAACAAGAGAAATGTATATGTTAAGAAAAAAAGGAGAAGAGGAAAAAGAGGAGGAAGAGGAAAGTGGTGAGGATTGGGATGTTTTTCAGCACCTTCCCCCGTCTTGTCCTCCAGTGTTGCCAGCTGCAGGTCGTCTGTATCCTCAACTTTCAGAGCAAGGGGATCAGGAAAATGTTATTCCTGCAGCCCCACCTGAGAAGGGTAATGGTGTAGGGGGAGGGGAGCAGCATGTTGTATCACCCCTCAGAACTAGAAGAGGAACTCAGTTTAGGGCATCAGAAGCCCCCCAAGAGACAGGGGTACACCAGATGCCACTCTGTCAAGTTCCTTTGGGGGGTCAAGGGGGAGGATTTGGGTTTGTAATTGTACCACTCACTACCCAGGATATAAGAGGGTTAAAAAATAATATTTATATGTTGCCATAGGGGTGGGGGAAAAGATAGAGAAATATTTGGGAAATGCGGATTATACATGGAAGGATTGGCATTTTCTTTTGGGAATTTTGTTTGGGTCATCAGAGAAACGAATGATTTTGCAGAAAGCTCGGCAGCTGTGGGAGGATGAACACCCACAAGCAGCAGGGGGGGCTGGACCCAATGCACCTACGGTGGGTGATGCCATCCCCCAGGCAGACCCCCAGTGGGACCCAAATAACCAGGCCTGTTCTGGCTCACCGTGATTGCCGTGCTTATTTGATCAGGGCAATCAAGTCAGCAGCTCCCAGAACTAACAACATAGCTAAGGCTCTGTCGTTAGAATAGGAGAAACAGGAAAGGCCTCATTGGTTGGAGAGGATTAGGGATGCCTTGAGGAAGCACGGGGGAATGGATCCTGAAGGGCCAGCCTTCAACACATTGCTTAAAGTACAATTTGTTACTAAGGCCTGGCCTGATATACGGAAAGGAGTACAGAAAGAAGAAAAGTGGCAAAATAAGCCTCTAGAGGAATTGGTTAGAAAAACACAGCAGATATATGTAAGAAGGGATGAGGAAAAGGCAGAAGCTAAAGCAAGGATGATGGCAGAGTTTGTGCAGCCCCGGAGGAATAAACCACAGGGTCCAAGGGGTCCCCAGGGACAGAGGGGACGGGGTCGGCCACAAGGAAGTGGCAGAGGGATTCCCTCCTCGGCAGGGGACAGCCGACCCAAACAGCGGCTGGGGAAGAACCAGTGTGCTGTCTGCAGGGCAGAAGGGCATTGGAAAAACGAGTGTCCGCAGAAACAACTGGACCCTCAGGAGGAGGAAGTCCAGAGGATAATGGAAATGGATTGTTAGGGGTGTCAGGGGCTCCTATTATACCAAGGACCCACCACTCAGGAGCCCTTGATAACTTTTAAGGTGGGTCCGGATCGAGAGGAGGTGTGTTTTCTGGTAGACACGGGGGCCTCTCCAACCACCTTAAATTTTATACCTAAAGGGGGGGAAATTGCCAAAAAGATCCTTGGTTATTCAAGGAGTAAGCGGGAAGGATGAGCGAGTGCATTTTATTCAACCACTGTTAATAGATGTGGGGGACAGATTTGAACTGCATGAATTCTTGTTTGTTCCTAATTGTGATTGTAATTTACTGGGAAGAGATTTGATGGCTAGAATGGGAATGTAAATTAGCATTGTAAAAAAGTGACACGGAGTCCGAAACTGTGATATCTTTGTGTAAAATGTCTGAGAAGGCTTATGCTGAAATAAATTAGGAAGTATGGGCAGCCCCAGGGACAAATTGGTTGATGCCCCAGTCTTAGCTCTTCCAGATGCAGAAAAAAAAAATTTCAACTATATGTGGATGTCAAACAGGGTCATGCTAAAGGAATTTTGGTGCAAGAGCATGGGGGAACACGGAGGCCTGGTGCCTGTTTTTCTAAGTTGTTAGACCCGGTGGCCAGAGGCGACCCCATTGTCTGCAGAACTGTGCAGCCACAGCTCTGATGGTGGCTGAGGCCCGAAAGCTGACAAGGGGAGGGCATCTCATTGTTAGAGTCCCACATCAGATTAAAGCTTTGTTAACTGAGAGAGCCTCTAAGTGGATGACGAGTGCTCGATTATTACAGTATGAATCTTGTTTAATGGAACAGGAGGATTTAGAATTTAAAGGTGGGGAAATTTTTAATCCAGCCTCTTATTTAAATGGCCCTGGAGAAAAGGGGGGCCAGGAAGAAATCCATGATGGTATCCAGGTTATAGACCTCCAGACACGGGCTAGGGAAGATTTACGAGATATTCCCTGGCCTGAGGGAGAGAATGTGTTCATTGATGGGTCCTCCAAGGTGGTAGAAGGGGAACGATTTACAGGATACTCTATCGTAAATGGGAAGCAATTAAAGGAAGGAGGGAGGTTACCACACACCTGGTCAGCTCAGACAGCAGAGCTGTACGGGCTTGTGAGAGCCCGTGAATTATACCAGGACAAGACAGTAAATATCTTTACTGATTCTAAATATGCATATGGGGTAATACATGCATTTGGAAAACGATGGGAAGAAAGAGGTTTATTAAGCTGCAGAGGAAAGACGTTAGCTCACGAGAACTTAATCTCTCGCCTATTGGAGGCAGTGAATTTACTAAAAAAGGTGGCAATATTCCATACTAAGGGGCATCAGGCAGGATGGTCGGAGGAGGCAATAGGAAACCGACTGGCTGATGAAGAAGCTGCATTGTTGCCAGAAGTCTCTAAGATCCTGCCTTTGCTCCCAGTAACTGCACCACTGCCAGAGAAACTCTCTTTTCCACCAGAGGAACTTGAGATAATTAAAGAGTGAGGCAGAGGAAAGAAAAAAAAAAATAATTGGTTTACAAGGGATGGTAAGCAGTGGATACCAAAAGCTCGAGCCTTACAATTGTTAAAACAACTTCATGAAGGGAGTCACTGGGGCTCCCGAGGACTGGCAGAAGCCTTCCTCAAAATGAACGCTGCTGTTGGTCTCTTTAGCCTGGCAAAGCGAGCCACTGAAGGCTGTTTGACTTGTGCTAAAACCAACAACAAAGTTACAAAGAAACTGGCCAGGGGAGGGAGGCGTTGGGCAGTACGTCCCTTCCAGAGATGCCAGGTGGATTTTACTGAAATGGCTCGAGTGGCAAGATTTAAATATCTTCTGGTAATAGTATGTCAATTAACCGGGTGGCCAGAAGCATTTCCAACTGTGTCAGCAACTACAGGATCAGTTGTTAAAGTATTTTTGGAACAAATAATTCCAAGATATGGGATGGTGGAAGCAATAGATTCAAATAGGGAAACTCATTTTACAGGAAAAATTCTTCAAGGAGTTATGACTGCTTTAGGGATACAGTGGAACCTCCATACCCCCTGGCACCTACAGAGTTTGGGTCAGGTTGAGAGGATGAATGGAGAAATAAAGAAACATCTCCTGAAGCTGGTGATAGAAACTAAAATGCCATGGGTACGGCTCCTGCCCCTGGCTTTAGCAAGGATAAGAGCCAGACCCAGGGGAGATATTCAATTATCTCCCTTAGAATTGATGTTTGGAATTCCTTACCCTTGTAATTCTCAGCCGAGTGGGGGGATAGAGATAAGTGATGTGTATTTAAAACAATATGTGGCTCGGATACTGTCTCTTGTGAAATCTCTTCGACAGGAAGCTCAGCTGGCACAGACCCTGCCTTTGGACTTTGCTGTTCACAACATCCAACCGGGACACTGGGTCCTGGTTAAGGAGTGGGAAGAAGCACCACTGGTGGCCAAGTGGCGTGGACCTTTCCAGGTGTTGCTGAGCACAGACACAGCCGTCAAGACAGCTGAACACGGCTGGACCCATCACACTCGGGCCAAGGTCTCTGCAGCCCCAGAGATTTGGACATCTCAGCTGGAGGAGAAGGACGGGAAGCCGCGACTGACACTCGGCAGGAGGGGACTGGAGCAGCAGCCAGGGCGTCGACATCGGGGGAAGCCTCGTGTGCCCACCCACAGAGTGCCTGCTGAAATAGTCTGTGTGGGCATCCCTCCTCTCAGATCTCCAGGCACTGGGGGCCAACCCTTGCTGTCATTGTTTTCTTTATGTTGAGCTGTTTCTGTGCCTTCACTCGCCACAAGTGGTGTGGAAGACAACGTGAAAGTAAAAATGAAGTTAGGAAATTAGATTACACAATCAGAATGTTTCTCTTAATAATGTTACCTTTATATTATTGGTTAGGTTGGAGCCAAGAAAGGGAAAATAATTTTTTGACCTTAGGAGAAGAAGTAGCAAAAACCTTTAACCTTAGCAATTGTTGGGTCTGTGGAGGTTCAGGAGAATCTGAAAACGGGCCATGGGTGGCCAGCCCAGTAAAACCTCAACAGTAGATTAACACCCTGAGTAAAGTCTGTAATGGAACAGGATTTTGGGATGAAGAAGGAAGTCCATGGCGGCTTCATTCTTCTGAAAAAGACACTTATTGCCTAAATAGGCAAATAGATGACAATGGAAAAGTGGTGAAACAAATTGCAAAATGAATTTTAAAAATTAGCTCATGTACCAGTCCAAAGATGAAAAAGATGGGAATGGGACATGTTTTCTTGGCTACCTGGTGGACTATAAGTTAAACAACTGGTTTTTTTCCTCTTATGTGCTGTAGCAACTCTAATCTTGTTGCCAGGCATGTTCCCTTGCTTAGTACAACTTATTCAACATGTGATCAAAAGGATGCAGGTAAGAGCCACGCCTACTGATCCAGAGATGGTTCCAAAAGGACAGAAACTGATGTCCCTCCAAATAATTACAAAACCAAAAAAGACTCAGGAACAAGAAATTAAGTCAATGAGAGCTAAAGTGTGTAAAGACAATTATTAAAAAATAAAAGAGGAGGGGTTGAGAGGAATGTTGAATTAGTCTTTACAAAAGAGCTGTGGATCTGCCTGTAGATAAGGCTAGCACTGAGAGATAAAAGAAACAATGGGATGGATTCCACTGATTGATGAATGGAAAGAGATATTTGCCTTTACAAACAAATGTAGGGCTGCTGATAAATGAAATTGGATATTGAAAGATGAAAGAAGCAACGGGGGGAAAACTGTGAATTCTATAAGAATTAAAAATGAAAAGGGAGGGTTCTACATTAGAGGGGAATTTCAGGTATCAGGCGTTCCGGGAAGTCTGTGCCTCTCAAGTACCTCAGCCAATGGGGAAAGAGAGAGGGAAATGCGGCCGGGAAAACAGGATAAAAAGGCGGCTGCGTCCTCCAAAAATTTGAGAGATGCCAGGGGAATGTCCCATGGCCTCTCCCTTTATTGGAATAAAGCAAAAAGGACTCCTCTGTCTCCTTTCTGGACATAAACCTCTGGTGTTTGTGGATTAATTTTCCTGACATAGATGACCCGGGAGAGGGACCTTGCCCCCAATATCTTGGGCCGTCCTGGCAGGGTTTTTTTGAACAGGAGAGGGATATTTGGAGCTCACCCGATGTATCTTTGGTTCTCCCTGTTTGTGTATTTCGGGAGACCGCGGGCGGAGCGGTGTTTGCATCTCGCAGGGCTCCAAAGGTGTCCCGAAATCCCCTTTTGGGGGATCCTGCGGGGTCCCCGGGTGGTTTTTTGGGGATGTCTGGGTGGTGGCTGCAGACAGAGCCCCGGCGGTGGGTGGGGGATGGAGGTCCCCGGAGCCCCGTGGCGATCGCCCGGGACTGGCAGGGCGAGGGGAGCAGCCTTGAGGGGGGGAAAGCGAAAAGGGGAGAGCCCCGGGAGTGCCGGAGCCTGGAATGGGGGCCTGGAGAGGGGGGACCCCGAGAGCCAGGAGTGAGGGGAGCCTGGAGAAGGGGCAGCCCGGAGAAGGGATGAGCCTGGAGACGGGGAACCCCTGGGACACCGAAGTGGGGACCCCAAAGCCTCCCAGGGCTCTGGCCACGCCAGGGGCTACAAGGCCACGAGGCCGGGGCTGCTCCGGGCCGCTTCCAGGCTGTCCCTCTGCTCTTGGGTGCCGGGGGTGGCCCTTTGTGACACGGGCGTGTGTCAGGGCCCTCGCTGATGCGGGACATTGTGGTGCTGTCATGAATGAGAGCGTTTGAGATCGCTTAAAAATCGGTGACAAGAGCATGAGCAAAAGTGAGATTTAATATTAAGCAACAAAGTACAATAAGTTTGTTGGCAAGATTCACTCTACTGCCTACAGGACAGGTGAGGCACAACAAGGCAAGAACAACACCAAATAAAATCCATGCAATCAGAACAGAAATTAACTGGGAACTCTCTAGAGGAGTGTGGGTGGGTGTGTGGTGTGTTTAGGTGCATGCAGGGATTAAAAGGAACACGGCCTAAAAACTTAACAACTCTAAACAACTCTTTAACTTCTACCTTAATTTGTAACTTAACTTATACCTTAAACCTAGCAAATCAACAGAGGAACAATACTGAACGTGTACCTAACTTAACTTATAACTTAACAATTCCACAGAGCAGTAACACTTAACAGCATTTAACCTAAAATACAGCTATAACTTCCGAGTTGTACTTGGCAATTAATACAAAAACAACAGTTATGACTTCCATTTAAGAACTTAGCAAAACACTTAGCATTTAACAGCATTTAAGTAAGTTCATAACTATAACTGAATCTTGCTTACAGGCCTAACTTAGATATCCAAGGTACTTCCACATCTAGGAAAGCTGTATTTCTCCCAGATTTGCTATAGCATATGTGCAGGGGCAAACACACAGACAGGAACAGTCAGTGCAGGCAATGCCCCCCAGAGCTCAGTGAAATCCTCCCTTCAGATGTTTTTGCATCTCCCACTGGCCGAAGGATGGGGCCTTGAGCAGTGAGGGTATGGGCCCAGGACACGTCGTGTTTCAGCGATCCTCCAGGCACAGCAAAGCCGAGGGTTTGCTGGCTCTGAGAGGCCACTCAGAGGGAGACTGCTGGTCACAGCCCACGGTGGCCCAGGAGAGCTCAAAGGTCTCCTTTTGGATTTCTGCTGACAGGGTCACAACAGAGTGGGCTCCAGTCATAACCATGTTTCATCCTGGCCTCAGTTTGGGTTGGCACTTTCTCTAGAAGTGGGGGAATGCTTCACCACACTGGGATCTCAGGGGTGCCCATGGCCTGGGTGACACTGGCCTGATGGCAGGCACCCACCAAAGCCACTCTGACCCTGCCCCTCCACCTGCAACAGTGGGGAGAAAGTTTAACCCAGAGTTCCTGGGTTGGTGTAAAAAGGAGAAACATCCCGTACCAAACAGCAAAATGTGCATCACAGACCCAGCCTGGGCATGGAGAGGAAATTTATTACCAACCAAATCACAGCAGGACAAGAAGAAGGGAAAGAAATCTCTCAAACCCTTCCCCCTCACCCAATGGGTGTCACTGGGGATCATCCAACACCGATCCTCCCATGGGAGATGGAGCTGGAGCAGAGCACGAAGCTCTTCCCACACTTGGGGCACTCACAGGAATTCCCTTAGTGGTGGCTCCGTTGGTGTTTGGTCAAGGTTGAGCTGTGTGAGAAGCTCTTCCCACACTCAGGACACTCGTAGGGCCTCTCCCCAGTGTGGATGCGCCGGTGGACAGTGAGGGTGGAGTTGAGGTTGAATCCCTTCCCGCAGTCGGGGCAGCGGAAGGGCCTCTCCTCTGTGTGAATCCGCTCATGTAGGAGGAGATTGGAGCTGCTCTGAAACCTCTTCCCACACTTGGGACACTGGTAGGGCCTTTCCCCAGTGTGGATACGTCGGTGGATTCTCAGGTTGGAGCTCCATCCAAAGCTCTTCCCACATTCCGAGCAGGTGTAGGGCCGTTCTCCTGTGTGGATCACCTGGTGCTTCATCAGATAAGAAATAGTGCTGAAGTTTTTCCTGCATTTTCCACACTCATAGGGCTTCTCCCCAGTATGGACCCTCTGGTGTAGGATCAGCTGGGAGCTGTAGTTGAAACCCTTCCCACATTCCAAGCATTTGTGGGGCTTCTCCCCTCCAGGAGGCTTCTCCACCAGCTCTGAGCTCTGCCTGGATCTCCGGCCGCCTTCCCGGCTCAGGGAGGGTCTTTCCTCCTCGCAGCTCCCTGGGCTGGGCTTGCAGCTCCTTCTCGAGAGGGATCTCTCAGGAGTTTCCTCGTCCTCCATCTGCCAATGCCTTGGGAATGAAAAATCCTGGTTTGGAGGAAAACACAAGAGAGCACCATGGGCTGAGGGTTCCTCCTTCCAAAGTGCAACTCAGGAAGTCATTGGGCATCTTGTGTCTATAAGAACCTCCAAAACACAACGATTCAGCACAAAAATGATCCAAACATCAAGACACAGATCAAAATCTCCCCAAAAAGCAAGTTTCAGCCCAAATCCCTTACAAAATATAAAGATTCAGCCCCAGCAAAAAATCAAAGCACCAACATTTAGCCCAATAAAGCTCACAAACACCAAGATTCACCCCTGTGAAAATCATGGATCCCCCTCTTCAGTCACCTGCTGCATGTGGCGGGAGCAACGCTCCTGGGGCTGGGGTAGAGGCTGCAGATACAGGGAGGAGTGGAACATTGTGCTGCTTCCCATTTCTGCTCCTCCTCTGGTGTCCCTGCTCTTCCTCACACTCCTCTTCCTCCCATTATTCCTCTTTCTCCTGCACAATCCCACCTGCTCCTCCCATGTGCATCGTTTGATCCTTTTGTTTTTTAACCCTGCATCTCCTTCCCTTCTCCTGCTGCCCCCAGGCCCAGCACCCACTGCCGGCTCCCTCTTCCCCCCAAACCCACAGCATCCCAGCGCAGGGGCAGCGATGGAGCTGGGGCAGCTCGGGCTGGGGCAGCGCTGGGCTCTCGGCCGCTCCCGCCCGCACTCGCTCCCCACTGCAGCCGCTGCCGCCACCACAGCGCGGGGGGGCCCGGCCTTGGCGCTCCCACCTCCCCAAATTCCCCTGCCGGGGGGCGCTGGGGCCAGGAGACAGACGAGTGACAGATCAGGGGGGCTGGGAAGAGTCGGCAGCCAGAGAGCACTGAAAATCTCAGCAGTGACTGCAGTGGGATCTTCGGGGACTAAACATGGCAGGACACCCATGGAGGGTAGAAAGGGAAAGCCAGGAAGGGCTCCTGGCCAAAGGGATGATGATTCCAAAATATCTCTGAAGGGTCCCTTGGCAGCATGTTGAGGGAGTTTGCACATTCTCCCAGAGGTAATCAAGGACAGGGACACTCAGGGGGCAATAAGGGAAGTCCAGAACAGATTGATACAACAAGGGATGGATGCTGTTGGTGTGCAGGGAAGGGATTGGGTGAAGGATAGTGTGGAGGAATGTGGTTCAGGCAAGAAGCAGCAGGAAGAATCTTGTGGTAAGAAAATGGAAGATGGAAAAGAGGAGGAAAGGAAAACTCTGAGGATGGGGCTGTTTTTCAGCAGGGTTTGATCCTCCAAAGTTGCCAGCTGATGCAGATCCTTTGTATCCCCGGTTGCCAGGACAGGCACACAAGGAGGTCAGGATTGCAGGGGGTTTCTCTGTGCTGGGCAGCGGCAGGAGCGGGCGCAGAGGGGCGGCACCGGGAGCACGGGCTGGGGGCCTGTGGGGAGCTGCGGGGCCGGGCCGGGGCTGTGGGGCAGCCGGGGCTCAGCGCCGGGCGCTGCCTGAGCCCAGCACCCCCCGGCAATTGCAGGCCCGGCAGTGGCCCCCGGCCCCCAGGAGGCTGCGGGACGCCCCGGCCGCTGCCCGGCCCCGTGGAGCTGCCGGCCCTGCCCGCCGGGGGGGCCGCGTTTGGACACTGCGGCAGGACAGGCACCGGCTCTGGGATACGGGCTGGCCACGGCAGCCACAGCACAAGGAGCAGCAGCACAAAGGAACAGCTGGGAAATGGGCATTGGACGTGCAAGCATCCAGATTAGCTTTTAAGCATTTTCCTTGGGTCACTGCAGAAAGGAATGATTTAGCAGAAAGCTCAGCAGCTGTCAGAGGATGAGCACCCCCAGGCACTGAGGGGGCTGCAGGAGGGGCAGAAGAAGCCCCTGGAGCACTTGGTCACAAAGGCACAGCAGGGGAATGCAAGAAGGGAGGAGGAAAAGGCCAAGGGGAAGGCAAAGGCCATGGCAGAGTTTCTACAGCCCCTGAGGGATGAACCCCAGGGCTCAAGGGGGCCCCAGCACCCAGGGGCTCTCACATCCTTACACCATCTTCAACCAGGTGCCCTCCTCACACTGACACCATTCAGTCCTTGATGGCAAAGATGCTTTCTGGGGATGCCCACTTACACAGGATGGTAAACTGTATTTTGCCCTTGAGTGGGAACAAGAGGTAGAAGGGAAAATGAGAAAGACATGGACGGTCCTTCTGCAGGGATGCACGGAAGCACCAGCCTTATTAGGGCAAGCCTTGAAGAAAATATCACAAGAATTTACCCCACCCCCAGGGATTGGGTTAATGCAGGATGTGGATGACTTGCTGCAATCAGGAGGACAAGAAGTGGCAGAAGAAGCCTCTGTGAAATGGCTGAATGTTCAGGCTAAAAAGCATTTTTGTCTATTTGAAATAAAAGAGGAAATGCTGGAGAAAAGGGTTAAATATTTGGGACATATTTTGACTGAGTGTTTGTGGTGTATTGGCCCAGAGAGGGACCAGGGAATCTCAGAAGTAATCCAGGACTAAAAAGCAGGTGCAAGAATTCTGAGAATTAATAGGGAATTGGAGAACCTGGATTGAAGATTCTCTGCTCTAGCCACAACATTGTATGACTTTTTAAACTCAAATATCCTCAGTGTGTGGTATGGACAGGAGAAAAGGAAAAAAAACTGAGAAAATGAAAAATAACAAAATGATTGGATCACCAGCTATGTCTCCTCCAGACTGAGAAAAAGAAATTTGAATTCTATGTGTGTTATAAGTGTACATTATATTATTGAGTTTTTGCAAATATTAAAATGAATGCCATATGCTGGAAAATACTGTTGTATGAACATAGTTTCTCTTAGTTCTGCAATTAACAAAACTTATAAATACAAATAAATATACATAAATAAACAAAAGTTATAATTAGTTTGTGACAAATATATTTTTGTTCCAGTATAATGTCATAATCTTATGTTCATGTAACAAACTTGGAGAATGGTAAAAAAGATAATCTGGAAATTCTTCACATTCTTGGATTATGGGACACCAGAAGCCCAGGGAAGGCAAAAATAGTGATTTACAGGTTGGAGGGGAATGATTCAGAATAATGCATGAAGGTCTATGAATATGCAACATGTTGCTGCATTTAGGAAGTGTTTTCTGAGTCAGTGTGTGCCCTTGGCTGAAGGCCAAGCATCCGGCCATTATAACCTTTGGCCAGAGCCAGGGCAGATATTCAATTATCTCCCTTGGAATTGATCTTTGCAATTCCTTACCCTGGGAATTCTCCCCCTAGTGCGGGCTGGAGATAAGGGATGGATATTTCAAGCAGTCTGTGGCCAGAATCCTGTCTCTTGTGAAATCTCTGCCACAGGAAGCTGGGCTGGCACAGAGCCTGCCTTGGCACTTTGCTGTTCACAGCATCCACCCAGGACTCTGCCTCTCAATTACACTCACACACTGGGCTGCCTGTGATTCCACTGTGGGAAAGTATACCAAATTTAAATTTGTTTTACATTTCATTTTACTAGTCAGGTTCGGTTTGCCTTTCTATCAGGAAAGAAATTTTAAAAGGTTTTTTTTAAGGGATGTTGCACCACTCAACAGAGATGAGTTTAACATCTCAATAGACTGGGAATAGCCCAAAACATATCCACAAAGAGAACAACATTCAACAAAACATCAAGGAAACATCAGCAAACATCAAGGAACACCCACCCCAGACACTGCCCCGGCATAGATGGAGACACCTGGTCTGGAAAAGACTGAGAAGGAAATCCAGGAGTGGGACCACATTAACATCACAGGAGGAGAAATCCAGGTCCAATAGGAAACCAAAAACTAAGAACTACACAACCTGGAAGCAATAAACACTAAACCAATGGATTTCAATGGGTTCAGACTGTAAAATTTCAGGAAAAATCTAGCAAAATTCACATCTCATGGAATGATTTTCTCTGCACACCCGGGCTATGTGTGGATGAAATGATTTCTGTTGCACATCCTGACCAGAATCAAGTAATGCCTTAACTCTCTAACACTAAAGATATTGCTGGAGAGTTTTTTATTGTCCCTGCAGTTTCAGTGACAAGATTACACCAGGAGAAAAAATTTTCACATTAATCCTACTTTTAGATTGTCAGGTTTGGGCCAGGGGTGTGACAAGCAATTTTTACTCCTAGGAGAAGAGGCAGAAAAGACTTGATTGCATTGGAATATTTTTCTCTATATTTGTGGTGGCTCTTAATGATGGGAGAATTTCGGAATGGATCTTTAGAAGCTCACCTTTAAGTTGCATTTTGCAAACCTAGAAGAGTATTAATGGTGAGGCTTTAACGCATAAACTGTTAATAAAAAATCGTTAAAAAAAATAAAAACGAAAATAAAGCAGATTGTGAGGGTGGACGTGTGAATCACCTAAAGGCTGCTCTGGAAGAAAATCCTAGTTCCAGGCAGCCAGGAGAGGAGTTTTAGAAATGCAAATTAACATTGCTCTGGAAAAGTGTGGACAATGCCCAAGGGCCTTCTTGCCAGGGGGAGGAATTTCCCTGAGTCCATCTGCCCCTCACCCCCAGCTCTGCCTGCTTGCACAGATGGAATTTGCACAACTAAAGGCAGAGCCCATAGTGAGGATATCTGACTGCAACAGAAATTGGTTAAGCTGCAAAGGGAAAAAGCAAACGGAGAATATTGAGCAAATTTCATGAAAAAAAGTGTGGGGGGGATCATCCCTCTCCCCAAAGCAATGAGGTGTTTTTGCTAGTCCAGAGAAATCACTTGAGAATCCAAACATTTTATCATTTCATAAGATAAAAGTGGTCAATTGATGCAGCCGTGGCAGGAGGGAGCACCCAAAAAAGGGAAAAAGATGAACGGCCACCAGAACAAATCCTACAACACCATGGACCAGCCCCTGGGATCCCTAACGAATTCATATCAGGACACAGAAAACCCATTCATAATTTGAGTGGCATAATTAGGTTTAAAAGTATCCCTGAAATAATAACCAAGCAGACAGCTCCAGCTTCTGACCTTCCTACTGACCAAGCCGCTGAAATGAGGAACGAGACATTTCACCATGGGATGGAATCAGATTATCTACTTACAGAAGAAGGAGGAGTTTGTGGAAAATTAAATGACGCAAACGGCTCTTTGCAAACAAATGATAACCGAAAAGTGGTTAAACAGATAGCAAAGGAAATATGAAAATAGCTCGTATTCCGGAGAAAGGATGGGAATGGGACACGTTACCGTGGTTCCCTGGCAGACCGTGGCATAAATGAATGCTGCTCCTCTTCTGACGTGCTGCAGCAACTCTCAGCTTTTTACCATGCAAGACACCTTGCGTCAAAAAGGATGCACGAAAAGAGATTGAGTCAATGGAAATTAAAAGTTTGTAAAGGCAATTCTTGAGAAAATAAGAGAATGAGGGATTGAAAGCAGTAAGATTAATATCGTAGTGTGGGTGCATATTAACGAGGACATGCAGTAGGCGGATCGGGAACTCTGAACCTTCCAAGTACCTCAGCCAGTGGGCAAAGGGAGAGGGAGATGCAGCCGGGAAAATGAGGATAAAAAGGAGGCGGCGTTTTAGAGACCGCATGGCAAATGCCGCATGGCCTCTCTCTTTGTCCATCAATAAAGTCACTTTTACAGGACTCCTCTGTCTCCTGCGGGCACACAAACCTCTGGCCACGGGAATTTTCCCGCACAGTCCCGGGCACAGGGCAGACACCTCTGTGCCACCCACAGCAACCGGGACGAGCCAGCGCTGCTCCGGCACCGGCTCCTGCCGAGGCCCCAGCGGGAAGGAGACCGCGGGCAGCCGCTCCCGCAGCGCCCTCAGCCCAGCGCCAACACGGGCCGGCACCGGCACAACCAACCCGCCAGAGCCCCCTGCCGCCCCCTCGGCCCGCAGCGAGCCCCGAGCCCCCGCACAACCGAGCGCGGCTCCCACCTGCGCTGGGGCCGCCTCCGAGCTCCGCCGCCGCCTCCCCGGGCTCCGGCCGCTGCCGCCGCTGCCGGGCCCGCACAGACGCTGCCACAATGGCGCCTTTGCTGCTCTGCCCAATCAGCGCGCGACAACCAGGAGTGACATTGACACAATCAGCCAATGGCAGCGAGGGCCGGGCTCTGCACACGGCCCAGCCTCGGCCCGCGCTCTCGGGGCCCCCCGGGCTGTGGGAGGGCAAAGGCGGAGATGAGGAACAGCCCTGGAACGGGCCCGGGCCCGAGCCGCCATTGGCCTGGAAACACAAACAAAGTTCTCCGCAGCTCCCGGCACGCCTTTCCCAGCCCTGCGTGTTCGCTGGCTCCGGCTCAGCGCGCAGCCCTGGAGCCTCACTGCCGCTACCCCTAATTAGGAGCGTCTGTGCTTGGCTTTAATTTTCCCCCAAAAGGGAAAACTGCCCCACAAGCCCTGTGGATGAGTGGGAGAGGGGAGAGATTTCTGGCAGAAAACTCGATAAACTCAGAGCAGGATAATGAGAAGTAAATGAAGACCCTTCAAACCAGGTTTCCACACGCCTCCCTCTTCCAGCTGCACCTCCTACCCCGGCAGTGCAGGGTGGGAGAAACGACGCTCACTTTGTAAAATTTTAAAGGTTTATTAAATCTTAGCAAAAAAAATACACCAAAAGACTGAATAAAGAGAAAAATCAGCGCTGGTAGCACAGGACTAAAGCAGCAGACCCGGGTGTGATTTGGGGGCCCGGGGGCTCCCCGGGCCGCCCCCGCTCCTCCCCCCTCCCCGATCTCGGCCAATGGGTGCGAACGGCGCGGCCCCGCTGCTGAGCACTGACCCCGCCCCGGGGGCCGCCGGGACCCCCCGGAAAAAACCCGCACCTGCACCACCCCTTCAGTCCCTCCAACCTTCCCAGTCCTGGGGGAAAGGGGAGGACCTGGGGCGGGATCACCCGGAGACCCCCGGGGTGAGGAGCAGGAGGAGGGGGGGGTGGGCTCGCGCTGAGTGGGGGGTCCCGCGCGAGGATTTCGGGGGGGTTCGCTCGAGGAATTTTGGGGGTCCTCGTGCGACGGATCCTCGTGCAAAGGGCTCCTCTCGTGCCACCGTATCCTCGTGTCACCCAGACCAGTTTGGGGAGCTTTTTATGTCACCCAGAGGAATTTGGGGGCTCCTCGTATCACCGAGAGCCCTGCGAGTGACACTGAGAGCCCTGTGTCACCAAGGGCCCCTCAAGTGCCCCCAGCTCCTTGTGCCACCAGGAGCCCCTGGAGTGCCACCAGCTCCTCGTGTCACCCAGACCCCTCGTGCCACCAGGACCTCGTTCCAGAGAATTTGGAGAGAGTCTCTGTGCCACCCGGAGCCCCTGAGTGTCACCAGCCCCGTGCCAGGGTCCCCTGTGTCACCGGGGTCTCTCTGTGTGTCACACACCAGGAACCGACCCCCCCTCCGAGCACCAGGACCCCCGAATTTAACCGTCCTCGTGCACCGGGACCCCCTCAGGCCCCTCGAGTTTCCTCTCTCCCCTCCTCGTGCACCGGCATCACCGGACCGCCCCCCCTTTCCCGAGGAATCGCCGGAGACCCCTCCATGAATCACCGGGCACCGGCACCACCAGAGGACCTCCCCCATCAATCAGCACCGTCACCGTGCACCGGGACTCCCCCCACCATCGAGCAGTGACACCCCCTCGTCGTGCACCGGGACCGCCGGATCCTCCTCAAACATCGCCAGCCTCGGGCACCGAGATCACCGGAGACCCCTCCATGAGTCACCGGGACCCCCCCGTCATGCACCAGGACCACCGGAGACCTCCCCAGGAATCACCGGACACCCCCTCACGAATCACCGGGCACCGGGACGCCCCCTCGGGCACCGGGACTGGACCCCCGCCTCGTGTACCGACCACCCTCCGGTGCACAGGGCCCGGACCCCCCTTTGTGCCCCCCCTGCCCATCCCGGGGATTCCGCCCCTCCCCTTTGACTTCCCCCGGGAACAGGAGCGGGAATGGGGGGGGGGGCCGTGCGCTGGGGGGGCACCGGCGTGTCCCCAGCACCGGGGGACGTCCCTTGGGACTTTCCCCCCCCTCCTCCGGTTATCACCAGGGCCCCCCCTAATTTACCAGGGCTCCCCCTATTCGCTGCAACCCGTTCACCGACCCCCCCAAAGCGCTGGGACCCCCCCCTCACTCACCTCCCCTGCCCCACCCATGGGACCCCCCCAACTCACTGCGCCCCCCCCCGTCACCAGGACCCCAAAATCCATGGGACTCCCCCCACACTCATCAAGACTCCCCCCAAATCCATGGGACCCCTCCCTCCCCCCCACTCACCACCCCCTTCTCAGCACTCCCCGGGCCCTCCCCATTGATCGAACGCCCCCATGGCCCCCCCAGCCCCTCGCCCTCGCATTGGGCCCCCCCCGGGGCCGAGGCAGAGCCCTCCCTGAGGGACACCCCTCATCCCCGGCCTGCAGCCGCCCATGGAGCCGCTGACCACAACTCCCTGCCTGCGTCCATCCGGCCAATTCCTCTGGCCCCGCACAGCCCAGCCTGCAAAGCCAGCACCTGCTGGGCACCTGCTCCATGCCACTTCCAGGGGCTTGGGCTGCTGAAGGGCTGCTGGGCTGGGCCCTTTGTGACACAGGGCCGTTCTATCGGGTTCCTGGGTGCTGTTGGCCATTCTGTTGTCCTGGTGACATGGCACAGCCCCGCCCTGCAGGGGTATATACGGGGCACAGGGCCCTGCGCTGCCCAGTGCCAGGAGTGCCACTGGCTCAGGAGGAAGCAGCTCCCGGGACCTCTGTGCTCCAGACGACGTTGCACATGGAGGAGGAAAAGGTGAACCCTGTTATAAATGAGAGACAAAAGTCTCGATATTCAGCAAAATTTAGATTGCTTTATTTGATATAGAAAGAGCAAGCAGCGCTGGGGAACGTGAGGGGTCACCGCCCACTCCACGCTCCACCGAACCTTGGTTTGCAGCCTCTTCTTATACTGTGGTTTCTCGTTGTACACAAATTCACGAAGCCTTTGGGTGATAATCAGTCACAGATAGCCATCCGGTCCTTCTAGATAAGCACCAGAGAAGTTCTGGGAGTCTGGTCCTTGAGATAGGCAGTATTGATTAGACAAAGGCAGGAAGGGCTTTTTGGGAAGTCCGATTTTGCAAGCTGGTAGTCGATACAACTTATTTGAAAAACATAACATAACATATTATAATGTAAGATAATACAACATAATATAACATAACAAGGTGATTTTAAACAGAATTATTTAATCATATAATTTCCTTTATCTAGTGTCCATGCTTCATTTCAGAGCTTAGTATTCTGGTTTATACAAACCCCAATGCTTTTGTGATTAACATGAATCTTTTATCAATTGTCACAATTTCCCCACTTCTCTTTTTTTATCCCATTGATTCGTGTTCTGGTTTCAAATTTTGTCAGTACTTCTTGTACTAGATTTAATTCATTCACTGCCATTAATTTTGTTGCCTTCTCAGGGTCTATTGGTATTGTAGCAACTTGCATTCCTTGAATCACCGACTGGATTAGTCGAATGAAGCTTGGAACAAGACAAGGGATGAACAGTAGTTCTAATAATGCACATGTTAACATAAATCCTAATTTCTTCCACCAAGCTCCCCCCCAACAGGTTATTCCACCAATTATCATTAAGCATAGTGTTTCAGTTTTGTACAGGTACATGGGCTAATCGTTTTATTTCTTCTGCAACTTTAGTAATTACTTGACCATTATCATCAATTTCTAAGCAGCATTCAGAATTATTAAATTTCCCACACACTCCCCCTCGATATTTCTGTTTGATTTCACTGTAACAACTGTTCTGGCCCTAATCCTCCCCCGCCCTGCATGGCCATTGTTCAGTCATCTGCATTCCTCTACAGATCCAACAGTGAGTTAAGTTCAGTAGTAATTTCTTTCATTAATTCTACAAATAATTTTTTCCCGAGGTGGGTAATTCCCGTTCGCTGAGTTGTTGTTTTATTCTCTCATAGAAGTTAAAACGTCCCCCACGGTTTGTCCTTTTTCCCTTGAACATTTTAGTTTGTTTTTTTTTTTAATTAATTCCTCCTTGTAGTGATCTTGCACTCCTCCCTGATCTGAATATCCCCACATACCTTCTTTTGGGAAGCAGAGTTGTGTCTCTCCTTCTGGACAACTTTGGTATGCTGATGGAGCCCACCCTCCTTTTCCCAAATTGGTGGCTACCCAATTTTTTCCATAATCGTGCATAATGTGTTTATTACAGCAGGCCGAATTGATGTGTGTGTGGAAGGCAAGGGTGGATACCGTGCATCCCCGCACCCAATTGTCTGGTGACACTTGGAACAAGCATCAGCATTATTTCCTTTTATCATCATTAGCAATAGGATGACTCCCATGACCATTTTCATCCCCCTGCCTCCCTCAAGGCCTACGGGGTTGCTGCCAGTAGCCGAGGTTTGTTTCATCTTCTCGGCAGCAGGGAATATGTCCTGGGCTCTCCCACTTTGTCTTTCTCTTTTGGTAGTGTTTCTTAATTTGGTCACAGCTTTTAGCTTTAACATTCCAGTACGAGGTACAGCAGTAACAGCTCGGTATACACAACCCTTCTGACACTCTTTTGCCAATACCTCTGCTCTGGCTTTCGTTTTTTTCCTCATTCCATTCTCAAATAACTCCCACCCGTTATGATCATCAATTTCGATTTCTCCTTGTGCTGATAGGGTATTAAGTACCTTAATAGTTTCCTTACATTCATTTCTTCTACACTGGACACATAATGGGAATGGGGGATACCCACCATAGAAATGACACTGCCACAACTCAGTACAATATGAACTCCGTTTTTTTTTTTTTTTTAATGAACGGTCTACAATCACAGCCCTTCTGGTGACTCAGAAGATTGCATTAATTCTTTTAGGGTTTGTCCAAAGAGATTGGGGGATTCTGTAAAGCCCTGAGGCAATACTGTCCAACGCAGTTGTTGTTTCCTGCCCTTATCAGGATCTTCCCATTCAAAGGCAAAGCAATCTCTGCTACTTTCCTCTAACGGGCATGCCCAGAAGGCATCTTTTAGATCTATTACACTATACCAAGTGTAGTCAGGGGACAACTGGTTTAAGAGAGTGTAAGGGTTTGCTACTACAGGAAATTTGGTAACAGTTCGCTGATTTATAGCTCTCAAATCCTGTACCAATCTGTAATTCCCGTCTGTCTTTCTGACAGGCAGAATAGGAGGATTATGTGGGGACATACATGGTTCCAAAGCCCCCTGTTGAAAAAGGTTTTCTATGAGAGGCTTAAGGCCCCGTCTCCCTTCCAGAGATATTGGATATTGATGAACTCGGATAGGCAAATCGGGATCAGTGATTTGCACTTTGATAGGTTTCATTTTTAACTTCCCTATTTCCCCAGGGGTGTACCACACCTCAGGACATATTTGCTCCTCATCCTTTTGGGTTAAAGCAAAAATTTTAAGCTGCCCTTGGGATACTTCAATTTTCAAATCCAATGTTATTATTAAATCCCTCCCCAATAAATTCTTTTCTGCCTCTGGCAGTAACAGCAGATCTTTTAATTCAATTTTGTTCCGGGTCTCAATTTGCCCTAGGGATCCGAAATGGTTCACCTTTTGCTCCAACCACGAGTGCCGTTTCTCTACTAGGTTTACACCCTTTTGGTAGGTGTTTAATTGTGCATTTTTCGGTTTCTGTATCTACTAAAATTCCACCTCCTCTCCCTGGGGACCAATCCTTAATTTTATCAAGGGCTCTTTGGATGGTATGGTCCCCAGTACATACAGCCCCTGACACCCCTATTCGTGTTCCTGGAACATTTTTTCATCCCGTATCCGTTCTTTACAATTTTTCTTTATATGACCTTTCTTGTTGCAGTAAAAGCAGGTTCGCCTTGGTGAATTATTTCCTGCTTCATTTCCTTGTTTCGGTGGGGGTTTTCGTGGTTTCCCTCCCCCTTTCTGCTGGGTTTCTTTCTGTGTTTCAGGAACTGCAGCTATAAAGATTTTAGCTTTTGCTTTCTGTTTCTCTTAGCAATTCTTGTAACCCCCGATCTTGCCAATCATCTAACTTTTAAAATTTCTTTCTAATATCTCCCCATGATCCCCCATGATTGAGCAACAAATTGGGTTTTGAGGAGTGCCTGACCCACTTGTGTGTCAGGGTCTATCCCGGAGTACATTTGGAGATCTTTCCTCAGCCGCTCCAACCACTCAGTCGGGGATTCGTCCTTTTTTTGCTGTTGTTCACTAAAGGCTTTATTAATATTTTGTCCTTTAGGAACTGATTCTCGGATACCTTTAACGAGTATCCATCTTAAGTCCATCATATTCTGGCGATGGACATCATTCTGATTATCCCAGTTAGGATTATTTAATGGCCATTTCTGGTCTCCCCTAGGTCCAATCTGATGCTCCCGGTCCCATACCCTCATTCCAGCCTGTCTGATCATTTCCCGTTCCTCCGTGGTGAATAGGATACTTAATATAGATTGTAATTCCATCCAAGTATACATACTTGGTCCGAGGAATTGATCTAGTCTCTCTGATACCCCTATAGGATCTTCTAATAGTTTTCCCATTTCTTTTTTAAAGTTTCTCACTTCCCCTGTGTTCAAGGGAACATTTACAAATCCAATTAATCCAGTCTGTTGTCCTGCTAATGGCACTTCCCTCAGGGGGTAAAGGCGAGCCTTTGTGTCGTTATCTCCCTCCTCTCTGGTGATACCATCTCTCCTGGTATTCCTTTGACTGGAGCGAGTTCTTAGAGCTATGGGAGTACCAGGAGGAGAAGTGGGTGCGTGGGGGGGGTCTCCTGTATTTTCTGTATTATACGGAGGTGGGAGATTATCAAGGGGTTCCCAGGTAACCTTTTTTTTATCCTCATCCTCTTTTTCTTTTAAAGTACATATCAAGGATGGCTTGGACTGTTTTGCCCCCAGGGCAGCATACTCACATTCCTCTCTGTTAAATGGTTCTTTACAAGCCACATATGTGTTTAATGCCCGACAAATCCAACCCTCAAATGATCCGAACATGGGCCAGTATAGGTTATCTTTACGGATCATCTCTCTGGTCCATTCCACCATGCAATATTGAATCAATTTTTCTTTACTTTTTCCTCTGTATATTGCCCCTGTGTCCCAACATTTTAATATTACTCCCAAAGGGCTGCCTGGAGGTATTTCTGGCAACCTACTTGTCTTGTCTTTATTTTCCCGGTCTCCTTGTGGACCAAATGAACTTGAACCTCTTCGTGGGTCCCTGGGACTCAGAATCTTACTCTCTCTTTGTCCCATTTTTACCTCAAGGGACTGTCTTGAGGTGTTTGCACTCCCGATGTGTTCTGCCCGAACCCCTGCCTCTCCTCGGGTCAGGATGGACTGGAACCCGCCTCTACCTGGGCTGGGATGGGAAAAGCAGCTTTTCCCTTCTCCCTCCGTGACTGAAGTAAAGCAATCTGCTTTTCTTTTCTTCCCCCTTCCCCCTCTCCCCGGGTCCCGCCTCTTCCAGGACTAGGATGGGAATGACCTAGCCTCTGCCTGGGCTAGGACAAGAAAAGCAGTCTCTCCCTTTGTGCTCACTCGCTTCGTCCGGTCACCGGCCAGGTCCCTCGCGGGATGCTGGAAACGCGGATAGAAGGACTCCACTCTCGCTTCGCAGCAAAGGCCACGTCTCATTCAGGCAAGCACACAGTCATCCCCACCAAACCAGACAGATACTCACAGTCCGATGCTCCTGTCTGGCTCTTCGTGCACGAGAATTCCAGGTGATTTTGCCGCGGTCTTCCGGGGAGATTTTCCTTGCTCAGTCTCTATGGTGCGGGACGTCGATGGGTCCCGAGAATCACTGACGAACCGGGGCCACAGCAGTGGGGCGCCTCCCCGAAATCGCAGTGCCTCTCAGGGCTCCAAGGACGTCCCGGGTTTTGGCACCAAATTGTTATAAATGAGAGACAAAAGTCTCGATATTCAGCAAAATTTAGATTGCTTTATTTGATATAGAAAGAGCAAGCAGCGCGCTGGGGAACGTGAGGGGTCACCGCCCACTCCACGATCCACCCAACCTTGGTTTGCAGCCTCTTCTTATACTGTGGTTTCTCATTGTAGTCAACAATTTTTTTGATTTTTGTTGTCATAAGCAGTGGTGGTTGAATAAACGTCCTTGTAGATAACCACCAGAAATGTTCTGGGAGTCTGGTTCTTGAGATAAGCAGTATTGATTAGACAAAGGCAGGAAGGGCTTTTTGGGAAGTCTGATTTTGCAAGGTGGTAGCTGATACAACTCATTTGGAAAACATAACATAACATATTATATAATGTAACATAATACAACATAATATAACATAACAAGGTGATTTTAAACAGAATTATTTTATCATATAATTTCCATTATCTAGTGTCCATGCTTCACTTCAGAGCTTAGTATACTGGTTTATACAAACCCCAATGCTTTTGTGATTAACATAAATCTTTTATCAATTATCACACCAGGCAAATCCAAAACAGTGGGAACATTCTGACAAGTCTCCGAGAAAATCCTAATGTATTTAACACTAATGCTCCGAAGAAGATCAGATCTTAATCTGTAAACACATTCCTGGTAGTCAGAGGCCATCTCACTAGCAGAGGGGAGAAGCTTCCTGCAGATGCAAGAGCCTCCTTGGTTTCATGTGAATCTTTCCCGCTGCAAAGCGTGGGAGGTTCCCCACTGGAACAGGGACAGCGTTCTGGGAACTGACTGTAGGCTGAACACAAGTGGCTCCAGGACACTTCCTGCTGGGACACTTGCCTCTGGGAACAGCTTCTTGGAGAAGTCTGGGCTCCCCTTTTTACTTCCAGGCTTTTCCTGCCCATCTGCATCCTCAGGGATGAGGCTGTTTGTCTCATAGCCGTGGCTCTGAGGGAGCAGGGACGCCTGTCCAAAGGGCTGCCTCCCTCTGCACTCTGGCAGCTCTCACCCAGGCTCTGGCAGGGGTGAAGGCTCTTGCAGAAATATCCCAAAGGCTGGAGATCTTCCTCACCCTGCTCCTCCACTGCTGATACCACAGAGTTCCCTGCACATAGGAACATCACCTTTTCTTCTGCAGGAACCTGTTCCAGCACAACACCCAAGGGTCTTCTCCTGCGGCACTGCCACAGCATCCTTAAAGCCGTGGACTAGCAAGTGACAGCTCCTGGAAATTGCTGCTGTGTGTCTGGCTGCAGGAAACCCCTTCTAGAATGCCCTTGGTCTCCAGTTTTGCTTTCTGGACTTTCCTGGCCAATCTGCATTGATTGCCAGCCAAAATCGCGAGGGTGCCGCGTGAGCAGCGGCCGAAAGCGCTGAGCGGGGCCATCAAACCCAGCCCAGCAACTCCCGGCGTTCGCCAGCCCAGAGGTGGCGCGGACAGCGCGGCCGAGGGTGGAGAACCAGCCCGGCTGTGCGGGAGGGCTCTCACAAAGCGCGGAGCTCGCCAAGCCAGTCCAAGTTGCTCTCGGCGCTGCCCAAGGCCTCGAGTCAGGCCCTTCTCCGGGCCCCCCGGCATAAAGCCGCCGCCGCGCCGAGCGGGGATCGGAGCGGGCGGAGGCGCGGAGCACCGGGCTGGGGGGCGGCGGCGCCGCTCAAGAGCGGGGCTGACCCGGGGGGCACCGAACCGGGCCGGGTTCCCTGCGGGATCCGCCGGCACGAAAAAACAACACGGGGCCGCAAGAGCCCACGGCGGGGAGGGGCTTTGGGGCAGCTGCCCCACGCTAAGAAGCCAAAAGGCAGCGGGAAGGGGGAGGGTGCCGGGCTGTGCCGGTTCCCCGGGAATACCCGCCGGCCGAGGAGGAGAGGAACGGCGGAACCCACCCGGTGCTATGGGGGTCCCTGCATCGTAGGCAAATTGGTTTTACTTTCCGAGACGAACATAAAGTCTTTTTTTTTCCCCTTCTCCTTTCTTTCTTTTTCCTTCCTTTCTTTTCCCTTCTTTTTCCTTCTAGCTGATTGGGAAGGCAAGATTTCTTGCGAGGACCTGTAATTGTCTGTCAGGAAGGCGGCTTCTGTTGTGAGAACCAGTGATTATCGGGGAGAATGGGACTAAGAGGAATGGGACTTCCTAAGGAAGGAATCCCCGAGGAGGAAAAGAAATGAGAAGATATCAACAGATATACTCTTAAATAGCCCCCTGGGAAGAAAACTAGCCCGTTGAAAATATTACTCTAACACCAAAGAATTTAAGATGATACAATATTGTATATTAGAATAGGCTAAGAGAGAAACTAAGTCCGACTATGTTTACTGGCCTAGGGATGAGTCTGAGAGGAATGTCGAATTTGTCTTTACAAATGAGCTGTGGACCTGCTTGTAGATAAGGCTAGCACTGAGAGATAAAAGAAACAATGGGATGGATTCCACTGATTGATGAATGGAAAGAGATATTTGCCTTTACAAACAAATTGTAGGGCTGCTGATAAATGAAATTGGATATCGAAAGATGAAAGAAGCAATGGGGGAAACCTATGAAATCTATAAGAATAAAAATTAAAAGGGAGGGTTATACATTAGAGGGGAATTTCAGGTATCAGGCGTTCCGGGAAGTCTGTGCCTCTCAAGTACCTCAGCCAATGGGGAAAGAGAGAGGGAAATGCGGCCGGGAAAATAGGATAAAAAGGAGGCTGCGTCCTCCAAAAATTTCAGAGATCCCAGAGGAATGTCCCATGGCCTCTCTCCTGTCTCCCAGTACTCCTCTGCCTCCTTTTTGGACATAAACCTCTGGTGTTTGTGGATTAATTTTCCTGACAAGTCAAATAAGGAATGGATGTGTCAGGTTTTAAACATCCATGTAAAAGCTAAGGAACAAGCCCGGTACAGATGTGGGAGAGGAGATTTCTCACTGAACAACCTTTCTAGCTCTGGCCTCTCAGTCCTGAATCTCAAGTGAAAGCTACTCTGCACGACACTCTGTACAAACAGAAAATCCTGGATTTGGGTGAAACACTGCCTTGGGGTGTGCTTTGTTTTCCTCCTCCGTTTTGGCAACTCCTGCCTTCTTCTCTCTCTCTGTTAATTTTGCTGTACACTTTCCCTCAGATAATTTAACTACTTACCGTATCTAATGTAACAGTTGTTCTCCACCGAAATTTAACACGAGCAGGTGCTACTTCTCTTTCAGGTTAAGATCAGAGCCTGAATGCCATGATTTCAAAATGAATAAATTACCTTTCTCTCTTTCAGTCGGAAATGAGCTACTGCCACCTGCACTTGCCCTTCCCTTCCTCTCCTGAACCACCGAACAGCCCCACTGGGATGGCAGGAGCTGGGCCTGGGAACTGCTGCCTTTGGAGTTGCATCTCCTCCTCCCGTGGCCGCTGCTCAGAGCCCAGAAGTGCTCTGAGAACTTGAAGTTGTGGCAGCTGGGTTAGAGCCTACATGGGAGGAGGAGAAGGTTCACCAGAGCCCTTCTCCTGCCGTGCCAGCTCCAGGGCAAGGAGTGCAATGGAAGCCAGCCAATGTCCAAACCCCATCTGCTCTGCCAGTTCCTGTGGGAATGAGCTGCTGCAGAGGGGAAGATTTGGGTGGGAATGTGGTTCTCTAAGAAGGCCATAACCAAATGCTTGCATGGGGATTTTGGCTTCTGGAGCAGTGGGGTAGGGCTGTTGTTGGTTCCTACCCCTCCATGCCATGATGATGTAAGGGGTGAGGGATGCCATGTGTGCTGTGCACTGGCAGTGATCCTCAAGAAATCCTTCTAATCCTCTCCTTCGAGCTAGTCAAGCTCCTGTAAATGACAGGACAGAAAAAAATATTAAAAAGTGCTCAGTTTTGTGCCCTCCTGCCCTTGTGGGGTGAGGGACAGGAGGCAGAGGTCCAGCTTGGTCTCTCTCTGACCTTTCCTTTGAGACAACACTGTCTGCTCCCAGCACAAAGGCACAGAGGGTGCTCTTTGCCCCCACCAGTGGGAAGTGGCTCTGCTGACCCCACTAAGAGTGCTGGAAGATGAGTCTGTGAACTAAACAGTTGAATATTGCCTAGAGGGGGGGTAGCAGGCAGTAGATGTTGCCACCATTCTCTTTCCAGGACCCCACTGGGAGTACTTGAACTATCGACGATGAGAGAGAGACGGGGACACTGAATGGTGATCAAAATCCAATTTTTACTGAGCACTACATGTGCCTATATACCATTTACAGGAAGGCTGGTAATATTTTCCTGCAATCACATAGAGAAACCTTACATAGACAAACTCTCACATAGACAAACTTTACATTTGGACTTAGTAAAATCTTATTTCCCACAACCCAGACTTGATCCAGTCCTCTTGCAGTCAGATCTCTCTTTGCTCTTGCCAGGCATCCTCGTTGTCAGGCTGCATTTGCTGATTAAATCTGCAGTACTATCAGTCTCATTTGCATTACCCATATCCACACCTCCCCCGTTTCTTTTAACTAAAAATACACTCTTAAGCGATTTGTCTATTAAATTCTTAACACACTGTAAAATACAAGGAATAACTACTACAAGGCATAATATGATGCCTAATACATACAAACCTATTTTAACTAAATTCCTAACCCAGACAGTGAGTCCCCAGTGCCCTAAGAGCCAGTTCAGCCAGTCGTACCCATTATCTACCCGAAGTTTATTCACACCTTCTTTCAGGGCTTGAATGCTGGCATAGATGGGCTGGGAGTGGTCAGAAAGGTTAAGGCAACACATCCCATCGAATTCCTCAGCCACAGGCGGCGGCGGAGCTCGGAGGCGGCCCCAGCGCAGGTGGGAGCCGCGCTCGGTTGTGCGGGGGCTCGGGGCTCGCTGCGGGCCGAGGGGGCGGCAGGGGGCTCTGGCGGGTTGGTTGTGCCGGTGCCGGCCCGTGTTGGCGCTGGGCTGAGGGCGCTGCGGGAGCGGCTGCCCGCGGTCTCCTTCCCGCTGGGGCCTCGGCAGGAGCCGGTGCCGGAGCAGCGCTGGCTCGTCCCGGTTGCTGTGGGTGGCACAGAGGTGTCTGCCCTGTGCCCGGGGCTGTGCGGGAAAATTCCCGTGGCCAGAGGTTTGTGTGCCCGCAGGAGACAGAGGAGTCCTGTAAAAGTGACTTTATTGATGAACAAAGAGAGAGGCCATGCGGCATTTGCCATGCGGTCTCTAAAACGCAGCCTCCTTTTTATCCGCATTTTCCCGTCTGCATCTCCCTTTCCCCTCTGGCTGAGGTACTTGGAAGGTTCAGAGTTCCCAATCCGCCTACTGCATGTCCCCCTTAATATGCACCCCTCCTACGATATCCATCTTACCTCTTTGAATCCCTCCTTTTCTCATTTTCTCGAGAAAACTTTTACAAACTTTTAATTTCCATTGACTCAATTTCTTTTCCTGCATCCTTTTTGGCGCAAGGTGTCTTGCATGGTAAAAAGCTGAGAGTTGCTGCAGCACGTCAGAGGAGGAGCAGCATTCGTTTAAGCCGTGGTCTGCCAGAGAACCACGAAAACGTGTCCCATTCCCATCCTTTCTCCGGAATTCGAGATATTTTCATATTTCCTTTGCTATCTGTTTAACCACTTTTCGGTTATCATGTGTTTGCAAACAGCCGTTTGCGTCATTTAATTTTCCACAAACTCCTCCTTCTTCTGTAAGTAGATAATCTGATTCCATCCCATGGTGAAATGTCTCGTTCCTCATTTCAGTGGCTTGATCAGCAGGAAGGTCAGGAGCTGGAGCTGTCTGCTTGGTTATTATTTCAAGGATACTTTTTAACCTAATTATGCCACTCAAATTATGGATGGGTTTTCTGTGTCCTGATATGAATTCGTTAGGGATCCCAGGGGCTGGTCCATGGTGTTGTAGCATTTGTTCTGGTGGCCGTTCATCTTTTTCCCTTTTTTGGGTGCTCCCTCCTGCCACGGCTGCATCAATTGACCACTTTTATCTTATGAAATGATAAAATGTTTGGATTCCCAACTCATTTCTCTGGACTAGCAAAAACACCTCATTGCTTTGGGGAGAGGGATGATCCCCCCACACACACTTTTTTCATGAAATTTGCTCAATATTCTCCGTTTGCTGTTTCCCTTTGCAGCTTAACCAATTTCTGTTGCAGTCAGATATCCTCACTATGGGCTCTGCCTTTAGTTGTGCAAATTCCATCTGTGCAAGCAGGCAGAGCTGGGGGTGAGGGGCAGATGGACTCAGGGAAATTCCTCCTCCTGGCAAGAAGGCCCTTGGGCATTGTCCACACTTTTCCAGAGCAATGTTAATTTTCATTTCTAAAACTCCTCTCCTGGTTGCCTGGAACTAGGATTTTCTTCCAGAGCAGCCTTTAGGTGATTCATACGTCCACCCTCACAACCTGCTTTATTTTTCTTTTTTATTTTTTAGCGATTTTATTAACAGTTTATGTGTTAAAGCCTCACCATTAATACTGTTCTAGGTTTGCAAAATGCAGCTTAAAGCTGAGCTTCTAAAGATCCATTCCAAAATTCTGCCGTCATTAAGAGCCACCACAAATATATAGAAAAATATTCCAATGCAATCAAGTCTTTTCTGCCTCTTCTCCTAGGAGTAAAAATTGCTTGTCACACCCCTGGCCCAAACCTAACTGACAATCTAAAAGTAGGATTAATGTGAAAAATTTTTCTCATGGTGTAATCTTGTCACTGAAACTGCAGGGACAATAAAAATCTCTCCAACAATATCTTTAGTGTTAGAGAGTTAAGGCATTACTTGATCCTGGTCAGGATGTGCAACAGAAATAATTTCATCCACACATAGCCCGGGTGTGCAGAGAAAATCATTGCATGAGATGTGAATTTTACTAGATTTTCCCTTAACTTTTTACAGTCCGAACCCATTGAAATCCATTGGTTTAGTGTTCATTGCTTTAAAGTTGTGTAGTTCTTAGTGTTTGGTTTCCTATTGCACACGGATTTCTCCTCTTCTGATGTTAATTAGATCCACATTCCTGGATTTCCTTCTCAGCCTTTTCCAGACCAGGTGTCTCCATCTGGGCCAGGGGCAGTGTCTGGGGTGGGTGTTCCTTGATGTTTGCTGGTGTTTTGTTGATGTTTTGTTGAATGTTGTTCTCTTTGTGGATATGTTTTGGGCTACTCCCAGTCTGTTGAGATGTTAAACTCATCTCTCTTGAGTGGTGCCACATCCCTTAAAAAAACCTTTTAAAATTTCTTTCCTGAGAGAAAGGCAAACCGAGCCTGACTAGTAAAATGAAATGTGAAAAAAATTTAAATTTGGTATACTTTCCAGCAATGGAATCGCAGGCAGCCCAGCGTGTGAGTGTAATTGAGAGGCAGAGTCCTGGGTGGATGCTGTGAACAGCAAAGTGCCAAGGCAGGCTCTGTGCCAGCCCAGCTTCCTGTGGCAGAGATTTCACAAGAGACAGGATTCTGGCCACAGACTGCTTGAAATATACATCCCTTATCTCCAGCCCGCACTAGGTGGAGAATTCCCAGGGTAAGGAATTGCAAAGATCAATTCCAAGGGAGATAATTGAATATCTGCCCTGGGACTGGCTTTTATTCTTGCCAAAGTCAATGGCAAAAGCTGCTACCATGGCATTTTGGTTTCTATCACCAGTTTCCAAAGGAGTTTCTTTATTTCCCGTTTGTTCTTTCTACCTGCCCTGAGCTCTGGGGGTGCCAGGGCTTGTGGAGGTCCCATTGTATTCCTAAAGCAGCCATAACCCCCTGAAGGATCTTTGCTGTACAATGAGTTCTCAGTCTCAGTCTGTAGCTTCCATAATCTGTTCTCTTGGAATTATTTCTTTAAGAAATACCTTCATAAGCGATCTGGTTATTGCTGAAGAAGTCAGAATTGCTTTTTTCACCCTGTTAGCTGCCATGCTGTCACCAGAAGATATTTGAGCCTTCCTGCTCAGGGCATTTCAGTGCCAGGCTCTTCCAAGCACACCCAGCTCTGCCGGTTGAGCTGACCATGCAGGTGGAAAACTTAGCTTGGTTTAATTCCCTTTCCTTCATCAGAGCGTGTCTTGGAACTCTTTTCCCTTCTCCTGCCCTTGCAGACCCATCCATAAACACATTTTGTCTCTCAGGCCAGGGAATGTCTCCTAAATCTCTCCCAGCCTGGCTCTGGAGCTCTGTCACTTGAATGCAGTCATGGGTTTGTTCCCAGCCCCCTGTGCAGGCTGTTCAATCAGGAGCCTGGGTTAAACCCTTGCCCTGTCCTCAATTCTAAATCCTCCTGTGCCACTGAACAAGTTTCATTCTGTAATCACCGAGCACTGCTCATCCGTGTAGAGGCTCTTTAGGTTATCAAATCTTTAACTTGGTGCCAGACTTGAACAACAGGAGATCTCCTGCCATCAGTTTTTGGGTCTCAGGTCCCATGAAAGCTGTGGCTGCACAATTCTGCAGACAATGAGGCCACTCTGGCCGCTGGGTTAAACATTTTAGCACAAGAATTCCTTTGGCATGGCCCTTTTTAACATCTACATTGTGAAAAACATGGTTCAGTTTCCTGGTAAATTTTAAAAGGTTTATTAAAAGACAACTACAGACAGTAAAGCAAAAGGCTGTAACTGCTGGGTGCTTGGCCTTCAGCCAAGGGCACACACTGACTCAGAAAACACTTCCGAAATGCAGCAACATGTTGCATATTCACAGAGCTTCATGCATTATTCAAAATCATTCCCCCCCAACTGTAAATGATTATTTTTACTTCCCTGGGGTACTGGTGTCCCTTAATCCAAGAATGTGAAGAATTTCCTGATTATCTTTTTTACCATTCTTTGCTTTAGTTATATGAACAAAAGCTTTTTACATCAACGTGTTATAGTCCAAGTCTGTTAATAGCAGAACTAAAAGAAACTATATTCATACAGCAAAGTTTTCTAACATACAGCATTCATTCTAATATTTGCAAAAAGCCAATAATATAATATGTACTTATAATACACATAGAATTAAAATTTATTTTCTGAGTCTGGAAGAGCTGTAGTTGGGGCACCAATCATTTTGTTATTTTTCATTTTCTCAGCTTTTGTTCCTTTTTGTCCCGCCATACCACAACATTGAGGCTGTCGGGCTTTAGAAAGTGATACAATGTTATGGGTAGAAGAAAGAATCCTCAATCCAGGTCCTGCAATTTCCTATTAATGCTCAGAATTCTTGCACTCCCTTTTCAGTCCTGGATTACTTCTGAGGTTCCCCAGACCGTATCTGGGTAAGTACACCACAAACCTAAGGACAAAATATATGCCAAATATTTAACATTTATCACCATTTGCAGCTTTATTTCAAATCCTCAAAGATGCTTTTTAGCCTGAACATTCAGCCATTTCACAGAGGCTTCTTCTACCACTTCTTGTCCTCCTGATTGCAGCAAGTCATCCACATCCTGCATTAACCCAATCCCTGGGAGTGGGGTAAATTCTTGTGATATTTTCTGCAAGGCTTGCCCCAATAAGGCTGGTGCTTCCGTGCATCCCTGCAGAAGGACCGTCCATGTCTTTTCCATTTTCCCTTCTACCTCTTGTTCCCAATCAAAGGCAAAATCCAGTTTACCACCCTGTGTAAGTGGGCATCCCCAGAAAGCATCTTTGCCATCAAGGACTGAATGGTGTCAGTGTGAGGAGGGCACCTGGTTGAAGATGGTGTAAGGATGTGAGAGCCCCTGGGTGCTGGGGCCCCCTTGGGCCCTGGGGTTCATCCCTGAGGGGCTGTAGAAACTCTGCCATGGCCTTTGCCTTCCCCTTGGCCTTTTCCTCATCCCTTCTTGCATTCCCCTGCTGTGCCTTTGTGACCAAGTGCTCCAGGGGCTTCTTCTGCCCCTCCTGCAGCCCCCTCAGTGCCTGGGGGTGCTCATCCTCTGACAGCTGCTGAGCTTTCTGCTAAATCATTCCTTTCTGCACTGACCCAAGGAAAATGCTTAAAAGCTGATCTCGATCCCCATTTCCCAGCTGTTCCTTTGTGCTGCTGCTCCTTGTGCTGTGGCTGCCGTGGCCAGCCCGTATCCCAGAGCCGGTGCCTGTCCTGCCGCAGTGTCCAAACGCGGCCCCCCCGGCGGGCAGGGCCGGCAGCTCCACGGGGCCGGGCAGCGGCCGGGGCGTCCCGCAGCCTCCTGGGGGCCGGGGGCCACTGCCGGGCCTGCAATTGCCGGGGGGTGCTGGGCTCAGGCAGCGCCCGGCGCTGAGCCCCGGCTGCCCCACAGCCCCGGCCCGGCCCCGCAGCTCCCCACAGGCCCCCAGCCCGTGCTCCCGGTGCCGCCCCTCTGCGCCCGCTCCTGCCGCTGCCCAGCACAGAGAAACCCCCTGCAATCCTGACCTCCTTGTGTGCCTGTCCTGGCAACCGGGGATGGAAAGGATCTGCATCAGCTGGCGACTTCTGAGGATAAGAGCCTGCTGAAAAACATCCCCATCCTCAGTATTTTTCTCTTCCTCCTCTTTTCCATCACCCTTTTTCTTCCCACATAGATTGCTCCTGCTGCATCTTGCCTGAACCATATTCCTGCACACTCCCCTTCACCCAGTCCCTTCCCAGCACACCAACACCATCCATCCTTTGCTGTCTAAATCCCTTCTGGACTTCCCTTATTGCCCCCCTGGGTGTCCATGTCCTTGATTACCTCTGGGGGAATGTGCAAACTCCCTCCACATGCTCCCAAGGAACCCTTCAGAGATATTGTGGGATCGTCATCTCTTTTGCCAGGATCCCTTCCTGGCTTTCCATTTGTCCCCGAAGATGCCACTGTAGTCACTGCTGAGATTTTCAGTGCTCTCTGGCTGCCGACTCTTCCCAGCCCCCCTGATCTGTCACTCGTCTGTCTCCTGGTCACTCTCGGGTACCCAATCCATGCCCGGTGCCGCCGCCACCCAAGGGAGCCGATCACCCAAACTGGGTGAGGCACCTTCAGCTCCACTGACTGCCCCCGCCCTGGATGGGGGAAGGAATTCGGGCCGAGCCCCAAGGTGTGTGGAAAAATTCACATCACCAGAGGATTCTGTGCACAAAGAAGACAGAGGACTCCTGTAAAAGTAATTTCATTCACAAATAAAGGAAGAGGCCGTGGGCCATTTCCCATGGGGTCTCTGCAATTGTTAGTAGACACAGCATCCTTTTCATCCTAATTTTCCCAGCTGCATCTCCCTCTCCCTTTTCCCATTGGCTGAACTTCTTGAGAGGTACCGACATGCCAATGCACCTGCTGAATTTCCGCCCCCCCCCCCCCGTTAATATTCATCCACTTTTGTATAGCTAACGATATTCATTGCTCTGTTAAGTCCTTCTTCTTTTTCTGGGAGTTCATGAATTGAGCAGGACCTTGGCTGAGCAGCAGTCTGTGTGGTCAATTAATAACATTTTCTGACCCTGATGGCTTCTGCTGTCCCTTCCTTATGTCCACGTCCCCGGCCCTGTGTCCAAGCGGATTCGCAGCCTGTGTTTGTAGAGACCCTTTGCTGTTGTTCCTTGCATGGGGGTCCCCCGTTTTGGGGCCATCCCCCCTGGAGCAGGGTGTCCCGGCTTGGTGCAGCCCCGCCCCTCGGGCAGCGCTGAGCCAATGAGAGCGCGCGGCGGTGATGACGCAGCAGTGTCCAGGCAGAGCCGCAGCTCCCAGCGTTGCCCACCTGGAGCCACCTGCGCCCGGCCCGGGCCCCAGCGCCCCCCGGCAGGGGAATTTGGGGAGGTGGGAGGGGGGGAGCGCCAAGGCCGGGCCCTCCCGCGCTGTGGTGGCGTTTTGGAGGTTTTTCCAGGCACAAGATGCCCAGTGACTTCTTGAGATGAACCTGGGCAAGGAGAAACCCCCAGCCTAAGGCCCTCTT
Source organism: Sturnus vulgaris (assembly GCF_052056855.1). Lineage (NCBI taxonomy): Eukaryota > Metazoa > Chordata > Aves > Passeriformes > Sturnidae > Sturnus > Sturnus vulgaris. The sequence continues at coordinate 6,932,536 of NW_028276185.1, read as the reverse complement.
CTCTTTTGTTTTCCTCCAAACTAGGATTTTTCATTCCAAAGACCTGGGCAGATGGAGGAGGAGGAAAAACCCCAGAGATCCCACAGGAGGAGGGGCTGCAAACCCAGCCCAGGGAGCTGCGAGGAGGAAAGACCCTCCCTGAGCCGGGATGGCGGCCAGAGATCCAGGCAGAGCTCAGAGCTGGTGGAGAAGCCTCCTGGAGGGGAGAAGCCCCACAAGTGCTCAGAATGTGGGAAGGGTTTCAGCTACAGGTCCCATCTGACCCAGCACCAGAGGATCCACACTGGGGAAAAGCCCTACAAGTGTGGGGAATGTGGGAAGGGTTTCAACTACAGTTCCAGCCTGATGCATCACCAGGTGGTCCACACAGGGGAACGGCCCTACACCTGCTTGGAATGTGGGAAGAGCTTTCAGTGGAGCACCAACCTGAGATACCACCAGCGCATCCACACTGGGGAGAGGCCCTACGAGTGTCCCAAGTGTGGGAAGAGGTTTCAGAGAAGCTCCGATTGCCTCAAACATGAGCGGATTCACACAGAGGAGAGGCCCTTCCGCTGCCCCGACTGCGGGAAGGGCTTCAAACGCAACTCCCATCTCACTGTCCACCGGCGCATCCACACTGGGGAGAGGCCCTACGAGTGTCCTGAGTGTGGGAAGAGCTTCTCCAGGAGCTCTCACTTGACCAAACACCAACGGAGGCGCCACTAAGGGAAGCCCAGTGAGTGCCCCGAGTGTGGGAAGAGCTTCGTGCTCTGCTCCAGCTCCATCCCCCATGGGAGGATCGGTGTTGGATGATCCCCAGTGACCCCCGTTGGGCAGAGCCCTGGTGATCCGTGGTCCCGGTGATCCGTGTTGGGTGGAGGGAAGGGGTTGGAGAGATTTCTTTCCCTTCTCCTCGTGTTGCTGTGATTTGGTTGATAATAAATTCCCTCGCTGTGCCCAGGCTGGCTCTGTTGTTCCCGTGCCGGTGCTCGGGGCGGGATCTCTCCTGTTCCTTCTCTCAACTCCCGGGCCTCTCCTCAGCCAATCAGAGAATGCGATGAAGAAGATTCAGCCAATCAGAGAGAGCAGCTGTGATGACTCACCGGTTGCCGGGCAGACCCGCAGCACCCAGTGTTCCCCACCTGGACCCCGCCCTCCCCCCCAGCCACGATCCCCCCGCGGGGTTCCCCCAAGTCCTTTCCCAGTCCCTCCCCCCAGTAAACAGAACTGGGTCTAATTGGGAAGCTTTACTGGGGAGGGGGGACATGACCCCTGGGACCCCCCCCCCACCTTCTTGTACAGGTAGAAGCCGAGCCCCAGCTCCAGGAAGACGAAGCCCAACACGGAGCCTCCGATCCCCATCAGCACCTTGCTGCAGGCGGCGTCTGGCAGCATCTCTGGGGATCCACAGGGGTCAGGACCCTCCAGACCTTCCGCAGCCCCTCTAAGCACCTTCCTAGTCAACTCCTGCCCACCCAGGACACCCTGTAACCTCCTCCCAATCTCTTCCCAGCCTCCCCAGGACCCACCAAAGCCCCTCTATTTCCGCTCAGGATCCCATAACTCCCTCCTAGTTACCTCCCCACTGCTCCAGGATCCCCAAACCCTCTCCCATTCCTTTCCAGGACCTGTCAGAACTCACCAAGGCCTTCCCAGTCTCTTCCCATCACAACCAACCTCATTCCAACCCTTGCTTTCCAATCCCTGATCTTGTTCCAGCCCCTCCAGGCTCACTCAGATCCCTCCCAGTTCCCCCCAGCTGATCCCAGTGTGTCCCCACTGTCTCCTAATGTCCCCTAGTTTGTCCATCTCACTGTGGCCTTCGAGCTCCCAGCCCAGCCCCAGCTGCCTGCTCTGCTCCGTGATGGATTTCTACACTGCCAAGATCCAGGTGAGGTTTTTTCCAGGGCCAGCAGGAGCTCTCGGGCCACGTGGTGGCCACCGACCTCAGATGGCCTAGACCTGCTCCCCAACAGCCCAGACTGCTCAAGTTATATCATGACAATAGTTATAGAATGATTTACATTATAAAATTACAATTGGGATTAGTTATAACTGGAAGGCCTCCAGGCCAGCTGTTAGCTACTACAGGTTTAGTGCTGGCCAAATCTTCCACTAGAATTATTTACTCATTTCCTGCTGTGAGACAGGATTAGGAGGAAGGCAAAGCAGGCTCCAATCTTAAAGGGTATAAAGAAAGAACTTTATTAACAGAACTAAAAGAATTACAAGAATCAGAATAAAACCTTCAGAACATTTCTCCTCCCCCACACCCTCTTTTCTTTACACTGACAACCTGCAGGAACAATTCAGCCAGTTTGCCATCTCTAAAATAGTCTTTTTCCAGTTCACTTAGGGAGAGGAGTCTCTCTTGTGGTGCTATGGAGACTTCTCCACAAGAGACAATTCTCTCGTGGCTTCAAAGTCACAGTGAATCAGCTGCCCAGGAGAATGGAAATCTCATCACTTTGTAAAAGTCCCTTCCCTCGACCTACAGCTTTCCCCACAGTTGTTTTTGAGGGCTCAATCTTTGGCTAATAGGGTACACTTTTAAGGATGAACTGTTCAGAAGCAAAGGTTCTCTTCATCTGTCTCTGAGATCATCTTCATCTCTGGGAACAGAGGTTCTCTTCTTCTTCCCTGGGGTAAAGGGTCTTCATCACTCTCATCTCTCTCTGTTCAAGCTACTTCAATATCTGCTTGTTCAGCATGGATGCTTTTGCTCATGTCTGCAATTTGAACACTTCATCCTCCACGTGCTTTTGTACAAGTTACAGGGAAATAGAGTCTGACATATCAACTTAATCTTTCCCATAGACTTACAAGAGGATTTCAGCCCAAGAGTGAGGCATCTCCTCAATCCCTCCCATCTGGGACCTAAATTCTACTTCTCTAACCTTGGGGTCCACATGTTCTTCCTCTACGTGTCTTCACTCTGTCCTGTTGTCTCACTCGAGAGAGAATTGAAGGTCTGCAAGTCTCATCTGTACAGTGAAAGAGATAATATCTTGTTCCAAGGCCTGCAGATAATCATATGATCCCTGCTGGTGGTGGCCAGAGCTGTTTACAGTGGAGAATTCAAGTGCCAGGATTTTCAAGGGCCCCAGCCAGGACAGTGTGGCCACTCTGGCTGCACAGCTTTTTCAGTGGTTTAACAGGTTGTCAGTTCTCAAAACTAATCACTGATTAGATTTTGTCAGACTTAGAGGAAGCTCTTAGCAGCTCCTGTCAAAAAAAATCATTTCTGGGGGTGGCTTCTTCACTCCTCACAAAATGTCAAATGTGCAAAACCAGCACAGAGGGTCCCCCCTTTCTGTTGTGAGGTCTCGTGTTGTCACCCTTGGCTCCATGAGGCCCTGTAAAGTCAAAATGGATCCTTCGTTCCAGGAGACCCCAAAATGTCACAATGATCTCTGGACACCATAAGGCCCTGAGGCATCACAATGGCCCCTTGGTTCCAAAAATCCCTGCAGAACCATAGGGGCCTCTGGATTGCATGAGACCCCACAGTGTCACAGAATCCCTTTCATTCCCTGAAGTCCCAAAATGTCACAATGGATTCTTGGTCCCATGAGGTCTTGCAAAACTATAAGGGCCTCTGGATTCCATGAGACCCCAAAGTGTCACAGAGTCACTTTCTTTCCCCAAATCTCGAAAGTGTCACAATGGATTCTTGGATTCAAGAGACTCCACAGTGTCACAGTGTCCCCTCAGTTCCATGAAGTTGCAGAGAATGACAAGGCCTTGTGGGATCACAATGGATCCTTAGTTCCATGAGGCCCCACAGAATCACAGGGGCCTCTGGATTCCACAGGACACTGGAGTGTCACCATGGCCCCACGGTTCCATGGGACCCCTGAGTGTCACAATGGCCCCACAGTCCCACGTGTCCCCTCAATGTCACAATGTCCATTCTGTTCCAGGAGGCCCTGCAGTGTCACAATTGCTCCGTTGTTCCATGTGTCCCCTCAGTGGCACAATAGTGCCAGGGTTCCATGTGACCTCTCAGTGTCACAATGGTCCCACAGTTCCAAGAGGCCCTGAGGTGTCACAACATCTCACCGTTCCATGTGTACCCTGAATGTCACAATGGCCCCATGGTTCCATGTGTCTCCTCAGCATCACAATGTCAGCAGTTCCATCTGTCCACTCAGTGTCACAATGGCCCCATGATTCCATTTGTCCCCTCAAAGTTACAATATCCCCAAAGTTCCATGTGTCCCATTAGTGTTACAATGACCCAGGGTTCCATGTGTCTCTTCACTATCACCATGGTCCCACGGTTCCAAGAGACCCTGCCATGTCACAATGGCCCAATGGTTCCATGTGTCCCTTCCTGTCACAATGGCCTCAGGGTTCCATTTGTTTCCTGAGTATGACAGTGGCCTCAGGATTCCATGTTTCCCCTCAGTGACACAATGGCCCCAGGCTTTCATGTGTCCACCAGTGTCACAATGGCCCCATGGATCCGGGAGGTCCTGCAGTTTCTCTATGGCCCCACGGTTCCATGTGTCCCCTCAGTGTCACAATGGCCCCACAGTTCCAAGTGTCCCCTCAGTGTCACCATGGACCCATGGTTCCAAAAGCCCCTGCCGTGTCATAATTGTCCAATGGTTCCATGTGTCCCCTCATGTCACAGTGGTCTCAGGGTTCCACGTTTCCCCTCAGTGACACAATGGCCCCAGGCTTTCATGTGTCCCCTCAGTGTCACAATATCCACACGGTTTCATGTGTCCCCTGAGTGTCACTTTGGGCTCAGGGTTCCATGTGTGCTCTTAATGTCACAATAGCCCCACAATTCCATGTGTCTCCTGCGTATCACTATGGCCCCACAGTTTCATGTATCCTCTCAATGTCAGAATGGCCCATTTTTCCATTTGTCCCCTCCGTGTCACAATGACGCCACAGTTTCATGTGTCCCCTCAGTGTCACCATGGTCCCATGCTCCAAGAGACCCTGCCATTTTACAATGGCCCGACGGTTCCATGTTTCCCCTCATGTCACAATGGCCTCAGGTTTCCATGTGTCACAATGGAATCATGGTTCCATGTTTCCCCTCAGTGACACAATGGCCCCAGGCTTTCATGTGTCCCTTCAGTGACACAACGTCCCTGGATTCCATGTGTCCCTTCAGTGTTACAATGGCCCCACGCTTCCAGGAGGCTCTGCAGTGGCACAGTGGCCCCGGCGTTCCATGTCCCCTCATGTCACAATGGCATCAGGGTTCCATATGTCCCTCAATGTCACAATGGCCCCAAAGTATCATGTGTGTCCTCAGTGTCACAAGGGACCCAGAGCTCCATGTGTCCCCTCAGTGTAACAATGGCCCTGTAAGTCCAGGAGGCCCTGCAGTGTCACAATGGCCCCAGGGTTCCATCTGTCCCCTCAATGTCACAGTTGCCCCACAGTACTATGTCTCCATTCAGTGTCACAATGTCCCCTCATTGTCACAGACGAGCAGCACTGGAGTGGGAGCAGCACCACTGGAGGGGTTGCAGCTGCACTGGAACAGGAGCAGTGGCTGTGGAACAACAGGGGAGAAGCTGTGGAACACAAGTCCTGTGAGGAGCAGCTGAGGGAGCTGGGAATGTTTATCCTGGGGAAGAGGAGGCTCAGGGGAGACCTCATCACTCTCTACAACTCCCTGACAGGAGGGTGCAGCCTGGTGGGGGTCGGGCTCTTCTCTTAGGGAACAGGGACAGGACAAGAGGACACAGCCTTAACTGCACCAAAGGAAGGTTTATCCTGGACATTAGAAAAAATTTATTCACAGGGTGATTGGGCATTGGAATGGGCTGCCCAGGGAAGTGATGGAGTCACTTGTAAATGGGGTAACTGCACCACCTAATTAGTACCATGTCTTCATTTTCTCTTGTTTTTACTCAGAGTCAGGATTAAAAACATGAAGGAGGTGAATTTTCTCGACTTTGGGCTTGGTAGTTTAATAAATCTTAATTAAAGTACAGAGAGTTCTGCAACAAGTCTAGCCACCAGCTAAAAGCCAGCGAAATGGAGGCATATCAAGCTAGTTACAAGGTTTTTTAAAGTTAAAAAGTTCAATAAAGAACTAACACCTGTATTATTTATAGGTTTTCACTCAATAACCAAACTCCTGTGACCCACTGTGCAGCATTAACTGTCAAACCAGAAACTACTACCTGAAACCATGAAGAAGAAGGAAGCAGAAGACAGAAAGAGACAACACTTAAAAACTTCGATCTCGTTCCATACTTTTTACTATATTCTAAAAGCCCCAAATTCCAAACCCTTCACCATGTGAAATCACACACTTTCATTCCAATAAGAAACCCGTGACTCCAATTCTATTATTCAAATTTGGAAGCCTTCTCCAAGGCCTCAAATCAAAAGCAGTGTTCTCCTGGGGGTCAGTGTCAGAAAGCACAGAAAGTTCCAAACTCCCAGGTTTCTGGGATCCAACAGTCACCATCCCTGGAAGTGTTTAAGGAAAGACTGGATGTGGCACTCAGTGCCATGGTCTGGTGACAAGGTGGTGTTGGGTCATTGGTTGGACTGGATGATCTCAAAGGTCTTTTCCAACCTCAGTTCTGTGATTCCGTGATTCAGTGGAGCATCAATGGCAAATGGGTGGATAAAGAGTGGAACAGGCCTGGCAGCTGTTCTGGGAGCAGTGCTGGAGATGCCGAAGGGAACGGCGGCGGAGCGGGAATGGAGCGGCGCCGGAGATGCCGAAGCTGCGGGACACAGAGCGGCTCCGAGCGCTGTGTCCTGCAGGAGCCAGCCCTGCACACCAGAGCCGAGCCCGTCAGGCTGACCCAGAGCAGGGGGCAGAGGCAGGAATTGCTGCTGGGCCATGGGAGCTGTGGATCGAGTGCATTTAATGGTGACTTGGGGCTTTGATTCTTGTCACTGCAGCCACATTCTGTGGTGCCAGGACCCTTCCAGTTCATCTGAAGTCATGAACTCAGGACAAAAGCAGAACAAAAGGCATCAAACGGCCTTCTCAGCTGCAGGGGAACACATCTTGGTTTAATGATTTCTGATATAGGAGTCAAACTGGGTCAGTTATTGGCCTGTGGTTTGTTCTAATCCAGGAACAATTTCCAAAGTAATGGCATTTGGCATTAAAAACGAGAAACATGCCTCATCATCTGGATAATGCACACACAGGAGAGAGTTATTTCTGGTTGTTTATATTGCATTTTATCTTCTTTTTTCTCCTCTGCCAGAGTCAGGATTGAAAGCTCAAGAGACAGTATGTTGTGTTCAGACTCAGATGTTTATTAATTTTTATCTAAATTACAGTGAATTCTACAGCACATCTAGCTAACAAGCTAAAAATGGTGATGTATCTCTGTCTTTACAAGGCCTTTTAAGGCCTAACTGTCCAATTAAGAACAAACATCTAAATTATTTTTACTTTTAACCCAATAACCAATCACCTGTGACTTGCAATGCGGAATTTCCAGTCCAATTAAACAAGATCCCACCTAGACCCATGAAAAAGAAGGTGAAGAAGAAAGAAACCTCCTCCCTAAAACCTCCCTCTTGCCTTCTACATATTACTATATTCTAAAACCCTAAATACCAAAATTTCCACCATGTGATATTACAAACTTCTATTCAAACTTCACACCAGTGATCCCAGTTTTATCATTCAGTTTTGGAAGCCTTCTCCACAGCCTCAGGTCAAAAACTGTATTTTCTTGTGGGTCAGTATCTGTCAGCACAGAAAGTCTAAAACTCTCAGTGTCCAGGGTTCCAACAGTTATGATCAAGAAAACAACTGGAATTATTTTCTTTTCTGGTTTCACTCTTTCTTCCTCTCTCTGGATTTAAGCCTCCACCACTCCCTGCAGGTCTGCTTTCCGTAATCTGCTCCTCTGGAGTGGGGATGTGACAAATGAGCAGTGGAAAGAGGGAGGATAATGGATAATGGACCATTCCTACTGCAAACTCTGCATTAGCAGCCTCTGGATTTCCAGTGTTTAGAAATTGTCATGTTTTAAACTACCTGACCAAATCCCACTTTTCTCGCTTTTGCCCTGGCTGAAATCCTTCCTTTGGCCTTGTTTATGAACCAACCTTCAGAAACACCTCATTGCAGACGCTTTTCTGTTGGTTTTGATAAGAGATAACAAGAAAATCAGCACGAGGGGGAGGGTTGAGGGAGAGGGAAGAAACAATTCCTTCCTTCTGTCTTCCTTGTGGAAAGTCTCCTCTAGAGGTTGTGCTGCAGCTGGAGACTTGGCCAGAGGGAAGTGATTGAGCTGAGGCAGCAGAGGCATCTCCTCCCTGGTTTGTAGCCCTGGGGCTGGGAGGGGACACAGGTGCCCCCCTTGCACCCCACAACCCCCTGGAATGGGGGATTCTCCCTGCCTCTGCCAGGTGCTCCTTATCCATGCCTGGCCTGGGTGCTCCTGGTCTGAGCTCCCTCCCATGGTCATTCCTGATGGTGGGGAGTGGGAGGGAGGAGTTCAGTGCCAATCTGGGAGGTGCCAGCAGGGTCAGAGATGTGGGGAGGTGACAGTGACAGAGTGACAGGATGTGCAGATGGACACAGGGACAAGACAACACCTCTGGGGGAAACCTCTTGGAGATTTGGGCGGTTTTTGTTTGTAAAATACACACGGACACAGAGCAAAGCTTTGCTCAAAGGGTTTATTGATTATTCAGGGGAAATGGGCCAGGGCTCAAAGGGTTCAGGAGGTTCCTCCAGGGATGATCATCTCCTCATGCCACCAGAGGGGATCAGGACACCGGTGTCCCCACAGCTTGCAATCCTAAAAATCAAAATCCAGGTGACCTCTGGTGCCCACTGGGAAATGAGAGGGGCCCTGTCCCCACCCCTCTCCCTGCAGGCACGGCTCACCTAGACACCCAGAGAGGCAGCCAGGCGCTTCTGCCGCAGAACAGCCTCCAGCTTCTCAACAAGAGGGGGCTGGGGACAAACACAGCATTAGAGACACACTGGGGACACTGGGCTGCACTGGGAGGTGGGGAAAGAACAGGGGTCATTGGGGAAGGGGCCTGTGGGGGGAAATGGGGGGCAGGAGCTGCTGTGCTCCTGCCCAGAAGCCCTGGGGTCCTGCCAAGAGGCACAGCTGGGGCAGGGGCTGCGTCCTGGGTCACCCAGGGGGGTGCTGGGGGAACAGGGATGGGAATGCAATGGGGGCCTGGGAAAGGGGTGCTCTGGGGAGGATCTGTGGAGCAGGGGAGTTGTCTGGGGTGTCAGTAGGGGTTCACTGGGCTGTGCTGGGACAAACTGGGATGGTCTGGGGTGTGGTGGCCATGCAAGGGGAGGGTCTGACACTGCCAGAACTCGTGGTACCCACCAGAGGCGTCTCCAGGATCACGACATCGTCTACATCAATCTGCAGAGAGACCAGGAGACCTCGCTGGGCACTGGGATGGCCCCGGTGCCAGCAAAGGATGGGGGGACACAACTGTCCCCAAATTCCCAGAGGGAATGCCCTCCAATCCCAGCACCCCACTCACCTCCCGCAGATCATCTTGGGTTCCTTCCAGGAGCGCCTGGGAAACAAGAACAAAACTTTAACCTGGATAAGATCCAGTGGGGCTGTGGGGGGACAGGGAGCAGGGTGGAGGTGATGGGGTGGGAATTCAGGGCCTCCAAGGAGATCTGTTTGAGGTGGAGGGAGAGCCAAAGACACTGAACTGGGGTCAATGGAGGGCCCAAGGGACTGGGCTGGGTCTGGGGAAGGGGCTCGGTGTGAGGTACAGGGGAGGAGAAAGGAATTGCAGGGTAGGGACATGGGAATGCAAGGGAGGGGCTGGGTGGGGACAGAGGAACGAGGATGGGTGGGGACAAAAGCGACAGGACCGAGAGAGGATTTGGGAAGGGGGCATGAGTCAGGGCATTGTTGAAGGGGACCCTGCTGCAGTAGCCAGGGAGAAAAGGAAATTATTGCGGGGGGGGGACATGGAAGAAAAGGCTTCGGGAATGGTCAATGGGAGGCGTTTGAGGTCCCTGGAGAAGACACAGAGGAGGGAGCAGGGACGGAATTCCTCAAGGAACCCAAAGGGTGGGACGGGAGGGGACAAAGGGCAGGGTGTGGGGACAGCGTTTGGCTGGTGCCTCACCTTGGCCTGTGCCGGGGGGCACAGCAGGATGGAGAAGAGCAGGGCCACGCTGAGCACAGCCACCTTCATCTTCCTCTCGCCCTGGGCAGCGCTGGCTGAGGCTGCAGCAGGGCAGGAGCACCTTTATCCCTGCCGGGACTCCTCCCTGCGCCCTCCCTGACAGCCCCCAGGCCAAAGCCCGGCTTGGCACAGCCCCCAGCCCTGGCCACAAGCCCAGCCCTGGCACAGAGTCCATCCCGGCTGGGGCACGGATCCAGCCCCGCTCCCCGCATCCCTGCAGCTTCCTGCACGGGGCAGCTGCCCCTGGAGGGGACCGGGCACCCGGGGGGCCGAGGGGGGCAGGCAGGGATCCAAAGGCAGCTGGGGACCCTGTGGGGACACCCCCACTCCAACACAATCCATCCTCCAACAGCCCCCAGCCCCACACCCCCCATCTCCCGGTACCCCTCCCCTCCCAGAGCGTTCCTTGCAGGACACCCCGGAGCTGAGCCCAGCCACTCACCCAGTGGGTCTGAGCAGAATTGCCACTGTTCATCCTCCTGCCCCACGGGGAAACAGGAGATGGACTGACCCCCTCTTCTTGGGACAACGAGACACCAGAATATTGGAAAATTGGGATATGATAGGACAGAGGTGTCATGAACCTGGGAAATAGCCAGGTGATTTGGATCTCCAGGCACTGGAGACACTGGAGAGAACTGGGAAATGATCACCTCAAGACAAAGCTGAAGCTTGAGGAATTGCTCAGGTGTGGCACTTCCCACATCCACACCACCCCATTATTTCCCTTTCCCTGCATGACCCATACTGGTCCCATCTTCAGCCCCAGGGTGGAGCCCAGGTGGGAATATCCCCTGCCCTGGGGAAGATCCTCATCCTGTCACACCTGCAGCCAATAAACCCTCCCAGAGCTCCTTGGTCCTGCTCTGCACAGCTGCCACTCATGGGGGGGTGCCAGCGACCCCAGCCCCAACAAAGCTCCCACTCCAGCTCTGTCCCTGCCTGGGACTTGCCCACAGCTCCCCAAGGCCCTTGTCCCCACACAGGGTCTCTGCAATGCCCTGGCCTTGTGCCCAGGCCAGCACTGGCCCTGAGCAAGATGTGCCCATCCCAAGGAATATGGGGAAGTTGGCACTTCTCCTAGAGCAGCCATTGGGATCTAATTGGACAAACAGAGGGGCCCAGTCAGGGGAGGGATGTTGGTCCTGTCAGAATCTCTGATAAGCCCTGTTTACCCAGGGCCTGAGGCACCAGGAAGACATTCAGACATCTGGGGCATCCAAGGAGTGAAAATCCCCTGAGAAGTGGTTCCTGAGAGCTGTCCCTGGCTGTGATTCCTGTTTGACATTCCAGGACATTAGTGAAGGTTTGTTGGTTCCTAGGAGGTGCCTTGGAGTCCTGAAAGGTCACACTGGGGTCTCCTCACAGCCTTTTCTTCTCCAGGCTGAACAGCCCCAGCTCTCTCTGCCTCTCTCTGTCACAGAGGTGCTCCAGACCTCAGAGTGTCTTGGTGTCCTCCTCTGGAACAGTTCCATGAGTTCTGAGTCTTTCCTGTGCTGAGAATCCTCTTGCAAATTGTTTATACAGAAGACACCATTGATAGGAGAGGGGAAACTCCTTTGTCCTGAAAGGCTGCCACAAGTGTAGGGACAAACTGTAGGGACAGTTTCTGGAGGGCTGAGACACAGCCCCCAGAGAGGAAGGGACATTCCCACGGGGTTCCCTGGAAATGGGGGATCACTCCACCCGCACTGGGAACCTCCGTGTGTGTCCAGCTCATTGTCCCCAGGCTGTTGGCACATGGTCAGTGGCCGTCCAATGCCATCCCTCTGACTGGCACTGATCTCCAATGCAGCATGGAACTCTCCTTGCCAAAGTTCCCAAATTAGGACCCTGCAGACACTTCCTGAATTCCTCTCCAAGGTGATTAGTAACTTTGGTGATTAGGAATAGTGGTCAGCACACCAATGATGTCACAGCACTTGTCCATCTGGTCAAGAATCCCCCACAGGGACACACTGCTCCCTCATCCACGGGGCATAAAGCAACAAAACTCCAGAGGAAAATCTTCCCCTGTGGGCATTGTGGCTCCTTGGGCAAGTTCCAGAGCAAACAGTCAAGGCAGTGACCTGAAATGTTTCCCAGCTGGCCCACAACACATCTCTGATGGATCCACAGGACAGAGAAAGCAGAAGCCTTCACTAATGCTCTGGAATGTCAAACTGGAATCACATCCATGGATAGCCCTCAATAACCACTTCTCAGGGGATTTTTCACTTCTTGGATACCCAAGATGTCTGAATGTCTTCCTGGTGCCTCAGGCCCTGGGTAAACAGGGCTTATCAGAGATTCTGACAGGACCAACATCCCTCCCCTGACTGGGCACCTCTGTTTGTCCAATTAGATCCCAATGGCTGCTCTAGGAGAAGTGCCAACTTCCCCATATTCCTTGGGATGGGCACATCCTGCTCAGGGCCAGTGCTGGCCTGGGCAAAGGCCAGGGCATTGCAGAGACCCTGTGTGGGGACAAGGGCCTTGGGGAGCTGTGGGCAAGTCCCAGGCAGGGACAGAGCTGGAGTGGGAGCTTTGTTGGGGATGGGGTCGCTGGCACCCCCCATGAGTGGCAGCTGTGCAGAGCAGGACCAAGGAGCTCTGGGAGGGTTTATTGGCTGCAGGTGTGACAGGATGAGGATCAGCCCCAGGGCAGGGGATATTCCCACCTGGACTCCACCCTGGGGCTGAAGATGGGACCAGTTTGGGTCATGCAGGGAAAGGGAAATAATGGGTGGTGTGGATGTGGGAAGTGCCACACCTGAGCAATTCCTCAAGCTTCAGCCTTGTCTTGAGGTGATCATTTCCCAGTTCTCCCCAGTGTCTCCAGTGCCTGGAGATCCAAATCATCTGGCTATTTCCCAGGTTCATGACACCTCTGTCCTATCATATCCCAATATTCCAATATTCTGGAGTCTCGTTGTCCCCAGAAGAGGGGTCAGTCCATCTCCTGTTTCCCTGTGGGGCAGGAGGAGGAACAGTGACGATTCTGCTCAGACCCACAGGGTGAGTGGCTGGGGTCAGCTCCGGGGTGTCTGGAAGGAAAAACCCTTGGAGAGGAGGGGTACCGGGAGATGGGGGGTGTGGGGCTGGGGGCTGTTGGAGGATGGATTGTGTTGGAGTGGGGGTGTCCCCACAGGGTCCCCAGCTGCCTTTGGATCCCTGCCTGCCCCCCTCGGCCCCCCGGGTGCCCGGTCCCCTCCAGGGGCAGCTGCCCCGTGCAGGAAGCTGCAGGGATGCGGGGAGCGGGGCTGGATCCGTGCCACAGGCGGGATGGACTCTGTGCCAGGGCTGGGCTTGTGGCCAGGGCTGGGGGCTGTGCCAAGCCGGGCTTTGGCCTGGGGGCTGTCAGGGAGGGCGCAGGGAGGAGTCCCGGCAGGGATAAAGGTGCTCCTGCCCTGCTGCAGCCTCAGCCAGCGCTGCCCAGGGCGAGAGGAAGATGAAGGTGGCTGTGCTCAGCGTGGCCCTGCTCTTCTCCATCCTGCTGTGCCCCCCGGCACAGGCCAAGGTGAGGCACCAGCCAAACGCTGTCCCCACACCCTGCCCTTTGTCCCCTCCCGTCCCACCCTTTGGGTTCCTTGAGGAATTCCGTCCCTGCTCCCTCCTCTGTGTCCTCTCCAGGGTCCTCAAACGCCTCCCATTGACCATTCCCGAAGCCTTTTCTTCCATGTGCCCCCCCCGCAATAATTTCCTTTTCTCCCTGGCAGCGGGGTCCCCTTCAACAATGCCCTGACTCATGCCCCCTTCCCAAATCCTCACTCGGTCCTGTCGCTTTTGTCCTGACCCATCCTCGTTCTTCTGTCCCCACCCAGCCCCTCCCTTGCATTCCCATGTCCCTACCCTGCAATTCCTTTCTCCTCCCCTGTACCTCACACCGAGCCCCTTCCCCAGACCCAGCCCAGTCCCTTGATCCCTCCATTGACCCCAGTTCAGTGTCTTTGGGTCTCCCCCCACCTCAAACAGATCTCCTTGGAGGCCCTGAATTCCCACCCCATCACCTCCACCCTGCTCCCTGTCCCCCCACAGCCCCACTGGATCTAATCCAGGTTAAACTTTTGTTCTTGTTTCCCAGGCGCTCCTGGAAGGAACCCAAGATGATCTGCGGGAGGTGAGTGGGGTGCTGGGATTGGAGGGCATTCCCTCTAGGAATTTGGGGACAGTTGTTTCCCCACATCCTTTGCTGGCACCGGGGCCATCCCAGTGCCCAGCGAGGTCTCCTGGTCTCTCTGCAGATTGATGTAGACGATGTCGCGATCCTGGAGACGCCCCTGGTGGGTACCACGAGTTCTGGCAGTGTCAGACCCTCCCGTTGCATGGCCACCACACCCCAGACCATCCCAGTTTGTCCCAGCACAGCCCAGTGAACCCCAACTGACACCCCAGACAACTCCCCTGCCCCACAGATCCTCCCCAGAGCGCCCCTTTCCCAGGCCCCCATTGCATTCCCATCCCTGTTCCCCCAGCACCCCCCTGGGTGACCCAGGATGCAGCCCCTGCCCCAGCTGTGCCTCTTGGCAGGACCCCAGGGCTTCTGGGCAGGAGCACAGCAACTCCTGCCCCCCATTTCGCCCCACAGGCCCCTTCCCCAATGACCCCTGTTCTTTTCCCCACCTCCCAGTGCAGCCCAGTGCCCCCAGTGTGTCTCTAATGCTGTGTTTGTCCCCAGCCCCCTCTTGTTGAGAAGCTGGAGGCTGTTCTGCGGCAGAAGCGCCTGGCTGCCTCTCTGGGTGTCTAGGTGAGCCGTGCCTGCAGGGAGAGGGGTGGGGACAGGGCCCCTCTCATTTCCCAGTGGGCACCAGAGGTCACCTTCTGGGTTTTGATTTTTAGGATTGCAAGCTGTGGGGACACCATTGTCCTGATCCCCTCTGGTGGCATGAGGAGATGATCATCCCTGGAGGAACCCCCTGAACCCTTTGAGCCCAGGGCCATTCCCCCTGAATAATCAATAAACCCTTTGAGCAAAGCTTTGCTCTGTGTCCGTGTGTATTTTACAGACAAAAACCGCCCAAATCTCCAAGAGGTTTCCCCCAGAGGTGTTGTCTTGTCCCTGTGTCCATCTGCACATCCTGTCACTCTGTCACTGTCACCTCCCCACATCTCTGACCCTGCTGGCACCTCCCAGATTGGCACTGAACTCCTCCCTCCCACTCCCCACCACCAGGAATGACCATGGGAGGGAGCTCAGACCAGGAGCACCCAGGCCAGGCATGGATAAGGAGCACCTGGCAGAGGCAGGGAGAATCCCCCATTCCAGGGGGTTGTGGGGTGCAAGGGGGGCACCTGTGTCCCCTCCCAGCCCCAGGGCTACAAACCAGGGAGGAGATAAGGAAGGAATTGTTTCTTCCCTCTCCCTCATCCCTCCCCCTCCTGCTGATTTTCTTGTCATCTCTTATCAAACCCTACAGAAAAGCGTCTGCAATGAGGTGTTTCTGAGGGTGAGTTCCTAAATCAGGCCAAAGGAAGGATTTCAGCCAGGGCAAAAGTGAGAAACGTGGGATTTGGTCAGGTAGTTTAGAACATGAGAATTTCTAAACACTGGAAATCCAGTGGCTACTAAAGCAGAGTTTGCAGTAGGAATGGTCCATTATCCATTATCCTCCCTCTTCCCACTGCTCATTTGTCACATCCCAGCTCCCGAGGAGCAGATTATGGAAAGCAGACCTGCAGGGAGTGGTGGAGGCTTAAACCCAGAGAGAGGAAGAAAAAGTGAAAGCAGGAAAGAAAATAATTCCAGTTGTTTTCTTGATCATAACTGTTGGAACCCTGGACAATGAGAGTTTTAGACTTTCTGTGCTGACAGACACTGACCCACAAGAAAATACAGTTTTTGACCTGAGGCTGTGGAGAAGGCTTCCAAAATTGAATGATAAAACTGGGATCACTGGTGTGAAGTTTAAATAAAAGTGTGTAATATCACATGGTGGAAATTTTGGAATTTAGGGTTTTAGAATATAGTAATATGTAGAAGGCAAGAGGGAGGTTTCTTTCTTTTTCACCTTCTTCTTTATGGGTCGAGGTGGGATCTTGTTTAATTGGATAGGCAATTCCTCGTTGCAGGTCACAGGTGATTGGTTATTGGTTTAAAACTAAAAATAATTTTGGTGTTCATTCTTAATTGGACAGTTAGGCCTTAAAAGGCCTTGTAAAGACAGAGATACATCACCATTTTTAGCCTGTTAGCTAGAAGTGCTGTAGAACTCACTGTAATATAGATAAGAATTAATAAACATCTGAGTCCGAACGCAACATACCGTCTCTTGAGCTTTTAATTCTAACTCTGGCAGAGGAAGAAAAAGAAGACAAAATGCAATATTAACAACCAGAAATAGCTCTGTACTCCATATGCAATATTCAGATGATGAGGCATATTGCTCGTTTTTAATGCCAAATGTCAGTACTTTGCAAATTGTTCCTGGATTAAAAAAAAACACAGGCCAATAACTGACCCAGTTTGGCTCCTGTATCAGAAATCATTAAACCAAGATGTGTTCCCCTGCAGCTGAGAAGGCCGTTGGATTCCTTTTGTTCTGCTTTTGTCCTGATTTCATGACTTCAGATGGACTGGAAGGGTCCTGGCACCACAGAATGTGGCTGCAGTGACAAGACTCAAACCCCCAAGTCACCATTAAATGCACTCGATCCACAGCTCCCATGGCTCAGCAGCAATTCCTGCCCCTGCCCCCTGCTCTGGGTCAGCCTGACGGGCTCGGCTCTGGTGTGCAGGGCTGGCTCCTGCAGGACACAGCGCTCGGAGCCGCTCTGTGTCCCGCAGCTTCGGCATCTCCGGCGCTGCTCCATTCCCGCTCCGCCGCCGTTCCCTTCGGCAACTCCAGCACTGCTCCCAGAACAGCTGCCAGGCCTGTTCCACTCTTTATCCACCCATTTGCCATTGATGCTCCATTGAATCACGGAATCACAGAATTGAGGTTGGAAAAGACCTTTGAGATCATCCAGTCCAACCAATGACCCAACACCACCTTGTCCCCAGCCCATGGCACTGAGTGCCACATCCAGTCTTTCCTTAAACACTTCCAGGGATGGTGACTGTTGGATCCCAGAAACCTCGTACTTTTGAACTTTCTGTGCTTTCTGACACTGACCCCCAGGAGAACACTGCTTTTGATTTGAGGCCTTGGAGAAGGCTTCCAAATTTGAATAATAGAGCTGGAGTCACAGGTGTATTATTGGAATAAAATATGTGATTTCACATGGTGAAGGGTTTGGAATTTGGGGTTTTTAGAATATAGTAAAATTTATATGTCCTGGTTTAGGGCAAACTTGGGGGGAAAACCTTTGGAAGGAGCCCCCAGAAAGCAAACACCCACGACTCCTCCCCCCACCACCGGAAAAATTTCCTCAGAGAGATGTGGGAAAAAACCTGTTTATTTAACAAGCAAAACACTCCCCAGCACAAAAAAAGACATGATGATAAAAAACTCTTTCACCCCTCTGAATGGATGACAAACTCAGAGAGTCTCTCCTGCAAGTGGTCGCTCAGTTATCAGTCTCCGGCACTGGGGAATGACTGCTGCAGGTGACAGAATGCAGACTGCCGGTGTTCCTTGGTGTTTCCCAGGTCCCCGTCCAGAACAGGTTCAGATGGTATTCAGGAAAGGGAGAGAAAAAAAACAGTCCAGAGAAAAAATTGGACTGCCTAGCTGAGCTAACTAATAAGCAAAAGCAAGGGCAAAAGCAAAAAAAGTAGGAGCAAAAGTGAGCAAGCGAGAAAGCCTCTCCTAAACACAGACCATGGGGGAGATGAGCCGGCTGATAACAAGACAAAATAAACCTTCACTTTCAGATTCAGTCCTGAAAGCACAGGACATAATACCAAGCATAAATAGAACACATGACTGGAGATACAAGCACCATAACATCACCCTAGGACAGTATGGAACAAGACGGAAGGCTTTAATTGTTGTCTCTTTCTGTCTTCTTCTTCTTTCTTCATGGTTTCAGGTAGTAGATTCTGGTTGGACAGTTATTGCTGCACAGTAGGTCACAGCAGTTTGGTTATTTAGTGAAAAGTATAAATAATATAGGTGTTAGTTCTTAATTGAACTTTTTAACTTTAAAATCCTTGTATCTAGCTTGATACGCCTCTATTTTGCTGGCTTTTAGCTGGTGGCTAGACATGTTGCAGAACTCTCTGTACATTAAGATTCATTAAACAACCAAGCCCAAATTCAAGAAAATTCACCTCCTTTGTGTTTTTAATCCTGTCTCTGACTAAAACCAAAAGAAAATGAAGACAAGGCACTAATTAGGTGGTGCAGTTACCCCATTTACAAGTGAATCCAACACTTCCCTGGGCAGCCCAATCCAATGCCCAATCACCCTGTGAATAAATTCTTTCTAATGTTCAGGATAAACCTTCCTTTGGTGCAGTTAAGGCTGTGTCCTCTTCTCCTGTCCCTGTTCCCTAAGAGAAGAGCCTGACCCCCACCAGGCTGCACCCTCCTGTCAGGGAGTTGTAGAGAGTGATGAGGTCTCCCCTGAGCCTCCTCTTCCCCAGGATAAACATTCCCAGCTCCCTCAGCTGCTCCTCACAGGACTTGTGTTCCACAGCTTCTCCCCTGTTGTTCCACAGCCACTGCTCCTGTTCCAGTGCAGCTGCAACCCCTCCAGTGGTGCTGCTCCCACTCCAGTGCTGCTCGTCTGTGACAATGAGGGGACAGGTGGAACTGTGGGGCCATTGTGACACTGAGGGCACACATGACACTTTGGGGCCATTGTGACATTGAGGGGACATATGGAACCCTGAGGCCATTGTCTCACTGAGGGGACACATGGAACACTGGGGCCATTGTGCCAGTGCAGAGCCTCCTGGAAGAGTGGGGCCATTGCAACACTGAGGGGACACGTGGAACTGTGCTGATATTGTGTCACTGTGGGGACACGTGAAAGCCTGGGGCCATTGTGACACTGAGGGAAAACGTGGAACCATGAATGCCATTGTGACACTGAGGGGTCACATGGAAACCTGAGGCCATTGTGAAATGAGGGGATACATGGAACCATTGGGCCATTGTGACACAGCAGGGTCTCTTGGTGCCTTGGGACCATGGTGACACTGAGGGGACACATGGAACCATGGGGACACTGTGATTCTGAGGGGACTCATGGAACCCTGGGGCCATTGTGATGTTGAGGAGACACATGGAACTGTAGGGACATTGTGACATTGGGAGGACACAGAGAACTCTGGGGCCATTGTGACACAGAGGGGACATATGGAACCGTGGGGTCACTGTGACACCTCAGGGCCTCCTGGAACCGTGGGGTCATTGTGACACTGCAGAGACTCTTGGAACTGTGGGGCCATTGGGACACTCAGGAGACACATGGAACCGTGGGACCATTGTGATATTGAGGGCACACATGGAACCCTGGGCCAAAGTGACACTGAGGGGACACATGAAAGCCTGGGGACATTGTGTCACTGAGGAGAAGCGTGGAACCCTGAGGTCATTGTGACATGAGGAGACACACGGAACCATTTGGCCATTGTGATACAGGAGGGGCTCTTGGAACTGTGGGACCATGGTGACACTGAGGGGACACATGGAACTGTGGAGCCATTGTGACACTGGTGGACACATGAACACTTGCGGCCATTGTGTCACTGAGGGGAAACATGGAATCCTGAGGCCAGTGTCATACTGAGGAGACGAATGGAACCCTGAGGCCATTGTGACATGAGGGGTCACATGGAACCATTGGGCCATTGTGACACGGCAGGGTCTCTTGGAACTTTGGGACCATGGTGATACTGAAGGGACACATGGAACCCTGGGTCATTGTGACACTAATGGGACACGTGGAACTTTGGGGATATTGTAACTTTGAGGGGACACATGGAACTCTGGGGCCCTTGTGATACTGAGGGGACACATGGAACTGTGGGGACATTGTGACATTCAGGGTACACACGGAACTGTGAGACATTGTGACACCTCAGGGCCTCTTGGAACTGTGGGACCATTGTGCCACTGAGGGGACAAATGGAACCCTGGGGCCATTGTGACACTCAGGAGACACATGGAACTGTGTGGACACTGTGACACTCCAGTGTCTTGTGGAATCCAGAGGCCCCTGTGATTCTGCGGGTCCTCATGGAACCAAGGATCCATTGTGATCCCACAAGGCCTTGTCGTTCTCTGCGACTTCATGGAACTGAGGGGACACTGTGACACTGTGGGGGTCTCTTGAATCCAAGAAGCCATTGTGACACTTTCAGGATTTGGAGAAATAAAGTGACTCTGACACTTTGAAGTCTTGTGGAATCCAGAGGCCCTTATAGTTCTGCAAGACGTCATGGGACCAAGAATCCTTTGTGATATTTTGGGGCTTCAGGGAATGAAAGGGATCCTGTGACACTGTGGGGTCTCATGGAATCCAGAGGCCCCTATGGTTCTGCAGGGATTTTTGGAACCAAGGGGCCATTGTGATGCCTCAAGCCCTTATGGTGTCCAGAGATCATTGTGACATTGTGGGGTCTCCTGGAATGAAGGATCCATTTTGACTTTACAGGGCCTCATGGAGCCAAGGGTGACAACACGAGACCTCACAACAGAAAGGTGGGACCCTCTGTGCTGGTTTTGCACATTTGACATTTTGTGAGGAGGGAAGAAGCCACCCCCAGAAATTTTTTTTTTTTTTTTGGACAGGAGCTGCTAAGAGCTTCCTCTATGTCTGACAAAATCTAATCAGTGATTAGTTTTGAGAACTGACAACCTGTTAAACCACTGAAAAAGCTGTGCAGCCACAGCGGCCACACTGTTCTGGCTGGGCCCCCTAAAAATCCTGGCACAGCCCCCCAGAATTCTCCACTGTAAACAGCTCTGGCCACCACCAGCAGGGATCATATGATTATCTGCAGGCCTTGGAACAAGATATTATCTCTTTCACTGTACAGATGAGACTTGCAGACCTTCAATTCTCTCTCGAGTGAGACAACAGGACAGAGTGAAGACATGTAGAGGAACAACATGTGGACCCCAAGGTTAGAGAAGTAGAATTCAGGTCCCAGATGGGAGGGATTGAGGAGATGCCTCACTCTTGGGCTGAAATCCTCTTGTAAGTCTATGGGAAAGATAAAGTTGATATGTCAGACTCTATTTCCCTGTAACTTGTACAAAAGCACGTGGAGGATGAAGTGTTCAAATTGTAGGCATGAGCAAAAGCATCCATGCTGAACAAACAGATATTGAAGTAGCTTGAACAGAGAGAGATGAGAGTGATGAAGACTCTTTACCCCAGGGAAGAAGAAGAGAATCTCTGTTCCCAGAGATGAAGATGATCTCAGAGATAGATGAAGAGAACCTTTGCTTCTGAACAGCTCATCCTTAAAAGTGTACCCCATTAACCAAAGATTGAGCCCTCAAATACAATTGTGGGGAAAGCTGTAGGTCGAGGGGAGGGACTTTTATAAATTGATGAGATTTCCATTCTCCTGGGCAGCTGATGCACTGTGACTTTGAAGCCACGAGAGAATTGTCTCTTGTGGAGAAGTCTCCATAGCATGACAAAAGAGAGACTCCTCTCCCTAAGTGAACTGGAAAAAGAGTATTTTAGAGATGGCAAACTGGCTGAATTGTTCCTGCATGCTGTCAGTGTAAAGAAAAGAGGGTGTGGAGGGAGAAATGTTCTGAAGGTTTTATTCTGATTCTTATAATTCTTTTAGTTCTGTTAATAAAGTTCTTTCTTTTATACCCTTTAAAGTTTGAGCCTGCTTTGCCTTCCTCCTAATCCTGTCTCACAGCAGGAAATGAGTAAATAATTCTAGTGGAAGATTTGGCCAGCACTAAACCTGTAGTAGCTAACAGCTGGCCTGGAGGCCTTCCAGTTATAACTAATCCCAATTGTAATTTTATAATGTAAATAATTCTATAACTACTGTCATGATATAACTTGAGCAGTCTGGGCTGTTGGGGAGCAGGTCTAGGCCATCTGGGACACAGGCAGCCATTGGCCAGTTAGCCAGGTGACAACTAATTTAGCCAAGCAGAGCTAACCGTGCAGACTTCAAAGGCTATATAGGGAGAACAGCCCTCAATAAAAGTTGGCTTTTCTTGCATGAACACAGAGGTTTTTGTCATCACTTCTGTCTCACCTGCAATGAGTGGTGACCCCGATGTGATAGGCAATAGCCCGGCTGTGGGGATAGTGGTGGAGTTGGAACCCCAGTGGGGGAAGGTGACTGGGAAGAGCTGCCAGCAGTCGAGAGCTGTGGAGGTCCAGACCTTGTAAATAGAAGAACCTGCTTGAGACCCTTGTAAATAGAAGATTCTTACAAAAAGAAGAAGCAGATGGAGATACAGGAATGTGATTTTCCAGAGAAGAAAGAGAAGGGGCTCAGAGCCATGGACTGGACACAGCTGCAAGAGCTGCAGCAGAGACACCATGGGCAACGCCCACCTGGGAAGTGGCCAGTCAAAATTGAAATGTTTCTGCCATTCCTTCCCAGTCAGGCTCACCTCAGCCTCCAGCAGAGTCAATTCCTGCAATCCTCCCATCACCCCAGCAATGGAAACAGGATCTGCCCCCACATGTCCCAATGGCATTAGGGTACATTTTGAACCAGGATCAAGTAACACTCTATATTTCTGTGGCTCTGATGTGCCAGGACATTGGATCCACACCATCCAAATGATCCAGTTTTCCTGTGCCTCTCCCTGGCTAGAGGCAAGGCCCCTCTAGCCCTGGTTATTATTTCCTTCCTGGGCATACATACCAGAGGTTCCTTCAAGGGGATCTGACAGATCATCCTCCCTTCTGTAATACCCAACAGCTCGGTCATGGGAGGTTGAAGCATCCTTCACTTTAGTGGAGCTCCCTCAGTTAGTGTTTTCCTCCTTGAGTTGACACACCTGTGCTGCCAGGACAGAAGTGGGTTTCCCATCCCACCTTCTCATGTCTTCCCCATGGCCACGCAGAAAGAACCACAGGCAGCTTGTGGGGTGTACCCTCTCTCTAGCTGGGGGATGTTGGGTTCTGACTTTGGGGTCTGTGACTTGCACAAGTGCCATATGGGAAACTGTTCCTCCTCACCTCTTCCCTCATCTCCTCTTGGAGGCTCTTAATCACAGCAGAGACATGAGCCTGCATCAGGCCATTGATCATACTCTTGTAGCTCCTAAGCTTGTTGGCGACAGAATCCACTGTTTCTCGGCTGTTACCAGCATTAATTGTTGCAATGAAGGTGCTATATTGAAATGGCTCTAGGTTTGCCAGATTCCACAACATCTGCCCTGTGCACCTGGCCTTGTCAGGGTCATTGTCATGCTGTCCATCCCTCCCAAAGAGCATCTCCAGCACTGCCACTTCTCTCAGCTGTTGGATCCCTTCCTCAAGGGTGCTCCTGCATTCTCTCTCTGTGGAAAAACATCTCTCTTACGCTCATTAAAAGTCGCTCCCAGAGGGAAAGAGATCTGAGTCCTGGGTCAAAGGTCCCAAATTCCTTGCCTCAGTACCATCCAGTTGCACACCTGCACCCATAGGGCCTCAGACCCAAAGTAACCAGGTTGTATAAGCCTCCCAACCTTCCCCTGTTCAGTTGTGTAGACTGTTAGTAGCAAGTTCTCAGATCTCGTTGTTCCTATTGCTTACTTTTCGCTGCAGGAATTATAATATTGCTAACTGCTCTTTCCCATTGGATCTCTCCCTCAGACCCTGCCTTAATCCCTCCCTGCACCCCAGTGTATAAATATCCCTACCCTACCCTGGACCCTGCTTTTTTCCAGTTCATTCCCAGTACAGTGCACGCCTTCCTGTTTGTTGTTTTCACCTCATTAAAATTCTTTTTCCAAACAATTGGATCAAAACTGTCTCTCTCCATAAAAGTCGTTAGATCCATTTCCCGGGGAAACCACCGGTCAGACTGTACGGGCTTGGACCGGGGGGATTCGAGCCGAGCAAAAACCCACGGTGCACAGAGAGAGCCGCGGAAAACCCGAGCAGCGAGGCTTCAAAACGCCCGCGGAATGAACAAGGAGCCTCTCCCCGCCCCGGCCCCGCACACATCCCCTCCCGGGCTGCCGGGGTTTAGATACAATAACCATTCTTTGGGCACAAAGCAGAGGATCATGGAATTACCATCACAGTAACTCACTGCAAGAGAATCGTGTACGCACTAATCACATGTAAATATCTATCTATAAAAGCATGTACTGAACTCTGGATCCAGCAATGTGCTCTAGGACAGGAGTGGAGAGGCTGAACGGAAACCAGGAGAGATGGGGAATATACGGACACAGCAAACCCTCCAAGGGCTTTAAACTCATTCCCAGCTTTTCCATGTTTCAAGGGCATTGATTGCTGGATTTGAATAAACTGAGATGTCACTGTGAAAAGCAGAGCAGTCTGGAACCAGACACTGCTGCTGGAGTCAAAGTCTGGTCTTGTCACATCTCAGATTTGAAACGATATTGAATAAAAAATTCCATTTCCCACGACCTTTCCCGGCACATACCTCTTCGCACATTACAAAATACAACGGAATTATTTCTATAGGGTAAAAAATAAAGTAAAATGAGCATTGAAAATATTCCCTGATAAAAAGTGACGTTGAGAAAATACAAAATAATGAAGTGTGTCTAGAAAAGCCGGCTGTGATTTCTCAGGTATTGGGCTCAGTGTCAGCCCAGAGCCGGGCTCTGTCTCCCAGGTGCCCAAGTGCCCGGGCCAGCTCTGAGCAGCCTCTCCCGGCTCTCCAGCCCGGCTTTGCCCCGGCTCTGCCCCGGGCAGGCACTCGGTGTTTCCGTGGTGCCCCTGCCCCGCTCAGCTCCCCGTGCCCTGCAAAGGCTCCGAGGCTGCGCTCGGTGCCCCTGGGTGTCACTGAGCGAGGCACTGACGAGCCCCGGTGCCCGGGCACAGCCCTGAGGGACACCCCTCGTCCCCGGCCTCCCGCGGGACACGGAGCCACTGCCCACAAGGCCCTGGCACGTCCGGCCCGGCCAATTCCTCCTGCCCCGGCCAGCCCGGGCTGCAGCCCCAGGGCTCTGCAGGCCGGGGCCGGGGCTGCCGGCTCCCACCGTGGCCAAAGCCTCCCAGGGCTCTGGCCACGCCAGGGGCTACAAGGCCACGAGGCCGGGGCTGCTCCGGGCCGCTTCCAGGCTGTCCCTCTGCTCTTGGGTGCCGGGGGTGGCCCTTTGTGACACGGGCGTGTGTCAGGGCCCTCGGTGATGCGGGACATTGTGGTGCTGTCATGAATGAGATTGTAATCCGTTGAAATCCATTTATGCACTCATCATGAATGAGTATTTAAGATCGCTTAAAAATTGGTGACAAGGGCATGAACAAAAGTCAGATTTAATATTAAGCGACAAAACACAAATTTGTTGGCAAGATTCACTCTACTGCCTACAGGACAGCTGAGGCACAACAAGGGAAAGCAAGCAACAACAAAACCAAAAAAATCCAGGTAATCAAAACAGAAATGAACTGAGAACTCCCTAGGGGAGTGTGAGTGGGTGTGTGCTGTGTTCAGGTGCATGGGACAAAAGAGAGTGCAGGCAAGGATTAAAAGGAACATGGCCTAAAAACTAATCAATGCTAAGCAGTACTTTAACTGCTTCCTTAATTTGTCACTTAACTTATAGCTTAGCCCCAGCAATTCAACAGAGGTACAACAATGAACTAATACCTAACTTAACTTATAACTTAACAATTCAACAGAGCAGTAACACTTAACAGCATTTAACCAAAGGTATAGCTATAACTTCCATGTTGTACTTAGTAATTTAATGGAAAATCAACACGTAGCTTATGACTTCGATTTAAAAACTTAGCAAAACATTTAACACTTAAGCATTTAAGTAAGTTCATAACTATAACTGAACCTTGCTAAGAGGCCTAACTTAGATATCCAAGGTACTTCCACATCTAGGAAAGCTGTATTTCTCCCAGATTTGCTATAGCATATGTGCAGGGGCACACACAAAGACAGAACAGTCAGTGTAGGCAAGGTACCTGTGAAAAATTCCCCTCAGAGCTCAGTGAAATCCTCCCTTCAGATGTTTTTGCATCTCCCACTGGCCGAAGGATGGGGCCTTGAGCAGCGAGGGTATGGGCCCAGGACACGTCGTGTTTCAGTGATCCTCCAGGCACAGCAAAGCCGAGGGTTTGCTGGCTCTGAGAGGCCCCTCAGACAAGTAAGGCTTGTGAACGAGTGAGCGCTTCCACTAAATTAAAAACCTGATGTGCTTGAATGCCGACCTTCTGTTCTCTCAGGCTTCCTCACCTCTGTAGATGAGGTGACTTCCAGGTGTTGGTGTGTGGGTGTTAAGAGGTCTGTGTTAGAGATGAGTAAGTGTTCAACTCGTTCAAACGAGCTGCCCAAAGCAGTGATTTTGGTCTCTCTTTGCCTGGGGAGCAGGACCGGCGTTGTTGAACGCAGGCAGCAGCACGAGCAGGGCTCCTCCAGCAGCAGGGACACGCCAGGAGCCAGAGGGGACCGTGGCACCAGAGGGGACCGTGGCACCAGCCGTGCCCGAGGCCTGAACAGGCTGCCAAAGTCAGGTGGTGCTGACAGGCTGCGTTAACAGCCCAGGTAAGGCGTGGTGAGGAGCCAGGCCTGGGGGCCACCCAAGGAGTCCTGTCAAGAGCAAATCGTTCTAATATTCTCTCTAGGATAAAAAAGGAGCAAACCAGTCCAGCTGATATGAGCGGAAAAAGAATTCAAGTTAGTTTAAAACTCTGCTTAATACAGAGTTGGGTTTCTTTTGGGTGAACTGATGCTAATAAATATTTGCTCCCATATGATGGGGTTTCTCTGCAAATAGGCCTTGATGGGAAATTTCTGACCACCTTTGGTTTTGCTCTTTCTTAAGTTGAGCACCTGAGTAGCTTTGTTGAGGAATGGAGAATTGTTTGTAGCTCAGTATTTTCTCAGGAGGAGCCTTAAATTTTATCACAGGAGGAAGGACAGGCAAAGGTTTGAAAGCCTTCCCGTGCTGAAGTGACACACTTTGAGAGGAGTCTGTGAGGAGATGTCCCCTCAGGCACTGCCAGGGCTGTTTGCCTCCTCTGCAGGCTCAGTATTCTGGGAGTTCCAGAAGCCTCAGCTGCCACTGTATTTTCCTCTGAATATTTCTTGTGCAGTACACAGGGAGATTGATAGTAAGGAAAAGGCAAGAGGTACCATGGAATATTAATTGTTCAAAATGTGAGTGGCCAACCACACAAAAATTAAGTCTGAACTGAATAATATTATTTTCTTCTAGATACATAGGGTAAAACAAGCAGTGTTAAAAATGTTCTTTGAAGAGATTCAGCCAGCACCCAGGTGTATGAAAATCAAAAGAGCAAAGGATGAGACAGGGCATGGGAAGAATCTTCAGCCCTTCCTGTTGAAGGCACAACAGTATGAAAACTGCCTCTGGATGTTATCCATAGATACCATGTGTTATTTGTAGAAAAAAGCAGATGCCCCAAGCTGTTGGTGGCCCTGACGAGCAGGGGATGTGTCTTAGGTCACAGGATGTGACCAAAAGTACAAATTCTATCACCATCTGTGGGACAGTGATCCTTATCTCTGTGGGAGATATCCTCTGCTAATGGGCCATCTGTTAAAACCAGGTGGGGCAGTGTTCTTTATCTTTTCCACAACCCATCCTTCCTCCAGGAAGATATCTTCTGTTAATGGGCCATTGAGTCCCATTGCATGATTGATAAAATTCCATCATTCCATTGGGAGATGCTCCAGCCAGGGGGAGGAGCCAAGCCTTGCCAACCTAGATAAAATCTGAGATTTGGAACACCAAGGCACCTTTTTCCACTGGATTTCTGCATCATCACTGAACCTTTGGAGCAAAACTTCACCCGTCTACAGGAGCACTGCTTCACCTGAACCACATCTGTCACTCCAGGAGGACTGCAGCCACCATTTAATGGGACTGCTACCAACACCCTGACTGACAGAGTGTCAGGTTGTATTCTGACTCAGTCAGTGTTTTGGGTTTGTTCTTTGTAATTCTGTAGTTCCATTTTAATTTTTCCTCGTAAAGAACTGTAATTTCTATTCCCATATCTTTCCCTGAGAGCCCCTTAATTTCAAAATTAAAATAACTTGGAGGGAGGGGGTTTACATTCACCATTGTAAAGAGAGGTTCCTTAACCTTTCTTAACAGACCCCTATCTTTCAAACAAAGACAGGAGGTTTTTGGTTCTGAATCCTGGTGTTTGGGAGGTTCTTACAGACATGACATGCCCAGTCCTCCTGAATTCTGGAGATGAACTTGGGCAAGGAGTTTATGGAGCTCTCTTCCTGTTTTTTCCCCAAACCAAGATTTTTCATTCCCAAGGCGTGGGGGGATGGAGGATGGTGAAAAGCCCAATAGATCCCTCATGAGGAGGGGCTGCAAACCCAGCCCAGGGAGCTGCGAGGAGGAAAGACCCTCCCTGAGCCGGGAAGGTGGCCAGAGATCCAGACAGAGCTCAGAGCTGGTGGAGAAGCCTCCTGGAGGGGAGAAGCCCCACGAGTGCTCGGAATGTGGGATGGGTTTCAGCTACAAGTGCAGGCTGATCCAGCATCAGATGATCCACACTGGGGAAAAGCCCTACGAGTGTGGGGAATGCAGGAAGAGCTTCAGCAACAGCTCCACCCTGATCCAGCACCAGGTGATCCACACAGGGGAACGGCCCTACACCTGCTTGGAATGTGGGAAGAGTTTTGGGTGGATGTCCTCCCTGAGAAGGCACCAGCGCATCCACAGTGGGGAGAGGCCCTACGAGTGTCCCAAGTGTGGGAAGAGGTTTCAGAGAAGCTCCAATCTCCTCCTACACGAGCGGATTCACACAGAGGAGAGGCCCTTCCGCTGCCCCGACTGCGGGAAGGGATTCAACCGCAACTCCACCCTCACTGTCCACCGGCGCATCCACACTGGGGAGAGGCCCTACGAGTGTCCTGAGTGTGGGAAGAGCTTCTCACAGAGCTCTCACTTGACCCGACACCAACGGAGTCACCACTAAGGGAAGCCCTGTGAGTGCCCCGAGTGTGGGAAGAGCTTTGTGCTCTGCTCCAGCTCCATCCCCCATGGGAGGATCAGTGTTGGATGATCCCCAGTGACCCCCGTTGGGCAGAGCCCTGGTGATCTGTGGTCCTGGTGAACCCCATTGGGTGGGGGGAAGTTGTTGGAGAGATTTCTCTCACTTTTCCTTCTGTTGCTATGATTTGATTGGTAATAAATTCCCTCGCTGTGCCCAGGCTGTGTCTGTGACGCCCGTTTTGCTGTTTTGTGTGTTTGCTCGTCCTGTCTTAATCTGATCCTGGAGTTCCTGGTTAAACTTTCTCTTCCCTTGCAGCTGGAGGAGCAGGATCAGAGTGGCTTTGGTGGGTGCCTGGCATCGGGCCAGCGTCACCCAGGCCATGGGCACCCCTGAGATTCCAGTGTGGGGATGCATTCCCCCACTCCTAGAGAAAGTCCCACCCAAACTGAGGCTAGGATGAAACATTGTTATGACTGGAGCCCACTCTCTATCAACAGAAATCCAAAAGGAGACCTTTGAGCTCTCCTGGGCCACCGTGGGCTGTGACCAGCAGTCTCCCTCTGAGGGGCCTCTCAGAGCCAGCAAACCCTCGGCTTTGCTGTGCCTGGAGGATCGCTGAAACACGACGTGTCCTGGGCCCATACCCTCACTGCTCAAGGCCCCATCCTTCGGCCAGTGGGAGATGCAAAAACATCTGAAGGGAGGATTTCACTGAGCTCTGAGGTGAATTGCCTACATTGACTATTCCTGTCTGTGTGTGCCCCTGCACATATGCTATAGCAAATCTGGGAGAAATACAGCTTTCCTAGATGTGGAAGTACCTTGGATATCTAAGTTAGGCCTGTAAGCAAGGTTCAGTTATAGTTATGAACATACTTAAATGCTGTTAAATGCTAAATGTTTTGCTACGTTCTTAAATGTAAGTCATAAGTGGGTTTTTTGTATTAAGTTGCTAAGTACAACTTGGAAGTTATAGCTGTAAGTTAGGTTAAATGCTACTAAGTGTTATTGCTCTGTGGAATTGTTAAGTTATAAGTTAAGTTAGGTATTAGTTCAGTGTTGTACCTCTGTTGGATTGCTGGGGCTAAGGTATAAGTTAAGTGACAAATTAAGGGAGAAGTTAAAGTGTTGTTTAGAGTTGTAAAATTTTTAAGCCGTGTTCCTTTTAATCCCTGCATGCACCTAAACACAGCACACACCCACCCACACTCCCCTAGAGAGTTCCCAGTTAATTTCTGTTCTGATTGCATGGATTTTATTTGGTGTTGTTCTTGCCTTCTTGTGCCTCACCTGTCCTGTAGGCAGTGGAGTGAATCTTGCCAACAAACTTATTGTACTTTGTTGCTTAATATTAAATCTCACTTTTGCTCATGCATTTGTCACCGATTTTTAAGCGATCTCAAACGCTCTCATTCATGACAGCACCACAATGTCCTGCATCACCGAGGGCCCTGACACACGCCCGTGTCACAAAGGGCCACCCCCGGCACCCAAGAGCAGAGGGACAGCCTGGAAGCGGCCCGGAGCAGCCCCGGCCTCGTGGCCTTGTAGCCCCTGGCGTGGCCAGAGCTCGGGGAGGCTTTGGGGTCCCCACTTTGGTGTCCCAGGGGTTCCCCGTCTCCAGGCTCATCCCTTCTCCAGGCTCCCCTCACTCCCGGCTCTCGGGGTCCCCCCTCTCCAGGCCCCCATTCCAGGCTCCGGCACTCCCGGGGCTCTCCCCTTTTCGCTTTCCCCCCCTCAAGGCTGCTCCCCTCGCCCTGCCAGTCCCGGGCGATCGCCACGGGGCTCCGGGGACCTCCATCCCCCACCCACCGCCGGGGCTCTGTCTGCAGCCACCACCCAGACATCCCCAAAAAACCACCCCGGGACCCCACAGGATCCCCCAAAAGGGGATTTCGGGACAGCTTTGGAGCCCTGCAAGATGCAAACATCGCTCCACCTGCCGCCTCCCGAAATACACAAACAGGGAGACCCAAAGATACTTCGGGTGAGCTCCAAATATCCCTCCCCCTTTCAAAAAAACCCTGCCAGGACGGCCCAAGATATTGGGGGCGAGGTCCCTCTCCCGGGTCACCTATGTCAGGAAAATTAATCCACAAACACCAGAGGTTTATGTCCAAAAAGGAGACAGAGGAGTCCTTTTTGCTTTATTCGAATAAAGGGAGAGGCCATGGGACATTCCCCTGGGATCTCTCAAATTTTTGGAGAATGCAGCCTCCTTTTTATCCTATTTTCCCGGCCGCATTTCCCTCTCTCTTTCCCCATTGGCTGAGGTACTTGAGAGGCACAGACTTCCCGGAAGGCCTGATACCTGAAATTCCCCTCTAATGTATAACCCTCCCTTTTCATTTTTAATTCTTACAGAATTCATAGTTTTCCCCCCGTTGCTTCTTTCATCTTTTGATATCCAATTTCATTTATCAGCAGCCCTACAGTTTGTTTGTAAAGGCAAATATCTCTTTCCATTCATCAATCAGTGGAATCCATCCCATTGTTTCTTTTATCTCTCAGTGCTAGCCTTATCTACAGGCTGATCCACAGCTCATTTGTAAAGACTAATTCAACATTCCTCTCAATCCCTCCTCTTTTATTTTTTAATAATTTTCTTTACAAACTTTAGCTATCATTGACTTAATTTCTTGTTACTGAGTTGTTTTTGGTTTTGTAATTATTTGGAGTGACATCAGTTTCTGTCCTTTTGTAACCATGTCTGGATCAGTAGGTGTGGCTATTAACTGCATCCCTTTGATCACATGTTGAATAAGTTGTACTAAGCAAGGGATCATGCTTGCCAAAAAAAGATTAGAGTTGCTACAGCACATAAGAGGAAAAAAGCAATTGTTTAATTTATAGTTCACCAGGTAGCCAAGAAAACATGTCCCATTCCCATCCTTTTCATGTTTGGACTGGCACATGAGCTAATTTTTTTTATTCATTTTGCTATTTGTTTCACCACTTTTCCATTGTCATCTATTTGCCTATTTAGGCAATAAGTGTCTTTTTCAGAAGAATGAAGCCGCCATGGACTTCCTTCTTCATCCCAAAATCCTGTTCCATTACAGACCTCACTCAGGGTGCTAATCTGCTATTGATGTTCAACTGGGCTGGCCACCCATGGCCAGTTTTCAGATTGTCCTGGCCCTCCACAGACCCAACAATTGCTAAGGTTAAAGGTTTTTACTACTTTTTCTCCTAAGGTAAAAAAATTATTTTCCCATTCTTGGCCCCAACCTAACTGATAATATAAAGGGAACATTATTAAGAGAAACATTCTGATTGTGTAATCTAATCTCCTAACTTAATTTTTACTTTCACGTTGTCTTTCACACCACCTGTGGCGAGTGAAGGCACAGAAACAGCTCAACATAAAGAAAACAATGACAGCAAGGGTTGGCCCCCAGTGCCTGGAGATCTGAGAGGAGGGATGCCCACACAGACTATTTCAGCAGGCACTCTGTGGGTGGGCACACGAGGCTTCCCCCGATGTCGACGCCCTGGCTGCTGCTCCAGTCCCCTCCTGCCGAGTGTCAGTCGCGGCTTCCCGTCCTTCTCCTCCAGCTGAGATGTCCAAATCTCTGGGGCTGCAGAGACCTTGGCCCGAGTGTGATGGGTCCAGCCGTGTTCAGCTGTCTTGACGGCTGTGTCTGTGCTCAGCAACACCTGGAAAGGTCCACGCCACTTGGCCACCAGTGGTGCTTCTTCCCACTCCTTAACCAGGACCCAGTGTCCCGGTTGGATGTTGTGAACAGCAAAGTCCAAAGGCAGGGTCTGTGCCAGCTGAGCTTCCTGTCGAAGAGATTTCACCAGAGACAGTATCCAGCCACATATTGTTTTAAATACACATCGCTTATCTCTATCCCCCCACTAGGCTGAGAATTACAAGGGTAAGGAATTCCAAACATCAATTCAAAGGGAGATAATTGAATATCTCCCCTGGGTCTGGCTCTTATCCTTGCTAAAGCCAGGGGCAGGAGCCGTACCCACGGCATTTTAGTTTCTATCACCAGCTTCAGGAGATGTTTCTTTATTTCTCCATTTGTCCTCTCAACCTGGCCCGAACTCTGTGGGTGCCAGGGGGTATGGAGGTTCCACTGTATCCCTAAAGCAGTCATAACTCCTTGAAGAATTTTTCCTGTAAAATGAGTTCCCCTATCTGAATCTATTGCTTCCACCATCCCATATCTTGGAATTTTTTGTTCCAAAAATGTTTTAACAACTGATCCTGTAGTTGCTGACACAGTTGGAAATGCTTCTGGCCACCCGGTTAATTGACATACTATTACCAGAAGATATTTAAATCTTGCCACTCGAGGCATTTCAGTAAAATCCACCTGGCATCTCTGGAAGGGACGTACTGCCCAACGCCTCCCTCCCCTGGCCAGTTTCTTTGTAACTTTGTTGTTGGTTTTAGCACAAGTCAAACAGCCTTCAGTGGCTCGCTTTGCCAGGCTAAAGAGACCAACAGCAGTGTTCATTTTGAGGAAGGCTTCTGCCAGTCCCCGCGAGCCCCAATGACTCCCTTCATGAAGCTGTTTTAACAATTGTAAGGCTAGAGCTTTTGGTAGCCACTGCTTACCATCCCTTGTAAACCAATTATTTTTTCTTTCCTCTGCCTCACTCTTTTTAATTATCTCAAGTTCCTCTGGTGGAAAAGAGAGTTTCTCTGGCAGTGGTGCAGTTACTGGGAGCAAAGGCAGGATCTTAGAGACTTCTGGCAACAATGCAGCTTTGCGAGTTTCTTCATCAGCCAGTCGGTTTCCTATTGCCTCCTCCGACCATCCTGCCTGATGCCCCTTAATGTGGATTTTTGACACCTTTTTTTTTGGTAAATTCACTGCCTCCAATAGGCGAGAGATTAAGTTCTCGTGAGCTAACGGCTTTCTTCTGCAGCTTAATAAACCTCTTTACTCCCATAGTTTTCCAAATGCATGTATCACCCCATATGCATATTTAGAATCAGTAAAGATATTTACTGTCTTGTCCTGGTATAATTCACAGGCTCTCACAAGCGCGTACAGCTCTGCTGTCTGAGCTGACCAGGTGTGTGGTAACCTCCCCCCTTCCCTTAATTGCTTCCCATTCACGATAGAGTATCCTGTAAATCGTTTCCCTTCTACCACCTTGGAGGACCCACCAATGAACACGTTCTCTCCCTCAGGCCAGGGAATATCCCGTAGATCTTCCCTAGCCCGTGTCCGGAGGTCTATAACCTGGATACCATCATGGATTTCTTCCTGGCCCCCCTTTTCTCCAGGGTCATTTAAATAAGAGGCTGGATTAAAAATTTCCCCACCTTTAAATTCTAAATCCTCCTGTTCCATTAAACAAGATTCCTACTGTAATAATCGAGCACTCGTCATCCACTTAGAGGCTCTCTCAGTTAACAAAGCTTTAATCTGATGTGGGACTTTAACAATGAGATGCCCTCCCCTTGTCAGCTTTCGGGCCTCAGCCACCATCAGAGCTGTGGCTGCACAGTTCTGCAGACAATGGGGCCGCCTCTGGCCACCGGCTCTAACAACTTAGAAAAACAGGCAACAGGCCTCCGTGTTCCCCCATGCTCTTGCACCAAAATTCCTTTAGCATGACCCTGTTTGACATCCACATACAGTTGAAATTTTTTTTCTGCATCTGGAAGAGCTAAGACTGGGGCATTAACCAATTTGCCCCTGGGGCTGCCCATACTTCCTGATTTATTTCAGCATAAGCCTTCTCAGACATTTTACACAAAGATATCACAGTTTCGGACTCCGTGTCACTTTTTTACAATGCTAATTTGCATTCCCATTGTAGCCATCAAATCTCTTCTCAGTAAATTATAATCACAATTGGGAACAAACAAGAATTCATGCAGTTCAAATCTGTCCCCCACATCTATTAACAGCGGTTGAATAAAAGGCACTCGCTCATCCTTCCCGCTTACTCCTTGAATAACCAAGGATCTTTTTGACAATTTCCCCCCCTTAGGTATAAAATTTAAGGTGGACCGAGAGGCCCCCGTGTCTACCAAAAAACACACCTCCTCTCGATCCGGACCCACCTTAAAAGTTATCAAGGGCTCTTGAGTGGTGGGTCCTTGGTATAATAGGAGCCCCTGACACCCCTAACAATCCATTTCCATTATCCTCTGGACTTCCTCCTCCTGAGGGTCCAGTTGTTTCTGCGGACACTCATTTTTCCAATGCCCTTCTGCCCTGCAGACAGCACACTGGTTCTTCCCCAGCCGCTGTTTGGGTCGGCTGTCCCCTGCCGAGGAGGGAATCCCTCTGCCCCTTCCTTGTGGCCGACCCCGTCCCCTCTGTCCCTGGGGACCCCTTGGACCCTGCGGTTTATTCCTCCGGGGCTGCACAAACTCTGCCATCATCCTTGCTTTAGCTTCTGCCTTTTCCTCATCCCTTCTTGCATGTATCTGCTGTGTTTTTCTAACCAATTCCTCTAGAGGCTTATTTTGCCACTCTTCATCTTTCTGTACTCCTTTCCTTATATCAGGCCAGGCCTTAGTAACAAATTGTACTTTAAGCAATGTGTTGAAGGCTGGCCCTTCAGGATCCATCCCCCCGTGCTTCCTCAAGGCATCCCTAATCCTCTCCAACCAATGAGGGCTTTCCTGTTTCTCCTGTTCTAACGACAGAGCCTTAGCTATGTTGTTAGTTCTGGGAGCCGCTGACTTGATTGCCCTGATCAAATAAGCACGGCAATCACGGTGAGCCAGACTGGCCTGGTTATTTGGGTCCCACTGGGGGTCTGCCTGGGGGATGGCATCACCCACCGTAGGTGCATTGGGTCCAGCCCCCCCTGCTGCTTGTGGGTGTTCATCCACCCACAGCTGCCGAGCTTTCTGCAAAATCATTCGTTTCTCTGATGACCCAAACAAAATTCCCAAAAGAAAATCCCAATCCTTCCATGTATAATCCGCATTTCCCAAATATTCCTTTATCTTTTCCCCCACCCCTATGGGATCATCCAAATATGGGGGTAATTCTTTTTTCAACCCTCTTATATCCTGGGTATTGAGTGGTACAATTACAAACCCAAATCCTCCCCCTTGACCCCCCAAAGGAACTTGACAGAGTGGCATCTGGTGTACCCCTGTCTCTTGGGGGGCTTCTGATGCCCTAAACTGAGTTCCTCTTCTAGTTCTGGGGGGTGATACAATATGCTGCTCCCATCCCCCTACACCATCATCCTTCTCAGGTCGGGCTGTAGGAATAACATTTTCCTGATCCCCTTGCTCTGGAAGTTGAGGATACAGACGACCTGCAGCTGGCCCTGGGTCAGCTAGCAACACTGGAGGACAAGACGGGGGAAGGAGCTGAAAAACATCCCAATCCTCACCACTTTCCTCTTCCTCCTCTTTTTTCTTAACACGTAAATTTCTCTTGTTCCTTGTCTGACACATATTAATCCACATTCCCTTTCAATCCATCCTTTCCAATTCTCCTCTAGATACCTCCACAAAATTCGACACAAATGAATTTTATCTGTTCCATAAAGTGGCCATATAAGTCCCCTTGCCAGCTTATACTCTGGCCACACAAAATAACAATATTTTGCCATCATTTCCATAGTTACTTCTGGGTGAATATACAATCTGTCCCAAGACCTCAGCATTCTCCCCAAGGGACTCTCCGGGGGTATTATGGGATCGTCATCCCATTTTCCGGGACCCCTTCGCGGCTTCACCTTTCCAACCCTCTCTGGGTGCCCCGTTTTACCTGTGCTACCCTCCATGGGTGCCCTCTCAGGTTCACCTGTGCTACCCTCCATGGGTGCCCTCTCAGGTTCACCTGTGCTACCCTCCATGGGTGCCCTCCCAGGGTTGCTCCCCGAAGATCCCATTTTACTCACCGGTGAGATTTTCAGTGGTCCTTCCCTGCGGACTCTTCACGGACCCCCCTGGTCCGCCACTCGTCTGTCTCCTGGACAGTCTTGGGAACCCAATCAATCGCCAGGTACCGGCCGGCACCAAGGGGAGCTGATCACCCAAACTGGGTGAGGCGCCTTCAGCTCCACTCGCTGCCCCGGACGGTGGAAAGATCCCGGACGAGCCCCCAAAATTGTCAGGAAAATTAATCCACAAACACCAGAGGTTTATGTCCAAAAAGGAGACAGAGGAGTCCTTTTTGCTTTATTCGAATAAAGGGAGAGGCCATGGGACATTCGCCTGGGATCTCTCCAATTTTTGGAGAATGCAGCCTCCTTTTTATCCTATTTTCCCGGCCGCATTTCCCTCTCTCTTTCCCCATTGGCTGAGGTACTTGAGAGGCACAGACTTCCCGGAACGCCTGATACCTGAAATTCCCCTCTAATGTATAACCCTCCCTTTTAATTTTTAATTCTTACAGAATTCATAGTTTCCCCCCCGTTGCT
Source organism: Sturnus vulgaris (assembly GCF_052056855.1). NCBI lineage: Eukaryota > Metazoa > Chordata > Aves > Passeriformes > Sturnidae > Sturnus > Sturnus vulgaris. The sequence continues at coordinate 6,895,060 of NW_028276185.1, read as the reverse complement.
TCTTTCATCTTTCCATATCCAATTTCATTTATCAGCAGCCCTACAGTTTGTTTGTAAAGGCAAATATCTCTTTCCATTCATCAATCAGTGGAATCCATCCCATTGTTTCTTTTATCTCTCAGTGCTAGCCTTATCTATAGGCTGATCCACAACTCATTTGTAAAGACAAATTCAACATTCCTCTCACATTTATCATGGATTAGTGTGTATCGACCCCCTAAACTCTGAGTTTTTGGGGGACTTTCAGCACCAAGAAAATGGAGATGTAGAGCATCCACAGTATGCCACTGGGATCCATCTCCAAGAGATCTATGGATGCTCTCCATCAGAGAGCAGAATTCCATTGGGATCCACAGAGTGGTGAGGTTTTCTACTTAATCTGTCTCTTTCACTCTCTCTCCCCCACCTCTATTCCATTTCTACTTTTCTCTTTTTTTTCATTCTCTCTGCCACTTGTTTACTCTACAATAAAACCCATACTATTGACTTTGCCACATGCTCTCATTTGCACCCTAATTGAGGCAGAGCCATTTCTGATCATTTTCATCAGTGGATCAGAACAAGGGGCTAGAAGCCCTCCAGGCTGGCTGCTGCTCCATGCCACTTCCAGGGGCTTGGGCTGCTGAAGGGGTGCTGGGCTGGGCCCTTTGTGACACAGGGCCGTTCTATCGGGTTCCTGGGTGCTGTTGGCCATTCTGCTGTCCTGGTGACATGGCACAGCCCCGCCCTGCAGGGGTATATACGGGGCACAGGGCCCTGCGCTGCCCAGTGCCAGGAGTGCCACTGGCTCAGGAGGAAGCAGCTCCTGGGATCTCTGTGCTCCAGGCAGTTGCACATGGAGAAGGAAAAGGTGAATCCCAACTCCAAAGCAGCCAGCCCCATGCCCAGCAGGCTGGAAGAGCAGGCCCTCAGCGGGCAGGGGCTGGGGACAGGCGACAGCTCAGGCCTGCAACCATGCAGCAACCTTAGCAACAGCTGCCATGAGGGATCCCAAGGGGAAGCCTGCACTGAGCCGGAGCTGTCCCCACAAGAAACCACCAGAGACCATCAGGCATCCTGAGGGGAAGCCTGCATTGAGCAGGAAGTCTCCCTAGAAAAAAACAGCAACCATTAGGAATCCTGTCCCGGCTGGGAGGGCTCTGCTCCCTGCGCGCACGAGGGGCGGCGTGGGCAGAGCACAGAGACCTTCCAGGGGCCTGCGGGAGGGACATTCGTGGCCAGCGCCTTCCAGCTGATCCTTGCTGTCTCCTGCTTCCTCCAGGCCATGGCAAGAGCTGCCGTGTGGGATGGATGGGGTACGATGAAAGCAACCCCTTGGATGTTAATGCATGCAACAAGTCCTTTAAAAGGTCAAAACACATGCCAAATTTTGTGATGCAAGACAGAAACAGCTGGAAGGGCTTGAAAATGTGTTCCAGGAACTCGTGATATGACAGCACTGGTGTTGCTTGGGAACTGTTCTTCCTCACCTCCTCCCTCATCTCCCTCATCTCCTCTTGGAGGCTCACAATTACAGCAGAGACATGAGCCTGCATTGGGCCTTGATTATACTCTCAAAATTTCTAAGCTTGTTGCTTGTTAGCAACAGAACCCACTGTCTCTGTTATTATCAGCATTAATTGTTGCAATGAAGGTGGTGTATTGAGATGGCCCCAGGTCTGTCAGATTGCACAACATCTGCCCTGTGCACCTGACCTTGTCAGGGTCATTGTCATGCTGTCCATCCCTCCCAAAGAGCACCTCCAGCACTGCCACTTCTCTCAGCTGTTGGATCCCTTCCTCAAGGGTCTTCCAGCACATTCTATGATGGTGCTCCTGCATTCTCTCTCTGTGGACAGACCTCTCTCTCACACTCATTAAAAGCCACTCCCAGAGGGAAAGGGGCCCTGGCTCCCTTACAAATACCTGGTCCACACCTGAGTCCTGGGTCAAGAGTCCCAAATTCCTTGCCTCAGGACCATCCAGTTGCACACCTGTTCCCATAAGGTCTCACACCTGCAGTAACCAGGTGGTAAAAGCCTCACGGCCTCGTCACTCAATGTCTTTTTGCAGAGTATGGAGACTTTTGTATGATAGGGACTTGGTGATGATCTCAGCCTCTGGCTCCCTGCTGGTTGTGAGGACCCTCCTTTCTTAACCTTATTATCTAGGTGCCTTGTTTTCATCTTAGATTTTCTAGTTTCTACAGGGGTGACTATTGCTGGCTGCCAGTGCCCTTGCAGTTCACTTGGAACCTGGACAGATGTAATGTCTGTGGGTTCCACTGCTGCACCGTCAGACTCTCCCTCTTTAAGGCAGGGGGAGGGTTTCTCACCAGCTGGGGAAAGGTACTCCTTCAGAATCTGGCTCATCTCTTTCCCCTACCTACTCTGGGTGTTTCGTTTCTGAAGTGGGCTGTGGGGCAGGGTCAGGCTCTGGGGCAGCAGCTCGATTTCCTGGGGTAGGTATCAGGGTTGTTATCCAAATCAATGTCCCCTGTCTCTGACTGCTAAATAGAACAGGCATATCAGTAACACCAACCACTGTATGATATCAGTAGCATTTAGAGTGGATCTGAACTCCTTCAATACTGGTGGAGAGGACTTTAAAAAGTGGGTGATGGGTTGGGAATACATTTTCCCTGCTGACACTTCTTCACAGTAAGTACCATTATTGAAGTAAACCCCAAAACTACACACTTAGAGTGTGATAGCTCTGAATCCATGTGGCTGTCTTCCAGAGAAAGTTAAAAATCCATGAATTTCTCTGCTGATCCACCCACAGAATGAACTGGATAATAGCCACAATAACCTCAGTGATAAGACCCATGTTCAAAAAAGGGCTTGCAAATGGGAGAGATATAGCAGTGACCACATGGAGCCCAAACCAGGGTAAGCTGGACAGCATGGTGTCACCTACCACAAAACTTAGGTAACTCAAGAGAGCTGTTATTCCTTTTTCACCCTCCTCTCAATGCCATCAGGCCCAAATCTGTCTTGGTTTGGAAGACAGGTATTTGCCAAAAGAGACAGCAGCCTCTCTTTGAAATGGAGAGCATAAACCCCCCTCCCTTCACTTGACTATAATTTTGAAATCAAGGGGCTCTCAGGCAAAGATATGGGGGGTAGGAATAGCAGTTCTTTACTAATATATCTAACAAGACAAACAAAAACAACAGCTATGAAATTAACAGCCAACAGAACAATAACTCAGTTCTAGTCCTTTTTTGGCCGCAGACACCCTCTCCTTGCCCTGCAGTTACCGGGGCTGTGGGCAGGTCCCGTCCCCGCAGCTGCGGGAGGACCGGGGCAATGGCTGCGGCCTCGTCCTGGGTGGGAGAGGGATGGGCAGAGACTTCTCTGCTCACGGTGTCGGTCACGGTGCCCAGCAGGGTGTCCGGAGCTGGGAGACCGAAAGCGGGAAAGGGAGCAGTGCGGTGTCCCACAGCAGAGAACGCGGCTCCCGGCGCTGGGATGGCGAGGGGGTGGCGGCAGCAGCACCGGCGTCTTTCCTCCGACTCCACGAGCGAGAGAGAGAGAGCGACTCCCAAACCTCTCCTTTACCTGCTGCCTGCACATCGCGGTGTTTCCCCCTCTTCCCTCCCCCTCCCCTCGAGGGAAAACCAGCCGTCTGAGCCAGGGGGTAGCCACAGCTTCTTAGCATAACAATGGGGAAAATTCCACAGAGAGAAAAAGGGGAACACCCAACCTCCAACAAACAGTCATATTCACTTCATAATATTTGTATGTGTTATAGGGAAACAAAAGTATTTTGTCCATAGTTTAAAAAAAGAGAAATTTTCGTTCATGACTTTTCTCCTTTCTTTATTTAGGATTTGACTTTTCTTTTTGTTTTATTTTGGTGTTTTTATATTGTTTCTGTGTGTATTACTATTTTGTCTTTGTTGTTGTTGTTGTTTTTTTCAATTTAGGAGCGAAAATAAAGTATCTCTAAAGTTTTATTCTGGGCATTGAAAGAGTTAATACCTTGCCCAGGCAGCAGAGGGATTTGTGATTTTTCCCAGGTGGGGCAGTCGGAGTTATTTAGGATAAAGAGTCTTTCAAGGCCACGCTGGGGGCTGGGTGAGGACTGTAGGGTTTAGTCAGAGGAGCCATGATGAGTTTCTGGTTTCATGGCTGTTCTCCAGCGCCCACTGCACTCAATTCCAGCCAAGGGCTGGGGTTCTTCCTCCACCCTGCCCAGCAGGGCACCACCAGAAGATAGGATTGAACACAGAAGATTTTCTGGGGTTAAAAGTCAACAAATCCACTCTCCCTAAGGAGTTCCCAATGTCAGTTTGGGTCCCAATGGACGTTCCTGCCCCAGCATTCATCCAGGTGCCCACAGGGAGACAGGATGATGCAGAGCCCCCCCAGCCACGTGTCTTCCCAACACGGATAACCAGGACCACGGATCACCAGGGCTCTGCCCAACGGGGGTCACTGGGGATCATCCAACACCGATCCTCCCATGGGGGATGGAGCTGGAGCACAGCACGAAGCTCTTCCCACACTCGGGGCACTCACAGGGCTTCCCTTAGTGGAGACTCCGTTGGTGTTTGGTCAAGGTTGAGCTCTGTGAGAAGCTCTTCCCACATTCAGGACACTCGTAGGGCCTCTCCCCAGTGTGGATGCGCCGGTGGACAGTGAGGGTGGAGTTTTGTTTGAATCCCTTCCTGCAGTCGGGGCAGCGGAAGGGCCTCTCCTCTGTGTGAATCCGCTCATGTCGGAGGAGATTGGAGCTGGTCTGAAACCTCTTCCCACACTTGGGACACTCGTAGGGCCTCTCCCCAGCGTGGATGCGCCGGTGTTCCTTCAGGTAGGACATCCACCCAAAGCTCTTCCCACATTCCAAGCAGGTGTAGGGCCGTTCCCCTGTGTGGATCACCTGGTGCTGCATCAGATGAGAAATAGTCCTGAAGCTCTTCCTGCATTTCCCACACTCATAGGGCCGTTCTCCAGTGTGGATCCTCTGGTGCCGGATCAGGTGGGAGCTCCACCTGAAACCCTTCCCACATTCCGAGCACTCGTGGGGCTTCTCCACTCCATGAGGCTTCTCCACCAGCTCTGAGCTCTGCCTGGATCTCCGGCCGCCTTCCCGGCTCAGGGAGGGTCTTTGCTCCTTGCAGCTCCCGGGGCTGGGTTTGCAGTCCCTCCTCGAGAGGGATCTCCGGGGCTTTTCCTCGTCCTCCATCTGCCAATGCCTTGGGAATGAAAAATCCTGGTTTGAGGAAAGAACAAGAGAAGACAGCTCTTAGGACTGGGAGTTCCTCCTTGCCAAAGTGCAAATCACGAAGTCACTGTGCATCTTATGTCTGTAAGAACCTCCAAAACATCAAGATTCAGCACAAAATCTCCAAACATCATGACAAAGATCAAAAACTCTCCAAACATCAAGACTCAGCCAAAACTCCCTGCAAAATATAAGGATTCAGGCCCAGCAAAAAAAACAAAGAATCAACTTTTAGGCTAAAAAAGCTCAGAAACACCAAGGTTCACCCCTCTGAAAATCGTGGATCCTCCACTCCAGTCACCTGCTGAATGCGTGTGTGGGGTGGGGGGCAATGCCCTGTGACTGGAGGGACGCTGTAGATACAGGGAGGTTTGGAATCTTGTGCTACTTCCCGTTTCAACTTCTCCTTCTCCTCCTGTGAACCTGCTCTTCCTCACATTCCTCTCCCTCCTATTCTTCTTCGACCTCCTGCACAATCCCACCTTCTCCTCCCTCGGGCATCGTTTGACCATTTGGTTCTTCAACCCTGCTTCTCCTTCCCTTCTCCTGCTGCCCCCAGGCCCAGCACCCACTGCCGGCTCCCTCTTCCCCCCAAACCCACAGCATCCCAGCGCAGGGGCAGCGATGGAGCTGGGGCAGCTCGGGCTGGGGCAGCGCTGGGCTCTCGGCCGCTCCCGCCCGCACTCGCTCCCCACTGCAGCCGCTGCCGCCACCACAGCGCGGGGGGGCCCGGCCTTGGCGCTCCCCCCCTCCCACCTCCCCAAATTCCCCTGCCGGGGGGCGCTGGGGCCAGGAGACAGACGAGTGACAGATCAGGGGGGCTGGGAAGAGTCGGCAGCCAGAGAGCACTGAAAATCTCAGCAGGGACTACAGTGGCATCTTCGGAGACTAAACATGGCAGGGCACCCATGGAAGGTAGGAAGGGAAAGCCAGGAAGGGTTCCCGGAAAAAGGGATGATGATCCCAAAATATCTCTGAAGGGTCCCTTGGGAGCATGTGGAGGGAGTTTGCACATTCCCCAGAGGTAATCAAGGACATGGACACCCAGAGGGGCAATAAGGGAAGTCCATAAGGGATTTAGACAACAGGGGATAAATGGTGTTGGTGTGCTGGGAAGGGACTGGGTGAAGGGGAGAGTGTGCAGGAAGGAATATGGTTCAGGCAAGAAGCAAAAGGAGGAATCTATGTGGGAAGAAAAAGGATAATGGAACAGAGGAGAAAAATACTGAGGATGGGGATGTTTTCCAGCAGGCTCTTATCCTCAGCAGTTGCCAGCTGATGCAGATCCTTTGTATCCCCGGTTGCCAGGACAGGCACACAAGGAGGTCAGGATTGCAGGGGGTTTCTCTGTGCTGGGCAGCGGCAGGAGCGGGCGCAGAGGGGCGGCACCGGGAGCACGGGCTGGGGGCCTGTGGGGAGCTGCGGGGCCGGGCCGGGGCTGTGGGGCAGCCGGGGCTCAGCGCCGGGCGCTGCCTGAGCCCAGCACCCCCCGGCAATTGCAGGCCCGGCAGTGGCCCCCGGCCCCCAGGAGGCTGCGGGACGCCCCGGCCGCTGCCCGGCCCCGTGGAGCTGCCGGCCCTGCCCGCCGGGGGGGCCGCGTTTGGACACTGCGGCAGGACAGGCACCGGCTCTGGGATACGGGCTGGCCACGGCAGCCACAGCACAAGGAGCAGCACGAAGGAACAGCTGGGAAATGGGCATTGGACGTGCAAGCATCCAGATCAGCTTTTAAGCGTTTTCCTTGGGTCACTGCAGAAAGGAATGATTTAGCAGAAAGCTCAGCAGCTGTCAGAGGATGAGCACCCCCAGGCACTGAGGGGGCTGCAGGAGGGGCAGAAGAAGCCCCTGGAGCACTTGGTCACAAAGGCACAGCAGGGGAATGCAAGAAGGGATGAGGAAAAGGCCAAGGGGAAGGCAAAGGCCATGGCAGAGTTTCTACAGCCCCTGAGGGATGAACCCCAGGGCCCAAGGGGGCCCCAGCACCCAGGGGCTCTCACATCCTTACACCATCTTCAACCAGGTGCCCTCCTCACACTGACACCATTCAGTCCTTGATGGCAAAGATGCTTTCTGGGGATGCCCACTGACACAGGATGGTAAACTGGATTTTGCCTTTGAGTGGGAACAAGAGATAGAAGGGAAAATGGAAAAGACATGGACGGTCCTTCTGCAGGGATGCATGGAAGCACCGGCCTTATTGGGGCAAATCTTGCAGAAAATATCGTAAGAATTTTTCCCTAGGATTTACCTAGGAATTGGGTTAATGCAGGATGTGGATGACTTTCCCCAATCAGGAGGACAAGAAGTGGCAGAAGAAGCCTCTGTGAAATGGCTGAATGTTCAGGCTAAAAATAATCTTTGAGTATTTGAAATAAAAGAGGAAATGGTGGAGAAAAGGGTTAAATATTTGGGACATATTTTAACTAAGGGTTTGAGGTGTATTGACCCAGAGAGGGACCAGGGAATCTCAGAAGTAATCCAGGACTAAAAAGCAGCTGTAAGAATTCTCAGGATTAATAGGAAATTGCAGGACCTGCATTGAAGATTCTATGCTCTAGCCACAACATTGTATGACTTTTTAAACCCAAATATCGTCAGTGTTGTGCTATGGACAGGAGAAAAGTAAAAAAAACCTGAGAAAATGGAAAATAACAAAATGATTGGACCACCAGCTATGTCTCCTCCAGACTGCAAAAAAGAAATTTGAATTCTATGTGTGTTATAAGTGTACATTATTCTATTGCCTTTTTGCAAATATTTAAATGAATGCTATATGTTGGAAAACATTGCTGTATGCATATAGTTTCTTTTAGTTCTGCAATTAAAAATACTTATAAATACTTCTGTGATAAATATATTTTTCTTGGAGTTTAATGTAAAAATCTTTTGTTCATGTAACTAACTCAGAAAATGGTAAAAAAGATAATCAGGAAATTCTTCACATTCCTGGATTATGGGACACCAAAACCCCAGGGAAGGAAAAAATAATGATTTACAGGTCAGAGGACAATGATTCTGAATAATGCATGAGGGTCTATGAATATGCAACATGTTGCTGCATTTAGGAAGTGTTTTCTGAGTCAGTGTGTGCCCTTGGCTGAAGGCCAAGCATCCGGCCATTATAACCTTTGGCCAGAGCCAGGGCAGATATTCAATTCTCTCCCTTGGAATTGATCTTTGCAATTCCTTACCCTGGGAATTCTCCACCTAGTGCGGGCTGGAGATAAGGGATGTATATTTCAAGCAGTCTGTGGCCAGAATCCTGTCTCTTGTGAAATCTCTGCCACAGGAAGCTGGGCTGGCACAGAGCCTGCCTTGGCACTTTGCTGTTCACAGCATCCACCCAGGACTCTGCCTCTCAATTACACTCACACACTGGGCTGCCTGCGATTCCATTGCTGGAAAATAGACCAAATTTAAATTTTTTTTATATTCCATTTTACTAGTCAGGCTCGGTTTGCCTTTCTCTCAGGAAAGAAATTTTAAAAGTTTTTTTTTAAGGGATGTGGCACTACTCAACAGAGATGAGTTTAACATCTCAACAGACTGGGAATAGCCCAAAAGATTCCCACAAAGATAACAACATTCAACAAAACATCAAGGAAACATCAGCAAACATCAAGGAACACCCACCCCAGACACTGCCCCGCCATAGATGGAGACACCTGGTCTGGAAAAGACTGAGAAGGAAATCCAGGAGCGGGACCTCATTAACATCATAGGAGGAGAAATCCAGGTCCAATCGGAAACCAAACACTAAAAACTACACAACCTGGAAGCAATAAACACTAAACCAATGGATTTCAATGGGTTCAGACTCTAAAACGTTTAGGAAAATTCTAGCAAAATTTACATCTCATGGAATGATTTTCTCTGCACACCCGGGCTATGTGTGGATGAAATTATTTCTGTTGCACATCCTGACCAGAATCAAGAAATGCCTTAACTCTCTAACACTAAAGATATTGTTGGAGAGATTTTTATTGTCCCTGCAGTTTCAGTGACAAGATTACACCATGAGAAAAATTTTTCACATTAATCCTACTTTTAGATTGTCAGTTAGGTTTGGGCCAGGGGTGTGACAAGCAATTTTTACTCCTAGGAGAAGAGGCAGAAAAGACTTGATTGCATTGGAATATTTTTCTATATATTTGTGGTGGCTCTTAATGACGGCAGAATTTCGGAATGCATCTTTAGAAGCTCACCTTTAAGCTGCATTTTGCAAACCTAGAAGAGTATTAATGGTGAGGCTTTAACGCATAAACTGTTAAGAAAAAATCGTTAAAAAAATAAAAAAGAAAAATAAAGCAGATTGTGAGGGTGGACGTGTGAATCACCTAAAGGCTGCTCTGGAAGAAAATCCTAGTTCCAGGCAGCCAGGAGAGGAGTTTTAGAAATGCAAATTACCATTGCTCTGGAAAAGTGTGGACAATGCCCAAGGGCCTTCTTGCCAGGGGGAGGAATTTCCCTGAGTCCATCTGCCCCTCACCCCCAGCTCTGCCTGCCTGCACAGATGGAATTTGCACAACTAAAGGCAGAGCCCATAGTGAGGATATCTGACTGCAACAGAAATTGGTTAAGCTGCAAAGGAAAACAGCAAACGGAGAATATTGAGCAAATTTCATGAAAAAAAGTGTTTGGGGGGGGATCATCCCTCTCCCCAAAGCAATGAGGTGTTTTTGCTAGTCCAGAGAAATGAGTTGGGAATCCAAACATTTTATCATTTCATAAGATAAAAGTGGTCAATTGATGCAGCCGTGGCAGGAGGGAGCACCCAAAAAAGGGAAAAAGATGAACGGCCACCAGAACAAATCCTACAACACCATGGACCAGCCCCTGGGATCCCTAACGAATTCATATCAGGACACAGAAAACCCATCCATAATTTGAGTGGCATAATTAGGTTAAAAAGTATCCTTGAAATAATAACCAAGCAGACAGCTCCAGCTCCTGACCTTCCTGCTGACCAAGCCGCTGAAATGAGGAACGAGACATTTCACCATGGGATGGGATCAGATTATCTACTTACAGAAGAAGGAGGAGTTTGTGGAAAATTAAATGATGCAAACGGCTGTTTGCAAACAAATGATAACCGAAAAGTGGTTAAACAGATAGCAAAGGAAATATGAAAATATCTCGTATTCCGGAGAAAGGATGGGAATGGGACACGTTTCCGTGGTTCCCTGGCAGACCGTGGCATAAATGAATGCTGCTCCTCTTCTGATGTGCTGCAGTAACTCTCAGCTTTTTACCATGCACGACACCTTGCTCCAAAGAGGACGCAGGAAAAGAGATTGAGTCAATGGAAATTAAAAGTTAGTAAAGGCAATTCTTGAGAAAATAAGAAAATGAGGGATTGAAAGCAGTAAGATTAATATCGTAGTGTGGGTGCATATTAACGAGGACATGCAGTAGGTGGATCGGGAACTCTGAACCTTCCAAAAACGTCAGCCAGAAGGGAATGGGAGAGGGAGATGCAGACGGGAAAATGAGGATAAAAAGGAGGCGGCGCTTTAGACACCGCATGGCAAATGCCGCATGGCCTCTCCCCTTATTCACCAATAAAGTCACTTTTACAGGACTCCTCTGTCTCCTTTGGGCACACAAACCTCTGGCCACGGGAATTTTCCCGCACAGCCCCGGGCACAGGGCAGACACCTCTGTGCCACCCACAGCAACCGGGACGAGCCAGCGCTGCTCCGGCACCGGCTCCTGCCGAGGCCCCAGCGGGAAGGAGACCGCGGGCAGCCGCTCCCGCAGCGCCCTCAGCCCAGCGCCAACACGGGCCGGCACCGGCACAACCAACCCGCCAGAGCCCCCTGCCGCCCCGTCGGCCGGCAGCGAGCCCCGAGCCCCCGCACAACCGAGCGCGGCTCCCACCTGCGCTGGGGCCACCTCCGAGCTCCGCCGCCGCCGCCTCCCCGGGCTCCGGCCGCTGCCGCCGCTGCCGGGCCCGCACAGACGCTGCCACAATGGCGCCTTTGCTGCTCTGCCCAATCAGCGCGCGACAACCAGGAGTGACATTGGCACAATCAGCCAATGGCAGCGAGGGCCGGGCTCTGCACACGGCCCAGCCTCGGCCCGCGCTCTCAGGGCCCCCCGGGCTGTGGGAGGACAAAGGCGGAGATGAGGAACAGCCCTGGAACGGGCCCGGGCCCGAGCCGCCATTGGCCTGGAAACACAAACAAAGTTCTCCGCAGCTCCCGGCACGCCTTTCCCAGTCCTGCGTGTTCGCTGGCTCCGGCTCAGCAGGAAGCCGTGGAGCCTCACTTCTGCTACCTCCTAATTAGGAGCGTCAGTGCATGGCTTTGATTTCCCCCAAAAAGGGAAAACTGCCCCAAACTGCTGTGGATGAGTGGGGGAGGGGAGGTATTTCTGGCAGAAAACTCCGAAAACTCAGAGCGGGATAATGAGAAGTAAATTAAGACCCTTCAAACCAGGTTTCCACTCGCCTCCCTCCTTCCAGCTGCACCTCCTACCCCGGCAGTGCAGGGTGTGAGAAACGACGCTCACTTTTAAAAATTTTAAGGGTTTATGAAATCTTTAAAAAATATAATCGTGGACTTGTGAGAAGCGACAGGTGTTGGAAAGGATAAGGATTTGACAGGAAGGTCTCACAGATATGTATGTATAACAGAAAGGTCTTTGGATGTAGAATCTGAAGTAGGAATACAAATCATAGCAAATTTTGATGTAGAAGAATTGCTGAGCCAGTCTGACTGGGTAACTAGAAGGTAAAGAGCAAGTGAGTTGGAAGGGGCTTTTATGATTTAGAGCAACGGATAAACCACCTCAAACAAAAGATTTTGGATAAAAGTTTTTACCAAGCAAAAAGATTTTCACAGACAAACAAGAAAGCCAATGTTGCAAGTAGAGAAAATATCTCAGAATTCTCCACTGCAAGAAAACTGAAAAAGAACTTCTAGCTTAAACTGTAACATAGTAACCTTTTGTGATTGGACAATAGTAACATGAATATGGTTATGTCAGTAGTAAGGACAGGCTATAGGTAACAGTAAAGGTATCGATTGGGTGTCATGTATTGAGATGCTCTGTAATGAAACGTATAGAATGCACTGTAACCAGAACTAGAGATGCTTCAGAGGAACCTACAGCTGTGGCTGAAAAGGCTCCATGACCCGTGAATTACTGCATCATCGGATACAATAAACAGCATTTGAAAGAGCCACCTGGAGCCCCACATCCCTCATTTCTGGCTCTTACACAAATGCAGAGCTGAGTCCTTTGTTTGAACTGCTAAAAGGAGACCCAGACCTTTTATCACCTAGAAGACTCAATTCACAAACTCATCAAGCCCTGCAGGGCAGAGCTTAGCAAAACGGCAAGCTGCACTATGTGCACTTCTTTTCATAATTTTGGCACAGCTAAACAGCCTCATGCTTTGATACTTCAACGGGACTCCGATGAACCAGACACTTTGTTTATCGTTGAATGGATTTTTTTGCCACAGCAAGCAACCAAAGCCATCAGTACCCAGCATGGAATGATGGCACAGTTGATTGTTAAAGCCCGACAGAGACTAACTTCCCTGGCAGGAGTGGATTTTTCCACTATTTACATGACTATTACCACCTTTTATTTGGATTGGATATTTCAGGAATCTGAGGCTATTCAGATGGCCTTTGCTGAATTCAGCAGGCAAATTTCAATACAGCCACCAAAACATAAGCTTTTAACCCCTTTATTCCAATTGATAGAAAAACCAAAGAGAAGGGAAGTCCCACTTAAAGCTTTAACAGTATTTACAGATGGTTCTGGTGCTCTCATAAATCAGTGGTGGTATGGAAGAGATCCCTCACCTCGTGCTCGGAAATCAGATGTGTCCACAGTTGAGGGGTCTCCCCAAATTGTTGAACTAGCTGCTGTTGTCAGCGCTTTTAAAAAATTTTCTGATCCCTTTAATTTGGTAGCAGATTCAGCTTATGTTGCAGCAATTGTGATGACAGCTGAAGCATCAGTTTTGAAAGAGGTTGAATTTTCACAACTCTTTTATTGGTTACAGCTTCTTGGTTTTTCCTTAGAAAATAGAACATCTTATTTTGTTATGCATATTCGATCACACACAGACCTTCCTGGATTTTTGGCTTAAGGGAACAGGCAGGCTGATCTTTTAGCAATGCATGTACTAAATTCTGTACACAAGATGGACCAAGCTAAATTGAGTCATTCATTTTTTCTCCAGAACGCTGCTGCTTTGCTTCAGAACTTTGGCATTACTAAAGCCCAAGCTTCAGTAATTATCACTGTTTGTCCTGACTGTCAAAGGTGTTATTTTCCTTCTATTGCAGGAGGTGTTAATCCCCGAGGGCTTTAAAGCCTTCAAATCTGGCAAAGAGATGTTACCCATTTTGCTGAGTTTGGCTGTTTAAAATACATTCATTCCTCTATTGACGCCTTTTCTGGCGCTCTTTTTGCATCAGTCCATTCAGGGGAAACAGCTGAAGATGTCTGCAGACACTTTACTGCTGCTTTTGCAACTCTTGCTGCACCTTCTGAGGTGAAGACCGACAACGGCCCAGCTGATACTTCCCATCGAGCTGCTGCCTTTTTTGCTCTATGGGGAATTAGTCACAAAGCAGGTATCCATCATTCCCCAACAGGCCAATCTAGCATTGAATGAGCTCATGGCTCTCTCTTATACTACAGAAAGTGGGAACTGGAGATGGCACCCCTGCCGAGAGACTGCAGAAAGCTCTTTATGTTTTTAACTTTTTGAATTGCTCTTTTATGGACCCCAATCCACCAACTGTTTGACATTTTAATTGTAATTCACAATTGCAACATAAGGAAAGGCCCCCTGTTTTAATAAAAGATCCAGAATCCGGTAAAATATTGGGGCCTTATCCTTTGATCACCTGGGGTCGAGGTTTTTCATGTGTCCTTACAGAGAATGGTTCCAAGTGGATCCCTGCAAATAATGTGAAGCCATTTCGAGAACCCCTGAATGCAGCACTGGAGGATTCGCCTTTAACTGCAGCACCTGAAGACCCACCTGTAATACCACCATGGAAGGAGGACACCCAGGAACAGGACTTTTAACTGAGGTTGACTGTGTTAGACATGCTACTCTGCAAAATAGAGCAGCAATAGACTTTTTGCTTTTAGCACAGGGACCTGTGGGTGAGGAATTCGATGGGATGTGTTGCCTTAACCTTTCTGACCACTCCCAGCCCATCTATGCCAGCATTCAAGCCCTCAAAGAAGGTGTCAATAAACTTCGGGTAGATCATGGGTACGACTGGCTGAACTGGCTCTTAGGGCACTGGGGACTCACTGGCTGGATCAGGAATTTAGTTCAAATAGGTTTGTATGTGTTAGGCATCATATTATGCATTGTAGTAGTTATTCCTTGTATTTTACAGTGTGTTAAGAATTTAATAGAAAAATCGCTTAAGAGTGTATTTTTAGTTAAAAGAAACGGGGGAGGTGTGGATATGGGTAATGCAAATGAGACTGAGAGTACTGCAGATTTAATCAGCAAATGCAGCCTGACAACGAGGATGCCTGGCAAGAGCAAACAGAGATCTGACTGCAAGAGGACTGGATCAAGTCTGGGTTATGGGAAATAAGATTTTACTAAGTCCAAATGTAAAGTTTGTCTATGTGAGAGTTTGTCTATGTAAGGTTTGTCTATGTGATTGCAGGAAAATATTACCAGCCTTCCTGTAATTGGTATATAAGTACATGTAGTGCTCAGTAAAAATTGGATTTTGATTGAGAGGAATGTTGAATTTGTCTTTACAAATGAGCTGTGGATCTGCTTGTAGATAAGGCTAGCACTGAGAGATAAAAGAAACAATGGGATGGATTCCACTGACTGATGAATGGAAACAGATATTTGCCTTTACAAACAAACTTTAGGGCTGCTGATAAATGAAATTGGATATTGAAAGATGAAAGAAGCAACGGAGGGAAAACTATGAATTCTGTAAGAATTAAAAATTAAAAGGGAGGGTTATACATTAGAGGGGAATTTCAGGTATCAGGCGTTCCGGGAAGTCTGTGCCTCTCAAGTACCTCAGCCAATGGGGAAAGAGAGAGGGAAATGCAGCTGGGAAAATAGGATAAAAAGGAGGCTGCGTCCTCCAAAAGTTTGAGAGATCCCAAGGGAGACCCATGGCCTCTCCCTTTATTCGAATAAAGCAAAAAGGACTTCTCTGTCTCCTTTTTGGACATAAAACTCTGGTGTTTGTCGATTAATTTTCCTGACAGAAAGCACTTTGGGATTCTTACCTGCACAAGCACATGCAGTGCCTCAGTCATAAGTGCCTCAGAAATATCAGAAGTGTGTCTTCTTCAGAGTGTGGTCACAAGGGTTCAGAGTTGGAGCCAGTTCTGCGGGCAGGCTGATGAATAGTCTGGGGCTCCTCTGCAGAGCCCCATTCATTCTGGGGCTGCTTTCTGCTGGTTCTGCTGGACTGGCTCGAGTGAAACACACACCCAATTAACAGCAGTTAAATTACTCTGGCATGAAACAGTGGGGAACAGGCAGAGCAGTGAAGGGCAGCATGGACCAGTTGTTCTGGCAGGTCTGACGAGGTCTGGTTTGATACAGCACTCACAGAACTCTGCTCCACCTGTGACACTTCCACTTGCAGTAGATGACTGTTCCTCTTCACAATATCCAGCAAGGCAGGTCAAAGACACTTTTACCATTTTCATCCTCAAAAGGGAGAAGAAATCAGCAGCAAACATGAAGTAACCAGTCAGAGGTCCCAGGAAGAAACAAAAGAACAAAGAGTGGTGGAAAAAAACAGGTGGAGCAGTGATCCTTATCTCTGTGGGAGATATCCTCTGCTAATGGGCCATCTGTTAAAACCAGGTGGGGCAGTGTTCTTTATCTTTTCCACAACCCATCCTTCCTCCAGGAAGATATCTTCTGTTAATGGGTCATTGAGTGCCACTGCATCACTGATAAAATTCCATCATCCCATTGGGAGATGCTCCAGCCAGGGGGAGGAGCCAAGCCTTTCCTACCTAGATAAAATCTGAGATTTGGAACACCAAGGCAGCCCTCACCCACTGGTTTCCAGAGGACAAGAGCTACCAGACCTTTCTACAGCATCACTACTACAACAAGACCACTTCATCTGGACTGCTACCACCATCAAAACTAGCGGGGAGTCAGGTTGTATTCTGATTCTGTCAGTTGTTTTCTTTTGTACTATTGCATGTATTTTATTTCTCTTCTCTTTTTTCCTATCAAATTGTATTTCTGACTTGGAGTCTCTCACTGGTTTTGCTTTCAAACCAGCACAAGTCTGGAGGGGATTTTGGCTGAATTGTGATATTTGGGGAGTTTTTGATCCGTGTCTTAAAGTCTGGAGGATTTTGGGTGGGAATCTTGGTGTTTGGGAGGTTCTTACAGACACAAGATGCTCAATGACTTGCAGAGATGAACTTGGGCGAGGAGGAACATCCAATTTATGGAGCTCTTTTCTTGTTATTTCCCCCTAAACCAGGAATTTTCATTCCCCAGGTGTGTGGGAATGGAAGAGGCAGAAAAGCCCCGGAGATCTCTCACGAGGAGGGGCTGCAAACCCATCCCAGGGAGCTGCGAGGAGGAAAGACCCTCCCTGAGCCGGGAAGGCAGCCGGAGATCCAGGCAGAGCTCAGAGCTGGTGGAGAAGCCTCCTGGAGGGGAGAAGCCCCACAAGTGCTTGGAATGTGGGAAGGGTTTCAGCTACAGGTCCCAGCTGATCCTACACCAGAGGATCCACAATGGGGAAAAGCCCTATGAGTGTGGGGAATGTGGGAAGAGTTTCAACTACAGCACCAGCCTGATCTGGCACCAGGTGATCCACACAGGGGAACGGCCCTACACCTGCTTGGAATGTGGGAAGAGCTTTGGGTGGAGCTCTGCCCTGAGAAGGCACCAGCGCATCCACACTGGGGAGAGGCCCTACGAGTGTCCCAAGTGTGGGAAGAGGTTTCAGAGAAGCTCCAATCTCCTCCTACACGAGCGGATTCACACAGAGGAGAGGCCCTTCCGCTGCCCCGACTGCGGGAAGGGCTTCAAGCAACATGGCAACCTCGCTGTCTACCGGCGCATCCACACTGGGGAGAGGCCCTACGAGTGTCCTGAGTGTGGGAAGAGCTTCTCACAGAGCTCTCACTTGTCCAAACACCAACGTAGGCACCACTAAGGGAAGCCCTGTGAGTGCCCCGAGTGTGGGAAGAGCTTCGTGCTCTGCTCCAGCTCCATCCCCCATGGGAGGATCGGTGTTGGATGATCTCCAGTGACCCCCGTTGGGCAGAGCCCTGGTGATCCGTGGTCCTGGTGACCCCACTGGGTGGGGGGAGGTTGTTGGAGAGATTTCTCTCTCTTTTCCTTCTTTTGTTATGATTTGATTGTTAATAAATTCCCTCGCTGTGCCCACGCTGTGTCTGTGACACCCATTTTACTGTTTGCTGTGTTTGCTCGTCCTATCTTAATCTGATCCTGGAGCTCCTGGTTAAACTTTCTCTTCCCTTGCAGCTGGAGAGGCAGGGTCAATGGCTTTGGTGGGTGCCTGGCATCGGGCCAATGTCACCCAGGCCATGGGCACCCCTGAGATCCCAGTGTGGTGATGCATTCCCCCACTCCTAGAGAAAGTGCCGACCCAATCTGTGGCTGGGATGAAACATGGTTATGACTGGAGCCCACTCTGTTGTGACCCTCTCAACAGAAATCCAAAAGGAGACCTCTGAGCTCTCCTGGGCCACCGTGGGCTGTGACCAGCAGTCTCCCTCTGAGGGGCCTCTCAGAGCCAGCAAACCCTCGGCTTTGCTGTGCCTGGAGAATCACTGAAACACGACGTGTCCTGGGCCCATACCCTCACTGCTCAAGGCCCCATCCTTCGGCCAGTGGGAGATGCAAAAACATCTGAAGGGAGGATTTCACTGAGCTCTGGGGGGAATTGCCTGCACTGACTGTTCCTGTCCGTGTGTGTGCCCCTGCACATATGCTATACCAAATCTGGGAGAAATACAGCTTTCCTAGATGTGGAAGTACCTTGGATATCTAAGTTAGGCCGGTAAACAAGGTTTAGTTATAGTTATGAACTTACACCCACCCACGCTCCCCTAGGGAGTTCTCGGTTTATTTCTGGTTTGGTTGCCTGGATTTTGTTTGGTTTTGTTGTTGCCTGTTTTCCCTTGTTGTGCCTTAGCTGTCCTGTAGGCAGTAGAGTGAGTCTTACCAACAAACTTATTGTACTTTGTTGCTTAATATTAAATCTGACTTTTGCTCATGCCCTTGTCACCGATTTTTAAGCGATCTCAAACGCTCTCATTCATGACAGCACCACAATGTCCCACATCACCGAGGGCCCTGACACACGCCCGTGTCACAAAGGGCCACCCCCGGCACCCAAGAGCAGAGGGACAGCCTGGAAGCGGCCCGGAGCAGCCCCGGCCTCGTGTCCCTGTAGCCCCTGGCGTGGCCAGAGCCCTGGGAGGCTTTGGGGTCCCCACTTCGGTGTCCCAGGGGCTCCCCGTCTCCAGGCTCATCCCTTCTCCGGGCTGCCCCGTCTCCAGGCTCCCCTCACTCCCGGCTCTCGGGGTCCCCCCTCTCCAGGCCCCCATTTCAGGCTCCGGCACTCCCGGGGCTCTCCCCTTTTCGCTTTCCCCCCCTCAAGGCTGCTCCCCTCGCCCTGCCAGTCCCGGGCGATCGCCACGGGGCTCCGGGGACCTCCATCCCCCACCCACCGCCGGGGCTCTGTCTGCAGCCGCCACCCAGACATCCCCAAAAAACCACCCGGGGACCCCGCAGGATCCCCCAAAAGGGGATTTCGGGACAGCTTTGGAGCCCTGCAAGATGCAAACACCGCTCTGCCCGGCGCGTCCCGAAAAGAAGAAACAGGGAGAACTAAAGATACTTCGGGTGAGCTCCAAATATCCCTCCCCCTTTCAAAAAAACCCTGCCAGGACCGCCCAAGATATTGGGGGCGAGGTCCCCCTCCCGGGTCACCTATGTCAGGAAAATTAATCCACAAACACCAGAGGTTTATGTCCAAAAAGGAGACAGAGGAGTCCTTTTTGCTTTATTCGAATAAAGGGAGAGGCTATGGCACATTCCCCTGGGATCTCTCAAATTTTTGGAGAATGCAGCCTCCTTTTTATCCTATTTTCCCGGCTGCATTTCCCTCTCTCTTTCCCCATTGGCTGAGGTACTTGAGGGGCACAGACTTCCCGGAACGCCTGATACCTGAAATTCCCCTCTAATGTATAACCCTCCCTTTTAATTTTTAATTCTTATAGAATTCATAGTTTTCCCCCCGTTGCTTCTTTCATCTTTCGATATCCAATTTCATTTATCAGCAGCCCTACAGATTGTTTGTAAAAGCAAATATCTCTTTCCATTCATCAATCAGTGGAATCCATCCCATTGTTTCTTTTATCTCTCAGTGCTAGCCTTATCTATAGGCTGATCCACAACTCATTTGTAAAGACAAATTCAACATTCCTCTCAATCCCTCCTCTTTTATTGTTTAATAATTGTCTTTACAAACTTTAGCTCTCATTGACTTAATTTCTTGTTCCTGAGTTGTTTTTGGTTTTGTAATTATTTGGAGTGACATCAATTTCTGTCCTTTTGTAACCATCTCTGGATCAGTAGGCGTGGCTATTACCTGCATCCCTTTGATCACATGTTGAATAAGTTGTACTAAGCAAGGGAACATGCCTGGCAAAAAGATTAGAGTTGCTACAGCACATAAGAGGAAAAAAAGCAGTTGTTTAACTTATAGTCCACCAGGTAGCCAAGAAAACATGTCCTATTCCCATCTTTTTCATCTTTGGACTGGTACATGAGCTAATTTTTTAAATTCATTTTGCAATTTCTTTCATCACTTTTCCATTGTCATCTACTTGTCTATTTAGGCAATAAGTGTCTTTTTCAGAAGAATGAAGCCGCCATGGACTTCCTTCTTCATCCCAAAATCCTGTTCCATTACAGACTTTACTCAGGGTGTTAATCTACTATTGAGGTTCAACTGGGCTGGCCACCCATGGCCTGTTTTCAGATTCTCCTGGCCCTCCACAGACCCAACAATTGCTAAGGTTAAAGGTTTTTGCTACTTTTTCTCCTAAGGTCAAAACAATTATTTTCCCATTCTTGGCCCTAACCTAACTGATAATATAAAGGGAACATTATTAAGAGAAACATTCTGATTGTGTAATCTAATTTCCTAACTTAATTTTTACTTTCACTTTGTCTTCCACACCACCTGTGGCGAGTGAAGGCACAGAAACAGCTCAACATAAAGAAAACAATGACAGCAAGGGTTGGCCCCCAGTGCCTGGAGATCTGAGAGGAGGGATGCCCACACAGACTATTTCAGCAGGCACTCTGTGGGTGGGCACACGAGGCTTCCCCCGATGTCCACGCCCTGGCTGCTGCTCCAGTCCCCTCCTGCCGAGTGTCAGTCGCGGCTTCCCGTCCTTCTCCTCCAGCTGAGATGTCCAAATCTCTGGGGCTGCAGAGACCTTGGCCCGAGTGTGATGGGTCCAGCCGTGTTCAGCTGTCTTGACGGCTGTGTCTGTGCTCAGCAACACATGGAAAGGTCCACGCCACTTGGCCACCAGTGGTGCTTCTTCCCACTCCTTAACCAGGACCCAGTGTCCCGGTTGGATGTTGTGAACAGCAAAGTCCAAAGGCAGGGTCTGTGCCAGCTGAGCTTCCTGTCGAAGAGATTTCACAAGAGACACTATCCGAGCCATATATTGTTTCAAATACACATCACTTATCTCTATCCCCCCACTAGGCTGAGAATTACAAGGGGAAGGAATTCCAAAGATCAATTCAAAGGGAGATAATTGAATATCTCCCCTGGGTCTGGCTCTTATCCTTGCTAAAGCCAGGGGCAGGAGCCGTACCCACGGCATTTTAGTTCCTATCACCAGCTTCAGGAGATGTTTTTTTATTTTTCCATTCATCCTCTCAACCTGGCCCGAACTCTGTAGGTGCCAGGGGGTATGGAGGTTCCACTGTATCCCTAAAGCAGTCATAACTCCTTGAAGAATTTTTCCTGTAAAATGAGTTCCCCTATCTGAATCTATTGCTTCCACCATCCTATATCTTGGAATTTCTTGTTTCAAAAATACTTTATGAACTGATCCTGTAGTTGCTGAAAGAGTTGGAAATGCTTCTGGCCACCTGGTTAATTGACATACAATTACCAGAAGATATTTAAATCTTGCCACTCGAGGCATTTCAGTAAAATCCACCCGGCATCTCTGGAAGGGACGTACTGCCCAACGCCTCCCTCCCCTGGCCAGTTTCTTTGTAACTTTGTTGTTGGTTTTAGCACAAGTCAAACAACATTCAATACCTCGCTTTGCCAGGCTAAAGAGACCAACAGCAGCGTTCATTTTGAGGAAGGCTTCTGCCAGTCCTCGGGAGCCCCAATGACTCCCTTCATGAAGTTCTTTTAACAATTGTAAGGCTAGAGCTTTTGGTATCCACTGCTTACCATCCCTTGTAAACCAATTATTTTCTCTTTTCTCTGCCCCACTCTTTTTAATTATCTCAAGTTTCTCTGGTGGAAAAGAGAGTTTCTCTGGCAGGGGTGCAGTTACTGGGAGCAAAGGCAGGATCTTAGAGACTTCTGGCAACAATGCAGCTTTGCGAGCTTCTTCATCAGCCAGTCGGTTTCCTATTGCCTCCTCCGACCATCCTGCCTGATGCCCCTTAATGTGGATTATCGCCACCCTTTTTGGTAAATTCACTGCCTCCAATAGGCGAGAGATTAAGTTCTCGTGAGCTAATGTCTTTCCTCTGCAGCTTAATAAACCTCTTTCTTTCCATAGTTTTCCAAATGCATCTATTACCCCATATGCATATTTAGAATCAGTAAAGATATTTACTGTCTTGTCCTGGTATAATTCACAGGCTCTCACAAGCCCGTACAGCTCTGCTGTCTGAGCTGACCAGGTGTGTGGTAACCTCCCCCCTTCCTTTAATTGCTTTCCATTCACGATAGAGTATCCTGTAAATCGTTTCCCTTCTACCACCTTGGAGGACCCATCAATGAACACATTCTCTCCCTCAGGCCAGGGAATATCCCGTAGATTTTCCCTAGCCCGTGTCTGGAGGTCTATAACCTGGATACCATAATGGATTTTTTCCTGGTCCCCCCTTTTCTCCAGGGCCATTTAAATAAGAGACTGGATTAAAATCTTCTCCACTTTTAAATTCTAAATCCGCCCGTTCCATTAAACAAGATTCATACTGTAATAATCGAGCACTCGTCATCCACTTAGAGGCTCTCTCAGTTAACAAAGCTTTAATCTGATGTGGGACTTTAACAATGAGATCCCCTCCCCTTGTCAGCTTTCAGGCCTCAGCCACCATCAGAGCTGTGGCTGCACAGTTCTGCAGACAATGGGGCCGCCTCTGGCCACCGGGTCTAACAACTTAGAAAAACAGGCAACAGGCCTCCGTGTTCCCCCATGCTCTTGCACCAAAATTCCTTTAGCATGACCCTGTTTGACATCCACATATAGCTGAAATTCTTTTTCTGCATCTGGAAGAGCTAAGACTGGGGCATTAACCAATTTGCCCCTGGGGCTGCCCATACTTCCTGATTTATTTCAGCATAAGCCTTCTCAGACATTTTACACAAAGATATCACAGTTTCGGACTCTGTGTCACGTTTTTACAATGCTAATTTGCATTTCCATTCTAGCCATCAAATCTCTTCCCAGTAAATTACAATCACAATTAGGAACAAACAAGAATTCATGCAGTTCAAATCTGTCCCCCACATCTATTAACAGCGGTTGAATAAAATGCACGCGCTCATCCTTCCCGCTTACTCCTTGAATAACCAAGGATCTTTTTGACAATTTCCCCCCCTTAGGTATAAAATTGAAGGTGGACAGAGAGGCCCCCGTGTCTACCAGAAAACACACCTCCTCTCGATCCGGACCCACCTTAAAAGTTATCAAGGGCTCTTGAGTGGTGGGTCTTTGGTATAATAGGAGCCCCTGACACCCCTAACAATCCATTTCCATTATCCTCTGGACTTCCTCCTCCTGAGGGTCCAGTTGTTTTTGCGGACACTCGTTTTTCCAATGCCCTTCTGCCCTGCAGACAGCACACTGGTTCTTCCCCAGCCGCTGTTTGGGTCGGCTGTCCCCTGCCGAGGAGGGAATCCCTCTGCCCCTTCCTTGTGGCCGACCCCGTCCCCTCTGTCCCTGGGGACCCCTTAGACCCTGCGGTTTATTCCTCTGGGGCTGCAAAAACTCTGCCATCATCTTTGCTTTAGCTTTTGCCTTTTCCTCATCCCTTCTTACATATATCTGCTGCGGTTTTCTAACCAATTCCTTTAGAGGCTTATTTTGCCACTTTTTATCTTTTTGTACCCCTTTCCTTATATCAGGCCAGGCCTTAGTAACAAATTGCACCTTAAGCAATGTGTTGAAGGCTGGCCCTTCAGGATCCATCCCCCCGTGCTTCCTCAAGGCATCCCTAATCCTCTCCAACCAATGAGGGCTTTCCTGTTTCTCCTGTTCCAACGACAGAGCCTTAGCTATGTTGTTAGTTCTGGGAGCCGCTGACTTGATTGCCCTGATCAAATAAGCACGGCAATCACGGTGAGCCAGACTGGCCTGGTTATTTGGGTCCCACTGGGGGTCTGCCTGGGGGATGGCATCACCCACCGTAGGTGCATTGGGTCCAGCCCCCCCTGCTGCTTGTGGGTGTTCATCCTCCCACAGCTGCCGAGCTTTCTGCAAAATCATTCGTTTCTCTGATGACCCAAACAAAATTCCCAAAAGAAAATCCCAATCCTTCCATGTATAATCCGCATTTCCCAAATATTCCTCTATCTTTTCCCCCACCCCTATGGGATCATCCAAATATGGGGGTAATTCTTTTTTCAACCCTCTTATATCCTGGGTAGTGAGTGGTACAATTACAAACCCAAATCCTCCCCCTTGACTCCCCAAAGGAACTTGACAGAGTGGCATCTGGTGTACCCCTGTCTCTTGGGGGGCTTCTGATGCCCTAAACTGAGTTCAAATTCTAGTTCTGGGGGGTGATACAACATGCTGCTCCCCTCTCCCTACACCATCACCCTTCTCAGGTGGGGCTGTAGGAATAACATTTTCCTGATCCCCTTGCTCTGAAAGTTGAGGATACAGACGACCTGCAGCTGGCAACACTGGAGGACAAGACGGGGGAAGGTGCTGAAAAACATCCCAATCCTCACCACTTTCCTCTTCCTCCTCTTTTTCCTCTGCTCCTTTTTTTCTTAACACATAAATTTCTCTTCTTTCTTGTCTGACCCATATTAATCCACATTCCCTTTCAATCCATCCTTTCCAATCCTCCTCTAGATACCTCCACAAAATTCTACACAAACGAATTTTATCTGTTCCATAAGGTGGCCATATAAGTCCCCTTCCCAGCTTATACTCTGGCCACACAAAATAACAATATTTTACCATCATTTCCATAGTTACTTCTGGGTGAATATACAATCTGTCCCAAGACCTCAGTATTCACCCCAAGGGACTCTCCGGGAGTATTATGGGATCGTCATCCCTTTTTCCAGGGCCCCTTCCCAGCTTCACCTTTCCAACCCTCTCTGGGTGCCCCGTTTTACCTGTGCTACCCTCCATGGGTGCCCTCCCAGGTTTGCTCCCCGAAGATCCCATTTTACTCACCGGTGAGATTTTCAGTGGTCCTTCCCTGCGGACTCTTCACGGACCCCCCTGGTCCGCCACTCGTCTGTCTCCTGGACAGTCTCGGGAACCCAATGGATCGCCCGGTACCGGCCGGCACCAAGGGGAGCTGATCACCCAAACTGGGTGAGGCGCCTTCAGCTCCACTCGCTGCCCCGGACGGTGGAAAGATCCCGGACGAGCCCCCAAAATTGTCAGGAAAATTAATCCACAAACACCAGAGGTTTATGTCCAAAAAGGAGACAGAGGAGTCCTTTTTGCTTTATTTGAATAAAGGGAGAGGCCATGGGACATTCCCCTGGGATCTCTCAAATATTTGGAGGACACTGCCTCCTTTTTATCCTATTTTCCCGGCCGCATTTCCCTCTCTCTTTCCCCATTGGCTGAGGTACTTGAGAGGCACAGACTTCCCAGAACGCCTGATACCTGAAATTCCTCTCTAATGTATAACCCTCCCTTTTCATTTTTAATTCTTATAGAATTCATAGTTCCCCCCCCTTGCTTCTTTCATCTTTTGATATCCAATTTCATTTATCAGCAGCCCTACAGTTTGTTTGTAAAGGCAAATATCTTTTTCCATTCATCAATCAGTGGAATCCATCCCATTGTTTCATTTATCTCTCAGTGCTAGCCTTATCTACAGGCAGATCCAGAGTTCATTTGTAAAGACAAATTCAACATTCCTCTCAGCCCAGAGGAGAATCTAGCACAAAATATTCTCCCTGTGTATTGCACGACAAAAAATATTCAGGGGAAAATACTGTGGCAGCTGAGGCTTGTGGAACTCCCAGAACACTGAGCCTGCACAGGAGGCAAACAGCCCTGGCAGTGCCTGAGGGGACTTCTCCTCCCAGACACCTCTCAAAGTGTGTCACTTCAGCAGGGGAAGGCTTTCAAACCTTTGCCTTTCCTTCCTCCTGTGCTGAAATTTAAGGCTCCTCCTGAGAAAATACTGACCTACAAATAGTTCTCCATTCCTCAACAAAGCTACTCAGATGCTCAACTTAAGAAACAGCAAAACTAAAGGTAGTCAGAAATTTCCCATCAAGGCCTATTTGCAGAGAAACCCCACCATACGAGAGCAAATATTTATTAGCATCAGTTCACTCAAAAGAAACACAACCTTGTATTAAGCAGCGTTTTAAACGAACTTGAATTCTTTTTCCTCACATATCAACTGGACTGGTTTGTTCCTTTTTTATCCTAGAGAGAATATTAGAACCATTTGCTCTTGACAGGACTCCTTGGGTGGCCCCCAGCCCTGGCTCCTCACCACGCCTTGCCTGGGCTGTTAACGCAGCCTGTCAGCACCACCTGACTTTGGCAGCCTGTTCAGACCTCGGGCACGGCTGGTGCCACGGTCCCCTCTGGTGCCACGGTCCCCTCTGGCTCCTGGCGTGTCCCTGCTGCTGGAGGAGCCCTGCTCGTGCTGCTGCCTGCGTTCAACAATGCCGGTCCTGCTCCCCAGGCAAAGAGAGACCAAAATCACTGCTTTGGGCAGCTCGTTTGAACGAGTTGAACACTTACTCATCTCTAACACAGACCTCTTAACATCCACACACACAACACCAGGAAGGCACCTCATCTACAGAGGTCAGGAGCCTGAGCGAACAGAAGGTCGACATTCAAGCACATCGAGTTTTTTAATTAGTGGAAGCACTCACACGTTCACAAGCCTTACTTGTCAAACTGGATTGTGAGATGCTATCGTCTTTCTTGTGTCAGAGAGAAAGCAGGGACAAATTAGCTAAGGAATAAACCCACACTTGGGGCTCGGGCTTGGCAGACAAGGGGAGCAGGGCGGCACCTGCCCGCTTTGCCCGAGTCCCTGCTCCTGCCGGACAAAGGCGGACGCGGCTCCGTGCGGGGCGAGCCGGGCGCTCCGTGCCGGGGCCGGGGCCGAGCGCTCGGGCGGGCGGCGCTCAGGATGCTCGGGCAGCGCCGCGGGCCGGGCGGGCGCGATGGAGCCGCCTGAGGGCTGGGACCCCTCCGGGCGGCCGGCCCGGCGCACGCAGTGGCTGCTCAGCGCCCTCGCCCACCGCTACGGGCTGGAGCGCGGCGTGGAGAACGAGATGGTCGTGCTGGCCAGCGGCCCGGAGCAGTCCCTGCAGGAGATCTTCCAGCAGCGGGACTGCGCCGGGCCGGGCCGCATCCCCGGCGAGGAGTCCCGCACGCTGTGCCGGGCGCCGGCGCCGGAGGAGGCGGCGGAGCCCGAGGAGTGCGCGGGGCTGTGGGACGGGCTCTGGGCCGAGCTCACCTTCCGCCAGCTCCACGCGCGGCTCTGCGGCCACTTCAGCACCCGCGCGGGGCCGCGGCTGCCGCTGGGCCGGGAGGGCGAGCACATCGAGAGCCACATCCGCCCGCGCAGCCCCCGCCGAGCCCGAGCGGCGGCCGCCGGGGCCCTGCTCCCGAGAGCGCTGCGAGGAGATGGTGGCGCTGGAGCGGGCCGAGGAGCGCATGGCCGAGCTGCAGCAGGAGAAGGGCAGCCTGCGGCAGCTGCTGGAGGACGTGCGGGCCGCCCTGCAGAGCAGCGATGCGCGGTGCCCGGCGCTGCGGCTGAGTCCGGGCCGCCTTCTGCACCGCGCTCCCGGCGGCGGCTCGGGTGGCCCCGAGCGCTTCAGGAGAGATGCTGCTCTCGGAAAGTCAGTGTTTAGAACCCCTCCACCTCCGCACTGAGACCGAAGTTGCTCCTTCATCCTCGGTATTAATTTCTAGCAAAGTTTAGTTACAAGGGAGGCTTTCAGGAGAAATGTATGGCACCGGTGTGCCGTTAAATATGTTTGTGATGAGCACTGTTCAAAGTGTAGGGGAATTCAGCTTAACAAACCCACGTGTACAATGCTGCTGCTGCTTCTCCTGCACGTGCAGCCAGGATGTGCTGATAGCAGATGCTGGGTATGCACTGCTGCAGGGTTTTTCCTGAAGTAAGAAAAAACTTTGGGATTCTTACCTGCACAAGCACTTGCAGTGCCTCAGTCATAAGTGCCTCAGAAATATCAGAAGTGTGTCTTCTTCAGAGTGTGGTCACAAGGGTTCAGAGTTGGAGCCAGTTCTGCGGGCAGGCTGATGAATAGTCTGGGGCTCCTCTGCAGAGCCCCATTCATTCTGGGGCTGCTTTCTGCTGGTTCTGCTGGACTGGCTCGAGTGAAACACACACCCAATTAACAGCAGTTAAATTACTCTGGCATGAAACAGTGGGGAACAGGCAGAGCAGTGAAGGGCAGCATGGACCAGTTGTTCTGGCAGGTCTGACGAGGTCTGGTTTGATACAGCACTCACAGAACTCTGCTCCACCTGTGACACTTCCACTTGCAGTAGATGACTGTTCCTCTTCACAATATCCAGCAAGGCAGGTCAAAGACACTTTTACCATTTTCATCTTCAAAAGGGAGAAGAAATCAGCAGCAAACATGAAGTAACCAGTCAGAGGTCCCAGGAAGAAACAAAAGAACAAGGAGTGGTGGAAAAAGCAGGTGGAGCAGGGATCCTTATCTCTGTGGGAGATATCCCCTGCTAATGGGCCATCTGTTAAAACCAGGTAGGGCAGTGTTCTTTATCTTTTCCACAACCCATCCTTCCTCCAGGAAGATATCTTCTGTTAATGGGCCATTGAGTGCCACTGCATGACTGATAAAATTCCATCATCCCATTGGGAGATGCTCCAGCCAGGGGGAGGAGCCAAGCCTTTCCTACCTAGATAAAATCTGAGACTTGGAACACCAAGGCAGCCCTTACCCACTGGTTTCCAGAGGACAAGAGCTACCAGACCTTTCTACAGCATCACTACTACAACAAGACCACTTCATCTGGACTGCTACCACCACCCTAACTAGCAGGGTGTCAGGTTGTATTCTGATTCTGTCAGTTGTTTTCTTTTGTACTATTGCATGTATTTTTTCCTCTTATGTTTTTCCTATGAATTTGTATTTCTGACTGATTCTCTCACAGGTTTTGCTTTCAAATCAGCACAGTTTTGGAGTGGATTTTGGCTGAATCTTGATATTTGGGGAGGTTTTGATCTGTGTCTTAAACTTTGGAGGATTCTGGGTAGGAATGTTGGTGTTTGGGAGGTTATTACAGACACAAGATGCTCAATGACTTCCAGACATGAACTTGAGCGAGGAAGAACACCCAGTTTATGGAGCTCTTTTCTTGTTATTTCCCCCTAAACCAGGAATTTTCATTCCCCAGGTGTGCGGGGATGGAGGAGGCAGAAAAGCCCCAGAGATCCCTCTCGAGGAGGGGCTGCAAACCCAGCCCAGGGAGCTGCGAGGAGGAAAGACCCTCCCTGAGCCGGGAAGGCGGCCGGAGATCCAGGCAGAGCTCAGAGCTGGTGGAGAAGCCTCCTGGAGGGGAGAAGCCCCAGAAGTGCTTGGAATGTGGGAAGGGTTTCAGCCAGAGATCCAGGCTGATCCGGCACCGGAGGATCCACATTGGGGAAAAGCCCTATGAGTGTGGGGAATGTGGGAAGAGTTTTAGGGACAGCAACTACCTGATGCGGCACCAGGTGATCCACACAGGGGAACGGCCCTACACCTGCTTGGAATGTGGGAAGAGCTTTGGATGGAGCTCTGACCTGAGAAAACACCAGCGCATCCACACCGGGGAGAGGCCCTACGAGTGTCCCAAGTGTGGGAAGAGGTTTCAGACCAGCTCCAGTGTCCTTCTACACGAGCGGATTCACACAGAGGAGAGGCCCTTCCGCTGCCCCGACTGCGGGAAGGGATTCAACCGCAACTACAACCTCATCAGGCACCGGCGCATCCACACTGGGGAGAGGCCCTACGAGTGTCCTGAGTGTGGGAAGAGCTTCTCACAGAGCTCTCACTTGTCCAAACACCAACGGAGTCACCACTAAGGGAAGCCCTGTGAGTGTCCAAGTGTGGGAAGAGCTTCGTGCTCTGCTCCAGCTCCATCCTCCATGGGAGGATCGGTGTTGGATGATCCCCAGTGACCCCCATTGGTTGAGGGGGAAGGGGTTTGAGTGATTTCTTTCCCTTCTTCTTGTCCTGCCGTGATTTGGTTGGTAATAAATTTCCTCTCCATGCCCAGGCTGGGTCTGTGATGCAAATTTTGCTGTTTCGTATGGGATGTTTCTCCTTTTTACACCAACCCAGGAACTCTGGGTTAAACTTTTTCTCCCCTGTTGCAGCTGGAGAGGCAGGGTCAGTGGCTTTGGTGGGTGCCTGGCATCGGGCCAGCATCACCCAGGCCATGGGCACCCCTGAGATCCCAGTGTGGTGATGCATTCCCCCACTTCTAGAGAAAGTGCCCACCCAGACTGAGGTCAGGATGAAACATGGTTATGACTGGAGCCCACTCTCTTGTGACCCTCTCAACAGAAATCCAAAAGGAGACCTTTGAGCTCTCCTGGGCCACCGTGGGCTGTGACCAGCAGTCTCCCTCTGAGGGGCCTCTCAGAGCCAGCAAACCCTCGGCTTTGCTGTGCCTGGAGGATCGCTGAAACACGACGTGTCCTGGGCCCATACCCTCACTGCTCAAGGCCCCATCCTTCGGCCAGTGGGAGATGCAAAAACATCTGAAAGGAGGATTTCACTGAGCTCTGAGGGGAATTGCTTGCACTGACTGTTCCTGTCCGTGTGTGTGCCCCTGCACATATGCTATAGCAAATCTGGGAGAAATACAGCTTTCCTAGATGTGGAAGAACCTTGGATATCTAAGTTAGGCCTGTAAGCAAGGTTCAGTTATAGTTATGAACATACTTAAATGCTGTTAAATGCTAAGTGTTTTGCTAAGTTCTTAAATGTAAGTCATAAGTGTTGTTATTGTATTAAGTTGCTAAATACAACTTGGAAGTTACAGCTGTAAGTTAGGTTAAATGCTGTTAAGTGTTATTGCTCTGTGGAATTGTTAATGTTAAGTTGTAAGTTAAGTTAGGTATAAGTTTGGTGTTGTTCGTCTGTTGATTTGCTAAGCCTAAGGTATAACTTAAGTTACAAATTAAGGTAGAAGTTCAAATGTTTTTAGGCCGTGTTCCTTTTAATCCCTGCATGCACCTAAACACAGCACACACCCACCCACACTCCCCTAGAGAGTTCCCAGTTAATTTCTGTTCTGATTGCATGGATTTTATTTGGTGTTGTTCTTGTCTTGTTGTGCCTCACCTGTCCTGTAGGCAGTAGTATGAATCTTGCCAACAAACTTATTGTAATTTGTTGCTTAATATTAAATCTGACTTTTGTTCATGCCCTTGTCACCGATTTTTAAGCGATCTCAAACGCTCTCATTCATGACAGCACCACAATGTCGCGCATCACCGAGGGCCCTGACACACGCCCGTGTCACAAAGGGCCACCCCCGGCACCCAAGAGCAGAGGGACAGCCTGGAAGTGGCCCGGAGCAGCCCCGGCCTCGTGGCCTTGTAGCCCCTGGCGTGGCCAGAGCCCTGGGAGGCTTTGGGGTCCCCACTTCGGTGTCCCAGGGGTTCCCCGTCTCCAGGCTCATCCCTTCTCCAGGCTCCCCTCACTCCCGGCTCTCGGGGTCCCCCCTCTCCAGGCCCCCATTTCAGGCTCCGGCACTCCCGGGGCTCTCCCCTTTTCGCTTTCCCCCCCTCAAGGCTGCTCCCCTCGCCCTGCCAGTCCCGGGCGATCGCCACGGGGCTCCGGGGACCTCCATCCCCCACCCACCGCCGGGGCTCTGTCTGCAGCCGCCACCCAGACATCCCCAAAAAACCACCCGGGGACCCCACAGGATCCCCCAAAAGGGGATTTCGGGACAGCTTTGGAGCCCTGCAAGATGCAAACATCACTCCGCCTGCCGCCTCCCGAAATACACAAACAGGGAGAACCAAAGATACATCGGGTGAGCTCCAAATATCCCTCCCCCTTTCAAAAAAACCCTGCCAGGACGGCCCAAGATATTGGGGGCGAGGTCCCTCTCCCGGGTCACCTATGTCAGGAAAATTAATCCACAAACACCAGAGGTTTATGTCCAAAAAGGAGACAGAGGAGTCCTTTTTGCTTTATTCGAATAAAGGGAGAGGCCATGGGACATTCCCCTGGGATCTCTCAAATTTTTGGAGAATGCAGCCTCCTTTTTATCCTATTTTCCCGGCCGCATTTCCCTCTCTCTTTCCCCATTGGCTGAGGTACTTGAGAGGCACAGACTTCCCGGAAGGCCTGATACCTGAAATTCCCCTCTAATGTATAACCCTCCCTTTTCATTTTTAATTCTTACAGAATTCATAGTTTTCCCCCCGTTGCTTCTTTCATCTTTCGATATCCAATTTCATTTATCAGCAGCCCTACAGTTTGTTTGTAAAGGCAAATATCTCTTTCCATTCATCAATCAGTGGAATCCATCCTATTGTTTCTTTTATCTCTCAGTGCTAGCCTTATCTACAGGCAGATCCACAGCTCATTTGTAAAGACTAATTCAACATTCCTCTCAATCCCTCCTCTTTTATTTTTTAATAATTTTCTTTACAAACTTTAGCTATCATTGACTTAATTTCTTGTTCCTGAGTCTTTTTCGGCTTTGTAATTATTTGGAGTGACATCAGTTTCTGTCCTTTTGTAACCATGTCTGGATCAGTAGGTGTGGCTATTAACTGCATCCCTTTGATCACATGTTGAATAAGTTATACTAAGCAAGGGATCATGCTTGCCAAAAAAAGATTAGAGTTGCTACAGCACATAAGAGGAAAAAAGCAATTGTTTAATTTATAGTTCACCAGGTAGCCAAGAAAACATGTCCCATTCCCATCCTTTTCATGTTTGGACTGGCACATGAGCTAATTTTTTTTATTCATTTTGCTATTTGTTTCACCACTTTTCCATTGTCATCTATTTGCCTATTTAGGCAATAAGTGTCTTTTTCAGAAGAATGAAGCCGCCATGGACTTCCTTCTTCATCCCAAAATCCTGTTCCATTACAGACCTCACTCAGGGTGCTAATCTGCTATTGATGTTCAACTGGGCTGGCCACCCATGGCCAGTTTTCAGATTGTCCTGGCCCTCCACAGACCCAACAATTGCTAAGGTTAAAGGTTTTTACTACTTTTTCTCCTAAGGTAAAAAAATTATTTTCCCATTCTTGGCCCCAACCTAACTGATAATATAAAGGTAACATTATTAAGAGAAACATTCTGATTGTGTAATCTAATTTCCTAACTTAATTTTTACTTTCACTTTGTCTTCCACACCACCTGTGGCGAGTGAAGGCACAGAAACAGCTCAACATAAAGAAAACAATGACAGCAAGGGTTAGCCCCCAGTGCCTGGAGATCTGAGAGGAGGGATGCCCACACAGACTATTTCAGCAGGCACTCTGTGGGTGGGCACACGAGGCTTCCCCCGATGTCGACGCCCTGGCTGCTGCTCCAGTCCCCTCCTGCCGAGTGTCAGTCGCGGCTTCCCGTCCTTCTCCTCCAGCTGAGATGTCCAAATCTCTGGGGCTGCAGAGACCTTGGCCCGAGTGTGATGGGTCCAGCCGTGTTCAGCTGTCTTGACAGCTGTGTCTGTGCTCAGCAACACCTGGAAAGGTCCACGCCACTTGGCCACCAGTGGTGCTTCTTCCCACTCCTTAACCAGGACCCAGTGTCCCGGTTGGATGTTGTGAACAGCAAAGTCCAAAGGCAGGGTCTGTGCCAGCTGAGCTTCCTGTCGAAGAGATTTCACAAGAGACACTATCCGAGCCATATATTGTTTCAAATACACATCACTTATCTCTATCCCCCCACTAGGCTGAGAATTACAAGGGTAAGGAATTCCAAAGATCAATTCAAAGGGAGATAATTGAATATCTCCCCTGGGTCTGGCTCTTATCCTTGCTAAAGCCAGGGGCAGGAGCCGTACCCACGGCATTTTAGTTCCTATCACCAGCTTCAGGAGATGTTTCTTTATTTCTCCATTCATCCTCTCAACCTGACCCGAACTCTGTGGGTGCCAGGGGGTATGGAGGTTCCACTGTATCCCTAAAGCAGTCATAACTCCTTGAAGAATTTTTCCTGTAAAATGAGTTCCCCTATCTGAATCTATTGCTTCCACCATCCCATATCTTGGAATTATTTGTTCCAAAAATATTTTAACAACTGATCCTGTAGTTGCTGACACAGTTGGAAATGCTTCTGGCCACCCGGTTAATTGACATACTATTACCAGAAGATATTTAAATCTTGCCACTCGAGGCATTTCAGTGAAATCCGCCTGGCATCTCTGGAAGGGACGTACTGCCCAACGCCTCCCTCCCCTGGCCAGTTTCTTTGTAACTTTGTTGTTGGTTTTAGCACAAGTCAAACAGCCTTCAGTGGCTCGCTTTGCCAGGCTAAAGAGACCAACAGCAGCGTTCATTTTGAGGAAGGCTTCTGCCAGTCCTCGGGAGCCCCAATGACTCCCTTCATGAAGTTGTTTTAACAATTGTAAGGCTAGAGCTTTTGGTATCCACTGCTTACCATCCTTTGTAAACCAATTATTTTCTCTTTCCTCTGCCCCACTCTTTTTAACTATTTCAATTTCTTCTGGTGGAAAAGAGAGTTTCTCTGGCAGCGGTGCAGTTACTGGGAGCAAAGGCAGGATCTTAGAGACTTCTGGCAACAATGCAGCTTTTCGAGCTTCTTCATCAGCCAGTCGGTTTCCTATTGCCTCCTCCGACCATCCTGCCTGATGCCCCTTAATGTGGATTATCGCCACCCTTTTTGGTAAATTCACTGCCTCCAATAGGCGAGAGATTAAGTTCTTGTGAGCTAATGTCGTTCCTCTGCAGCTTAATAAACCTCTTTCTTTCCATAGTTTTCCAAATGCATGTATTACCCCATATGCATATTTAGAATCAGTAAATATATTTACTGTCTTGTCCTGGTATAATTCACAGGCTCTCACAAGCCCGTACAGCTCTGCTGTCTGAGCTGACCAGGTGTGTGGTAACCTCCCCCCTTCCTTTAATTGCTTCCCATTCACGATAGAGTATCCTGTAAATCGTTTCCCTTCTACCACCTTGGAGGACCCATCAATGAACACATTCTCTCCCTCAGGCCAGGGAATATCCCGTAAATCTTCCCTAGCCCGTGTCTGGAGGTCTATAACCTGGATACAATCATGGATTTCTTCCTGGCCCCCCTTTTCTCCAGGGCCATTTAAATAAGAGGCTGGATTAAAAATTTCCCCACCTTTAAATTCTAAATCCTCCTGTTCCATTAAACAAGATTCATACTGTAATAATCGAGCACTCGTCATCCACTTAGAGGCTCTCTCAGTTAACAAAGCTTTAATCTGATGTGGGACTTTAACAATGAGATCCCCTCCCCTTGTCAGCTTTCGGCCTCAGCCACCATCAGAGCTGTGGCTGCACAGTTCTGCAGACAATGGGGCCAGCCTCTGGCCACCGGGTCTAACAACTTAGAAAAACAGGCAACAGGCCTCCGTGTTCCCCCATGCTCTTGCACCAAAATTCCTTTAGCATGACCCTGTTTGACATCCACATATAGCTGAAATTCTTTTTCTGCCTCGTGAAGAGCCAAGACTGGGGCATTACCCAATTTGTCCCTGGGGCTGCCCATACTTCCTGATTTATTTCAGCATAAGCCTTCTCAGACATTTTACACAAAGATATCACAGTTTCGGACTCCGTGTCACTTTTTTACAATGCTGATTTACATTCCCATTCTAGCCATCAAATCTCTTCCCAGTAAATTACAATCACAATTAGGAACAAACAAGAATTCATGCAGTTCAAATCTGTCCCCCACATTCATTAACAGCGGTTGAATAAAATGCACTCGCTCATCCTTCCCACTTACTCCTTCAATAACCCTTGGACCCTGCGGTTTATTCCTCTGGGGCTGCAAAAACTCTGCCATCATCCTTGCTTTAGTTTCTGCCTTTTCCTCATCCCTTCTTACATATATCTGCTGTGTTTTTCTAACCAATTCCTCTAGAGGCTGATTTTGCCACTTTTCATCTTTTTGTACCCCTTTCCTTATATCAGGCCAGGCTTTAGTAACAAATTGTACTTTAAGCAATGTGTTGAAGGCTGGCCCTTCAGGATCCATCCCCCCGTGCTTCCTCAAGGTATCCCTAATCCTCTCCAACCAATGAGGGCTTTCCTGTTTCTCCTGTTCTAACGACAGAGCCTTAGCTATGTTGTTAGTTCTGGGAGCCGCAGACTTGATTGCCCTGATCAAATAAGCACGGCAATCACGGTGAGCCAGACTGGCCTGGTTATTTGGGTCCCACTGGGGGTCTGCCTGGGGGATGGCATCACCCACTGTAGGTGCATTGGGTCCAGCCCCCCCTGCTGCTTGTGGGTGTTCATCCTCCCACAGCTGCCGAGCTTTCTGCAAAATCATTCGTTTCTCTGATGACCCAAACAAAATTCCCAAAAGAAAATCCCAATCCTTTCACGTATAATCCGCATTTCCCAAATATTTCTCTATCTTCTCCCCCACCCCTATGGCAACATATAAATATTTTTTTTTAACCCTCTTATATTCTGGGTAGTGAGTGGTACAATTACAAACCCAAATCCTCCCCCTTGACCCCCCAAAGGAACTTGACAGAGTGGTATCTGGTGTACCCCTGTCTCTTGGGGGGCTTCTGATGCCCTAAACTGAGTTCAAATTCTAGTTCTGGGGGGTGATACAACATGCTGCTCCCCTCCCCCTACACCATCACCCTTCTCAGGTGGGGCTGTGGGAATAACATTTCCCTGATCCCCTTGCTCTGAAAGTTGAGGATACAGACGACCTGCAGCTGGCCCTGGGTCAGCTGGCAACACTGGAGGACAAGACGGGGGAAGGAGCTGAAAAACATCCCAATCCTCACCACTTTCCTCTTCCTCCTCTTTTTTCTTAACATATACATTTCTCTTGTTTCTTGTCTGACCCATATTAATCCACATTCCCTTTCAATCCATCCTTTCCAATTCTCCTCTAGATACCTTCACAAAATTCAACACAAATGAATTTTATCTGTTCCATAAGGTGGCCATATAAGTCCCCTTGCCAACTTATACTCTGGCCACACAAAATAACAATATTTTACCATTATTTCCATAGTTACTTCTGGGTGAATATACAATCTGTCCCAAGACCTCAGCATTCACCCCAAGGGACTCTCCGGGGATATTATGGGATCGTCATCCCTTTTTCCAGGGCCCCTTCCCAGCTTCACCTTTCCAACCCTCTCTGGGTGCCCCGTTTTACCTGTGCTACCCTCCATGGGTGCCCTCCCAGGGTTGCTCCCCGAAGATCCCATTTTACTCACCGGTGAGATTTTCAGTGGTCCTTCCCTGCGGACTCTTCACGGACCCCCCTGGTCCGCCACTCGTCTGTCTCCTGGACAGTCTCGGGAACCCAATCAATCGCCCGGTACCGGCCGGCACCACGGGGAGCTGATCACCCAAACTGGGTGAGGCGCCTTCAGCTCCACTCGCTGCCCCGGACGGTGGAAAGATCCCGGACGAGCACCCAAAATTGTCAGGAAAATTAATCCACAAACACCAGAGGTTTATGTCCAAAAAGGAGACAGAGGAGTCCTTTTTGCTTTATTCGAATAAAGGGAGAGGCCATGGGACATTCCCCTGGGATCTCTCAAATTTTTGGAGGACGCAGCCTCCTTTTTATCCTATTTTCCCGGCCGCATTTCCCTCTCTCTTTCCCCATTGGCTGAGGTACTTGAGAGGCACAGACTTCTCGGAACGCCTGATACCTGAAATTCCCCTCTAATGTATAACCCTCCCTTTTCATTTTTATTTTTTATATAATTCATAGTTTCCCCCCCCCGTTGCTTCTTTAATCTTTTGATATCCAATTTGATTTATCAGCAGCCTTACAGTTTGTTTGTAAAGGCAAACATCTTTTTCCATTCATCAATCAGTGGAATCCATCCCATTGTTTCTTTTATCTCTCAGTGCTTAACCTTATCTACAGGCAGATCCACAGCTCATTTGTAAAGACAAATTCAACATTCCTCTCAGCCCAGAGGAGAATCTGGCACAAAATATTCTCCCTGTGTACTGCACGACAAAAAATATTCAGGGGAAAATACTGTGGCAGCTGAGGCTTGTGGAACTCCCAGAACACTGAGCCTGCACAGGAGGCAAACAGCCCTGGCAGTGCCTGAGGGGACTTCTCCTCACAGACTCCTCTCAAAGTGTGTCACTTCAGCAGGGGAAGGCTTTCAAACCTTTGCCTTTCCTTCCTCCTGTGCTGAAATTTAAGGCTCCTCCTGAGAAAATACTGACCTACAAATAGTTCTCCATTCCTCAGCAAAGCTACTCAGGTGCTCAACTTAAGAAAGAGCAAAACAAAAGGTATTCAGTAATTTCCCATCAAGGCCTATTTGCAGAGAAACCCCATCATATGGGACCGAATATTTATTAACACCAGTTCACTCAAAAGAAACCCAACCCTGTATTAAGCAGCGTTTTAAACGAACTTGAATTCTTTTTCCTCACATATCAACTGGACTGGTTTGTTCCTTTTTTATCCTAGAGAGAATATTAGAACCATTTGCTCTTGACAGGGCTCCTTGGGTGGCCCCCAGCCCTGGCTCCTCACCACGCCTTGCCTGGGCTGTTAACGCAGCCTGTCAGCACCACCTGACTTTGGCAGCCTGTTCAGACCTCGGGCACGGCTGGTGCCACGGTCCCCTCTGGTGCCACGGTCCCCTCTGGTGCCACGGTCCCCTCTGGCTCCTGGCGTGTCCCTGCTGCTGGAGGAGCCCTGCTCGTGCTGCTGCCT
Organism: Sturnus vulgaris; assembly: GCF_052056855.1. Taxonomy (NCBI): domain Eukaryota; kingdom Metazoa; phylum Chordata; class Aves; order Passeriformes; family Sturnidae; genus Sturnus; species Sturnus vulgaris. Next base: position 6,856,458 of record NW_028276185.1, on the reverse strand, counting down.
GCGTTCAACAACGCCGGACCTACTGCCCAGCCAAAGAGAGACCAAAATCACTGCTTTGGGCAGCTCGTTTAAACGAGTTGAACACTTACTCATCTCTAACACAGACCTCTTAACACCCACATACCAATACCGGGAAGTCACCTCATCTACAGAGGTGAGGAGCCTGAGAGAACAGAAGGTCGACATTCAAGCACATTGGGTTTTTAATTTAGTGGAAGCGCTCACTCGTTCACAAGCCTTACTTGTCAAACTGGATTGTGCGATGCAATTGTCTTGCTTGTGTCAGAGAGAAACCAGAGAGAAATTAGCTAAGAAATAAGAACCACACTTGGGGCTCGGGCTTGGCAGACAAAGGGAGCAGGGCGGCACCTGCCCGCTTTGCCCGAGTCCCTGCTCCTGCCGGACAAAGGCGGACGCGGCTCCGTGCGGGGCGAGCCGGGCGCTCCGTGCCGGGGCCGGGGCCGAGCGCTCGGGCGGGCGGCGCTCAGGATGCTCGGGCAGCGCCGCGGGCCGGGCGGGCGCGATGGAGCCGCCTGAGGGCTGGGACCCCTCCGGGCGGCCGGCCCGGCGCACGCAGTGGCTGCTCAGCGCCCTCGCCCACCGCCCCGGGCTGGAGCGCGGCGTGGAGAACGAGATGGTCGTGCTGGCCAGCGGCCCGGAGCAGTCCCTGCAGGAGATCTTCCAGCAGCGGGACTGCGCCGGGCCGGGCCGCATCCCCGGCGAGGAGTCCCGCACGCTGTGCCGGGCGCTGGGGCCGGAGGAGGCGGCGGAGCCCGAGGAGTGCGCGGGGCTGTGGGACGGGCTCTGGGCCGAGCTCACCTTCCGCCAGCTCCACGCGCGGCTCCGCGGCCACTTCAGCACCCGCGCGGGGCCGCGGCTGCCGCTGGGCCGGGAGGGCGAGCACATCGAGAGCCACATCCGCCCGCGCAGCCCCCGCCGAGCCCGAGCGGCGGCCGCCGGGGCCCTGCTCCCGAGAGCGCTGCGAGGAGATGGTGTTACCGTATGGACTAGAAATCCTGAATATTAGAATATAAAGTGTATAAACCATAATAGTAGTAGTAATGCTAAGGCTTGAAGACTGCAGTTCCCAGAGTAGGCCCTGGGAAACTAACTTAGGAATGTGCTGTGCTGAGAGCATGCAGAACCGTTAGTGATAAGGTTAAAGTATAAACATAAATAAAGTACTGGTGGTGGGCAGTGGCGCCAGAGAGAGATTGAGGAAGAGAACACTATAGTCCTAAGATAAGCAACCATGTAAGATTTATGATGCAAAATGCTATCTTCAAGGTGAATGTATCTACAGAAGAATGTGTACTTCTGCACATAAACCATTTGTAAAAAGGGTATAAAAAACCCTCTAAAAAGGGAACCAGTGGGATCCTGACTTTGGACGCGAGTCCGCAGGTCCCCGGGCCCTGAATAAAGCACCGCATAAACTGACACTCTGTTAGTTTGTGTTTTACTTGGGGTTTCGGGCAGCAGTGTGGGGAATGTGGGAAAGGTTTCAGCCGGAGCTCCAAACTGATCCAACACCAGAGGATCCACACTGGGGAGAAGCCCTACGACTGTGGGAAATGCGGGAAGGGCTTCAGTGAGATCTCTGACCTGCTCCGGCACCAGGTGATCCACACTGGGGAATGGCCCTACACCTGCTTGAAATGTGGGAAAAGCTTTGGATGGAGCTGTGACCTGAAAAAACACCAGTGCATCCACACTGGGGAGAGGCCCTATGAGTGTCCCAAATGTGGGAAGAGGTTTCAGACCAGCTCCAATCTCCTCCTACATGAGCGGATTCACACAGAGGAGAGGCCCTTCCGCTGCCCCGACTGCGGGAAGGGATTCAAGCAAAATGGCAACCTCACTGTCCACCGGCACATCCACACTGGGGAGAGGCCCTACGAGTGTCCTGAGTGTGGGAAGAGCTTCTCACAGTTCACTCACTTGACCCGACACCAACGGAGGCACCACTAAGGGAAGCCCTGTGAGTGCCCCGAGTGTGGGAAGAGCTTCGTGTTCTGCTCCAGCTCCATCTCTCATGGGAGGATCGGTGTTGGATGATCCCCGGTGACCCCCGTTGGGCAGAGCCCTGGTGATCCGTGGTCCTGGTGATCCCTGTTGGGTGAGGGGGAAGTGGTTGGAGAGATTTCTCTCTCTTTTCCTTCTGTTGCTATGATTTGGTTGGTAATAAATTCCCTCGCTGTGCCCAGGCTGTGTCTGTGACGCCCGTTTTGCTGTTTATTGTGTTTGCTCGTCCTGTCTTAATCTGATCCTGGAGCTCCTGGTTAAACTTTCTCTTCCCTTGCTGGAGGGGCAGGGACAGAGTGGCTCTGGTGGGTGCCTGGCATCGGGCCGGCATCACCTTGTATTGGTTTGAAAGACAGGTATTTTTCTAAGGAAAGGTGAGAACCCCTTTCCTGAGATGCAGAATGCAACCACCTCCCTTCTAATTATTTTAGTTTCAAATCAGAGTTGAAGAGGGCTGGGTGATGGCAGCAGCGGCCCAGGGGTGAGACGGATGGGGGAGTGACTCCCCCCTCACGGTGTCGGTCGTGGTGCTCAGCAGAGTGTCCGGAGGTAGCAGGGTGAGGTGGGAGAGCAGCAGAGCGATGTCCAAAGGCAGGGAGCGTGGATCTCAGTGCTGGGATGGCAGGGGAGATGCCAGATCTGAGCACGGGGCATCCTCCTCTCACTCCATGGGCGAAGCAGGAGAGCAAGAGTCCCCCCCCCAGACCCCTCTCCCACCTTTTCCTTTTCCGGTCTCCCCCCATCCCCCCAACCCCCTGCAAGAGAAAACTATTGCTACTAAGGTGTAGCCACAAATACTCAGCATAACAATGGGAAAAATTCCACAGAGAGAAAAGGGAACAATTCAACCCCCAGCAGGAGGAAAGAGTCGTCTGAAGATCTTATTCTGTATTTGCTTTTCTTTCTTTGTGTAGTTAATAAAGTTTTTATACCCTTTTAAGTTTTAGGCCTGACTTGCTCTTTTGCTCCTGGTTCTGTCTCACAACAGAAAATGAGTATATTTAAATTGGCAAGTCAAAACTATAACATTATTTCGTGCGTTGGCTGGGAAATTCAAAAATTAAAATTAAACCAAGACATTAGATTATCCTATCTGGATGAAGATAACCAGAACTCCAGGGAAGGAATTTATTGATGGGGAGTAGGACAGGATGGCTACAAAAAAAGTTGATTTGCAGATTAGGGTTGATGATTTTGAATAATGAAGTTCTATGAATATGCAACACGTTGATGCATTTAAGGATGTGTTTTCTGAGTGTGTGCCCTTGGCTGAATGCCCAGCACCCAGCCACATTAACCCTTTGCTTTACTGTCTTAGTCTCCTATTTGTCTTTTTTTTTAATTAAACCTTGTAAAATTTACCAGGAAAGTGAACCTCGTTTTTCACATCACTATGAGCAGGGAGCTGCTGCTCCTGAAGCTCCCCTTTCCTCGTTCCTTCCAGGAGGAAAGCTGGGTGTGGGAGCGCTGCATGCGCTCCTTCAGAGGCTGCTGAGGGCAGGGCTGGGGAAGGGGAAGAAGTGGATGAAGAACTGCGTGCAGTGTCCTGGCCCTGCTCATCCTCCCCATGAATGACGAGGCCCCCAGGGTGGGCCAGGCACTGCTGCCAAGGCTGAGCACTGACACGGAGAGGGGTGGCTGACCCCCCCTGGGGCTCCAGGCCTTGGGCAGCATTCCCCAAGCACAGCCCAGGGAAGGGTCTCCTCCAGTCCCATCTCCCCTTCCTGCACCCAGTGGGAGGGAGGAGGGCTCTTGGCAATGGGGCTGCTGCCAGGAGGGGCTGCTCCAGCCACCTGGAAGATGTGTGACAATGCCACATCTTTATGGTCCCTCCAGATGGAAAAGGACAGCAGCAAGGCTGAGCAGCACCTTCATCAGAGCCTGCAGTACCTGAGGGACCCTCAGCAATGTGTGCAAGACTGGACCATCAGGTTCATGAGCCCCAGCCCGGGGTCCCTCTTTGGGCAGCCCCTGTCCCCCCAGCCCCTGCTCAGTGCCACATCCAGGCTGCTGGTGGTCCCTGGTTGTTTGGGATCGTGCTGGGGAACAGCAGGGGCTGACAGAGCTCTGTGCCCAGGGACCATCGTGTGACATCCCCAGGACCAGAGCGAGGAGCTGCCTGCTCTGGGTTTCAGTGGGGAGTGGGGAGTGAGGGCTGGGAGAGTGGGGGGTCTCTACAAACACGGGAACTCATCTCGGCTCTGTTTTGGTCACAGAACTTCAGGCCTTGCAGAAAGATGGGTGTGAACTCACGCGTTGTCCGGCAGCTCAGAGCAGCTCGATCCTGAGGAGCCGAAGGAGCAGCGGACACCGGGACAGTCCCTGCGAGCTCTGTGGTGCTGACACTGCTGAGCTGGGGGCCTGTTGTGCCCAGAGTGGGACATTCAGGCTCGACTGATCAGGGACACCCTCCTGCTGATTCACAAGGTGCAGAAAGGACTCCTTGACTTCCCAGGGTTCTTCTCAGAGAAGGCTCTGGGTGTGGCTGGATCCAACCCCAGCCCCAGACTGGGGCAGCACTTTAAGTCTGAAGGGTCATACAGGTGTCCTTGAGCCTGGAGATCACTTTGTCCTAAGGATTATGGCTGGCAAGCCAACTATAGTTTTGTAAATAAAGTTAGTTTTTTAAGTTTTAAATAATTGCTTTTCAAATTTCTTTTAGGACATCCCAAAGGTACCTGAGGGCACACAGGTGTGATGGGGTGGGTGGGATCAGACCAGGAATTAGACCCTGATTTTGTGATTTACAGCAGGACTTCTCCTCTGATCCTAATTCCCAGTGTTATGGTGCTGCCAGGTGTGCTGCTGGTGGGTCTGGGACCCTCACACTGAGATCTGATACCCCTAAACTGGGGTTTGGGTCCCTCAGATTGGGGGTTCAGGTCCTGGACTCCTAAACTGGGGTCAGGGACCCTCAAACTGTAATCTGGGTTCTTTAAACTGGGTCTGGGAGTCTTAAACTGAGATCTGGTACCCCCAAACTGGGATCTGCAGCCCTCCAGCGTGATCTGGGATCCTCACACTGAGGTCTCAGCTCTCCACCCTGGCACCTGGGCCTCTCAAACTGGGGTCTGGAATCCCCAAACTGGGTCTGGACCCTCCCCCCGCCTGGAGTTTGGACCCCTGAAAAAACTGGGGGGACAAGTGGGGGAGGTGAGGTAGGGGTTTATTTGGGGGTACAAAGATGAAAGGGGGATGGGGAGACCTCAGGGTGGATTTTTGGGTCCACCTTAGAGGGGGGAGGTGAGTGGGAGTAGCTCAGGATGGAGATTTGGGCTCCTCAGGTTGGGCTTTGTAGAGTCTCAGGGGGGATTTGGGGGTCCCAGGGTGGGTTCTGGAGGGCCTCAGGGTGGAATTTTTTGGTGTCCCAGGGTTGATTTAGGCAGTTCCAAGACAGATTTTGGGGTGCAAGATTGATTTTGTGGGTCCCAGCGCCAGATTTCACAGACCCCTTAGTGGAAGGCCTTTGGGGTTTGAGGATTCCCAGGGTGGATTTTGGAGTTTCACAGTGAGTTTCACCCTCCCCAGGATGGATTTGGGCATCTCAGGTTGGGTTTTGGGGTTCCAGAGTAGGTTTTTAGGGTCCTAGGATGGATTTTTGGGGTCCTAGGCTGGGTTTTCAGGGTCAGGGGGATGGATTTTAGGGTTCCAGCACCCGCAGCGCAAAGTCCAGGGCGGGGGCACTGTGGGTCAGACACCCCATGGACACCACGTCGATGTGGGGCCCCAAAAACTGGGGGAGGGTCTCCAAAACGATGCCCCCGCTGGCCTCCACCGTCACTCCGGGATGTGCAGCCTTGACCTGCGCCGCAGCCGAGTGCAGCTCCTGGGGGGACACCCTGTTAGCAGGGAGCACCCCCTCCCCAAAATTTGGGGGTACACTGGACATATGGATGTATACTGGATGCTACATAGTGCAGAATCCCCCCCCAAATTGCCCCAAATCTGCCCAATGTGGTCCCCCCACAAGAAACCCCCAATTCAGGGATTATTCCACCCACTGAGCTCCAAAATTGGGGTGTCCACCCCCAACCCCTCCAAATCAAGGGTTATCCTGATTAAACCCAATAAAAACTCACTAAAAATAGATTCCCACCCAACATCTGCCCAACTGGGGGCACCACCCACCACTGACCTCCAGAACAACCCCAAATTTGGGCTCTCCAATCCAAATGGCAGTCTCCCAAACCAGAACCCCCCAAAATTGTGGCCTCCTATACAGTCTCCAATCCAGGCATTTGCCCACCCACTGACCCCCAAATTACAGTCCCCACACCTAAACTCCCCAAGTAAAAGGTCCCTTCACCCACACCCCCCAAATTTGGATTATCCAACCCACTGACTCCCCCCGAAATTGGGATTCCCCCTCGTATCTTTAGGACTGCCCCAGATTTACAGCAGATTCCCATTTTACTGGTGTAGCCTCACCCCGGGATGTCCCCTGTGTTCCACTTTTGGGATTTATCCCCATTTTTGGAATCCAAACCCCCATTTTTGGGGCCCAGCCCACACTTGGGGTCCCACCACTATTGGCCCCCTCCGATTTTGGGGCTCACCTGGGGTCTCAGGTTGTCCAGCAGGACGATGTCAGCCCCAGCCCCAACAGCCGCCAGCGCCTCGTCCGCACTCGAGCACTCGACCCCCAACCGGCGGGTGAAGCCCCCGGCCCGGCGCACCCCCAAAATCATCTGGGGAAGAGGGGGGGTCAGGGAGAACCCCAGAGTGACGCCCCAGTATGGGGCAGGGTAAAATGGGGGCTCCCCACAGTCATTCGCTTAAAATTGGCCCCCCCCACTGCCCTCCCCCCCACATTGATCCCCAAATTTGGGGTTCTCTCCCCCAGAGTCCCCCAATTCAAGGGTGTCTACACCCCCAAATCTGGGGTTCTCTCAACTACAACCACCAAAATTTGGAGTTACCCATCACATGATCTCCCCCCAATTCAGGGGTGACCCCAATTTCCTTCCAAAGTTGGGAGCCCCGCACCCATCCCCCCCAATTCGGGGGTCCTCCCACATCAGTCCACGCCCAGAATACCCCAGTCCAAGAGTCTGTCCCAAAATTGGTACCCCCTTTAAATATTGGTGCTTCCCCACCACCCTCAAAATTCGGGGTACCCCAAGCCATCACTCCCCCAAAATCGAGCCCCCTCCACCAAAACCCCCCATTACCTCCAGACCTCATATTCCCCACACCCCCAAAACTGGGGTTGTCACACCGACCACCCAGAACCCACCAATTCAAGGGTCTCCCCTCCAATCTCCCCCCCAAACTGGGGTGCTGCTCCTCCAGTCTCCGAGTTTCCCCAAAATCCAGGGATCCTTCCGCCATTACCGCCCAAATTCTAGAGTCCCCCCACACCCAGAACCCCCAATTCAAGCCCCCTCCCAATTGTCCCCACAAAGTTCGGCGTCCCCACCTGCTCGAGCCCCCCCGCTGCCGCCGCCAGCGCTCGGTGATTGTCCTTGAGGAGGAGGAGTCCCCCCAAACCTGCCCGGTGGGGGTCAGCGCCCCCCACCCCCAGCGCGTATTTCTCCGCCAAGCGGAACCCGGGCGTGGTTTTTCGGGTGCCCCCCACGACCCCCGCCCAGCCCTGGGCCCGGGCCACCCCCACAGCCCTCGCGGCCATCGAGGCCACCCCGCTGCAGCGCCCCAAAATATTGAGGGCCACCCTCTCCGCTGCCAGCACCCCCGCGGCCGGACCCTCCACCTCGGCCACCAACACCCGCCCGGGGGTCAGCGCCGCCCCCTCGGGCACCCTCCAGGTGACCCGGCACCCCGACACCCCGAAAACGGCCTCGGCCAAGGGGGCCCCGGCCAGGACACCCCCCGAGTGCCCCCCGGCCTTGCTGAGCAGCTGCGCTCGGGTCGCGCTGTCCCCCACGGTCGCCACCGCCGCGTCCGGCCAGGGCGCGTCCTCGTCCAGCCGGGAGCGCGCCAGGGAGCGCAGGCGGTGCGGGGGGGGCGGGGGGGCCCAGCCCCGGGCGGGGGGCGGCGAGCGGGCCAGGGGCGAGCGGGACATGGTCCGGGGGAGCCTGGGCAGAGAGACAGAGGCGCTGCTTGGGGGCTGCGGGAGTGGGATTTGGGGTCGTGGGGAGGGATTTAGGATCTTGGGGAGGGATTTGGGGTCATGGAGAGGGATTTGGGGTCGTGGGGAAGGATTTGGGGTCTTGGGGATGGGTTGTTGGCGTCCTAGGAAGGTCCGTGAGAGGGTATTGGGATCCAGGAAGGATTTTCAGGGAGATATTTGGGCGTTGAGGGGGTTTGGAGGGGTTTTGAGGCGTTGAGGGGGAAATTTGGGTTGGTCTTTGCAGGATTTGGGGAATTTTGAGGGGTTGCTGCAGGAGTTGAGGGTCCCAGGAGGGTCCTTGAAGAGATATTGGGGTCCTGGGAAGGGCTTGTCGGGAGGTTATTGCGTCCTGGGAAGGGGATTTTGGGCGGCTCCTGGGGGGAGGTTGAGGGTCCTAGGAGGGTCTTGGGGGGGATATTGGGGTCCTAAGGGGATTTTGGAAAATATTTTTGGGTGCAGGGGGTATGTTGGGAGTTATTGGGGTCCTGGGATGGATCTGGGAGTCCAGGAAGGAGATCAAATGTGGGTCCCGCCCCTCCATGGGCACCCAAAATGTGGGTCCCTCTCCCCCCTCCTGCCCCTTCCCCCCAGCTCAGGGGGGTCCAAAGTCCGGTCCGGAGTGGCCACATCACCCACCCCTCCCCCCTCCCCTTCCCGAGACTCCCAGGTGGGGGAGGGGCGCCCCACTGACCTGTCCAGGGTTGGAGGCGACTGAAGCCCGAATTGGGGCTCGGGGGTTCTTACCTGGGGGGGCGTGGCCCGCCTCGCCCCAATGCCCCACTCTGGGCTGTGATTGGCTGCCCTGGGGGTCCCCACCCCCCAAAAAAACCCGCAGGCGGTTTGGGATGAGGAAGGGGAAATTCCCTTTATTGACAGCAAATGAGCGTGGCGAGGGCATTGGGGACACTTGGGTGGCGCCCCACGGACGGGGGGGACACTTGGGGTGACACCAGATGACGTCAGGTGATTCCCCCAACCTGCCCCCCTTAATTCAGACCCTGCCACATCCCATCAGTGTCACGTGGGGGGGGCTACAGTGGCATCGGGGGTGACGGACACATGGGGGTGACAGGAGGTGACAGTGACAGGGGTGTTCCCGCAGTAGCTGTGATAGGGAACACTGGGATATGAAAGGGAAAACAAGGCGTGGGAGGGGGAGACGGGGTGGTGACAGTGCCAGGGGTGTGATGGTGGCAGTGCCAGGGGTGTGGTGACAGTGCCAGGGGTGTGGTGACAGTGCCAGGGGTGTGGGGTGGCAGTGCCAGGGGTGTGGTGACAGTGCCAGGGGTGTGGTGACAGTGCCAGGGTGTGGTGACAGTGTCGGAGTTGCTGGTGACAGTGCCAGGGGTGTGGTGACAGTGCCAGGGGTGTTCCTCTGGGCGGGGCTGGGGCTGAGGGGTTGGACGAGTTGGGCTGAGGGCAGAAGATGGAGATGGGGGAAAAGGGAACAGAGGGACATTGCGAGGGGGAGACAGGGAAGAGATCGAGGTGGCAGAGCCATGGTGGAGGGGACAGCAGAGGGGACATGGAGATGACAGTGGGGGCAAGGACAAGAGAGGACCCAGACATGGAGTTGGAGACATGGAGAGGACATGGACATGGTGGTGGGGTCATGGGGATGGGGATGGTAGCCAGGAGGAGATGGTCAAGGAGACCTGGAGATCGTGGAGGTGACCTGGACATGGTGGTGGCACATGTGGAGGGGACAGGGAGGAGGTGGAAGAGAAAAGAATACAGAATTTGAGATGCAGAAATGGGCAGTGAAATGTGGAGAGGTGGTGGGGACATGGGGAGGACATGAGGGGGGATATGGAGATGTTCAAGGTGAACAGGATGTGGTGGTGGGACATGAGGAGGGGACAGGGAGATGGTCGTGGGGGCATGGAGATGGTCAAGAGCACCTGGAGATGGTCGAAGGGACACAGGAAGTGAGAGGGTGGGGACAGGGAAGAGCTGGAGGTGACCTTGGACCGTGAAGGTGACCATGGAGGTGACCCATGAGCAGAGGGCAGGGTTCAGGTGGGACATGGGCCCATGGGAACAGGGGGATTGGGAATGCTGGGACAGGGGCTGTGGGGACATGGTGTGAGCAGTGTCAGGTGATGGTGTCAAGGGTGTGGGTGATGAAGATGAAGGTGATGATGAAGATGGTGCTGTTGGTGTTGTGGTGATGATGATGGAGGTTGATGGTATTGGGAGATGATGATGGCAGTGTGGGTGATGAAGATGAAGATGATGATGTTGCAGAGGATAAGGCTGATGATGTGGGTGGTTGTGGTGATGAAGATGATGGTGATGGTGATGATGAAGGCCACCCCTGCTCCTTATTGAGGGCATTTCACATCTCGATGGGGACCAGCACTGGCAGCGCCATCGGCTCTGGAGCCTCAAAGATGTCACAGTCCAGAGCCTCAAAGACCTCGCTGTGCTCTGGGAACTGCATGAAGTGGGGCTGGAGGGGGTCACCGGGGGTCACTGGGCTGGAACACTTAGGGGACACCTTGGGGACACCCAGGCAGGACTCCTGGGGGCTGGGGAGGCTCCACTGGTGTTGGGACTAAGGAGCAGCAGTTGCCCATCCCAAACACTGTCCCCACAGAGGGATTCTGCCAAGAGACAAGCACAGAATGGAGCTCCCTAAGGTAAGATCAAGGTGGGACAATTGTCCTCAGGCCATCTTGGACCTTGGGGGAGGTAAACAAAGCTGGGGGATCAGAATGGACCCTGGTGGTGGACAAGGAAATCCAACCCAGCACCCGTGCTGGAATCAGCTGTGACTGGGTCAAAGGGAATTCCAGAGGGGCAGATGGTGACCACTGATCCATGGCCACCACCAAGCCCAGAAACCTCCAGCTGAACAGAAGAGTCAGCCTGAGCCTGGAATCATCAGCACCCAAGGCCAGGGAATCCTTAAACCAATGGCATTAGAGAGGGGTGTAGCCCATGAGCACTGATTCCTGAGTTTGCTAAAATGGATAAACAGGGAGAAGTTCAGAATGACCTCAGGACCCCCCACCACCCAAAAGCTCCAGGGGAAGAAGGACCAACAGGACACTGCTGGATCCATGGGTGGTGCTGACCTTCTGACTGATCTCTCTCCCTCCCTTCTCCCTCTCTTCCTGCCCTTCCTCCTTTCTTTCCCTGGCATTTCATTGTTCAGTTAATTCCAGACTATTGACTTTGGTCCCATTTGCCCCTGAATTTGGGCAGAGGCACCTCAAGGATGGGATCTGAACAGCCCAAGATTCTTCAAGTGACCTTAACCCCCTCATTGCAAAGAGCCATGAAGTCACGAGTGCTGATCCTTGGCCAGGGAAGCTCTGTCGCTCCCAGATGGAGCAGAGGAGCCAGGGCTCCAGGCTCCTGGCCATGATCCTCTCCTGCCCCGAGCCCAGCCTGTGCTCCCTGGGGATGGGGCTCCCAGAGCCCTGGGCAGAACCTGTTTCCCTCTGTGCCCCAAACCCTGGGGGCTCCAGAGGCTGCTCTGGGTGCCCCTCGTCCCTTCCAGCTCCAGGGGGACATTCCAGGGTGTCCCAGCCTGCCCTGCCCAGGGCACACAGTGGTGGGGGGGAGACAGAGACCCCTGGGAGCCCCTGGAGTCACTCTGGTCATGGTGGGGGAGGGACTGGAGACTCGCAGGGTTGAACAAGGGCCACAGAACACACAGGGACATGGAACATGGACATGGGAACACACATGGATGTGGGAACACACACATGGATAGGGGAACACACACACGGACATGAGAACAGGCACACGTGCATACAGAGTTGTTTTGCTGAAGGGGTTTATTGATTATTCCAGGGACATTCCCAGGGGATCAGGGGGATTATCCAGAGATGATCATCTCCTCATGCTGCTGGAGGGGGACAGGCCCTGGGTGTCATCACCAGTTCCAGACCTGAAAGGCAAAGCCCAAGTCGTGACACCCGTGTCCACTGGGACACGAGAGGGACCTTGTTCCCACCCCTCTCTTTGCAGGGACCTGCAGCAGGAGAAAGGATTTGGAGCCCCGGATACACCTGGGACTGGACTTGGCTCCTGACATCCATGGGGCTCCCAGAGCCTCTCACCCTGGAATATCCCAAACCCTCCCAGAGCCCTTGCTGCTCCACAGGGACACTGGGTGTCCCCAGAGCCCCCCAGTGCAAGGAAAGCCTTGGGGACAGCTCTGTCCACCGAACCCCAGCACATGGATCAGGGACAGCCCCCTCCATGTCCCTCTGACTTTCCCAAGCTCTGCCCACCCCACAGGGCTCAGGGATCTGCCCTGGTCCCCGAGGATCTTTTGTGGGGCTGGAATCCCCCAAGATTTCTCACCAGGGCATCCAGAGGGGCAGCCGGGCATCACTCCCGCAGAAGCTCCACCTGCTCAGCCACGAGGGGTTGGGGAGAAAGGGGGGGTTAGAGCCACACTGGGGGATACTAGGGCTGGTTGGGAGATACTGGGGCAGGCTGGGGTGTACTGGGACACAGTGGGGTGTTCCGGGGTGCACTGGGGGGTGATGACTAGGAGAGGGGAAGCTCTGGGCCCAGCAGAACTGCGGGTACCCACCTCAGACCTCTTCACTCGTTGGACGCCGTTCTTCTTCTGCAGAGAGATGGGGAGATGTCACTGGTCACTGGGGTGTCCCCAGTCCCAGCAAGGCACGGGGGACCCAACTGGCCCCCAGTTCCCACACTGGTGCCCCAATTCCAGGACTTACCACAATGCATCCACCTGCAGCTCCTCCTATGACTACCTGCAGATGGAGAGTAAATGTTTAGTCTGGAATGGTCCTTGTGGGACTCAGGGGGTCACAGGTGTCCCCACGCCCTGTGGCTGTCCCCAGTCTGAGGGGGAAAATCCCTTCTGCTCCCCCCAGTCCCACTCCAGGCAGTTTCATCCGATCCCTGTTCCTGCAGGGACCACGGTGGGGATGGAGACGAGGAGAGCGAGGGGAACTTGGGGCCTCCAAGGAGGAGGGGATGGAGTGGGATGTGAGGGCCCCAAAGACACTGAACTGGGGGGAGTTTGGGGACCCAGGGGATGGGGCTGGGGGTGCTGAAGGGATGGGAATGGGGGAATGCAGGTGGGGAGGCAGGAATTCCAGTGGGGGGACATGGGGGCTGAAGTGGGAGGTGGATGGGGACAGGGGAAAGCAGGGGCAGAGGACCAAAACTGTTGGGTTTGGGAAGGGCTTTGGGAGTCCAGGAGGGGGATTTGGGGATACTGTCATGGAGAATGAGAAAGGGAAGGGAGTGGAGGGAAAGAGGAGAGGAAGTGGACTGGGCATGGGGCTCTTTGGGATGACTGGGGTGCACTGGGATGGGTGGGAATACAATGGGGACCCTGGGGAAGGGGCAGCCTTGGGAAGCTCTGGGATGTACAGGCACGCACTGGGGTGCACTGGGATGGCCTGGAGGGTCATGGCCATGAGAGGGGAGGCTCTGGTTCAGCAGAAGAACTCGGGGTACTCACCTTGCCAAAAGCAATGCCACCAACTCGCTGTGGAGAGAGCATGAGATGTCACTGGGGTGTCCCCAGTCCTAGTAAAGATTGGGGGTGACCAAACTTCCCCCCAGTTCCCACACTGGTGCCCCCAGCTCCAGGACTTACCCCAGCACATAGAGCTCCACCACTGCCATCAAAGGTGGCCTGGGCAAGGAGAGCAAAAGGTTGGTCAGGATTGGCCCTTGAGGGGCTGGGGGGGCACAGGAGTCCCCAGCCCCCCACCTCCCACCCATGGCTGTCCTCTGCTCTGAGCAGGGGGTGCCAGGGGATTTGGGAACATCACTGCAGGGTGAAAGGCAATGAACTGAGGGCAAAGATTCCCCCTGGGAATCATCTGAGGGGTTGAGAGGAGCAGGGGCAGAGGGGGAGGCATTTCCCAGTTTGTGCCAGCTCAGCCTGGCTTGGGACTGGAACAGTTCATCCCAGTTTGGCCGAGTTCAGCCTAGTCTGTACTTAAATGAGTTTGGACCTCTTGGTCCCACTTCAGCCTAGTTTGGGACTGGCCTTTGTTCTTGTGTGGGCAACAGAGGAGATGCTGGGGGATCCCGAGGGGATCAAGAGGATGGGATGGGATGGGATGGGATGGGATGGGATGGGATGGGATGGGATGGGATGGGATGGGATGGGATGGGATGGGATGGGGAGGCCCAAAAGGACGGGATTTGGGGATAGCAGCACAGGAAAGCTCTGGGGCCCTCGCAGGGAGGAGCCGGGTCCGAGCATCCGTGGGGAAGCCGGGCTCTGGCAGCGGGAGTTGAATTGCGGCAAGGGGAAGGACAGAGGCAATGGTGGCGAGGAGAAAGCGGCACGGCCCGGGGCCGGGGAGCCCGGCGGAGCCCCTGCATTGGGAAGAGCCCTCAGACCTGAGCCCAGCCCGTGGCTTTGGAGCCTCACCTCGCTCTGTGCCGGGAGGCACAGCAGGATGGAGAAGAGCAGGGCCACGCTGAGCACAGCCACCTTCATCTTCCTCTCGCCCTGGGCAGCGCTGGCTGAGGCTGCAGCAGGGCAGGAGCACCTTTATCCCTGCCGGGACTCCTCCCTGCGCCCTCCCTGACAGCCCCCAGGCCAAAGCCCGGCTTGGCACAGCCCCCAGCCCTGGCCACAAGCCCAGCCCTGGCACAGAGTCCATCCCGCCTGTGGCACGGATCCAGCCCCGCTCCCCGCATCCCTGCAGCTTCCTGCACGGGGCAGCTGCCCCTGGAGGGGACCGGGCACCCGGGGGGCCGAGGGGGGCAGGCAGGGATCCAAAGGCAGCTGGGGACCCTGTGGGGACACCCCCACTCCCACACAATCCATCCTCCAACAGCCCCCAGCCCCACACCCCCCATCTCCCGGGACCCCTCCCCTCCCAGAGCGTTCCTTGCAGGACACCCCGGAGCTGAGCCCAGCCCCAAACCTGGAGTGTCAGAGCAGGATTGTCCCTGTTCCCACTGCAGCCCCTGGGCTCACTGGGCTGCACTGACCCCTCTTCCTGGGGCAGCAGCACCCCGGGATCAGGGAGAAGGGGCAGGGGGAGCACAGCGGGGTCAGGGGCCATGGCAGCAGCTGGGGGACCGGGATCTCCAGTCCCTGCAGGTGCCCTGGGGAGCACCGGGCAATGGTGGCACTGGGACACCGGGGCTGGCCTTGTGGCAGTGCTGGGCTGGTGGCAGTGCCCGGCTCCAGCCCATTCCTGTCCCTGCAGCCCCAGACTGCTCCAGGCCCCCAGGGGAAGATCCCCGGGCAGAGCCCCTGGCACAGCCACGGCCACCGTGTCCTGCTGGATCAGCCCAAGCCCGCTGTGCTGAGCTGGCCCAGCCATCGGCTCCCAGGGGCTCTGTGCCCAGCAGGGCTGTGGCTCCAGACCGGGCTGGCACTGGGACACAGCTCCCGCAGCTCCCCTGGCCCCAGGGATGGCCCTGCCCTGTCCTGCCCTGCTCCCAGCGCTGGCCCTGAGCTGGGGCTGACCTTCCCAGCCCAGGGTCCTGCGCTGCTGTCCCAGCTCAGAGGCCCCTGTCAGGGTCACCCCGAGGACACAGATCAGTGACAGTCCCTGCCAGGGCTGCCACGAGCTGCCAGTGCCTCCATTCTCCACTGACATTCCATGACATTTCCAGGACATGTTCCCTCCTCACGGGACACTGACCTCACAGAAGGGACCTGTTGTGGCACAGGTCAGAAAATCCTTCAGGCACCTGACTTGACTGTTTGCATTGGATTTTCCTGCAGAGCCAGCAGTGACCTGGAAGATTTTCCTTTTGCCTGTTGATGCTTTGTGCCTCCTTTGTTGGAGAGTTGAGGAGTGTTGATCCTGGAGGGGCCCAGGGACATTTCCAGTCCCTGGACACCTAAGGGGCCATTCCAGATGTTCCCAGCTGTGGGTTCATGGACTCTGCACTGATATGCTCCTTTTTCCAGATCTGCAGCTCTCTGGAACATGGAAAATTCCCAAATTCCCATTTTGGTGTATGATGGAGAGATGGGTTAGAGAAGTGACCAGGGGGTCTGAGGTTTAGTTGGTCTGTCCTGGACTGGTTCCTTCCTCTCCCTGGGCAGGACTGTGAGCACCCTGGGAAATTTCTGATTTTCCTGTCATCCTGTCCTTGGGATTTCTTCCACAGTCAGGTTTCAAATCAGTTTCTGGCCTGGCCATTCTCCCGAGGCTGGGACCACAGGGAGGTGTTGTGGTGGTCACAGGGGATAAAAGAGGAGCCTGTTCTCCCCATATTTACATCTCCTTTCCAAATTTCCCAGAGCCCTCCACTTGCCAGACTCCCTCAGTAGCTGTGGTGTGGGGGAGAGGCGGGGACACAGGACAGGAACAGGGGGTCTCAGTGCTGTTGTACTGGTTTGGCTGGGATAACTGGCTGGTGAGCAGTTACTGGCCATAGCAAAGCCTTTCCAGGTCTCCCCATCAGTTTTCCCAGCTGTGCCATGCTCCTGTCCCTGCTGGAATCCTGACAGGTGGGTTTGGGCTGCAGTCACTGTGCTCTGTGGGGGCTTTCTGGGTAGTGCTGTAAAATCCTGGCCTTGATCTTTGTCAGGCATTGGAGCTCTGTGCTGGGCCATCCCTCTGCTTTGGGGATGGAGACAATTCCCAATTTCACTTTTTTTGCCTTTTGTCCTCCAAGATGTTTTCAGCAGAGGACACACAAGAATAGCACCTGCCCCACCTGTGCCTCTGTCATAGGTGTGCTCTCCCTGATTCCAACAATTCCTCAGTGTCCTGAACATCCTTGTGAAGCTACAATCCTCCTGGTGGTGCTTCCCAAGAAGAGCTTCCCAGGTTTTCCTAAGGTTCACCAACTCTTTAGGGAGATCCCAGGGATTTGCCCCGTCCCAAAGCAGTGCAGTCGTGGCTGACAAGGTGGGCAAACACAGGCAGGTCCCTCTGAAGGTTGTCACCTCCAACAGTCTGAGACTTCAACCTGAGCGAGTTCAGGAGGGAGGGAGTGTCCTGAGGTTCAAGCCAAGGGAAGGAACCCCAGCACCAACTCTGTGTGACACAGCTGGGCCCATCCTGCCCCTGCTCCACATCCAGGGAGGGGAACAGGGCAGCCCTGGATCTCCAGACACACAAACACCAGATCATGGCCCTTGGCTGCCCTGGCTGCCCTGGAGCCAGGAAGGATCCATGGAAACAGAGACTGACTTGGGAGAGATGCAAAAAGATTTCAGCCACTCTCTGGGAGAGCAAACCATCAGCTGGTTACTCCAATGCCAGATACCGGGGCCAAGAGTTAGGAATTCGAGGGGATTCCTTGCTGGGGATATGGGCATTGACAGTGGGGTTGGGAATGGGGCAGCAGTCCTCAGCCTCCAGAAGCAGCTCCTGCTCACTGGGAAGGACAGGAATCTCTTTGAGCAGGATCTTGTGAGCTCTTGATGAGGGATGTACCCAGGATCTGAGGGAATCACCTGTGGGGGAGGCAATTTACAGGAACCTGGAGAACAAGCAGCCATCCCAACACCTGGATGGAATCCTGTACGTGCTGTCCATGCAGAGAGAGTTTGTGCAAAGTGAACTGACTGATGTTGTTCACCAAGAGCGTGGGGACAATGAGCTGGACAGGCCACCCAGCTCCAGGAACTGGGCATGGCCCTGCCTCCCTTGGGATGTGTCTCAGCTGTGGAGAAAATGTCCCAACAGTTATTCCAGCTTTTAAGGAAGGATGTTTTTCCTGCTCCTACTGTCTCAGCTATGAAGAATTTCTGCTCAAGGGAGTGGTGCTGGTGCCACAGCCCGTGGGTCACCCCATGGTTCTGTCTGTGGATCAGGGGGTTGGACACAAGGAAGTGAGATGGGGAACCTCCCTGGAGACTGGAAGCTCGAGTACAGAACTTGGAATGGGAAAAAAAGCCAAAAAGCATTTCTCCAGGACAATCCCAGAATCCTAGGATCACTGTGGCTGGAAGAGCCCTCCAAGACCACCAAAGCCACCCTGTGACCAATCCCCACCAGAGCCCTGAGTGCCACTTGCAGGCTTTCCTTGGAAAACTCTGGGATGGGGACTCCATCACCTCCTCTGGCAGCCCCTTTCAAGGCCTGACCACCCTTTCCATGAAGGAATTCCTCCTGATGTCCAGTTGGCACAGCTGCAGGCTGTTTCCTCCCACCCTGTCCCTGTTCCCTGGGAGCAGAGCCCGACCCTCACCTGGCAGTCCCCTCCTGTCAGGGAGTTGTGCAGAGTGAGAAGGTTCCCTCTGAGCCTCCTTTTCTCCAGGCTGAGCCCCCCCGGCTCCATCAGACACTTCTGGTGCTCCAGCACCTTCCACAGCTCCATTCCCTTCCCTGGACACGCTCCAGCCCCTCAATGTCTCTGTGGCCATGAGGAGCCAGCCCTGGACCCAGCCCTCAAGGGTCCCCAGCAGTGCCAGCACAGGGATTGTCACTGCCCTGGTCCTGCTGCTGCCCCATGGCTGGGACAGTGCAGGTGCCCTTTGCCTCTGCCCACCTGGGCACACCTGTGCTCATGTTCACACACTGCCACCAGCACTCCCAGGACCTTTTCCAGTTTTCCAGCCTGTCTACCCCAGCCTGGAGCATTCCATGGCATTGTTGTGACCCCAGTGTGGGACCCCACACTTGGCCTTACTGACCCTCACACTTTTGGCCTCAGCCCATCGATCCAGCCTGCCCAGATCCTTCTGCAGAGCCTTCCTGCCCAGCGGCAGATCCACAGGGCCACACAGCTTGGTGTTTTCCATGAATTTGGTGCTGGTAGACACTGTCAGCCCTGAGCCCTGAAGTGCTGATCTGGAAAAAGGAGCCCATCAACCTGCTGGGGTCATCTGGAATGGCCCCTTAGGTGTCCAGGGGCTGGAAATTCATCTCCTGAGCAGCTTCACCTCCATTGGGCCCCTCCAGGATCAATGCTCCTCAGTTCTCCAACAAAGGAGGCACAAAGCACCAAGAGGCAAAAGGAAAATCTTCCAGGTCACTGCTGGCTCTGCAGGAAAATCCAATGCAAACAGTCAAGTCAGGTGCCTGAAGGATTTTCTGACCTGTGCCACAACAGGTCCCTTCTGTGAGGTCAGTGTCCCGTGAGGAGGGAACATGTCCTGGAAATGTCATGGAATGTCAGTGGAGAATGGAGGCACTGGCAGCTCGTGGCAGCCCTGGCAGGGACTGTCACTGATCTGTGTCCTCGGGGTGACCCTGACAGGGGCCTCTGAGCTGGGACAGCAGCGCAGGACCCTGGGCTGGGAAGGTCAGCCCCAGCTCAGGGCCAGCGCTGGGAGCAGGGCAGGACAGGGCAGGGCCATCCCTGGGGCCAGGGGAGCTGCGGGAGCTGTGTCCCAGTGCCAGCCCGGTCTGGAGCCACAGCCCTGCTGGGCACAGAGCCCCTGGGAGCCGATGGCTGGGCCAGCTCAGCACAGCGGGCTTGGGCTGATCCAGCAGGACACGGTGGCCGTGGCTGTGCCAGGGGCTCTGCCCGGGGATCTTCCCCTGGGGGCCTGGAGCAGTCTGGGGCTGCAGGGACAGGAATGGGCTGGAGCCGGGCACTGCCACCAGCCCAGCACTGCCACAAGGCCAGCCCCGGTGTCCCAGTGCCACCATTGCCCGGTGCTCCCCAGGGCACCTGCAGGGACTGGAGATCCCGGTCCCCCAGCTGCTGCCATGGCCCCTGACCCCGCTGTGCTCCCCCTGCCCCTTCTCCCTGATCCCGGGGTGCTGCTGCCCCAGGAAGAGGGGTCAGTGCACCCCAATGAGCCCAGGGGCTGCAGTGGGAACAGGGACAATCCTGCTCTGACACTCCAGGTTTGGGGCTGGGCTCAGCTCCGGGGTGTCCTGCAAGGAACGCTCTGCGAGGGGAGGGGTACCAGGAGATGGGGGGTGTGGGGCTGGGGGCTGTTGGAGGATGGATTGTGTTGGAGTGGGGGTGTCCCCACAGGATCCCCAGCTGCCTTTGGATCCCTGCCTGCCCCCCTCGGCCCCCCGGGTGCCCGGTCCCCTCCAGGGGCAGCTGCCCCGTGCAGGAAGCTGCAGGGATGCGGGGAGCGGGGCTGGATCCGTGCCACAGGCGGGATGGACTCTGTGCCAGGGCTGGGCTTGTGGCCAGGGCTGGGGGCTGTGCCAAGCCGGGCTTTGGCCTGGGGGCTGTCAGGGAGGGCGCAGGGAGGAGTCCCGGCAGGGATAAAGGTGCTCCTGCCCTGCTGCAGCCTCAGCCAGCGCTGCCCAGGGCGAGAGGAAGATGAAGGTGGCTGTGCTCAGCGTGGCCCTGCTCTTCTCCATCCTGCTGTGCCCCCGGGCAGACGCTTGGCCTGGCAGACGATGCTCTCTGTATCTCGGACGGAGTTTGATTTGTCAGCACGACCCCGGCTCCGGGGCAGGATTCCCTCCTCTTGGTGAGCAGGAGATCCTTTGGGTTTGGATCTCTGGGATTTTCCTCCTCAGGACGGGGGCAGCGGTGGGCTGGGGGATTTGGGGACCCCCTTGTCTCCCTCCTGCCCCATAAGGCCCAGTCCTGAGCTCCCCTTGCCACGGCCCCCCGGGACGTGGACACAGGGGGTGGTTCCATCATCGTGGTGAGTTCTGGAAATGGAAGGGCACTCACTGGGGAAACTGGGAACCAGTTTGTGCACCCCAATCCTTACTGGGGTGGGGACACCTCACTGGGATTGGGGACATCTCACTGGGTTCTGGGGACACCTCACTGTGGGAACTGGGAACCAGTTTGTGCACACCATCCCTTACTGGGGCTGGGCACACCCCACTGATGTGTCCCTGTCTCTCCGCAGGGGGAAGCCACAGCCAGGAGGAGCAAGGTGAGTACTGGGAATTCTGGGCCCAGACCTCCTCCCTCAGGGCTCCCTCCATTGCCCCCCAGTGCTCCCCAGTAAATCCCAGTGCTTCCCTGAGAGGCACCCAATTGTATTCCCACCCACCCCAGTGCACCCCAGTTGTTCCCAGAGAGGTCCCCATTGCAATCCCCGTTATCCCAGTTACCCCAGTAACCCCACAGTGTCTCATTCCCCGTCCATTTCCCACCCTCTTTCCCCCTTGCCCTTTCCAATTCCCATGTATGGGATATCCCCAAATCCCCTTCTCGTCCCCTCTCTCCCAAAGCCACGCCCAAATCCCTCAGGTTTTGTTCCTGTCCCATTTTCTCCTGCCACGTCCCACCCCATGCTTGAGGCTCCATGTCCCTCTCATTGGAATTCCTTCTTCTTTCTTCCTCCTCCTCCTTCCCCCCCACCCCCCACCTCCAGCCTTTCCCCACTCTTGTTCCAATCCCGTGGGGTCCCCAATTCCTCCTTTTCACCATCACTGAGAGCTCCATTTCACCCCAACCCTCCCATCCCTGACTGGGACTGGGGACACTTCACTGGCACTAGGGACACCTCACTGGGATTGAGGACACCTCACTGTGGGAACGGGAAACCAGTTTGTGCACACCATCCCTTACTGGGGCTGGGCACACCCCACTGATGTGTCCCTGTCTCTCCACAGGGGGAAGCCACAGCCAGGAGGAGCAAGGTGAGTACTGGGAATTCTGGGCCCAGACCTCCTCCCTCAGGGCTCCCTCCATTGCCCCCCAGTGCTCCCCAGTAAATCCCAGTGCTTCCCTGAGAGGCACCCAATTTTATTCCCACCCACCCCAATGCACCCCAGTGCACCCCAGTTGTTCCCAGAGAGGACACCATTGCAATCCCACTGCACCCCAGTACAACCCAAAGAGGGCCCCATTGCAATCCCCGTTATCCCAGTTACCCCAGTAACCCCACAGTGCCTCATTCCCCGTCCATTTCCCACCCTCTTTCCCCCTTGCCCATTCCCATTCCCACGTATGGGATGTCCCCAAATCACTTTCTCATCCCTTCTCTCCCAATGCCCCGCCCAAATCCCTCAGGTTTTGTCCCCTGTCCCATTTTCTCCTGCCACTCCCCCACCCCATGTTTCAGGCTGTGTCCCTCCCATTTAAATTCCTTCTTCTTTCTTCTTCCTCGTCCTCCTCCTTCTCCCCCACCCCCCAACACCTCCAGCCCCAGCCCAGCCTCTGTCCCAATCCCATGGGGTTCCCAATTCCCCCATTTCACCATCACTGTGGGCCCCCCTTCACCCCGACCCTCCCATCCCTGACTGGGACTGGGGACATCTCACTGGGATTTGGGACACCTCACTGGGACTGGGGACACCTCACTGGGGTGGGGACACCTCACTGGCACTGGGAACACCTCACTGGGACTGGGGACACCTCACTGGGACTGGGGCCACCTCACTGGGATTGGGGACACCTCGCTGGGTTTGGGGACAGCTCACTGTCATTGGGGACACGTCACTGGCTCAGGTGACACCCCAATGACGTCCCTTGGGCTCTCTGCAGGGAACAGTGAGAGCCTTTCCAGTGAAGAGGTCTGAGGTGAGGACCCGGAGCTCTGTGGGGCCCAGACCCTCCCCTGGCAGGGCCACAGCCCTTGGGGTCACCCCAGGGTGCCCCAGTGCCTCCCAGTGTCCCCCAGCACCGCCCTAACCCCACCTTTGTCCCCAGCCCGTGGTGGCTGCCCCTCGGGATGCTGTGGTGAGCAATCTCAGGGGGTCTGCAGCCCCCCAAAGGCTCCTGGGGGGCTTTGGGGGGACCCTGCAGCCCCCTGGGGTGGGCAGAGCCCGGGGCCAGCAGAGGGACACCGAGGGGGCTGTCCCTGCTCCGTGTGCAGGGGACAATGGCCAGAGCTGTCCCCAGGGCTGTCTTTGTGCCTGGGGGGCTCTGGGGGGGCCGGGAGGGGCTCGGGGAGGGTTTGGGGCATCCCAGGGAGAGGAGATCTGGGGCTCACCTGGATCTGAGGAGCCGAGTCCTGTTCCAGGTGAGCCAGGCCCCAATTCCCTGCTCCTGCCGGGGAGGGGACAAGGCCCCTCTGCTGTCCCCGGGGGCACGGGGGGGGTCACGCTTTGGCCTCTGGCTTTTAGGATGGAGCCGATGGTGACCCCGAGTGCTGCCCCCTCCAGCGGCACGAGGAGATCCCATCCCTGGAGGAACCCCGAGCCCTGGGAACCCCGGGAATGTCCCTGCAATGATCAATAAACCCTGAGCAGAGTGAGGGGTCCAGGCTTGGGTTCATTTGTGCCACAGCTCCCCGGGGAGAGATTCCCTTGGCATGGGGTCAGGAACTGCAGGAATGGCTCTGGGAGATTCCGTGGGGTCAGGAATGTTCCAGGAGCTTCCATGGGGTCAGGAAGCATTCCAGGAAATCCCATGGGGTCAGGAAGGTTCTTGGAGCTCCCATGGGGTCAGCAAATGCTCCAAGACCTTCCATGGGGTCAAGAACTGTTTCAGGAGCTTCCATGGGATCAGGAATGTTCCAGATCCTTCCATGGGGTCAGGAACTGCTCCGGGAGCTTCCATAGGGTCAGGAATGTTCCAGATCTGTTGGTCACAGAAACCTGGGAGTTTTGGACTTTCTGTGCCTTCTGGCACTGGCCCCAGGAGAACCCTGCTTTTGACTGGAGGCCTTGGAGAAGGCTTCCAAATTTGAGTGATGGAGTTAAGGTCACAGGTGTGCAGCTGGAATAGAAGTGTGTGATTTCACATGGTGAAGGGTTTGGAATGTGAAGGTTTTATAATATAGTAATAGATATGAGACAAGATGGAGGATTTGGGGTGTCCTCTCCTTTCTGTCTTTTTCCTTCTTCTTCATGGTTTCAGGTAGTCGTTTCTGGTTAGACAGTTAGTGCTGCACTCTGGGTCAGAGGAGGTTGGTTATTGAGTCAAAAGTATAAATAATATAGGTGTTAGTTCTTAATTGAACTGTTTAGTTTTAAAAGACCTTGTAACTAGCTCGACTGACCTCCATTTTGCTCACTTTTAGCTGTTAGCGAGAAGTGTTGCAGAACTCTCTGTACTTTAGATAAGATTTTTTTAAACAACCAAACCCAAACACGAGGAAATTCAACTCCTTCGTGTTTTTAATCCTGACTTTGAGTAAAAACAAGAGAAAATGAAGACAAACCACCAATTCGGTGGTGCAGTTACCCAATTACAAGTGACTCCATCACTTCCCTGGGCAGCCCATTCCAATGCCCAATCACCCTGGGAATAAACTTTTTCTAATGTTCAGGATAAACCTTCCTTTGGTGCAGTTAAGGCTGTGTCCTCTTGTCCTGTCCCTGTTCCCTACGAGAAGAGCCCGACCCCCACCAGGCTGCACCCTCCTGTCAGGGAGTTGTAGAGAGTGATGAGGTCTCCCTGAGCCTCCTCTTCCCCAGGATAAACATTCCCAGCTCCCTCAGCTGCTCCTCACAGGACTTGTGTTCCACAGCTTCTCCCCTGTTGTTCCACAGCCACTGCTCCTGTTCCAGTGCAGCTGCAACCCCTCCAGTGGTGCTGCTCCCACTCCAGTGCTGCTTGTCTGTGACAATGAGGGGACACATGGAACTCTGGGTCCCTTGTGACACTGAGGGCACACATGACACTTTGGGGCCATTGTGACATTGAGGGGACACATGGAACCCTGAGGCCATTGTCTCACTAGGGGACACATGGAACACTGGGGCCACTGTGCCACTGCAGAGCCTCCTGGAAGTGTGGGGCCATTGCAACACTTAGGGGACACGTGGAACTGTGCGGATATTGTGTCACTGTGGGTACACATGAAAGCCTGGGGCCATTGTGACACTGAGGGAAAACGTGGAACCATGAATGCCATTGTGACACTGAGGGGTCACATGGAACCGTGGGGACACTGTGATTCTGAGGGGACTCAGGGAACCCTGGGGCCATTGTGATGTTAAGGAGACACATGGAACTGTGGGGACATTGTGACATTGGGTGGACACAGAGAACTCTAGGGCCATTGTGACACAGAGGGGACATATGGAACTGTGGGGTCACTGCGACACTGCAGCGCCTCCTGGAACCGTGGGGCCATTGTGACACTCAGGAGACACATGGAACCGTGGGGCCATTGTGATATTGAGGGCACACATGGAACCCTGGGCCATTGTGACACTAATGGGACACGTGGAACTTTGGGGATATTGTAACTTTGAGGGGACACATGGAACTCTGGGGCCCTTGTGATACTGAGGGGACACATGGAACTGTGGGGCCCTTGTGACATTCAGGGTACACATGGAACTGTGAGACATTGTGACACCTCAGGGCCTCTTGGAACTGTGGGACCATTGTGCCACTGAGGGGACACGTGGAACCCTGGGGCCATTGTGACACTCAGGAGACACATGGAACTGCGTGGACATTGTGACACTGCAGTGTCTTCTGGAATCCAGAGGCCCCTGTGATTCTGCGGGTCCTCATGGAACCAAGGATCCATTGTGATCCTGCAAGGCCTTGTCATTCTCCACGACTTCATGGAACTGAGGGGACACTGTGACACTGTGGAGTCTCTTGAATCCAAGAATCCATTGTGACACTTTCAGGATTTGGAGAAATAAAGTGACTCTGTGACACTTTGGGGTCTTGTGGAATCCAGAGGCCCTTATAGTTCTGTGGGGCCTCATGGGACCAAGAATCCTTTGTGATAGTTGGGGCTTCAGGGAAAGAAAGGGATCCTGTGACACTGTGGGGTCTCATGGAATCCAGAGGCCCCTATGGTTCTGTGGGGATTTTTGGAACCAAGGGGCCATTGTGATGCCTCAGGGCCTTATGGCGTCCAGAGATCATTGTGACATTTTGGGGTCTCCTGGAACGAAGGATCCATTTTGACTTTACAGGGCCTCATGGAGCCAAGGGTGACAACATGAGACCCCACAACAGAAAGGGGGGGACCCTATGTGCTGGGTTTGCACATTTGACATTTTGTGAGGAAGGAAGAAGCCACCCCCAGAAATGATTTTTTTTGACAGGAGCTGCTAAGAGCTTCCTCCATGTCTGACAAAATCTAATCAGTGATTAGTTTTGAGAACTGACAACCTGTTAAACCACTGAAAAAGCTGTGCAGCCAGAGCGGCCACACTGTTCTGGCTGTGCCCCTTGAAAATCCTGGCACAGCTCCCCAGAATTCTCCACTGTAAACAGCCCTGGGCACCACCTAGCAGGGATCATATGATTATCTGCAGGCCTTGGAACAAGATATTATCTCTTTCACTGTACAGATGAGACTTGCAGACCTTCAATTCTCTCTTGAGTGAGAGAACAGGACAGAGTGAAGACACGTAGAGGAACAACATGTGGACCCCAAGGTTAGAGAAGTAGAATTCAGGTCCCAGATGGGAGGGATTGAGGAGATGCCTCACTCTTGGGCTGAAATCCTCTTGTAAGTCTATGGGAAAGATAAAGTTGATATGTCAGACTCTATTTCCCTGTAACTTGTTGAAAAGCACGTGGAGGATGAAATGTTCAAATTGTAGACATGAACAAAAGCATCCATGCTGAACCAGCAGATATTGAAGTAGCTCGAACAGAGAGAGATGAGAGTGATGAAGACCCTTTACCCCAGGGAAGAAGAAGAGAACTTCTGTTCCCAGAGATGAAGATGATCTCAGAGACAGATGAAGAGAACCTTTGCTTCTGAACAGCTCATCCTTAAAAGTGTACCCCACTAGCCAAAGATTGAGCCCTCAAAAACAATTGTGGGGAAAGCTGTAGGTCGAGGGGAGGGACTTTTACACAGTGATGAGATTTCCATTCTCCTGGGCAGCTGATTCACTGTGACTTTGATACCAAAATAATGAGAAAAAGGACTAATGTAGATATAGTAGTAGTCATGCTAAGGCTTAGAAAACTGCAGTTCTCAGACAGGCCCTGGGAACCAGCCCTGGGAATGAGCTGGGGACTGTGGAAACAATAATTAAAGATAATTAAAGAATTTAGTGGAGCATATAAGAACATCTAGAAACTTTCAGGATAAGGCTAAAGTATAATAATAAATAAAGGGTTCTGGTGATGGGAAAACATGCAAGGGGGAATTAAAGGGGGGTAGCCTATAGTTTTGAATAGACAAGCATGCAAAATTTATAACTTTTAGGAATGATATCTACAAGATTTATGTATCTGTATTGTCTTGAAGAATGTGTACCTCTGCACGTGGACTACTTTGTAAAAAGGTATAAAAAACTTGACGAAAAAGGGAACTGTGGGACCCTGACTTTGGACGCTAGTCCACAGGTTCCCCGGGCCCTGAATAAAGCACCGCATAAACTGACACTCTGTTAGTTTGTGTTCTGTTTGGGGCATCGGGCAGCAGTTTTCTGGCGACCCAGATGGGACTCCGGAGGCGGCAGGGGCGGTTCGCGAGCTGATCCACTCCACGCCGGCACCAGGTGATTTCTGGGGAGGACATCAACCCGTGCCCGACCCCGCGCCTGACGGACGACCAGGAGGTAAGCCCGAAGGTGCTTTATTCCTTTTATCGAGGGAAAGGGGGGCCTGCCGATTAAGTCGGAACGGCGTTTCCGCACGGGGGTCACAGACGTCTTTAAGGTTGTGGAAAAAGCCTAGGCGCTGACCGTCAGACGCAGCAGTGACTGCGCAGGTTCAGCACTTGCCACTCGCAGAGATGAGAAAGGCAAGATTTGTGGAAAGGGTGTGAGTGTAAAGGGTGTGAGTGTTGTGTGTGGTGTGTATTGGAAAGGGTGTGAGTGTTGTGTGTGGTGTGTATTGTGTAAAAAAAAAAAAAAAAAAAAAAAAAAAAAAGGAAAAAAAAAAGAAAAAAAAAAAAGAAAAAAAAAAAAAAGAAAAAAAGAAAAAAGTGTAATGATGCCTTTAAAAACGTTTAAAACTCTAGCAAGTTCCGGGATGGAAATCCCGGACGATTCACCATTGGGCTGTTTATTACAACACTGGAATGCGGGGAACTTTGGTCAAGAATTAAGTAAAAGGAAATTGATTGATTTCTGTAATCATGTATGGCCTTTATATGAACCCGATGGTATGCAATGGCCTAGGAACGGTACACTGAATCCTGACATTATTACACCTTTGATGCATTTCCTGCAAAGTAATGAAAAATGGGATGAAATACCGTACCTAGACCTCTTTTATTATTTGAAAGATAAACCAGAGTGGCAAAAGGAGTGTGGGATCATGGTTTTGAAAACATTAAACCTGAATTGTGAAGGATGTAAGGGGTGGCAGAAAGAGAAGGAATGCTCAGTTAAGTTTTCGGAACCTGAAGAGGATGTTTCTTTGCTGATAGCCCCTAGTGCTCCTCCGATGGAAGAACGTGGAGAAAGTATATTAGAGGCAGAAAGGGAGGATCAAGAAACAAAAATAGGAACCACAGATATACCACGAACCCCCTTATGTGAAAGAACTCGGAGAGGGAGGTGGGAGGTAGAAAGGAAGAAAAAGGGAGGAGGTGCTCATTTAATGGTTCCGCTTCGTGAAGCAGTCGGGCCGCAGGGGGAACGGGTCATAGTGAAAGTTCCCTTTTCTCCGAATGATTTGCTAATTTGGAAACAATCAGCGGGGGCGTATCGGGAGGATCCTGAACGAACTGCGCGGGTGGTAAAAATGGTAATTAAGACTCAGAACCCAGATTGGAATGATTTACAAGTTCTGTTAGACACAATAATGGATTCTACTGAAAAGGAAATGGTGTTTAAAGCCATGACAGAGAAAGCACGGGAAATGATTAGGTTGCAGCTTGCGGATGGTACAGTAAATGACTTAGTGCCTAGGGAAGATCCGGAGTGGGATCCCAACTCGACGGGCGGGTCTCGGAGACTTAAAGCTTATCAGGATTTGTTAACAGAAGGAATACGGAATGGAATACCAAAAACTTTGAATTGGTCTAAGTTATATTCGGTCAGACAGGAAAAGAATGAGTCTCCATCAACCTTTTTAGAGTGGCTTAAGGAGACAGCTCGTAGATACACTAATTTAGAAGTTGAGGGAGAATCGGGAAAATTACAGCTAGCATTAATTTTTATGGGGCAGTCCCAGGAAGATATTAGAAAGAAATTACAAAAATTGGAGGGAGAAGATACTCGGAATTTAGATAAACTATTGGAAGTTGCGTGGAAGGTATATAATAACAGGGAAAAAGAAACGGCCAGGAAACAACAGGCTACTATGTTAGCGGTGTTACAGCAAGTGGCTGGAAATAATATGAGAGGAGGGAGTCGTGGACGTGGACGAGGAAGGGGAAGAGGAATAGCAAAGGGGGAAATGCCAATGGGGGTGGGAGGACTCATGGGACAATTGAATATGGGAAGAGGAAGAATGCAGCTGGGGATAGATCAATGTGCTCTATGTAAAAATAGAGGACATTGGAAAAATGAGTGTCCTCTCAACCAAGGAATGGGTTTTGGGGGAGGAATTATAACCAGTGGGGATGGAAATCAGGGACTGATGAATAATACAGGTGCTTTCCCGGGAAATCCACAAGGTGCCGCCCAGGCCTTTATGATGGGGAATTACCAGAATCAGAGCTGACTAGACCAGGATTTAAAGGTAATAATGGAAGTAGATGGGGAACCGTTAGAATTTAGAGTAGATACTGGGGCATCATTCTCAGCTGTCAACACTAAGATAGGACCTTTGAGTGATTCTACTATTCAAGTAGTGGGAGTTACGGGACAAGTTGAGGAACGAACATTTTTGCGGCCATTAGATATAAAATTTGGGGGGATGTCTTGGTTTGAAAGACAGGTATGGTCTAAGGAAAGGCAGGAGCCCCTTTTCTGCGATGCAGAGTGCAACCCCCCTCCCTTTTAATTATTTTAGGTCCAATTCAGACACCTTCAGGCAGGAGATATGGGGATGAGAATAACAGTTCTTTACTGGTATTTAACAAAGCAGAAAAAACAACAACAGCTATAAAAATTGGCAACAGAAACAGTCTAGCTCCGCTCCAGTCCCTTCTGGCCGCAGGCCATCTCCCTGTGCTGTTACTGGTGCTGTGGGGGCAGGGCAGGTCCCGCGCAGTTGAAGAGGGCTGGGTGATGGCGGCCGCGGCCCAGGGGAGAGAGGGGATGGGGAAAGTTACTCCCCCCTCACGGTGTCGGTCGTGGTGCTCAGCAGAGTGTCCGGAGGTAGTAGGGTGAGATGGGAGAGCAGTGGAGCGATGTCCAAAGGCAGGGAGCGTGGATCTCAGCGCTGGGATGGTAGGGGAAGATGCCGGAGCAGAGCCCAGGTTGTCTTCCCACTCCAGGAGCCAAGCGAGAGAGAGTCCCCCGCTCCAGACCCCCCTATCCCACCTTTCCTTTTCCGGTTCCCCCCCCCTCCCCCTCCAGCCACCCCCCTACGAGAGAACATTATCTGTCGTTTTAAGGTGTAGCCACAATTACTTAGCATAACAATGGGAGAAATTCCACAGAAAGAAAAGCGAAGCATTCAACCCCCAACAGGGGAAGGAATTTGACCATCGATTTTTATATATGCCAAATAGCCCAGAATCACTATTTGGGAGGGATTTATTGTCAATGTTAGAAGCAAAGATAATACTTGAAAAAGGTAGAGTAAGATTGGAATTTCCCGAGGAGAATATTGCTAAGCTGTTTGTAGTGAAAGAAGTAGAAGCAGTAGAAATACCACAAGAAATAGAGCAAGCTGTAGTACCATGGGTATGGGAAACAGGAGTACCTGGAAAATCAAAAGCGGCACAACCGGTTGTAATAGAACTAAAAGAAGGAGCCTCCCCAGTAAGGGTAAAACAATATCCTTTGAAATTGGAAGCACGAATAGGAATAGCACCCATGATTGAACAATTTCTTAGCTTAGGAATTTTACAGGAATGTGAGTCAGAATTCAATACTCTGATATTCCCAGTTAGAAAGCCAAATGGTAAGTATAGATTAGTTCAAGATTTAAGAGCAATTAATAATATCACTAAAGATATACACCCAGTAGTAGCTAATCCGTATACATTGTTGACAGCTGTGTCGGAAAAGTTTAAGTGGTTCACAGTGATTGATTTGAAAGATGCATTTTTCTGTATCCCCTTGGCACTTGAAAGTAGGAAATACTTTGCTTTTGAGTGGGAGAACCCAGACACGGGACGCAAGAAGCAGCTCACCTGGACGCGTCTACCACAAGGATTCAAAAACTCACCAACTATTTTTGGAAATCAATTGGCTCGAGAGTTAGAAGAATGGAAGATGACTCAGGTAAAAGAATCACCTTTTTTATATGTTCTCCTACAATATGTTGATGATATCTTTATAGCCTCCGCAGAAAAGGATGTTTGCCTTAGACTCACCATTGAATTACTTAATATGCTGGGACAAGCTGGATACCGAGTATCGAGAGAAAAAGCTCAGCTGGTAAGAACCCAAGTGATTTACTTAGGCTGCGAAATTTCACAAGGGGTGCGAAAGTTAGGAATCAATCGAGTACAAGCAATTTGCACCATACCCACACCACGAAATCCACAAGAGTTAAGATCCTTTTTGGGCATGATAGGGTGGTGCCGCTTGTGGATTCCGGAATTTGGACTGAAAGCAAAACCCTTGTATGAAGCAGCCAAAAGCCCTGTGTTTCAGTGGGGACAAACGCAAGAAAAGGCATTTCAGAGTCTGAAACAAGCTTTAAAGGAAGCCCCAGCACTAGGATTGCCAGATCTCACAAAACCTTTTCAACTATACGTAAATGAAAGACAGAGACTGGCAATAGGGTTTCTCACCCAAAAATTGGGCTCATGGAAATGCCCGGTGGGGTACTTCTCAAAGCAGCTAGACTCTGTAAGTGCCGGATGGCCCAGTTGTCTTAGGGCTGTGGCAGCAACAGTGCTCCTAATTCGAGAAACCAGAAAATTGACTTTGGGAAAAAGGATGGAAGTATTTGTTCCCCATATGGTCATTGCAGTTTTGGAACAAAAAGGGGGGCATTGGCTCTCGTCGAGTCGCATGTTACAATATCAGGCACTCCTCCGAGAACGGGATGACATTGAATTAAAAATAACCAATCATCTTAATCCAGCAGAATTTCTTAGGAGCAGCAGCCAGGAAGAAGGAGGCGAATTGACACATGATTGCGTAGAAATCATTGAACAGGTATATGCCAGCTGGAAGGACCTGAAAGATGAGCCTTTGGAAAATCCGGAATGGGAACTGTTTACAGATGGATCCAGCTTTGTGGAAAACGGAATCAGGTATGCAGGATACGCAGTAGTGACTTTGACACAAATAATAGAAGCTCGAGCTTTAACCCCGGGAACTTCAGCCCAGAAAGCCGAGATACAAGCTCTGGTAAGAGCCTTAGAATTGAGTCAGGGGAAAAGAGTAAACATTTGGACTGATTCAAAATATGCCTTTGGAGTAATACATGTACATGGAGCACTGTGGAAAGAAAGAGGACTGTTGAATTCTCAAGGATCAGAAATTAAGCACAAAGAACAAATATTAGCACTATTGGAAGCAGTGCATAAACCTCAGGCAGTAGCAGTGATGCATGTAAAAGGACATCAAAAGGAAGAGGGAAAAGCGTTCCAAGGAAACCAGCTGGCTGACAGAGTTGCCAAACAGGTTGCTCGAGAGGTATGGACACAATTAGCTTTATTGCCAGTGCGAATTAACCCTGCCACTTCTTTTCTTGAGCAGAAACCATGGTATACACATGAAGATGAGAAGCTTGCTCAATTTGTTCAGGCCCAGAAGAATGAAAAAGGATGGTATGTCACAGCTGAAGGTCAGGTTGTATTGCCAACAAAAGTAATGAAAACAATTTTAGAAATCGAACATAACAAGTGCCATTGGGGAGCAGACGCATTGGTACAGTTTTTAAAACGTGAGATAATTTCCAATCGGATGTTAACAATGGCAAAACGGATTAACGCCATGTGTCCAGTCTGTATTAAAAATAACCCAGTGACACGAAGGCAGATACAACTAGGAAAGTTACAAGTGGGGCCGCAACCAGGAGACTATTGGCAAATAGATTTCTCAGAGCTACCAAAAGCACAAGGGTACCGTTATTTACTGGTGTATGTGTGTACCTTTTCAGGGTGGCCAGAAGCCTTCCCATGCAGGACTAACCAAGCAAAGGAAGTAATTAAAACTTTACTACGGGAAATCATCCCTAGATTTGGAATCCCATTAGGAATGTCCTCAGATAGAGGACCTCACTTTGTAGCTAGAGTAGTCCAAGAGGTAGCCAGAGTGTTAGGGATAGTTTGGAATCTCCATACGCCCTGGAGACCACAATCTAGTGGCCAAGTGGAACGGATGAATCAGACATTAAAAGGGCAAATTAAGAAAATTTGTCAGGAAGCGAAGATACAGTGGCCTCAGGCACTACCTCTAGCCTTGCTAAGAATCAGGATTAAACCCAGAGAAAGGATAGGAGTAAGTCCATACGAAATTTTGTATGGCAAACCATATCATGCTACAACCTACAAAGGGGACCCTCACTTAGTAGGAGATCAAGTATTGTTGAGTTACATTTTGTCTTTAAATAAAGTCCTTACAGCGCTGCGAGGAGCATTGCAGTGGAACCGGCCTCTGCCCTTGGAGAATCCTGTCCATGACATACAGCCAGGAGATCAAGTATATGTGAAAAACTGGAATATGGAACCCTTGAAAGAAGTATGGGACGGTCCTCACCAGGTGATCATGACTACCTACACGGCAGTGAAAGTCCAAGGGATCGAAAACTGGATTCACTACACTCGAATCAAGAAGGTCCCGTCAAGATGGGAAGTACAGCCTCTGTCAGCAACAAAGCTGGTGTTCAGGGCAAGGCCTTAGTTCTTTTAACATTAGTCTGTATAATGCAGGTGGGAGAAGCGTTTGTTAAAATTACAGTTCCGGAGCCAGATGTAATGGTGCCTGAGGGTGCGGGAGTAAATTTAACCTGTTTGTTTTCTGACAACCAGAGAACTGGATTAAAAGAAGTACATGCAGCCTGGAGACAAATCACCACAGACGAGGTATTTACAGAAGGAATTGTGACACTTTGGGATATGGAACAGCAAAGAGGTAACACCACATTGACAATATCTCATATGCAAGCTGATCAGGTAGGACAATTCTCATGCATTGTGCGGATTAGAGAAAGTTTTGATTATGGGAACATAAATGTAGGTATTCTAAAAGAGAATGGGAGAACACGGCAGGTGACAGAAGCTGGAAAAACACAACAAGAATTGGGACAAGAAAATTTAATAGTGGGATTAGTTAGGGATTTTGGACAAGTACAAAATACTACGTCCATCACTGCATGTTTACCTTTACCTAAAGCGGCGGGAGATCCAATACCATGGGGCATCATTCCCGTTGGGGAAATGCCTCCAGTAACTATAAATGGGACAAAAAGATGTAATAAAGAAGTACGGAATCATACTAAGATGATAGAGGAAACCTATACAGTTCGAGGGAAATGGTCAACACCGGGACAAAAGAGTGAGTGCCTAAAATTACTAAATCCAGTTTTTACGAGAATTGGACGGTTCAAGAATGTAGGATGGTGTACTTATGACATAAGACAAAAAAGACAAAAACCAGTCACAGAATTTTCTTATGAGATAGTATGTCAAGAAGGGAAGGAAGAATGGGAACATTGGAAAACGATTTTGGGTCCTAGTTTGTTAGAACCTTACAGTTACATAGGACCAGTACATTGGTGTGTCGAATGGTCGGGCCAGAGAGAGCAAGGACATCTAGGAGTGTTAGGAACTGAAACAGTAAGACGGGATTGAGTGACCCTCACACCTAGCTGGAATTGTAGCAAAATCATCACCTGTGATACCCCTGAATCCCAAATTGGTTTAGTGCCAGTACGGATACTATTAAAATGGGGCTGTGAATGTCAAAGGTATAATCATACAATAACAGGTGAAATAAAAGGGGCATGGAAAGACTGTCAGACGACTACCATCAGGAGTCCAGGGCATTCAGTGTGGGTAATGGGGTACGGACAGTGGACTACTCATATGCCTATTAATGGCCCGGTCACACAGATTACTTTAGGAGTCCCTACACTTTGCCCTTTTTGGAAACAGTCTAAATTAACGCAAAAAGAGATGCAGTCACGAACAAAGAGAGAAACAAATGAAGTGGCAGAAGAACTAGGATTGGGAAATGAAGATGAATGGCATGAACCCTCATCAGGAGTTAAATTTGGATGGGTATTGGAGTCCTTGTTTGCACCAATTTCTACATATAGAAACCGGGAGATGCTGTACAAATTAGTAGGACAAACTGAGAGGCTAGCCGCAGTTACAAAGAAAGGATTTAGGGATCTAAACTTACAGTTGCAGGCAACGACAAGAATGACAATTCAAAATAGAATGGCATTAGATTTGCTTTTATTAAAAGAACATGGAGTCTGTGGGTACCTCCAAGGAAAGGTTGACCATTGCTGCGTACATATCCCAAATGTCACAGAAGAAGTAGAAAAAGACATAAGTCAATTAGAACAAATTGAAACAAAAGTGCATGAAGTCCAGGAGGAAGCTGAACATAACTGGGTAGGAGCACTGTTTAGCTCCCTAGGAATCCAAGTCTCTGGTTGGATATCATCAATTGTACAATATGTAATAATGATTGTATTGATTATTGTAGTATGCATGATTATGTACAGATGTCTTTTAGGAATGATTGCCAGAGAAGGAACTCATACTCGACGTGTTATGAGAGCACTGACCCGGAAAGAAGTAATCCTGCCAACTCGAAAAGAAGACTCACCATCCTACTTAGAAACCATAACTTGAAGAATTGAGCATCCTTGCAGAAAATCTGAAGAATGCTCAAAAGGGGGGAGTTGATACCAAAATAATGAGAAAAAGGACTAATGTAGATATAGTAGTAGTCATGCTAAGGCTTAGAAAACTGCAGTTCTCAGACAGGCCCTGGGAACCAGCCCTGGGAATGAGCTGGGGACTGTGGAAACAATAATTAAAGATAATTAAAGAATTTAGTGGAGCATATAAGAACATCTAGAAACTTTCAGGATAAGGCTAAAGTATAATAATAAATAAAGGGTTCTGGTGATGGGAAAACATGCAAGGGGGAATTAAAGGGGGGTAGCCTATAGTTTTGAATAGACAAGCATGCAAAATTTATAACTTTTAGGAATGATATCTACAAGATTTATGTATCTGTATTGTCTTGAAGAATGTGTACCTCTGCACGTGGACTACTTTGTAAAAAGGTATAAAAAACTTGACGAAAAAGGGAACTGTGGGACCCTGACTTTGGACGCTAGTCCACAGGTTCCCCGGGCCCTGAATAAAGCACCGCATAAACTGACACTCTGTTAGTTTGTGTTCTGTTTGGGGCATCGGGCAGCAACTTTGAAGCCATGAGAGAATTGTC
Source organism: Sturnus vulgaris (assembly GCF_052056855.1). Taxonomy (NCBI): domain Eukaryota; kingdom Metazoa; phylum Chordata; class Aves; order Passeriformes; family Sturnidae; genus Sturnus; species Sturnus vulgaris. The sequence goes on along the minus strand of NW_028276185.1, from coordinate 6,820,236 downwards.
TCTTGTGGAGAAGTCTCCATAGCACGACAAGAGAGACTCCTCTCCCTAAGTGAACTGGATAAAGACTATTTTAGAGATGGTAAACTGGCTGAATTGTTCCTGCATGTTGTCAGTGTAAAGAAAAGAGGGTGTGGGGGAGGAGAAATGTTCTGAAGGTTTTATTCTGATTCTTATAATTCTTTTAGTTCTGTTAATAAAGTTCTTTCTTTATACCCTTTAAGATTGGAGCCTGTTTTGCCTTCCTCCTAATCCTATCTCACAGCAGGAAATGAGTAAATAATTCTAGTGGAAGATTTGGCCAGCACTAAACCTGTAGTAGCTAACAGCTGGCCTGGAGGCCTTACAGTTATAACTAATCCCAATTGTAATTTTATAATGTAAATAATTCTATAACTATTGTCATGATATAACTTGAGCAGTCTGGGCTGTTGGGGAGCAGGTCTAGGCCATCTGAGGTCTGTGGCCACCACGTGGCCCGAGAGCTCCTGCTGGCCCTGGAAAAAACCTCACCTGGATCTTGGCAGTGTAGAAATCCATCACGGAGCAGAGCAGGCAGCTGGGGCTGGGCTGGGAGCTCGAAGGCCACAGTGAGATGGACAAACTAGGGGACATTAGGAGACAGTGGGGACACACTGGGATCAGCTGGGGGGAACTGGGAGGGATCTGAGTGAGCCTGGAGGGGCTGGAACAAGATCAGGGATTGGAAAGCAAGGGTTGGAATGAGGTTGGTTGTGATGGGAAGAGACTGGGAAGGCCTTGGTGAGTTCTGACAGGTCCTGGAAAGGAATGGGAGAGGGTTTGGGGATCCTGGAGCAGTGGGGAGGTTAACTAGGAGGGAGTTATGGGATCCTGAGTGGAAATAGAGGGGCTTTGGTGGGTCCTGGGGAGGCTGGGAAGAGATTGGGAGGAGGTTACAGGGTGTCCTGGGTGGGCAGGAGTTGACTAGGAAGGTGCTTAGAGGGGCTGCGGAAGGTCTGGAGGGTCCTGACCCCTGTGGATCCCCACAGGTGCTGCCAGACACCGCCCGCAGCAAGGTGCTGATGGGGATCGGGGGCTCCGTGTTGGGCTTCGTCTTCCTGGTGCTCGGCTTCAACCTGTACAAGAAGGTGGGGTGGGGGGGTCCCGGGGGTCATGTCCCCCCTCCCCAGTAAAGCTTCCCAATTAGACCCAGTTCTGTTTACTGGGGGGAGGGACTGGGAAAGGACTTGGGGGAACCCCGCGGGGGGATCGTGACTGGGGGGGGAGGGTGGGGCCCAGGTGGGGAACACTGGGTGCTGCGGGTCTGCCCGGCAACCGGTGAGTCATCACAGCTGCTCTCTCTCATTGGCTGAATCTTCTCCATCGCATTCTCTGATTGGCTGAGGAGAGGCCCGGGAGTTGAGAGAAGGAACAGGAGAGATCCCGCCCCGAGCACCGGCACGGGAACAACAGAGCCAGCCTGGGCACAGCGAGGGAATTTATTACCAACCAAATCACAGCGGGACAAGGAGAAGGGAAAGAAATCTCTCCAACCCCTTCCCTCCACCCAACAGGGATCACCGGGACCACGGATCACCAGGGCTCTGCCCAACGGGGGTCACTGGGGATCATCCAACACCGATCCTCCCATGGGAGATGGAGCAGGAGCAGAGCACGAAGCTCTTCCCACACTCGGGACACTCACAGGGCTTCCCTTAGTGGAGACTCCGTTGGTGTTAGGTCAAGTGAAAGCTCTGTGAGAAGCTCTTCCCACACTCAGGACACTCGTAGGGCCTCTCCCCAGTGTGGATCCGCCGGTGCCTGATGAGATGGGAGTTGCGTCTGAATCCCTTCCCGCAGTCGGGGCAGTGGAAGGGCCTCTCCTCTGTGTGAATCCGCTTATGTACAAGGACATTGGAGCTGGTCTGAAATCTCTTCCCACACTCAGGACACTTGTAAGGCCTCTCCCCGGTGTGGATTCGCTGGTGGTCTCTCAGGGCAGAGCTCCACCCAAAGCTCTTCCCACATTCCAAGCAGGTGTAGGGCCGTTCCCCTGTGTGGATCACCTGGTGATGCATCAGGCCTGACCTGTCTCTGAATCCCTTCCCACATTCCTCACACTCTTAGAGCTTCTCCCCAGTGTGAATCACCTGATGCCGAATCAGCCTGGAGCTCCACCTGAAACCCTTCCCACATTCCAAGCACTTGTGGGGCTTCTCCCCTCCAGGAGGCTTCTCCACCAGCTCTGAGCTCTGCCTGGATCTCCGGCCGCCTTCCCGGCTCAGGGAGGGTCTTTCCTCCTCGCAGCTCCCTGGGCTGGGTTTGCAGCCCCGCCTCGTGAGGGATCTCTGGGGTTTTTCCTCCTCCTCCATCTGCCCAGGTCTTTGGAATGAAAAATCCTAGTTTGGAGGAAAACAAAAGAGAAGAGGGCCTTAGGCTGGGGGTTTCTCCTTGCCCAGGTTCATCTCAGGAAGTCACTGGGCATCTTGTGCCTGTAAAAACCTCCAAAACGCCACCACAGCCCGGGGGGCCCGGCCTTGGCGCTCCCCCCCTCCCACCTCCCCAAATTCCCCTGCCGGGGGGCGCTGGGGCCCGGGCCGGGCGCAGGTGGCTCCAGGTGGGCAACGCTGGGAGCTGCGGCTCTGCCTGGACACTGCTGCGTCATCACCGCCGCGCGCTCTCATTGGCTCAGCGCTGCCCGAGGGGCGGGGCTGCACCAAGCCGGGACACCCTGCTCCAGGGGGGATGGCCCCAAAACGGGGGACCCCCATGCAAGGAACAACAGCAAAGGGTCTCTACAAACACAGGCTGCGAATCCGCTTGGACACAGGGCCAGGCACGTGGACATAAGGAAGTGACAGCAGAAGCCATCAGGGTCAGAAAATGTTATTAATTGACCACACAGACTGCTGCTCAGCCAAGGTCCTGCTCAATTCATGAACTCCCAGAGGAAGAACAAACACTTAACAGAGCAATGAATATCGTTAGCTATACAAAAGTGGATGAATATTAACGGGGGGGGGGGAAATTCAGCAGGTGCATTGGCATGTCGGTACCTCTCAAGTACTTCAGCCAATGGGAAAAGGGAGAGGGAGATGCAGCTGGGAAAATTAGGATGAAAAGGATGCTGTGTCTACTAACAATTGCAGAGACCCCATGGGAAATGGCCCACGGCCTCTTCCTTTATTTGTGAATGAAATTACTCTTACAGGAGTCCTCTGTCTTCTTTGTGCACAGAATCCTCTGGTGATGTGAATTTTTCCACACACCTTGGGGCTCGGCCCGAATTCCTTCCCCCATCCAGGGCGGGGACAGTGAGCTGGGGAGCTGAAGGTGCCTCACCCAGTTTGGGTGATCGGCTCCCTTGGGTGGTGGCGGCACCGGGCATGAATTCGGTACCCGAGAGTGACCAGGAGACAGACGAGTGACAGATCAGGGGGGCTGGGAAGAGTCGGCAGCCAGAGAGCACTGAAAATCTCAGCAGTGACTACAGTGAGATCTTCGGGGACAAATGGAAAGCCAGGAAGGGATCCTGGCAAAAGAGATGACGATCCCACAATATCTCTGAAGGGTCCCTTGGGAACATGTTGAGGGAGTTTTCACATTCCCCCAGAGGTAACCAAGGACATGGACACCCGCGGGGGGCAATAAGCGAAGTCCAGAAGGGGATGGATGGTGTTGGTGTGCTGGGAACGTATTGGGTGAAGGGCAGTGGGTAGGAATATGGTTCAGGAAAGAAGAAGCAGCAGGAATCTATGTGGGAAGAAAAAGGATGATGACAAAGACGACAAAGAGAAAAATACTGAGGATGGGGATGTTTTTCAGCAGGCTCTTATCCTCCAAAGTTGCCAGCTGATGCAGATCCTTTGTATCCCCGGTTGCCAGGACAGGCACACAAGGAGGTCAGGATTGCAGGGGGTTTCTCTGTGCTGGGCAGCGGCAGGAGCGGGCGCAGAGGGGCGGCACCGGGAGCACGGGCTGGGGGCCTGTGGGGAGCTGCGGGGCCGGGCCGGGGCTGTGGGGCAGCCGGGGCTCAGCGCCGGGCGCTGCCTGAGCCCAGCACCCCCCGGCAATTGCAGGCCCGGCAGTGGCCCCCGGCCCCCAGGAGGCTGCGGGACGCCCCGGCCGCTGCCCGGCCCCGTGGAGCTGCCGGCCCTGCCCGCCGGGGGGGCCGCGTTTGGACACTGCGGCAGGACAGGCACCGGCTCTGGGATACGGGCTGGCCACGGCAGCCACAGCACAAGGAGCAGCAGGACAAAGGAACAGCTGGGAAATGGGCATTGGACGGGCAAGCATCCAGATTAGCTTTTCAGCATTTTCCTTGGGTCACTGCAGAAAGGAATGATTTAGCAGAAAGCTCAGCAGCTGTCAGAGGATGAGCACCCCCAGGCACTGAGGGGGCTGCAGGAGGGGCAGAAGAAGCTCCTGGAGCACTTGGTCACAAAGGCACAGCAGGGGAATGCAAGAAGGGATGAGGAAAAGGCCAAGGGGAAGGCAAAGGCCATGGCAGAGTTTCTACAGCCCCTGAGGGATGAACCCCAGGGCCCAGGGGACGGGGTCGGCCACAAGGACCTGGCACAGGCATTGCCCTCCTCGGCAGGGGAGAGCCAACCCAAAGAATCCCTGGGAATGAATCAGGGTTCCATCTGCAGGGCAGAAGGACACTGGAAGCAGATACAGGAGCACCCTCAGGAGGAGCAAGTCCAGCCCTTGATGGACATACATTGTCAGGGGTGTCACAGCTCCCATTACACCAGGGACACAGAGCATTGGGGTCCTTGAGAACATTCAGGGTGGATCTGGATCGAGAGGAGGCCTTTCCTGATGGACACAGAGACCTCTCCATCCACTCCCAATCTTAGATTTAAGGCGACAAATCGCCAAAAATTATTCAGGGGATAAATGGGAAAGGTGAGCTGGTGTGTTTTATTCAACCGCTGTTAGCAGATGTGGGGGATGGGTTTGTAATTTAGGAATTTTTATTTCCTCCTAATTGTGATTGTAATTTACTGGGAAGGGATTTGATGGCTAAATTGGGAATGCAAATTGATATTGGAAAAGGTGATACAGAGGCTTGTTGTGCCTTTGTGTCAAATGTCTGGCAAGGCCTATGCTGAAGTGAGCCCAGAAGTGTGGGCAGCTCCAGGAAAATAGGGAAATTAGATATGGAGCCTCTCCAAAGCTCTTTGAAGCAACCAGGACAACTGGAGTCTGAAAGCAATACCCTATTCCAAGGGAGGGAAGGAAGGGCTTAGAGCCTCTTACTGAGTCCCTGCTAAAGGCAGGGCTTTTGGAGCCAGGGATTTCTTCCTAAGACATTCCTATCTTGCCAGTCAAGAAACTGGAGGGATGGACACCAGGAGGAAAGCAGAATTTTCAAGTGTTAAAAAGCAGATTAACTGAGCCTCCTGCCCTGGCCCTACCACAAAGGGAAAAAGAATTTGAATTGAATGAGAATGCTAAACAGGGCCATGCCAAAGGAATTCTCATGCTAAAATGTTTAACCCAGTGGCCAGAGTGGCCTCATTGTCTGCAGAATTGTGCAGCCACAGCTTTAATGGGACCTGAGGCCCAAAAACTGCTGGAAGGAGGATCTCCTGTTGGTCAAGTCTTGCATCAAATTAAAGTTTTGATAACCAAAAGAGTGCCTGCCCTCCCACAGCTGCTGGGGAAGACAATGGCAGAATTCCACTCTGCCTCTCAGTTACACTCACACACTGGCCTGCCCGGGATTCCACTGTTGGAAAATATACCTTGTTTAAATTTTTAAAAGTTATTTCTCAACTCAGGCTTGTTTTGCCTTTGCACTGGGGAAAGAAATTTTAAAGAACTTTTTAAGGGGTGTTACACCAGTCAATAGGGATGAGTTTAACATGTCAACAGACTGGGAAGAGCCCAAAAGATACCCACAAAGAGAGTGCCCATCAACAAAACCTCAACGAAACATCAGCAAATATCAAAGAACACCCACCCCAGACACTGCCCCCGGCATAGAGCACAGATGGAGACACCTGGTCTGGAAAAGGCTGAGAAGGAAATCCAGGAGTTCGGACCTAATTAACATCACAAGAGGAGAAATCCGGGTCTGCTAAGAAACAAAATACTAAGAACCACACAACTTTGAAGCAATGAGGAAAAGACGAGTGGATTTCTATGGGTTCAGGCTGTAAAAACTTTATGAAAATCTAGTAAAACTCACGTGTCATGGAATGATTTTCTTTGCACATCCGGGCTATGTGTGGATGAAATGATTTCTGTTGCACACCCCGACCAGAATCAAGTAAAACCTTGACTCTCTAACACTAAAGATATTATTGGAGAGTTTTGTTTTTCCTGCAGTTTAACTGACAAGATTACTCCATTAGAAAAAAATTTCATAATAATCCTACATTTATATTATCAGTTAGGATTGGGCCAGGCTTGTGACAATTTTTACTCCCAGGAAAAGCAGAAAAAACTTGATTGCATTGGAATATTTTTGTACATATTTGCAGGAGGCTCTTCATGATGGCAGAATGTCAGAATGGATTTTTGGATGCGCATCTTTAGGTTGCATTTGGCAAAACTAGAAGAGTATTAATGGTGAGACTTTAATGCATAACCAGTTAACACAAAATCGTTTAGAAAAAAAGCAAAGCAAATCAAAACAAAACAAGCAGGTTGTGGGGGCGCACATGTGAATCACCAAACGACAGCTCTGGAAGAGAAGAATCGGTTCCGGGCAGCCAGGAGGGGAGATTTAGAAATGCAAATTACCTGAAGCAAAGTGTGGACAATGCCCCAGGATCTTCTTGCCTGGGGGAGGAATTCGGCCGATTCTCTCTGTCCCTCACCCCAAGCTCTGCCTGCTTGCACAGATGGAATTTGCACAACTAAAGGCAGAGCCCATAGTGAGGATATCTGACTGCAACAGAAATTGGTTGAGCTGCAAAGGGAAACAGCAAACGCAGAATGTTGGGAAAACTTCACTAAAAAAAGTGTGGAGAGGAAATCATCCCTCTCCCCAGAGCACTGAGGTGTTTTTGCTAGTCCAGAGAAATCACTTGAGAATCCAAACATTTGATGATTTAATCAGAGAAAAGGGGTCAATTGATGCAGCCCTGGCTGGAAGGAGCACCCAAAAAAGGGAAAAAGATGAACGGCCACCAGAACAAATGCTACAACACCATGGACCAGCCCCTGGGATCCCTAACGAATTCATATCAGAAGACAGAAAATCCATCCATAATTTGAGTGGCATAATTAGGTTAAAAAGCATCCTCGAAATAATAACCAAGCAGACAGCTCCAGCTCCTGACCTTCCTGCTGACCAAGCTGCTGAAATGAGGAACGAGACATTTCACCACGGGATGGGATCAGGTTATCTATTCACAGAAGGAGGAAGTTTGTGGAAAATTAAATTACTCAAAGTGCTGTTCGCAAATAGATGATAACGGAAAAGTGGTGAAACAGATAACAAAGGAAATAAGAAAATAGCTCGTATTCTGGAGAAAGGATGGGAATGGGACACGTTTTCGTGGTTCCCTGGCAGACCATGGCTTAAACGAATGCTGCTCCTCCTCTGACGTGCTGCACCAACTCTCAGCTTTTTACCATGCACGACACCTTGCGCCAAAGAGGACACAGGAAAAGAGATTGAGTCAATGGAAATTAAAAGTTTGTAAAGACAATTCTTGAGAAAATGAGAAAAGGAAGGATTGAAAGCAGTAAGATTAATATCGTAGTGGGGGCGCATATTAACGAGGACATGCAGTAGGCGGATCGGGAAGTCTGAACCTTCCAAGTACCTCAGCCAGTGGGGACGGAGATGGGGGCGGGAAAATGAGGATAAAAAGGAGGCGGCTCTTCAGAGACCGCATGGGGTCTCTCTTTGTTCAGGAATAAAGTCACTTTTACAGGACTCCTCTGTCTCCTTTGGGCACACAAACCTCTGGCCACGGGAATTTTCCCGCACAGCCCCGGGCACAGGGCAGACACCTCTGTGCCACCCACAGCAACCGGGACGAGCCAGCGCTGCTCCGGCACCGGCTCCTGCCGAGGCCCCAGCGGGAAGGAGACCGCGGGCAGCCGCTCCCGCAGCGCCCTCAGCCCAGCGCCAACACGGGCCGGCACCGGCACAACCAACCCGCCAGAGCCCCCTGCCGCCCCCTCGGCCCGCAGCGAGCCCCGAGCCCCCGCACAACCGAGCGCGGCTCCCACCTGCGCTGGGGCCGCCTCCGAGCTCCGCCGCCGCCGCCTCCCCGGGCTCCGGCCGCTGCCGCCGCTGCCGGGCCCGCACAGACGCTGCCACAATGGCGCCTTTGCTGCTCTGCCCAATCAGCGCGCGACAACCTGGAGTGACATTGGCACAATCAGCCAATGGCAGCGAGGGCCGGGCTCTGCACACGGCCCAGCCTCGGCCCGCGCTCTCAGGGCCCCCCGGGCTGTGGGAGGGCAAAGGCGGAGATGAGGAACAGCCCTGGAACGGGCCCGGGCCCGAGCCGCCATTGGCCTGGAAACACAAACAAAGTTCTCCGCAGCTCCCGGCACGCCTTTCCCAGCCCTGCGTGTTCGCTGGCTCCGCCTCAGCGGGAGCCCCTGGAGCCTCTCTTCTCCTACCCCTAATTAGGAGCGTCTGTGCATGGCTTTGATTTCCCCCACAAAAAGGGAAAACTTCCCCCAACCCCTGTGGATGAGTGGGAGAGAGGAGAGATTTCTGGCAGAAAACTCCAGACACTCAATGCAGGACAATGAGAAGTAAATGAAGACCCTTCAAACCAGCTTTCCCTCACTCCTCCCTCCTACCCCAGCAGTGCAGGGGGGGACAAGCAATGCTCACTTTTTTAAACCTTATGAGGTTTATTAAATCTTAGCATAGAAATACAACAACTGACTGAGAAAGGTGAAAAATCAGCACTGGGAGCACTGGACTAAACCCCCACGTGCTCACCTACAGAATGGATGTTCTGCCTTTTATGCCCCTGGGCCCTCCCAAAGTCTTGTCGCTGAACTCCTTCTCTGCCGTCCATTGCTGGAGACTCCTTTCTTACATCTGCACTGGAGGTCAGGTGTAGGAACAAGCCGGGTGTTGGGGGTTGGTTTTTTCCTTTCCTCTCTGCCTGTGGAATTTTTTCCCATTGACATACGAAGGAGCACTGATGGCTAGATCCCTGAGACCTTGAGATGGGGGAGGTTCAGCTTCCCTGGATTTTTGAGAGTATCTCTTGGAGGAGGGCGTCGGTGGAGCGGGGGTGAGGTAGGGGAAAGGGGGGGAAGACCGCGAGATTGGAGGCAGGTAAAGATGGGGGGGAGCAGTTCCTGGCATTCACTCGCTTATGGCTCTGGGAGCAGGAAGGCCCCTGGAAAACCTCGCCCCACCATCCCAACGCCTCTTCTGGTGTTGGATCCCTCACCCCTGCTCGGACGCTCTCCTGCTTCAGTCTGGATCTCCAGCATCCTGTTGGAGCACCGGGACTGACACTGCTCCAAGGATTCGTCAGCAGAGTCTCTCCTCCATCCCTTCCCATCTGGGACACAGCTGCCATCGCCCCCAGCACTCCTGCAGCCACGTGGGATCACCGCGTCTGCCCCTGCCCACCGGGAGCCGGCTGGCACTGACTGCCAACTGGGACGGCATCTGCACCACAGGGAAAAGGTGTCCACAGCCAAAAGAACTGTTACTGGGTGCCTGTTCTGTTTGTTGTTAATTCCATAGATGTTGTTTTGTTTGCCTTGTTATATACACTAGTAAAGACCTGTTATTTCCTATCCCCATATCTTTGCCTGAGAGCCCCTTAATTTCAAAATTACACTAATTCAGAGGGAAGGATTTACTTTCTCTATTTCAGGGGAAGGCCCTGCTTTCCCCAGCACACCTGTCTTTCCAATCCAGGACAACGGCCCTCCCCAAATGCCCCGACTACCTAAGCCATGTCACAACAATACAAGGGGTAGGGGAAAGAGCACTATGGGAGGATATATTACAATAACATCATTATACATCCATAAAACTTATCTTAACTTAGGCACAATATTCATCTTTTAATTCTGAGAGGCAACCATCACGTTTCTCATCTATAACAAACCTTTTTCCTTTTCATAAGTCATTTGGCTCAAACAATTGACTCTTATTTTCGATTCCAATGATTCTCTCTTACTTCTCAAAATTGAGTTTTATCATACAAACATGTGTTGAGGCGGGTGAGGACAGTGGGAACAGAAAATCTCAGGTTTTCCTTAGGCCCACTTATTCACAATGAACAATAGGGAATCACAGGGGCCTGGCATGGCCCCCTACCATGCTGATGGCATTACTGCCCATAGCAGGTGTATCTCACCTGTTAAACGCCAATTGAGGAATGATAGAGGTCTGGTATGGCCTTTTTGCCCCCACCTTACCATGCCTACAGGGTTGCTGCCCACAGCAGGGCTGTACAATCTTCTCGGTGGGGAACACAGGGGCCAACCCGGTCTTGCCCTGAATTTCTTGTGTGACTCCACTTGTTGGTTCCTAAGGAAACCACCCCAGCACCTCTTACAGTTCCCTGTGTACTTCCCGTCAACAGATGCTTGTAATTTCCATCCATTAAAACAGGACAATTACATTAATAGCTGATATGGTTCAAACTCCCCCTTGAAGTGTTTGTTAAAGCAGTCTTGGAGCTGTCTGGTGGAAGCTTGACCTCACTTTTCTGATGTCTTCCTGCTTCTTTGGTTTTCCCTTGGTCTCAGCTTGAGAATCAGTTCTATCTCATCCTGTCTGCATGTTATGAATTATACTTTGGGTTCTTTTACTGGACCTTTAATTCTGTTGCCACGAGTCCACTCCCACTCTGCAGTTGGCACAGCCAATTCAGTGGTGAGCAGAACCTGAAAGGGAACTCCCCACTGAGGGGTTAAAAGCTGGTCTTTCTCTAAAAGACAGACACTGAAGAAAATGTACATAAGGTAGCATTTTTCTACAGAGCAGCTTCCTGTTGAGTGTTGGACAAGGAACTAAAATGCTTAATGTGTCTGAGACTCAGTCAGAGGCTGGAGAGCACAGACTCAGGAAGCATTGTTGAACAAATACATATTAGCAGGCAGTTCTATTCTTCATGGCTATTTCCACCCCAGTACTGCCCCACATGCTTCACCCTAAGGCAGTTGCTCACCACTGCTGACACAAGGGAACTGGCTTAGGGAGCATTAAATTATAGAGAGGTTATGCACCTGGCATGGCCTCTCGTCTTGATGGCAGCAGTTTCTAGGGGACCTGGGCGAGAGCAGCAGTGGATGCACATAATGATGGCACTTGTTCCTTGGTGTATTTGAAAAAACTGTTGTTTGACATGTTAGATTTAAAAGGTCAGTATAAATCAAAGCTCTGGATATGACTATGAAATCTATTTAGAGAACACACACCCCTCCCAAAGACACCCGTGCAAAGCAGGCACATCTTACAGGGATTCAATGGAACCTTAAACACTACTAAATTTGGTGGAAATCACTTTACACAACCTTATATACGTTTTTGGCAATCTTATACGTAAGAGTGAGTTCCTCTCCCTACAAGAACAGAGCTTACACAGAGAGCCAGGGGACACTGCAGACAGCAGAGCCCAGCAGTGACACACAGACAGACAGACACACACACCCACGCCAGCACATCCGTGCTACACACACACCCACCTAGGCACAGTCTCCACTAATGCTCACCTGCCCACAAGCACAAGACCTGTTGTCCTTAGAGAGCTCGTGCACACGAATACGTGCAGTGTCATTGACACACGGATGTCCCACACAGAGCCGTGCTCACCCTTGCGGAGCTGTGCACACCTACAAGCACAGAGCTGTGCACAGACTCCACACACGTGTACACAGCAGTGCACAGATGTGAACAGTGCTGTGCACACCCGCACACATGGACACTGTGCAAAGCAGGACGGGCACTCTTACATCTGGACACGCTAGAAAATATCCGTGTGTGCAGCTGTGCACACTGACACACGTGTGCACTTCGGTGTCTGTGTGTGCACACAGAGCTCTGCACACTGGCACACGTGTGCACTGCACTTTTCTAGAGCCCTCCTGGCCCCGACCCCCCTGTGGGTCTCTCTGTGGGATCATGACACGGTGGGGATGGGGACAGAAGAGGGGAGTATGGGTGGCACATTGTGGCACCGTTGATGCTTACAATTAGTTAAAATATGTCCCTGGAACCTCTGCTTACTTCCCCAACCCTCCCCCACACACATCCTCGAAGACAGGTCCTGCATGCATTCCTGCAGGTAACACAAGGCTACACAAAACCCTGTGTTTGGGGACAATTTCTTGGTCATTTCACTCTGGCGAGGCTCAGGGGGGGACAATGGGACTGTTCATCTCCTCTCATGTTTTAGGGGCAACCAACCCTTTTCCTTTCTTCATCTCACTCTCTGCAGAGCTCTGCCCACCATCATTCACCTTTAATGAAGAAACAAAAGACAACCTAGAAATCTTCCTCCCAGTGCAAACAACACACAGAGAATCTGTGCTGGAAAGAGAACACCCGTGGTGAACAGTGAGCTTGTTCTGCACAAACAGGAAAGGCCAGGCCAGTGCCCACATGAGACGAGTCACATCCAGTGCCTGCCATCCTCTCAGGCAATATTCAACCTCAGCCTCACAGACCTCTGTTCTAGTACTCCCAGTGGGTTCCTGGAAAGAGAATGGTGGCACATCTACTGCCTGCTACCCCCCTCTAGGCAATATTCAACTGTTTAGTTCACAGACTAATCCTCTAGCACTCTTAGTGGGGTCAGCAGAGCCACTTCCCACTGGTGGGGGCAAAGAGCACCCTCTGTGCCTTTGTGGTGGGAGCAGACAGCGTTGTCTCAAAGGAAAGGTCAGAGAGAGACCAAGCTGGACCTCTGCCTCCTGCCCCTCACCCCACAAGGGCAGGAGGGCACAAAACTGAACACATTCTTTTTGGACCCATCTTTTCCAGGAGCTTGACCAGTTTGAAAGAGAGGACTCATAGGATTTTTTGAGGATCACTGCCAGTGCACAGCACACATGGCATCCCTCACCCCTTGCATCATCCTGGGATGGAGAGGTAGGAACCAACCACAGCCCTACCCCACTGCTCCAGAAGCCAAAATCCCCATGCAAGCATTTAGTTATGGCCTTCTTAGAGAACCACATTCCCACGTGAGAGCCCTCCCGCACAGCCGGGCTGGTTCTCCACCCTCGGCCGCGCTGTCCGCGCCACCTCTGGGCTGGCGAACGCCGGGAGTTGCTGGGCTGGGTTTGATGGCCCCGCTCAGCGCTTTCGGCCGCTGCTCACGCCGCACCCTCGCGATTTTCGCTGGCAATCAATGCAGATTGGCCATGAAAGTCCAGAAAGCAAAAATAGACACCAAGGACGTTCTAGAAGGGGTTTCCTGCAGCCAGACACACAGCAGCAATTTCCAGGAGCTGTCACTTGCTAGTCCACGGCTTTAAGGATGCTGTGGTGTTGCCGCAGGAGAAGACCCTTGGTGTTGTGCTGAACAGGTTCCTGCAGAAGAAAAGGTGATGTTCCTATGTGCAGGGAACTCTGTGGCATCGGCAGTGGAGGAGCAGGGTGAGGAAGATCTCCAGCCTTGGGATATTTCTGCAAGAGCCTTCACCCCTGCCAGAGCCTGGGTGAGAGCAGCCAGAGTGCAGAGGAAGGCAGCCCTTTGGACAGGCGTCCCTGCTCCCTCAGAGCCACGGCTATGAGACAAACAGCCTCATCCCTGAGGATGCAGATGGGCAGAAAATGCCTGGAAGTAAAAAGGGGAGCCCAGCCATCTCCAAGAAGCTGTTCCCAGAGGCAAGTGTCCCAGCAGGAAGTGTCCTGGAGCCACTTGTGTTCAGCCTACAGTCAGTTCCCAGAACGCTGTCCCTGTTCCAGTGGGGAACCCCCCACGCTTTGCAGCGGGAAAGATTCACATGAAACCAAGGAGGCTCTTGCATCTGCAGGAAGCTTCTCCCCTCTGCTAGTGAGATGGCCTCTGACTACCAGGAATGTGTTTACAGATTAAGATCTGATCTTCTTCGGAGCATTAGTGTTAAATACATTAGGATTTTCTCGGAGACTTGACAGAATGTTCCCACTGTTTTGGATTTGACTGATGTGATAATTGATAAAAGATTCGTGTTAATCACAAAAGCATTGGGGTTTGTATAAACCAGTATACTAAGCTCTGAAGTGAAGCATGGACACTAGATAATGGAAATTATATGATAAAATCATTCTGTTTAAAATCACCTTGTTATATTATGTTGTATTATGTTACATTATATAATACGTTATGTTATGTTTTCCAAATGAGTTGTATCAGCTACCACCTTGCAAAATCAGACTTCCCAAAAAGCCCTTCCTGCCTTTGTCTAATCAATACTGCTTATCTGAAGAACCAGACTCCCAGAACATTTCTGGTGGTTATCTACAAGGATGTTTATTCAACCACCACTGCTTATGACAACAAAAATCAAAAAAATTGTTGACTACAATGAGAACCCACAGTATAAGAAGAGGCTGCAAACCAAGGTTGGGTGGAGCGTGGAGTGGGCGGTGACCCCTCACGTTCCCCAGCGCTGCTTGCTCTTTCTATATGAAATAAAGCAATCTAAATTTTGCTGAATATCGAGACTTTTGTCTCTCATTTATAACAATTTGGTGCCGAAACCCGGGACGTCCTTGGAGCCCTGAGAGGCACTGCGATTTCGGGGAGGCGCCCCACTGCTGTGGCCCCGGTTCGTCAGTGATTCTCGGGACCCATCGACGTCCCGCACCATAGAGACTGAGCAAGGAAAATCTCCCCGGAAGACCGCGGCAAAATCACCTGGAATTCTCGTGCACGGAGAGCCAGACAGGAGCATCGGACTGTGAGTATCTGTGTGGTTTGGTGGGGATGACTGTGTGCTTGCCTGAATGAGACGTGGCCTTTGCTGCGAAGCGAGAGTGGAGTCCTTCTATCCGCGTTTCCAGCATCCCGCGAGGGACCTGGCCGGTGACCGGACGAAGCGAGTGAGCACAAAGGGAGAGACTGCTTTTCTTGTCCTAGCCCAGGTAGAGGCTGGGTCCTTCCCATCCTAGTCCTGGAAGAGGCGGCACCCGGGGAGGGGTGAAGGGGGAGGAAAAGAAAAGCAGATTGCAACACACGAGTCACGGAGGGAGAAGGGAAAAGCTGCTTTTCCCATCCCAGCCCAGGTAGAGGCGGGTTCCAGTCCATCCTGACCCGAGGAGAGGCAGGAGTTCAAGCAGAACACATCGGGGAGTACAAACACCTCAAGACAGTCCCTTGAGGTAAAAATGGGACAAAGAGGGAGTAAGATTCTGAGTCCCAGGGACCCACGAAGAGGTTCAAGTTCATTTGGTCCACAAGGAGACCGGGAAAATAAAGACAAGACAAGTAGGTTGCCAGAAATACCACCAGGCAGCCCTTTGGGAGTAATATTAAGATGTTGGGACACGGGTGGTATAGAGAGGAAAAAGTAAAGAAAAATTGATTCAGTATTGCATGGTGGAATGGACCAAAGAAATTATCCATAAAGATAACCTATACTGGCCCATGTTCGGATCATTTGAGGGTTGGATTTGTCGGGCATTAAACACATATGTGGCTCATAAAGAACCATTTAACAGAGAGGAATGTGAGTATGCTGCCCTGTGGGCAAAACAGTCCGAGCCATCCTTGATATATACTTTAAAAGAAAAAGAGAATGAGGATAAAAAAAAGGTTACCTGGGAACCCCTCGATAATCTCCCACCTCCATATAATACAGAAAATACAGGAGACCCTCCCCACGCACCCACTTCTCCTCCTGGTACTCCCATAGCTCTGAGAACTCGCTCCAGTCAAAGGAATACCAGGAGAGATGGTATCACCAGAGAGGAGGGAGATAACGACACAAAGGCTCGCCTTTACCCCCTGAGGGAAGTGCCATTAGCAGGACAACAGGCTGGATTAATTGGATTTGTAAATGTTCCCTTGAACACAGGGGAAGTGAGGAACTTTAAAAAAGAAATGGGAAAACTATTAGAAGATCCTATAGGAGTGTCAGAGAGAGACTAGATCAATTCCTCGGACCAAGTATGTATACTTGGATGGAATTACAATCTATATTAAGTATCCTATTCACCACGGAAGAACGGGAAATGATCAGACAGGCTGGAATGAGGGTGTGGGACCGGGAGCATCAGATTGGACCTAGGGGAGACCAGAAATGGCCATTAAATAATCCTAACTGGGATAATCAGAATGATGTCCATCGCCAGAATATGATGGACTTAAGATGGATACTCGTTAAATGTATCTGAGAATCAGTTCCTAAAGGACAAAATATTAATAAAGCCTTTAGTGAACAACAAAAAAAGGACGAATCCCAGACTGACTGGTTGGAGCGGCTGAGGAAAAATCTCCAAATGTACTCCTGGATAGACCCTGACACACAAGTGGGTCAGGCACTCCTCAAAACCCAATTTGTTGCTCGATCATGGGGAAATATTAGAAAGAAATTAGAAAAGTTAGACAGTTGGCAAGATCGGGGGTTACAAGAATTGCTAAGAGAAGCACAAAAAGTTTATGTAAGGAGGGATGAAGAGAAGCAGAAAGCAAAAGCAAAATCTTTATAGCTGCAGTTCGTGAAACACAGAAAGAAACCCAGCAGAAAGGGGGAGGGAAACCACGAAAACCCCCACCGAAACAAGGAAATGAAGCAGGAAATAATTCACCAAGGCGAATCTGCTTTTACTGTAACAAGAAAGGTCATATAGAGAAAAATTGTAAAGAACGGATACAGGATGAAAAAAAAAAAGTTCCAGGAAGACAAATAGGGGTGTCAGGGGCTGTATGTACTGGGGACCATACCATCCAAAGAGCCCTTGATAAAATTAAGGATCTGTCCCCAGGAAGAGGAGGTGGAATTTTTAGTAGATACAGAAACCGAAAAAACCACAATTAAACACCTACCAAAAGACTGTAAACCTAGTAGAGAAACAGCACTCGTGGTTGGAGCAAAAGGTGAACCATTTCAGGTCCCTATTATTAAAAATGTGCAAATTGAGACCCAGAACAAAACTGAATTAAAAGATCTGCTGTTACTGCCAGATGCAGAAAATAATTTATTGGGGAGGGATTTAACAATAGCATTGGATTTGAAAATTGAAGTATCCCAAGAGCAGTTTAAAATTTTTGCTTTAACCTAAAAGGACGAGTTGCAAATATGTCCTGAGGTGTGGTACACCCCTGGAGAAATAGGGAAGTTAAAAATGAAACCTATCAAAGTGCAAATCACTGATCCCGATTTACCTATCCGAGTTCATCAATATCCAATATCTCTGGGAGGGAGACGGGGCCTTAAGCCTCTCATAGAAAACCTTTTGCAACAGGGGGCTTTGGAACCATGTATGTCCCCACATAATCCTCCTATTCTGCCTGTCAGAAAGACAGACGGGAATTACAGATTGGTACAGGATTTGAGGGCTATAAATCAGCGAACTGTTACCAAATTTCCCGTAGTAGCAAACCCTTACACACTCTTAAAGGATTTGTCCCCTGACTACACTTGGTATAGTGTAATAGATCTAAAAGATGCCTTCTGGGCATGCCCATTAGAGGAAAGTAGCAGAGATTGCTTTGCCTTTGAATGGGAATATCCTGATAAGGGCAGGAAACAACAACTGCGTTGGACAGTATTGCCTCAGGGCTTGACAGAATCCCCTAATCTCTTTGGACAAGCCCTAGAAGAACTAATGTAGTCTTGTAAGTCACCAGAAGGGCTGTAATTGTAGCCTGTTCATTAAAAAAAAAAAAAAAAAGGTGTCCATCTTGGGTATCGCCCATTCGCATTATGTGTTCAATGTAAAAAAAAATAAATGTAAGGAAACTATTAAGGTACTTAATACCCTATCAGCACACGGAGAAATCGAAATTTATGATCATAACTAGTAGGAGTTATTTGAGAATGGAACAAGAGGAAAAAAGAAAGCCAGAGCAGAGGTATTGGTAAAAGAGTGTCAGAGGGTTGTGTATACCGAGCTGTTACTGCTGTACCTCGTACTGGAATGTGGGCCCCACAGCCCACTTCAGAAATGAAACACCCGGATTGGGTGGGAGTTTTAGTGAAGGAGATGTGTGAGATGGGCCAGATGCTGAAGGAGTACCTTTCCACAGCTGGTGAGAAACCCTCCCCCTGCCTTAAAGAGGGAGAGTCTGATGGTGCAGCAGTGGAACCCACAGACATTACATCTGTCCAGGTTCCAGCTGAACTGCAAGGGCACTCACAGAGAGCAATAGTCGCCCCTGTGGAAACAAAGAAGTCTAAGATGAAAACAAGGTACCTAGATAATAAGGATAAGAAAGGAGGGCCCTCACAACCAGCAGGGGAGCCAGAGGTTGAGATCATCACCACGTCCCTGTCGTACAAAAGTCTCCATACTCTGCAAAAAGACAGTGAGTGACGAGGCCGTGAGGCTTTTACCACCTGGTTACTGCAGGTGTGAGACCTTATGGGTACAGGTGTGCGACTGGATGGTCCTGAGGCAAGGAATTTGAGACTCTTGACCCAGGACTCAGGTGTGGATCAGGTATATCTAAGGGAGCCAGGGCCCTTTTCCCTCTGGGAGTGGCTTTCAATGAGTGTAAGAGAGAGGTTTGTCCACAGAGAGAGAATGCAGGAGCACCACCATAGAATGCCTTGGAAGACCCTTGAGGAAGGGATCCAACAGCTGAGAGAAGTGGCAGTGCTGGAGGTGCTCTTTGGGAGGGATGGACAGCATGACAATGACCCTGACAAGGTCAGGTGCACAGGGCAGATGTTGTGGAATCTGGCAAACCTGGGCCCATCTCAATACACCACCTTCATTGCAACAATTAATGCTGATAATAACAGAGACAGTGGGTTCTGTTGCCAACAACCAACAAGCTTAGAAATTTTGAGAGTATGATCAATGGCCTGGTGCAGGCTCATGTCTCTGCTGTAATTGTGAGCCTCCAAGAGGAGATGAGGGAGATGAGGGAGATGAGGGAGATGAGGGAGGAGGGGAGGAGGAACAGTTCCCAAGCAGCACCAGTGCGAGTCACAGACCCCAAAGTTAGAGTACACTCTGAGTATTTTATTGATAACTTACATCTTGCACTTCATGACAGTAAATTGTGTTAATCAGACTCTGTCATATCACGAGTTCCTGGAACACATTTTCAAGCCCTTCCAGCTGTAGCCCAAGGGAAGCTGTTTCTGTCTTGCATCACAAAATGGCAGGTGTTTTGCCCTTTAAAAAGGACTTGTTACATGCATTAACATCCAAGGGGTTGCTTTCAAAGACAGACAAAAACCCCATGAACAAACAGAAACCAACCAAACAACATATTAAAAACAAGTACTTTATTTTTAGCTCTTGCTTTTAATATTTTCCAAGCTGGCCTCCTCTTCCACTGCAGTGTTTTTCTGTGGACAGAAAAACACCTTTGCCAGATGATGTGACTTAACAAAGCACACAGAACTTACACACAATGGATAGATTAAAGCTAAACATGCAGAGTCCCATTTCACAATCATCATCATTTATTTTCTGTTTATTTTGTTTTCAGAAGGGTGGGAACTGTATCTCAGATCCCTTGGCTAGTTTGGTGCCATAGCCACTGATTACCTGTCCTTTCTAATTATCTGTCCTTTCTGTAGTTCCTCTGGCCATTTGTTGCTCTTTGATCGCTCTCTCCTTCACCTGATTTTTATATTTTTCTGGATTTGTGGGGGTTTTTCTATGGGTTTTGATTTTTTCTTGGTGGTTGTTTTGTTTGCCTGTTTTGTTGGGTCACAGTTTTGGTTTGGTTATTTGGTTGGAGTTTTTTCCAGTTACCAGTAGGAATCAGGTTGTGATTTGGATTGTCAAGTTTTGAAGACAGGTGTTGCACATAAAGGTTGTTTTTGTTTTTAAAGTCATCTCACACACAGCTCTGCAAGGCCCTGTGACTTTGAGGACTGTGGGCTCTCAGACAGCAAATTGTGCATGAATAGGAAACTTGTAGTTCCTATCTCCATTACACACAGCAAAATGTAAAGTATTTGGAATGGAATCAATTCTAACCTTTTTTTTTTTTTTTTTTTTTTTCCTGCCATGCCATAAATTGTGTCAGATTCATCAATGAATTCGGTTCTTCCAGGATGGAGTGTGCAAGGATAATCCCTTAGCTCCTGTGTGGAGCTGGTGTGCACCAGGCCAGACACAGCACTGTCACCCATAGCCAGCCTCTGTCTGCACAGAGAGCAGGGAGCTGCAGCTCTGAGGAACTCAGGGCTTAGTGAGCAAACACACCAAACCCCTCATTTAGATCAGTTCCTTTACTGGACTATTTGTTGCTATGTATTTAGTATATATTTATTTATAGTATATGCTGCTGGTATATTTTTATATCCCCACCCAAAGCTGAAAAAAAAGAACCCTGGCAGTTTGCTTTAGCTGTGAAGTCAAGAGACTCATTTCAACAGGTTCCAGCTTTGCTCCTTGTTTGAATTCAAAGCAAGCAAAAACCTCTTCTGTTGGTCACATCAAACCAACATAAGTCTGTGAAAGACAGAAGAGTGTAAAAATTAGTTCATTTTCTAGTACTTACAGTCTTCTAATTCAGCCATGGGATAATTATGCCATAATTCACTAGATCAAATAACTGGAAAAACAGTAGAAAATAATTTTTTTTAAAGCTAGGTTTAAAAAAAGTGGATTAATTTCATAAACAAAACCATGTAGTAAAAATACAGAAATTTAAACTTCTCAAAGCCCTTTGATAATGGAGCCCTGCACCCCAGTCATGTGCAGTGCAGCCTCAGCTGTCCCTTTGAGCCCAGAGCTGCCAAGGGTCAGGGCTGGGATGAGCCTTCACCCAAAAGTGAATCCAAAATCAGTCGAGAACAGGGCTCACACACAGAGCAAAGTCTCAAGACCAAAGCCAAACCTCCATCGGGTTGGATTTGTTTAAACACTGAATTGTAGAAAATTTGCTCATCCTGTAACATCATTATTACCATGAAACTTTACATGAGCTGCTAAATAACCACATTCCCATCCTGAAATGCATTCCCAAATATTGTTGTGAACTTGCTCTGCCTCTGCCGCTGCTCCTGGGGCTGCTCTTGGCCACGCAGCCTCGGTGGGAGCCAGCACTGGCTGCAGCCCCAGCGGGCTCCCCAGGACAAGGCCCAGCAATTAAGAGGCCAATTAAAGCACTGGGCAGCACCAGAACCCTTATCAGAGTTATTGGGACAACAGGGACTTGCCACAGCTCCACGGCAGCATGACCATGAGCCAGGCTACCAATGCAATGAGCAGAGTTTTAATAAAACTGCAGAGAAAAATCAGCAACTTACCGTCCTATCTGATAGAGCTTCCGAATGCCAAAATAGCAGCAGAGCAGGACAAGTGGCACAGTGAACATTGTCACTACTGTGCCGATCATGCAGGACCTGCGCACATCCTGGGGGCAGACAATTCTTGGAAGGCGCTCTGGATCCTGAGCATCTATTCCTGTTTCAGGGATAACATCTGTGGGAGCAATGGGGAGCGTGAGCCCGTGCTGTGCTCCACTGCTGAGCTGGCAGCTCGCTGCATACGGCCAGGACGTTCTCTGTTTGCCCCAGAGCTGGGGCCTGCAGGCACCTTGGCACCCCTTGGCACAGGCTGTGCCACCCAACAAAGCCCAGGAGGCCGGGAGGAGAGCCCGGGGCCAGCGCAGCTGCTTGGGCAGTCGCTGCTTCCAGGGAGCCGCGCCCAACCCATCCCTGAGCAGCCACTACCAGCCCCGACCCTCCCTGCCCCGTGACAGCTCCCCCAGCCCAAGGGGACAGAGCCAGGCCCTGTCAGGACACACTGGAGCCCTGCTCTCCCCCTCTGCCCTTTCCCCACCATGGTCACCCCTTGCAGCCCCTCCCAGGTTTCGGGCGGTGTCTCCCACGGAGGGATCCCAGCAGGATTGCTCAGCCTGGCTGAGCCTGGCACAGCAATCACCTTCTGTGGCTCTGCCTGGCATCTCCTCCCTTTGTGTACCAGGGGGTGGCACGGAGCCATTGCTTCCTCCAGGAAGCGCTGCCTTCACCAAGGCCTTTTGGTCCACCTCTGGAGAAAGGAAGAGGCACAGCTGGATCAGATGCAACCGTTCCCCATTGGGGAGGGGGCATCTTCAGTAAGTAATATTTGTCCAAGACATGGATAAGGATCAGGAAAAGGCCCAGGCTCTTGGGGTTGCCACGGGGCCCTCCCTCCTCCAAACAGCCACCCCTCCTGATCTACCCTGAGGCCAGGAAATTTCAGGGATCTCAGGGTGTGCATGGCCTGTGGGGCACTTTGGGCTCCCTGTCAGATGATGCCAAAAGCCTTCCTGCAGAGGCTGGGGAGAAGCTGCAGCCAGGCCAGGCTGGGAAACAGCCCTGCAGGCTGTGACAGCAGCAGTGGGACAGCGAGGCTGCCATGGATCCCTTCCCGCTGTGCCGGGCACGGCGTGTCCAGATGTGCAGAGAAAGCCCCCGGCTGCTGAGTGTCAGGAGAAGGCTGAGGGAAATGCACCCACCACGGCGTCTCTGCAGATCACTCAGCATCTGGTCCAGCAGTTTGGCTGCCTCCAGGGATTTCTTGTTTCCTGTTTCTTGGGCCTTGCCTGTTGGTGGATCTTAGAGCAAAGTAATTCAACTTCATGTGGATGGATTCCACAAAAGCAGTGCTCAGCTTGTGGGGTCAGCAGGTACACACTACTCACTCCTGCTATGGGAATTGGATTTGGACACAGCATCCAGCCCTGGAGCTGCCAAAGTGCTCCCTGCAGACACACCTGTAACTCAACAGCCACACAAGCTTCTGTCACCTGGTTCCTGCCAGGTTGTCAATGATTGTGTTGTGAGGGGAAGTTAAGAACTTACCTGCAGAAGCTCCCAAGAGTTCCAAATCATCTTCCACCCAACTTCCTTGAGAAGCCTTCCCAGGAACCTCAGCTGGAAGGGAGTACAGGTCAGAAGCATTTCCATGGTGTGCTGGGATCCCCTTCTGCCTTAGGGAACTGGGCAGTGCAAGGAAGGGAAATGCACCCACCACGGCGTCTCTCCAGATCACTTAGCATCTGGTCCAGATGTTTGGCTGCCTCCAGAGATTTCTGGTCTCCTGTGTCGTGGCTCTTGGCTTTTGGAAGACCTTAGAACAAAATAGTTGCACTTCAAGTGTATGCATAGGGTGAGGCTGTGGGAACCAGATGTGAATGGACATGGCCAAAGCTGCAGAGGGGCCTGGGGGGCTCCGTGATGGCTCTGGTCACTCTGCACACTCTTTCCATGCCCTGTTCAACATCCCTGGAGGGGAAACCAGGCCAGCCCAGGGCTCGTGTGGACTCTCTCCCTCCCACAGAGGAAAACCTCCCTAAAGCCCTATGGAAAACCATCCCCAAAGCTTCTTGGGGAGAAGGAAGCGCTGTCCCAGGAAAGGGGAGCCAGGCCCCCAGCTCACCTGCTCCCTGTGCTCTCCACGGAGCTGCCTGGGCAGCCCTGGCAGGCAGGGCCAGTGCCAGGAGGAGCAGGAGGAAGAGGCGCAGAGCAAGGGCCATGGTGCCTTGCCCTGTGCCAGTCCCGCAGCTCTTGCTGCCCCCGCTGTCCTGACACCGCTGTCCCAATGTCAGCACCACTGCCGCCGCCGCCGCTGCTGCCGCAGCAGTTGTGCTCAAAGCCTGACTGCTCGGTGCCTGTGGTGCTGTGCAACCACGGGGCTCTGGCACCTCCGCGACCTCACAGCCTGCTGTGACCTCAGCCTGCTGTGACCCCAGAGCCTGCTGTGACCTCATGGCCAGGGTGGAATTTTGTGGGGAGTGGGATCTATGTTCTTTGGGAGGGAGCTCATCCTGCCCAGCAGCTCTGTCCAAGGGCTGTGACACAGTCCCAGCCCAGCTGATCTCACAGCCTGGGGGATGAAGGGATGGAGCAGCTCTGCCGGGAAGGGCTTGTGGGTGCTGCTAGATGAGAGGCTGGACATGAGCCAGCAATGACACATCCAAAGGAGTGAATGTTGAAGGAGGTGATTTCACCCCTCTGGTCTGATGAGACCCCACCTGGAGTACTGCATCCAGCTCTGGGTCCCAACACAGGAAGGACATGGTCCTGTTGGAGCTAGTCCAGAGGAGGGACAAAATGATCTGAGGGCTGGAGCCTGTCTGCTTTGGAAACAGGCTGGGAAGCTGGGGGTGTTCATGCTGGAAGAGAGAAGGCTCCAGGGAGACCTGATTGCTGCGTTTCAGTACCTTAAGGGAACTTGTAAAAAAGATGGGACAGAATTTTTAGTGGGGTCTGCCTTCTCCGGGCAGGCCTTGGCAGCACCGCAGCCCTTCATGGCCTCCCACTGTCCCGTGCCCTCCACGCCTCCCCCAGGCCTGCCTGGCTGCTGAAGGAGCTCCAGAGGAGCCCCATCAAGAGGCACCTCAGAGCCCTCAGCAATCCAGCCAGCAACACACGGGCAGGACACAGATGGCGCTTCCAGGCTGGCAGAGGGGTGCTGGCCATCTCCAGGGACCGGTCTCTCAGGGATCCCCGCCGCAGCTCCGGCCTCTGCCCGCCCGCTCTGTCGGAAGCCTTAAGGCTTCCACAGAACCACCAAAGGCCAAGGGCCTTTTGGCCACTTTCCCTTCCACTCCGCACGCTTGGCCAACTTGGCGAGCACAAGCACCCTTTGTGCCCTCTTCCCCATTGGCCTGAAGACTCTGGGCACCAGAAGAAAACTCCTGGACCTCTGTGTATGACAACAGCAATTTACTAATCCTACACTGGGGTGAAAGAACGTCCTTGAAGTGCAGAAGTGTTCCCTGCAGGCTCAGGTGGCCCCAGCAGACGCAGCCTCCCGGATCAGTTCTCCACACTGCTCACACAGGACAACCAGCCCCTGCGACACAGGGAAGGCCGTGACTTCCAGAGGCGGCGGAATCCATCTCGCATCTGCTGGAGTCGGGAGGAGGGAATGCTCTGTACAGTTCTGTTGATGTACAGAGTCTGAAGAGCCAGGCATGAAATGGCAGGGCTGGTGTCATCTGTCATGTCCTGAAGGGCTGGAAGAGAGAGGAACAGAGCCACAGTCAGAGCCTGCATCTGCAGGGACCTGGGGAGACCCTCCTGCCCCATCCCTCCCACACGGCAGCTCTTGCAATAGCCAGAAGGAAGCAGGAGACAGCAAGGATCAGCTGGAAGGCGCTGTCCACGAATGTCCCTCCCGCAGGCCCCTGGAAGGTCTCTGTGCTCTGCCCACGCCGCCCCTCGTGCGCGCAGGGAGCAGAGCCCTCCCAGCCGGGGCAGGGAACGCAGCTGCCAGCGCCAGCCCCCGCTGACAGCCCGCTGGCCTCACTCACCCCTGCACATGAGCTGCAACTCTCGCTGCTGCTCTCTCAGGAACCGCCCGGCCATCCCTGCCAACACAGAGCCTGTCACGGCCCCAGCCGCACAGCTGCCCCGCAGCGGCGCTGCCAGCCCTGCGGCCACAGCAGCGCCTTCCCCTGCAGGGCTCAGGCCCGGCCCTCGCCGCATCCTGACGCCCAAGGACACGGCTGCGAGAGGGCGGCAGCGGCGCCGAGGGCAGGCGGGGCTCCAGAGCCCCGGCCCGGATGGCGCTGCCGGGGCAGCAGGCGGGGCTGGGGCCGAGCTGCGGCGGGGCGGGGAGGGAGCCGGGCTTGTGGCTCACCAAGAAACCTGACGGCCGCCTCTCGCAGGGGCTCCTGTGGGCTCCGCAGGTACGGCAGCGCCTGGCGCAGCAGCTCGGCCGCTCGGCTCCTGTCCTGTGCCAGCTGGAGAGAGCGGCAGGGCACGGAGGGAAGGGTTGGCGCGGGCTCTGTCCCTTGGCCCCGGCCTGCCCTGCCCGCACAGCCCTGAGCGGGGCAGAGGGCCCGGCAAGGCGCGGGCTTGATGGAGCTCGGGGCTCCATCAGCTCCGGCCCTGGGGCCAGAGGAGCCTGGAGAAGAGCCCGCGTGGGCAGCCCAGGGAAGGGAGCAGCGTTCTTACCAAGCACTCGCCAAACCTCCACATCTGATCCGCCATCAGCAGCTGCTCAAGATCTCTCCTCTTCAGGAAGCTTAGTGCAGAAAGCAGCGTTTCACAAGAGGCCTGCAGAGCAGCAGAGACCCAGAGATGGCACCTCAGCCCAGGGCACAGGACCTGCCTCCCTGTGCCAAGGCCAGGAGGAGGCTGGAGCCCATGAGGTGCCCGGGTGCAGGGAGACAGCTGAGCCCCCTGCCAGGACAGCAGCGCCCAGGAGTCCTCACCTCTGCCACACGCATGTTCTCATCGTGGCAGTTGAAGAAGAGTGGCAGCAGGCTCTTGCTCACAAGCATCTTGAGGGGCTTTTTACCCTTGGCCGCTACCAAACTCATCACCTCTTGGAAGAGGCAAATGGAGAGCAGCTGCACATGGCGGTTGTCCTGTTGGAAAGGAAGCAAAACCCCTCCACATCAGCTGCTCCAGACCCCTCTGTGCACAGGCCCAAAAATTCACGGGGCCCCACACTTGGGGGCAGCACCCAGTGGCCGTGGCTGGGGGCACAGAGCCTTACGTTGTCCAGCAGTGGCCAGAGCGCGCCAGCCAGCCGCAGGGCGATGGGGCTGGGTATTGCGAGGTGTCTGTGCGAGAGCAGAAAGCTGAGCACCGCGACGGTCATCTCAACGATGTCTTCATCTGCATCCCGCAACAGGTCCACAAGGCTTTCTGTCAGGCTGTACATTCTAATGTTCTGCATGGAAGACAAGGCAGGGCAAGCCCACGCTGCTGCTGCTGCTGCCATGGAGCCCAGGGGCTGAAGGCCTGTCCTGAAGCACTCGGGCAGCTGAACAGCAACGCAGGAGAGCTGGGAGCAGCTGCCACAGCTCCCAAAGCCCAGCCAAGCCCAAGGGGCTGCTTTCCCCAGCCCCACGCTGCCCGCACAGCTTCAGCCGCTGCTGTCTTCTCACCATCGAGGGGTCCTTGCTGAGCTGCACGAGGCCTCTGAGCACCAGGCGACGCATCTCCCTGGACGTGCTCTGCAGGCGCCTTGCCATGATCTCCAGGACGCTGTCACCCCATTCATTGATGTCCAGGAGGTCCAGGACCTGAAAGGCACAAAGCAGTGACCGGGGTGCCCAGCTGGCAGGAGCTCAGAACTGCACAGGGCTGAGCCAAGGCAGCAGCACAGGGCACGGGCACTGTCCCAGGCAGCTGCGGCTGTGAGAGGGCAGAGAGGTGGGAGGCAGCTCAGCTCTGCTGCCCATGGGGCTCACCTCCACAAGGAACGCCATGGCAGGCAGCTGCCAGTCTGAAATGTCTTGGCTGAGGAGCTCCAAGAGGCAGGAGATGAAGCTGCAACACCAGATCATGGAGACACAGCGCATCTCCCTGGTGGGGGGGAAAAGGCATCATTGCCCGTGAGCCGAGAGGGCAAAGCTCTCCCAGGAGTGACCCACAGAGCTCTGGTCTTTTCCCAAGCCCCCCGTGGGCGCTTTGGGAGGCGGCTGTTCCCGGGCACCCTCCTGTGCCAGCCTTTTCCAGTCTGCTCGTCCGTCTCTTTGTGACAAAGCCCTCTCACCCATGCCCATGGGAACTGTGTGGGGCACCCTGGGCACAAGTGCCGGGGGCAGCAGGGAGAAGGGGGTCTCACCTGGCCAGGAGTCCCACTGCATAGTGGTGGGTGTCAGTACAGAGCAGCGTGTCCCAGCCAGCCTTGCCTTCCATGGCTACCACAACACGCTCACACTGCACTCGGCAGAGCAGGACCTTCAGGGTCTGCACTGCAAACCTGTGTACAGAGCAAAGCCCAGGTGATGCTGGCAGCCCTGGCTCCTGCCTTGGAAGGGATGGGGAGACTGGGAGGACTGGGATGGAGCACCTCTGGGGGTTGGTGGCAAGGCCCAGTTGCTCCTGGCACCCCTTCCAGAAGGTATCAACCTCCTCTGGCGTATCCAGTGCGCTGATGTAAACTTGGAAGAGCAGACACAGAAAGAGACGGGGAAAATACTCCAACTCTATAGGTGGGCACCAGGTCAGGTTGAAGACCCTCCACAGTGTCACGGTTGCCTGCAAAAAATGAACCACCCAGAGACAACACTCAGTGCCAAGACATCCGTGTGGCAGGGCCTGAGCATGCCAGGGAGAGGCCGGGGAGACACCTCGGGGTCACCCAGCCTGGTGCCCCTGAACCTTGCCCCTAAGGCAGGTTTCAGCGCAGTGCCTGAGGCAGAGAGATGCAGCTGGGGGGAGGACAGAGAGCTAGCTACTGGAGAGGTGGCCTAGGGGCAAGCCAAGGTCAGTGGCAGGAACTCACAGCCAGGGCAAAGACTCCTGTGCTGTCGCCATCGGAGGTGTACACACTGTCCACTGGCCAGGCGTTCAGCACATTGAGGAGTATCTGCAGCGCCGGCTCCGCAGTCCCAGTGGAGGACATGATCACTCCCCACATGGCCGTAGCAGCTCTGTGGGGTCAGAGCTCTGTGTCAGGGGGGTCTGGGCCACAGCACTGTGGCCTGGGCTGCTGCAGGGGCCCGCGCTGGCCGTCAGCCCTGCCTCTGCCCACCGGCCCTCGCTGGCAGCACCCAGCCAGCCCACGGGGGTGCAGGCATCTTGAGGGGCAGGGAGGGAGAGTGGCAGCACGCTCAGGGGCTGACATGGCAGCACTGGCAAACGGAGGAGCCAGAGGCTCCTGGAACTGTCCCCCTGTCTGGCAGTCACCAGGGACAGGCTCTACAGGGTAACGGGCCGGGGAACCCTAAATCCTCAAGGCAGGTGGGGCTGCCGTACCTGTCACCCGATGGGGCCCAGCGCAAGAGAGTCATCAGCACATCGCAGGGGTATTCCCTGGTCAGCTCCAGAAGGGCCTTGTCCAGCCTGTGCCCAGCAGACTCGTTGGCCGTGAGCCACTTGTGGATGTACCTCACCATGGCTGGCACCTGCAGAAGGCCCGGGGAGACTTGGACACCTGCCCGAGCAGCAGGTTCCCCAGCTTCCCCTGAGAAGTGCTGCCCTTCCCACCCTATTGGGCTGGGCCTCAAAGACTGAAGGAACCCAGCAGAGCTGGCTTGAGGCGCCACACAATTCCTGGGGTGATCAAGCCCTGGCCACAGGCTGCTTACTTGCTTTGGATTGGAGACACCCTTCTCCACAAGCAAATCCAGCATGGCAGCCCCGGTCTCAGCAGTGAAGAGATGAAAGTTTGCCAAGAGCCCAGTGCCCACACCGGTGGTCTCTTCCCGCCAAATGCACATGATGAATTCATAGATCATCTGCAGGAGAAGGGCAGGAAGAGAGGGAGAATCCATGGAGTGCTCCAAGCACGGTGCTGGGCTGAGCAGTGGCAGCAGGCCCAGCCCAGGTGGGGATGGCTGCAGTACCTGCGCTGTTCTGCGGAAGCGGCCACAGGCAGGGTCCTGCTCTTGTGTCGGGTCCATGGCGGCACCTGGCAAAGAGCGAGCGCAGCCAGGGCTGAGGGGCTGTGGGAGAGGCCGGAGAACACAGGCCAGCCCTGCATTCCCAGGCAGGGACAGCCCTGGGATGCCCCAGAGATGGGGTGTGGCTGCCAGGGGGTTCAGCCCCAGCCCCTCTTCTGTCCTATCCATGGGCATGTTGGATGGGATGGGATGGGATGGGATGGGATGGGATGGGATGGGATGGGATGGGATGGGATGGGATGGGATGGGATGGGATGGGGCTAAGCTGGCTGCAGGCACCAGCCCTGTGACCCAGCTCTGCTACTCACCCTCCTGCAGCAGCTGGATCTGCTCCAGCTCTTCAGGCTGCTGTGCTGAGGGAGCTGCAGCCTCCTCCTCCTCCTTCACCCAGGCCAGCTTGGGCACTCTGGGTGGTGTCTGCTCCATGTCAGTGTATGGAGTTGGGACTGCTTGCAGGAGAGATGTCTTGGAAAAGCTCCAGATGAGCAAGTGCTGCACTTGTGCCTTGTAGGCAGCTGCAACAGAGAAGCCTTGGGAAGGCTACAGGACACCGTGTCCTGCAGTCTGTCCTCGAGGTCACCTGCAGAGGAAACGCTTTAGAAAAGCTCCGGGTCAGTAAGGAACAAGCTGGCTGTGTGGGGGCTCCTCACAGCACCGCTCTCTCCGTCCTGTCCCGACGAGTGCACCGAGCACTGTGGTGTGGCCGTGTCGCCGCCAGCACCTATGTCACGATGTGTCACAAAGGGTCACCCTTGTACGCTCTGTCCCTTTCCTATTGCACGGTGACCACGGTGCACTGTGTCACAAAGAGCCCTAGGACACACCTCCACGTGCCCTGAGGACACCCCCACCCTCCCCCCAAAGTGGCCCAGCTTGCAAGGAAGACGTTCCCCCAAGGTTCGAGGACAGCCCAACAGGAATTTTAGGAATGGCTCAAACAACAAGCAGATGCTCCTCTGCTCTGCCTGCTCAGGGCAGCAGAAGGAGCCCCCACGGTTGCCGATGCAGCTGCAGCAGGAAGGGCATCGGGGCCTTCCACAGCAGCTGCCAGGGCCTCTCTGGGACAAGACCCGGTGCTGGGTGGCCGTCACACACACAGGAGTGTGACACAGACACGGGACGTATGGCCCAGGGCACGAATGCTGCTCTGAGTCCTGGGAGCAGTGAAATCAGCAGGTGTGGCAGAGTCCCTGCCAAAGGAGACCTGCCGCCCCCAAGGCCTGCCAATGCTGGTGCCTGCTCCTGCCACAGAGACCTGTGTCCCCTGGGGACTTCTCTGCCAGAGGACAGCCAAAGCCCACGTGCATTGGTGTGTGTGCTCCTTTCTGCAGGCGGCTGTTGGCAGGAGCACCTGGTGGCAACACTTGGTCTCTGTCAGAAGCTGTTACTCCTTCCTGGAATGATTTTTGCTTGGAAGTGATTATGTGCAGTGTCCACGCATCTCCCCAGCCCATCACTGCCTCACACACGAGGTGACCACCAAGCCACTCTCCGGCCATCTGACCCGCAGCTGAGCCCTTCCCAGAGTGCCCGCACCCGCAGGGAGCGCAGGGCTGGATTTGGCCGCCAGAGAGTTGGTGACCCTCGTGAGATCCTCGGTGCATTTAGTTCCTACAGGAGTGTGGGCACCGCTGGGAAATGATCTGCATGCCTTGTTAATTGGATGTTCTTCCACCGCTAGCCTGGGGCAGGATCTCTCCCGGTCCTCCTCTCAACTCCCGGGCCTCTCCTCAGCCAATCAGAGAAGGCACCAAAATAATTGAGCCAATCAGAGCGCGCGGCGCTGATGACTCCTCAGGCAGTCCCAGAGCGCCCAGAGCTCCTCACCTGGACTCCACCCGCGCCCCGCCCCCAGCGCCCCCCGCCAGGAGAATTTGGAGTGGGGGAAATTGCGTTTTATCTTCTTTTTTGTTGTTCCAGAGTCAGGATTAAATGCTCGAGAGACGGAATTTCGTGTTTGGACTCAGATATTTATTAATTCTTATCAATATTACAGTGAGTTCCACAGCACGTCTAGCTAACAGGCTAAAAATGGACACGTATCTCTCTCTCACTACAAGGCCTTTTAAGGGCCAATCTGTCCAATTAAGAACAGACAGCTAAATTCTTTTTACTTTTAACCCAACAACCAATCACCTCTGACCTGCAATGTGGAATTTTCTATCCAATTACAAAAGTACCACCTAGACCCCTGAAGAAGGTGAAAAAGAAAGAAAACTCCACCCTAAAACCTCCATCTTGTTTTATATGTATTAATATAGTCTAAAACCACAAATTCTAAATTTTCCACCATGGAACATTACACACTTCTATTCAAACTACACACCAGTGATCCCAGTTCTATCACAATTCTGGAAGCCTTCTTCATGGCCTCAGGTCAAAAGCAGTGTTTTCCTGGAGGTCAATGCCTGTCAGCAGAGAAAGCCCAAACCCCTCAGTTTCCAGGGTTCCAACAGGGGGAGGTGTCAGACCCTGCCCGGCGCTGGCCATGGGGCGTGTGGTGGGGATCCGGAGCTCTTGGCTACTGTGGGCTGCTGGGGGTCTGCTGGGGGGACACCCCCTAACCTGTGTCCTGCACACACAGCGCTGTTCCAGGAGATGGTTTAGTCCGAGTGTCACTTCATTCACGGCACTGACCGGCTGAGGTTCGTGGAGAGGAACATCTCCAACCGGGAGCAGTTCCTGCACTTGGGCAGCGATGTGGGGCTGCACGTGGGGACACCTCCTTTGGGGACAAGGCTGCCAGGCACTGGAACAGCGACCCGCAATGGATGGAGTACAGACGGGCTGCGGTGGACAGGCACTGCCGGCACGACTACGAGTTGTCCAGCCCGTTCCTCGTGGAGCGCAGAGGTGAGCGTGGGGCAGAGCGTGTCCCCTCGGGCCCTGCCCTGGGAATGACCCTGGAGCCCCTCAGAACCTGCCTGGGAATCACCCGAGACACGTCAGCCCTTCTTGTGCCCATCCCCGGGGCCTCCTGCCCCCTCACCCCAAGTGACTCGGGTGGCTCTCCCAGTCCATCCCAGTCTGTCTCGGCGTCCTCATGGTCCCTCTCATTGTCACCAGAGTCCCTCCGAATTCCTCTCAGTCCACAGCCATTCCATTCCCACTCCCAGTCCTTCTAACTCCACTCCCAAACCTCCACCCTCTCTCCCATTGCCTCAGTCCAATCAACTCTCCCAGTGTTCCCCCACTCTCTCCAATTTCATTCCCAGTCCCTCTCAGTGCCACACCAGCCCTCTCCTGCTGGGGATCTGGTCCTGGTGGGCACCACATGCCCTGAGAACTCCTGCTGGCTCTGGAACCACCTCACTTGGATCTCAGCAGGGTAGAAATCCATGGAGCAGAGCAGGGAGGTGGGGCCGGGCTGGGAGCTCGAGGGCCACAGTGAGATGGACACACTGGGGGACACTGGGAGAGAATGGGGACACACTGGGATCAGCTGGGGGGAACAGGGAGGGATTTGAGTGAGCCTGGAGGGGTTGGAGAAAGATGTGGAGCTGGAAAGCAAAGGTTGGAATGAGATTGGCTGTGATGGGAAGAGACTGGGAGGAGTCCTGGTGAGTCCTGGTGAGACCGGGCAGGGACTGGGAAAGGGTTGGGGGGCCTGGGGAGGAGGGGGGCAACTGGGAGGGGTTTATGGGATCCTGAGAGGGACAGGAGGAGCGTTGGTGGGTCCTGGGGAGACCGGGAAGAGATTGGGAGGACGATTCAAGAAGTCCTGGGGGGGCTAGAGGTGACTGGGAGGGTGACTGGAGTAGCTTGGGGTGTCAGTGAGAGATTTTGGGAGGTCTTAACGCCTGTGGACCCCCAGAGATGCCGCCAGACACCGCCCGCAGCAAGGTGCTGATGGGGATCGGGGGCTCCGTGTTGGGTTTCGTCTTCCTGGAGCTGGGGCTCGGCTTCTACCTGTGCAAGAAGGGTGAGGGGAGGGTCCCGGGGGTCGTGTTCCGACCCCGCAGCGTGTGCACTCCCCATGGGGCCCCCAGTCAGGTGATGCCCCCTTTTCTCGGCCCACAGAGCTCCTGACCCGGCAGCTGCTGCAGCCCCTCCCCATGGCCTCGGGTGCGGCCGGGACCCCCCGGCTCCGTCCCCACGCTGATTTTGGGGGGGTCGTGTGTTCCCCCCAGACCTACTGTCACTCTGCCCCAGCCTGGCTGCTCCCAGTGCTCCCAGTAAAGTTTCCCAGTTCGCCCCGTCCCGTTTATTGTGGGGCGGGACTGGGAAAGGACTTGGGGGGACCCCGCGGGGGGATCGTGACTGGGCGGGGAGGGTGGGGTCCAGGTGGGGAACACTGGGTGCTGCGGGTCTGCCCGGCAACCGGTGAGTCATCACAGATGCTCTCTCTGATTGGGTGGATCTTCTCCATCGCATTCTCTGATTGGCTGAGAACAGGCCCGGGAGTTGAGAGAAGGAACAGGAGAGATCCCGGCCGAGCACCGGCACGGGAACAACAGAGCCAGCCTGGGCACAGCGAGGGAATTTATTATAACCAAATCACAGAAGGACAAGGAGAAGGGAAAGAAATCTCTCCAACCCATTCCCACGCACCCAACACGGATCACCAGGACCACGGATCACCAGGGCTCTGCCCAACGGGGGTCACTGGGGATCATCCAACACCGATCCTCCCATGGGAGATGGAGCTGGAGCAGAGCACGAAGCTCTTCCCACACTCGGGGCACTCACAGGGCTTCCCTTAGTGGTGACTCCGTTGGTGTCGGGTCAAGTGAGAGCTCTGTGAGAAGCTCTTCCCACACTCAGGACACTCGTGGGGCCTCTCCCCAGTGTGGATGCGCCGGTGGACAGTGAGGGTGGAGTTGCGGTTGAATCCCTTCCCGCAGTTGGGGCAACGGAAGGGCCTCTCCTCTGTGTGAATCCGCTCATGTAGGAGGAGATTGGAACTGGTCTGAAACCTCTTCCCACACTTTGGACACTCGTAGGGCCTCTCCCCAGTGTGGATGCGCTGGTGCCAGATCAGCCTGCACCTGTAGCTGAAACCCTTCCCACATTCCAAGCACTTGTGGGGCTTCTCCCCTCCAGGACGCTTCTCCACCAGCTCTGAGCTCTGCCTGGATCTCCGGCCGCCTTCCCGGCTCAGGGAGGGTCTTTCCTCCTCGCAGCTCCCTGGGCTGGGTTTGCAGCCCTTCCTCCTGAGAGGTCTCCGGGGTTTTTCTGCCTCTTCCATCCCCGCACAGCTGGGGAATGAAAATTCCTGGTTTAGGGGGAAATAACAAGAAGAGAGCTCCATAAACTGGGTGTTCCTCCTTGCCCAGGTCCATCTCTGGAAGTCATTGAGCATCTTGTGTCTGTAATAACCTCCCAAACACCAAAATTCCCACCCAAAATCCTCCAAACTTTAAGACACGGATCAAAAACTCCCCAAATATCAAGCTTCAGCCAAAATCCCCTCCAAAATTATGCTGGGTTGAAAGCAAAACCAGTGAGAGACTCCAAGGCAGAAATACAATTTCATAAGAAAAATATAAGAGAAAAAAATCCATGCAATAGTACAAAAGAAAACACCTGACAGAATCAGAATACAACCTGACACTCTGCTAGTTAGGGGGGTGGTAGCAGTCCAGATGAAGTGGTCTTGTTGTAGTAGTGATGCTGTAGAAAGGTCTGGTAGCTCTTGTCCTCTGGAAACCAGTGGGTAAGGGCTGCCTTGGTGTTCCAAATCTCAGATTTTCTCTAGGTAGGAAAGGCTTGGCTCCTCCCCCTGGCTGGAGCATCTCCCAATGGGATGATGGAATTTTATCAGTCATGCAGTGGCACTCAATGGCCCATTAACAGAAGATATCTTCCTGGAGGAAGGATGGGTTGTGGAAAAGATAAAGAACACTGCCCCACCTGGTTTTACCAGATGGCCCATTAGCAGAGGATATCTCCCACAGAGATAAGGATCACTGCTCCACCTGGTTTTTTCCACCACTCTTTGTTCTTTTGTTTCTTCCCGGGACCTCTGACTGGTTACTTCATGTTTGCTACTGATTTCCTCTCCCTTTTGAAGATGAAAATGGTAAAAGTGTCTTTGACCTGCCTTGCTGGATATTGTGAAGAGGAACAGTAATCTTCTGCAAGTGGAAGTGTCACAGGTGGAGCAGAGTTCTGTGAGTGCTGTATCAAACCAGACCTCGTCAGAGCTGCCAGAACAACTGGTCCATGCTGCCCTTCACTGCTCTGCCTGTTCCACACAGCACCGGGCACTGCCTGAGCCCAGCACCCCCCGGCAATTGCAGGCCCGGCAGTGGCCCCCGGCCCCCAGGAGGCTGCGGGACGCCCCGGCCGCTGCCCGGCCCCGTGGAGCTGCCGGCCCTGCCCGCCGGGGGGGCCGCGTTTGGACACTGCGGCAGGACAGGCACCGGCTCTGGGATACGGGCTGGCCACGGCAGCCACAGCACAAGGAGCAGCACGAAGGAACAGCTGGGAAATGGGCATTGGACGTGCAAGGATGTAGATCAGCTTTTAAGGACTTTCTCTGGGTCAGTGCAGAAAGGAATGATTTAGCAGAAAGCTCAGCAGCTGTCAGAGGATGAGAACCCCCAGGCACTGAGGGGGCTGCAGGAGGGGCAGAAGAAGCCCCTGGAGCAGTTGGTCACAAAGGCACAGCAGGGGAATGCAAGAAGGGAGGAGGAAAAGGCCAAGGGGAAGGCAAAGGCCATGGCAGAGTTTCTACAGCTCCTGTGCCCATGGGGTCACTTTTTTTCCAGGGAAAATGGAGAAGACATGGACGGTCCTTCTGCAGGGATGCATGGAAGCACCAGCCTTATTGGGGCAAGCCTTGCAGAAAATATCACAAGAATTTACCCCACCCCCAGGGATGGGGTTAATGCAGGATGTGGATGACTTGCTGCAATTAGGAGGACAAGAAGTGGCAGAAGAAGCCTCTGTGAATTGGCTGAATGTTCAGGCTAAATAGCATCTTTGATTATTTGAAAAAAAAAGTGCAAATGCTGGAGAAAAGGGTTAAATATTTGGGACATATTTTAACTGAAGGTTTGTGGTGCATTGACCCAGAGAGGGACCAGGCAATCTCAGAACTAACAGTAACCAGCACTAAAATGGAGCTGGGACAATTCAGGGGATTAAGAGTGAAGTGCAGGACCTGCATTGAGGATTCTCTGTTCCAGCCTGAATATTGTAGGACTTTTTAACCCCAGATAGCCTTAATATTATGGTATGGACATAAGAAAAACAACAAAACTTGAGAAAATGAAAAAAACCAAAGTGATTGAACCCCTGCCATGGCTCTACCAGAGTCAGAAAAGAAATTGGAATGGGATGTGGATGTTAAATAGGACCATGCCAAAGGAATTTGGAATTCCTGGCTGCAGGAGCAGCATGGGAGGGCACCACTGACCCTGCACTGAAGGCAACGCAGCAGCAGCCAGGGCTCCACATCGGGCCAAGCCCCTGGGCCTGCCCACAGATCCTCTGCTGAAATCCTCTGCCTGGGCACCCTCCTTTGGCATCTCCACACACGGGGCCAATCCTTGCTGCCACTGCTGGAGCTTCGCTGCTTTCTGTGCCTGCACTGCCACAGCTGCTGGGGAAGACAACGGCACAATTCCACTCTGCCCCTCAGTTACACTCACACACTGGGCTGCCGGGGATTCCATGGTCGGAAAATATAACGAG
The DNA here is from genome assembly GCF_052056855.1 of Sturnus vulgaris. Taxonomy (NCBI): domain Eukaryota; kingdom Metazoa; phylum Chordata; class Aves; order Passeriformes; family Sturnidae; genus Sturnus; species Sturnus vulgaris. The sequence goes on along the minus strand of NW_028276185.1, from coordinate 6,783,253 downwards.
TGTAATTTTAAAAATCTATTTCTCTACTCAGGCTTCATGTGCCTTTGCATTGGGGAAACGGATTTGAAAGAGATTTCTAAGGAATGTTCCTCCACTCAACAGAGAGGAGTTTAACATCTCAATAGACTGGGAATAGCCCAAAAGATACTCACAAAGATAACGACCATTAAGGCCCATCAGCAAACATCAAGGAACACCCACCCCAGACACTGCCCCGGCATAGTTGGAGATGCCTTGTCTGCAAAAAGATAAGAAGGAAATCCAGGAGTGCGGACCTAATTAATATAGAGGGGAAGAAATCCGGGGCCGATAGGAAATTAAATACTTAGAATTATATAAATTGGAAGCAATGAACATAAAACCAATGGATTTCTATAGGTTTTGAATGTAAAAAGTTAAGGGAAAATCTAGTAAAACTCACATCTCATGGAATGATTTTCTCTGCACACCCGGGCTATGTGTGGCTGAAATTATTTCTTTTGCACATCCTGGCCAGAATCAAGTAATGCCTTGATTCTCTAACAGTAGAAATGGTGTTGAAGAGTTTTGGGTCCTCCCGCAGTTTTGGTGACAAGATTACAGCATTAGAATATCTTTTCGTAATAATCCTACTTTTATATTTTCAGTTAAGATTGGGCCAAGGGTGTGAGAACCACATTTTAGTGTTAGGGTAATAAGCAGAAAAAATCTTTATTCCTTTGGGGATTTTTTGTGTATGTTTATGAGTGGCTGTTAGTGATGGCAAAATTTTGGTATGGAATTTGTAATGTTCACTGTTCACCTTTAGTCTGCATTTGGCAAAACCAAAAGCCCTGTATAATTTAATAGAATATTGTTTTAAAAAGAGAATAAAAAAGAAAAGCAGCGGGAGGGGGGAGGAGAGAGAGGAGGGAGAGAATATGTGAGTCACCTGATGGGCTTTCGAGAGATGCTTGAATTGGGAAAAAGGGGGTTGGATCCCCAGAGGTAGCAGGAGGGACCTGGAGCTGTCCTCTTTGAAACTACACCCCAAAAATGCTGAAAATCAGGGATTCCTCCCAGAAAAAAGCTGTCAGGAGTTGTCCAAAAAGAGTGAAAGAGGGGATTGGGAACCCGAGATTGAGCAGGAGAGGCCTGGAACCCCCAAAAGCAAGAACGGGGCAGGGGGTTTGATGTTGGAATGATGATTGGGAATGGGCCAAAGAATGGGGGAAAAGAGGGAGCTGGGACGCCCAAAGATTGGGGGAGGGGGCTGGGAAACCCACATTGAGTCGTGAGGGGTCAGTAGATTTGGGGAATGATGAGAAAGGGAGAGACGGGAGGGAAAGGTGGAGTTGGGATGGAAGAAAGGTGATTCCCTGTCCCTTAGCACTCGATCCCTGGAGCGATTATCTGCGGCTTGGATGGGGGGGCAGATCCGCACTGGAGGGGCCCCCTGCCCATCCCAGTGTGTCCATCTCGCTGCTTCCCTCGAGCTCCCAGCCCGGCCCCGGCTGCCTGCTCTGCTCCCTGATGGATTTCTACCCTGCCGACATCCAGCTGAGCTGCTTCCAGGGCCAGCAGGAGCTCTCGGGACACGTGGTGGCCACCGACCTGGTCCCCAGTGGGGACTGGATTTCTACCAGCTCCTGGTGCTGCTGGAAACCCCCCCGGCACGGGGTCAGCTCCAGCTCCAGGTGGAGCACGTCAGCCTGGAGCACCCCCTGAGCCGGCACTGGGGCACGGCCCGGACCCCACAGCGCCGGGAGGGGCTGGCAGGACACGGAGGGGATTGGGGGTCCTGGGCTTAACGTGGACACCCTCCCTGGGAACCCTCTTCCCGCTCTCCCATCTCCCTTTATACCCCCTCTCCCACCCCTTTCCCACCGGTCCCGTTCCCTTCGCGCTCACCCGAGAGAGCTCCTCGCCGGCAGCCAAGGGATGGAGGAGAAGGAGCAGGAGAGGGAGGAGGAGGAGCAGGAGGAAGAGGAGGGGTAGAGGAGGAGCAAGAAGAGGAGGAGGAGCAGCGAGAGGCGGCAGCCCGTGCGTCCATCGCTCTCTGGATCTGCAGCCCCTTCGCGCCCGCAGTATCGGCCCCCCCGTATTGTGTAGGTGACCGGGGAGGGGGACCTCGCCCCCAATATCTTGGGCGGTCCTGGCAGGGTTTTTTTGAAAGGGGGAGGGATATTTGGAGCTCACCCGATGTATCTTTGGGTCTCCCTGTTTGTGTATTTCGGGAGACGGCGGGCGGAGCGATGTTTGCATCTCGCAGGGCTCCAGAGCTGTCCCGAAATCCCCTTTTGGGGGATCCTGTGGGGTCCCCGGGTGGTTTTTTGGGGATGTCTGGGTGGCGGCTGCAGACAGAGCCCCGGCGGTGGGTGGGGGATGGAGGTCCCCGGAGCCCCGTGGCGATCGCCCGGGACTGGCAGGGCGAGGGGAGCAGCCTTGAGGGGGGGAAAGCGAAAAGGGGAGAGCCCCGGGAGTGCCAGAGCCTGAAATGGGGGCCTGGAGAGGGGGGACCCCGAGAGCCGGGAGTGAGGGGAGCGTGGAGAAGGGATGAGCCTGGAGACGGGGAACCCCTGGGACACCAACGTGGGGACCCCAAAGCCTCCCAGGGCTCTGGCCACGCCAGGGGCTACAAGGCCACGAGGCCGGGGCTGCTCCGGGCCGCTTCCAGGCTGTCCCTCTGCTCTTGGGTGCCGGGGGTGGCCCTTTGTGACACGGGCGTGTGTCAGGGCCCTCGGTGATGCGGGACATTGTGGTGCTGTCATGAATGAGAGCGTTTGAGATCGCTTAAAAATCGGTGACAAGGGCATGAGCAAAAGTCAGATTTAATATTAAGCAACAAAGTACAATAAGTTTGTTGGCAAGATTCACTCTACTGCCTACAGGACAGGTGAGGCACAACAAGGCAAGAACAACACCAAATAAAATCCATGCAATCAGAACAGAAATTAACTGGGAACTCTCTAGGGGAGTGTGGGTGGGTGTGTGCTGTGTTTAGGTGCATGCAGGGATTAAAAGGAACACGGCCTAAAAACATTTGAACTTCTACCTTAATTTGTAACTTAACTTATACCTTAGGCCTAGCAAATCAACAGACGAACAACACCAAACTTATACCTAACTTAACTTAGAACTTAACATTAACAATTCCACAGAGCAATAACACTTAACAGCATTTAACCTAACTTACAGCTGTAACTTCCAAGTTGTACTTAGCAACTTAATACAATAACAACACTTATGACTTACATTTAAGAACTTAGCAAAACACTTAGCATTTAACAGCATTTAAGTATGTTCATAACTATAACTGAACCTTGCTTCCAGGCCTAACTTAGATATCCAAGGTACTTCCACATCTAGGAAAGCTGTATTTCTCCCAGATGTGCTATAGCATATGTGCAGGGGCACACACACAGACAGGAACAGTCAGTGCAGGCAATTCCCCCCAGAGCTCAGTGAAATCCTCCCTTCTGATGTTTTTGCATCTCCCACTGGCCGAAGGATGGGGCCTTGAGCAGTGAGGGTATGGGCCCAGGACACGTCGTGTTTCAGCGATCCTCCAGGCACAGCAAAGCCGAGGGTTTGCTGGCTCTGAGAGGCCCCTCAGAGGGAGACTGCTGGTCACAGCCCACGGTGACCAAGGAGAGCTCAAAGGTCTCCTTTTGGATTTCTGCTGACAGGGTCACAAGAGAGTGGGCTCCAGTCATAACCATGTTTCATCCTGGCCTCAGTTTGGGTCAGCACTTTCTCTAGGAGTGGGGGAATGCATCACCACACTGGGATCTCAGGGGTGCCCATGGCCTGAGTGATGCTGGCCCGATGCCAGGCACCCACCAAAGCCACTCTGATCCTGCCTCTCCAGCTGCAACAGTGGGGAGAAAGTTTAACCCAGAGTTCCTGGGATGGTGTAAAAAGGGGAAGCATCCCATACCAAACAGCAAAATGTGCATCACAGACCCTGCCTGGGCACAGAGAGGAAATTTATTACCAACCAAATCACGGCAGGACAAGAAGAAGGGAAAGAAATCTCTCAAACCCCTTCACCCTCACCAAATGAGGGTCACTGGGAATCATCCAACACAAATCCTCCCATGGAGAATGGAGCTGGAGCAGAGCACGAAGCTCTTCCCACACTCAGAGCACTCACAGGGATTCCCTTAGTGGTGACTCTGTTGGTGTCGGGTCAAGTGAGAGCTCTGTGAGAAGCTCTTCCCACACTCAGGACACTCGTAGGGCCTCTCCCCAGTGTGGATGCGCCGGTGCCTGATGAGGGTGGAGTTGTGCTTGAATCCCTTCCCGCAGTCGGGGCAGCGGAAGGGCCTCTCCTCTGTGTGAATCCGCTCATGTAGGAGGAGATTGGAGCTGGTGTGAAACCTCTTCCCACACTTGGGACACTCGTAGGGCCTCTCCCCGGTGTGGATGCGCTGGTGTTTTCTCAGGTTGCAGCTCCATGCAAAGCTCTTCCCACATTCCGAGCAGGTGTAGGGCCGTTCCCCTGTGTGGATCACCTGGTGCTTCATCAGATCAGAAATAGTCCTGAAGTTTTTCCCACATTTCCCACACTCATAGGGCTTCTCCCCAGTATGGACCCTCTGGTGTAGGATCAGCTGGGAGCTGTAGCTGAAACCCTTCCCACATTCCAAGCACTTGTGGGGCTTCTCCCCTCCAGGAGGCTTCTCCACCAGCTCTGAGCTCTGCCTGGATATCCGGCCGCCTTCCCGGCTCAGGGAGGGTCTTTCCTCCTTGCAGCTCCCTGGGCTGGGTTTGCAGCCCCTCCTCGTGAGAGATCTCCGGGGCTTTTCTGCCTCCTCCATCCCCGCACACCTGAGGAATGAAAATTCCTGGTTTAGGGGGAAATAACAAGAAGAGAGCTCCATAAACTGGGTGTTCCTCCTTGCCCAAGTTCATCTCTGGAAGTCATTGAGGATCTTATGTCTGTAATAACCTCCCAAACACCAAGATTCCCACCCAAAATCCTCCAGACTTTAAGACACGGATCAAAACCTCCCCAAATATCAAGATTCAGCCAAAATCCCCCCCAAAATTGTGCTGATTCGAAAGCAAAACCAGTGAAAGACTCCAAGTCAGAAATACAATTTTATAGGAAAAGAGATAAATTCATGCAATAGTACAAAAGGAAACAACTGACAGAATCAGAATACAACCTGACACCCCCCTAGTTAGGGTGGTGGTAGCAGTCCCAATGAAGTGGTTTTGTTGTAGTGATGCTGTAGAAAGGTCTGGTAGCTCTTGTCCTCTGGAAGCCAGTGGGGAAGGGCTGCCTTGGTGTTCCAAATCTCAGATTTTATCTAGGTAGGAAAGGCTTGGCTCCTCCCCCTGGCTGGAGCATCTCCCAATGGGATGATGGAATTTTATCAGTCATGCAGTGGCACTCAATGGCCCATTAACAGAAGATATCTCCCTGGAGGAAGGATGGGTTGTGGAAAAGATAAAGAATACTGCCCCACCTGGTTTTAACAGATGGCCCATTAGCAGAGGATATCTCCCACAGAGATAAGGATCACTGTTCCACCTGGTTTTTTCCACTACTCTTTGTTCTTTTGTTTCTTCCCGGGATCTCTGACTGGTTACTTCATGTTTGCTGCTGATTTCTTCTCCCTTTTGAAGATGAAAATGGTAAAAGTATCTTTGACCTGCCTTGCTGGATATTGTGAAGAGGAACAGTCATCTACTGCATGTGGAAGTGTCACAGGTGGAGCAGAGTTCTGTGAGTGCTGTATCAAACCAGACCTCGTCAGACCTGCCAGAACAACTGGTCCATGCTGCCCTTCACTGCTCTGCCTGTTCCCCACTGTTTCATGCCAGAGTAATTTAACTGCTGTTAATTGGGTGTGTGTTTCACTCGAGCCAGTCCAGCAGAACCAGCAGAAAGCAGCCCCAGAATGAATGGGGCTCTGCAGAGGAGCCCCAGACTATTCATCAGCCTGCCCGCAGAACTGGCTCCAACTCTGAACCCTTGTGACCACACTCTGAAGAAGACACACTTCTGATATTTCTGAGGCACTTATGACTGAGGCACTGCACGTGCTTGTGCAGGGAAGAATCCCAAAGTTCTTTCTGTCAGGAAAATTAATCCTCAAACACCAGAGTTTTATGTCCAAAAAGGAGACTTTATTGGAATAAAGGGAGAGGCCATGGGATATTTCCCTGGGATCTCTCAAATTTTTGGAGGACGCAGCCTCCTTTTTATCCTATTTTCCTGGCCTCATTTCCCTCTCTCTTTCCCCATTGGCTGAGGTACTTGAGAGGCACAGACTTCCCAGAACGCCTGATACCTGAAATTCCCCTCTAATGTATAACCCTCCCTTTTAATTTTTAATTCTTACAGAACTCATAGTTTTCTCCCCCGTTACTTCTTTCATCTTTCAATATCTAATTTCATTTATCAGCAGCCCTACAGTTTGTTTGTAAAGGCAAGTATCTTTTTCCATTCATCAATCAGTGGAATCCATCCCATTGTTTCTTTTATCTCTCAGTGCTAGCCTTATCTACAGGCAGATCCACAGCTCATTTGTAAAGAAAAAATTCAACATTCCTCTCAATGTGGTTCTCTAAGAAGGCCATAACTAAATGCTTGCATGGGGGTTTTGGCTTCTGGAGCAGTGGGGTAGGGCTGTTGTTGGTTCCTACCCCTCCATGCCATGATGATGTAAGGGGTGAGGGATGCCATGTGTGCTGTGCACTGGCAGTGATCCTCAAGAAATCCTATGAATCCTCTCCTTCGAGCTAGTCAAGCTCCTGGAAATGACAGGACAGAAAAAAATTTTACAAGTGCTCAGTTTTGTGCCCTCCTGCCCTTGTGGGGTGAGGGGCAGGAGGCAGAGGTCCAGCTTGGTCTCTCTCTGACCTTTCCTTTGAGACAACACTGTCTGCTCCCAGCACAAAGGCACAGAGGGTGCTCTTTGCCCGCACCAGTGGGAAGTGGCTCTGCTGACCCCACTAAGAGTGCTGGAAGATGAGTCCGTGAACTAAACAGTTGAATATTGCCTAGAGGGGGGTAGCAAGCAGTAGATGTGCCACCATTCTCTTTCCAGGAGCCCACTGGGAGGACTTGAACTATCGACGATGAGAGAGCGAGACGGGGACACTGAATGGTGATCAAAATCCAATTTTTACTGAGCACTACATGTGCTTATATACCATTTACAGGAAGGCTGGCAATATTTTACTGCAATCACATAGACAAACCTTACATAGACAAACTCTCACATAGACAAACTTTACATTTGGACTTAGTAAAATCTTATTTCCCATAACCCAGACGTGATCCAGTCCTCTTGCAGTCAGATCTCTGTTTGCTCTTGCCAGGCATCCTCGTTGTCAGGCTGCATTTGCTGATTAAATCTGCAGTATTATCAGTCTCATTTGCATTACCCATATCCACACCTCCCCCGTTTCTTTTAACTAAAAATAGACTCTTAAGCGATTTGTCGATTAAATTCTTAACACACTGTAAAATACAAGGAATAACTACTACAATGCATAATATGATGCCTAATACATACAAACCTATTTTCACTAAATTCCCGACCCAGCCAGTGAGTCCCCAGTGCCCTAAGAGCCAGTTCAGCCAGTCGTACCCATGATCTACCCGAAGTTTATTCACACCTTCTTTCAGGGCTTGAATGCTGGCATAGATGGGCTGGGAGTGGTCAGAAAGGTTAAGGCAACACATCCCATCGAATTCCTCAGCCACAGGCGGCGGCGGAGCTCGGAGGCGGCCCCAGCGCAGGTGGGAGCCGCGCTCGGTTGTGCGGGGGCTCGGGGCTCGCTGCGGGCCTCGGGGGCGGCAGGGGGCTCTGGCGGGTTGGTTGTGCCGGTGCCGGCCCGTGTTGGCGCTGGGCCGAGGGCGCTGCGGGAGCGGCTGCCCGCGGTCTCCTTCCCGCTGGGGCCTCGGCAGGAGCCGGTGCCGGAGCAGCGCTGGCTCGTCCCGGTTGCTGTGGGTGGCACAGAGGTGTCTGCCCTGTGCCCGGGGCTGTGCGGGAAAATTCCCGTGGCCAGAGGTTTGTGTGCCCAAAGGAGACAGAGGAGTCCTGTAAAAGTGACTTTATTGATGAACAAAGAGAGACGCCATGCGGCATTTGCCATGCGGTCTCTAAAACGCAGCCTCCTTTTTATCCTCATTTTTCCGTCTGCATCTCCCTCTCCCATTCCCCTCTGGCTGACGTTTTCGGAAAGTTCAGACTTCCCGATCCACCTACTGCATGTCCCTCTTAATATACACTTCTACTACGATATTAATCTTACTGCTTTCAATCCCTCCTTTTCTCATATTCTCAAGAATTGCCTTTACAAACTTTTAATTTCCATTGACTCAATCTCCTTTCCTGCATCCTCTTTGGCCCAAGGCGTCGTGCATGGTAAAAAGCTGAGAGTTGCTGCAGCACGTCAGAGGAGGAGCAGCATTCGTTTAAGCCATGGTCTGCCAGCGAACCACGAAAACGTGTCCCATTCCCATCCTTTCTCCGGAATACGAGATATTTTCATATTTCCTTTGTTATCTGTTTCACCACTTTTCGGTTATCATCTATTTGCAAACAGCAATTTGAATGATTTAATTTTCCACAAACTCCTCCTTCTTCTGTAAGTAGATAATCTGATTCCATCCCATGGTGAAATGTCTCGTTCCTCATTTCAGCGGCTTGGTCAGCAGGAAGGTCAGGAGCTGGAGCTGTCTGCTTGGTTATTATTTCAAGGACACTTTTTAACCTAATTATGCCACTCAAATTATGGATGGATTTTCTGTGTCCTGATATGAATTCGTTAGGGATCCCAGGGGCTGGTCCATGGTGTTGTAGCATTTGTTCTGGTGGCCGTTCATCTTTTTCCCTTTTTTGGCTGCTCCCTCCTGCCACGGCTGCATCAATTGAACACTTTTATCTTATGAAATGATAAAATGTTTGAATTCCCAACTCATTTCTCTGGACTAGCAAAAACACCTCATTGCTTTGGGGAGAGGGATGATCCCCCATACACTTTTTTTCATGAAATTTGCTCAATATTCTCCGTTTGCTGTTTCCCTTTGCAGCTTAACCAGTTTCTGTTGCAGTCAGATATCCTCACTATGGGCTCTGCCTTTAGTTGTGCAAATTCCATCTGTGCAAGCAGGCAGAGCTGGGGGTGAGGGGCAGATGGACTCAGGGAAATTCCTCCCCCTGGCAAGAAGGCCCTTGGGCATTGTCCACACTTTTCCAGAGCAATGTTAATTTGCATTTCTAAAACTCCTCTCCTGGCTGCCTGGAACTAGGATTTTCTTCCAGAGCAGCCTTTAGGTGATTCACACGTCCACCCTCACAATCTGCTTTAGTTTTCTTTTTTTATTTTTTTTAGCCATTTTTTATTAACAGTTTATGCGTTAAAGCCTCACCATTAATACTCTTCTAGGTTTGCAAAATGCAACTTAAAGGTGAGCTTCTAAAGATCCATTCTGAAATTCTGCCGTCATTAAGAGCCACCACAAATATATAGAAAAATATTCCAATGCAATCAAGTCTTTTCTGCCTCTTCTCCTAGGAGTAAAAATTGCTTGTCACACCCCTGGCCCAAACCTAACTGACAATCTAAAAGTAGGATTAATGTGAAAAATTTTTCTCATGGTGTAATCTTGTCACTGAAACTGCAGGGACAATAAAAAACACTCCAGCAATATCTTTAGTGTTAGAGAGTTAAGACATTACTTGATCCTGGTCAGGATGTGCAACAGAAATAATTTCATCCACACATAGCCCGGGTGTGCAGAGAAAATCATTCCATAAGATGTGAATTTTGCTAGATTATTCCTGAAATATTACAGTCTGAACGCATTGAAATCCATTGGTTTAGTGTTTATTGCTTCCAGGTTGTGTAGTTCTTAGTTTTTGGTTTCATATTGGATCTGGATTTCTCCTCCTGTGATGTTAATGAGGTCCCACTCCTGGATTTCCTTCTCAGTCTTTTCCAGACCAGGTGTCTCCATCTATGCTGGGGCAGTGTCTGGGGTGGGTGTTCCTTGATGTTTGCTGATGTTTCCTTGATGTTTTGTTGAATGTTGTTATCTTTGTGGGAATCTTTTGGGCTATTCCCAGTCTGTTGAGATGTTAAAGTCATCTCTGTTGAGTGGTGCAACATCCATTAAAAAAAATCTTTTAAAATTTCTTTCCTGAGAGAAAGGCAAACCCAGCCTGACTAGTAAAATGGCATATTAAATAAATTTAAATTTGGTATACTTTCCAACAATGGAATCCCGGACAGCCCAGTGTGTGAGTGTAATTGAGAGGCAGAGTCCTGGGTGGATGCTGTGAACAGCAAAGTGCCAAGGCAGGCTCTGTGCCAGCCCAGCTTCCTGTGGCAGAGATTTCACAAGAGACAGGATTCTGGCCACAGACTGCTTGAAATATACATCCCTTATCTCCAGCCCGCACTAGGTGGAGAATTCCCAGGGTAAGGAATTGCAAAGATCAATTCCAAGGGAGAGAATTGAATATCTGCCCTGGCTCTGGCCAAAGGTTATAATGGCCGGATGCTTGGCCTTCAGCCAAGGGCACACACTGACTCAGAAAACACTTCCTAAATGCAGCAACATGTTGCATATTCATAGACCTTCATGCATTATTCAGAATCACTCTCCTCTGACCTGTAAATCATTTTTTCCTTCCCTGGGGTTTTGGTGTCCCATAATTCCAAGAATCTGAATAATTTTCTGATTATCTTTTTTACGATTCTCTGTGTTAGTTACATGAACAAAAGATTTTTACATTATACTCCAAGAAAAATATATTTATGACACAAGTATTTATAAGTTTTGTTAATTGCAGAACTAAAAGAAACTATATTCATACAGCAATGTTTTCCAGCATATAGCATTCATTTTAATATTTGCAAAAACTCAATAATATAATGTACACTTATAACACACTTAGAATTCAAATTTCTTTTTCTCAGTGTGGAGGAGACATAGCTGGTGGTCCAATCATTTTGTTATTTTTCATTTTCTCAGGTTTTTTTCCTTTTCTCCTGTCCATACATCCCTTATCTCCACCCTCCACTAGGTGGAGAATTACGAGGGTAAGGAATTCCAAAGATCAATTCCAAGGGATATAATTCAATATCTGCCCTGGGTCTGGCTTTTATTCTTGCCAAAGTCAATGGCAAAAGCTGCTACCATGGCATCTTGGTTTCTATCACCAGCTTCCAAAGGAGTTTCTTTATTTCCCCATTCATTCTTTCTACCTGACCTCAGCTCTGGGGGTTCCACGGCTTGTGGAGGTCCCATTGTATTCCTAAAGCAGCCATAACCCCCTGAAGGATCTTTGCTGTAAAAAGAGTTCCCCATCTGAGAGTCTGTTGTTTCCACAATCACTTATCTTGGAGTTATTTGTTTTAGAAATACCTTAATAAGCGATCCAGAGATTGCTGAACAATGTTACAGTGTTAGCTGGTTTACACTGGGCAGTGAATTTGGCCTCTGCTAAGAGAAGTGGCCTGGCATAATAGACAGGCCCCCAGAGAGCAGAGATAGGCTGGAACTCATTGGGTTACATCCTTGTCTGTCTTCAATTCTGTCCTAAGCTGCAGGGGCTATTGCTCAGAGGGCTGAGCAGCCTAAACTTGGAACCAATCACAGGCGCTTACCTGGGAACATTAAGAAAGATATTTAAGAAAAAGTCAGAAAAATAAAGAGGACTTTTTCATAAGGATCAGAGAGTGCTGTGTTTTCTCTCTCAAGTACAGCAGCAGTCGACTCAACAGAAGTCAGAATTGCTTTTTTCACCCTGTTAGCTGCCATGCTGTCACCAGAAGATATTTGAGCCTTCCTGCTCAGGGCATTTCAGTGCCAGGCTCTTCCAAGCACACCCAGCTCTGCCGGTTGAGCTGACCATGCAGGCGGTAACCTGAGCTTGGTCTAATTCCCTTTCCTTCATCAGAGCGTGTCTTGGGGCTCTTTTCCCTTCTCCTGCCCTTGCAGACCCATCCATAAACACATTTTGTCCTGCAGGCCAGGGAATGTCTCTTAAATCTCTCCCAGCCTGGCTCTGGAGCTCTGTCACTTGAATGCAGTCATGGGTTTGTTCCCAGCCCCCTGTGCAGGCTGTTCAATCAGGAGCCTGGGTTAAACCCTTGCCCTGTCCTCAATTCTAAATCCTCCTGTGCCACTGAACAAGTTTCATTCTGTAATCACCGAGCACTGCTCATCCATGTAGAGGCTCCTTTGGTTATCAAAGCTTTCACTTGGTGCCAGACTTGAACAACAGGAGATCTGCTGCCATCAGTTTTTGGGCCTCAGGTCCCATTAAAGCTGTGGCTGCACAATTCTGCAGACAATGAGACCACTCTGGCCACTGGGCTAAACATTTTAGCACAAGAATTCCTTTGGCATGGCCCTGTTTAACATCCACATCCAATTCAAATTTTTTTTCTGAGTCTGGTAGAGCCATGGCTGCAGCATCAATCATTTGTTTATTTCATTATCTTAAGTTTTGTTCCATTTCTTGTATCCATACCACAGCATTGAGACTATCTGGTGTTTAAAAGTCACAAAGTGTTCTGGCTAGAACAGAGAATCCTCAATCCAGATCCTGCAATTTCCTATTAATCGTCATACTTCTTGCAACTCCTTTTTAATCCTGGGTTATTTCTGAGCTTCCCTGGTCTCTCTCTGGGTCAATACACCAGAAGCCTGCAGTCAAAATATGTCCCAAATATTTTACCTTTTTCTCCACCATTTGCCCTTTTTTTTTATCAAATATTTAAAGATGCTGTTTAGCCTGAACATTCAGCCATTTCACGGAGGCTTCTTCTACCACTTCTTGTCCTCCTGATTGCAGCAAGTCATCCACATCCTGCATTAACCCAATCCCTGGGCGTGGGGTAAATTCTTGTGATATTTTCTGCAAGGCTTGCCCCAATAAGGCTGGTGCTTCCCTGCATCCCTGCAGAAGGACCGTCCATGTCTTTTCCATTTTCCCTTCTATCTCTTGTTCCCACTCAAAGGCAAAATCCAGTTTACCACCCTGTGTAACTGGCCTCCCTAGAAAGCATCTTGGCCATCAAGGACTGAATGGTGTCAGTGTGAGGAGGGCACCTGGTTCAAGATGGTGTAAGGATGTGAGAGCCCCTGGGTACTTGGGTCTTAATATGCACTCCACTTTTGTACAGCTAGTGATATTCTTGGCTCTGTTAAGTCTTTGTTCTTCTGGGAGTTCATGAACTGAGCAGGACCTTGGCTGAGCAGCAGTCTGTGTGGTCAATTAATAACATTTTCTGACCCTGATGGCTTCTGCTGTCACTTCCTTATGTCCACGTCCCCGGCCCTGTGTCCAAGCGGATTCGCAGCATGTGTTTGTAGAGACCCTTTGCTGTTGTTCCTTGCATGGGGGTCCCCCGTTTTGGGGCCATCCCCCCTGGAGCAGGGTGTCCCGGCTTGGTGCAGCCCCGCCCCTCGGGCAGCGCTGAGCCAATGAGAGCGCGCGGCGGTGATGACGCAGCAGTGTCCAGGCAGAGCCGCAGCTCCCAGCGTTGCCCACCTGGAGCCACCTGCGCCCGGCCCGGGCCCCAGCGCCCCCCTGGATGGGAATTTGGGGAGGTGGGAGGGGGGGAGCGCCAAGGCCGGGCCCCCCCGCGCTGTGGTGGCGGCAGCGGCTGCAGTGGGGAGCGAGTGCGGGCGGGAGCGGCCGAGAGCCCAGCGCTGCCCCAGCCCGAGCTGCCCCAGCTCCATCGCTGCCCCTGCGCTGGGATGCTGTGGGTTTGGGGGGAAGAGGGAGCCGGCAGTGGGTGCTGGGCCTGGGGGCAGCAGGAGGAGGGAGGGACAAGCAGAGTTGAAGAACAAAATGATCAAACGATGCATATAGGAGGAGAAGGTGGGATTGTGCAAGAGAAGGAGGAATAGTAGGAGGAAGAGGAATGTGAGGAAAAGCAGAGACACAGGAGTAGCAGAAATGGGAAGCAGCACAAGATTCCAAACCTACAGCGTCCCTCCAGTCCCAGCGCATTGCCCCCCCCCCCCCCCCCCCCCACATTCAGCAGGTGACTGGAGAGGGGGATCCACCATTTTCAGAGGGGTGAACCTTGTTGTTTCTGAGCTTTATTGGGCTAAGACGTGGTGCTTTGTTTTTTTGCTGGGCCTGAATCTTTATATTTTGCAGGGGGTTTTGGCTGAATCTTGGTTTTTTGGGAGTTTTTGATCTGCGTCTTGATATTTGGAGGATTTTTGTGATCAGTCTGGGTGTTTGGGAGGTCCTTACAAACACAGGATGCCCAGTGTCTTCCTCAGCTGCACATCGGTTGGAAGAACCTCTAGCTCAAGGCAGTCCCCTCTTGTTTTTTCCCCAAACCAGGATTCTTCATTCCCATGGGGTGGGCAGATGGCGGAGGAGGAAAATTTCCTGGGATCCCTCAGGAGGAGGGGCTGGAAACCCAGCCCAGGGAGCTGTGAGGAGGAAAGACCCTCCCTGAGCCGGGAAGGCGGCCGGAGATCCAGGCAGAGCTCAGAGCTGGTGGAGAAGTCTCCTGGAAGGCAGAAGCCCCACAAGTGCTTGGAATGTGGGAAGGGTTTCAGCTACAGCTCCCATCTGATCCAGCACCAGATGATCCACACTGGGGAAAAGCCCTACGAGTGTGGGGAATGTGGGAAGAGCTTCAGAGACATCTCTGGTCTAATGCAGCACCAGGTGATCCACACAGGAGAACGGCCCTACACCTGCTTGGAATGTAGGAAGAGCTTTGGACACATCTCCAACCTGAGAAAACACCAGCGCATCCACACTGGGGAGAGGCTCTACGAGTGTCCCAAGTGTGGGAAGAGGTTTCAGAGAAGCTCCAATCTCCTTGTACATGAGCGGATTCACACAGAGGAGAGGCCCTTCCGCTGCCCCGACTGCGGGAAGGGATTCAGATGCAACTCCCACCTCATCAGGCACCGGCGCATCCACACTGGGGAGAGGCCCTACGAGTGTCCTGAGTGTGGGAAGAGCTTCTCACAGAGCTCAACCTTGACCCAACACCAACGGAGGCTCCACTAAGGGAAGCCCTGTGAGTGCCCCGAGTGTGGGAAGAGCTTCGTGCTCTGCTCCAGCTCCATCCCCCATGGGAGGATCGGTGTTGGATGATCCCCAGTGACCCCCGTTGGGCAGAGCCCTGGTGATCCGTGGTCCTGGTGATCCGTGTTGGGAAGACACCTGGCTGGGGGGGCTGTGCATCATCCTGTCTCCCTGGATGAATGCAGGGACAGGAACGTCCATCGGGATGGAAACCAACATTGGGAATTCCTTGGGGAGAGTGAATTTGTTGATGTTCAACCCCAGAAAATCTTCTGTTTTCAGTCCTATCTTGGTGGTCTTTTCCATCCTCAGAGATTCCAGGATTTTGATTTTGATTTTTGATTTTTTGATTGTCCAAGGGTGTTTTCCACAGAAAAATGGTGATGAACTGGGGCAAAGACCAAGATTTTGGAGACAGTGGGGTGGTAACCCCTCCAGAAAAGGTTCTTCCCTCCCACCCAAGCATATGAATCGTCAGCCAGCACGGACACAGAAATCCTTTTCCTTTGGCCTTGATTTCCTTTTTATTTCTCTTAATCCCTTTAAAACATCCAACACTGGGTTGAAAATAAAGACACTGAACTGTGACATGGGTGGGGACAGGGGGACAATGACATGGTGGGGACACAGACATGGAGAGTGACATGGGGACACATGGACATGGAGGGGGACATGGCCATACGTGGTGACATGGGGGGACACGGGCATGGATGGAGATGTGGGGGACAGTGACAGGGATGGAAATATGGTGGGGACACAGCCATGGGTGAGGACATGGTGGGACATGGCCAGTGACATGTGGGGACACGGCCACGGCCGGTGCCATGGGGGGAACTTGCAGGGGCTGTGGGGGATGCTGGCTTGGAGGGAGTTGAGGGTTCCTGGCAGGGACTTGGGGCTCGCTGAGGCCTTTGGGGACCCCAGGCCGAGCGGCTCCGGCTGCGCTGGGAGACCCTGGCGGAGGTTCTGGGGCAGCTGCTCAAGGACCCCCTGCCCTGGAGCCCCAGCCGGGCATTGGGCTCCTGGAAGGGAATGAACGTCCTTGTCCCCAGCAGGGAAATCCCAGCACCCCCAGGCTGTCAGGGGCAGGTGAGAGGCCACAACAGGGAGGGGAAAGCCAGACAGAGCTGTCCCCTTCCAAAACTGAGCACCGAAAATCCCAAAACTGGTATTCCACTAGAAAGAATCTTTGAGGAGCTGCCCGTATTGAGGAAAAGAGGGATAGGACCCCGAGAGTGAGCAGGAGGGACCTGGAAACCTCTTTCAAAAAGAAGCATGAGGTCAGGGGTGGTTGACTGGGGGACAGTGGAAAAGGACTGGAAGAGCATGGGAAAAGAGGGGGCTGGTACCCCTAAAGAATTGGTCAAGGCCCTGGGACTGCCAAATTGCATTTAGAGATGTCCCACTCCTCCTCCTTTCTAGTCCTGCCTCCTCTCCAGTCCTTCTCCCAATCCTTCCTGAGCCCTCCTCTGCCTCCATCCCTTTTCCTGCTCCCCCTGTGCCCAGCACCCACCCTTCATCCCCCTGTTTTCCCAACACCGTCACATCCTGTGGTAGGAGCTGGGATGGAGCCAGGGCAGGTCAGGCTGGGGCAGCGCTGGGCTCTTGGGCCAGCCTGGGCACCCCCCCATGCACCCCCTCCCCAAATTCCCCTGTTTGTTTATCGGGATCCTGGCACCTTTGGGGTTGGGGCGGTGCCATGTTGGGGTTCAGGGTCTTCCCAAGGTCCCCTAGAGCAGGGTGAGAAGGGGGGGACACGACCATTCCTGGGGGTCCCCATTTCCCCATTCCTGATCCATGCTGGGGCCAGTTCTGCGACCCCCCCCCCCCCCAATCATGGCTCCCCCTGCGGGGTCCCTCCAAGTCCTACCCCACTGGCCCCCAATAAAAAGGACCAGGCAAACTGGGAAGCTTTATTGGGAATACTGGGAGCAGCCGTTCGGGGGCAGAGTGACACGGGGCTGGGGGTCCCCGGGGGGAGCACACACGTTCACCCGAGTCCCGCTGGCCCCCAGACAGGTGAGCTCCCAGCAGCACCAGTAGCACCAGTAGGGCCCCAGCTCCCCCGACACGCCCCATGGCCAGCGCCGGGCGGTGCCGCCAGCCCCAAAGCAGCCGCGCTGTGCCCTGGGGGGGTCCCCGCGGCCCCGCCCCACGCGGCACTGGGAGCACCAGTCCGGACCAGTTGGAAGCGTGGGCGGGCGGCACCAGAACCCACGGAAGTGAGTCCACCACAAGGCGTTTAGAACCCCCAAAATTGGCGGAAAGCATCAACACCAAAATAGGGGTCACACCTGCCCATAAACTAACCGGGAAATCCCCCAAAGCGTTTATGACCCTCTAAAACTGGTGGAAAGCACCAGGATCTTCCCTAATATCAACTTCTGTGCTAGTTGCACCTGGGGAGAAGAAACTCAAGAGAGAAATTCTCTCTGTGAGAACTCCCTCTGGGAGTTGATGGGACCAATTGGAGGCTGGTTTGGTTATTGACAGCCTGAACAACCAATTGCAGAAAGTTAGTTCGCTCGGTAAGCACACATTTTGACGGCGGTAACCCGGGAAAAAAATCTCTCTTTTATTTCCGGTGGCTGAGCAGGTAACAACGGCCCAGCCCGGGCTCCCTCCCATGTGGGGGGAGCTCGGGAGGCCGCTGGGCCCCGTTTGCAAACCAGGGAACCCGATGGCCGGGGGGAGGAAAGGCTCATTGATGAGACCTTAGCCCGGCTTCCTCCCCTACGAGCCCGCGGCTCTGGGGGGGCCCGGCTCCTGCTGCTGGCTCGGAGCAGCTTTGGAGGGGCCGAGCCCGCCCAGCCCCCGCACGGCCTGGGGGAGGCAGCCGGGCCCTGTCTGGAAGCAGGGGTGGCCATGGGCAGTGCGGGGCTGCAGCAAGCTCCAGAAAAGCTGATTAACATCTCAGCCGCCCCCACACCCAGCGCCGTGACTTCTGTGTGAAACTTTAACTCTTTAGTGCTCAGGTAAGATTTTGCAGACCTCCGGCTTTCCTTTGAATATGAGAGGGGGAAAGGAGATGCTCCAAAGTCAGTGAAGCAAGAGCTAAGTTTCTTTAGATGGAAGGAGAATGAGGAGATGCTGTGAAGATGGCTGAAAAATCCTTTTGTAAGATTTTAGGGATGAACTGATGAATATTCCTAGAAACCATGGAGAAAGACACGGGGAGGTTGGAGATGTTCCATTTGGTAGATTGTTAATCAAAATGCATCTGTGTTGAGAATCCTTCACCCCGAGGAGAAAAGGGGATCTCTTTTTCTGGAGATGGAGCATGAGCAGAGAGAAAGAGAGATGAAGAAAATGTTTGGTTTGGAACAGTTAATTCTTAAAACTAAATACCCCATGAGTATGGCCCATAAGCACAGCTTTGGGAAAGCTGTGAAGATGGGAGGAACTTCACGACTTGGCAAGTTTTTTCCCGGGCAGATGCAAATCGTGAAAGTGAAGCCACGAGAGGACTGGTTTTTTCCCTTCTTGTGGTGAAGTCCCTATGGCCTGACTAGAGGAAACTTCTCTCTCCAAAGTGAACTGAAAAGGGCTATTTAACTTGGGAACTGGCTGAAGTAGTTTTTTGTATGTTTGTTTTGTTGTTATGAAGGTTGGGAGAGGGAAGGAAGGAGTGGTCTGAAGATATTATTCTGAATTTGCTTTTCTTTCTCTTTCTTTGTGTAGTTTAATAAAGTCTTTTATACCTTTTTTAAGTTTTAGGCCTGCCTTGCTCTTTTGCTCCTGGTTCTGTCTCACAACAGAAAAATGAGTATATTTAAATTGGCAAGTCAAAACTATAACAATGGAGGAGAGTGTCAGCAGCTGCAGCTAAGGGCTCGTGTCCCATCAGAGTCTCTAACGATGGCACCAACGCTGCTGCCTTGCAACAGCCGACTCTGGAAGGCGAGTGTGCCCTCGAGCAGAGCTGCTGAGGTCAGTCAGGGGGACAGGCTGCAGCTGAAGCTGCCAAGCGTTGCTGTGATTCTGGCAAGGCAAGAGAAAACCATGGTGACCACTTTCCCTTACACCCTTTGCCAAGCCACGAAAAATTGTGCCCATAGCATCCCCTCTTTTGGCATCTTGTCTGGTGTGGATGTCTTCCTGAGGAGGTACAAGCCTTCTGGGTGCTGCTGTTCCTGTGCACACTCTGGTGATTTTTCTCTGGTGTCCAGAGCCACGTTGACAGCAGCAGCTCCACAGGCCAGCTCCAGAAGACATCGTTCTTGCCATGGTGGCAGCAGCTGGGGGCTGCTTATGGCCTCTGCCACCCAGTTCCTCAGGGCTTCCCACCAACCCATCCACACAAGTCCTCCTGGCCCATCACAGCCTCCCGCCACCCAGCGCCACACGCATCCCCCTCACGCCTTCCCACTGCCTTCTCCGGGCAGGCCTTGGCAGCACCGCAGCCCTTCATGGCCTCCCACTGTCCCGTGCCCTCCACGCCTCCCCCAGGCCTGCCTGGCTGCTGAAGGAGCTCCAGAGGAGCCGCATCAAGAGGCACCTCAGAGCCCTCAGCAATCCAGCCAGCAACACACGGGCAGGACACAGATGGTGCTTCCAGGCTGGCAGAGGGGTGCTGGCCATCTCCAGGGACCGGTCTCTCAGGGATCCCCGCCGCAGCTCCGGCCTCTGCCCGCCCGCTCTGTCGGAAGCCTTAAGGCTTCCACAGAACCACCAAAGGCCAAGGGCCTTTTGGCCACTTTCCCTTCCACACCGCACGCTTGGCCAACTTGGCGAGCACAAGCACCCTTTTTGCCCTCTTCCCCATTGGCCTGAAGACTCTGGGCACCAAAAGAAAGCTCCTGGACCTCTGTGTATGACAACGGGAATTTACTAATCCTACAGTGGGCTTAAAGAAAGTCCTTGCAGAGCAGAGGTGCTCCCTGCAGACTCAGGTGGCCCCAGCAGACGCAGCCTCCCGGATCAGTTCTCCACAGTGCTCACACAGGACAACCAGCCCCCGCGACACAGGGAAGGCCGTGACTTCCAGAGCCGGCGGAATCCATCTCGCATCTGCTGGAGTCGGGAGGAGGGAATGCTCTGTACAACTCCGTTGATGTACAGAGTCTGAAGAGCCAGGCATGAGATTGCAGGGCTGGTGTCATCTGTCATGTCCTGAAGGGCTGGAAGAGAGAGGAACAGAGCCACAGTCAGAGCCTGCATCTGCAGGGACCTGGGGAGACCCTCCTGCCCCATCCATCCCACACGGCAGCTCTTGCCATAGCCTGAGGGAAGCAGGAGACAGCAATGATCAGCTGGAAGGCGCTGGCCACGAATGTCCCTCCCGCAGGCCCCGGGAACGTCTCTGTGCTCTGCCCACGCCGCCCCTCGTGCGCGCAGGGAGCAGAGCCCTCCCAGCCGGGGCAGGGAACGCAGCTGCCAGCGCCAGCCCCCGCTGACAGCCCGCTGGCCTCACTCACCCCTGCACATGAGCTGCAACTCTCGCTGCTGCTCTCTCAGGAACCGCCCGGCCATCCCTGCCAACACAGAGCCTGTCACGGCCCCAGCCGCACAGCTGCCCCGCAGCGGCGCTGCCAGCCCTGCGGCCACAGCAGCGCCTTCCCCTGCAGGGCTCAGGCCCGGCCCTCGCCGCATCCTGACGCCCAAGGACACGGCTGCGAGAGGGCGGCAGCGGCGCCGAGGGCAGGCGGGGCTCCAGAGCCCCGGCCCGGATGGCGCTGCCGGGGCAGCAGGCGGGGCTGGGGCCGAGCTGCGGCGGGGCGGGGAGGGAGCCGGGCTTGTGGCTCACCAAGAAACCTGACGGCCGCCTCTCGCAGGGGCTCCTGTGGGCTCCGCAGGTACGGCAGCGCCTGGCGCAGCAGCTCGGCCGCTCGGCTCCTGTCCTGTGCCAGCTGGAGAGAGCGGCAGGGCACGGAGGGAAGGGTTGGCGCGGGCTCTGTCCCTTGGCCCCGGCCTGCCCTGCCCGCACAGCCCTGAGCGGGGCAGAGGGCCCGGCAAGGCGCGGGCTTGATGGAGCTCGGGGCTCCATCAGCTCCGGCCCCGGGGCCAGAGGAGCCTGGAGAAGAGCCCGCGTGGGCAGCCCAGGGAAGGGAGCAGCGTTCTTACCAAGCACTCGCCAAACCTCCACATCTGATCCCCCATCAGCAGATGCTCAAGATCTCTCCTTTTCAGGAAGCTTAGTGCAGAAAGCAGCGTTTCACAAGAGGCCTGCAGAGCAGCAGAGACCCAGAGATGGCACCGCAGCCCAGGGCACAGGAGCTGCCTCCCTGTGCCAAGGCCAGGAGGAGGCTGGAGCCCATGAGGTGCCCGGGTGCAGGGAGACAGCTGAGCCCCCTGCCAGGAGGACAGCAGCGCCCAGGAGTCCTCACCTCTGCCACACGCATGTTCTCATCGTGGCAGTTGAAGAAGAGTGGCAGCAGGCTCTTGCTCACAAGCATCTTGAGGGGCTTTTTACCCTTGGCCGCTACCAACCTCATCACCTCTTGGAAGAGGCGAATGGAGAGCAGCTGCACATGGCGGTTGTCCTGTTGGAAAGGAAGCAAAAGCCCTCCACATCAGCTGCTCCAGGCCCCTCTGTGCACAGGCCCAAAAATCCACGGGGCACCACACTTGGGGGCAGCACCCAGTGGCCGTGGCTGGGGGCACAGAGCCTTACGTTGTCCAGCAGTGGCCAGAGCGCGTCAGCCAGCCGCAGGGCGATGGGGCTGGGTATTGCGAGGTGTCTGTGCGAGAGCAGAAAGCTGAGCACCGCGACGGTCATCTCAACGATGTCTTCATCTGCATCCCGCAACAGGTCCACAAGGCTTTCTGTCAGGCTGTACATTCTAATGTTCTGCACGGAAGACAAGGCAGGGCAAGCCCACGCTGCTGCTGCTGCTGCCGCCGTGGAGCCCAGGGGCCGAAGGGCTGTCCTGAAGCACTCGGGCAGCTGAACAGCAACGCAGGAGAGCTGGGAGCAGCTGCCACAGCTCCCAAAGCCCAGCCAAGCCCAAGGGGCTGCTTTCCCCAGCCCCACGCTGCCAGCACAGCTTCAGCCGCTGCTGTCTTCTCACCATCGAGGGGTCCTTGCTGAGCTGCACGAGGCCTCTGAGCACCAGGCGACGCATCTCCCTGGACGTGCTCTGCAGGCGCCTTTCCATGATCTCCAGGAGGCTGTCTGTTACGGCTTTTTCCCGGCCGATACAGAGTCTTTCACCTTCCACCGGTCTAGCTCAGGTGTTGGGATGATATTCCTCTGGGCCTTAGCCACAAAGACGTAGATAAGATATCAAAAGAGGCTCTTTCCCCTGATAAAGTTACAGGTTTATTTCTCGTGGGTAGTGAGTGAAAAGGGAAAGGAAAAGAGAGGGGGGAAAAAAGAGAAAAGAGGGGGAAGAACAGGGTAAAAGCGTGGGGGGGAAAAAGAGAACGGGGGAAGAGAAAAAAGGGGGGAAAAAGAAAGAGCGGGATAAGAGATCTGGGGAAAAAAAAGATGCGGGAAAAGAGTGGGGGAAAAAATGCGGGAAAGAGTGGGGGGAAAAAGAGTGCGGGAAAAGAGAGCGAGGTCAGCGGGTCCTGACCTTTTCTAGGGTCTGGAAAGGGGGGGCGGGGAGAAATTGGATCCCAGCCAGCTCTGTGTGGCCAGGAGGGGAGAGGGACCAAGATACAGGGCATAGCAGGGGTCACGGGATGTACCATTTACAATGTATCTAGGGAACGCAACATCTCCCCGTTTTTTGTTTAACAAAGTTGAAAGAAGGATATTGGTATCATTCAAATTACGATTTTGCCCACCACTTGTAGCTGGCGGGAGGGTTAGATTGTTTCAAGTCTTTCATTTCTATGTGATTGACTACTGAGGTAGAGGGAATGAGGCTATGAATAGCCTTGAAAACCAAGTGACGTAGGATCCCAAATGCCATTATTACAAGGAAAAGAATAACAAAAATTAACACAATTGTTTTGACTATAGATGTCCACCACCCTGTGAGTCCCCAGCCTTTGAACAGTCCATTGAACCAATCTTCAGATTCTTGCTTCACTTGTCTGATTAAGTTGTTCATGTTTCGGAGGGCAGCATGGATGTTAGGAGCTTTTGAGGTCAGGTCCATACAGCCAAGTCCTTCAAATTCCTGGCACTCATGTCCGTGTAGTAGCAAGAGAAAATCTATTTTCTTGTTGGAGCGTCTGTGCCAGGGTCACCCAGACGTTCTGACGTGGCTGAGGGACAATCCATGCAGCTGCTAGACTGTTAGCAGGAAGACAGCTTGGATGGGGTTCATCACGGGACTGAGAGAAGAGAAGGTTTTCTCTAGAAGGAAAAACAAACATTATAAAACCTATTAAAAGTCTCTATCTGCCGGAATGCCACTTTCTATGAGGATTTCTTTTCCTTTTTTCCGTCGGCGTCTTCTTTTTGAAGCCACTGCTACCTGCTCCTCGTTCTCCTCAGTTGGAGCAGGATGTTTGGGAACAAATGGTTTCACCCACTTTTGGGGAATCCACCGAGGGCCTGAGGGAGTGGATACACATGCATAGCCACGCCCCCAGGTAACAAGTTCATAGGGACCTTTGATTTCCCAGGTTTCTGGGTCCCTAATCAAAACTGGAGGATGTTGGGATAACTTGAATTGTTTGCTACTGTTAAAGTGACGTACCACAGGTGGACTCATGTTTTCAAATGAACAATTTAGGAAATTGATAGTAAACATGGCTTTGCAGAGCTTCTGCTGTGGAGACATCCACACAGTTGAACTGCTCTGTTTAGCCAAAACCTGCTTGAGCGTCTGATTGGCTCGCTCCACTATACCTTGGCCTGTGGGGGAGTGGGAGGTGCCAGTTTTATGTTCCACTCCCCACTGCTGGACGAATTCCAGGAACTCCTTGGACTTATACGCTGCGCCCTGATCAGTTTTGATTTCCTTAGGGATCCCCAACACTGAAATGGCTTGCACTAGGTGTTGTTTGGCATGCATAGCCCTTTCTCCTGCATGGGCAGAGGCATAGACTGCACCTGAATATGTGTCAATGCTTACATGCACATATTTGAGGCGACCAAAACTAGGAATGTGTGTGATGTCTGTTTGCCATACCTCACAACTGCCAAGACCTCGGGGGTTTACCCCCATGCCTATTGAGGGCATGGTGTGCAGCTGACAGTTGGGACAGGTGGCCACAATGGCTCGAGCCTGACTCCGTGTTAGCTGGAACTGACGCATTAGACCTGGTGTATTCTGGTGATACTGCTGGTGGCTCAGCTTTGCCTGTTGGAAGATGTCAGGAAGGCGTGCTGGTTCTGCTGGGGTGGCTTGTTCTGCTGGGGTTGCAAGGGAGTCTGCCTGACGGTTCCCTTCTGCAATTTCGCCTGGCAAATCTGTGTGTGATCTCACATGCATCACATAGAACGGATGTTCTCTATGAGAAATCAAATAAATTAGTTTGGAAAGCAACCTGAAAAGCTGCTCATTTTCGATGTTTCTGAGCACTGCCTGCTCTGCCCTGGACACTATCCCCGCTACATAGGCTGAGTCTGTTACCAAGTTTATTGGCTCTGAGAACTTTTCAAAGGCTCTCACGACTGCTGCCAGTTCAGCTACCTGGGGTGACCCTTCCACAAACTCAACATCAGCTTCCCAATGCTGAGTCTGAGGATCTCTCCAAGTCATCACCGACTTGTGGGATGCCCCAGATGCATCTGTGAACACTGTGAGAGCTTTGAGTGGTCTCCGACTCCTCTTCTCACGAGGAATGAGGTGGAATTCCTCATTAAACAGCTTGTGAGACGGGGCATGGACTGATATTTGTCCTCTGTAGCTGTCCAGGGCTAATTGGAGACTGGCATTGCTCTGGAGCAAATGCTCAAACATCTCTTTAGTCAATTTGTCAGGAGAGTTCTTTCCCTCCTCAGACAGTTTAACAGGGAGGTGAATACATGTGAAGTCACAGCCAGCTAATTCATGCAGTCTGATCCTTGCTTTCCGAATCAGCTGAGCTATTAACTCTTGTGGCTTAGTGATAGTTTTGGATCTCTGGTGGGAGAGGAAGACCCACTCTATGATTAAGAGTGACTCTCTCTGCTCCTTGATCCATTGGAATATTAACCCGTGTAAGTGTGGCAGTTTTCCTAGGATAATGAATTTGAAGGGCAGCTCGGGCTGGTAACGGTGAGCTTGCCTCTCTCCTAAGGTCTTTTGTACCTTTTCAATTGCAGTCTTTGCCTCTGGGGTCAGTTCCCTGGGAGAAAGCAGCTCTCTGTCCCCTTTCAATAAATTGAAGAGAGGTTCTAGGTCCTCATTAGTGAGGCCTAGCCAGGGCCTAACCCAATTCAATGACCCACACAGGGAATGGAGATCTGCTAAGGTTTTTGGATTACAATTAATTTCCAATTTCTGCGGAACAATGGTCCGTGCAGTGATTTCCAGGCCCAGGTACTTCCAAGGTGGCATCCTTTGGACTTTGTCCTCCTGCAATTCAAATCCAGCAGAGGTTAAAACTTTAACCACTAGGTCAAGTGTGTCCTGGAGTAGAGAGTTATCGGGTGCACACACTAGCACATCATCCATGTAATGCAGGATGATGGCCTCCCCTCTCTGGGCACGCACCTGGGACAGCAATGAAGCCACATGCCACTGGCAGATGGAGGGACTACATTTCATTCCCTGTGGCAGAACTTTCCAGTGGTAACGCTTCATTGGGGCCTCTCGATTGATGGTAGGAACCGAGAAGGCGAACCGTGGGGCATCCTCTGGGTGTAGGGGGATATGGAAAAAACAATCCTTGATGTCTAGAACAGCCAATTGCCAATCTCTGGGAAGCATTGTTGGAGAAGGCATTCCAGGTTGGAGAGACCCCATGTCTTCAATTACTTTGTTTATTTCCCGGAGGTCATGGAGCAGCCTCCACTTGTCTTTCCCTGGTTTCTTTACCACAAAAATCGGGAAATTCCATGCACTTGTGGTCTCTTCTATGTGGCCTTTAGCCAATTGTTCCTCCACAAGCTCCTCAAGCGCCCTGAGCTTTTCCTTACTCATGGGCCACTGTGCTACCCACTTTGGGGTATCATCTAGCCATTTTAACTTTTGGGTAGGGCGCCCCACAGTGGCCGCTTCTAAAAATCCCGAGGAGTTTTAGGGATAATTAATTTTACCCCCCACTGTGACATGGTGTCTCTCCCCCATAGAGGGCATTTATAATCTGTAACAAATGGACGGATGCTAGCCAATTTTCCATCCGGCCCCTCAATTTGTACGATGCTTTTTGATATTTTTGCCAATTTTACTCCTCCTACACCCTGGATTCTGCCTGCCACAGGCTGAAGTTCCCAATGTGACGGCCACATCCTTTCGGGTATGATAGTCACATCAGCACCCGTGTCCAGTACCCCCTCCACATGGAGGTGATCTGATCCACAGGTTAGGTTGCACGCCAGAGAGGGCTTGTCCTCACCCACCACTTCTGCCCAGTAGACTTCAGGTGATTTTCCATCTACTGGGACCTCCTGTGGAACAGGAATGGCCTGGGCAAGGATTTGTCCCTCAGCCAGGTAATATGGTGGTAGAGGACATCGTGCCAAGAGAATGAGGCCAGTTATGCTTCCCTTGATGGTCATGGGAACCACCTCAATCTCTAGGGGTGTGTGTGCTGTGTCACCGACAACAAAGTACTCACTGTCCAGTTTCATGTGGTTTAACGTCACGTCCTGTGTACTGTTAGGTAAGTCCACTGTTATGACTGTCCAATCAGGTGACCTGAAATGAAAACCTCTGGTAGTCACAAGCCTAAAACGGCCTAGTGGCTTCCAAACCTTGTTAACTGAACCTTTGATATTTTCATTGACATACATCCCCACACCCTCTATCCCATCCTCCCCCTTTTTGTTTATTAAGAGAGAGTCTTTTGCGAGTGTGGAGCCCGCAGTATTTATAGCCGAGCGCGCTATGGTGTTAATGGCGGGTACGCGCTGTAAAGTTAGTTTTTTTGTTTGTTGGTTTTCTTCTGTTTCTGGTTGTGTGGACAGTCCCTGGCGAAGTGTCCTGGCTGCTTGCACTGGAAGCAGATGATGTGCTGCAGTTGCTCTGGTGTCATTGGTTGCTTCTTGGCTTCTGGTGTTACAGCTGCCATGGTCCTTGGGTGTGCCAGTCCTGGATTTCTTTCGTGTCCACTGAACAGTTCTGCTTTTCTGGCGCAGGCTTCCATCATCTGTGCTAAGCTAGGTGCTGGCTCCAGGGGAAGGCCAAGGATAACCCTACGGCAGGTTTCATTAGCATTCTTCTGAGCCATTTCTTTAATTAATTCAGCTTGTAATACTGGATCAGACACTTGTCTTTCTACTTGTGTACGAAGGCGGTCCACAAACTGTAAGAAACTCTCAGAAGTAAACTGTTTAATGTTAATATAACTGCCTTTAGTATCTACTCTTGGTAATTGATTAAAGGCTTTTTCTGCAGCATTGCATATTTTATCTAGGACAGACTTAGATAGTACTCTGGTTTGATTTTCAGGGCAATGCCAATCTTTCTCCCCACATAGGTGTTCATATGTCATATCATTATTATCAGCATCCTTTGCATTATCTGAGCTTTTTAAAAGCTCTTGTAAAAGCACTTTTAAAGATCTTTTCCACAGGCTTTCCCATAGATCATATTCGGAAGGAGTTAACAGACACCGGAAAAGCTCTTTGATATCATATGGAATCAGTTCGTTTGAATTAAAAGTGGCTCTCATCATGCCTTTAAAGATTTCACTATTCCTACCAAATTCTCTTTGTACTTTACAAATTTCTTTTTTATCTTGGTAGGACAAAGGTTGATAACTTCTTTTTCCGTTTCTCTTACCAAGATAAACTACAGGAGCAACTGATGGTACATACTCTTTCTCCTGGTGCTGACTTTCAGGTTTAGGCACCCCCCCCCCACCCGGCCCGGGAGGCTGCCCACCCCCCCCACCACGGGAGCATCATCCATCCCCCAGGGGCTGTGAGCTGATCCCTCCCCACCCCCACCGCCACCGGCACTGAACCCAGCAGGGGCTACATTGCCCTCCCCCACCCCGCAGCAGCTTGGAGGGAAGGAATGTGAAACCGGAGAGGGGGAGGGGTGGTGGAATCCAGGGTTGCAACACCTGTGGGCGGGGTCGCCAGGTACCAGGCAGGACAGGGTCTTGGAGGGGGGAGGGGGCGGTGGAGCCGAGGGCAGGGATGAGTTATGGGAGGGGACAGGCTTAGGGGCTGGGACCAGAGGGTAAAGGGGGTTGCGGGATGAAGGAGGAGACACGTGGCTGACACCATATCGGCCCCCCCCCACTCCCTGGACCGCATGTCCAATGCTATCTGGGACCCCGATCCTGACCTGTCCAGATACGGCCACGTGTTCGTGGCCTGGAGGGGAAGGGGACAAGGAAGGAGAGCTGATAATTTTAGAAAAATCGTCAGAACCGGGATACTGGGGAGGATTTGGGGTTTCAGCACAGTTACAGCCGTGCTGAGCATGCTGCATTCCCAAGGGAGACCCTGGGGTGCTTTCCAGGTTATGGTTATAGGGATTTTTGGAAAGGGAAGGTGAGTTTGAATCATTTTGCTGCTGCTGTCTGTTGTTTTCTGTCTGAATTAAAACTTTCCGAATTTGTAAGAATATCGGAAGGAATACAGAGGCAGTTTTATCTCCATTTTCTACTTTTAAAGTTAATAAATCCCCTATTTCACCCCAAAATGAAATCGAATTTATATTTTGCAATTCAAGGTCCGATATTTCAACAGACAGCCAGCTGGCAAAACGGGCTAGTTTTTTATTAGATATTAAAACATTTCCTGAACTTAGTATTTCTTTGAGTTGTTTTGTTATACTCTTTTGTAAGGCAGATTGCTGTATCCCCATAGTGTTAGCAATTTGCACTATATCTACCCCACTACAGTTAAAACACAGGAAAGGAGTTAGTTGTTAAGACATGCTAGGTACACTACGGTTTTCAGGCTTTACTAGATGCGGAACCGATGTTAATTTCGCCGTTTTTTGTCAGCAAAACCTATGTGTGGCGCCCGCGCCGCTGTAGGGACCGCCCCCGCCCCGCAAACACCCGTAAAAACGCAAAAAAACCCCCCTGTGCCGCAGCTTTGAAACCGATCAAAGCTGCCTGCCTGCTGCGCCGCGCCTGGGGTGGCCGCGTCCAGCCCCCCCCCAGCCCCCGCGCCGCACCACGTGGCCGAGGGCTTCCAAGCTGCGCGCACGCTGCAAACATGCCCACACCGCCTGTCCTCCGGAGAACGGCTCCGGGCCAGCAAAATGCCACCGGTGAGACCCCCCGCGGAGCTCCGGGAACTACCCGCCGGAAAGGGACGCTTAACTCACCTTTTCTCTTGCAGGCAGAGACGTCTGTGTACACGGTAGTGGATCCACGTCCTGAACCGACCTGTCTGGGACTGACAGGCTGCCGGTTCGTGCTGAAAAGTCTTCGAACTGCACAAAATGCAGCTTAAAGAAATTTTAGCTAGTTGATCAGCTCCTATGCTGGTCGAATCCCGAAATTAGGGATCACAGCGAAACGTGGGTGCTTTAAAGAAACCACGCACGTGGAGCGCCAACTGTAACGGCTTTTTCCTCGGCCTAATACAGAGTCTTTCACCCTCCTCCGGTCTAGCTCAGGTGTTAGGGTGATATTCCTCTGGGCCTTAGCCACAGAGACATAGATAAGATATTAAGAGAGGCTCTTTCCCCTGATAAAGTTATAGGTTTATTTCTCGTGGGTAGTGAGTGAAAAGGGAAGGGAAAAGAGCGGGGGAAGAGAGAGAAAAGAGGGGAAAGAACAGGGTAAAAGCGTGGGGGGGGAAAAGAGAACGGGGGAAGAGAAAAAAGGGGGGAAAAAGGAAGAGCGGGATAAGAGATCTGGGGGAAAAAGGAGATGCGGGAAAAGAGAGGGGGGAAAAAAGAGAGAACGGGATAAGAGAGCGAGGTCAGCGGGTCCTGACCTTTTCTAGGGTCTGGAAAGGGGGGGCAGGGAGGAATTGGATCCAAGCCAGCTCTGTGTGGCCAGGAGGGGAGAGGGACCAAGATACAGGGCACAGCAGGGGTCACGGAATGTACCATTTACAATGTATCTAGGGAACGCAACAGGAACTGGGGGGAAGTTTGGTCTCCCCCAATCTTTACTAGGACTGGGGACACCCCAGTGACATCTCATTTTCTCTCCACAGTGAGGTGGTGCCATTGCTGTTGGCGATGTGAGTATCCTGAATTCTTCTGCTGAACCAGAGCCTCCCCTGTCATGGCCATGACCCTCCAGGCCATCCCAGTGCACCCCAGTGCGTGCCTGTACACCCCAGAGCTTCCCAAGGCTGCCCCTTCCCCAGGGTCCCCATTGTATTCCCACCCATCTCAGTGCACCCCAGGCACTCCAAAGATCCCCATGCCCAGTCCACTTCCTCTCCTCTTTCCCTCCACTCCCTTCCCTTTCTCATTCTCCATGACAGTATCCCCAAATCCCCCTCCTGGACTCCCAAAGCCCCTCCCAAACCCAACAATTTTGGTCCTCTGCCCCTGCTTTCCCCTGCCCCCACCCACCTCCCACTTCAGCCCCCATGCCCCCACTGGAATTCCTGCCTCCCGACCTGCATTCCCCCATTCCCATCCCTTCCACTCCCCCAGCCCCATCCCCTGGGTCCCCAAAGTTCCCCCAGTTCAGTGTCTTTGGGGCCCTCACATCCCACTCCATCCCCTCCTCCTTGGAAGCCCCAAGTTCCCCTCGCTCTCCTCGTCTCCATCCCCACCGTGGTCCCTGCAGGAACAGGGATCGGGTGAAACTGCCTGGAGTGGGACTGGGGGGAGCAGAAGGGATTTTTCCCCTTCAGATTGGGGACAGCCACAGGGCGTGGGGACACCTGTGACTCTTGAATTCCCACAAGGACCATTCCAGACTAAACCTTTGCTCTCCATCTGCAGGTAGTCATAGGAGGAGCTGCAGGTGGATGCATTGTGGTAAGTCCTGGAATTGGGGCACCAGGGTGGGAACTGGGGGCCAGTTGGGTCCCCCCGTGCCTCGCTGGGACTGGGGACACCCCGGTGACCAGTGACATCTCCCCATCTCTCTGCAGAAGAAGAACGGCGTCCAACGAGTGAAGAGGTCTGAGGTGGGTACCCGCAGTTCTGCTGGGCCCAGAGCTTCCCCTGTCCTCGTCATCACCCCCAGTGCACCCCAGCACACCCCACTGTGCCCCAGTACACCCCAGCCTGCCCCAGTATCTCCCAACCAGCCCCAGTATCCCCCAGTGTGGCTCTAACCCCCCCTTTCTCCCCAGCCCCTCATGGCTGAGCAGGTGGAGCTTCTGCGGGAGTGATGCCCAGCTGCCCCTCTGGATGCCCTGGTGAGAAATCTTGGGGGATTCCAGCCCCACAAAAGATCCTCGGGGACCAGGGCAGATTCTTGAGCCCTGTGGGGTGGGCAGAGCTTGGGAAAGTCATAGGGACATGGAGGGGGCTGTCCCTGATCCATGTGCTGGGGTTCGGTGGACAGAGCTGTCCCCAAGGCTTCCCTTGCACTGGGGGGCTCTAGGTACACCCAGTGTCCCTGTGGGAGCAGCAAGGGCTCTGTGAGGTTTTGGGATATTCCAGGGTGAGGGGCTCTGGGAGCCACATGGATGTCAGGAGCCAAGTCCAGTCCCAGGTGTATTCGGGGCTCCAAATCCCTTCTCCTGCTGCAGGTCCCTGCAAAGAGAGGGGTGGGAATAAGGTCCCTCTCGTGTCCCAGTGGACACAGGTGTCAGAAAGGGGTTCTTGCCTTTCCTTAGAAAATACCTGTCTTTCAAACCAAGACAAGGTGACACTGGCCCGATGCCAGGCACCCACCAGAGCCACTCTGACCCTACCCCTCGAGCTGCAAGGGAAGAGAAAGTTTAACCAGTAGCTCCAGGAGCAGATTAAGATGGGACGAGCAAACACACCAAACAGCAAAACGGATGTCACAGACATAGCCTGGGCTCAGCAAGGGAATTTATTACCAACCAAATCATAGCAATAGAAGGAAAAGAGACAGAAATCTCTCAAACCCCTTCCCCCTCACCCAACGGGGATAACCAGGAACACAGATCACCAGGGCTCTGCCCAACGGGGGTCACTGGGGATCATCCAACACCGATCCTCCCATGGGGGATGGAGCTGGAACAGATCACAAAGCTCTTCCCACACTCGGGACACTCACAGGGCTTCCCTCAGTGGTGACTCCGTTGGTGTTGGGTCAAGTTGCACCTCTGTGAGAAGCTCTTCCCACACTCAGGACACTCGTAGGGCCTCTCCCCAGTGTGGATGCGCCGGTGCCTGATGAGGGTGAAGTTGCGGTTGAATCCCTTCCCGCAGTCGGGGCAGCGGAAGGGCCTCTCCTCTGTGTGAATCCGCTCATGTAGGAGGAGATTGGAGCTGGTCTGAAACCTCTTCCCACACTTGGGACACTCATAGGGCCTCTCCCCGGTGTGGATGCGCTGGTGTTTTCTCAGGTCAGAGCTCCATCCAAAGCTCTTCCCACATTCCGAGCAGCTGTAGGGCCGTTCCCCAGTGTGGATCACCTGGTGCTGGATCAGGTTGGAGCTGTTCCTGAAGCCCTTCCCACATTCCCCACACTCATAGGGCTTCTCCCCAGTGTGGATCCTCTGGTGTAGGATCAGCTGGGACCTGTAGCTGAAACTCTTCCCACATTCCAAGCACTTGTGGGGCTTCTCCCCTCCAGGAGGCTTCTCCACCAGCTCTGAGCTCTGCCTGGATCTCCGGCCGCCTTCCCGGCTCAGGGAGGGTCTTTCCTCCTCGCAGCTCCCTGGGCTGGGTTTGCAGCCCCTCCTCGTGAGAGATCTCTGGGGCTTTTCTGCCTCCTCCATCCCTGCACAGCTGGGGAATGAAAATTCCTGGTTTAGGGGGAAATAAGAAGAAGACAACTCCATAAACTGGGTGTTCCTCCTTGCCCAAGTTCATCTCTGGTAGTCATTGAGCATCTTGTGTCTGTAATAACCTCCCAAACACCAAGATTCCCACCCAAAATCCTCCAAACTTTAAGACACGGATCAAAAACACCCCAAATATATAGATTCAGCCAAAATCCCCTCCAAAATTGTGCTGGTTTGAAAGCAAAACCAGTGAGAGTCTCCAAGTCATAAATACAATTTGATAGGAAAAAAGATAAGAGAAAAATAATACATGAAATAGTAGAAAAGAAAACAACTGACAGAATCAGAATACAACCTGACACCCCGCTAGTTTTGATGGTGGTAGCAGTCCAGATGAAGTGGTCTTGTTGTAGTAGTGATGCTGTAGAAAGGTCTGGTAGCTCTTGTCCTCTGGAAACCAGTGGGTAAGGGCTGCCTTGGTGTTCCAAATGTCAGATTTTATCTAGGTAGGAAAGGCTTGGCTCCTCCCCCTGGCTGGAGCATCTCCCAATGGGATGATGGAATTTTATCAGTCATGCAGTGGCACTCAATGGCCCATTAACAGAAGATATCTTCCTGGAGGAAGGATGGGTTGTGGAAAAGATAAAGAACACTGCCCCACCTGGTTTTAACAGATGGCCCATTAGCAGAGGATATCTCCCACAGAGATAAGGATCATTGCTCCACATGTTTTTTTCCACCACTCTTTGTTCTTTTGTTTCTTCCTGGGACCTCTGACTGGTTACTTCATGTTTGCTGCTGATTTCTTCTTCCTTTTGAGGATGAAAATGGTAAAAGTGTCTTTGACCTGCCTTGCTGGATATAGTGAAGAGGAACAGTCATCTACTGCAAGTGGAAGTGTCACAGGTGGAGCAGAGTTCTGTGAGTGCTGTATCAAACCAGACCTCGTCAGACCTGCCAGAACAACTGGTCCATGCTGCCCTTCACTGCTCTGCCTGTTCCCCACTGTTTCATGCCAGAGTAATTTAACTGCTGTTAATTGGGTGTGTGTTTCACTCGAGCCAGTCCAGCAGAACCAGCAGAAAGCAGCCCCAGAATGAATGGGGCTCTGCAGAGGAGCCCCAGACTATTCATCAGCCTGCCCGCAGAACTGGCTCCAACTCTGAACCCTTGTGACCACACTCTGAAGAAGACACACTTCTGATATTTCTGAGGCACTTATGACTGAGGCACTGCACGTGCTTGTGCAGGTAAGAATCCCAAAGTTCTTTCTGTCAGGAAAATTAATCCACAAACACCAGAGGTTTATGTCCAAAAAGGAGACAGAGGAGTCCTTTTTGATTTATTCAAATAAAGGGAGAGGCCATGGGACTCCCTTGGGATCTCTCAAATTTTTGGAGGACGCAGCCTCCTTTTTATCCTATTTTCCCGGCCGCATTTCCCTCTCTCTTTCCCTATTGGCTGAGGTACTTGAGAGGCACAGACTTCCCGGAACGCCTGATACCTGAAATTCCCCTCTAATGTAGAAACCTCCCTTTTAATTTTTAATTCTTACAGAATTCATAGTTTCCCCCCGTTGCTTCTTTCATCTTTCAATATCCAATTTGATTTATCAGCAGCCCTACAGTTTGTTTGTAAAGGCAAATATCTCTTTCCATTCATCAATCAGTGGAATCCATCCCATTGTTTCTTTTATCTCTCAGTGCTAGCCTTATCTACAGGCAGATCCACAGCTCATTTTTAAAGGACAAATTCAACATTCCTCTCAACCCCTCCTCTTTTATTTTTTAATAATTGTCTTTGCACACTTTAGCTCTCATTGACTTAATTTCTTGTTCCTGAGTCTTTTTTGGTTTTGTAATTATTTGGAGTGACATCAATTTCTGTCCTTTTGTAACCATCTCTGGATCAGTAGGCGTGGCTATTACCTGCATCCCTTTGATCACATGTTGAATAAGTTGTACTAAGCAAGGGATCATGCATGGTAAAAAGATTAGAGTTGCTACAGCACATAAGAGGAAAAATAGTAGTTGTTTAACTTATAGTCCACCAGGTAGCCAAGAAAACATGTCCCATTCCCATCCTTTTCATCTTTGGACTGGCACATGAGCTAATTTTTTTTATTCATTTTGCTATTTGTTTCACCACTTTTCCATTGTCATCTCTTTGCCTATTTAGGCAATAAGTGTCTTTTTCAGAAGAATGAAGCAGCCATGGACTTCCTTCCTCATCCCAAAATCCTGTTCCATTACGGACCTCACTCAGGGTGCTAATCTACTATTGAGGTTTTACTGGGCTGGCCACCCATGGCCCGTTTTCAGATTCTCCTGGACCTCCACAGACCCAACAATTGCTAAGGTTAAAGGTTTTTGCTACTTCTTCTCCTAAGGTCAAAAAATTATTTTCCCATTCTTGGCCCCAACCTAACTGATAATATAAAGGTAACATTATAAAGAGAAACATTCTGATTGTGTAATCTAATTTCCTAACTTCATTTTTACTTTCACGTTGTCTTTCACACCACCTGTGGCGAGTGAAGGCACAGAAACAGCTTAACATAAAGAAAACAATGACAGCAAGGGTTGGCCCCCAGTGCCTGGAGATCTGAGAGGAGGGATGCCCACACAGACTATTTCAGCAGGCACTCTGTGGGTGGGCACACGAGGCTTCCCCCGATGTCGACGCCCTGGCTGCTGCTCCAGTCCCCTCCTGCCGAGTGTCAGTCGCGGCTTCCCGTCCTTCTCCTCCAGCTGAGATGTCCAAATCTCTGGGGCTGCAGAGACCTTGGCCCGAGTGTGATGGGTCCAGCCGTGTTCAGCTGTCTTGACGGCTGTGTCTGTGCTCAGCAACACCTGGAAAGGTCCACGCCACTTGGCCACCAGTGGTGCTTCTTCCCACTCCTTAACCAGGACCCAGTGTCCCGGTTGGATGTTGTGAACAGCAAAGTCCAAAGGCAAGGTCTGTGCCAGCTGAGCTTCCTTAAAAGTTATCAAGGGCTCCTGAGTGGTGGGTTCTTGGTATAATAGGAGCCCCTGACACCCCTAACAATCCATTTCCATTATCCTCTGGACTTCCTCCTCCTCAGGGTCCAGTTGTTTCTGTGGACACTCGTTTTTCCAATGCCCTTCTGCCCTGCAGACAGCACACTGGTTCTTCCCCAGCCGCTGTTTGGGTCGGCTGTCCCCTGCCGAGGAGGGAATCCCTCTGCCACTTCCTTGTGGCCGACCCTGTCCCCTCTGTCCCTGGGGACCCTTGGACCCTGCGGTTTATTCCTCCGGGGCTACAAAAACTCTGCCATCATCCTTGCTTTAGCTTTTGCCTTTTCCTCATCCCTTCTTACATATATCTGCTGTGTTTTTCTAACCAATTCCTCTAGAGGCTTATTCTGCCACTCTTCATCCTTCTGTACTCCTTTCCTTATATCAGGCCAGGCCTTAGTAACAAATTGTACCTTAAGCAATGTGTTGAAGGCTGGCCCTTCAGGATCCATCCCCCCGTGCTTCCTCAAGGCATCCCTAATCCTCTCCAACCAATGAGGGCTTTCCTGTTTCTCCTGTTCCAACGACAGAGCCTTAGCTATGTTGTTAGTTCTGGGAGCCGCTGACTTGATTGCCCTGATCAAATAAGCACGGCAATCACGGTGAGCCAGACTGGCCTGGTTATTTGGGTCCCACTGGGGTCTGCCTGGGGGATGGCATCACCCACCGTAGGTGCATTGGGTCCAGCCCCCTCCTGCTGCTTGTGGGTGTTCATCCTCCCACAGCTGCCGAGCTTTCTGCAAAATCATTTGTTTCTCTGATGACCCAAACAAAATTCCCAAGAGAAAATCCCAATCCTTTCACGTATGATCTGCATTTCCCAAATATTTCTCTATCTTTTCCCCCACCTCTATGGGATCATCCAAATCTTTTTTTTTTTTCAACCTTCTTAAATCCTGGGTAGTGAGTGGTACAATTACAAACCCAAATCCTCCCCCTTGACTCCCCAAAGGAACTTGACAGAGTGGCATCTGGTGTACCCCTGTCTCTTGGGGGGCTTCTGATGCCCTAAACTGAGTTCCTCTTCTAGTTCTGGGGGGTGATACAACATGCTGCTCCCCTCCCCCTACACCATTATCCTTCTCAGGTGGGGCTGTAAGAATAACATTCTCCTGACCCTTTGCTCTGGAAGTTGAGGATACAGACGACGGGGGTCAGCTGGCAACACTGGAGGACAAGACGGGGGAAGGTACTGAAAAACATCCCAATCCTCACCACTTTCCTCTTCTCCTTTTTTTTTTTTCCTTAACATATAAATTTCCTTAAATACCTCCACAAAATTCGACACAAATGAATTTTATCTGTTCCATAAGGTAGCCATATAAGTAGCCTTGCCAACTTATACTCTGGCCACACAAAATAACAATATTTTACCATCATTTCCATAGTTACTTCTGGGTGAATATACAATCTTTCCCAAGACCTCAGCACTCTCCCCAAGGGACTCTCCGGGGGTACTATGGGATCGTCATCCCTTTTGCCGGGGTCCCTTCGCGGCTTCACCTTTCCAACCCTCTCTGGGTGCCCCGTTTTACCTGTGCTACGCTCCATGGGTGCCCTCTCAGGTGTACCTGTGCTACCCTCCATGGGTGCCCTCCCAGGTTTGCTCCCCGAAGATCCCATTTTACTCACCGGTGAGATTTTCAGTGGTCCTTCCCTGCGGACTCTTCACGGACCCCCCTGGTCCGCCACTCGTCTGTCTCCTGGACAGTCTCGGGAACCCAATGGATCGCCCGGTACCGGCCGGCACCAAGGGGAGCTGATCACCCAAACTGGGTGAGGCGCCTTCAGCTCCACTCGCTGCCCCGGATGGTGGAAAGATCCCGGACGAGCCCCCAAAATTGTCAGGAAAATTAATCCACAAACACCAGAGGTTTATGTCCAAAAAGGAGACAGAGGAGTCCTTTTTGCTTTATTTGAATAAAGGGAGAGGCCATGGGACATTCCCCTGGCATCTCTACAATTTTTGGAGGACGCAGCCTCCTTTTTATCCTATTTTCCCGGCCGCATTTCCCTCTCTCTTTCCCCATTGGCTGAGGTACTTGAGAGGCACAGACTTCCCGGAACGCCTGATACCTGAAATTCCTCTCTAATGTATAACCCTCCCTTTTAATTTTTAATTCTTATAGAATTCATAGTTTTCCCCCCCGTTGCTTCTTTCATCTTTCGATATCCAATTTGATTTATCAGCAGCCTTACAGTTTGTTTGTAAAGGCAAACATCTTTTTCCATTCATCAATCAGTGGAATCCATCCCATTGTTTCTTTTATCTCTCAGTGCTTAACCTTATCTACAGGCAGATCCAGAGTTCATTTGTAAAGACAAATTCAACATTCCTCTCAGCCCAGAGGAGAATCTAGCACAAAATATTCTCCCTGTTACTGCACGACAAAAAATATTCAGGGGAAAATACAGTGGCATCTGAGGCTTGTGGAGCTCCCAGAATACTGAGCCTGCACAGGAGGCAAACAGCCCTGGCAGTGCCTGAGGGGACTTCTCCTCACAGCCTCCTCTCAAAGTGTGTCACTTCAGCAGGGGAAGGCTTTCAAACCTTTGCCTTTCCTTCCTCCTGTGCTGAAATTTAAGGCTCCTCCTGAGAAAATACTGACCTACAAATAGTTCTCCATTCCTCAACAAAGCTACTCAGGTGTTCAACTTAAGAAAGACCAAAACAAAAGGTATTCAGAAATTTCCCGTCAAGGCCTATTTGCAGAGAAACTCCATCATATGGGACCGAATATTTATTGACACCAGTTCACTCAAAAGAAACCCAACTCTGTATTAAGCAGCGTTTTAAACGAACTTGAATTCTTTTTCCTCACATATCAACTGGACTGGTTTGTTCCTTTTTTGTCCTAGAGAGAATATTAGAACGATTTGCTCTTGACAGGACTCCTTGGGTGGCCCCCAGCGCTGGCTCCTCACCACGCCTTGCCTGGGCTGTTAACGCAGCCTGTCAGCACCACCTGACTTTGGCAGCCTGTTCAGGCCTCGGGCACGGCTGGTTCCACGGTCCCCTCTGGTGCCACGGTCCCCTCTGGCTCCTGGCGTGTCCCTGCTGCTGGAGGAGCCCTGGTCGTGCTGCTGCCTGCGTTCAACAACGCCGGTCCTACTGCCCAGCCAAAGAGACACCAAAATCACTGCTTTGGGCAGCTCGTTTGAACGAGTTGAACACTTACTCATCTCTAACACAGACCTCTTAACATCCACACACCATCACCAGGAAGTCACCGCATTTACAGAGGTCAGGAGCCTGAGCGAACAGAAGGTCGACATTCAAGCACATCGAGTTTTTTAATTAGTGGAAGCACTCACACGTTCACCAGCCTTACTTGTCAAACTGGATTGTGCGATGCTATTGTCTTGCTTGTGTTAGAGAGAAACCAGGGAGAAATCAGCTAAGAAATAAGAACCACACTTGGGGCTCGGGCTTGGCAGACAAAGGGAGCAGGGCGGCACCTGCCCGCTTTGCCCGAGTCCCTGCTCCTGCCGGACAAAGGCGGACGCGGCTCCGTGCGGGGCGAGCCGGGCGCTCCGTGCCGGGGCCGGGGCCGAGCGCTCGGGCGGGCGGCGCTCAGGATGCTCGGGCAGCGCCGCGGGCCGGGCGGGCGCGATGGAGCCGCCTGAGGGCTGGGACCCCTCCGGGCGGCCGGCCCGGCGCACGCAGTGGCTGCTCAGCGCCCTCGCCCACCGCTACGGGCTGGAGCGCGGCGTGGAGAACGAGATGGTCGTGCTGGCCATCGGCCCGGAGCAGTCCCTGCAGGAGATCTTCCAGCAGCGGGACTGCGCCGGGCCGGGCCGCATCCCCGGCGAGGAGTCCCGCACGCTGTGCCGGGCGCTGGGGCCGGAGGAGGCGGCGGAGCCCGAGGAGTGCGCGGGGCTGTGGGACGGGCTCTGGGCCGAGCTCACCTTCCGCCAGCTCCACGCGCGGCTCTGCGGCCACTTCAGCACCCGCGCGGGGCCGCGGCTGCCGCTGGGCCGGGAGGGCGAGCACATCGAGAGCCACATCCGCCCGCGCAGCCCCCGCCGAGCCCGAGCGGCGGCCGCCGGGGCCCTGCTCCCGAGAGCGCTGCGAGGAGATGGTGGCGCTGGAGCGGGCCGAGGAGCGCATGGCCGAGCTGCAGCAGGAGAAGGGCAGCCTGCGACAGCTGCTGGAGGACGTGCGGGCCGCCCTGCAGAGCAGCGATGCGCGGTGCCCGGCGCTGCGGCTGAGTCCGGGCCGGCTTCTGCACCGCGCTCCCGGCGGCGGCTCGGGTGGCCCTGAGCGCTTCAGGAGAGATGCTGCTCTCGGAAAGTCAGTGTGTAGAACCCCTCCACCTCCGGACTGAGACCGAAGTT
The DNA here is from genome assembly GCF_052056855.1 of Sturnus vulgaris. Lineage (NCBI taxonomy): Eukaryota > Metazoa > Chordata > Aves > Passeriformes > Sturnidae > Sturnus > Sturnus vulgaris. The sequence goes on along the minus strand of NW_028276185.1, from coordinate 6,743,081 downwards.
GCTCCTTCATCCTCGGCATTAACTTTCTAGCAAAGTTTAATTACAAAGGAGGCTTTTAGGAGAAATGTATGGCATCGGTGTGCCATTAAATATGTTTGTGATGAGCACTGTTCAAAGTGTAGGGGAATTCAGCTTAACAAACCCACGTGTACAATGCTGCTGCTGCTTCTCCTGCACGTGCAGCCAGGATGTGCTGATAGCAGATGCTGGGTATGCACAGCTGCAGGGTTTTTCCTGAAGTAAGAAAGAACTTTGGGATTATTCCCTGCACAAGCACGTGCAGTGCCTCAGTCATAAGTGCCTCAGAAATATCAGAAGTGTGTCTTCTTCAGAGTGTGGTCACAAGGGTTCAGAGTTGGAGCCAGTTCTGTGGGCAGGCTGATGAATAGTCTGGGGCTCCTCTGCAGAGCCCCATTCATTCTGGGGCTGCTTTCTGCTGGTTCTGCTGGACTGGCTCGAGTGAAACACACAACCAATTAACAGCATGAAACAGTGGGGAACAGGCAGAGCAGTGAAGGGCAGCATGGACCAGTTGTTCTGTCAGCTCTGACGAGGTCTGGTTTGATACAGCACTCACAGAACTCTGCTCCACCTGGGACACTTCCACTTGCAGCAGATGACTGTTCTTCTTCACAATATCCAGCAAGGCAGGTCAAAGACACTTTTACCATTTTCATCTTCAAAAGGGAGAGGAAATCAGCAGCAAACATGAAGTAACCAGTCAGAGATCCCAGGAAGAAACAAAAGAACAAAGAGTGGTGCAAAAAACCAGGTGGAGCAGTGATCCTTATCTGTGTGGGAGATATCCTCTGCTAATGGGCCATCTGATAAAACCAGGTGGGGCAGTGTTCTTTATCTTTTCCACAACCCATCCTTCCTCCAGGAAGATATCTTCTGTTAATGGGCCATTGAGTGCCACTGCATGACTGATAAAATTCCATCATCCCATTGGGAGATGCTCCAGCCAGGGGGAGGAGCCAAGCCTTTCCTACCTAGATAAAATCTGAGATTTGGAACACCAAGGCAGCCCTTCCCCACTGGTTTCCAGAGGACAAGAGCTACCAGACCTTTCTACAGCATCACTACTACAACAAGACCCCTTCATGGGGACTGCTACCACCACCCTAACTAGCAGGGAGTCAGGTTGTATTCTGATTCTGTCAGGTGTTTTGTACTATTGCATGGATTTTATTTCTCTTCTCTTTTTTCCTATGAAATTGTATTTCTGACTTGGAGTCTCTCATTGGTTTTGCTTTCAAACCAGCACAAGTTTGGAGGGGATTTTGGCTGAATCTTGATATTTGGGGCAGTTTTGATCCGTGTGTTAAAGTTTGGAGGATTTTGGGTGGGAATCTTGGTGTTTGGGAGGTTGTTAGAGACACAAGATGCTCAGTGACTTCCAGAGATGAACTTGGTCAAGGAGGAACACCCAGTTTATGGAGCTCTCGTTTTTTCCCCCTAAACCAAGAATTTTCATTCCCCAGGTGTGCGGGGATGGAGGAGGCAGAAAATCCCCGGAGATCTCTCTCGAGGAGGGGCTGCAAACCCAGCCCAGGGAGCTGCGAGGAGGAAAGACCCTCCCTGAGCCGGGAAGGCTGCCGGAGATGCAGGCAGAGCTCAGAGCTGGTGGAGAAGCCTCCTGGAGGGGAGAAGCCCCACAAGTGCTTGGAATGTGGGAAGGGTTTCAACTACAGGTGCAGGCTGATCCTACACCAGAGGATGCACACTGGGGAATGGCCCTACAAATGTGGGGAATGTGGGAAGGGTTTCAGCTACAGCTCTGAGCTGATCCAACACCAGAGGATCCACACTGGGGAAAAGCCCTACGACTGTGGGAAATGTGGGAAGGGCTTCAGCGAGATCTCTGGCCTGCTCCGGCACCAGGTGGTCCACACTGGGGAACGGCCCTACTCCTGCTTGGAATGTGGGAAGAGCTTTGGATGGAGCTCTGACCTGAAAAAACACCAGCGCATCCACACCAGGGAGAGACCCTACGAGTGTCCCAAGTGTGGGAAGAGGTTTCAGAGCAGCTCCAATCTCCTCAAACATGAGCGGATTCACACCGAGGAGAGGCCCTTCCGCTGCCCCGACTGCGGGAAGGGATTCAACCGCAACTCCACTCTCATCAGGCACCGGCGCATCCACACTGGGGAGAGGCCCTACGAGTGTCCTGAGTGTGGGAAGAGCTTCTCACAGAGCTCTCACTTGACCCAACACCAACGTAGGCACCACTAAGGGAAGCCCTGTGAGTGCCCCGAGTGTGGGAAGAGCTTCGTGCTCTGCTCCAGCTCCATCCCCCATGGGAGGATCGGTGTTGGATGATCCCCAGTGACCCCCGTTGGGCAGAGCCCTGGTGATCCGTGGTCCTGGTGATCCGTGTTGGGAAGACACCTGGCTGGGGGGACTCTACATCTTCCTGTCTCCCTGCGGGCACCTGGATGAATGCAGAGGAAGGAAGGTTCATCAGGATCCAAACTGACATTGGGAATTCCTTTGGGAGAGCACATCTGTTGACTTTCAACCCCAGAAAATCTTCTTTATTCAATCCTATCTTCTGGTGGCATCCAGGAATACTGAATGGTCTTGGAGGTCCTTTCCAACATCAGTGATCTCAGAATTTTGATTTCCTATTACCCAAGGGTGTCTCCTCCAGCCAAATGGTGATTGACTGGGGCAAAGACCAAGATTTTGGAGACAGTGGGGGGGAAACTCCTCCAAAAATGTTCTTCCCTCCCTCCCAAGCATGTGGATCTTCAGCTTGCACAGACACAGAAATTCTTTTATTTTGGCCTTGATTTGCTTTTCATTTCTCTTCATCCCTTTAAAACATCCAACACTGGGGTAAAAATAAAGACACTGAACTGAGACATGGGTGGGGACATGGGGGGACAATGACATGGTGGGACACAGACATGGAGAGTGACATGGGGACACATGGACATGGAGGGGGACGTGGCCATTCGTGGGGACATGGGGGGACACGGGCATGGATGGAGATGTGGGGGACAGTGACAGGGATGGAAACATGGTGGGGACACAGCCATGGGTGAGGACATGGTGGGACATGGCCAGTGACATGTGGGGACACGGCCACGGCCGGTGCCATGGGGGGAACTTGCAGGGGCTGTGGGGGATGCTGGCTTGGAGGGAGTTGAGGGTTCCTGGCAGGGACTTGGGGCTCGCTGAGGCCTTTGGGGACCCCAGGCCGAGCGGCTCCGGCTGCGCTGGGAGACCCTGGCGGAGGTTCTGGGGCAGCTGCTCAAGGACCCCCTGCCCTGGAGCCCCAGCCGGGCATTGGGCTCCTGGAAGGGAATGAACGTCCTTGTCCCCAGCAGGACAGATTTCTTATTTCTTGCAGGTGCAAATGGTTCTCTTACCAGAATAGTTTGTTGTGTTAATTGTTTTCAGGTTTAAGATTGTTTTCACCTGGGAACAAGCAAGTAACTTAGCTGCACATAGAAGAAGTGACAGGCTAGCTATTAATTAGCAGAGAGCAAGACCTGATTTTATGAGGCCTTTCTTTTATAATTTATCTACCTGACTGCAACATCTCACCCTTTTTTATTACTTCAAAGAAGGTTCATATGTTCTAATGATAAAATAGCTCTCTCTTGTGAGGGTGTTATCTCATTAAGGTTATCACTGGTTATCTCTTAGATATGGGATAAGATACATAAAAGACAGATTACAATCAACAAAACTTAGCAAATTCAAATTTCAGAGCATGAGAAAACAAAAGAATAATGTCCAATGTCTCCTAGGGAAATGGGAATAAATGACCATTGTTTTAAAGTCCAAATAGTCCATTAGCTGGAAATGTTGATCTTTGACATCACTGAATGTGCTCTTGGATCCTGGAACAGGGAATAACTGAAGAAGGTTAGTAGGAGCACTATTCCATGATGTTGACACAAGGCTTTTGTTGGCAATTTGCCTGTAAATTTCCAGACACAGCCATGTCTTGGCAGTCCTGCTTCTGGTTTTGTTCTGGCCACGAAGGCTGCATGGTGATTAGGTTCTTTTTCTTCTCACTGGGCTTCATTTTCTTGGAGGCAATTGATGTTTGGCTGAATGAACAGGTGACTACTTTGAACTTGTTGATGATAAAAACACATGCATACCTTCTCCTTAAGTTAATGAATTGATTTGACTTTGTCATTGTACATTCAATTGAAGAGCCTTACAAAAAAACTTTTACTTTTTTTTGGCGTAAATATTGCAAAAAAATTTTTATAATTATATAAATTTAGGAGCTAATTCCCCCTTCCGTGTTTTAAAAACAGCATGCATGACTCTTGCCATGAACATGAAGGGAAGTTCAAAACAAAACAATACATTGTAGTAAAACAAAAACTAAGAGTAACTGGGAATAATTCTGCTACAACAATCCAAAACATTTCCGATAACAGATATAATTAAAAACACTTGTGAAATTAGATTATTACCAAACATTAAAACATTGTACCATCATCCCAGTGTCTGCAACAGCTGATAAACCTCAAATCAGTGAAGAACTGGATAAGCGTCTGTTGGGGGTTGTTTTTTCCTTTCCTCTCTGCCTGTGGAATTTTTTTCCCATTGACATGCTAAGAAGCACTGATGGTTGGGTCCCAGCACCAGGGAGAGCCTCCCTGGTTTTTAGGGAGTTTCTCTCGGAGGGCGGGGGGAGGGAAAGGGGGAACACGGTGAGATTGGAAGCAGGTAAAGGAGGGTGGGGGGCAGTTGCTGGCTCTCGCTCGCTTTTGGCTCTCGGAGCAGAAAGGTCATTGCTACCCCCCCACCATCCCAACGCCGGGAGCTGCCTCTCTGTTTTGGACCCCACAGCCCTGCTTGGACGCCCTCCTGCTTCAGCTTGCTGTTTTCCCAGCATCCTGCCTCTCCTCCATCCCTTCCCATCTGGGACACAGCTGCCATCACCCCCAGCCCCCTGCAGGTGCCGGGATCGTCACATCTGCCCCGTCCGGCGGGAATCTGCCAGCGCTCACTGCCAGCGGTGACGGTGACTGCAGCACAGGGGAAAAGAGCCTGAGGCCCAGAAGGACTGGAACTGGGTTCCTGTTCTGCTTCTTGTTAATTCCAGAGTTGTTGTTCTGTTTGCCTTCTTAGATATACTAGTAAAGAACTGTCATTCCTATCCCCATATCTTGGCCTGAGAGTCCTTTAATTTCAAAATTGTTCTCATTCATAGGGAGGGATTTACTTCCTGCATTTCAAGGGAAGGCCCTGCTTTCCCTAGCACACACCTGTCTTTTATTCAAACCAGGAGTGATTTTGGCACCCAACGGTGGAACCTGTGGACATTGAGTGGAAAGGCTGGAAAAGCAATAACAGTTCTTGAGTGACCTGATTTTGTGTTTTAGGTGACACCATGTTGTCCAGCTTACCCTGGTTTGGGCTGCACGTGGTCACTGCTACATCTCTCCCATTTGCAGGCCCTTATTTGAACATGGGTCCTATCACTAAGGCTACTGTGACTATTATCCAGTTCATTCTGTGGGTTGATAAGGTGAAGAATTCATGGGTTTTTAACTTTCTCTGGAAGATGGCAACGTGGGTTCAGAGCTATTGCACTCTAACTTTGTGGTTTTGGGGTTTAATTCCATAATGGTACTTATTGTGATGAAATGACAGAAGGGGAAATTTTTTCACTTCCCTTCATCCAGTCCACCGTTTAGGTCCACCCCACCAGTTTTCAAAGGCTTCAAAGGGTTCAAATCTTCTTTAAATATTAATGCATTTACAGTGGCTGGTGTTGCTGATATGCCTGTTAAACCTGTTCTATTTAACATTCAGAGATAAGGGGAGATTGATTTGGATAACAACCCTGATACCTACCCCAGGAAATTGGGATGCTGCTGCAGAGACTGACCCTGCCCCACAGCCCACTTCAGAAATGAAACACCGGAATTGGGTGGGCGTTTTAGTGAAGGAGATGTGTGAGATGGGCCAGATGCTGAAGGAGTACCTTTCCACAGCTGGTGAGAAACCCTCCCCCTGCCTTAAAAAGGGAGACTCTGATGGTGCAGCAGTGGAACCCACAGACATTACATCTGTCCAGGTTCCAGCTGAACTGCAAGGGCACTTGAGCCAGCAATAGTCACCCCTGTGGAAACAAAGAAGTCTAAGATGAAAACAAGGCACCTAGAAAATAAGGATAAGAAAGGAGGGCCCTCACAACCAGCAGGGGAGCCAGAGGTTGAGATCATCACCAAGTCCCTGTCGTACAAAAGTCTCCATACTCTGCAAAAAGACATTGAGTGACGAGGCCGTGAGGCTTTTACCACCTGGTTACTGCAGGTGTGAGACCTTATGGGTCCAGGTGTGTGACTGGATGGTACTGAGGCCAGGAATTTGGGACCCTTGACCCAGGACTCAGGTGTGGACCAGGTATTTGTAAGGGAGCCAGGGCCCCTTTCACTCTGGGAGTGGCTTTTAATGAGTGTGAGAGAGAGGTTTGTCCACAGAGAGAGAATGCAGGAGCACCATCATAGAATGTGCTGGAAGACCCTTGAGGAAGGGATCCAAGAGCTGAGAGAAGTGGCAGTGCTGGAGGTGCTCTTTGGGAGGGATGGACAGCATGACAATGACCCTGACAAGCTCAGGTGCACAGGGCAGATGTTGTGGAATCTGGCAAACCCGGGGCCATCTCACTACACCACCTTCATTGCAACAATTAATGCTGATAATAACAGAGACAGTGGGTTCTGTTGCTAACAAGCTTAGAAATTTTGAGAGTATGATCAATGGCCCGGTGCAGGCTCATGTCTCTGCTGTAATTGTGAGCCTCCAAGAGGAGATGAGGGAGATGAGGAAGGAGGGGAGGAGGAACAGTTCCCAAGCAACACCAGTGCGAGTCACAGACCCCAAAGTTAGAGTACACTCTGAGTATTTTATTGATAACTTACATCTTGCACTTCATGACATTAAACTGTGTTAATCAGACTCTGTCATATCACGAGTTCCTGGAACACATTTTCAAGCCCTTCCAGCTGTAGCCCAAGGGAAGCTGTTTCTGTCTTGCATCACAAAATTGGCAGATGTTTTGCAAAGACAGCCCTTTAAAAAGCACTTGTTACTTGCATTAACATCCGAGGGGTTGCTTTCAAAGACAGACAAAAAACCCCATGAACAAACAGAAACCAACCAAACAACATATTAAAAACTTTATTTTTAGCTCTTGCTTTTAATATTTTCCAAGCTGGCCTCCTCTAACACTGCAGTGTTTTTCTTTGAACAGAAAAACACCTTTGCCAGAGGATGTGACTTAACAAGGCACATAGAACTTACACACAGTGGATATATTAAAGCTAAACAGGCAGAGTCCCATTTCACAATCATCATCATTTATTTTCTGTTTACTTTGTTTTCAGAAGGGTGGGAACTGTATCTCAGATCCCCTGGCTAGTTTGGTGCCATAGCCACTGATTACCTGTCCTTTCTAATTATCTGTCCTTTCTGTAGTTCCTCTGCCCATTTGTTGCTCTTTGATCGCTGCTTCCTTCACCTGATTTTTATATTTTTCTGGATTTGTGGGGGGTTTTGTATGGGTTTTGATTTTTTCTTGGTGGTTGTTTGGTTTGCCTGTTTTGTTGGGTTACAGTTTTGGTTTTGTTATTTGGTTGGGGTTTTTTCCAGTTACCAGTAGGAATCAGCTTGTGATTTGGATTGTAAAGTTTTGAAGACAGGTGTTGCACATAAAGGTTGTTTTTGTTTTTAAAGTCATCTCACACACAGCTCTGCAAGGCCCTGTGACTTTGAGGACTGTGGGCTCTAACAAATTGTGCATGAATAGGAAACTTGTAGTTCCTATCTGCATTACACACAGCAAAATGTAAAGTGTTTGGAATGGAATCAATTCTAACCTTTTTTTTTTTTTTTTTTTTTTTTCTGCCATGCCATAAATTGTGTCAGATTCATCAATGAACTCGGTTCTTCCAGGATGGAGTGTGCAAGGATAATCCCTTAGCTCCTGTGTGGAGCTGGTGTGCACCAGGCCAGACACAGCACTGTCACCCATAGCCAGCCTCTGTCTGCACAGAGAGCAGGGAGCTGCAGCTCTGAGGAGCTCAGGGCTTGGTGAGCAAACACACCAAACCCCTCATTTAGATCAGTTCCTTTACTGGACTATTTGCTGCTATGTATTTAGTATATATTTATTTATAGTATATGCTGCTGGTATATTTTTATATCCCCACCCAAAGCTGAAAAAAAAGAACCCTGGCAGTTTGCTTTAGCTGTGAAGTCAAGAGACTCATTTCAACAGGTTCCAGCTTTGCTCCTTGTTTGAATTCAAAGCAAGCAAAAACCTCTTCTGTTGGTCACATCAAACCAACATAAGTCTGTGAAAGACAGAAGAGTGTAAAAATTAGTTCATTTTCTAGTACTTACAGTCTTCTAATTCAGCCATGGGATAATTATGCCATAATTCACTAGATCAAATAACTGGTAAAAGCAATAGAAAAGAAATTTTTTAAAGCTAGGTTTAAAAAAAGTGGATTAATTTCATAAACAAAACCATGTAGTAAAAATACAGTAATTTAAACTTCTCAAAGCCCTTTGATAATGGAGCCCTGCACCCCAGTCATGTGCAGTGCAGCCTCAGCTGTCCCTTTGAGCCCACAGCTGCCAAGGGTCAGGGCTGGGATAAGCCTTCACCCAAAAGTGAATCCAAAATCAGTCGAGAACAGGGCTCACACACAGAGCAAAGTCTCAAGACCAAAGCCAAACCTCCATCGGGTTGGATTTGTTTAAACACTGAATTGTAGAAAGTTTGCTCATCCTGTAACATCATTATTACCATGAAACTTTACATGAGTGTCGGAGAAGGGAGACACGGACACCAATTCGGTCATCTGCAAAGTCTCGTTTATTGATAATTAGAGTGGCGATTAAATACAGTGCTTAATTAACTCATGCATATTGCAAAAGCTAAGCTCATCATTGGTTGCCTTGCCATATGCGTCACTATGCTGATCGGCTAACTTCGTGGCTACACTTTTGCAATTTCATGGCTAGCAGAGTTCTTCTAGTTCTTCTTTTACAGTCTGTCTTTGTTCATCTTATCACAAGTCTACGTGCTTTCCCTCTTGCTATGCCCTTGAGGCTGAGGCCTGCTTTGTCAGCCTGACTAAATTGATCTGACTATGGCCTTTCTCTTCTAGCCATTCCTGCACCAGGCTCTCTACACTTCCCCCGTTTTCTTTTTGAGCGAGAAGATTAGTATGCCAAGCCTTGCTAACAGTTTTTTGAATGAAATTCTGCAAGCAAGTTATCAAGCAAGGAAGCAACAAAGCTAAGCATAAGAATACGCCTAAGATCATGATAGCATACTTAATGATGGTCCGAATCCATCCTTCAAGGCCTAGGCTCTTTAGCCATTCATCAATGTCCCAACCATCTTGCTCCTTTAGGTCATGTAGTCTGTTTTGTATGTCTCGTATCTTTTTGTGAATGGATTTAGAGTGGTCAGATAAATTCATGCAGCACATTCCCTCAAATTCCTCACAACCGTGTCCCTGCGCTAGAAGTAGAAAATCGATGGCTGCTCTGTTTTGCAGTACTGCATGGTTAACACTTGAGACATCCCTGGCCATCATGTCTAACACCTGAGAGGTGGTGTTAAATTCATCTTTTGCCCAGCACCCTAACTGTTCAGCTAGGGCCATAGCTTTCCTGGCTGCTGCGTGAGGAAGGAGTACAGCAGTTGCTACTTGTCTAAATTCACTCCAAAAGTGTGGTTGCCCTATGCCGGTGCAGTCAAGATCGTGTAAACTGCGTTTTGTTCTATTTGCATTGCTTGCAAGTTGCATGAGAGTAGTTACATTGGGGTGAAACATGGCTAGTTTCCCTAGATAGCAGGGTCCCCCTTGTGGCCTCACTGGAATACCATTCCAGGCACGATCCCCACAAATTAAAAATATTCCTGGGGGTAGTGCTCTTGCCTTTGTGATGTACCTACCGTTACATTTGGGGTAGAGTTGAGTCTGAATTGTTGATAGACTAGTAAGGGCTGAATCAAGGGTTGCAAAGTTTTTGTCTTCTAAGGGCATAAAACTAAACCATCCTCCTGCATTTCTTCCCATTGATGCGTTAGTGCTTCCGAAGAGGTCAATCTCTTCCGGAGGGGAGGCTAAGGTTTTGCCTAAAGCTAGGACAAATTCACATTGCCAGCATCCATCGTGTTGTGAGGGATTACTACTAGGGAAAGTACAACCCTGCAACAAATCGTTATCCCCTTTTGTAGGTAGGTTGCTATCATTAAGATACCCTGCAAACTCTCTTGGTTTCCAAACTGGCAATCCTACAAGACAAGTTTTGAAAGGATTCTGTGCTCCCCCCAAGCTCAAGCAGATTGATTCTTGCTTTGTTATGTTAGCAAATGTTACCCATACATTTTCTCTAGGTGTGTGCTCCATTGGAAAAGCATTTGTGCAAGCAAAGTTAGTAAGCGTAAGCAGTGTGATGAATATCATTTTTGTTGCTTACGTAGTCTCTTCCTTCTAGTCTTTGGGTTTTCTGCTGCTATGTGCCACTGCTTTACTTTTTCTATGCACTGATCTAATACTTCTTCTGGGTCAGTACCTGGCTTAACTGGTCCTACTTGAGGGAAAGGCAGATGTGGCACCTTATGCATACACCTGGCAGCAACAATGCGAGATCTGGCGTTAATGCGCTGCCTCCAGAGCCACTTAGTAGCTGCCCATCGGGCCCAAGCTAACATAAGCTGTTCTGGTGCCTCATACACACTCTGGAGCTGTGTATATGGTACTCCTGCTTCTTGCTCTAAGGCTGTACTCCAGTCTGAACGCCTTATGTCTTCACCCTGACACTTTGCACACCATAAATTATATACTCCTTGTTGCCTTACCCACGAGCAGACCCCACAGCGCCCACACTTTAAAGCCACCCAAGCCTCACACCATGACCCCCCACATGCGCAACATGGACGATCATTGAGAGGCTGTTCTTCCCTGTAAGCGTGGATTTCAAGCCAGTCGGCCCAGTTCAATGGTGGTTGCTGTAGTGCTTCGCGGGCTACGCGGCTATACTGTCCCAGCTTTTGTAAATAGGGTTGTAAGGTCACTGCTAATTTCTGATGAATCCGTTCTCGGTCGTTCGGTGTTAATTGGACCGGTGTTAAGTGCGCCCTCAGGAATCTTTCCACGAACTGGGTCATTTAGAATGGGCTTCACCCATCTAGCAGGGACCCAAACTGTTCCTGTGGGAGTAGAAACACAAACATAACCTCTGCCCCAATATATTACTTCAGCGGGGCCATTCCATATCCCTGTCTTTGGATCCCGGTACTTTACCCACGCTTTTGTGCCTTCTTCCTTGTTACTTTCCTTTTTTCCTCTATGCCTAATTGCAGGCGGCTCTGACTCTTCCCCAAACACACACAAAAAATTCATAACATAAAGAACCTTAGCTAACCTTTCTTGTGGATCATCTATGGATTTGTGCTTGAGTAGGTACTGTTTGAGTGTCCCATTGGCTCTTTCTACTATGGCTTGTCCTGTGGGTGAGTGTGGTACTCCTGTGATGTGTTTGATTCCCCAGAGTCTCATAAACTGGCTTACTCTCTTGCCGACATAGGCTGGTCCATTGTCGGTCTTTATTTCCCTAGGCATTCCCATGACTGCAAAGCAACTTGTTAGGTGCCTTATTACATGAATTGCCTTTTCTCCTGTTTGTGCGGTAGCCCAAATGTACTTGCTGTAGGTGTCTATTGTGACGTGTACGTATTTGAGCCTACCAAATTCTGCTACGTGTGTAACGTCCATTTGCCAAATTTCATTACTTTCTAGACCCCGAGGATTTACCCCACACCCAAGACCCACCCCACTGTTGTGATGACTGCAGGTGGGACAAGCTCTCACTATTGCCTTAGCTTCTTGTATGCCTATTTTGAACTCACGCACCAATCCCTTAGCATTCTGGTGAAATCGTGTGTGTGACTCTCTTGCCTCAATCCCCCTATCATCTGCTACATTCATGACCAATCTATCTGCCCTGGCATTGCCTTCACCCAAGCCTACATCCCACTTGTGGCTTCTGATGTGTATGATACAATAAGGCTTAAACCTTGCTCCTACTGCTCGCTTTAGCTGCAGTAAGAGTTCATAGAGTCTTTTGTTTTGCACCTCTTTCACAGAGGCGTCCTCAATTCTCTGTGCTACTCCTGCAACATAAAATGAATCAGTGACTACATTCAAAGGCCCTTGCAGTTCACTGAGTGCCCACACAACAGCAAGCAATTCCAATGTTTGTAAACTGTCCTCTGGAGCAGCGTCTATTATCTGCTTTTTCCATCGAGGGCCTTCTTTCCAGGTGATGGCTGCCCTCCTCGATTTCTTTCCGGCATCCGTGAATGCTGTGATAGCACCTGCTATCGGCTGTTCCGATCGTGTTGGCTTTGATACCCAGTCCCAATTTCCTAACCACTGAAGATGACGTGGTGTCAGCGGTCCTGTGTTGACTGCTGCTCCAGCTTCCAGCAAAGCCGTTTGTAAGTCCTCAGAGTTGAGGAGGTACCAATCTAAGTCCTCCTTTTTCATGGGTAGGTGGATTGCGGTCGGGCCTGTTCCGGTGATTTCCAGAATCCTTACCCGACCCTTACGAATCAAGGTAGCTACTTGTTCGATTTTTGTACTGATTGTCCTTTTTGCTTGTAAAGGTGGGGTTATCCACTCTAGTACCTGTATCTCCCCCGTTTTCTTTTGTGTTTGTGTAAGTGCTCCAAGTAGATGATCAGGAGTATTCCAAATGGTGAGGTCTATAGGTAATGATACATTTCGGCGGGAGACAAATCCTTCATTGACGCAGCGAATAATGCCATTGAGAGAGTCCTTTTGTTGTGGTGTTATAGTTACAGGTGTGGTTGGATCAGTCCCCTTGAGCAGTGGCCTGAGGGATTCTAGCAGAGAGTTGGGTATTCCAACAATTGGTTTGAGCCACTGTAGATCTCCTAGTAAGCGTTGTGCTTCATTTAGATTGGTGATTTTTGTTGCAATTTGAAGTTTTTGTGGCCGTACGATTTGATTTGTAATAGTCCATCCTAGGTACTTCCATGGTGTAGATTGCTGTATTTTTTCTGGAGCTATCATGAGAGATGCTTTTGCTAAGGTGTTTTGAATTTCCTGCATTTGAATATTTGTAAATGCTATTTTTTGGGCGAATAGGATGTCATCCATGTAGTGGTAAATAATTGTGTCAGGCCATTTTAGTCTTAGGGGTTGCAAGGCCGCATCAACATATAATTGGCACAAAGTAGGCGAGTTTTTCATACCTTGTGGAAGAACAGTCCATTCATATCTTTTGTCAGGTTCCCCCCTGTTAATTGCCGGTAGGGTAAATGCAAATCTTTTTGTATCCTGGGGGTGTAAGGCTATAGTAAAAAAGCAGTCCTTTAAATCAATAATTAAAAGAGGCCAATGTTGTGGGAGCATGGCTGGATTGGGAAGTCCCGGTTGTAATGCTCCCATTGCTTCCATTTGATTATTTACTGCTCTTAAATCATGCAAAAGACGATATTTCCCTGATTTCTTTTTAATCACAAAAATTGGCGTGTTCCATGGGCTTGTGGAAAGTTTTAAATGTTCTTGTTGAAATTGTTCTTTAACGAGTTGATGTGCTTGTATTAGACTTTCCCTTTTTAGAGGCCATTGCTTAACCATTACCGGTTCATTGGTAGTCCAGGTGATTGGAATTGGGAAAGTCCAAGCAATGGCAATTACCCCAAAGGGTGCTCATTGGATAAAACAACTCCAAGTTGAGCTAAAATGTCCCTTCCAATTAGACAATGTACCATGGGCGGTAATGCAACTACTGATAATACAGTTATCAAGTCCTGCCCATCTATAGTAACCCTTATTGGGGGCGTTTTCTTTGCGAGGGTGAACCCTCCGACGCCCGTCACGGTATCCGTGGTTTGTAACGATGGCCAATCACAGGGCCATTTTTCTGGAGAAACAATGCTAGTATCTGCTCCAGTGTCCAAAAGTCCCATCATTTTTATTGTACGTCCTGCATAGGTGAACTTCACCTCTTTTTTAGGTCTAGTATTAAGATCCATTGTGAGTAGAGCAACACCAGAGGACCCAAAACCTTGGTCTTTGCGCGGGGTTTGTGTTTGTGGTTGAACACCTCGGCTCAACTGTGGAAGTGGAATAAATTGAGCAATACGTTGATTTGCCTCAATTGTTAGAGGAGGAAAAGGAGTATAAACTATTATTTGTATTTCCCCAGTGTAGTCTGCATCGATAACACCTGGTAGCACAAACAGTCCTAAAATGGAGCTCGATGAACGTCCTACTATTAGTCCTCCAAAAGCTTGTCCTTTAACAGTTACCGGGCTTTGTACTCCAGTTGGGACTTTAGCGGGGCGCGTTGTTAATAATGATGTTTTTATTGCGGCTGCCAAGTCGAGTCCCAGGCTCCCTGTTGTGGCTGGTTGTAGACAGGAGATGGCGCTGATGCTACGGCGGCTACTTGTGTCTGGGCGCGGCTGCCGGACGCGCTCCGCCTGGAGTTTCCCGATTGGCGGCGACAAGCTGACGTGTTGTGGGTGTTGTTTTGGCAGTTCTGGCACCACACTCCTGAGGCTCGGCAGTCTCGTCGAAAATGGCCTCCGCCTCCGCATCTAAAGCATCGCGTCGAAGGAGGTCGGCGGTTGTTTGCTGTGGCCGGTGCTGCTGTGGAAGCACGGAGCGGGGCAAGAGCAGCTAGTACCTGTGACTGTGTGGATTCAGCTTGTTTCTGCAGCCCTAAGCCTATTTCTTTTAGTGCATTAATTAAGAAAACCTGTGACCCTGATGGCTGCAGCGCCATTCTTTCTAATGCCTCTTCTATCGTCCAATTAGCTCCTAGAGTTGACAATACCCTCTTTGTTGCCTCATTGCTATTTTGTAGTGCACATTGCTTTAACATCGCCCCTCTCATATACTCTGGAACTCCTGCCCTATCAATAGCAGCGGTAGCCTTATCTACAAAGTCCCCAAAGGATTCTTCCCTTCCTTGTTTTATTCCCATATACATGGGTATACCTGAGCTATCTTTCACCTGATCTATAGCAGTTCTTACGATACGCATGGCTTCTCTAACCCTGTTAGCCCCCGGGAGTAACTGAGTTTCTGACCTGCGAAATGCGCCCACTCCCATTAATTCATCTGCTGTAATTCCGGCTAAGGGATCACCCTGACCCCTTTGTACCGCAACTGCCTCGGCAACAAGAGCTTGCCAGTGAGCATTAAATAGCATTTGCTGATGTGGCGTGAAAATCAATTTTGCTATGCTTTTTAGATCATTTGGCAGTAATAAATATGTGTCAAATAGATAGTCTAGCATTTGCTTGGCTGGCTCGCTCCGAAACCCGAACTGACTCACTGTCTGCCGTAACTGTGCTAGCAACTTCCAATCAAGTGGTTCATACTCTCCCACTTGTACAGCTTGTCCTTGTTGGTTTACTCCCTGTGTGTACGTGACAGGAAAGGTCCAGACTTTGACTGCACTCACAGCGGCGTCATCCCCAGTCTCCAGGCCGTGTCTAGCTAGCATATTCCACGCCTCCCTCCTCTGCCTTGCCACTTCCCCCCGCAGGTCGCTTTCCGCCCTAGGGACAGGATCTGGCTCACTGGCAGGTTTAGGGATGCTAGGTTCAGGCCGGCAAGGGGATTCTACGCCGCAAGGTTGAGATATTTCGCTCTCTGCAATTACCTCCTCTGCTTTAGCAGCATTATTCCCCAGTTCTTCTGAGGGGGGTGCAGAGGGCCAAGTGCAACTAGCCCCATCGGCCATTCCTGCCGTGTCTCTAAGAATAGGTATTTCAACCCTTCTTGTGCTTGGTGCAAGGGGCTCATTATCACCATACTGAGCATTTCTTTTATATGCCTCTACTGCCTGCTGTGCCGCCCTTTTCTCTGCCTGTTGCTTTAAGAGCGCGTTATGAACTACTTGCCAGATTTTTCCTAACTTTTTTGCCGTCTTATCATCTCCTAATACTGCCTCCCACAGTACATCTCCTAACTTACGCCACTCATTTAACTCATGCACACTATGAGGGTTAGTGAATAAGCCTTTAGCAGAACCCCAGGCTAACAACCCCGGTATGTCCTTCCTGGGATTAAGCTCTTTTAGCCCTAACTTATCTATATGTGCTATAAATAAATCATATGCTGCTTGCCTGTCCATTTTTTACCGTCGGCGCCGTTGCAACTCTCCGGCTTCGGCAGCACGTATGGCCCAGGACCACCTTTGTAGCTCCTGAGGGTGTCTTTCCTACGTCGTTTGACACCGACCCGGTTGCAGCAGGTCCCAAGCTCAACTTCACCGACCGTGGCGCGTTCTCCCCCGTTTTCTTTTTTAGCGACGGAGGGACAGCGTCGGGGTCACCATTTGTCGGAGAAGGGAGACACGGACACCAATTCGGTCATCTGCAAAGTCTCGTTTATTGATAATTAGAGTGGCGATTAAATACAGTGCTTAATTAACTCATGCATATTGCAAAAGCTAAGCTCATCATTGGTTGCCTTGCCATATGCGTCACTATGCTGATCGGCTAACTTCGTGGCTACACTTTTGCAATTTCATGGCTAGCAGAGTTCTTCTAATTCTTCTTTTACAGTCTGTCTTTGTTCATCTTATCACAAGTCTACGTGCTTTCCCTCTTGCTATGCCCTTGAGGCTGAGGCCTGCTTTGTCAGCCTGACTAAATTGATCTGACTATGGCCTTTCTCTTCTAGCCATTCCTGCACCAGGCTCTCTACACATGAGCTGCTAAATAACCACATTCCCATCCTGAAATGCATTCCCAAATATTGTTGTGAACTTGCTCTGCCTCTGCCGCTGCTCCTGGGGCTGCTCTTGGCCACGCAGCCTCAGTGGGAGCCAGCACTGGCTGCAGCCCCAGCGGGCTCCCCAGGACAAGGCCCAGCAATTAAGAGGCCAATTAAAGCACTGGGCAGCACCAGAACCCTTATCAGAGTTATTGGGACAACAGGGACTTGCCATAGCTCCACAGCAGCATGACCATGAGCCAGGCTACCAATGCAATGAGCAGAGTTTTAATCAAACTGCAGAGAAAAACCAGCAACTTACCGTCCTATCTGATAGAGCTTCCGAATGCCAAAATAGCAGCAGAGCAGGACAAGTGGCACAGTGAACATTGTCACTGCTGTGCCGATCATGCAGGACCAGCGCACATCCTGGGGGCAGACAATTCTTGGAAGGCGCTCTGGATCCTGAGCATCTATTCCTGTTTCAGGGATAACATCTGTGGGAGCAATGGGGAGCGTGAGCCCGTGCTGGGCTCCACTGCTGAGCTGGCAGCTCGCTGCATACGGCCAGGACGTTCTCTGTTTGCCCCAGAGCTGGGGCCTGCAGGCACCTTGGCACCCCTTGGCACAGGCTGTGCCACCCAACAAAGCCCAGGAGGCCGGGAGGAGAGCCCGGGGCCAGCGCAGCTGCTTGGGCAGTCGCTGCTTCCAGGGAGCCGCGCCCAACCCATTCCTGAGCAGCCACTGCCAGCCCCGACCCTCCCTGCCCCGTGACAGCTCCCCCAGCCCAAGGGGACAGAGCCAGGCCCTGTCAGGACACACTGGAGCCCTGCTCTCCCCCTCTGCCCTTTCCCCACCATGGTCACCCCTTGCAGCCCCTCCCAGGTTTCGGGTGGTGTCTCCCAGGGAGGGATCCCACCAGGATTGCTCAGCCTGGCTGAGCCTGGCACAGCAATCACCTTCTGTGGCTCTGCCTGGCATCTCCTCCCTTTGTGTACCAGGGGCTGGCACGGAGCCATTGCTTCCTCCAGGAAGCGCTGCCTTCACCAAGGCCTTTTGGTCCACCTCTGGAGAAAGGAAGAGGCGCAGCTGGATCAGATGGAACCGTTCCCCATTGGGGAGGGGGCATCTTCAGTAAGTAATATTTGTCCTAGACATGGATAAGGATCAGGAAAAGGCCCGGGCTCTTGGGGTTGCCACGGGGCCCTCCCTCCTCCAAACAGCCACCCCTCCTGATCTACCCTGAGACCAGGAAATTTCAGGGGATCTCAGGGTGTGCATGGCCTATGGGACACTTTGGGATCCCTGTCAGATGATGCCAAAGGCCTTCCTGCAGAGGGTCGGGAGAAGCTGCAGCCAGGCCAGGCTGGGAAACAGCCCTGCAGGCTGTGACAGCAGCAGTGGGACAGCGAGGCTGCCATGGATCCCTTCCCGCTGTGCCGGGCACGGCGTGTCCAGATGTGCAGAGAAAGCCCCCGGCTGCTGAGTGTCAGGAGAAGGCTGAGGGAAATGCACCCACCACGGCGTCTCTGCAGATCACTCAGCATCTGCTCCAGCAGTTTGGCTGCCTCCAGGGATTTCTTGTTTCCTGTTTCTTGGGCCTTGCCTGTTGGTGGATCTTAGAGCAAAGTAATTCAACTTCATGTGGATGGATTCCACAAAAGCAGTGCTCAGCTTGTGGGGTCAGGAGGTACACACTACTCACTCCTGCTATGGGAATTGGATTTGGACACAATATCCAGCCCTGGACCTGCCAAAGTGCTCCCTGCAGACACACCTGTAACTCAACAGCCACAGAAGCTTCTGTCACCTGGTTTCTGCCACGTTGTCAATGATTGTGCTGTGAGGGGAAGTTAAGAACTTACCTGCAGAAGCTCCCAAGAGTTCCAAATCATCTTCCACCCAACTTCCTTGAGAAGCCTTCCCAGGAACCTCACCTAGAAGGGAGCACAGATCAGAACCATTTCCATGGTGTGCTGGGATCCCCTTCTACCATAGGGAACTGGGCAGTGCAAGGAAGGGAAATGCACCCACCACGGTGTCTCTCCAGATCACTTAGCATCTGGTCCAGATGTTTGGCTGCCTCCAGAGATTTCTGGTCTCCTGTGTCTTGGCTCTTGGCTTTTGGAAGACCTTAGAGCAAAACAGTTGCACTTCAAGTGTATGCATAGGGTGAGGCTGTGGGAACCAGATGTGAATGGACATGGCCAAAGCTGCAGAGGGGCCTGGGGGGCTCTGGGCTGGCTCTGGTCACTCTGCACACTCTCTCCATGCCCTGTTCAACATCCCTGGAGGGGAAAGCAGAACAGCCCAGGGCTCGTGTGGGCTCTCTGCCTCCCACTGAGGAAAGCCTCCCTAAAGCCCTATGGAAAACCATCCCCAATGCTCCCTGGGGAGAAGGGAGCGCTGTCCCAGGAAAGGGGAGCCAGGCCCCCAGCTCACCTGCTCCCTGTGCTCTCCACGGAGCTGCCTGGGCAGCCCTGGCAGGCAGGGCCAGTGCCAGGAGGAGCAGGAGGAAGAGGCGCAGAGCAAGGGCCATGGTGCCTTGCCCTGTGCCAGTCCCGCAGCTCTTGCTGCCCCCGCTGTCCTGACACCGCTGTCCCAATGTCAGCACCACTGCCGCCGCCGCCGCTGCTGCCGCAGCAGTTGTGCTCAAGGCCTGACTGCTCGGTGCCTGTGGTGCTGTGCAACCACGGGGCTCTGGCACCTCTGGGACCTCAGAGCCTGCTGTGACCTCAGCCTGCTGTGACCCCAGAGCCTGCTGTGACCTCATGGCCAGGGTGGAATTTTGTGGGGAGTGGGATCTATGTTCTTTGGGAGGGAGCTCATCCTGCCCAGCAGCTCTGTCCAAGGGCTGTGACACAGTCCCAGCCCAGCTGATCTCACAGCCTGAGGGATGAAGGGATGGAGAGCAGCTCTGCCAAGAAGGGCTTGTGGGTGGTTCTAGATGAGAGGCTGGACATGAGCCAGCAATGACACATCCAAAGGAGTGAATGTTGAAGGAAGTGATTGCACCCCTCTGGTCTGATGACACCCCACCTGGAGTACTGCATCCAGCTCTGGGTCCCAACACAGGAAGGACATGGTCCTGTTGGAGCTAGTCCAGAGGAGGCACAAAATGATCTGAGGGCTGGAGCCTCTCTGCTTTGGAAACAGGCTGGGAAGCTGGGGCTGTTCATCCTGGAAGAGAGAAGGCTCCAGGGAGTTCTGATTGCTGCCTTTCAGTACCTTAAGGGGGCTTGTAAAAAAGATGGGACAGAATGTTTAGTGGGGTCTGCATTCTCCGGGCAGGCCTTGGCAGCACCGCAGCCCTTCATGGCCTCCCACTGTCCTGTGCCCTCCAGGCCTCCCCCAGGCCTGCCTGGCTGCTGAAGGAGCTCCAGAGGAGCCGCATCAAGAGGCACCTCAGAGCCCTCAGCAATCCAGCCAGCAACACACGGGCAGGACACAGATGGCGCTTCCAGGCTGGCAGAGGGGTGCTGGCCATCTCCAGGGACCGGTCTCTCAGGGATCCCCGCCGCAGCTCCGGCCTCTGCCCGCCCGCTCTGTCGGAAGCCTTAAGGCTTCCACAGAACCACCAAAGGCCAAGGGCCTTTTGGCCACTTTCCCTTCCACTCCGCACGCTTGGCCAACTTGGCGAGCACAAGCACCCTTTTTGCCCTCTTCCCCATTGGCCTGAAGACTCTGCACCAAAAGAAAGCTCCTGGACCTCTGTGTATGACAACAGCAATTTACTAATCCTACAGTGGGGTGAAAGAACGTCCTTGAAGTGCAGAGGTGTTCCCCAGTGTGGATCCTCTGGTGTAGGATCAGTTTGGACCTGTAGCTGAAACCCTTCCCACATTCCAAGCACTTGTGGGGCTTCTCCCCTCCAGGAGGCTTCTCCACCAGCTCTGAGCTCTGCCTGGATCTCCGGCCGCCTTCCCGGCTCAGGGAGGGTCTTTCCTCCTCGCAGCTCCCTGGGCTGGGTTTGCAGCCCCTCCTCGAGAGGGATCTACGGGGCTTTTCTGCCTCCTCCATCCCTGCACACCTGGGGAATGAAAATTCCTGGATTAGGGGGAAATAAGAAGAAGACAACTCCATAAACTGGGTGTTCCTCCTTGCCCAAGTCCATCTCTGGAAGTCATTGAGCATCTTGTGTCTCTAATAACCTCCCAAACAACAAGATTCCCAACCAAACTCCCCCAAACTTTAAGACAGGGATCAAAAACAACCCCAAATATCAAGCTTCAGCCAAAATCCCCCCCAAAATTATGCTGGTTTGAAAGCAAAAGCAGTGAAAGACTCCAAGTCAGAAATAGAATTTCATAAGAAAAATATAAGAGAAAAAAAATCCATGCAATAGTACAAAAGAAAACAACTGACAGAATCAGAATACAACCTGACTCCCCGCTAGTTAGGGTGGTGGTAGCAGTCCCGATGAAGTGGTCTTGTTGAAGTAGTGATGCTGTAGAAAGGTCTGGTAGCTCTTGTCCTCTGGAAACCAGTGGGTAAGGGCTGCCTTGGTGTTCCAAAGCTCAGATTTTATCTAGGTAGGAAAGGCTTGGCTCCTCCCCCTGGCTGGAGCATCTCCCAATGGGATGATGGAATTTTATCAGTCATGCAGTGGCACTCAATGGCCCATTAACAGAAGATATCTTCCTGGAGGAAGGATGGGTTGTGGAAAAGATAAAGAACACTGCCCCACCTGGTTTTAACAGATGGCCCATTAGCAGAGGATATCTCCCACACAGATAAGGATCACTGCTCCACCTGGTTTTTCCAATACTCTTTGTTCTTTTGTTTCTTCCCTGGACCTCTGACTGGTTACTTCATGTTTGCTGCTGATTTTCTCTCCCTTTTGAAGATGAAAATGGTAAAAGTGTCTTTCACCTGCCTTGATGGATATTGTGAAGAGGAAGAGTCATCTACTGCAAGTGGAAGTGTCACAGGTGGAGCAGAGTTCTGTGAGTGCTGCATCAAACCAGACCTCGTCAGACCTGCCAGAACAACTGGTCCATGCTGCCCTTCACTGCTCTGCCTGTTCCCCACTGTTTCATGCCAGAGTAATTTAACTGCTGTTAATTGGGTGTGTGTTTCACTCAAGCCAGTCCAGCAGAACCAGCAGAAAGCAGCCCCAGAATGAATGGGGCTCTGCAGAGGAGCCCCAGACTATTCATCAGCCTGCCCGCAGAACTGGCTCCAACTCTGAGCCCTTGTGACCACACTCTGAAGAAGACACACTTCTGATATTTCTGAGGCACTTATGACTGAGGCACTGCATGTGCTTGTGCAGGGAAGAATCCCAAAGTTCTTTCTTACTTCAGGAAAAACCCTGCAGCAGTGCATACCCAGCATCTGCTATCAGCACATCCTGGCTGCACGTGCAGGAGAAGCAGCAGCAGCATTGGACACGTGGGTTTGTTAAGCTGAATTCCCCTACACTTTGAACAGTGCTCATCACAAATATATTTAATGGCACACCGGTGCCATACATTTCTCCTAAAAGCCTCCCTTGTAACTAAACTTGGCTAGAAAGTTAATGCCGAGGATGAACGAGCAACTTCTCAGTCTCAGTCCGGAGGTGGAGGTGTTCTAAACACTGACTTTCCGAGAGCAGCATCTCTCCTTAGGCTCTCAGGGTCACCCGAGGCGCCGCCGGGAGCGCGGTGCAGAAGCCGGCCCGGACTCAGCCGCAGCGCCGGGCACCGCGCATCGCTGCTCTGCAGGGCGGCCCGCACGTCCTCCAGCAGCTGCCGCAGGCTGCCCTTCTCCTGCTGCAGCTCGGCCATGCGCTCCTCGGCCCGCTCCAGCGCCACCATCTCCTCGCAGCGCTCTCGGGAGCAGGGCCCCGGCGGCCGCCGCTCGGGCTCGGCGGGGGCTGCGCGGGCGGATGTGGCTCTCGATGTGCTCGCCCTCCCGGCCCAGCGGCAGCCGCGGCCCCGCGCGGGTGCTGAAGTGGCCGCAGAGCCGCGCGTGGAGCTGGCGGAAGGTGAGCTCGGCTCAGAGCCCGTCCCACAGCCCCGCGCACTCCTCGGGCTCCGCCGCCTCCTCCGGCCCCAGCGCCCGGCACAGCGTGCGGGACTCCTCGCCGGGGATGCGGCCCGGCCCGGCGCAGTCCCGCTGCTGGAAGATCTCCTGCAGGGACTGCTCCGGGCCGCTGGCCAGTACGACCATCTCGTTCTCCACGCCGCGCTCCAGCCCGTAGCAGCCACTGCGTGCGCTCGGCCCCGGCCCCGGCACGGAGCGCCCGGCTCGCCCCGCACGGAGCCGCGTCCGCCTTTGTCCGGCAGGAGCAGGGACTCGGGCAAAGCGGGCAGGTGCCGCCCTGCTCCCTTTGTCTGACAAGCCCGAGCCCCAAGTGTGGTTCTTATTTCTTAGCTAATTTCTCCCTGCTTTCTCTCTGACACAAGCAAGACAATAGCATGGCACAATCCAGTTTGACAAGTAAGGCTTGTGAACGAGTGAGTGCTTCCACTAAATTAAAAACCCAATGTGCTTGAATGCCGACCTTCTGTTCTCTCAGGCTTCCTCATCTCTGTAGATGAAGTGACTTCCTGATGTTGGTGTGTGGATGTTAAGAGGTCTGTGTTAGAGATGAGTAAGTGTTCAACTCGTTCAAACGAGCTGCCCAAAGCAGTGATTTTGGTCTCTCTTTGCCAGGGGAGCAGGACGAGCTTTGTTGAACGCAGGCAGCAGCACAAGCAGGGCTCCTCCGGCAGCAGGGATATGCCAGGAGCCAGAGGGGACCGTGGCACCAGAGGGGACCGTGGCACCAGCCGTGCCCGAGGCCTGAACAGGCTGCCAAAGTCAGGTGGTGCTGACAGGCTGCGTTAACAGCCCAGGCAAGGCATGGTGAGGAGCCAGGGCTGGGGACCACCAGAGGAATCCTGTCAAGAGCAAATGGTTCTAATATTCTCTCAAGGATAAAAAAGGAGCAAACCAGTCCAGCAGATATGTGAGGAAAACGAATTCAAGTTCGTTTAAAACGCTGCTTAATATAGGGTTGGGTTTCTTTTGGGTGAACTGATGCTAATAAATATTTGCTCCCATATGATGGGGTTTCTCTGCAAATAGGCCTTGATATTAAATTTCTGACCACCTTTAATTTTGCAATTTCTTCGGTTGAGCACCTGAGTAGCTTTGCTGAGGAATGGAGAACTATTTGTAGGTCAGTATTTTCTCAGGAGGAGCCTTAAATTTTAGCACAGGAGGAAGGAAAGGCAAAGGTTTGAAAGCCTTCCCCTGCTGAAGTGACACACTTTGAGAGGAGTCTGTGAGGAGAAGTCCCCTCAGGCACTGCCAGGGCTGTTTGCCTCCTCTGCAGGCTCAGTATTCTGGGAGTTCAACAAGCCTCAGATGCCACTGTATTTTCCCCTGAATATTTTTTGTCGTGCAGTACACAGGGAGAATATTTTGTGCTAGATTCTCCTATGGGCTGAGAGGAATGTTGAATTTGTCTTTACAAATGAGCTCTGGATCAGCCTGTAGATAAGGCTAGCACTGAGAGATAAAAGAAACAATGGGATGGATTCCACTGATTGATGAATGGAAAAAGATATTTGCCTTTACAAACTGTAAGGCTGCTGATAAATGAAATTGGATATCGAAAGATGAAAGAAGCAAGGGGGGAGGGGAAACTATGAATTATATAAAAAATAAAAATGAAAAGGGAGGGTTATACATTAGAGGGGAATTTCAGGTATCAGGCGTTCTGAGAAGTCTGTGCCTCTCAAGTACCTCAGCCAATGGGGAAAGAGAGAGGGAAATGCGGCCGGGAAAATAGGATAAAAAGGAGGCTGCGTCCTCCAAAAATTTGAGAGATCCCAGGGGAATGTCCCATGGCCTCTCCCTTTATTCGAATAAAGCAAAAAGGACTCCTCTGTCTCCTTTTTGGACATAAACCTCTGGTGTTTGTGGATTAATTCTCCTGACAGAAAGAACTTTGGGATTCTTACCTGCACAAGCACGTGCAGTGCCTCAGTCATAAGTGCCTCAGAAATATCAGAAGTGTGTCTTCTTCAGAGTGTGGTCACAAGGGTTCAGAGTTGGAGCCAGTTCTGCAGGCAGGCTGATGAATAGTCTGGGGCTCTTCTGCAGAGCCCCATTCATTCTGGGGCTGCTTTCTGCTGGTTCTGCTGGACTGGCTCCAGTGAAACACACACCCAATTAACAGCAGTTAAATTACTCTGGCATGAAACAGTGGGGAACAGGCAGAGCAGTGAAGGGCAGCATGGACCAGTTGTTCTGGCAGGTCTGACGAGGTCTGGTTTGATACAGCACTCACAGAACTCTGCTCCACCTGTGACACTTCCACTTGCAGTAGATGACTCTTCCTCTTTACAATATCCAGCAAGGCAGGTCAAAGACACTTTTACCATTTTCATCTTCAAAAGGGAGAAGAAATCAGCAGCAAACATGAAGTAACTAGTCGGAGGTCCTGGGAAGAAACAAAAGAACAAAGAGTGGTGGAAAAAACCAGGTGGAACAGTGATCCTTATCTGTGTGGGAGATATCCTCTGCTAATGGGCCATCTGTTAAAACCAGGTGGGGCAGTGTTCTTTATCTTTTCCACAACCCATCCTTCCTCCAGGAAGATATCTTCTGTTAATGGGCCATTGAGTCCCACTGCATGACTGATAAAATTCCATCATCCCATTGGGAGATGCTCCAGCCAGGGGGAGGAGCCAAGCCTTTCCTACCTAGATAAAATCTGAGCTTTGGAACACCAAGGCAGCCCTTACCCACTGGTTTCCAGAGGACAAGAGCTACCAGACCTTTCTACAGCATCACTACTTCAACAAGACCACTTCATCGGGACTGCTACCACCACCCTAACTAGCGGGGAGTCAGGTTGTATTCTGATTCTGTCAGTTGTTTTCTTTTGTACTATTGCATGGATTTTTTTTCTCTTATATTTTTCTTATGAAATTCTATTTCTGACTTGGAGTCTTTCACTGCTTTTGCTTTCAAACCAGCATAATTTTGGGGGGGATTTTGGCTGAAGCTTGATATTTGGGGTTGTTTTTGATCCCTGTCTTAAAGTTTGGGGGAGTTTGGTTGGGAATCTTGTTGTTTGGGAGGTTATTAGAGACACAAGATGCTCAATGACTTCCAGAGATGGA
This sequence comes from Sturnus vulgaris, assembly GCF_052056855.1. Taxonomy (NCBI): domain Eukaryota; kingdom Metazoa; phylum Chordata; class Aves; order Passeriformes; family Sturnidae; genus Sturnus; species Sturnus vulgaris. Next base: position 6,717,205 of record NW_028276185.1, on the reverse strand, counting down.
CTTGGGCAAGGAGGAACACCCAGTTTATGGAGTTGTCTTCTTCTTATTTCCCCCTAATCCAGGAATTTTCATTCCCCAGGTGTGCAGGGATGGAGGAGGCAGAAAAGCCCCAGAGATCTCTCAGGACGAGGAGGGGCTGCAAACCCATCCCAGGGAGCTGCAAGGAGGAAAGACCCTCCCTGAGCCGGGAAGGCGGCCGGAGATCCAGGCAGAGCTCAGAGCTGGTGGAGAAGCCTCCTGGAGGGGAGAAGCCCCACAAGTGCTTGGAATGTGGGAAGGGTTTCAGCCGGAGGTCTGAGCTGATCCGGCACCAGAGGATCCACACTGGGGAAAAGCCCTACGAGTGTGAGGAATGTGGGAATGGATTCAGAGACAGCTTCCATCTGATCCGGCACCAGGTGGTCCACACAGGGGAACGGCCCTACACCTGCTTGGAATGTGGGAAGAGCTTTCAGTTGAGCACCAACCTGAGAAGACACCAGCGCATCCACACTGGGGAGAGGTCCTACGAGTGTCCCAAATGTGGGAAGAGGTTTTATACAAGCTCCCATGTCCTCCTACATGAGTGGATTCACACAGATGAGAGGCCCTTCCGCTGCCCCGACTGCGGGAAGAGATTCAAACGGAACTCCCACCTCACTGTCCACCGGCGCATCCACACTGGGGAGAGGCCCTACGAGTGTCCTGAGTGTGGGAAGAGCTTCTCACAGATCTCTCACTTGTCCAAACACCAACGGAGGCACCACTAACGGAAGCCCTGTGAGTGTCCGGAGTGTGGGAAGAGCTTCGTGCTCTGCTCCAGCTCCATCCCCCATGGGAGGATCGGTGTTGGATGATCCCCAGTGACCCCCGTTGGGCAGAGCCCTGGTGATCCGTGGTCCTGGTGATCCGTGCTGGGTGGGGGGAAGGGGTTGGAGAGATTTTTCTGCTCTGGGAGTGGACAGGGAATGGAATACCTGTGGACTGAGAGGAATTGGGAAGGACTCTGGTGACACTGGGAGGGACTGTGAGGACACTGGGAGAGACTGGGATGGACTGGGAGATTCACTGGAGTCACTTGGGGTGAGGGTGCAGGAAGCCCTGGGGATGGGCACAAGAAGGGCTGACGTGTCTCGGGTGATTCCCAGGGAGGTTTTGAGGGGCTCCAGGGTCATTCCCAGGGCAGGGCCCGAGGGGACACGCTCTGCCCCACGCTCACCTCTGCGCTCCACGAGGAACGGGCTGGACAACTCGTAGTTGTGCCGGCAGTGCCTGTCCACCGCAGCCCGTCTGTACTCCATCCATTGCGGGTCGCTGTTCCAGTGCCTGGCAGCCTTGTCCCCAAAGGAGGTGTCCCCACGTGCAGCCCCACATCGCTGCCCAAGTGCAGGAACTGCTCCCGCTTGGAGATGTTCCTCTCCACGAACCTCAGCCGGTCGGTGCCGTGAATGAAGTGACACTCGGACTAAACCATCTCCTGGAACAGCGCTGTGTGTGCAGGACACAGGTCCGGGGGTGTCCCCCCAGCAGCCCCCCAGCAGCCCACAGTAGCCAAGAGCTCCGGCGCAACCCCGACTCGGCACCCCCAGTGCCCCACGGCCGGCATGTGACCCTTCTTCCCACAGTCACAGTTCCTCTTTTCCAGGCTTCTCTGTATTTTCCTCCCCCTTTCCCAACATTCCCCAGTCAGCAGCCCTCCCCAACATCTGTTTGGGGGTCCCACCTCCCCATTTCCCTTTCTCTCCCCACTGTTCCCACCGTTCCACCACTTCCCTTCCCGCCCCTCCCGCTCACCCGAGAGCTCCGCGCCCCCAGCCCGGGGGGCTCCCAGTGGCACCAGTAGGGCCCCAGCTGCCCCACACGCCCCATGGCCAGCGCCGGGCAGGGTCTGACACCTCCCCCTGTTGGAACCCTGGAAACTGAGGGGTTTTGGCTTTCTGTGCTGACAGGCATTGACCCCCAGGAAAACACTGCTTTTGACCTGAGCCTGTGAAGAAGCTTTCCAGAACTGACTGATAGAACTGGGATCACTGGTGTGTTGTTGTAATAGAAATGTGCAGTGTCACATAGTGGAAAAATAAAATTTGTGATTTTAGAATGTAGTAATATATATTAAATAAGATGGAGATTTTAGGGCGGAGGTTTCTTTCTTCTTCACTCTCTTCATGGCTCTAGGTGGTACTTATGTAATTAGATAGAAAATTCCCCATTGCAGGTCACGGGTGATTGGTTCTTGGGCTATTATGGTGTCTTTTTTAAATTGGACTCATTGGCCCTTAAAAAGCCTTGTAGAGAGAGGTACGTCGCCATCTTTAGCCTGTTAGCTGTAAGTGCTGTAGAACTCACTGTAATATAGATAAGAATTAATAAACATCTGAGTCCGAACACGAAATTCCGTCTCTCGAGCATTTAATCCTGACTCTGGAACAACAAAAAAGAAGATAAAACGCGATACCCCCCTCCCCAAATTCTCCTGGCGGGGGGCGCTGGGGGCGGGGCGCGGGTGGAGTCCAGGTGAGGAGCTCTGGGCGCTCTGGGACTGCCTGAGGAGTCATCAGCGCCGCGCGCTCTGATTGGCTCAATTATTTTGGTGCCTTCTCTGATTGGCTGAGGAGAGGCCCGGGAGTTGAGAGGAGGACCGGGAGAGATCCTGCCCCAGGCTAGCGGTGGAAGAACATCCAATTAACAAGGCATGCAGATCATTTCCCAGCGGTGCCCACACTCCTGTAGGAACTAAATGCACCGAGGATCTCACGAGGGTCACCAACTCTCTGGCGGCCAAATCCAGCCCTGCGCTCCCTGCGGGTGCGGGCACTCTGGGAAGGGCTCAGCTGCGGGTCAGATGGCCGGAGAGTGGCTTGGTGGTCACCTCGTGTGTGAGGCACTGATGGGCTGGGGAGATGCGTGGACACTGCACATAATCACTTCCAAGCTAAAATCATTCCAGGAAGGAGTAACAGCTTCTGACAGAGACCAAGTGTTGCCACCAGGTGCTCCTGCCAACAGCCGCCTCCAGAAAGGAGCACACACACCAATGCACGTGGGCTTTGGCTGTCCTCTGGCAGAGAAGTCCCCAGGGGACACAGGTCTCTGTGGCAGGAGCAGGCACCAGCATTGGCAGGCCTTGGGGGCGGCAGGTCTCCTTTGGCAGGGACTCTGCCACACCTGCTGATTTCACTGCTCCCAGGACTCAGAGCAGCATTAGTGCCCTGGGCCATACGTCCCGTGTCTGTGTCACACTCCTGTGTGTGTGACGGCCACCCAGCACCGGGTCTTGTCCCAAAGAGGCCCTGGCAGCTGCTGTGGAAGGCCCCGATGCCCTTCCTGCTGCAGCTGCATCGGCAACCATGGGGGCTCCTTCTGCTGCCCTGAGCAGGCAGAGCAGAGGAGCATCTGCTTGTTGTTTGAGCCATTCCTAAAATTCCTGTTGGGCTGTCCTCGAACCTTGGGGGAACGTCTTCCTTGCAAGCTGGGCCACTTTGGTGGGGGGGGGGGGGGGGTGTCCCCAGGGCACGTGGAGGTGTGTCCTAGGGCTCTTTGTGACACAGTGCACCGTGGTCACCGTGCAATAGGAAAGGGACAGAACGTACAAGGGTGACCCTTTGTGACACGTCGTGACATAGGTGCTGGCGGTGACACGGCCACACCACAGTGCTCGGTGCACTCGTCAGGACAGGACGGAGAGAGCGGTGCTGTGAGGAGCCCCCACACAGCCAGCTTGTTCCTTACTGACCCGGAGCTTTTCCAAAGCGTTTCCTCTGCAGGTGACCTCGAGGACAGACTGCAGGACACGGTGTCCTGTAGCCTTCCCAAGGCTTCTCTGTTGCAGCTGCCTACAAGGCACAACTGCAGCACTTGCCCATCTGGAGCTTTTCCAAGACATCTCTCCTGCAAGCAGTCCCAACTCCATACAGTGACATGGAGCAGACACCACCCAGAGTGCCCAAGCTGGCCTGGGTGAAGGAGGAGGAGGAGGCTGCAGCTCCCTCAGCACAGCAGCCTGAAGAGCTGGAGCAGATCCAGCTGCTGCAGGAGGGTGAGTAGCAGAGCTGGGTCACAGAGCTGGTGCCTGCAGCCAGCTTAGCCCCATCCCATCCCATCCCATCCCATCCCATCCCATCCCATCCCATCCCATCCCATCCCATCCCATCCCATCCCATCCAACATGCCCATGGATACGACAGAAGAGGGGCTGGGGCTGAACCCCCTGGCAGCCACACCCCATCCCTGGAGCATCCCAGGGCTGTCCCTGCCTGGGAATGCAGGGCTGGCCTGTGTTCTCCGGCCTCTCCCACAGCCCCTCAGCCCTGGCTGCGCTCGCTCTTTGCCAGGTGCCGCCATGGACCCGGCACAAGAGCAGGACCCTGCCCGTGGCCGCTTCCGCAGAACAGCGCAGGTACTGCAGCCATCCCCACCTGGGCTGGGCCTGCTGTCACTGCTCAGCCCAGCACCGTGCTTGGACCACTCCATGGATTCTCCCTCTCTTCCTGCCCTTCTCCTGCAGATGATCTATGAATTCATCATGTGCATTTGGCAGGAAGAGACCACTGGTGTGGGCACTGGGCTCTTGGCAAACTTTCACCTCTTCACTGCTGAGACCGGGGCAGCCATGCTGGATTTGCTTGTGGAGAAGGGTGTCTCCAATCCAAAGCAAGTAAGCAGCCTGTGGCCAGGAATTCTGTGGCGCCTCAAGCCAGCTCTGCTGGGTTCCTTCAGTCTTTGAGGCCCAGACCAATAGGGTAGGAAGGGCAGCACTTCTCAGGGGAAGCTGGGGAACCTGCTGCTCGGGCAGGTGTCCAAGTCTCCCCGGGCCTTCTGCAGGTGCCAGCCATGGTGAGGTACATCCACAAGTGGCTCACGGCCAATGAGTCTGCTGGGCACAGGCTGGACAAGGCCCTTCTGGAGCTGACCAGGGAATACCCCTGCGATGTGCTGATGACTCTCTTGCGCTGGGCCCCATCGGGTGACAGGTACGGCAGCCCCACCTGCCTTGAGGGTTTAGGGTTCCCCGGCCCGTTACCCTGTAGAGCCTGTCCCTGGTGACTGCCAGACAGGGGGACAGTTCCAGGAGCCTCTGGCTCCTCCGTTTGCCAGTGCTGCCATGTCAGCCCCTGAGCGTGCTGCCACGCTCCCTCCCTGCCCCTCAAGATGCCTGCACCCCCGTGGGCTGGCTGGGTGCTGCCAGCGAGGGCCGGTGGGCAGAGGCAGGGCTGACGGCCAGCGGGCCCCTGCAGCAGCCCAGGCCACAGTGCTGTGGCCCAGACCCCCCTGACACAGAGCTCTGACCCCACAGAGCTGCTACGGCCATGTGGGGAGTGATCATGTCCTCCACTGGGACTGCGGAGCCGGCGCTGCAGATACTCCTCAATGTGCTGAACGCCTGGCCAGTGGACAGTGTGTACACCTCCGATGGGGACAGCACAGGAGTCTTTGCCCTGGCTGTGAGTTCCTGCAACTGACCTTTGCTTGCCCCTAGGCCACCTCTCCAGCAGCTAGCTCTCTGTCCTCCCCCCAGCTGCATCTCTCTGCCCCAGGCACTGGGCTGAAACCTGCCTTAGGGGCAAGGTTCAGGGGCACCAGGCTGGGTCACCCCGAGGTGTCTCCCCCGGCCTCTCCCTGGCATGCTCGGGCCCTGCCACACGGATGTCTTGGCACTGAGTGTTGTCTCTGGGTCGTTCATTTTTTGCAGGCAACCGTGACACTGTGGAGGGTCTTCAACCTGACCTGGTGCCCACCTATAGTGTTGGAGTATTTTCCCCGTCTCTTTCTGTGTCTGCTCTTCCAAGTTTACATCAGCGCACTGGATACGCCAGAGGAGGTTGATACCTTCTGGAAGGGGTGCCAGGAGCAACTGGGCCTTGCCACCAACCCCCAGAGGTGCTCCATCCCAGTCCTCCCAGTCTCCCCATCCCTTCCAAGGCAGGAGCCAGGGCTGCCAGCATCACCTGGGCTTTGCTCTGCACACAGGTTTGCAGTGCAGACCCTGAAGGTCCTGCTCTGCCGAGTGCACTGTGAACATGTTGTGGTCGCCATGGAAGGCAAGGCTGGCTGGGACACGCTGCTCTGTACTGACACCCACCACTATGCAGTGGGACTCCTGGCCAGGTGAGACCCCCTTCTCCCTGCTGCCCCCAGCACTTTTGCCCAGGGTGCCCCACACAGTTCCCATGGGCATGGGTGAGAGGGCTTTGTCACAAAGAGAAGGACGAGCAGACTGGAAAAGGCTGGCACAGGAGGGTGCCCGGGAACAGCCACCTCCCAAAGGGCCCACGGGGTGCTTGGGAAAAGACCAGAGCTCCGTGGGTCACTCCTGGAAGAGCTTTGCCCTCCCGGTTCAGGGGCAATGATGCCTTTTCCCCCGACCAGGGAGATGCGCTGTGTCTCCATGATCTGGTGTTGCAGCTTCATCTCCTGCCTCTTGGAGCTCCTCAGCCAAGACATTTCAGACTGGCAGCTGCCCGCCATGGCGTTCCTTGTGGAGGTGAGCCCCATGGGCAGCACAGCTGAGCTGCCTCCCACCTCTCTGCCCTCTCACAGCCGCAGCTGCCTGGGACGGTGCCCGTGCCCTGTGCTGCTGCCTTGGCTCAGGCCTGTGCAGTTCTGAGCTCCTGCCAGCTGGGCACCCCGGTCACTGCTTTGTGCCTTTCAGGTCCTGGACCTCCTGGACATCAAAGAATGGGGTGACAGCCTCCTGGAGATCATGGCAAGGCGCCTGCAGAGCACGTCCAGGGAGATGCGTCGCCTGGTGCTCAGAGGCCTCGTGCAGCTCAGCAAGGACCCCTCGATGGTGAGAAGACAGCAGCGGCTGAAGCTGTGCTGGCAGCGTGGGGCTGGGGAAAGCAGCCCCTTGGGCTTGGCTGGGCTTTGGGAGCTGTGGCAGCTGCTCCCAGCTCTCCTGCGTTGCTGTTCAGCTGCCCGAGTGCTTCAGGACAGGCCTTCGGCCCCTGGGCTCCACGGCAGCAGCAGCAGCAGCAGCGTGGGCTTGCCCTGCCTTGTCTTCCGTGCAGAACATTAGAATGTACAGCCTGACAGAAAGCCTTGTGGACCTGTTGCGGGATGCAGATGAAGACATCGTTGAGATGACCGTCGCGGTGCTCAGCTTTCTGCTCTCGCACAGACACCTCGCAATACCCAGCCCCATCGCCCTGCGGCTGGCTGGCACGCTCTGGCCATTGCTGGACAACGTAAGGCTCTGTGTCCCCAGCCACGGCCACTGGGTGCTGCCCCCAAGTGTGGGGCCCCGTGGATTTTTGGGCCTGTGCACAGAGGGGCCTGGAGCAGCTGATGTGGAGGGCTTTTGCTTCCTTTCCAACAGGACAACCGCCATGTGCAGCTGCTCTCCATTCGCCTCTTCCAAGAGGTGATGAGGTTGGTAGCGGCCAAGGGTAAAAAGCCCCTCAAGATGCTTGTGAGCAAGAGCCTGCTGCCACTCTTCTTCAACTGCCACGATGAGAACATGCGTGTGGCAGAGGTGAGGACTCCTGGGCGCTGCTGTCCTCCTGGCAGGGGGCTCAGCTGTCTCCCTGCACCCGGGCACCTCATGGGCTCCAGCCTCCTCCTGGCCTTGGCACAGAGAGGCAGGTCCTGTGCCCTGGGCTGAGGTGCCATCTCTGGGTCTCTGCTGCTCTGCAGGCCTCTTGTGAAACGCTGCTTTCTGCACTAAGCTTCCTGAAGAGGAGAGATCTTGAGCACCTGCTGATGGCGGATCAGATGTGGAGGTTTGGCGAGTGCTTGGTAAGAACGCTGCTCCCTTCCCTGGGCTGCCCACGCGGGCTCTTCTCCAGGCTCCTCTGGCCCCAGGGCCGGAGCTGATGGAGCCCCGAGCTCCATCAAGCCCGCGCCTCGCCGGGCCCTCTGCCCCGCTCAGGGCTGTGCGGGCAGGGCAGGCCGGGGCCAAGGGACAGAGCCCGCGCCAACCCTTCCCTCCGTGCCCTGCCGCTCTCTCCAGCTGGCACAGGACAGGAGCCGAGCGGCCGAGCTGCTGCGCCAGGCGCTGCCGTACCTGCGGAGCCCACAGGAGCCCCTGCGAGAGGCGGCCCTCAGGTTTCTTGGTGAGCCACAAGCCCGGCTCCCTCCCCGCCCCGCCGCAGCTCGGCCCCAGCCCCGCCTGCTGCCCCGGCAGCGCCATCCGGGCCGGGGCTCTGGAGCCCCGCCTGCCCTCGGCGCCGCTGCCGCCCTCTCGCAGCCGTGTCCTTGGGCGTCAGGATGCGGCGAGGGCCGGGCCTGAGCCCTGCAGGGGAAGGCGCTGCTGTGGCCGCAGGGCTGGCAGCGCCGCTGCGGGGCAGCTGTGCGGCTGGGGCCGTGACAGGCTCTGTGTTGGCAGGGATGGCCGGGCGGTTCCTGAGAGAGCAGCAGCGGGAGTTGCAGCTCATGTGCAGGGGTGAGTGAGGCCAGCGGGCTGTCAGCGGGGGCTGGCGCTGGCAGCTGCGTTCCCTGCCCCGGCTGGGAGGGCTCTGCTCCCTGCGCGCACGAGGGGCGGCGTGGGCAGAGCACAGAGACCTGCCAGGGGCCTGCGGGAGGGACATTCGTGGCCAGCGCCTTCCAGCTGATCCTTGCTGTCTCCTGCTTCCTCCAGGCCATGGCAAGAGCTGCCGTGTGGGATGGATGGGGCAGAAGGGTCTCCCCAGGTCCCTGCAGATGCAGGCTCTGACTGTGGCTCTGCTCCTCTCTCTTCCAGCCCTTCAGGACATGACAGATGACACCAGCCCTGCCATCTCATGCCTGGCTCTTCAGACTCTGTACATCAACAGAGTTGTACAGAGCATTCCCTCCTCCCGACTCCAGCAGATGCGAGATGGATTCCGCCGGCTCTGGAAGTCACGGCCTTCCCTGTGTCGCAGGGGCTGGTTGTCCTGTGTGAGCAGTGTGGAGAACTGATCTGTGAGGCTGCGTCTGCTGGGGCCACCTGAGCCTGCAGGGAACACCTCTGCTCTGCAAGCACTTTCTTTCTTCCCACTGTAGGATTAGTAAATTGCTGTTGTCATACACAGAGGTCCAGGAGCTTTCTTTTGGTGCAGAGTCTTCAGGCCAATGGGGAAGAGGGCAAAAAGGGTGCTTGTGCTCAGCAAGTTGGCCAAGCGTGCGGAGTGGAAGGGAAAGTGGCCAAAAGGCCCTTGGCCTTTGGTGGTTCTGTGGAAGCCTTAAGGCTTCTGACAGAGCGGGCGGGCAGAGGCCGGAGCTGCGGCGGGGATCCCTGAGAGACCGGTCCCTGGAGATGGCCAGCACCCCTCTGCCAGCCTGGAAGCGCCATCTGTGTCCTGCCCGTGTGTTGCTGGCTGGATTGCTGAGGGCTCTGAGGTGCCTCTTGATGCGGCTCCTCTGGAGCTCCTTCAGCAGCCAGGCAGGCCTGGGGGAGGCGTGGAGGGCACGGGACAGTGGGAGGCCATGAAGGGCTGCGGTGCTGCCAAGGCCTGCCCGGAGAAGGCAGTGGGAAGGCGTGAGGGGGATGTGTGTGGCGCTGGGTGGCGGGAGGCTGTGATGGGCCAGGAGGACTTGTGTGGATGGGTTGGTGGGAAGCCCTGAGGAACTGGGTGGCAGAGGCCATAAGCAGCCCCCAGACAGCCACCTTCTTCCTGCCAGCCGGCTGCTCTGGCGCTTCCCCGACGCGTCTCTGGTGCCCGTGGCAGAAGCCCTCGAGGCCTGGCCTCAGCAGGACGGTGGGGACAGCCCCGAGGTGCCCAGGCTGCTTTTGCCAGGGACAGGGAGGGACAAGGACCCCAAGGAGGCCCTGCTGGAGCACGGCCACTGGCTGCTGCAGGCGAGGAGCAGTGGGAAGTGGCAGCGCTGGCGATCAGCCCGGGTCCCCAGAGCTGTCCAGGCCACTGTGCTGTGTGGCCAAGACTCCCCTGACACTGAGCTCGGGACCCACAGAGCTGCTGCCACCATGGCAAGAACGATGTCTCCTGGAGCTGGCCTGCGGAGCTCCTGCTGTCAACGTGGCTCTGGACACCAGAGAAAAATGACCAGAGTGTGCACAGGAACAGCAGCACCCAGAAGGCTTGTACCTCCTCAGGAAGACATGCACACCAGACAGGATGCCAAAAGAGGGGATGCTGTGTGCACAATTTTTCGTGGCTTGGCAAAGGTTGTAAGGGAAAGTGGTCACCATGGTTTTCTCTTGACTTGCCAGAATCACAGCAACGCTTGGCAGCTTCAGCTGCAGCCTGTCCCCCTGACTGACCTCAGCGGCTCTGCTCGAGGGCACACTCGCCTTCCAGAGTCGGCTGTCCCAAGGCAGCAGCGTTGGTGCCATCGTTAGAGACTCTGATGGGACACGAGACCTTAGCTGCAGCTGCTAACACTCTCCTCCATTGTTATAGTTTTGACTTGCAACTTAAATATACTCATTTTTCTGTTGTGAGACAGAACTAGGAGCAAAAGAGCAAGGCAGGACTAAAACTTAAAAAGGGTATAAAAAACTTTATTATCTACACAAAAAAGAGAAAGAAAAGCAAATTCAGAAGATCTTCAGACCACTCCTTCCTTCCCTCTCCCAACCTTCATAACAACAAAACAAAGACAGAAAAAACTACTTCAGTCAGTTCCCAAGTTAAATACTCCTTTTCAGTTCACTTTGGAGAGAGAAGTTTCCTCTTGTCAGGCCATAGGGACTTCACCACAAGAAGGGAAAAAAACAGTCCTCTCGTGGCTTCACTTTCATGATTTGCATCTGCCCGGGAAAAAACTTGCAAAGTCGTGAAGTTCCTCCCACCTTTACAGCTTTCCCAAAGCTGTGCTTATGGGCCATACTCATGGGGTATTTACTTTTAAGAATTAACTGTTCCAAACCAAACATTTTCTTCATCTCTCTTTCTCTCTGTTCATGCTCCATCTCCAGAAAAAGAGATCTCCTTTTCTCCTCGGGGTGAAGGATTGTCAAGACAGATTCATTTTGATCAACAATCTATCAAATGGAACATCTCCAACCTCCCCGTGTCTTTCTCCATGGTTTATAGGAATATTCAGTACATCAGTTCATCCCTACAATCTTACAAAAGGATTTTTCAGCCATCTTCACAGCATCTCCTCATTCTCCTTCCATCTAAAGAAACTTAGCTCTTGCTTCACTGACTTTGGAGCATCTCCCTTTTCCCCTCTCATATTCAAAGGAAAGCCGGAGGTCTGCAAAATCTTACCTGAGCACTAAAGAGTTAAAGTTTCACACAGAAGTCACGGCGCTGGGTGTGGGGGCGGCTGAGATGTTAATCAGCTTTTCTGGAGCTTGCTGCAGCCCCACACTGCCCATGGCCACCCCTGCTTCCAGACAGGGCCCGGCTGCCTCCCCCAGGCCGTGCGGGGGCTGGGCGGGCTCGGCCCCTCCAAAGCTGCTCCGAGCCAGCAGCAGGAGCCGGGCCCCCCCAGAGCCGCGGGCTCGTAGGGGAGGAAGCCGGGCTAAGGTCTCATCAATGAGCCTTTCCTCCCCCCGGCCATCGGGTTCCCTGGTTTGCAAACGGGGCCCAGCGGCCTCCCGAGCTCCCCCCACATGGGAGGGAGCCCGGGCTGGGCCGTTGTTACCTGCTCAGCCACCGGAAATAAATGAGAGTTTTTTCCCGGGTTACCGCCTTCAAAATGTGTGCTCACCGAGCGAACTAACTTTCTCCAGTTGGTTGTTCAGGCTGTCAGTAACCAAACCAGCCTCCAATTGGTCCCATCAACTCCCAGAGGGAGTTCTCACACTGAAAATTTCTCTCTTGAGTTTCTTCTCCCCGGGTGAAACTAGCACAGAAGCCGATATTAGGGAAGATCCTGCTGCTTTCCACCAGTTTTAGAGGGTCATAAACACTCTGTATAATTTTGAAATTAAGGAGCTCTCAGGCAATGATATGGAAATAGGAATAACAACAACTATGAAATTAACAACAAACAGAACAGTAGCCCAGTTCCAGTCTCTGGGCCACGGGCACTTTCCCCTTTGGTGCAGTTGCTGTCACAGCTGGCAGTGAGCTCTGGCAGGCTCCTGATGGGCAGGTGCGACGATCCCCGTGCGGCTGCAGGGGCACTGGGGTGATGGCAGCTGTGTCCCAGATGGGAAGGGATGGGGGAGAGGCAGGATGCTGGGAAAACAGCAATCTGAAGCAGGAGGGCGTCCAAGCAGGGCTGCGGGGTCCAAAACAGAGAGGCAGCTCCCGGCGTTGGGATGGTGGGGGGGTAGCAATGACCTTTCTGCTCCGAGAGCCAAAAGCGAGCGAGAGCCAGCAACTGCCCCCCACCCTCCTTTACCTGCTTCCAATCTCACCGTGTTCCCTCTTTCCCTCCACCCCCCCACCGACAGAAACTCCCAAAAAAACCAGGGAACCTCTCCCTGGTGCCAGGACCTAACCATCAGTGCTTCTTAGCATGTCAATGGGAAAAAAATTCCACAGGCAGAGAGGAAAGGAAAAAAGAACCCCCAACAGACGCTTATCCAGTTCTTCACTGATTTGAGGTTTATCTGCTGTTGCAGACACTGGGATGATAGTACAATGTTTTAATGTTTGGTAATCACCTAATTTCACAAGTGTAATTAATTATATCTGTTATCGGAAATGTTTTGGATTGTTGTATCAGAATTATTCCCGATTACTGTAAGTTTTTTGTTTTACTACATGTATTGTTTTGTTTTGAACTTCCCTTCATGTTCATGGCAAGAGTCATGAATGCTGTTTTTAAAACAAGGAAGGGGGAATTAGCTCCTAAATACTCACATATTTATAAAAATTTTTTTTTGCAGTATTTTTACCAAAAAAAAGTAAAATATTTTTATGTAAGGCTCTTCAATTGAGTTTACAATGACAGAGCCTAATTAATTCATTAATTTAAGGAGAAGGTATGCATGTGTTTTTATCATCAACAAGTTCAAAGTAGTCACCTGTTCATTCAGCCAAACATCAATTGCCTCCAAGAAAATGAAGTCCATTGAGAAAAAAAAGAACCTAATCACCATGCAGCCTTCGTGGCCAGAACAAAACCAGAAGCAGGACTGCCAAGACATAGCTGTGTCTGGAAATTTACAGGCAAATTGCCAACAAAAGCCTTGTGTCATCATCATGGTATAGTGTTCCTACTAACCTTCTTCAGTTATTCCCTGTTCCAGGATCCAAGAGCACATTCAGTGATGTCAAAAATCAACATTCCTAGCTAATGGACTATTTGGAATTTAAAACAATGGTCATTTATTCCCATTTCCCTAGGAGACATTGGACATTATTCTTTTGTTTTCTCATGCTGTGAAACCCTGTGTCAATGACATGATAGAATTTGCTAAGTTTTGTTGATTGTAATCGGTCTTTTATGTATCTTATCCCTTATCTAACAAATAACCTTATCTAACCATATCTAACAGTAATAAACTTAATGAGATAACACCCTCACAAGAGAGAGCTACTTTAACATCAGAACATATGAACCTTCTTTGAATTAATGAAAAAGGGTGAGATGTTGCAGTCAGGTAGACAAATTATAAAAGAAAGGCTTCATAAAATCAGGTCTTGCTCTCTGTTAAATTAATAGCTAGCCTGTCACCACTTCTGTGTGCAGCTAAGTTACTTGCTTGTTCCCAGGTGAAAACAATCTTAAACCTGAAAACAATTAACACAAAGAGCTATTCTGGTAAGAGAACCATTTGCACCTGCAAGAAATAAGAAATCTGTCCTGCTGGGGACAAGGACGTTCATTCCCTTCCAGGAGCCCAATGCCCGGCTGGGGCTCCAGGGCAGGGGGTCCTTGAGCAGCTGCCCCAGAACCTCCGCCAGGGTCTCCCAGCGCAGCCGGAGCCGCTCGGCCTGGGGTCCCCAAAGGCCTCAGCGAGCCCCAAGTCCCTGCCAGGAACCCTCAACTCCCTCCAAGCCAGCATCCCCCACAGCCCCTGCAAGTTCCCCCCATGGCACCGGCCGTGGCCGTGTCCCCACATGTCACTGGCCATGTCCCACCATGTCCTCACCCATGGCTGTGTCCCCACCATGTTTCCATCCCTGTCACTGTCCCCCACATCTCCATCCATGCCCGTGTCCCCCCATGTCCCCACGAATGGCCACGTCCCCCTCCATGTCCATGTGTCCCCATGTCACTCTCCATGTCTGTGTCCCCACCCTGTCAATGTCCCCCCATGTCCCCACCCATGTCTCAGTTCAGTGTCTTTATTTTTACCCCGTGTTGGATGTTTTAAAGGGATGAAGAGAAATGAAAAGCAAATCAAGGCCAAAATAAAAGAATTTCTGTGTCTGTGCGAGCTGAAGATCCACATGCTTGGGAGGGAGGGAAGAACATTTTTGGAGGAGTTTCCACCCCACTGTCTCCAAAATCTTGGTCTTTGCCCCAGTCCATCACCATTTGGCTGCAGAAGACACCCTAGAGTAATAGGAAATCAAAATCCTGGAACCACTGAGGTTAAATGTAGTAGTTTTGGTATATTAATTTGAATTTTTTTGTTGTGAGAGAGGATTAAGAAGTAGACAAAAAACAGCTTTTACTTTAAATGGTATAAAGATAAATTTTATTACTAGAAACTATATGAAAAAAAACCTTCGAAGAAAACTTTAGTCTACTGCTTTTTCTTCCATACATTTTTTTTAAATACTAAAAACGTACAAAAACAACTCAGTCTACCATCTCTAAAATAGTTTTTTACTCATTTACTTGAAAGAGGAGACTTTTTTTCAGTCTATGGAGATTCCTCCACAAGAAAACGAATTCTTTTTGTTTTGATGTTACAGTGATTAGCTTCCCAGGAGAATGGAAATCTGATTACTATCTAAAAATCCTTTATACAGACTAACAGTTTTTCTCATAACTTTTCTTGAGGACTATATTAACTTCTGATGCACAGTTTAAGGATTATAACAGTTGAAAAAAAACTTACTTTATTTTTTAAAATAGAGTTTTTTCCTTTTTCTTTTTTTGGGGGGGAGAGCAGGGGTTTTCTATTACTAAAACCTAGGAGATTACTGCAATTTTTACATTTGTTTACTTTAATATTAATGCTTTTCTTTATATGTACAGTTAGAACAGTCATATTCACTTCAAAATACTTTTACATGTTTTAGAGGAAACAAGGGTTTTTTCTCCATAGTTTAAAAAGAGAGAAATGTTAGTTCATGACTTTTCTCCTTTCTTTATTTTGAATTTAACGTTTCTTTTTGTTTGATTTCAGTGTTTTTGTATTGTTTCTGTGTGTATCACTATTAGGGTGGGTTTTTTTTGTTTCTTTCATTGGGTTTTTTGTTTGTTTGTTTTCTTTTGATTTGTTGGGTTTATTTTTGTTTGTTTTTTGGGTTTTTCTGTTTGTTTCGGTTTTGTGTTTTTGGGTTTTTTTCGATCATCCAACACCGATCCTCCCATGGGGGATGGAGCTGGAGCAGAGCACGAAGCTCTTCCCACACTCGGGGCACTCACAGGGCTTCCCTTAGTGGTGACACCGTTGGTGTCGGGTCAAGTGAGAGCTCTGTGAGAAGCTCTTCCCACACTCAGGACACTCGTAGGGCCTCTCCCCAGTGTGGATGCGCCGGTGGTCAGTGAGATGGGAGTTGTGCTTGAATCCCTTCCCGCAGTCGGGGCAGCGGAAGGGCCTCTCCTCTGTGTGAATCCGCTCATGTTTGAGGCAATCGGAGCTGCTCTGAAACCTCTTCCCACACTTGGGACACTCGTAGGGCCTCTCCCCGGTGTGGATGTGCTGGTGGCTTCTCAGGGCAGAGCTCCAGCCAAAGCTCTTCCCACATTGCAAGCAGGTGTAGGGCCGTTCCCCTGTGTGGATCACCTGGTGCTTCATCAGATAAGAAATAGTGCTGAAGCTCTTCCTGCATTTCCCACACTCATAGGGCTTCTCCCCAGTGTGGATCCTCTGGTGCTGGATCAGCCTGCACCTGTAGCTGAAACCCTTCCCACATTCCAAGCACTTGTGGGGCTTCTCCCCTCCAGGAGGCTTCTCCACCAGCTCTGAGCTCTGCCTCGATCTCCGGCCGCCTTCCCGGCTCAGGGAGGGTCTTTCCTCCTCGCAGCTCCCTGGGCTGGGTTTGCAGCCCCTCTTCCTGTGGGATCCCTGGGACTTTTCCTCCTCCTCCATCCACCCACGCCTTGGGAATGACAAATCCTGGTTTGGAGGAAAACACAAGAGAGCACCTTGGGCTTTCAAAGTGCAACACAGGAAGATATTGGGCATCTTGTGTCTATAAGAACCTCCAAAACACAATGATTCAGCACAAAAATTATCCAAACATCAAGACACAGATAAAAAACTCCCCAGAAAGTAAGTTTCAGGCAAAATTCCTTCCAAAAGATAAGGACAGAGCCCCTGCAAAAAATCAAAGCACCAACATTTAGGCCAATAAAGCTGACGAACACCAAGATTCACTCATGTGAAAATCATGGATGGTCCTCTTCTGTGACCTGCTGCATGTTGGGGGAGGAACGCTGCTGGGGTTGGGGCAGAGGCTGCAGATACAGGGACGAGTGGAACATTGTGCTGTTTCCCATTTCTGCTCCTCCTCTGGTGTCCCTACACTTCCTCACACTCCTCTTCCTCCCATTATTCCTCTTTCTCCTGCACAATCCCACCTGCTCCTCCCACGTGCAGCATTTGACCATTTTGTTCAACCCTGCTTCTCCTTCCCTTCTCCTGCTGCCCCCAGGCCCAGCACCCACTGCCGGCTCCCTCTTCCCCCCAAACCCACAGCATCCCAGCGCAGGGGCAGCGATGGAGCTGGGGCAGCTCGGGCTGGGGCAGCGCTGGGCTCTCGGCCGCTCCCGCCCGCACTCGCTCCCCACTGCAGCCGCTGCCGCCACCACAGCGCGGGGGGGCCCGGCCTTGGCGCTCCCCCCCTCCCACCTCCCCAAATTCCCCTCCAGGGGGGCGCTGGGGCCAGGAGACAGACGAGTGACAGATCAGGGGGAAGAGTCGGCAGCCAGAGAGCACTGAAAATCTCAGCAGGGACTACAGTGGCATCTTCGGGGACTGAACATGGCAGGGCACCCATGGAGGGTAGAAAGGGAAAGCCAGGAAGGGCTCCTGGCCAAAGGGATGATGATCCCAAAATATCTCTGAAGGGTCCCTTGGGAGCATCTGGAGGGAGTTTGCACATTCTACCAGAGGTAATCAAGGACAGGGACACCCAGAAGGGCAATAAGGGAAGTCCAGAAGGGATTTAGACAACAGGGAATGGATTGTGTTGGTGTGCTGGGAAGGGATTGGGTGAAGGGGAGTGTGCAGGAATATGGTTCAGCAAGGAAGCAGCAGGAGCAATCTATGTGGGAAGAAAAAGGGTGAAGGGAAAGAGGAGGAAGAGAAAAATACTGAGGATGGGGATGTTTTTCAGCAGGCTCTCATCCTCAAGAGTTGCCAGCTGCTGCAGATCCTTTGTATCCCCGGTTGCCAAGACAGGCACACAAGGAGGTCAGGATTGCAGGGGGTTTCTCTGTGCTGGGCAGCGGCAGGAGCGGGCGCAGAGGGGCGGCACCGGGAGCACGGGCTGGGGGCCTGTGGGGAGCTGCGGGGCCGGGCCGGGGCTGTGGGGCAGCCGGGGCTCAGCGCCGGGCGCTGCCTGAGCCCAGCACCCCCCGGCAATTGCAGGCCCGGCAGTGGCCCCCGGCCCCCAGGAGGCTGCGGGACGCCCCGGCCGCTGCCCGGCCCCGTGGAGCTGCCGGCCCTGCCCGCCGGGGGGGCCGCGTTTGGACACTGCGGCAGGACAGGCACCGGCTCTGGGATACGGGCTGGCCACGGCAGCCACAGCACAAGGAGCAGCACGAAGGAACAGCTGGGAAATGGGCATTGGACGTGCAAGCATCCAGATTCGCTTTTAAACATTTTCCTTTGGTCACTGCAGAAAGGAATGATTTAGCAGAATGCTCAGCAGCTGTCAGAGGATGAGCACCCCCAGGCACTGAGGGGGCTGCAGGAGGGGCAGAAGAAGCCCCTGGAGCACTTGGTCACAAAGGCACAGCAGGGGAATGCAAGAAGGGAGGAGGAAAAGGCCAAGGGGAAGGCAAAGGCCATGGCAGAGTTTCTACAGCCCCTGAGGGATGAACCCCAGGGCCCAAGGGGGCCCCAGCACCCAGGGGCTCTCACATCCTTACACCATCTTCAACCAGGTGCCCTCCTCACACTGACACCATTCAGTCCTTGATGGCAAAGATGCTTTCTGGGGATGCCCACTTACACAGGGTGGTAAACTGGATTTTGCCTTTGATTGGGAACAAGAGGTAGAAGGGAAAATGGAAAAGACATGGACGGTCCTTCTGCAGGGATGCACGGAAGCACCAGCCTTATTGGGGCAAGCCTTGCAGAAAATATCACAAGATTTTTCCCAACCCCCAGGGATTGGATTAATGCAGAATGTGGATGACTTTCCCCAGTCAGGAGGACAAGAAGTGGCAGAAGAAGCCTCTGTGAAATGGCTGAATATTCAGGATAAAAAGCATCTTTGAGTACTTGAAATAAAAGAGGAAATGGTGGAGAAAAGTGTTAAATAATCGGGATGTATTTTGAATGAAGTTTTGTGGTGTACTGACCTAGAGAGGATCTGGAGAAGCTCAGAAATAATCCAGGACTGAAAACGAGTTGCAAGAATTCTGAGGATTAATTGGAAATTGCAGGACCTGGATTGAGGATTCCCTGTTCTAGCCAGAATATTGTATAACTTTTTAAACCCCAATAGCTTCAATGTTGTGCTATGGACAAGAGAAAAGAAAGAAAAGCTGAGAAAATGAAAAATAACAAAACAACTGGCGCCCTAGCTATGGCTCTTCAAGTCTCAGAAATGAAATTTGGATTGTATGTGTGTTTTAAGTTAGTATTATATTATGTTATTGGCTTTTTGCAAATATTAAAAATAATGTTGTATGTTGGAAAACTTTGCTGTATGAATATAGTTTTAGTTCTGCGATTAACAGAACTTATAATTAGTAGTGATAAATATTTTTTTTTTACTATAACATTTTGATTTAAAAGGCTTTTGTTCATATAAATAACTCAGAGAATTGTAAAAACGATAATCAGGAAATTCTTCACATTCCTGGATTATGGGCCACCAAAACCCCAGGGAAGGAAAAAGAATGATATACAGGTCGGAGGAGAATGATTCTGAATAATGCATGAAGGTCTATGAATATGCAACATGTTGCTGCATTTAGGAAGTGTTTTCTGAGTCAGTGTGTGCCCTTGGCTGAAGGCCAAGCATCCGGCCATTGTAACCTTTGGCCAGAGCCAGGGCAGATATTCAATTATCTCCCTTGGAATTGATCTTTGCAATTCCTTACCCTGGGAATTCTCCACCTAGTGCGGGCTGGAGATAAGGGATGGATATTTCAAGCAGTCTGTGGCCAGAATCCTGTCTCTTGTGAAATCTCTGCCACAGGAAGCTGGGCTGGCACAGAGCCTGCCTTGGCACTTTGCTGTTCACAGCATCCACCCAGGACTCTGCCTCTCAATTACACTCACACACTGGGCTGCCTGCGATTCCACTGTTGGAAAATATACAAGCTTTAAATTTTTTTACATTTCATTTTACTAGTCAGGCTCGGTTTGCCTTTCTCTCAGGAAAGAAATTTTAAAAGGTATTTTTTATGGACTGTTAGACCACTCAACAGAGATGAGTTTAACATCTCAACAGACTGGGAATAGCCCAAAAGATACCAACAAAGATAATAAACATCAAGGAACATCAATGAAACATCAGCAAACATCAAGGAACACCCAGACACTGCCCCTGGCCCAGATGGAGACACCTGGTCTGGAAAAGGCTGAGAAGGAAATTCAGGAATGTGGATCTAATTAACATCAGAAGAGGAGAAATCCGTGTGCAATAGGAAACCAAATACTAAGAACTACACAACCTGGAAGGAATAAACACTAAACCAATGAATTTCATTGGGTTCAGACTGTAAAACGTTTAGGAAAATTCTAGTAAAATTCACGTCTCATGGAACGATTTTCTCTGCACACCCGGGCTATGTGTGGATGAAATGATTTCTGTTGCACATCCTGACCAGAATCAAGTAATGCTTTGACTCTAACACTAAAGACATTATTGAAGAGTTTTTCTTTTTCCTGCAGTTTCAGTGACAAGATTACACAATTAGAAAATTTTTTCATATTAATCCTACTTTTATTTTATCAGTTAGGTTTGGACCAGGGGTGTGACAAGCAATTTTTACTCCTAGGAGAAGATGTAGAAAAGACTTGCTTGCACTGGAATATTTTTCTCTATATTTGTGGCTGACTCTTAATGATGGCAGAATTTCGGAATGGGTTTTTCAATGCTCACCTTTAAGTTGCATTTTGCAAACTTAGAAGAGTATTAATCGTAAGGCTTTAACACATAAATAGTTAATACAAAATCGTTAAAAAAAAAAAAAAGAAAAATAAAGCAGATTGTGAGGGTGGACGTGTGAATCACCTAATAGCTGCTCTGGAAGAAAATCCTAGTTCCAGGCAGCCAGGAGAGGAGTTTTAGAAATGAAAATTAACAGTGCTCTGGAAAAGTGTGGACAATGCCCAAGGGCCTTCTTGCCAGGGGGAGGAATTTCCCTGAGTCCATCTGCCCCTCACCCCAAGCTCTGCCTGCTTGCACAGATGGAATTTGCACAACTAAAGGCAGAGCCCATAGTGAGGATATCTGACTGCAACAGAAACTGGTTAAGCTGCAAAGGGAAACAGCAAACGGAGAATATTGAGCAAATTTCATGAAAAAAAGTGTGTGTGGGGGGATCATCCCTCTCCCCAGAGCAATGAGGTGTTTTTGCTAGTCCAGAGAAATCACTTGAGAATCCAAACATTTTATCATTTCATAAGATAAAAGTGTTCAATTGATGCAGCCGTGGCAGGAGGGAGCACCCAAAAAAGGGAAAAAGATGAACGGCCACCAGAACAAATCCTACAACACCATGGACCAGCCCCTGGGATCCCTAACGAATTCATATCAGGACACAGAAAACCCATCCATAATTTGAGTGGCATAATTAGGTTTAAAAGTATCCTTGAAATAATAACCAAGGAGACAGCTCCAGCTCCTGACCTTCCTGCTGACCAAGCCGCTGAAATGAGGAACGAGACATTTCACCATGGGATGGGATCAGATTATCTACTTACAGAAGAAGGAGGAGATTGTGGAAAATTAAATGACGCAAACGGCTGTTTGCAAACAGATGATAACCGAAAAGTGGTGAAACAGATAGCAAAGGAAATATGAAAATATCTCGTATTCTGGAGAAGGGATGGGAATGGAAGAAATTTTCGTGTTTCCCTGGCAGACCATGGCTTAAACGAATGCTGCTCCTCCTCTGACGTGCTGCAGCAACTCTCAGCTTTTTACCATGCACGACACCTTGCGCCAAAGAGGATGCAGGAAAAGAGATTGAGTCAATGGAAATTAAAAGTTAGTAAAGGCAATTCTTGAGAATATGAGAGAAGGAAGGATTGAAAGCAGTAAGATTAATATCGTAGGAGGAGTGCATATTAAGAGGGACATGCAGTAGGCGGATCGGAAATTCTGAACCTTCCAAGTATCTCAGCCAGAGGGGAAAGGGAGAGGGAGATGCAGACGGGAAAATGAGGATAAAAAGGAGGCGGCGCTTTAGAGACCGCATGGCAAATGCCGCATGGCCTCTCTCTTTGATCATCAATAAAGTCACTTTTACAGGACTCCTCTGTCTCCTGCGGGCACACAAACCTCTGGCCACGGGAATTTTCCCGCACAGCCCCGGGCACAGGGCAGACACCTCTGTGCCACCCACAGCAACCGGGACGAGCCAGCGCTGCTCCGGCACCGGCTCCTGCCGAGGCCCCAGCGGGAAGGAGACCGCGGGCAGCCGCTCCCGCAGCGCCCTCAGCCCAGCGCCAACACGGGCCGGCACCGGCACAACCAACCCGCCAGAGCCCCCTGCCGCCCCCTCGGCCCGCAGCGAGCCCCGAGCCCCCGCACAACCGAGCGCGGCTCCCACCTGCGCTGGGGCCGCCTCCGAGCTCCGCCGCCGCCTGTGGCTGAGGAATTCGATGGGATGTGTTGCCTTAACCTTTCTGACCACTCCCAGACCATCTATGCCAGCATTCAAGCCCTGAAAGAAGGTGTGAATAAACTTCGGGTAGATCATGGGCACGACTGGCTGAACTGGCTCTTAGGGCACTGGGGACTCACTGGCTGGATCAGGAATTTAGTTCAAATAGGTTTGTATGTATTAGGCATCATATTGTGCATTGTAGTAGTTATTCCTTGTATTTTACAGTGTGTTAAGGATTTAATCGACAAATCGCTTAAGAGTGTATTTTTAGTTAAAAGAAACGGGGGAAATGTGGATATGGGTAATGCAAATGAGACTGATAGTACTGCAGATTTAATCAGCAAATGCAGCCTGACAACGAGGATGCCTGGCAAGAGCAAACAGAGATCTGACTGCAAGAGGACTGGATCAAGTCTGGGTTATGGGAAATAAGATTTTACTAAGTCCAAATATAAAGTTTGTCTGTGTGAGAGTTTGTCTATGTAAGGTTTGTCTATGTGATTGCAGTAAAATATTACCAGCCTTCCTGTAAATGGTATATAAGCACATGTAGTGCTCAGTAAAAATTGGATTTTGATCACCATTCAGTGTCCCCGTCTCTCTCTCATCGTCGATAGTTCAAGTACTCCCCGTGGGGTCCTGGAAAGAGAATGGTGGCACATCTACTGCCTGCTACCCCCCTCTAGGCAATATTCAACTGTTTAGTTCACAGACTCATCTTCCAGCACTCTTAGTGGGGTCAGCAGAGCCACTTCCCACTGGTGGGGGCAAAGAGCACCCTCTGTGCCTTTGTGGTGGGAGCAGACAGTGTTGTCTCAAAGGAAAGGTCAAAGAGAGACCAAGCTGGACCTCTGCCTCCTGCCCCTCACCCCACAAGGGCAGGAGGGCACAAAACTGAGCATTTTTAAATTTTTTTTTCTGTCCTGTCATTTCCAGGAACTTGACGAGCTCGAAGGAGAGGATTAGAAGGATTTCTTGAGGATCACTGCCAGTGCACAGCACACATGGCATCCCTCACCCCTTACATCATCATGGCATGGAGGGGTAGGAACCAACAACAGCCCTACCCCACTGCTCCAGAAGCCAAAATCCCCATGCAAGCATTTAGTTATGGCCTTCTTAGAGAACCACATTCCCACCCAAATCTTCCCCTCTGCAGCAGCTCATTCCCACAGGAACTGGCAGAGCAGATGGGGTTTGGACATTGGCTGGCTTCCATTGCACTCCTTGCCCTGGAGCTGGCACGGCAGGAGAAGGGCTCTGGTGAACCTTCTCCTCCTCCCATGTAGGCTCTAACCCAGCTGCCACAACTTCAAGTTCTCAGAGCACTTCTGGGCTCTGAGCAGCGGCCACGGGGGGAGGAGATGCAACTCCAAAGGCAGCAGTTCCCAGGCCCAGCTCCTGCCATCTCAATCTCAAGGCCAGGCCTTAGGCAAATGGCACATTTAGCCTTAACCCCAATTCCAGCTCTAATATAAACCCAAGCCCTAACCACAAAGCCCAGCCCCAATTCCAGCCCCTACCAAATGCTCAGCCCTAAACCAAATGCCACGTTTAGCCCTAAGCCCAAAACCAGCCCCAATAGCAACTCTAAGCCCGATCCCAATGGCAGTCTCAAGCACTAAGTGCAGCTTTGAGTGCCAGTCCACACTCCAATGCCAGCTTTAGCTTGAATTCCCAAACTCAGCCCCAGTTCCTGCCCTAAGGCCAACACCGTTCTTAGTCCTAAGCCCAATGGCAGCCCCAGTCACACTCCCTAGCCCAAGCCCGGCTCTGAACTCAAGATCACTGTGATAAATATATTACACTGTCGGCTTTAGCAATTGTTAGAGTGAATACCATGTGTTTCATAAGGTTGCCTTTTGTAAAAAGTTTTCCTAAAGTTTAGAGATCTTTTAATGCGAATGTTGTGTTGTGAATGTTGGTGAAGAGTTGTTGTAATGTTAACATTTAACCAGTGAAGGAATTCACACCTGTTGAATGTATTGAAAAGTAACAAATGATGAGGACTGGGAAAACTGCACATGCTTGAAAAAGGTAGGACAGGGGAGAAACTCTGTTTAAGTGTTTGAATATGTATAGCCTTTTGTAAATATGTATTAGGCTGATGCAATACCCAGGTGGGCAGGGGGTAGTCTCTGCCCTCACCGATTCGGGGGGACTGGCTCTGGCTCCATCCCCCTCTGATCTAGGGGGGCCAGTGCAGTCGCTGTTGTTACAGATGAGCAATGTGGTGGTTGGCTCTCACAATTAAAGGATGAACAGTGTGTGTATGTTAAGATAAGTTTTGTGGATGTATAATGATGTTATTGTAATATATCCTCCCATAGTCCTCTTTCCCCTCCCCCTTGCATTGTTGTCACGACATGGCTCAGGTACTGGGGGCATTTGGGGAGGGCCGGCTTGTTCCTACACCTGACCTCCAGTGCAGATGTAAGAAAGGAGTCTCCAGCAATGGATGGCAGAGAAGGAGTTCAGCGACAAGACTTTGGGAGGGCCCAGGGGCACAAAAGGCAGAACATCCATTCTGTAGGGGAGCACGTGGGGGTTTAGTCCTGTGCTCCCAGCGCTGATTTTTCTCCTAATTCAGTCTTTTTCTGTATTTTTCTAAGGTTTAAGAAATTGCTGAAAGTTTTAAAAGAGCAAGCGCCGTTTCTCACACCCTGCACTGACAGGGTAGGAGGTGCAGCTGGAAGGAGGGAGGCGTGTGGAAAGCTGGTTTGAAGGGTCTCCATTTACTTCTCATTATCGTGCTCTAAGGTTTTGGAGTTTTCTGCCAGAAATCTCTCCCGTCCACTCATCCCCTGGGGTTTGGGGCAGTTTTCCCATTTTGGGGGAAATTAAAGCCATGCACAGACGCTCCTAATTAGGGGTAGTGGTAGTGAGGCTCCAGGGCTTCCCGCTGAGCCGGAGGCAGCGAACACGCGAGGCTGGGAAAGGCGTGCCGGGAGCTGCGGAGAACTTTGTTTGTGTTTCCAGGCCAATGGCATAGATGGTCTGGGAGTGGTCAGAAAGGTTAAGGCAACACA
Source organism: Sturnus vulgaris (assembly GCF_052056855.1). Classification (NCBI taxonomy): domain Eukaryota; kingdom Metazoa; phylum Chordata; class Aves; order Passeriformes; family Sturnidae; genus Sturnus; species Sturnus vulgaris. The sequence continues at coordinate 6,692,234 of NW_028276185.1, read as the reverse complement.
TCCCATCGAATTCCTCAGCCACAGGCGGCGGCGGAGCTCGGAGGCGGCCCCAGCGCAGGTGGGAGCCGCGCTCGGTTGTGCGGGGGCTCGGGGCTCGCTGCGGGCCGAGGGGGCGGCAGGGGGCTCTGGCGGGTTGGTTGTGCCGGTGCCGGCCCGTGTTGGCGCTGGGCTGAGGGCGCTGCGGGAGCGGCTGCCCGCGGTCTCCTTCCCGCTGGGGCCTCGGCAGGAGCCGGTGCCGGAGCAGCGCTGGCTCGTCCCGGTTGCTGTGGGTGGCACAGAGGTGTCTGCCCTGTGCCCGGGGCTGTGCGGGAAAATTCCCGTGGCCAGAGGTTTGTGTGCCCAAAGGAGACAGAGGAGTCCTGTAAAAGTGACTTTATTGATGAACAAAGAGAGAGGCCATGCGGCATTTGCCATGCGGTCTCTAAAACGCAGCCTCCTTTTTATCCTCATTTTCCCGGCTGCGTCTCCCTGTCCCTTTCCCCGCTGGCTGAGGTACTTGGAAGGTTCCCGATCCGCCTACTGCATGTCCTCGTTAATATGCACCCCCTACTACGATATTAATCTTACTGCTTTCAATCCCTCCTTTTCTTATTTTCTCAAGAATTGCCTTTTCAAACTTTTAATTTCCATTGACTCAGTCTCTTTTCCTGCATCCTCTTTGGCGCAAGGTGTCGTGCATGGTAAAAAGCTGAGAGTTGCTGCAGCACGTCAGAGGAGCAGCAGCATTCGTTTAAGCCATGGTCTGCCAGGGAACCACGGAAACGTGTCCCATTCCCTTCCTTTCCCTCTTTGGACTGGTACATGAGCTACTTTCTTATTTCCTTTGTTACCTGTTTAACCACTTTTCAGTTATCATACATTTGCAAAGAGAAGTTTGAGTCATTTAATTTTCCACAAACTCCTCCTCTTTCTGTTAATAGATAATCTGATCCAATCCCAAGGTGAAATCTCTCGTTCCTCATTTCAGTGGATTGCTTAGCAGGAAGGTCAGGAGCTGGAGCTGTCTGCTTTTTATTTCAAGGACAGTTTTTAAGCTAATTATGCCACTCAAATTATGGATGGATTTTCTGTCTCCTGATATAAATTCATTAGGGTTCCCAGGGGTTGGTCCATGGTGTTGTAGGATTTGTTCTGGTGGCCGTTCATCTTTTTCCCTTTTTTGGGTGCTCCCTCCATCCAGGGCTGCGTCAATTGACCACTTTTATCTTACGAAATCATCAGATACTTGGATCCCAAATGATTTCTCTGGATTAGCAAAAATAGCTCAGTGCTCTGTGGAGAGGGATGATTACCCCTCCCCCCTCCGCTTTTTTTCATAAAGTTTTCCCAACATTCTCCGTTTGCTGTTTTCCCTTTGCAGCTTAACCAATTTCTGTTGCAGTCAGATATCCTCACTATGGGCTCTGCCTTTAGTTGTGCAAATTCCATCTGTGCTAGCCGGCAGAGCTTGGGGTGAGGGGCAGAGGGAATCAGCCAAATTCCTCCCCCAGGCATGAAGAGTTTGGTAAATTGTCTGCGCTTTGTCTCAGCAGAGTTCGTTTGCATTTCTAAAGTTCCTCTCCTGGCTCTGCCTGGAATGAATCTTCTTTTCATCACAGCCCATCAGGTGACTCACATATTCTCTCCTTCCTCTCTCCCCTCCCCCCTCCCGCTGCTTTTCTTCTTTGGTCTCTTTTTAAAACAATATTCTATTAAATATTACAGGGCTTCTGGTTTTGCCAAATGCAGTCTAAATGTGAACAGTGAACATTACAAATTCCATACCAAAATTTTGCCATCACTAACAGCCACTCATAAACATACACAAAAAATCCCCAAAGGAATAAAGATTTTTTCTGCTTATTCCCCTAACACTAAAATGTGGTTCTCACACCCTTGGCCCAATCTTAACTGAAAATATAAAAGTAGGATTATTAAGAAAAAACATTCTAATGGTGTAATCTTGTCACCAAAACTGCGGGAGGACCCAAAACTCTTCAACACCATTTCTACTGTTAGAGAATCAAGGCATTACTTGATTCCGGCCAGGATGTGCAACAGAAATAATTTCAGCCATACATAGCCCGGGTGTGCAGAGAAAATCATTCCATGATATGTGAGTTTTACTCGATTTTCCCTTAACTTTTTACAGTCAAAAAACCTATAGAAATCCATTGGTTTTGTGTTCATTGCTTCCAAGTTGTACAATTTTAAGTATTCAATTTCCTATCGCCCCGGATTTCTTCCCCTCTATATTAATTAAGTCCGCACTCCTGGATTTCCTTCTCAGCCTTTTGCAGACCAGGCATCTCCAACTATGCCAGGGGCAGTGTCTGGGGTGGGTGTTCCTTTATGTTTGCTGATGGCCTTAATGGTCGTTATCTTTGTGAGTATCTTTTGGGCTATTCCCAGTCTATTGAGATGTTAAACTCATCTCTGTTGAGTGCAGGAATATTCCTTAGAAATCTCTTTAAAATTTGTTTCCCCAATGCAAAGGCACATGAAGCCTGAGTAGAGAAAAGAGATGTTTTAATAATTTTAACTTGCTATATTTTCCGACCATGGAATCCCCGGCAGCCCAGTGTGTGAGTGTAACTGAGGGGCAGAGTGGAATTGTGCCGTTGTCTTCCCCAGCAGCTGTGGCAGTGCAGGCACAGAAAGCAGCGAAGCTCCAGCAGTGGCAGCAAGGATTGGCCCCAGTGTGTGGAGATGCCAAAGGAGGGTGCCCAGGCAGAGGATTTCAGCAGAGGATCTGTGGGCAGGCCCAGGGGCTTGGCCCGATGTGGAGCCCTGGCTGCTGCTGCGTTGCCTTCAGTGCAGGGTCAGTGGTGCCCTCCCATGCTGCTCCTGCAGCCGGGAATTCCAAATTCCTTTGGCATGGCCCTGTTTAACATCCACATCACATTCCAATTTCTTTTCTGACTCTGGTAGAGCCATGGCAGGGGCGTCAATCACTTTGTTTTTTCATTTTCTCAAGTTTTGTTATTTTTCTTATGTCCATACCATAATACTAGGGCTGTCTGTGGTTAAAAAGTCGTACAATATTCGGGCTGGAACAGAGAATCCTCAGTGCAGGTTCTGCAAATCCCTGTTAATCCTCAGAATTGTCCCAGCTGCTTTTTAGTGCTGGGTAATATTGCTTCTGAGATTCCCTGGTCCCTCCCTGGGTCAATACACCACAAACCTTGAGTCAAAATATGTCCCAAATCTTTTACTTTTTTCTCCACCATTTGCGCTGTTTTTTCAAATACTCAAAGATGTTTTTTAGCCTGAGCATTCAGCCATTTCACAGAGGCTTCTTCTGCCACTTCTTGTCCTCCTGACTGGGGAAAGTCATCCACATTCTGCATTAATCCAATCCCTGGGGGTTGGGAAAAATCTTGTGATATTTTCTGCAAGGCTTGCCCCAATAAGGCTGGTGCTTCCGTGCATCCCTGCAGAAGGACCGTCCATGTCTTTTCCATTTTCCCTTCTACCTCTTGTTCCCAATCAAAGGCAAAATCCAGTTTACCACCCTGTGTAAGTGGGCATCCCCAGAAAGCATCTTTGCCATCAAGGACTGAATGGTGTCAGTGTGAGGAGGGCACCTGGTTGAAGATGGTGTAAGGATGTGAGAGCCCCTGGGTGCTGGGGCCCCCTTGGGCCCTGGGGTTCATCCCTCAGGGGCTGTAGAAACTCTGCCATGGCCTTTGCCTTCCCCTTGGCCTTTTCCTCCTCCCTTCTTGCATTCCCCTGCTGTGCCTTTGTGACCAAGTGCTCCAGGGGCTTCTTCTGCCCCTCCTGCAGCCCCCTCAGTGCCTGGGGGTGCTCATCCTCTGACAGCTGCTGAGCTTTCTGCTAAATCATTCCTTTCTGCAGTGACCCAAGGAAAATGCTTAAAAGCGAATCTGGATGCTTGCACGTCCAATGCCCATTTCCCAGCTGTTCCTTTGTGCTGCTGCTCCTTGTGCTGTGGCTGCCGTGGCCAGCCCGTATCCCAGAGCCGGTGCCTGTCCTGCCGCAGTGTCCAAACGCGGCCCCCCCGGCGGGCAGGGCCGGCAGCTCCACGGGGCCGGGCAGCGGCCGGGGCGTCCCGCAGCCTCCTGGGGGCCGGGGGCCACTGCCGGGCCTGCAATTGCCGGGGGGTGCTGGGCTCAGGCAGCGCCCGGCGCTGAGCCCCGGCTGCCCCACAGCCCCGGCCCGGCCCCGCAGCTCCCCACAGGCCCCCAGCCCGTGCTCCCGGTGCCGCCCCTCTGCGCCCGCTCCTGCCGCTGCCCAGCACAGAGAAACCCCCTGCAATCCTGACCTCCTTGTGTGCCTGTCCTGGCAACCGGGGATAGAAAAGATGTGAGTCAGCTGGCAACTTTCCTTCTTCTTGCCGGAACCATATTCCTGCACACTGCCCTTCACCCAGTCCCTTTCTAGCACACCAATAGCATTCATCCCCTGTTGTCTAAATCCCTTCTGGACTTCTCTTAATGCCTCCCTGGGTGTCCCTGACCTTGATGACCTCTGGGAGAATGTGCAAACTCTCTCAACATGCTCCCAAGGGCCCCTTGAGAGATATTTTGGGATCATCAAACCTTTGGTCAGGAGCCCTTCCTGGCTTTCACTTTCTACCCTCCATGGGTGCCCTGCCATGTTTAGTCCCCGAAGATGCCACTGTAGTCACTGCTGAGATTTTCAGTGCTCTCTGGCTGCCGACTGTTCCCAGCCCCCCTGATCTGTCACTCGTCTGTCTCCTGGCCCCAGCGCCCCCCTGGAGGGGAATTTGGGGAGGTGGGAGGGGGGGAGCGCCAAGGCCGGGCCCCCCCGCGCTGTGGTGGCGGCAGCGGCTGCAGTGGGGAGCGAGTGCGGGCGGGAGCGGCCGAGAGCCCAGCGCTGCCCCAGCCCGAGCTGCCCCAGCTCCATCGCTGCCCCTGCGCTGGGATGCTGTGGGTTTGGGGGGAAGAGGGAGCCGGCAGTGGGTGCTGGGCCTGGGGGCAGCAGAAGAAGGGAAGGAGAAGCAGGGTTGAACAAATTGGTCAAATGCTGCACGTGGGAGGAGCAGGTGGGATTGTGCAGGAGAAAGAGGACTAATGGGAGGAAGAGGAGTGTGAGGAAGAGTAGGGACACCAGAGGAGGAGCAGAAATGGGAAGCGGCACAATGTTCCACTCCTCCCTGTATCTGCTGCCTCTGCCCCAGCCCCAGGAGCGTTGCTCCCCCCACCTGCAGCAAGTGACTGAAGATGATGATCCATGATTTTCACAGGGGTGAAACTTGGTGTTTGTGAGTTCTATAGGGCTAAATGTTGGTGCTTTTGTTTTTGCAGGGGCTGAATCTTTATATTTTAGAGGAGATTTGGGCTGAAACTTGCTTTTTGGGGAGGTTTTGATCTGTGTCTTGATGTTTGGATAGTTTTTTTGCTGAATCATTGTGTTTTGGAGGTTCTTATAGACACAAGATGACCAATGACTTCCTGAGATGAACTTTGGAAGGAGGAACCCCCACCCCAAGGTGCTCTCTTGTGTTTTCCCCCAAACCAGGATTTGTCATTCCAAAGGCGTGGGTGGATGGAGGAGGAAGAAAAGCCTCGGAGATCTCTCACAAGGAGGGGCTGCAAACCCAGCCCAGGGAGCTGCAAGGAGGAAAGACCCTCCCTGAGCCGGGAAGGCGGCCGGAGATCGAGGCAGAGCTCAGAGCTGGTGGAGAAGCCTCATGGAGGGGAGAAGCCCCAAAAGTGCTCAGAATGTGGGAAGGGTTTCAGCTGGAGGTCTGAGCTGATCCGGCACCAGAGGATCCACACTGGGGAAAAGCCCTACGAGTGTGGGAAATGCGGGAAGAGTTTCAGCACTATTTCTTATCTGATGAAGCACCAGGTGATCCACACAGAGGAACGGCCCTACACCTGCTTGGAATGTGGGAAGAGCTTTGGATGGAGCTCTGCCCTGAAATACCACCAGCGCATCCACACTGGGGAGAGGCCCTACGAGTGTCCCAAGTGTGGGAAGAGGTTTCACACCAGCTCCAATCGCCTCAAACATGAGCGGATTCACACAGAGGAGAGGCCCTTCCGCTGCCCCGACTGCGGGAAGGGATTCAATCTCAACTCCACCCTCATCAGGCACAGGCGCATCCACACTGGGGAGAGGCCCTACGAGTGTCCTGAGTGTGGGAAGAGCTTCTCACAGAGCTCTCACTTGACCCGACACCAACGGTGTCACCACTAAGGGAAGCCCTGTGAGTGCCCCGAGTGTGGGAAGAGCTTCGTGCTCTGTTCCAGCTCCATCCCCCATGGGAAGATTTGTGTTGGATGATCCCCAGTGACCCCCGTTGGGCAGAGCCCTGGTGAATCGTGGTCCTGGTTATCCCCGTTTGGTGGTGGAAGTGGCTGGAGAGATTTCTTTCCCTTCTCTTTGTGCTGCTGTGATTTGGTTGGTAATAAATTCCCTCGCTGTGCCCAGGCTGGCTCTGTTGTTCCCGTGCTGGTGCAGGAGGCCCCGGGGATGGGCACAAAAGGGCTGACGTGTCTCGGGTGATTCCCAGGCAGGTTTTGAGGGGCTCCAGGGTCATTCCCAGGGCAGGGCCCGAGGCGGGGACACGCTCTGCCCCACGCTCACCTCTGCGCTCCACGAGGAACGGGCTGGACAACTCGTAGTTGTGCCGGCAGTGCCTGTCCACCGCAGCCCGTCTGTACTCCATCCATTGCGGGTCGCTGTTCCAGTGCCTGGCAGCCTTGTCCCCAAAGGAGGTGTCCCCACGTGCAGCCCCACATCGCTGCCCAAGTGCAGGAACTGCTCCCGCTTGGAGATGTTCCTCTCCACGAACCTCAGCCGGTCGGTGCCGTGAATGAAGTGACACTCGGACTAAACCATCTCCTGGAACAGCGCTGTGTGTGCACGACACAGGTCCGGGGGTGTCCCCCCAGCAGCCCCCCAGCAGCCCACAGTCGTCAAGAGCTCCGGGGCAACCCCGAACTTGCACCCCCAGTGCCCCACAGCCGTCATGGGACCCTTCTTCCCGCAGTTCCAGTTCCTCTTTTCCAGGCTTCTCTGTATTTTCCTCCCCATTTCCCAACATTCTCCAATCACCAGCCCTCCCCAACATCTGTTTGGGGGTCCCACCTCCCCATTTCCCTTTCTCTCCCCACCGTTCCCACCACTTCCCTTCCCGCCCCTCCCGCTCACCCGACAGCTCCGCGCCCCCAGCCCGGGGGGCTCCCAGTGGCACCAGTAGGGCCCCAGCTGCCCCACACGCCCCATGGCCAGCGCCTGGCAGGGTCTGACACCTCCCCCCTGTTGAAACCCTGGAAACTGAGGGGTTTGGGCTTTCTCTGCTGACAGGCACTGACTTCCAGGAAAACACTGCTTTTTACTAGAGGCCGTGAAGAAGCTTTCCAGAATTGTGTGATAGAACTGGGATCACTGGTGTGTAGTTTGAATAGAAGTGTGTAATGTCCCATGGTGGAAAATTTAATATTTGTGGTTTTAGAATATATCAATACATATAAAACAAGATGGATGATTTAGGGTGGAGTTTTCTTTCTTTTTCACCTTCTTCACGGGTCTAGGTGATAATTGTAATTGGATAAAAAATTCCACATTGCAGATCACAGGTGATTGGTTGGTGGGTTAAAAGTAAAAAGAATTTAGCTGTCTGTTCTTAATTGGAAAGATTGGCCCTTAAAAGGCCTTGTAGAGAGAGATACGTGTCCATTTTTAGCCTGTTAGCTAGAAGTGCTGCAGAACTCACTGTAATATAGATAAGAATTAATAAATATCTGAGTCCGAACACGAAATTCAGTCACTCGAGCATTTAATGCGGACTCTGGAAGAACAAAAAAGAAGATAAAACGCGATACCCCCCTCCCAAAATTCTCCTGGCGGGGGGCGCTGGGGGCGGGGCGCGGGTGGAGTCCAGGTGAGGAGCTCTGGGCGCTCTGGGACTGCCTGAGGAGTCATCAGCGCCGCGCGCTCTGATTGGCTCAATTATTTTGGTGCCTTCTCTCATTGGCTGAGGAGAGGCCCGGGAGTTGAGAGGAGGACCGGGAGAGATCCTGCCCCAGGCTAGCGGTGGAAGAACATCCAATTAACAAGGCATGCAGATCATTTCCCAGCGGTGCCCACACTCCTGTAGGAACTAAATGCACCGAGGATCTCACGAGGGTCACCAACTCTCTGGCGGCCAAATCCAGCCCTGCGCTCCCTGCGGGTGCGGGCACTCTGGGAAGGGCTCAGCTGCGGGTCAGATGGCCGGAGAGTGGCTTGGTGGTCACCTCGTGTGTGAGGCAGTGATGGGCTGGGGAGATGCGTGGACACTGCACATAATCACTTCCAAGCAAAAATCATTCCAGGAAGGAGTATCAGCTTCTGACAGAGACCAAGTGTTGCCACCAGGTGCTCCTGGCAACAGCCGCCTGCAGAAAGGAGCACACACACCAATGCACGTGGGCTTTGGCTGTCCTCTGGCAGAGAAGTCCCCAGGGGACACAGGTCTCTGTGGCAGGAGCAGGCACCAGCATTGGCAGGCCTTGGGGGCGGCAGGTCTCCTTTGGCAGGGACTCTGCCACACCTGCTGATTTCACTGCTCCCAGGACTCAGAGCAGCATTCGTGCCCTGGGCCATACGTCCCGTGTCTGTGTCACACTCCTGTGTGTGTGACGGCCACCCAGCACCGGGTCTTGTCCCAAAGAGTCCCTGGCAAGCTGCTGTGGAAGGCCCCGATGCCCTTCCTGCTGCAGCTGCATCGGCAACCGTGGGGGCTCCTTCTGCTGCCCTGAGCAGGCAGAGCAGAGGAGCATCTGCTTGTTGTTTGAGCCATTCCTAAAATTCCTGTTGGGCTGTCCTCGAACCTTGGGGGAACGTCTTCCTTGCAAGCTGGGCCACTTTGGTGGGGGGGGGGGGGGGTGTCCCCAGGGCACGTGGAGGTGTGTCCTAGGGCTCTTTGTGACACAGTGCACCGTGGTCACCGTGCAATAGGAAAGGGACAGAGCGTACAAGGGTGACCCTTTGTGACACGTCGTGACATAGGTGCTGGTGGTGACACGGCCACACCACAGTGCTCGGTGCACTCGTCGGGACAGGACGGAGAGAGCGGTGCTGTGAGGAGCCCCCACACAGCCAGCTTGTTCCTTACTGACCCGGAGATTTTCCAAAGCGTTTCCTCTGCAGGTGGCCTCGAGGACAGACTGCAGGACACGGTGTCCTGTAGCCTTCCCAAGGCTTCTCTGTTACAGGTGCCTACAAGGCACAACTGCAGCACTTGCTCATCTGGAGCTTTTTCCGAGACATCTCTCCTGCAAGCAGTCCCAACTCCAAACAGTGACATGGAGCAGACACCACCCAGAGTGCCCAAGCTGGCCTGGGTGAAGGAGGAGGAGGAGGCTGCAGCTCCCTCAGCACAGCAGCCTGAAGAGGTGGAGCAGATCCAGCTGCTGCAGGAGGGTGAGTAGCAGAGCTGGGCCACAGGGCTGGTGCCTGCAGCCAGCTTAGCCCCATCCCATCCCATCCCATCCCATCCCATCCCATCCCATCCCATCCCATCCCATCCCATCCCATCCCAACATGCCCATGGATAGGACAGAAGAGGGGCTGGGGCTGAACCCCCTGGCAGCCACACCCCATCCCTGGAGCATCCCAGGGCTGTCCCTGCCTGGGAATGCAGGGCTGGCCTGTGTTCTCCGGCCTCTCCCACAGCCCCTCAGCCCTGGCTGCGCTCGCTCTTTGCCAGGTGCCGCCATGGACCCGACACAAGAGCAGGACCCTGCCCGTGGCCGCTTCCGCAGAACAGCGCAGGTACTGCAGCCATCCCCACCTGGGCTGGGCCTGCTGTCACTGCTCAGCCCAGCACCGTGCTTGGAACACTCCATGGATTCTCCCTTTCTTCCTGCCCTTCTCCTGCAGATGATCTATGAATTCATCATGTGCATTTGGTGGGAAGAGACCACCGGTGTGGGCACTGGGCTCTTGGCAAACTTTCACCTCTTCACTGCTGAGACCGGGGCTGCCATGCTGGATTTGCTTGTGGAGAAGGGTGTCTCCAATCCAAAGCAAGTAAGCAGCCTGTGGCCAGGGCTTGATCACCCCAGGAATTGTGTGGTGCCTCAAGCCAGCTCTGCTGGGTTCCTTCAGTCTTTGAGGCCCAGCCCAATAGGGTGGGAAGGGCAGCACTTCTCAGGGGAAGCTGGGGAACCTGCTGCTCGGGCAGGTGTCCAAGTCTCCCCGGGCCTTCTGCAGGTGCCAGCCATGGTGAGGTACATCCACAAGTGGCTCACGGCCAATGAGTCTGCTGGGCACAGGCTGGACAAGGCCCTTCTGGAGCTGACCAGGGAATACCCCTGCGATGTGCTGATGACTCTCTTGCGCTGGGCCCCATCGGGTGACAGGTACGGCAGCCCCACCTGCCTTGAGGGTTTAGGGTTTCCCGGCCCGTTACCCTGTAGAGCCTGTCCCTGGTGACTGCCAGACAGGGGGACAGTTCCAGGAGCCTCTGGCTCCTCCGTTTGCCAGTGCTGCCATGTCAGCCCCTGAGCGTGCTGCCACGCTCCCTCCCTGCCCCTCAAGATGCCTGCACCCCCGTGGGCTGGCTGGGTGCTGCCAGCGAGGGCCGGTGGGCAGAGGCAGGGCTGACGGCCAGCGCAGGCCCCTGCAGCAGCCCAGGCCACAGTGCTGTGGCCCAGACCCCCCTGACACAGAGCTCTGACCCCACAGAGCTGCTACGGCCATGTGGGGAGTGATCATGTCCTCCACTGGGACTGCGGAGCCGGCGCTGCAGATACTCCTCAATGTGCTGAACGCCTGGCCAGTGGACAGTGTGTACACCTCCGATGGGGACAGCACAGGAGTCTTTGCCCTGGCTGTGAGTTCCTGCAACTGACCTTGGCTTGCCCCTAGGCCACCTCTCCAGCAGCTAGCTCTCTGTCCTCCCCCCAGCTGCATCTCTCTGCCTCAGGCACTGGGGTGAAACCTGCCTTAGGGGCAAGGTTCAGGGGCACCAGGCTGGGTGACCCCGAGGTGTCTTCCCCGGCCTCTCCCTGGCATGCTCGGGCCCTGCCACACGGATGTCTTGGCACTGAGTGTTGTCTCTGGGTGGTTCATTTTTTGCAGGCAACCGTGACACTGTGGAGGGTCTTCAACCTGACCTGGTGCCCACCTATAGTGTTGGAGTATTTTCCCCGTCTCTTTCTGTGTCTGCTCTTCCAAGTTTACATCAGCGCACTGGATACACCAGAGGAGGTTGATACCTTCTGGAAGGGGTGCCAGGAGCAACTGGGCCTTGCCACCAACCCCCAAAGGTGCTCCATCCCAGTCCTCCCAGTCTCCCCATCCCTTCCAAGGCAGGAGCCAGGGCTGACAGCATGACCTGGGCTTTGCTCTGCACACAGGTTTGCGGTGCAGACCCTGAAGGTCCTGCTCTGCCGAGTGCACTGTGAGCGTGTTGTGGTAGCCATGGAAGGCAAGGCTGGCTGGGACACGCTGCTCTGTACTGACACCCACCACTATGCAGTGGGACTCCTGGCCAGGTGAGACCCCCTTCTCCCTGCTGCCCCCGGCACTTGTGCCCAGGGTGCCCCACACAGTTCCCATGGGCATGGGTGAGAGGGCTTTGTCACAAAGAGACGGACGAGCAGACTGGAAAAGGCTGGCACAGGAGGGTGCCCGGGAACAGCCGCCTCCCAAAGCGCCCACGGGGTGCTTGGGAAAAGACCAGAGCTCCGTGGGTCACTCCTGGGAGAGCTTTGCCCTCTCGGCTCAGGGGCAATGATGCCTTTTCCCCCGACCAGGGAGATGCGCTGTGTCTCCATGATCTGGTGTTGTAGCTTCATCTCCTGCCTCTTGGAGCTCCTCAGCCAAGACATTTCAGACTGGCAGCTGCCCGCCATGGCGTTCCTTGTGGAGGTGAGCCCCATGGGCAGCACAGCTGAGCTGCCTCCCACCTCTCTGCCCTCTCACAGCTGCAGCTGCCTGGGACGGTGCCCGTGCCCTGTGCTGCTGCCTTGGCTCAGCCCTGTGCAGTTCTGAGCTCCTGCCAGCTGGGCACCACGGTCACTGCTTTGTGCCTTTCAGGTCCTGGACTTCCTGGACATCAAAGAATGGGGTGACAGCATCCTGGAGATCATGGCAAGGCGCCTGCAGAGCACGTCCAGGGAGATGCGTCGCCTGGTGCTCAGAGGCCTCGTGCAGCTCAGCAAGGACCCCTCGATGGTGAGAAGACAGCAGCAGCTGAAGCTGTGCTGGCAGCGTGGGGCTGGGGAAAGCAGTCCCTTGGGCTTGGCTGGGCTTTGGGAGCTGTGGCAGCTGCTCCCAGCTCTCCTGCGTTGCTGTTCAGCTGCCCGAGTGCTTCAGGACAGGCCTTCGGCCCCTGGGCTCCACGGCAACAGCAGCAGCAGCGTGGGCTTGCCCTACCTTGTCTTCCATGCAGAACATTAGAATGTACAGCCTGACAGAAAGCCTTGCGGACCTGTTGCGGGATGCAGATGAAGACATCGTTGAGATGACCGTCGCGGTGCTCAGCTTTCTGCTCTCGCACAGACACCTCGCAATACCCAGCCCCATCGCCCTGCGGCTGGCTGGCGCGCTCTGGCCACTGCTGGACAACGTAAGGCTCTGTGCCCCCAGCCACGGCCACTGGGTGCTGTCCCCAAGTGTGGGGCCCCGTGGATTTTTGGGCCTGTGCACAGAGGGGCCTGGAGCAGCTGATGAGGAGGGCTTTTGCTTCCTTTCCAACAGGACAACCGCCATGTGCAGCTGCTCTCCATTCGCCTCTTCCAAGAGGTGATGAGGTTGGTAGCGGCCAAGGGTAAAAAGCCCCTCAAGATGCTTGTGAGCAAGAGCCTGCTGCCACTCTTCTTCAACTGCCACGATGAGAACATGCGCGTGGCAGAGGTGAGGACTCATGGGCGCTGCTGTCCTCCTGGCAGGGGGCTCAGCTGTCTCCCTGCACCCGGGCACCTCATGGGCTCCAGCCTCCTCCTGGCCTTGGCACAGGGAGCCAGGTCCTGTGCCCTGGGCTGCGGTGCCATCTCTGGGTCTCTGCTGCTCTGCAGGCCTCTTGTGAAACGCTGCTTTCTGCACTAAGCTTCCTGAAGAGGAGAGATCTTGAGCAGCTGCTGATGGCGGATCAGATGTGGAGGTTTGGCGAGTGCTTGGTAAGAACGCTGCTCCCTTCCCTGGGCTGCCCACGCGGGCTCTTCTCCAGGCTCCTCTGGCCCCAGGGCCGGAGCTGATGGAGCCCCGAGCTCCATCAAGCCCGCGCCTTGCCGGGCCCTCTGCCCCGCTCAGGGCTGTGCGGGCAGGGCAGGCCGGGGCCAAGGGACAGAGCCCGCGCCAACCCTTCCCTCCGTGCCCTGCCGCTCTCTCCAGCTGGCACAGGACAGGAGCCGAGCGGCCGAGCTGCTGCGCCAGGCGCTGCCGTACCTGCGGAGCCCACAGGAGCCCCTGCGAGAGGCGGCCGTCAGGTTTCTTGGTGAGCCACAAGCCCGGCTCCCTCCCCGCCCCGCCGCAGCTCGGCCCCAGCCCCGCCTGCTGCCCCGGCAGCGCCATCCGGGCCGGGGCTCTGGAGCCCCGCCTGCCCTCGGCGCCGCTGCCGCCCTCTCGCAGCCGTGTCCTTGGGCGTCAGGATGCGGCGAGGGCCGGGCCTGAGCCCTGCAGGGGAAGGCGCTGCTGTGGCCGCAGGGCCGGCAGCGCCGCTGCGGGGCAGCTGTGCGGCTGGGGCCGTGACAGGCTCTGTGTTGGCAGGGATGGCCGGGCGGTTCCTGAGAGAGCAGCAGCGAGAGTTGCAGCTCATGTGCAGGGGTGAGTGAGGCCAGCGGGCTGTCAGCGGGGGCTGGCGCTGGCAGCTGCGTTCCCTGCCCCGGCTGGGAGGGCTCTGCTCCCTGCGCGCACGAGGGGCGGCGTGGGCAGAGCACAGAGACCTTCCAGGGGCCTGCGGGAGGGACATTCGTGGCCAGCGCCTTCCAGCTGATACTTGCTGTCTCCTGCTTCCTCCAGGCCATGGCAAGAGCTGCCGTGTGGGAGGGATGGGGCAGGAGGGTCTCCCCAGGTCCCTGCAGATGCAGGCTCTGACTGTGGCTCTGTTCCTCTCTCTTCCAGCCCTTCAGGACATGACAGATGACACCAGCCCTGCCATCTCATGCCTGGCTCTTCAGACTCTGTACATCAACAGAGTTGTACAGAGCATTCCCTCCTCCCGACTCCAGCAGATGCGAGATGGATTCCGCCGGCTCTGGAAGTCACGGCCTTCCCTGTGTCGCAGGGGCTGGTTGTCCTGTGTGAGCACTGTGGAGAACTGATCTGGGAGGCTGCGTCTGCTGGGGCCACCTGAGCCTGCAGGGAACACCTCTGCATTTCAAGGACGTTCTTTCACCCCACCGTAGGATTAGTAAATTGCTGTTGTCATACACAGAGGTCCAGGAGCTTTCTTTTGGTGCCCAGAGTCTTCAGGCCAATGGGGAGGAGGGCAAAAAGGGTGCTTGTGCTCGGCAAGTGGGCCAAGCGTGCGGAGTGGAAGGGAAAGTGGCCAAAAGGCCCTTGGCCTTTGGTGGTTCTGTGGAAGCCTTAAGGCTTCTGACAGAGCAGGCGGGCAGAGGCCGGAGCTGCGGCGGGGATCCCTGAGAGACCGGTCCCTGGAGATGGCCAGCACCCCTCTGCCAGCCTGGAAGCGCCATCTGTGTCCTGCCCGTGTGTTGCTGGCTGGATTGCTGAGGGCTCTGAGGTGCCTCTTGATGCGGCTCCTCTGGAGCTCCTTCAGCAGCCAGGCAGGCCTGGGGGAGGCGTGGAGGGCACGGGACAGTGGGAGGCCATGAAGGGCTGCGGTGCTGCCAAGGCCTGCCCGGAGAAGGCAGTGGGAAGGCGTGAGGGGGATGCGTGTGGCGCTGGGTGGCGGGAGGCTGTGATGGGCCAGGAGGACTTGTGTGGATGGGTTGGTGGGAAGCCCTGAGGAACTGGGTGGCAGAGGCCATAAGCAGCCCCCAGACAGCCACCTTCTTCCTGCCAGCCGGCTGCTCTGGCGCTTCCCCGACGCGTCTCTGGTGCCCGTGGCAGAAGCCCTCGAGGCCTGGCCTCAGCAGGACGGTGGGGACAGCCCCAAGGTGCCCAGTCTGGTTTGGCTAGGGACAAGGAGGGACAGGGATTCCAACCATGCAGGACTTCTTCTTCTTCTTCTTCTTCTTCTTCTTCTTCTTCTTCTTCTTCTTCTTCTTCTTCTTCTTCTTCTTCTTCTTCTTCTTCTTCTTCTTCTTCTGTCTATACTTATAATGATTATGGCATTTACTGCTACCACTATTTCTTCTTCAACTTAGTATTTTTATTATTCTTCTTCCCATTATTTTTCTCTACTACTATTATTCTTATTGGCTTCTTCAACCTGTTCTCTTCCTTCTACATCTTATTCTTATATTCTTTTATTCTTATAGTCTCATTCTTATTCTTACTGGGTTTTATTCCTTATTCTTAATTACTATTCTTTGTCCTAATCATTTTAAAATTATTCTTATTATTCTTATCCTTTCTGTCTCTTTTTTCTTATTTTTGCTCCTTTTCCAGCCCTCCTGCTGGGGCAGTGGAGCCAGGCAGGGGCAGCGGCAGAGGCGGCGCAGCGCCCGCAGTGCCCGCCGCAGCCGGGATCGATGGTTATTGATGGCTGCAGGCGCTTCCACACGGGCAGGGCAGGCACAGCACGGGCCTGGGGAGCTCGGCTCAGCTGGTCCCGGCTCAACCCAGGCCTGGCGAGGGGCAGCCCAGGGGAACACGCCTGCTGACAGACCTGCCCATCTGCGTTCTCTCTCTGCCTGGTCTTCCTACAGCTCCAGGAGGCTGACTCTATCTCCTTCATCCTCGTCTGCTGGTGAGAGGTCCTGCACAGAGCACGCTTCCTCATGGGGCTCTTCTTGGTACAGGCTGGTTTCAGTGGGGACAGCTCCTGCTCAATGCAGGCTTCCCCTTGGGATCCCTCACGGCAGCTGTTGCTGAGGTTGCTGCATGGTTGCAGGCCTGAGCTGTCGCCTGTCCCCAGCCACTGCCCGCTGAGGGCCTGCTCTTCCAACCTGCTGGGCATGGGGCTGGCTGCTTTGGAGTTGGGATTCACCTTTTCCTCCTCCATGTGCAACTGTCTGGAGCACAGAGATCCCGGGAGCTGCTTCCTCCTGAGCCAGTGGCACTCCTGGCACTGGGCAGCGCAGGGCCCTGTGCCCCGTATATACCCCTGCAGGGCGGGGCTGTGCCATGTCACCAGGACAACAGAATGGCCAACAGCACCCAGGAACCCGATAGAACGGCCCTGTGTCACAAAGGGCCCAGCCCAGCAGCCCTTCAGCAGCCCAAGCCCCTGGAAGTGGCATGGAGCAGCAGCCAGACTGGAGGGCTTGTAGCCCCTTGTTCTGATCCACTGATGAAAATGATCAGAAATGGCTCTGCCTCAATAAGGTTGCAAATGAGAGCATGTGGCAAAGTCAATAGTATGGATTTTATTGTAGAGTAAACAAGTGGCAGAGAGAATGAAAAAAAAAGAGAAAAGTAGAAATGGAATAGAGGTGGGGGAGAGTGAAAGAGACAGATTAAGTAGAAAACCTCACCACTCTGTGGATCCCAATGGAATTCTGCTCTCTGATGGAGAGCATCCATAGATCTCTTGGAGATGGATCCCAGTGGCATACTGTGGATGCTCTACATCTCCATTTTCTTGGTGCTGAAAGTCCCCCAAAAACTCGGAGTTTAGGGGGTCGATACACACTAATCCATGATAAATGTGAGAGGAATGTTGAATTTGTCTTTACAAATGAGTTGTGGATCAGCCTATAGATAAGGCTAGCACTGAGAGATAAAAGAAACAATGGGATGGATTCCACTGATTGATGAATGGAAAGAGATATTTGCCTTTACAAACAAACTGTAGGGCTGCTGATAAATGAAATTGGATATGGAAAGATGAAAGAAGCAACGGGGGGGAAACTATGAATTCTGTAAGAATTAAAAATTAAAAGGGAGGGTTATACATTAGAGGGGAATTTCAGGTATCAGGTGTTCCGGGAAGTCTGTGCCTCTCAAGTACCTCAGCCAATGGGGAAAGAGAGAGGGAAATGCGGCCGGGAAAACAGGATAAAAAGGAGGCTGCATCCTCCAAAAATTTGAGAGATCCCAGGGGAATGTCCCATGGCCTCTCCCTTTATTCGAATAAAGCAAAAAGGACTCCTCTGTCTCCTTTTTGGACATAAACCTCTGGTGTTTGTGGATTAATTTTCCTGACAATTTTGGGGGCTCGTCCGGGATCTTTCCACCATCCGGGGCAGCGAGTGGAGCTGAAGGCGCCTCACCCAGTTTGGGTGATCAGCTCCCCTTGGTGCCGGCCGGTACCGGGCGATCCATTGGGTTCCCGAGACTGTCCAGGAGACAGACGAGTGGCGGACCAGGGGGGTCCGTGAAGAGTCCGCAGGGAAGGACCACTGAAAATCTCACCGGTGAGTAAAATGGGATCTTCGGGGAGCAAACCTGGGAGGGCACCCATGGAGGGTAGCACAGGTAAACCTGAGAGGGCACCCATGGAGGATAGCACAGGTAAAACGGGGCACCCAGAGAGGGTTGGAAAGGTGAAGCCGCGAAGGGGCCCCGGCAAATGGGATGACGATCCCATAATACCCCCGGAGAGTCCCTTGGGGTGAATGCTGAGGTCTTGGGACAGATTGTATATTCACCCAGAAGTAACTATGGAAATTATGGTAAAATATTGTTATTTTGTGTGGCCAGAGTATAAGTTGGCAAGGGGACTTATATGGCTACATTATGGAACAGATAAAATTCATTTGTGTCGAATTTTGTGGAGGTATCTAGAGGAGAATTGGAAAGGATGGATTGAAAGGGAATGTGGATTAATATGGGTCAGACAAGGAACAAGAAAAATTTATGT
The DNA here is from genome assembly GCF_052056855.1 of Sturnus vulgaris. Classification (NCBI taxonomy): domain Eukaryota; kingdom Metazoa; phylum Chordata; class Aves; order Passeriformes; family Sturnidae; genus Sturnus; species Sturnus vulgaris. Next base: position 6,674,398 of record NW_028276185.1, on the reverse strand, counting down.
GTTAAGAAAAAAAGGAGAAGAGGAAAAAGAGGAGGAAGAGGAAAGTGGTGAGGATTGGGATGTTTTTCAGCACCTTCCCCTGTCTTGTCCTCCAGTGTTGCCAGCTGCAGGTCGTCTGTATCCTTAACTTTCAGAGCAAGGGGATCAGGGAAATGTTATTCCTACAGCCCCACCTGAGAAGGATGATGGTGTAGGGGGAGGGGAGCAGCATGTTGTATCACCCCCCAGAACTAGAATTTGAACTCAGTTTAGGGCATCAGAAGCCCCCCAAGAGACAGGGGTACACCAGATGCCACTCTGTCAAGTTCCTTTGGGGAGTCAAGGGGGAGGATTTGAGTTTGTAATTGTACCACTTACTACCCAGGATATAAGAGGGTTTAAATAAAAAAAAAAAATATATTTGGATGATCCCATAGGGGTGGGGGTAAAGATAGAGAAATATTTGGGAAATGCGGATTATGCGTGAAAGGATTGGGATTTTCTTTTGGGAATTTTGTTTGGGTCATCAGAGAAATAAATGATTTTGCAGAAAGCTCGGCAGCTGTGGGAGGATGAACATCCACAAGCAGCAGGGGGGGCTGGACCCAATGCACCTATGGTGGGTGATGCCATCCCCCAGGCAGACCCCCAGTGGGACCCAAATAACCAGGCCAGTCTGGCTCACCGTGATTGCCGTGCTTATTTGATCAGGGCAATCAAGTCAGCGGCTCCCAGAACTAACAACATAGCTAAGGCTCTGTCGTTAGAACAGGAGAAACAGGAAAGCCCTCATTGGTTGGAGAGGATTAGGGATGCCTTGAGGAAGCACGGGGGAATGGATCCTGAAGGGCCAGCCTTCAACACATTGCTTAAGGTACAATTTGTTACTAAGGCCTGGCCTGATATAAGGAAAGGAGTATAGAAAGATGAAGAGTGGCAAAATAAGCCTCTAGAGGAATTGGTTAGAAAAACACAGCAGATATGTGTAAGAAGGGATGAGGAAAAGGCAGAAGCTAAAGCAAGGATGATGGCAGAGTTTTTGCAGCCCCGGAGGAATAAACCGCAGGGTCCAAGGGGTCCCCAGGGACAGAGGGGACGGGGTCGGTCACAAGGAAGTGGCAGAGGGATTCCCTCCTCGGCAGGGGACAGCCGACCCAAACAGCGGCTGGGGAAGAACCAGTGTGCTCTCTGCAGGGCAGAAGGGCATTGGAAAAACGAGTGTCCGCAGAAACAACTGGACCCTCAGGAGGAGGAAGTCCAGAGGATAATGGAAATGGATTGTTAGGGGTGTCAGGGGCTCCTATTATACCAAGGACCCACCACTCAGGAGCCCTTGGTAACTTTTAAGGTGGGTCCGGATCGAGAGGAGGTGTGTTTTCTGGTAGACACGGGGGGGGGGGGGGGGGGGGGAGGGCTCTCCGTCCACCTTAAATTTTATACCTAAGGGGGGGAAATTGTCAAAAAGATCCTTGGTTATTCAAGAAGTAAGCGGAAAGGATGAGCGAGTGCATTTTATTCAACCGCTGTTAATAGATGTGGGGGACAGATTTGAACTGCATGAATTCTTGTTTGTTCCTAATTGTGATTGTAATTTACTGAGAAGAGATTTGATGGCTAGAATGGGAATGCAAATTAGCATTGTAAAAAAGTGACACGGAGTCCGAAACTGTGATATCTTTGTGTAAAATGTCTGAGAAGGCTTATGCTGAAATAAATTAGGAAGTATGGGCAGCCCCAGGGACAAATTGGTTAATGCCCCAGTCTTAGCTCTTCCAGATGCAGAAAAAAAAATTTCAACTATATGTGGATGTCAAACAGGGTCATGCTAAAGGAATTTTGGTGCAAGAGCATGGGGGAACACGGAGGCCTGTTGCCTGTTTTTCTGAGTTGTTAGACCCTGTGGCCAGAGGCGGCCCCATTGTCTGCAGAACTGTGCAGCCACAGCTCTGATGGTGGCTGAGGCCCGAAAGCTGACAAGGGGAGGGGATCTCATTGTTAAAGTCCCACATCAGATTAAAGCTTTGTTAACTGAGAGAGCCTCTAAGTGGATGACGAGTGCTCGATTATTACAGTATGAATCTTGTTTAATGGAACAGGAGGATTTAGAATTTAAAGGTGGGGAAATTTTTAATCCAGCCTCTTATTTAAATGGCCCTGGAGAAAAGGGGGGCCAGGAAGAAATCCATGATGGTATCCAGGTTATAGACCTCCAGACACGGGCTAGGGAAGATCTACGGGATATTCCCTGGCCTGAGGGAGAGAATGTGTTCATTGATGGGTCCTCCAAGGTGGTAGAAGGGAAACGATTTACAGGATACTCTATCGTAAATGGGAAGCAATTAAAGGAAGGAGGGAGGTTACCACACACCTGGTCAGCTCAGACAGCAGAGCTGTACGGGCTTGTGAGAGCCTGTGAATTATACCAGGACAAGACAGTAAATATATTTACTGATTCTAAATATGCATATGGGGTAATACATGCATTTGGAAAACGATGGGAAGAAAGAGGTTTATTAAGCTGCAGAGTAAAGACGTTAGCTCACGAGAACTTAATCTCTCGCCTATGGGAGGCAGTGAATTTACTAAAAAAGGTGGCAATATTCCATACTAAGGGGCATCAGGCAGGATGGTCGGAGGAGGCAATAGGAAATCGACTGGCTGATGAAGAAGCTCGGAAAGCTGCATTGTTGCCAGAAGTCTCTAAGATCCTGCCTTTGCTCCCAGTAACTGCACCGCTGCCAGAGAAAATCTCTTTTCCACCAGAGGAACTTGAGATAATTAAAAAGAGTGAGGCAGAGGAAAGAAAAAAAAAAAAATTGGTTTACAAGGGATGGTAAGCAGTGGATACCAAAAGCTCGAGCCTTACAATTGTTAAAAGAACTTCATGAAGGGAGTCATTGGGGCTCCCGAGGACTGGCAGAAGCCTTCCTCAAAATGAACGCTGCTGTTGGTCTCTTTAGCCTGGCAAAGCGAGCTATTGAATGTTGTTTAACATGTGCTAAAACCAACAACAAAGTTACAAAGAAACTGGCCAGGGGAGGGAGGCGTTGGGCAGTAAGTCCCTTCCAGAGATGCCAGGTAAATTTTACTGAAATGCCTCGAGTGGCAAGATTTAAATATCTTCTGGTAATAGTATGTCAATTAACCGGGTGGCCAGAAGCATTTCCAACTGTTTCAGCAACAGGATCAGTTGTTAAAGTATTTTTGGAACAAATAATTCCAAGATATGGGATGGTGGAAGCAATAGATTCAAATAGGGAAACTCATTTTACAGGAAAAATTCTTCAAGGAGTTATGACTGCTTTAGGGATACAGTGGAACCTCCATACCCCCTGGCACCCACAGAGTTTGGGTCAGGTTGAGAGGATGAATGGAGAAAAAAAGAAACATCTCCTGAAGCTGGTGATAGAAACTAAAATGCCATGGGTACGGCTCCTGGCCCTGGCTTTAGCAAGATTAAAAGCCAGACCCAGGGGAGATATTCAATTATCTCCCTTTGAATTGATGTTTGGAATTCCTTACCCTTGTAATTCTCAGCCTAGTGGGGGGATAGAGATAAGTGATGTGTATTTAAAACAATATGTGGCTGGATACTGTCTCTTGTGAAATCTCTTCGACAGGAAGCTCAGCTGGCACAGACCCTGCCTTTGGACTTTGCTGTTCACAACATCCAACCGGGACACTGGGTCCTGGTTAAGGAGTGGGAAGAAGCACCACTGGTGGCCAAGTGGCGTGGACCTTTCCAGGTGTTGCTGAGCACAGACACAGCCGTCAAGACAGCTGAACACGGCTGGACCCATCACACTCGGGCCAAGGTCTCTGCAGCCCCAGAGATTTGGACATCTCAGCTGGAGGAGAAGGACGGGAAGCCGCGACTGACACTCGGCAGGAGGGGACTGGAGCAGCAGCCAGGGCGTCGACATCGGGGGAAGCCTCGTGTGCCCACCCACAGAGTGCCTGCTGAAATAGTCTGTGTGGGCATCCCTCCTCTCAGATCTCCAGGCACTGGGGGCCAACCCTTGCTGTCATTGTTTTCTTTATGTTGAGCTGTTTCTGTGCCTTCACTCGCCACAGGTGGTGTGAAAGACAACGTGAAAGTAAAAATTAAGTTAGGAGATTAGATTACACAACCAGAATGTTTCTCTTAATAATGTTACCTTTATATTATCAGTTAGGTTGGAGCCAAAAATGGGAAAATAATTGTTTTGACCTTAGGAGAAAAAGTAGCAAAAACCTTTATGGGAATGGGACATGTTTTCTTGGCTACCTGGTGGACTATAGGTTAAACAATTACTTTTTTTTCCTCTTATGTGCTGTAGCAACTCTAATCTTTTTACCATGCACGATCCCTTGCTTAGTACAACTTATTCAACATGTGATCAAAGGGATGCAGGTAAGAGCCACGCCCACTGATCCAGAGATGGTTACAAAAGGACAGAAATTGATGTCACTCCAAATAATTACAAAACCAAAAAGAACTCAGGAACAAGAAATTAAGTCAATGATAGCTAAAGTTTGTAAAGACAATTATTGAAAAAATAAAAGAGGGGGGATTGCGAGTAATGTTGAATTTGTCTTTCCAAATGAGCTGTGGATCAGCCTGTAGATAAGGCTAGCACTGAGAGATAAAAGAAACAATGGGATGGATTCCACTGATTGATGAATGGAAAGAGGTATTTGCCTTTACAAACAAACTGTAGGGCTGCTGATAAATGAAATTGGATATCGAAAGATGAAAGAAGCAACGGGGGGGGAAAACTATGAATTCTATAAGAATTAAAAATTAAAAGGGAGGGTTATACATTAGAGGGGAATTTCAGATATCAGGCGTTCCGGGAAGTCTGTGCCTCTCAAGTACCTCAGCCAATGGGGAAAGAGAGAGGGAAATGCGGCCGGGAAAATAGGATAAAAAGGAGGCTGCGTCCTCCAAAAATTTGAGAGATCCCAGGGGAATGTCCCATGGCCTCTCCCTTTATTCGAATAAAGCAAAAAGGACTCCTCTGTCTCCTTTTTGGACATAAACCTCTGGTATTTGTGGATTAATTTTCCTGACAGAAAGAACTTTGGGATTCTTACCTGCACAAGCACATGCAGTGCCTCAGTCATAAGTGCCTCAGAAATATCAGAAGTGTGTCTTCTTCAGAGTGTGGTCACAAGGGTTCAGAGTTGGAGCCAGTTCTGTGGGCAGGCTGATGAATAGTCTGGGGCTCCTCTGCAGAGCCCCATTCGTTCTGGGGCTGCTTTCTGCTGGTTCTGCTGGACTGGCTCGAGTGAAACACACACCCAATTAACAGCAGTTAAATTACTCTGGCATGAAACAGTGGGGAACAGGCAGAGCAGTGAAGGGCAGCATGGACCAGTTGTTCTGGCAGCTCTGACGAGGTCTGGTTTGATACAGCACTCACAGAACTCTGCTCCACCTGTGACACTTCCACATGCAGTAGATGACTGTTCCTCTTCACAATATCCAGCAAGGCAGGTCAAAGACACTTTCACCATTTTCATCTTCAAAAGGGAGAAGAAATCAGCAGCAAACATGAAGTAACCAGTCAGAGATCCCAGGAAGAAACAAAAGAACAAAGAGTATAGGAAAAAACAGGTTGAGCAGTGATCCTTATCTGTGTGGGAGATATCCTCTGCTAATGGGCCATCTGTTAAAACCAGGTGGGGCAGTGTTCTTTATCTTTTCCACAACCCATCCTTCCTGCAGGAAGATATCTTCTGTTAATGGGCCATTGAGTGCCACTGCATGACTGATAAAATTCCATCATCCCATTGGGAGATGCTCCAGCCGGGGGGAGGAGCCAAGCCTTTCCTACCTAGATAAAATCCGAGATTTGGAACACCAAGGCAGCCCTTCCCCACTGGTTTCCAGAGGACAAGAGCTACCAGACCTTTCTACAGCATCACTACTACAACAAGACCACTCCATCTGGACTGCTACCACCACCCTAACTAGCAGGGTGTCAGGTTGTATTCTGATTCTGTCAGTTGTTTTCTTTTGTACTATTGCATGAATTTATCTCTTTTCCTATAAAACTGTATTTCTGACTTGGAGTCTTTCACTGGTTTTGCTTTCGAATCAGCACAATTTTGGGGGGGATTTTGGCTGAATCTTGATATTTGGGGAGGTTTTGATCCGTGTCTTAAAGTCTGGAGGATTTTGGGTGGGTATCTTGGTGTTTGGGAGGTTATTACAGACACAAGATGCTCAATGACTTCCAGAGATGAACTTGGGCAAGGAGGAACACCCAGTTTATGGAGCTCTCTTCTTGTTATTTCCCCCTAAACCAGGAATTTTCATTCCTCAGGTGTGCGGGGATGGAGGAGGCAGAAAAGCCCCGGAGATCTCTCACGAGGAGGGGCTGCAAACCCAGCCCAGGGAGCTGTGAGGAGGAAAGACCCTCCCTGAGCCGGGAAGGCGGCCGGAGATCCAGGCAGAGCTCAGAGCTGGTGGAGAAGCCTCCTGGAGGGGAGAAGCCCCACAAGTGCTTGGAATGTGGGAAGGGTTTCAGCTACAGCTCCCAGCTGATCCTACACCAGAGGGTCCATACTGGGGAGAAGCCCTATGAGTGTGGAAAATGCAGGAAAAACTTCAGCACTATTTCTGATCTGATGAAGCACCAGGTGATCCACACAGGGGAACGGCCCTACACCTGCTCGGAATGTGGGAAGAGCTTTGGGTGGAGCTCCAATCTGAGAAAACACCAGCGCATCCACACCGGGGAGAGGCCCTACGAGTGTCCCAAGTGTGGGAAGAGGTTTCAGACCAGCTCCAATCTCCTCGTCCATGAGCGGATTCACACAGAGGAGAGGCCCTTCCGCTGCCCCGACTGCGGGAAGGGATTCAAGCACAACTCCCATCTCACTGTCCACCGGCGCATCCACACTGGGGAGAGGCCCTACGAGTGTCCTGAGTGTGGGAAGAGCTTCTCACACAGCTCTCACTTGACCCGACACCAACGGAGTCACCACTAAGGGAAGCCCTGTGAGTGCCCCGAGTGTGGGAAGAGCTTCGTGCTCTGCTCCAGCTCCATCCCCCATGGGAGGATTGGTGTTGGATGATCCCCAGTGACCCCCGTTGGGCAGAGTCCTGGTGGTCTTTGGTTCTGGTGATCCGTGTTGGGAAGACACCTGGCTGGGGGGGTCTGCATCATCCTGTCTCCCTGTGGGCACCTGGATGAACACAGGGGCAGGAACGTCCATCAGGGCCCAAACTGACATTGGGAATTCTTTGAGGAGAGCAGATTTGTTGACTTTCAACCTCAGAAAATATTCTGTGTTCAATCCTATCTCCTGGTGGTATCCAGGAATATCCAGGAACGGTCTTGGAGATCTTTTCCAACCTCACTGATTCCAGGATTTTCATTTCCTATTGCCCAAGGTTGTCTTCCGCAGCCAAATGGTGATGAACTGAGGCAATGACCAAGATTTTGGAGACAGTGGGGTGGAAAGTCCTCCAAAAAATGTTTTTCCCTCCCACTCAAGCACATTGGTCCTCAGCTCACACAGACAAGGAAATCCTTTTCTTTTAGACTCGATTTGCTTTTCATTTCTCTTCATCCTTTTAAAACAACCAACACGGGTGAAAATAAAGACACTGAACTGAGACATGGGTGTGGATATGGAGGGACAAAGACATGGTGGGGCACAGACATGGAGAGTTGAATCATGGCTTTAAAGAGTTAAGATTTTTGCTAAGGGTAGAAGGAGTTTTCATGGCCAAGATGTGAGTTAGGTAGGTAATTACTTGATGCTTAGGCAAGAGCTAATTGGTATAATTATCTGCTATTATGAACTTATGTATGGAAGAACATAAAATAATAAACCGTTAATCATGAAGCACGAGGCCTTGGATCATGCCAGAGGTTCACTGAGACCTGATGAAGACTCTCCTGACTTCATCCATCGAGACCACTGACCCATTTCGAGACCACCGACCCAATTCAAGAGAAGAACTGCGCACGCGTGAAGGACGAATGGGCTCATTTTAATATGGGGTGGGGATGGGAGGTGCTGGGGTTATGCACATGTATTGTATGTAAGATCTTGGGCAATAAATAGAGGGCAAAGAACCTTGTTCGGGGCGGTCACGCCTTTGGGAGGTGACTCCCGTGCCGGTGAATAAACACACCACTTTGTCACTTTAATTAGTTAGAGGGTCTCTGTCCGTGATTATTCCGGTTTTTAAGGATTCAGGGGGACAAACTGCGGTCACGTGGGGACACTGCAGGGACATTGTAGTGACCCAAAACAGGACAGGCGACCTCAGGGTGGCCCCGATGTCCCCAAGGCAAGGACACCAAGGTCCCCAGTGTCCCTCGGGGTGACAGTGCCACTTCCATGTCCCCACCCTGTGCCTGCATCCCAGGCCGCCTCCAGCTTTTGCATCACCTCCTTGTGTCCCTCCACCAATGTCCCCAAGGCCACCACGATGTCCCCGAGGGCCCGGCCAGCTCTGGGGAACCCCTGTCGCCATGTCCCCCACGTGTCACCACCAAGTCCTGGTTAACAGCATTCACCAAGTACCCCAGGTGCCATGTCACTGTGTCCAGCCGCCCCTGGACATTGTGATGACCTTGCTGGTGGCCGCAGTGGCCTCGCCACTGGCCCTGGCCTTCGCCACCCACTGGGCGGTCTTGCAGGCGCTGGGCCATGGCCCGGTGCTCACGGGCGATGGTGGCCAGGTGTCACCGCAATGTCGCTGAGGCCTGCAGGGCCACCTGGCCGGACACAGCCACCGTGCCCAGGGCCAGCAGCAGGTGACTGACCTCGGCCACCCCCAGTGCAGCGCACACCGAGTCCAGGGACACTGCAGGGACATGGGGACACCGCACAGGTGGCACCGGGGACACGGCAGCAGGGCAACCAGCACAGTGGCACCTGAGCAGTGGCACCAGGGACACCCCTGAGCCACCAGCCCCGTGTCCCCAGGGCTGCCCCAGTGTCACCACCCCAGTGTCACCCATTCAATCCCAGCGCCACCAGCCCCGTGTCCTCAACCCAGGGCCATCCCAGTGTCCTCAGCCCTGTCCCAGTGGCACCAGCCCAGTGGCACCAGGGCTACCAAGGTGTCACCAACCCACTGTCCCCAGTTCCATCCCAGTGCCACCAGTTCCATTCCACTGTCACCAGCCCAGTGTCACCAACCCAGTGCCACCAAGCCACTCCCATCCCAGTGTCCCCAGTCCTGTCTCAGTGTCACCAGCCCAGTGTTCCCAGTTCCTTCCCAGTGGTCCCAGTGCCAGCCCAGTGTCACTGCCCCACTGCCACCATACCAATATCACCATCCCAGTGCTCCCAGTTCCCTCCCAGTGTCTCCAGTCCCATCCCAGTGTCCCCCATCCTGTCCCAGCGTCCCTGTCCCAGTGCTCCTAGTTGTGTCCCAGTGCAACCAGTTCTATCCCAGTGCCACCAGTTGTGTCCCAGTGTCACCATCCCAGTGCTCCCAGTTCAATACCAGTGTCCCCAGTTCCTTCCCAGTGCCACCACCCCATTGTCCCCATACCAATGTTACCATCTTAATGTCACCAAACCAGTTCCCTCCCAGTGCCAGCCCAGTGTCCCCCATCCTGTTCCAGTGTTTTTGTCTCAGTGCTCCCAGTTGTGTCCCAGTGCCACCGCCCCATTGTCACCATACCAGTGTCACCAACTCAGTACCACCAGTTCTGTCTGTCACCACCCAAGTGCCACCAGCCTGGTGTCACTAACCCAGTTCCAGCCCAGTGTCCCCAGTGCCATCCCAGTGTCCCCCATCCTGTCCCAGTGTTCTTGTCCCAGTTCTCCCAATTGTGTCCCCGTGCCAGCCCAGTGCCACCCTGTCATTGACCCATACCAGTGTCACCAGCCCAGTGCCACCAGTCCTGTCTCAGTGCCACTAGTCCAGTGCTCCCAGTGCCAGCTCAGTGTCACCATCCCAGTGTCCCGAGTTCCATCCCAGTGCCACCAGTTCTGTCCCAGTGTCACCAATCCAGTGTCACTGGTCCTGTCCCAGTGCCCCCAGTGCCATCCCGGTGTCACCACCCCAGTGTCACCTGTCCCTTCCTAATGTCCCCATCCCAACGTCCCCTCCCAGTGCTCCCAGTTCCATCCCAGTGTCCCCAGTGCCATCCCAGCATCACCACTGCCACCCATGGCACCACCCCAGTGTCCCCGTTCCCTCTGCCCCTTCGAGCCATTTCGTCCCTGGACCCTTCGAGAAGGAACAAACTCCGCCTTGGATCACCACACGTGGCTCCCGTCCCTCTCTCCACCGTCGGCAGAAGCGGGGCTCACACAAGAGAGCTGAATTCCCTCTCGTCCCGAGAGCGGGAACGTGCCTGTAACCCCCAGGCCATCTTTCTAAAGACGCTTCTCTGGAAGGTCTCGGCACCAGCGCTCGCCCCACGCCCACCGGCTCCTTCCAGCCGGTGCCGCCGCGATAACCGGAGCCCAAAGACCGGGACCTCCGCGAAAGAGTTCCTGGAGAAGCGTCTCCTGCAGCACCAACTGCAGGACACAAGCCGCTTTTCGGGACGGCCAGCTCCCCGAGCACAGCTCTCCGCGTTCTACTGGAAGCCATCTGAGAGGTGACTGGGACCTTCTGTGGAACATCTCTGGAGACCAATCGCCGGCCCAACGGCCTCCCCAGCAGCTTTTCTGTTGACCCAGTGGGCTTTGCTTAGCCCGAAGAAAAGAGTGAGTTAAGAAATACTGGGGTCTTCTTCCTTTAGTTTTTTCTTTTACTGCTGGGTGGGAGATTGGAGTTTTGAGGATGGGCAATTTGATCAGTAGTGCTAAGTTCAGCCCTCCTCAAAAGGACATTTATTACCAAGTTGTGAACACTCTTAAGTTATCAAAAGCGGAACTTAAAAGGTTTTTCTTTGTGTGATAATTGATAAAAGATTCGTGTTAAACACAAAAGCATTGGGGTTTGTATAAACCAGAATACTAAGCTCTGAAGTGAAGCATGGACACTAGATAAAGGAAATTATATGATAAAATCATTCTGTTTAAAATCACCTTGTTATGTTATATTATGTTGTATTATGTTACATTATATTATGTTATATTATGTTATGTTTTCCAAATAAGTTGTATTGGCTACCAGCTTGCAAAATCAGACTTCCCCGTAGGCCTTCCTGCCTTTGTCTAATCAATGCTGCCTATCTCAAGGACCAGACTCCCAGAACTTCTCTGGTGCTTATCTACAAGGACCGGATGGCTATCTGTGACTGATTATCACCCAAAGGCTTTGTGTAAGGATGTTTATTCAACCACCACTGCTTATGACAACAAAAATCCAAAAATTATTGATTACAACGAGAACCCACAGTATAAGAAGAGGCTGCAAACCAAGGTTGGGTGGAGCGTGGAGTGGGCGGTGACCCCTCACGTTCCCCAGCGCTGCTTGCTCTTTCTATATCAAATAAAGCAATCTAAATTTTGCTGAAAATCGACACTTTTGTCTCTCATTTATAACAATTTGGTGCCGAAACCCGGGACGTCCTTGGAGCCCTGAGAGGCACTGCGATTTCGGGGAGGCGCCCCACTGCTGTGGCCCCGGTTCGTCAGTGATTCTCGGGACCCATCGACGTCCCGCACCATAGAGACTGAGCAAGGAAAATCTCCCCGGAAGACCGCGGCAAAATCACCTGGAATTCTCGTGCACGAAGAGCCAGACAGGAGCATCGGACTGTGAGTATCTGTGTGGTTTGGTGGGGATGACTGTGTGCTTGCCTGAATGAGACGTGGCCTTGGCTGCGAAGCGAGAGTGGAGTCCTTCTATCCGCGTTTCCAGCATCCCGCGAGGGACCTGGCCGGTGACCGGACGAAGCGAGTGAGCACAAAGGGAGAGACTGCTTTTCTTGTCCTAGCCCAGGTAGAGGCTGGGTCCTTCCCATCCTAGTCCAGGTAGAGGCAGGACCCGGGAAGGGGGAAGGGGGAGGAAAAGAAAAGCAGATTGCAACACACCAGTCACGGAGGGAGAAGGGAAAAGCTGCTTTTCCCATCCCAGTCCAGGTAGAGGCGGGTTCCAGTCCATCCTGACCCAAGGAGAGACAGGGGTTCGGGCAGAACACATCGGGGAGTACAAACACCTCAAGACAGTCCCTTGAGGTAAAAATGGGACAAAAGGGAGTAAGATTCTGAGTCCCAAGGACCCACGAAGAGGTTCAAGTTCATTTGGTCCACAAGGAGACTGGGAAAATAAAGACAAGACAAGTAGGTTGCCAGAAATAGCACCAGGCAGCCCTTTGGGAGTAATATTAAAATGTTGGGACACAGGGGTGGTATACAGAGGAAAAAGTAAAGAAAAATTGATTCAATATTGCATGGTGGAATGGACCGAAGAAATGATCCGTAAAGATAACCTATAGTGGCCCATGTTCGGATCATTTGAGGGTTGGATTTGTCGGGCATTAAACACATATGTGGCTCATAAAGAACCATTTAACAGAGAGGAATGTGAGTATGCTGCCCTGTGGGCAAAACAGTCCGAGCCATCCTTGATATATACTTTAAAAGAAAAAGAGGATGAGGATAAAAAAAAGGTTACCTGGGAACCCCTCGATAATCTCCCACCTCCGTATAATACAGAAAATACAGGAGACCCCCCCACGCACCCACTTCTCCTCCTGGTACTCCCATAGCTCTGAGAACTCGCTCCAGTCAAAGGAATACCAGGAGAGATGGTATCACCAGAGAGGAGGGAGATAACGACACAAAGGCTCGCCTTTACCCCCTGCGGGAAGTGCCATTAGCAGGACAACAGGCTGGATTAATTGGATTTGTAAATGTTCCCTTGAACACAGGGGAAGTGAGAAACTTTAAAAAAGAAATGGGAAAACTATTAGAAGATCCTATAGGGGTATCAGAGAGACTAGATCAATTCCTCGGACCAAGTATGTATACTTGGATGGAATTACAATCTATATTAAGTATCCTATTCACCACGGAGGAACGGGAAATGATCAGACAGGCTGGAATGAGGGTATGGGACCAGGAGCATCCGATTGGACCTAGGGGAGACCAGAAATGGCCGTTAAATAATCCTAATTGGGATAATAAAAATGATGTCCATCGCCAGAATATGATGGACTTAAGATGGATACTCGTTAAAGGTGTCCGAGAATCAGTTCCTAAAGGACAAAATATTAATAAAGCCTTTAGTGAACAAAAACAAAAAAAAAAGGACGAATCCCCATCTGAGTGGTTGGAGCGGCTGAGGAAAGATCTCCAAATGTACTCCGGGATAGACCCTGACACACAAGTGGGTCAGGCACTCCTCAAAACCCAATTTGTTGCTCGGTTATGGGGAGATATTAGAAAGAAATTAGAAAAGTTAGACAATTGGCAAGATCGGGGGTTACAAGAATTGCTAAGAGAAGCAGAAAGCAAAAGCTAAAATCTTTATAGCTGCAGTTCGTGAAACACAGAAAGAAACCCAGCAGAAAGGGGGAGGGAAACCACGGAAACCCCCACCAAAACAAGGAAATGAAGCAGGAAATAATTCACCAAGGCGAACCTGCTTTTAATGTAACAAGAAAGGTCAAATAAGGAAAAATTGTAAGGAACAGATACAGGATGAAAAAAAAAAGTTACAGGAAGATGAATAGGGGTGTCAGGGGCTGTATGTATTAGGGACCATACCATCTAAAGAGCCCTTGATAAAATTAAGGATCGGTCCCCAGGGAGAGGAGGTGGAATTTTTAGTAGATACAGAAACCGAAAAATCCACAATTAAACACCTACCAAAAGGCTGTAAACCTAGTAGAGAGTGGTTGGAGCAAAAGATGAACCATTTCGGGTCCCTATTATTAAAAATGTGCAAATTGAGACCCAAATCAAAATTGAATTAAAAGATCTGCTGTTACAGCCAGAGGCAGAAAATAATTTATTGGGGAGGGATTTAATAATAGCATAGGATTTGAAAATTGAAGTATCCCAAGGGTAGCTTAAAATTTTTGCTTTAACCCAAAAGGACGAGGAGCAAATATGTCCTGAGGTGTGGTACACCCCTGGGGAAATAGGGAAGTTAAAAATGAAACCTATCAAAGTGAAAATCACTGATCCCGATTTGCCAATCCGAGTTTGTCAATATCCAATATCTCTGGAAGGGAGACGGGGCCTTAAGCCTCTCATCGAAAACCTTTTGCAACAGGGGGCTTTGGAACCATGTATGTCCCCACATAATCCTCCTATTCTGCCTGTCAGAAAGACAGACGGGAATTACAGATTGGTACAGGATTTGAGGGCTATAAATCAGCGAACTGTTACCAAATTTCCTGTAGTAGCAAACCCTTACACTCTCTTAAAGGATTTGTCCCCTGACTACACTTGGTATAGTGTAATAGATCTAAAAGATGCCTTCTGGGCATGCCCGTTAGAGGAAAGTAGCAGAGATTGCTTTGCCTTTGAATGGGAAGATCGTGATAAGGGCAGGAAACAACAACTGCGTTGGACACTATTGCCTCAGGGCTTTACAGAATTCCCTAATCTCTTTGGACAAGCCCTAAAAGAATTAATGCAATCTTTTGAGTCACCAGACCTTACAATATTGTTACAATATGTAGATGATCTATTAATAGCAGGAAAAGACGAGAAATCTACTAGAAATGGGACTATAAAACTTTTAAACTTTTTGGGACAATAGGGATTGAAGGTATCCAAAGCCAAATTACAGTTCACAGAACCAGAAGTAAAATATTTGGGACATTGGCTAAGTAAAGGGAAAAAGAAATTGGATCCTAATAGAATCTCTGGAATTTTAAGTCTGGGACCTCCAAAAACCAAAAAAGAAGTGAGGAAAATTTTGGGATTGCTGGGATATTGTCATCAATAGATAGAGGGGATTTAGTGAGAAAGTAAAATTTCTATATGAAAAACTTACCACTAATCGCCTAAAATGGACAGAAGAGGATGATAAAAGTTTTGAAAAGGTCAAACCTGCTTTAATTCAAGCCCCTGTACTCAGTCTCCCAGACTTGGAGAGACCATTTCAGTTATTTGTAAACACCTCTGATCAAACAGCACATGGGGTACTCACCCAGGAATGGGCAGGCAGTCGAAAGCCAGTGGGATTTTATTCTAAACTGCTCGACCCTGTCAGTCGGGGTTGGCCCACATGCCTCCAGGCCCTAGTGGCCACAGCACTTTTAATTGAAGAAGCCCGAAAAATTACCTTTGGGGCAGCCCTAGTGGTCCACACCCCTCATAACGTAAGGGGAATTCTGAATCAAAAAGCTGAGAAATGGTTAACTGATGCTCGAATATTAAAATATGAAGCTATTCTAATCACTTCCCCAGATTTGGAGCTAAAAGCAACAACTGCTCAAAGTCCTGCACAATTCCTATATGGGGAACCAGGACAAAATTTAGAACATGATTGTGTGGATGTTACAGAATTACAAACAAAAATGAGACCTGACCTGGGAGAAGTTGAATTTGAGGATGGAGTAAAATTGTTTATAGATGGATCTTCTCGAGTGGTGGAAGGAAAACGAAAATCGGGATATGCCATAGTAGGAGGAGAAGAATTGAAATTAGTAGAATCCGGACCCTTAAACGCAGCAGGGTCCGCTCAGGCTTGTGAACTATTTGCTCTTTATAGGGCATTGTCTTATTTAGAAGGTAAAAAAGGAACGATATATACGGATTCTAAGTATGCCTATGGCATAGTCCACACATTTGGTAAAATTTGGGAAGAAAGGGGGTTAATTAACACTCAAGGACGGGGGTTGATACATCAAGAATTAATTGTTAGAATACTAGAGGCTCTTAGGGGCCCCACTGAAATTGCTGTGGTACACATAAGAGGGCACTAAAAAGGAACAAGCTACCATACAAGGGGGAATAATCTGGCTGACAAAGAAGCAAAAAAAGCAGCATTGGAGCAAAAACCAGTTTCTGTATTAAGTACTAGAGTTAGAAATCTCAGCCCCAACCAGGAATTACAGAAGCTATTTACTCCTCAGGAAAAAGAAGCAATAAAAAAATTAAAGGCAGAACAGCATGAGAACAAATGGGTTTTACCAGATGGCAGGGAAATTTTACCTAAGACCCAGGCCAGACAAATTATTGAACAATTACACCAACAAACACATTGGGGAACCAGAGCACTAGCAGACCAATTTTTAAAATTTTTTGGATGCATCGGCATTTTTGATATTGCAAAGCAGAGCGTACAGGGTTGTTTAACTTGTCAGAAAATTAATAAAAAAGGTATGTGACAAGGTCCGTCAGGAGGACGGAAATCTGCTTACAGACCCTTTGTAAGAATAGAAATAGATTTTACAGAATTACCAAAAATAGGAAGGTGGAAATACTTACTAGTGATAGTAGACCAATTAACCCACTGGGTCGAGGCATACCCTGCAGCTAGGGCCACATCACAAGTGGTAGCCAAAATATTGATGGAACACATAATCCCAAGGTATGGCCTGGTTCGAGCCATAGACTCAGAGCAGGGGACGCACTTTACATCAAAGGTGCTGCAGTCACTGACCCCGGCACTGGGCATCAGCTGGGAGTATCACACACCTTGGCACCCTCAGAGATCTGGCAGGGTTGAAAGGATGAATCAAACATTAAAACAACAGCTGTCAAAATTAATGATTGAGACTAAAATGCCATGGACAAAGTGCCTCCCACTAGCCCTGTCTAATATACGAACAATGCCAAATTCAAAACAGGGATGTCACCATATGAAATGCTGTATGGTATGCCTGACCCTAAAGGAGTACGCCTTGATCCGACCTTAGTTCAGGACCCTTCTCTTCAGAATTACATAATAACAATCAGCAAAAACTTGGAAGAATTAAGAGAGAAGGGGATTTTAGCTCAAACTGTCCCTCTAGGATTTGCCATACATAAAATTAAGCCAGGACAACATGTGTTAATTAAAGTATGGAAAGAAGAAAATCTAGATCCAAAATGGGAAGGACCGTATTTAGTTCTGTTGACAACTGAAACAGCTGTGAGGACAGCTGGAAAGGGGTGGACACATGTGAGTAGAGTCCAGGGTCCTGTAACCCCTCCTACTGCAGGTTGGGCAGTGACATCTGAGCCTGGAGACCTCAAAGGGCGAATTCGGAAGACTTGATGTCAATATCGGATCAATTCGTCTCGAAGGTCTCCTAATCAGGACTGAAAGTCACCTGCCCCAAACCCGGCTGTAGCCTGTTCATCAAGAAAAGGTGTCCATATTGTACTGAGTTATTGTAGTGTTATTCCTATGGTGGGTATCCCCCATTCACATTATGTGTCCAGTGTAGAAGAAATGAATGTAAGGAAACTATTAAAGTATTAATACCCTATCAGCACAAGGAGAAATCGAAATTGATGATCATAACTGGTGGGAGGAATAAGGAAAAAAAAAAAAAGAAGGAAAACCAGAACAGAGGTATTGACAAGAAAGTGTCGGAAGGGTTGTGTATACTGTGCTGTTACTGCTGTACCTCGTACTGGAATGTTAAAGCTAAAAGCTGGAACAAAATTAAGAAACACTACCAAAAGAGAAAGACAAAGTGGGAGAGCCCAGGACATATTCCCTGCTGCCGAGAAGATCAAACAAACCTCGGCTACTGGCAGCAACCCCGTAGGCCTTGAGGGAGGCAGGGGGATGAAAATGGTCATGGGAGTCATCCCATTGCTAATGATGATAAAAGGAAATAATGCTGATGCTTGTTCCAAGTGTCACCAGACAATTGGGTACGGGGATGCACGGTATCCACCCTTGCCTTCCACACACACATCAATTCGGCCTGCTGTAATAAACACATCATGCACTATTATGGAAAGAAGTGGCCACCAATTTGGGAAAAGGAGGGTGGGCTCCATCAGCATACCAAAGTTGCCCAGTAGGAGAGACACACCTCTGCTTCACAAAAGAAGGTATGTGGGGATATTCAGATCAGGGAGGAGTGCAAGATCACTACAAGGAGGAATTGATTAAAAAAACCCAAAAAACTAAAATGTTCAAGGGAAAAAGGACAAACCGTGGGGGAAGTTCTAACTTCTGTGAGAGAATAAAACAACAACTCAGCGAACGGGACTTACCCACCTCGGGAAAAAATTATTTGTAGAATTAATGAAAGAAATTACTACTGATCTTAACTCACTGTTGGATCTGTAGAGGAATGCAGATGAACAATGGCCATGCAGGGCGGGGGAGGATTAGGGCCAGAGCATTTGTTACAGTGAAATCAAACAGAAATATCGAGGGGGAGTGTGTGGGAAGTTTAATAATTCTGCATGCTGCTTAGAAATTGATGATAATGGTCAAGTAATTACTAAAATTGCAGAAGAAATAAAACGATTAGCCCATGTACCTGTACAAAACTGAAACTCTATACTTAATGATAATTGGTGGAATAAACTGTTGGGGGGGAGCTTGGTGGAAGAAATTAGGGTTTATGTTAACATGTGCATTATTAGGACTACTGTTCATCCCTTGTCTTGTTCCATGCTTCATTCGACTAATCCAGTCGCTGGTTCAAAGAATGCAAGTTGCTACAATACCAATAGACCCTGAGAAGGCAACAAAATTAATGGCAGTACATGAATTAAATCTAGTACAAGAGGTACTGACAAAATTTGAAACCAGAACACGAATCAATGGGATAAAAAAAGAGAAGTGGGGAAATTGTGACAATTGATAAAAGATTCGTGTTAATCACAAAAGCATTGGGGTTTGTATAAACCAGAATACTAAGCTCTGAAATGAAGCATGGACACTAGATAAAGGAAATTATATGATTAAATAATTCTGTTTAAAATCACATTGTTATGTTATATTATGTTGTATTATCTTACATTATAATATGTTATGTTTTTCAAATAAGTTGTATCGACTACCAGCTTGCAAAATCAGACTTCCCAAAAAGCCCTTCCTGCCTTTGTCTAATCAATACTGCTTATCTCAAGGACCAGACTCCCAGAACTTCTCTGGTGCTTATCTACAAGGACCGGATGGCTATCTGTGACTGATTATCACCCAAAGGCTTTGTGAATTTGTGTACAACGAGAACCCACAGTATAAGAAGAGGCTGCAAACCAAGGTTGGGTGGAGCGTGGAGTGGGCGGTGACCCCTCACGTTCCCCAGCGCTGCTTGCTCTTTCTATATCAAATAAAGCAATCTAAATTTTGCTGGATATCGAGACTTTTGTCTCTCATTTATAACAGGGTTCACCTTTTCCTCCTCCATGTGTAACGTCGTCTGGAGCACAGAGGTCCCAGGAGCTGCTTCCTCCTGAGCCAGTGGCACTCCTGGCCCTGGGCAGCGCAGGGCCCTGTGCCCCGTATATACCCCTGCAGGGCGGGGCTGTGCCATGTCACCAGGACAACAGAATGGCCAACAGCACCCAGGAACCCGATAGAACGGCCCTGTGTCACAAAGGGCCCAGCCCAGCACCCCTTCAGCAGCCCAAGCCCCTGGAAGTGGCATGGAGCAGGTGCCCAGCAGGTGCTGGCTTTGCAGGCTGGGCTGTGCGGGGCCAGAGGAATTGGCCGGATGGACGCAGGCAGGGAGTTGTGGTCAGCGGCTCCATGGGCGGCTGCAGGCCGGGGATGAGGGGTGTCCCTCAGGGAGGGCTCTGCCTCGGCCCCGGGGGGGCCCAATGCGAGGGCGAGGGGCTGGGGGGGCCATGGGGGCGTTCGATCAATGGGGAGGGCCCGGGGAGTGCTGAGAAGGGGGTGGTGAGTGGGGGGGAGGGAGGGGTCCCATGGATTTGGGGGGAGTCTTGATGAGTGTGGGGGGAGTCCCATGGATTTTGGGGTCCTGGTGACGGGGGGGAGCGGTGAGTGGGGGGGGTCCCATGGATGGGGGAGGGGCGGTGAGTGAGGGGGGGTCCTGGCGCGCTGGGGTGGTCCCAAGTATTCGGGGGGGTCCCAGCGCTTTGGGGCGGTCGGTGAAGGGGAGGCAGTGAATAGGGGGAGCCCCGGTAAATTGGGGGGGTCCCTGGTGATAACCGGAGGAGGAGAGGGGGGAAAGGAGCGAGCCCCAAGGGACTCCCCCCGGTGCTGGGGACACCCCGGTGCCCCCCCAGCGCACGCCCCCCCCCCCCCCCCCATTCCCGCTCCTGTTCCCGGGGGAAGTCAAAGGGGAGGGGCGGAATCCCCGGGATGGGCAGGGGGGGCACAAAGGGGGGTCCGGGCCCTGTGCACCGGAGGGTGGTCGGTACACGAGGGGGGGGTCCAGTCCCGGTGCCCGAGGGGGCGTCCCGGTGCCCGGTGATTCGTGAGGGGGTGTCCGGTGATTCCTGGGGAGGTCTCCGCTGGTCCTGGTGCATGACGGGGGGGTCCCGGTGACTCATGGAGGGGTCTCCGGTGATCTCGGTGCTCGAGGCTGGCGATGTTTGAGGGGGGGTCCGGCGGTCCCGGTGCACGATGAGGGGGTGTCACTGCTCGATGGTGGGGGGGAGTCCCGGTGCACGGTGACGGTGCTGATTGATGGGGGAGGTCCTCTGGTGGTCCCGGTGCCCGGTGATTGATGGAGGGGGTCTCCGGCGATTCCTCGGGAAAGGGGGGGCGGTCCGGTGATGCCGGTGCACGAGGAGGGGAGAGAGGAAACTCGAGGGTCCTGAGGAGGTCCCGGTGCACGAGGACGGTTAAATTCGGGGGTCCTGGTGCTCGGAGGGGGGGTCTGGTGTGTGACACAGAGAGAGACCCCGGTGACACTGGGGACCCTGGCACGGGGCTGGTGACACTCAGGGGCTCCGGGTGGCACAGAGACTCTCCTCAAATTCTCTGCCACGAGGTCCTGGTGGCACGAGGGGCTCTCGGTGATACGAGGAGCTGGTGGCACTCCAGGGGCTCCTGGTGGCACAAGGAGCTGGGGGCACTTGAGGGGCTCTTGGTGACACAGGACTCTCAGTGTCACTCGCAGGGCTCTCGGTGATACGAGAAGACCCCTCGTTCCTGCTGGTGGCACTCGAGGAGCTCTTGGTGACACTCGCAGGGCTCTCAATGACACGAGGGGCCCCCAAATTCCTCTCAGTGACACGAGTAGCCCCCAAATTCCTCTGGATGACACAAAGAGCTCCCCAAACTGGTCTGGGTGACACGAGGAGACGGTGGCACGAGAGGAGCCCTATGCACGAGGATCCGTCGCACGAGGACCCCCAAAATTCCTCGAGCGAACCCCCTCGAAATCCTCACGCGGGACCCCCCACTCAGCGCGAGCCCAACCCCCCCCCCCCCCGCTCCTCACCCTGGGGGTCTCCGGGTGATCCCGCCCCGGATCCTCCCCTTTCCCCCTTTTACCCCAGGACTGGGAAGGTTGGAGGGACTGAAGGGGGGGTGCAGGTGCGGGTTTTTCCGGGAGGGTCCCGGCGGCCCCCGGGGCGGGGTCAGTGCTCAGCAGCGGGGCCGCGCCGCTCGCACCCGTTGGCCGAGATCGGGGGGGGGGGAGGAGCGGGGGCGGCCCGGGGAGCCCCCGGGCCCCCAAATCACACCCGGGTCTGCTGCTTTAGTCCGGTGCTACCAGCGCTGATTTTTCTCCTAATTCAGTCTTTTGGTGTATTTTTTTTGCTAAGATTTAATAAACCTTTAAAATTTTACAAAGTGAGCGTCGTTTCTCCCACCCTGCACTGCCGGGGTAGGAGGTGCAGCTGGAAGAGGGAGGCGTGTGGAAAGCTGGTTTGAAGGGTCTCCATTTACTTCTCATTATCCTGCTCTGAGGTTTTGGAGTTTTCTGCCAGAAATCTCTCCCCTCTCCCACTCATCCACAGGGCTTGTGGGGCAGTTTTCCCTTTTGGGGGAAAATTAAAGCCAAGCAGAGACGCTCCTAATTAGGGGTAGCGGCAGTGAGGCTCCAGGGCTGCGCGCTGAGCCGGAGGCAGCGAACACGCAGGGCGGGGAAAGGCGTGCCGGGAGCTGCCGAGAACTTTGTTTGTGTTTCCAGGCCAATGGCGGCTCGGGCCCGGGCCCGTTCCAGGGCTGTTCCTCATCTCCGCCTTTGCCCTCCCACAGCCCGGGGGGCCCTGAGAGCGCGGGCCGAGGCTGGGCCGTGTGCAGAGCCCGGCCCTCGCTGCCATTGGCTGATTGTGCCAATGTCACTCCTGGTTGTCGCGCGCTGATTGGGCAGAGCAGCAAAGGCGCCATTGTGGCAGCGTCTGTGCGGGCCCGGCAGCGGCGGCAGCGGCCGGAGCCCGGGGAGGCGGCAGCGGAGCTCGGAGGCGGCCCCAGCGCAGGTGGGAGCCGCGCTCGGTTGTGCGGGGGCTCGGGGCTCGCTGCGGGCCGAGGGGGCGGCAGGGGGCTCTGGCGGGTTGGTTGTGCCGGTGCCGGCCCGTGTTGGCGCTGGGCTGAGGGCGCTGCGGGAGCGGCTGCCCGCGGTCTCCTTCCCGCTGGGGCCTCGGCAGGAGCCGGTGCCGGAGCAGCGCTGGCTCGTCCCGGTTGCTGTGGGTGGGACAGAGGTGTCTGCCCTGTGCCCGGGGCTGTGCGGGAAAATTCCCGTGGCCAGAGGTTTGTGTGCCCAAAGGAGACAGAGGAGTCCTGTAAAAGTGACTTTATTGATGAACAAAGAGAGAGGCCATGCGGCATTTGCCATGCGGTCTCTAAAGCGCCGCCTCCTTTTTATCCTCATTTTCCCGTCTGCATTTCCCTCTCCATTTCCCCACTGGCTGAGGTACTTGAAAGGTTCAGAATTCCCAATCCGCCTACGGCATGTCCCCCTTAATATGCACCCCTCCTACATTATTAATCTTACTGCTTTCAATCCCTCCTTTTCTCATTTTCTCAAGAATTGCCTTTACAAACTTTTAATTTCCATTGACTCAGTCTCTTTTCCTGCATCCTCTTTGCCGGAAGGTGTCGTGCATGGTAAAAAGATGAGAGTTACTGCAGCACGTCAGAGGAAGAAGAGCATTCGTTTAAGCCATGGTATTCCAGGGAACCACGAAAATTTGTCCCATTCCCATCCTTTCTCCAGAATACGAGATATTTTCATATTTCCTTTGCTATCTGTTTAACCACTTTTCGGTTATCATCTGTTTGCAAACAGCCGTTTGCATAATTTAATTTTCCACAAACTCCTCCTTCTTCTGTAAGTAGATAATCTGATCCCATCCCATGGTGAAATGTCTCGTTCCTCATTTCAGCGGCTTGGTCAGCAGGAAGGTCAGGAGCTGGAGCTGTCTGCTTGGTTATTATTTCAAGGATACTTTTTAACCTAATTTTGCCACTCAAATTATGGATGGGTTTTCTGTGTCCTGATATGAATTCGTTAGGGATCCCAGGGGCTGGTCCATGGTCTTGTAGGATTTGTTCTGGTGGCCGTTCATCTTTTTCCCTTTTTTGGGTGCTCCCTCCTGCCACGGCTGCATCAATTGACCACTTTTCTCTGATTAAATCATCAAATGTTTGGATTCCCAAGTGATTTCTCTGGACTAGCAAAAACACCTCATTGCTTTGGGGAGAGGGATGATCCCCCCCACACCTTTTTTCATGAAATTTGCTCAATATTCTCCGTTTGCTGTTTCCCTTTGCAGCTTAACCAGTTTCTGTTGCAGTCAGATATCCTCACTATGGGCTCTGCCTTTAGTTGTGCAAATTCCATCTGTGCAAGCAGGCAGAGCTGGGGGTGAGGGGCAGATGGACTCAGGGAAATTCCTCCCCCTGGCAAGAAGGCCCTTGGGCATTGTCCACACTTTTCCAGAGCAATGTTAATTTGCATTTCTATAACTCCTCTCCTGGCTGCCTGGAACTAGGATTTTCTTCCAGAGCAGCCTTTAGGTGATTCACACGTCCACCCTCACAATCTGCTTTAGTTTTCTTTTTTATTTTTTTTCTATCGATTTTTTATTAACAGTTTATGCGTTAAAGCCTCACCATTAATACTCTTCTAGGTTTGCAAAATGCAACTTAAAGGTGAGCTTCTAAAGATCCATTCCGAAATTCTGCCGTCAGTAAGAGCCACCACAAATATATAGAAAAATATTCCAATGCAATCAAGTCTTTTCTGCCTCTTCTCCTAGGAGTAAAAATTGCTTGTCACACCCCTGGCCCAAACCTAACTGACAATCTAAAAGTAGGATTAATGTGAAAAATTTTTCTCATGGTGTAATCTTGTCACTGAAACTGCAGGGACAATAAAAAACTCTCCAGCCATATCTTTAGTGTTAGAGAGTTAAGGCATTACTTGATCCTGGTCAGGATGTGCAACAGAAACAATTTCATCCACACATAGCCCGGGTGTGCAGAGAAAATCATTCCATGAGATGTGAATTTTACTAGATTTTTCCTAAACTTTTTACTGTACGAACCCAATGAAATTCATTGGTTTAGTGTTCATTGCTTCAAAGTTGTGTAGTTCTTAGTGTTTGGTTTCCTATTGCAAATGGATTTCTCCTCTTCTGATGTTAATTAGATCCGCATTCCTGGATTTCCTTCTCAGTCTTTCCCAGACCAGGTGTCTCCATCTATGCCGGGGCAGTGTCTGGGGTGGATGTTCCTTGATGTTTGCTGATGTTTCCTTGATGTTTTGTTGAATGTTGTTATCTTTGTGGGAATCTTTTGGGCTATTCCCAGATGTTAAACTCATCTCTGTTGAGTGGTGCAACATCCCTTAAAAAAACCTTTTAAAATTTCTTTCCTGAGAGAAAGGCAAACCGAGCCTGACTAGTAAAATGAAATGTAAAAAAATTTGGTAGACTTTCCAACAATGGAATCGCAGGCAGCCCAGTGTGTGAGTGTAATTGAGAGGCAGAGTCCTGGGTGGATGCTGTGAACAGCAAAGTGCCAAGGCAGGCTCTGTGCCAGCCCAGCTTCCTGTGGCAGAGATTTCACAAGAGACAGGATTCTGGCCACAGACTGCTTGAAATATACATCCCTTATCTCCAGCCCGCACTAGGGGGAGAATTCCCAGGGTAAGGAATTGCAAAGATCAATTCCAAGGGAGAGAATTGAATATCTGCCCTGGCTCTGGCCAAAGGTTATAATGGCCGGATGCTTGGCCTTCAGCCAAGGGCACACACTGACTCAGAAAACACTTCCTAAATGCAGCAACATGTTGCATATTCATAGACCTTCATGCATTATTCAGAATCATTCCCCTCCAACCTGTAAATCATTATTTTTTCCTTTCCTGGGGTTTTGGTGTCCCATAATTCCGAGAATGTGAAGAATTTCCTGATTATCTTTATTGCCATTCTCCAAGTTTTTTACATGAACATAAGATTATGACATTATACTGGAACAAAAATATATTTATCACAAACTAATTATAACTTTTGTTTATTTATGTATATATATTTGTATTTATAAGTTTTGTTAATTGCAGAACTAAGAGAAACTATGTTCATACAACAGTATTTTCCAGCATATGGCATTCATTTTAATATTTGAAAAACTCAATAATATAATGTACTCTTATAACACACATAGAATTCAAATTTCTTTTTCTCAGTCTGGAGGAGACATAGCTGGTGGTCCAATCATTTTGTTATTTTTCATTTTCTCAGGTTTTTTTCCTTTTCTCCTGTCCATACCACAACACTGAGGATATTTGAGTTTAAAAAGTCTTACAATGTTGTGGCTAGAGCAGAGAATCTTCAATCCAGGTTCTCCAATTCCCTATTAATCCTCAGAATTCTTGCAGCTGCTTTTTCGTCCTGGATTACTTCTGAGATTCCCTGGTCCCTCTCTGGGCCAATACACCACAAACACTCAGTCAAAATATGTCCCAAATATTTAACCCTTTTCTCCATCATTTCCTCTTTTATTTCAAATAGACAAAAATGCTTTTTAGCCTGAACATTCAGCCATTTCACAGAGGCTTCTTCTGCCACTTCTTGTCCTCCTGATTGCAGCAAGTCATCCACATCCTGCATTAACCCAATCCCTGGGGGTTGGGTAAATTCTTGTGATATTTTCTGCAAGGCTTGCCCCAATAAGGCTGGTGCTTCCCTGCATCCCTGCAGAAGGACCGTCCATGTCTTTTCCATTTTCCCTTCTATCTCTTGTTCCCACTCGAAGACAAAATCCAGTTTACCATCCTGTGTGAGTGGGCATCCCCAGAAAGCATCTTTGCCATCAAGGACTGAATGGTGTCAGTGTGAGGAGGGCACCTGGTTGAAGATGGTGTAAGGATGTGAGAGCCCCTGGGTGCTGGGGCGCCCTTGAGCCCTGGGGTTCATCCCTCAGGGGCTGTAGAAACTCTGCCATGGCCTTTGCCTTCCCCTTGGCCTTTTCCTCCTCCCTTCTTGCATTCCCCTGCTGTGTCTTTGTGACCAAGTGCTCCAGGGGCTTCTTCTGCCCCTCCTGCAGCCCCCTCAGTGCCTGGGGGTGCTCATCCTCTGACAGCTGCTGAGCTTTCTGCTAAATCATTCCTTTCTGCACTGACCCAAGGAAAACCCTTAAAAGCTAATCTGGATGCTTGCACGTCCAATGCCCATTTCCCAGCTGTTCCTTCGTGCTGCTCCTTGTGCTGTGGCTGCCGTGGCCAGCCCGTATCCCAGAGCCGGTGCCTGTCCTGCCGCAGTGTCCAAACGCGGCCCCCCCGGCGGGCAGGGCCGGCAGCTCCACGGGGCCGGGCAGCGGCCGGGGCGTCCCGCAGCCTCCTGGGGGCCGGGGGCCACTGCCGGGCCTGCAATTGCCGGGGGGTGCTGGGCTCAGGCAGCGCCCGGCGCTGAGCCCCGGCTGCCCCACAGCCCCGGCCCGGCCCCGCAGCTCCCCACAGGCCCCCAGCCCGTGCTCCCGGTGCCGCCCCTCTGCGCCCGCTCCTGCCGCTGCCCAGCACAGAGAAACCCCCTGCAATCCTGACCTCCTTGTCTGCCTGTCCTGGCAACCGGGCATACAAAGGATCTGCATCAGCTGGAAACTTTTGAGGATGAGAGCCTGCTGAAAAACATCCCCATCCTCAGTATTTTTCTCTTCCTCCTCTTTTCCATCATTATTTTTCTTCCCACATAGATTGCTCCTGCTGCATCTTGCCTGAACCATATTCCTGCACACTCCCCTTCACCCAATCCCTTCCCTGCACACCAACAGCATCCATCCCCGTGTTGTACCAATCCCTTCTGGACTTCCCTTATTGCCCCCCGTGGGTGTCCCTGTCCGTGATTACCTCTGGGAGAATGTGCAAACTCCCTCCACATGCTCCCAAGGGACCCTTCAGAGATATTTTGGGATCATCATCCCTTTAGCCAGGAGCCCTTCCTGGCTTTTCCTTTGTACCCTCCACGGGTGCTCTGCCATGTTTAGTCCCCGAAGATGCCACTGTAGTCACTGCTGAGATTTTCAGTGCTCTCTGGGTGCCGACACTTCCCAGCCCCCTGATCTGTCACTCGTCTGTCTCCTGGTCACTCTCGGGTACCCAATCCATGCCCGGTGCTGCCGCCACCCAGGGGAGCCGATCACCCAAACTGGGTGAGGCACCTTCAGCTCCTCTGACTGCCCCCGCCCTGGATGGGGGAAGGAATTCCGGCCGAGTCCCAAGAAGTGTGGAAAAATTCACATCACCAGAGGTTTCTGTCTACTAGGAAGACAGAGGAGTCCTGTAAAAGTAATTTCATTTAGAAAGAAAGGGAGAGGCCATGGGCCATTTCCCATGGCGTCTGCGATTCTTAGAGAACACAGCCTCCTCTTCATCCTAACTTTCCCTTCCTCATATTCCTCTCCATTTCCCCTTTGGCTGAAGTACTTGAGAGGTACAGACTTCCCAATGCACCTACTATATCCCTCCCTTAATATGCACGCCACTTTTGTGTAGCTAACGATGGCCAGGACTCTTTTAAGTCTTTGTTCTTCTCTGGGAGTTCATGAATTGAGCAGGACCTTGGCTGAGCAGCAGTCTGTGTGGTCAATTAATAACATTTTCTGACCTGATGGCTTCTGCTGTCCCTTCCTTATGTCCACGTCCCCGGCCCTGTGTCCAAGCGGATTCGCAGCATGTGTTTGTAGAGACCCTTTGCTGTTGTTCCTTGCATGGGGGTCCCCCGTTTTGGGGCCATCCCCCCTGGAGCAGGGTGTCCCGGCTTGGTGCAGCCCCGCCCCTCGGGCAGCGCTGAGCCAATGAGAGCGCGCGGCGGTGATGACGCAGCAGTGTCCAGGCAGAGCCGCAGCTCCCAGCGTTGCCCACCTGGAGCCACCTGCGCCCGGCCCGGGCCCCAGCGCCCCCCGGCAGGGGAATTTGGGGAGGTGGGAGGGGGGGAGCGCCAAGGCCGGGCCCCCCCGCGCTGTGGTGGCGGCAGCGGCTGCAGTGGGGAGCGAGTGCGGGCGGGAGCGGCCGAGAGCCCAGCGCTGCCCCAGCCCGAGCTGCCCCAGCTCCATCGCTGCCCCTGCGCTGGGATGCTGTGGGTTTGGGGGGAAGAGGGAGCCGGCAGTGGGTGCTGGGCCTGGGGGCAGCAGGAGAAGGGAAGGAGAAGCAGGGTTGAAGAACAAAATGGTCAAATGATGCATGTGGGAGGAGCAGGTGGGATTGTGCAGGAGAAGGAGGAAGAGGAGTGTGAGGGGCAGTAGGGACACAGGATGAGGACGAGGAGTAGCAGAAACAGGAAACACCACAAGGTTCCACCCCTCCCTGTATCTGTAGCCTCTCCCACAGCCCCAGGAGCGTTGCTCCCCCCACATGCAGCAAGTGTCCGAAGAGGATGATCCATGATTTTCTGAAGGGTGAATCTTCGTGTTTGTGAGCTTTATAGGGCTAAATGTTGGGGCTGAGGTTTTTTGCAGGGGCTGAATCTTTATATTTTGGAGGGGATTTGGGCTGAAACTTGCTTTTTGGGGAATTTTTGATCTGTGTCTTGATGTTTGGATAATTTTTGTGCTGAATCATTGTGTTTTGGAGGTTCTTATGACACAATATGCCCAATGACTTCCTGAGTTGCACTTGGGAAGGAGGAACCCTCAGCCCAAGGTGCTCTCTTGTGTTTTCCTCCAAACCAGGATTTGTCATTCCCAAGGCGTAGATGGATGGAGGAGGAGGACAAGTCCCAGGGATCCCACAGGAAGCGGGGCTACAAATCCAGCGCAGGGAGCTGCGAGGAGGAAAGACCCTCCCTGAGCCGGGAAGGCGGCCGGAGATCCAGGCAGAGCTCAGAGCTGGTGGAGAAGCCTCCTGGAGGGGAGAAGCCCCACAAGTGCTTGGAATGTGGGAAGGGTTTCAGGTGGAGCTCCGAGCTAATCCAACACCAGATGATCCACGCTGGGGAAAAGCCCTACGAGTGTGGGAAATGCAGGAAGAGCTTCAGCACTATTTCCTATCTGATGCAGCACCAGGTGGTCCACACAGGGGAACGGCCCTACACCTGCTTGGAATGTGGGAAGAGCTTTGGATGGAGCTCCAACCTGAAATACCACCAGCGCATCCACACCGGGGAGAGGCCCTACGAGTGTCCCAAGTGTGGGAAGAGGTTTCAGAGAAGCTCCACTCTGATCAGACATGAGCGGATTCACACAGAGGAGAGGCCCTTCCGCTGCCCCGACTGCGGGAAGGGATTCAAGCAAAACTCCCATCTCACTGCCCACCGGCGCATCCACACTGGGGAGAGGCCCTACGAGTGTCCTGAGTGTGGGAAGAGCTTCTCAGACAACTCAGTCTTGACCCGACACCAACGGAGTCACCACTAAGGGAAGCCCTGTGAGTGCCCCGAGTGTGGGAAGAGCTTCGTGCTCTGCTCCAGCTCCATCCCCCATGGGAGGATTGGTGTTGGATGATCCCCAGTGACCCCATTGGGCACAGCCCTGGTGATCCGTGATCCTGGTGATCCGTGTTGGGAAGACACCTGGCTGGGGGGGGGTCTCTGCATCATCCTGTCTCCCTGTGGGCACCTGGATGAACACAGGGGCAGGAACGCCCATCAGGGCTCAAACTGGCATTGGGAATTCCTTGTGGAGAGCAGATTTGTTGACTTTGATCCCCAGAAAATCTTCTGTGTTCAATCCTATCTCCTTTTCGCATCCAGGAATACTGAACAGTCTTGGAGATCTTTTCCAACCTCACTGATTCCAGGATTTTCATTTCCTATTGCCTAAGATTGTCTTTGGCAGCCAAATGGTGATGAACTAAGCAATGACCAAGCTTTTGGAGACAGTGGGGTAGAAAGTCCTCCAGAAAATGTTTTTCCCTCTCACTCAAGCACATAGGTCCTCAGCTCACACAGACACGGAAATCCTTTTCTTTTGGCCTCGATTTGCTTTTCATTTCTCTTCATCCTTTTAAAACAACCAACACGGGTGAAAATAAAGACACTGAACTGAGACATGGGTGGGGATATGGAGGGACAAAGACATGGTGGGGCACAGACATGGAGAGTTGAATCATGGTTTGAAAGAGTTAAGATTTTTGCTAAGGGTAGAAGGAGTTTCCAAGACCAAGATGTGAGTTAGGTAGGTAATTACTTGATCCTTAGGCAAGAGCTAATTGGTATAATTATCTGCTATTATGAACTTAGGTATAGAAGAACATAAAATAATAAACCATTATTTATGAAGCACGAGGCCTTGGATCGTGCCAGAGGGTCACAGAGACCTGATGAAGACTCTCCTGACTTCATCCATTGGGACCACTGACCCATTTCGAGACCACCGACCCAATTCAAGAGAAGAACTGTGCACACGTGAAGGACGAATGGGCTCATTTTAATATGGGATGGGGATGGGAGGTGCTGGGGTTATGCACATGTATTGTATGTAAGATCTTGGGCAATAAATAGAGGGCAAAGAACCTTGTTCGGGGCGGTCACGCCTTTGGGAGGTGACTCCCGTGCCGGTGAATAAACACACCACTTTGTCACTTTAATTAGTTACAGCACCTTTGTCCGTGATTATTCCGGTTTTTAACAATTCAGGGGGACAAACTGCGGTCACGTGGGGACACTGCAGGGTCATTGTAGTGACCCAAAACAGGACAGGCGACCTCAGGGTGTCCCCGATGTCCCCAAGGCAAAGGCACCAAGGTCCCCAGTGTCCCTTGGGGTGACAGTGCTGCCCCCATGTCCCCACCCTGTCCCTGCATCCCGGGCCGCCTCCAGCTTTTGCATCACCTCCTTGTGTCCCTCCACCGAGGTCCCCAAGGCCACCACGATGTCCCTGAGGGCCTGGGCAGCTCTGGGGAACCCCTGTTGCCATGTCCCACATGTGTCACCATCATGTCCCTGTTAACAGCGTCTACCAAGTACCCCAGGTGCCATGTCACCATGTCCAGCTGCCCCTGGACTTTGTGGTGACCTTGCTGGTGGCCGCGGTGGCCTCGGCACTGGCCCTGGTGGTCACCACCTGCTGGGTGCGGTCTCGCAGATGCTGGGCCATGGCCCAGTGCTCACGGGCACTGCTGGCCAGGTGTCACCACGATGTCACCGAGGCCTGCAGGGTCACCTGGCAGGACACAGCCACCGTGCCCAGGGCCAGCAGCAGGTGACTGTCCTCGGTCACCCCCAGCGCAGCGCACACCGAGTCCAGGGACACTGCGGGGACATGGGGACACCGCACAGGTGGCACCGGGGACACGGCAGCAGGGCAACCAGCACAGTGGCACCTGAGCAGTGGCACCAAGAACACCCCAGAGCCACCAGCCCAATGTCCCCAGGGCTGCCCCAGTGTCACCATCCCAGTGCCACCCGTTCAGTCTCAGTGTCACCAGCCTGGTGTCCCCAGTTCAACCCCAGCGCCACCAGAGCTGCCCCAGTGTCCCCAGTCCTGTCCCAGTGTCACCAGCTCACTGTTCCCAGTTCCTTCCCAGCCCAGTGTCACTGCCCCATTGCCACCATACCAATTTCACCATCCCAGTGCTCCCAGTTCCCTCCCAGTGTCTCCAGTCCATCCCAGTGTCCCCCATCCTGTCCCAGTGTCCCTGTCCCAGTGCTCCTAGTTGTGTCCCAGTGTCACCAGTTCCATCCCAATGCCACCAGTTGTGTCCCAGTGTCACCATTCAGTGCTCCCAGTTCAATCTGTGTCTCCAGTTCCCTCCCAGTGTCACCACCCCATTGTCCCCATACCAAAGTCACCATCTCAATGTCACCAAACCAGTTCCCTCCCAGTGCTCCCAGTGCCATCCCAGTGTGCCCCATCCTGTCCCAGTGCTCCCAGTTGTGTCCCAGTGCCACCAGTTCCCTCTCAGTGTCACCATCCCAGTGCTCCCAGTCCCATCCCAGTGCTACCCCCCCATTGTCACCATACCAGTGTCACCAACCCAGTGCCACCAGTTCTGTCACCACCCAAGTGCCACCAGCCTGGTGTCACTAACCCAGTTCCAACCCAGTGTCCCCAGTCCTATCGCAGTGCCACCAGTCCTGTCCCAGTACCACATCCCCAGTGTCCCCATACCAATGTCATCACCAGCCCAGTGTCCCCAGTGCCATCCCAGTGTCCCCTATCCTGTCCCAGTGTTCTTGTCCCAGTTGTCCCAGTTGTGTCCCTGTGCCAGCCCAATGCCACCCCGTCATTGACCCGTACCAGTGTCACCAGCCCAGTGCCACCAGTCCTGTCCCAGTGTCACCATCCCAGTGTTCCCAGTTCCATCCCAGTGCCACCAGTTCTGTCCCAGTGTCACCACCTCAGTGTCACCAGTCCCTTCCTAATGTCCCCATCCCAACGTCCCCTTTCAGTGTTCCCAGTTCCATCCCAGTGTCCCCAGTGCCATCTCAGCGTCACCAGTGCCACCCATGGCACCACCCCCGTGTCCCCAGTTCAGTCTCAGTGTCCTCAGTCCTGTCCCAATGTAACCAGGCCACTGCTCCCAGTCCCATTCCAGTGTCCCTGTCCCATCCCAGTATCCTCCATCCTGTCCCAGTGTCCCTGTCCCAGTGCTCCCAGTTGTGTCCCAGTGTCACCAGTTCCATCCCAGTCCCATCCCAGTGTCACCAACTCATTGTCCCCAAAACAATGTCACCATCTCAATGTCACCAAACCAGTTCCCTCCCAGTGCTCCCAGTGCCAGCCCAGTGTCCCCATCATGGGACAGGGGAAGGTCTCTACTGGTCCAAACTGGTCTGTACAGGTCTGTACTGGCCCATACTGCTCTATACTGGTCCATACTGCTCTATACTGGTTTATACTGGTCTATACTGGTTTATACAGGGTTTTACTCACACACAGCACCATCAGCCCCATGGCCAGCCCATGCCCAGCCTGGAGCTCAGCTCACCCAAACTGGTCTGTAATGGTCTGTATTGCTTTATACTGGTTTATACTGGTCCATACTGGTTTATAGTGGTTTTTACTGACACACAGTGTCATCAGCCCTATGGCCGGCCTGTGCCCGGCCCAGAGCCCAGTTCACCCAAACTGGTTTATACTGGTCCATACTGGTTTATACTGGTTTATACTGGTCCATACTGGTCTATACTGGTCCATACTGGTTTATACTGGTTTATACTGGTCCATACTGGTTTTTACTCACACACAGCATCGCACAGCACCATCAGCCCCATGGCCAGCCTGTGCCCAGCCCATAGCCAGCTCTGGCACTGCTGTGTCCCTTCGTCCTCCTGCTCCAGCATCATCATCACTGCTGCCTCAGCCAGGACCCCTTGGTGCCGCAGCTCCTGCTCGTCCTCGTCCCCCAGGGTCCCCTGGGCCACTGCCGGGGCCACCTCGGCCTTTCTGGAGTCCTTCAGCTCTTCCAGGGCCACTTGGGCCTGATACAGCGTGACCTTGGCTTCAGCCAGTGCTGCAGGGACGGTGCTTGGTGTCCTCAAGGCCTTGGCCAGAGCCACCAGGGCCACCAGGGCCACCAGGGCCACCAGGGCTCAGTGCCACGCGGTGTCCGCCTGGCCCAGCTCGGGGGGGAGGGCAGGGGGGGACAGCTGGGGACAGGAAAGGGTGGTTAGGGGGTGGGGGAAGGGTTGGGGAGTTCTGGGGAGGGTTTGGGTGGGGTTTGGGTGGTTCCAAGTGAAAATTCTCAAGGATTTGGGGTTTCCCAGGTGAGGGTCCAGGAGGAGTTTTGGAGTTCCCAGTGTGATAATTGATAAAAGATTCGTGTTAATCACAAAAGCATTGGGGTTTGTATAAACCAGAATACTAAACTCTGAAGTGAAGCATGGACACTAGATAAAGGAAATTATATGATAAAATCACTGTTTAAAATCACCTTGTTATGGTATGTTGTATTATGTTACATTATATTATGTTATGTTTTCCAAATAAGTTGTATCGACTACCAGCTTGCAAAATCAGACTTCCCAATAGCCCTTCCTGCCTTTGTCTGATCAATGCTGCTTATCTCAAGGACCAGACTCCCAGAACTTCTCTGGTGGTTATCTACAAGGACCGGATGGCTATCTGTGACTGATTATCACCCAAAGGCTTTGTGAATTTGTGTAAGGATGTTTATTCAACTACCACTGCTTATGACAACAAAAAACCAAAAATTATTGATTACAACGAGAAACCACAGTATAAGAAGAGGCTGCAAACCAAGGTTGGGTGGAGCGTGGAGTGGGCGGTGACCCCTCACGTTCCCCAGCGCTGCTTGCTCTTTCTATATCAAATAAAGCAATCTAAATTTTGCTGAATATCGAGACTTTTGTCTCTCATTTATAACAGGGTTCACCTTTTCCTCCTCCATGTGTAACGTCGTCTGGAGCACAGAGATCCCGGGAGCTGCTTCCTCCTGAGCCAGTGGCACTCCTGGCCCTGGGCAGCGCAGGGCCCTGTGCCCCGTATATACCCCTGCAGGGCGGGGCTGTGCCATGTCACCAGGACAACAGAATGTCCAACAGCACCCAGGAACCCGATAGAACGGCCCTGTGTCACAAAGGGCCCAGCCCAGCAGCCCTTCAGCAGCCCAAGCCCCTGGAAGTGGCATGGAGCAGGTGCCCAGCAGGTGCTGGCTTTGCAGGCTGGGCTGTGCGGGGCCAGAGGAATTGGCCGGATGGACGCAGGCAGGGAGTTGTGGTCAGCGGCTCCATGGGCGGCTGCAGGCCGGGGATGAGGGGTGTCCCTCAGGGAGGGCTCTGCCTCGGCCCCGGGGGGGCCCAATGCGAGGGCGAGGGGCTGGGGGGGCCATGGGGGCGTTCGATCAATGGGGAGGGCCCGGGGAGTGCTGAGAAGGGGGTGGTGAGTGGGGGGGAGGGAGGGGTCCCATGGATTTGGGGGGAGTCTTGATGAGTGTGGGGGGAGTCCCATGGATTTTGGGGTCCTGGTGATGGGGGGGGAGCGGTGAGTGGGGGGTCCCATGGATGGGGGAGGGGCGGTGAGTGAGGGGGTGGTCCTGGCGCCCTGGGGTGGTCCCAAGTATCCGGGGGGGTCCCAGCGCTTTGGGGCGGTCAGTGAACGGGGGGGGGCAGTGAATAGGGGAAGCCCCGGTAAATTGGGGGGGTCCCTGGTGATAACCGGAGGAGGAGGGGGGGGAAGGAGCGAGCCCCAAGGGACTCCTCCCGGTGCTGGGGACACCCCGGTGTCCCCCCAGCGCACGGCCCCCCCCCCCCATTCCCGCTCCTGTTCCCGGGGGAAGTCAAAGGGGAGGGGCGGAATCCCCGGGATGGGCAGGGGGGGCACAAAGGGGGGTCCGGGCCCTGTGCACCGGAGGGTGGTCGGTACACGAGGTGGGGGGTCCAGTCCCGGTGCCCGAGGGGGCGTCCCGGTGCCCGGTGATTCGTGAGGGGGTGTCCGGTGATTCCTGGGGAGGTCTCCGGTGATCTCGGTGCCCGAGGCTGGCGATGTTTGAGGGGGGTCCGGCGGTCCCGGTGCACGATGAGGGGGTGTCACTGCTCGATGGGGAGGGGGAGTCCCGGTGCACGGTGACGGTGCTGATTGATGGGGGAGGTCCTCTGGTGGTCCCGGTGCCCGGTGATTGATGGAGGGGGTCTCCGGCGATTCCTCGGGAAAGGGGGGGCGGTCCGGTGATGCCGGAGCACGAGGAGGGGAGAGAGGAAACTCGAGGGTCCTGAGGGGGTCCCGGTGCACGAGGACGGTTAAATTCGGGGGTCCTGGTGCTCGGAGGGGGGGTCTGGTGTGTGACACAGAGAGAGACCCCGGTGACACTGGGGACCCTGGCACGGGGCTGGTGACACTCAGGGGCTCCGGGTGGCACAGAGACTCTCCCCAAATTCTCTGGCACGAGGTCCTGGTGACACGAGGAGCTGGTGGCACTCCAGGGGCTCCTGGTGGCACAAGGAGCTGGGGGCACTTGAGTGGCTCTTGGTGACACAGGGCTCTCGGTGTCACTCGCGGAGCTCTCGGTGACACTAGGATCCCCCAGATTCCTCTGGGTGACACAAAGAGCCCCATAAACTGGTCTGGGTGACACGAGGAGACGGTGGCACGAGTGGAGCCCTATGCACGAGGATCCGTTGCACGAGGACCCCCAAAATTCCTCGAGCGAACCCCCCCGAAATCCTCGCGCGGGACCCCCCACTCAGAGCGAGCCCAACGCCCCCTCCCCTCCCCCGCTCCTCACCCCGGGGGTCTCCGGGTGATCCCGCCCCAGGTCCTCCCCTTTCCCCCTTTTCCCCCAGGAGTGGGAAGGTCGGAGGGACTGAAGGGGGGGTGCAGGTGCGGGTTTTTTCCGGGGGGGTCCCGGCGGCCCCCGGGGCGGGGTCAGTGCTCAGCAGCGGGGCCGAGCCGCTCGCACCCGTTGGCCGAGATCGGGGGGGGGGGGGGGGGCGGGGGCGGCTCGGGGACCACCCCGGGCCCCCAAATCACACCCGGGTCTGCTGCTTTAGTCCTGTGCTACCAGCGCTGATTTTTCTCCTAATTCAGTCTTTTGGTGTATTTTTTTTTTGCTAAGGTTTAATAAACCTTTATAATTTTACAAAGTGAGCGTCGTTTCTCCCACCCTGCACTGCCGAGGTAGGAGGTGCAGTTGGAAGAGGGAGGCGTGTGGAAAACTGGTTTGAAGGGTCTTCATTTACTTCTCATGCTCTGAGTTTTTGGAGTTTTCTGCCAGACATCTCTCCCCTCTCCAAATCATCCACAGGGCTTTGGAGCAGTTTTCCCTTTTTGTGCGGGAAATCAAAGCCATGCACTGATGCTCCTAATTAGGGGGTAGGACAAATGAGGTTCCAGGGCTTCCCGCTGAGCCGGAGCCAGGGAACATGCAGGGCTGGGAAAGGAGTGCCGGGAGCTGCGGAGAACTTTGTTTGTGTTTCCAGGCCAATGGCGGCTCGGGCCCGGGCCCGTTCCAGGGCTGTTCCTCATCTCCGCCTTTGCCCTCCCACAGCCCGGGGGGCCCTGAGAGCGCGGGCCGAGGCTGGGCCGTGTGCAGAGCCCGGCCCTCGCTGCCATTGGCTGATTGTGCCAATGTCACTCCTGGTTGTCGCGCGCTGATTGGGCAGAGCAGCAAAGGCGCCATTGTGGCAGCGTCTGTGCGGGCCCGGCAGCGGCGGCAGCGGCCGGAGCCCGGGGAGGCGGCGGCGGAGCTCGGAGGCGGCCCCAGCGCAGGTGGGAGCCGCGCTCGGTTGTGCGGGGGCTCGGGGCTCGCTGCGGGCCGAGGGGGCGGCAGGGGGCTCTGGCGGGTTGGTTGTGCCGGTGCCGGCCCGTGTTGGCGCTGGGCTGAGGGCGCTGCGGGAGCGGCTGCCCGCGGTCTCCTTCCCGCTGGGGCCTCGGCAGGAGCCGGTGCCGGAGCAGCGCTGGCTCGTCCCGGTTGCTGTGGGTGGGACAGAGGTGTCTGCCCTGTGCCCGGGACTGTGCGGGAAAATTCCCGTGGCCAGAGGTTTGTGTGCCCTCAGGAGACGGAGGAGTCCTGTAAAAGTGACTTTATTGATGAACAAAGAGAGACGCCATGCGGCATTTGCCATGCGGTCTCTAAAACGCAGCCTCCTTTTTATCCTCATTTTCCGGTCTGCATCTCCCTCTCCCTTTGCCCACTGGCTGAGGTACTTGGAAGGTTCAGAGTTCCCGATCCGCCTACTGCATGTCCTCGTTAATATTCACTCCTACTACGATATTAATCTTACTGCTTTCAATCCCTCATTTTCTTATTTTCTCAAGAATTGCCTTTACAAACTTTTAATTTCCATTGACTCAATCTCTTTTCGTGCACCCTTTTTGACGCAAGGTGTCTTGCTTGGTAAAAAGCTGAGAGTTGCTGCAGCACATCAGAAGAGGAGCAGCATTCATTTATGCCACGGTCTGCCAGGGAACCACGAAAACGTGTCCCATTCCCATCCTTTCTCCGGAATACGAGATATTTTCATATTTCCTTTGCTATCTGTTTCACTACTTTTCGGTTATCATGTGTTTGCAAACAGCCGTTTGCGTCACTTAATTTTCCACAAACTCCTCCTTCTTCTGTAAGTAGATAATCTGATTCCATCCCATGGTGAAATGTCTCGTTCCTCATTTCAGCGGCTTGGTCAGCAGGAAGGTCAGGAGCTGGAGCTGTCTGCTTGGTTATTATTTCAAGGATACTTTTTAACCTAATTATGCCACTCAAATTATGGATGGGTTTTCTGTGTCCTGATATGAATTCGTTAGGGATCCCAGGGGCTGGTCCATGGTGTTGTAGCATTTGTTCTGGTGGCCGTTCATCTTTTTCCCATTTTTGGGTGCTCCCTCCATCCGTGGCTGCATCAATTGACCACTTTTATCTTATGAAATGATAAAATGTTTGGATTCTCAAGTGATTTCTCTGGACTAGCAAAAACACCTCATTGCTTTGGGGAGAGGGATGATCCCCCCCCCCACACTTTTTTTCATGAAATTTGCTCAATATTCTCCGTTTGCTTTTTCCATTTGCAGCTTAACCAATTTCTGTTGCAGTCAGATATCCTCACTATGGGCTCTGCCTTTAGTTGTGCAAATTCCATCTGTGCAAGCAGGCAGAGCTGGGGGTGAGGGGCAGATGGACTCAGGGAAATTCCTCCCCCTGGCAAGAAGGCCCTTGGGCATTGTCCACACTTCTTCAGAGCAATGTTAATTTGCATTTCTAAAACTCCTCTCCTGGCTGCCTGGAACTAGGATTTTCTTCCAGAGCAGCCTTTAGGTGATTCACACGTCCACCCTCACAATCTGCTTTAGTTTTCTTTTCTATTTTTTTTAACGATTTTTTATTAACAGTTTATGCGTTAAAGCCTCACCATTAATACTCTTCTAGGTTTGCAAAATGCAACTTAAAGCTGAGCTTCTAAAGATCCATTCCGAAATTCTGCCGTCATTAAGAGCCACCACAAATATATAGAAAAATATTCCAATGCAATCAAGTCTTTTCTGCCTCTTCTCCTAGGAGTAAAAATTGCTTGTCACACCCCTGGCCCAAACCTAACTGACAACCTAAAAGTAGGATTAATGTGAAAAATTTTTCTCATGGTGTAATCTTGTCACTGAAACTGCAGGGACAATAAAAAACTCTGCAACAATATCTTTAGTGTTAGAGAGTTAAGGCATTACTTGATTCTGGTCAGGATGTGCAACAGAAATCATTTCATCCACACATAGCCCGGGCGTGCAGAGAAAATCATTCCATGAGATGTGAATTTTGCTAGATTATTCCTGAAATTTTACAGTCTGAACCCATTGAAATCCATTGGTTTAGTGTTTATTGCTTCCAGGTTGTGTAGTTCTTAGTTTTTGGTTTCATATTGGACCTGGATTTCTCCTCCTGTGATGTTAATGAGGTCCCACTCCTGGATTTCCTTCTCAGTCTTTTCCAGACCAGGTGTCTCCATCTATGTTGGGGCAGTGTCTGGGGTGGATGTTCCTTGATGTTTGCTGATGTTTCCTTGATGTTTTGTTGAATGTTGTTCTCTTTGTGGATATGTTTTGGGCTATTCCCAGTCTGTTGAGATGTTAAACTCATCTCTCTTGAGTGGTGCAACATCCCTTTAAAAATACCTTTTAAAATTTCTTTCCTGATAGAAAGGCAAACCGAGCCTGACTAGTAAAATGAAATGTAAAACAAATTTAAATTTGGTATACTTTCCAACAGTGGAATCGCAGGCAGCCCAGTGTGTGAGTGTAATTGAGAGGCAGAGTCCTGGGTGGATGCTGTGAACAGCAAAGTGCCAAGGCAGGCTCTGTGCCAGCCCAGCTTCCTGTGGCAGAGATTTCACAAGAGACAGGATTCTGGCCACAGACTGCTTGAAATATACATCCCTTATCTCCAGCCCGCACTAGGTGGAGAATTCCCAGGGTAAGGAATTGCAAAGATCAATTCCAAGGGAGAGAATTGAATATCTGCCCTGGCTCTGGCCAAAGGTTATAATGGCCGGATGCTTGGCCTTCAGCCAAGGGCACACACTGACTCAGAAAACACTTCCTAAATGCAGCAACATGTTGCATATTCATAGACCTTCATGCATTATTCAGAATCATTCCCCTCCAACCTGTAAATCATTATTTTTGCCTTCCCAGGGGTTCTGGTGTCCCATAATCCAAGAATGTGAAGAATTTCCAGATTATCTTTTTTACCATTCTCCAAGTTTGTTACATGAACATAAGATTATGACATTATACTGGAACAAAAATATATTTATCACACAACTCGTTATAACTTTTGTTTATTTATGTATATTTATTTGTATTTATAAGTTTTGTTAATTGCAGAACTAAGAGAAACTATGTTCATACAACAGTATTTTCCAGCATATGGCATTCATTTTAATATTTGCAAAAACTCAATAATATAATGTACACTTATAACACACATAGAATTCAAATTTCTTTTTCTCAGTCTGGAGGAGACATAGCTGGTGATCCAGTCATTTTGTTATTTTTCATTTTCTCAGATTTTTTTCTTTTCTCCTGTCCATACCACACACTGAGGATATTTGAGTTTAAAAAGTCTTACAATGTTGTGGCTAGAGCAGAGAATCTTCAATCCAGGTTCTCCAATTCCCTATTAATTCTCAGAATTCTTGCACCTGCTTTTTAGTCCTGGATTACTTCTGAGATTCCCTGGTCCCTCTCTGGGCCAATACACCACAAACACTCAGTCAAAATATGTCCCAAATATTTAACCCTTTTCTCCAGCATTTGCTCTTATATTTCAAATACTGAAAGATTATTTTTAGCCTGAACATTCAGCCATTTCACAGAGGCTTCTTCTACAAGTTCTTGTCCTCCTGATTGCAGCAAGTCATCCACATCCTGCATTAACCCAATCCCTGGGTGTGGGGTAAATTCTTGTGATATTTTCTGCAAGGCTTGCCCCAATAAGGCTGGTGCTTCCGTGCATCCCTGCAGAAGGACCGTCCATGTCTTTCCCATTTTCCCTTCTACCTCTTGTTCCCACTCAAAGGCAAAATCCAGTTTACCATCCTGTGTAAGTGGGCATCCCCAGAAAGCATCTTTGCCATCAATTCCTGAATGGTGTCAGTGTGAGGAGGGCACCTGGTTGAAGATGGTGTAAGGATGTGAGAGCCCCTGGGTGCCTGGACCCCCTTGGGCCCTGGGGTTCATCCCTCAGGGGCTGTAGAAACTCTGCCATGGCCTTTGCCTTCCCCTTGGCCTTTTCCTCCTCCCTTCTTGCATT
Organism: Sturnus vulgaris; assembly: GCF_052056855.1. NCBI lineage: Eukaryota > Metazoa > Chordata > Aves > Passeriformes > Sturnidae > Sturnus > Sturnus vulgaris. The sequence goes on along the minus strand of NW_028276185.1, from coordinate 6,633,092 downwards.
CCCCTGCTGTGCCTTTGTGACCAAGTGCTCCAGGGGCTTCTTCTGCCCCTCCTGCAGCCCCCTCAGTGCCTGGGGGTGCTCATCCTCTGACAGCTGCTGAGCTTTCTGCTAAATCATTCCTTTCTGCACTGACCCAAGGAAAATGCTGAAAAGCTAATCTGGATGCTTGCACGTCCAATGCCCATTTCCCAGCTGTTCCTTCGTGCTGCTCCTTGTGCTGTGGCTGCCGTGGCCAGCCCGTATCCCAGAGCCGGTGCCTGTCCTGCCGCAGTGTCCAAACGCGGCCCCCCCGGCGGGCAGGGCCGGCAGCTCCACGGGGCCGGGCAGCGGCCGGGGCGTCCCGCAGCCTCCTGGGGGCCGGGGGCCACTGCCGGGCCTGCAATTGCCGGGGGGTGCTGGGCTCAGGCAGCGCCCGGCGCTGAGCCCCGGCTGCCCCACAGCCCCGGCCCGGCCCCGCAGCTCCCCACAGGCCCCCAGCCCGTGCTCCCGGTGCCGCCCCTCTGCGCCCGCTCCTGCCGCTGCCCAGCACAGAGAAACCCCCTGCAATCCTGACCTCCTTGTGTGCCTGTCCTGGCAACCGGGGATACAAAGGATCTGCATCAGCTGGAAACTTTTGAGGATGAGAGCCTGCTGAAAAACATCCCCATCCTCAGCATTTTTCTCTTCCACCTCTTTTCCATCACCCTTTTTCTTCCCACATAGATTGCTCCTGCTTCTTCTTGCCTGAACCATATTCCTGCACACTCCCCTTCACACAATCCCTTCCCAGCACACCAACACCATCCATCCCCCTGTTGTCTAAATCCCTTCTGGACTTCCCTGATTGCCCCCCTGAGTGTCCCTGTCCTTGATTACCTTTGGGAGAATGTGAAAACTCCCTCAAGATGCTCCCAAGGGACCCTTCAGAGATATTTTGGGATCATCAGCCCTTTTCCCGGGTGCCCTTCCTGGCTTTCCCTTTCTACCCTCCATGGGTGCCCTGCCATGTTTAGTCCCCGAAGATCCCACTGTAGTCACTGCTGAGATTTTCAGTGCTCTCTGGCTGCCGACTCTTCCCAGCCCCCTGATCTGTCACTCGTCTGTCTCCTGGCCCCAGCGCCCCCCGGCAGGGGAATTTGGGGAGGTGGGAGGGGGGGAGCGCCAAGGCCGGGCCCCCCCGCGCTGTGGTGGCGGCAGCGGCTGCAGTGGGGAGCGAGTGCGGGCGGGAGCGGCCGAGAGCCCAGCGCTGCCCCAGCCCGAGCTGCCCCAGCTCCATCGCTGCCCCTGCGCTGGGATGCTGTGGGTTTGGGGGGAAGAGGGAGCCGGCAGTGGGTGCTGGGCCTGGGGGCAGCAGGAGAAGGGAAGGAGAAGCAGGGTTGAAGAACCAAATGGTTAAATTATGCACGTGGGAGGAGCAGGTGGGATTGTGCAGGCGAAAGAGGAATAATGGGAGGAAGAGGAGTGTGAGGAAGAGCAGGGACCCCAGAGGAGGGTCAGAAATGGGAAGCAGCACAATGTTCCACTCCTCCCTGTATCTGTAGCCTCTACCCCAGCCCCAGGAGCCTTGCTCCCACCACGTGCAGCAGGTGACTGAAGAGGGGGATCCATGATTTTCACAGGGGTGAATCTTGGTGTTTGTGAGCGTTATTGGGATAAATGTTGGTGCTTTGATTTTTGCTGGGCCTGAATCTTTATATTTTGGAAGGGATTTGGGCTGAAACTTGCTTTTTGGGGAGATTTTGATCTGTGTCTTGATGTTTGGATAATTTTTGTGCTGAATCGTGGTGTTTTCAAGGTTCTTATAGACACAAGATGCCCAATGACTTCCTGAGTTGCACTTTGGCAGGAGAAACCCTCAGCCCATGGTGCTCTCTTGTGTTTTCCTCCAAACCAGGATTTGTCATTCCCAAGTCCTGGATGGATGGAGGAGGAGGACAAGTCCCAGGGATCCCACAGGAAGAGGGGCTGCAAATCCAGCCTGGGGAGCTGCGAGGAGGAAAGACCCTCCCTGAGCCGGGAAGGCGGCCGGAGGTCCAGGGAGAGCTCAGAGCTGGTGGAGAAGCCTCATGGAGGGGAGAAGCCCCACAAGTGCTTGGAATGTGGGAAGGGTTTCAGCTACAGGTGCAGGCTGATCGAACACCAGAGGATCCACACTGGGGAAAAGCCCTATGAGTGTGGGGAATGTGGGAAGAGCTTCAGCATGATCTCTGGTCTGATGCAGCACCAGAAGATCCACACAGGGGAGAAGCCCTACGAGTGTGGGAAATGCAGGAAGAGCTTCAGGACTATTTCAAGTCTGATGCAGCACCAGGTGATCCACACAGGGGAACGGCCCTACACCTGCTTGCAATGTGGGAAGAGCTTTGGCTGTAGCTCTGACCTGAAGAAACACCAGCGCATCCACACTGGGGAGAGGCCCTACGAGTGTCCCAAGTGTGGGAAGAGGTTTCAGAGCAGCTCCGATTGCCTCAAACATGAGCGGATTCACACAGAGGAGAGGCCCTTCCGCTGCCCCGACTGCGGGAAGGGATTCAAGCACAACTCCAACCTCATTGTCCACCGGCGCATCCACACTGGGGAGAGACCCTACGAGTGTCCTGAGTGTGGGAAGAGCTTCTCACAGAGCTCTCACTTGACCCAACACCAACGTAGGCACCACTAAGGGAAGCCCTGTGAGTGCCCCGAGTGTGGGAAGAGCTTCTTGCTCTGCTCCAGCTCCGTCCTCCATGGGAGGATTGGTGTTGGATGATCCCCAGTGACCCCCGTTGGGCAGAGCCCTGGTGATCCGTGGTCCTGGTGATCCGTGTTGGGAAGACACCTGGCTGGGGGGGCTCCACATCTTCCTGTCTCCCTGTGTGCACCTGGATGAATGCAGGGACAGGAACGTCCATCAGGATGCAAACCAACCTTGGCAATTCCTTGGGGAGAGTGGATTTGTTGCCATTCAGAAAATCTTCTGTGTTCAATCCTATCTTCTGGTGGTGCCCTGCTGGGCAGGGTGGAGGAAGAACCCCCGGCCCGTGGCTGGAATTGAGTGCAGCGGGCGCCGGAGAACAGCCATGAAACCAGAAACTCATCACGGCTCCTCTGACTAAACCCTACAGTCCTCACCCAGCCCCCAGCCTGGCCTTGAAAGACTCTTTATCCTAAATAACTCTGACTGCCCCACCTGGGAAAAACCACAAAAACCTCTGCTGCCCCCTGGGCAAAGTATTAACTCTTTCAATGCCCAGAATGAAGCTTCACAGATGCTTTATTCTGTCTCTCCTTAAAAAAAAAACAAACAAAAACCACACAGAAACAATATAAAAACATCAAAATCAAACAAAAAGAAATGTCAAATCCCAAAGAACTATAATTTCTCTTTTTTTATGATATGGCGAAAAACCTCTTGTTTCCTCTATAACACATAAAAATATTACGAACTGAATATGACTATTCTAACTGTAAATATAATCAAAGGCTGTAATATTAAACTAAACACGTTAAAATTGCTGTAATCTCCTAAGTTTAAATAATGAAAATCTCCCTGGTGTTCCACAGAAAAAAAAAAAAAAAGAAAAAAAACCCTCTGTTCTCAAAAATAAAGTAAGTTTTTGTTTAATCTGTTATAATCCTTAAAGACTGCGTCATAAATTAATATAGTCCGTAATAAAAGTTGTGAGAAAAACTGTTAGTCTGAAAAAAGGGTTTTTAGATAGTAATCAGATTTCCATTACCTTAATCACTGTAACATCCAAACAACAAGAAAACTGTTTGTTATGAAGAAACCTCCATAGACTGAAAAAAAGTTTCCTCTTTGAATTAAATTAGTAAAAAACTATTTTAAAGATGGTAAACTACCTGAATAGCTTTTGTATGTTTTCAGTATTAAAAAAAAAACTGTGTGGAAGAAAAAAAAGTTGTCTCAAGTTTTATTCTAAGTTTATATTTCTTATAGTTTCTAGTAATAAATTTTCTCTTTATACCATTTAATGTTAAACCTGTTTCTCGTCTACTTCTTAATCCTCTCTCACCACAAAAAAAGTTTCAAATGAATAAACCAAAACCACTACATCAAACCTCAGTGATTCCAGGATTTTGATTTCCTATTACCCAAGGGTGTCTTCTGCAGCCAAATGGTGATGGACTGGGACAAAGACCAAGATTTTGGAGACAGTGGGGTGGAAACACCTCCAGAAAAGGTTCTTCCCTCCCACCCAAGCACATGGATCCTCAGCCAGCATGGACACAGAAATAATTTTCTTTTGGCCTTGATTTGCTTTTCATTTCTCTTCATCCCTTTAAAACATCCAACACTGGGGTAAAAATAAAGACACTGAACTGAGACATGGGTGGGGACATGGGGGGACAATGACATGGTGGGGACACAGACATGGAGAGTGACATGGGGACACATGGACATGGAGGGGGATGTGGCCATTCGTGGGGACATGGGGGGACACAGGCATGGATGGAGATGTGGGGGACAGTGACAGGGATGGAAACATGGTGGGGACACAGCCATGGGTGAGGACATGGTGGGACATGGCCAGTGACATGTGGGGACACGGCCACGGCCGGTGCCATGGGGGGAACTTGCAGGGGCTGTGGGGGATGCTGGCTTGGAGGGAGTTGAGGGTTCCTGGCAGGGACTTGGGGCTCGCTGAGGCCTTTGGGGACCCCAGGCCGAGCGGCTCCGGCTGCGCTGGGAGACCCTGGCGGAGGTTCTGGGGCAGCTGCTCAAGGACCCCCTGCCCTGGAGCCCCAGCCGGGCATTGGGCTCCTGGAAGGGAATGAACGTCCTTGTCCCCAGCAGGGAAATCCCAGCACCCCCAGGTTGTCAGGGGCAGGTGAGAGGCCACAACCGGGAGGGGAAAGCCAGACAGAACTGTCCCCTTCCAGAACTGCGCACCAAAAATCCCAAAACTGGGATTCCACTAGAAAGAATCTTTGAGGAGCTGCCCGTATTGAGGAAAAGAGGGATAGGACCCCGAGAGTGAGCAGCAGGGACCTGGAAACCTCTTTCAAAAAGAAGCATGAGGTCAGGGGTGGTTGACTGGGGGACAGTGGAAAAGGGCTGGAAGAGCATGGGAAAAGAGGCGGCTGGTACCCCTAAAGAATTGGCCCTGGGACTGCCAAATTGCGTTGAGAGATGTCCCACTCCTCCTCCTTTCTAGTCCTGCCTCCTCTCCAGTCCTTCTCCCAGTCCTTCCTCAGCCCCCCTCCATCCCTTTTCCTGCTCTCCCTGGGCCCAGCACCCACCCTTCATCCCCCGGTTTTCCCAACACCATCACATCCTGTGGTAGGAGCTGGGATGGAGCCAGGGCAGGTCGGGCTGGGGCAGCGCTGGGCTCTTGGGACAGCCTGGGCACCCCCCCATGCACCCCCTCCCCAAATTCCCCTGTTTGTTTATTGGGGTCCTGGCACCTTTGGGGTTGGGGCGGTGCCGTGTTGGGGTTCAGGATCTTCCCAAGGCCCCCTAGAGCAGGGTGAGAAGAGGGGGACACGACCATTCCTGGGGGGTCCCCATTCCTGATGCATGCTGGGGCCAGTTCTGCGACCCCCCCCAATCATGGCTCCCCCTGCGGGGTCCCTCCAAGTCCTTCCCCACTGTTCCCCAATAAACAGGACCAGGCAAACTGGGAAGCTTTATTGGGAATACTGGGAGCAGCTGTTCGGGGGCAGAGTGACACCGGGCTGGGGGTCCCCGGGGGGAGCACACACGTTCACCCGAGTCCCGCTGGCCCCCAGACAGGTGAGCTCCCAGCAGCACCAGTAGCACCAGTAGGGCCCCAGCTCCCCCGACACGCCCCATGCCCAGCGCCGGGCGGTGCCGCCAGCCCCAAAGCAGCCGCGCTGTGCCCTGGGGGGGTCCCCGCGGCCCCGCCCCACGCGGCACTGGGAGCACCAGTCCGGACCAGTTGGAAGCGTGGGCGGGCGGCACCAGAACCCACGGAAGTGAGTCCACCACAAGGCGTTTAGAACCCCCAAAATTGGCGGAAAGCATCAGGATTCTCCCAAAAAAGGGGTCACATCTGCCCCTAAACTAACCGGGAAATCCCCCAAAGCGTTTATGACCCTCTAAAACTGGTGGAAAGCACCAGGATCTTCCCTAATATCAACTTCTGTGCTAGGTACACCTGGGGAGAAGAAGCTCAAGAGAGAAATTCTCTGTGTGAGAACTCCCTCTGGGAGTTGATGGGACCAATTGGAGGCTGGTTTGGTTATTGACCGCCTGAACAACCAACTGGAGAAAGTTAGTTCGCTCGGTGAGCACACATTTTGAAGGCGGTAAACCCGGGAAAAAACTCTCATTCATTTCCGGTGGCTGAGCAGGTAACAACGGCCCAGCCCGGGCTCCCTCCCATGTGGGGGGAGCTCGGGAGGCCGCTGGGCCCCGTTTGCAAACCAGGGAACCCGATGGCCGGGGGGAGGAAAGGCTCATTGATGAGACCTTAGCCCGGCTTCCTCCCCTACGAGCCCGCGGCTCTGGGGGGGCCCGGCTCCTGCTGCTGGCTCGGAGCAGCTTTGGAGGGGCCGAGCCCGCCCAGCCCCCGCACGGCCTGGGGGAGGCAGCCGGGCCCTGTCTGGAAGCAGGGGTGGCCATGGGCAGTGCGGGGCTGCAGCAAGCTCCAGAAAAGCTGATTAACATCTCAGCCGCCCCCACACCCAGCGCCGTGACTTCTGTGTGAAACTTTAACTCTTTAGTGCTCAGGTAAGATTTTGCAGACCTCCGGCTTTCCTTTGAATATGAGAGGGGAAAAAGGAGATGCTCCAAAGTCAGTGAAGCAAGAGCTAAGTTTCTTTAGATGGAAGGAGAATGAGGAGATGCTGTGAAGATGGCTGAAAATCCTTTTGTAAGATTGTAGGTATGAACTGATGTACTGAATATTCCTATAAACCATGGAGAAAGACACGGGGAGGTTGGAGATGTTCTATTTGATCGATTGTTAATCAAAATGCATCTGTGTTGAGAATCCTTCACCCCGAGGAGAAAAGGGGATCTCTTTTTCTGGAGATGGAGCATGAACAGAGAGAAAAAGAGATGAAGAGAATTTTAGTTTGGAACAGTTAATTCTTAAAACTAAATACCTCATGGGTTTAACATGGCCCATAAGCACAGCTTTGGGAAAGCTGTGAAGATGGGAGGAACTTCACGACTTTGCAAGTTTTTTCCCGGGTGGATGCAAATCGTGAAAGTGAAGCCACGAGAGGACTGTTTTTTTCCCTTCTTGTGGTGAAGTCCCGATGGCCTGACAAGAGGAAACTTCTCTCTCCAAAGTGAACTGAAAAGGGCTATTTAACTTGGGAACTGGCTGAAGTAGTTTTTTGTATGTTTGTTTTGTTGTTATGAAGGTTGGGAGAGGGAAGGAAGGAGTGGTCTGAAGATCTTCTGAATTTGCTTTTCTTTCTCTTTCTTTGTGTAGTTAATAAAGTCTTTTATACCTTTTTTAACTTTTAGGCCTGCCTTGCTCTTTTGCTCCTGGTTCTGTCTCACAACAGAAAAATGAGTATATTTAAATTGGCAAGTCAAAACTATAACAATGGAGGAGAGTGTCAGCAGCTGCAGCTAAGGGCTCGTGTCCCATCAGAGTCTCTAACGATGGCACCAACGCTGCTGCCTTGCAACAGCCGACTCTGGAAGGCGAGTGTGCCCTCGAGCAGAGCCGCTGAGGTCAGTCAGGGGGACAGGCTGCAGCTGAAGCTGCCAAGCGTTGCTGTGATTCTGGCAAGTCAAGAGAAAACCATGGTGACCACTTTCCCTGACAGCCTCTGCCAGGCCACGAAAAATTGTGCCCATAGCATCCCCTCTTTTGGCATCCTGTCTGGTGTGCATGTCTTCCTGAGGAGGTACAAGCCTTCTGGGTGCTGCTGTTCCTGTGCACACTCTGGTCATTTTTCTCTGGTGTCCAGAGCCACGCTGACAGCAGGAGCTCCACAGGCCAGCTCTAGGAGACATCGTTCTTGCCATGGTGGCAGCAGCTCTGTGGGTCCCGAGCTCAGTGTCAGGGGAGTCTTGGCCACACAGCACAGTGGCCTGGACAGCTCTGGGGACCCGGGCTGATCGCCAGCGCTGCCACTTCCCACTGCTCCTCGCCTGCAGCAGCCAGTGGCCGTGCTCCAGCAGGGCCTCCTTGTCTCTCCTTGTCCCTCCTTGTCCCTGGCCAAAGCAGCTTGGGCACCTCGGGGCTGTCCCCACCGTCCTGCTGAGGCCAGGCCTCGAGGGCTTCTGCCACAGGCACCAGAGACGCGTCGGAGAAGCGCCAGAGCAGCCAGCTGGCAGGAAGAAGGTGGCTGTCTGGGGGCTGCTTATGGCCTCTGCCACCCAGTTCCTCAGGGCTTCCCACCAACCCATCCACACAAGTCCTCCTGGCCCATCACAGCCTCCCGCCACCCAGCGCCACACGCATCCCCCTCACGCCTTCCCACTGCCTTCTCCGGGCAGGCCTTGGCAGCACCGCAGCCCTTCATGGCCTCCCACTGTCCCGTGCCCTCCACGCCTCCCCCAGGCCTGCCTGGCTGCTGAAGGAGCTCCAGAGGAGCCGCATCAAGAGGCACCTCAGAGCCCTCAGCAATCCAGCCAGCAACACACGGGCAGGACACAGATGGCGCTTCCAGGCTGGCAGAGGGGTGCTGGCCATCTCCAGGGACCGGTCTCTCAGGGATCCCCGCCGCAGCTCCAGCCTCTGCCCGCCCGCTCTGTCAGAAGTCTTAAGGCTTCCACAGAACCACCAAAGGCCAAGGGCCTTTTGGCCACTTTCCCTTCCACTCCGCACGCTTGGCCAACTTGCCGAGCACAAGCACCCTTTTTGCCCTCTTCCCCATTGGCCTGAAGACTCTGGGCACCAAAAGAAAGCTCCTGCACCTCTGTGTATGACAACAGCAATTTACTAATCCTACGGTGGGGTGAAAGAACGTCCTTGAAGTGCAGAGGTGTTCCCTGCAGGCTCAGGTGGCCCCAGCAGACGCAGCCTCCCAGATCAGTTCTCCACAGTGCTCACACAGGACAACCAGCCCCTGCGACACAGGGAAGGCCGTGACTTCCAGAGCCGGCGGAATCCATCTCGCATCTGCTGGAGTCGGGAGGAGGGAATGCTCTGTACAACTCTGGTGATGTACAGAGTCTGAAGAGCCAGGCATGAGATGGCAGGGCTGGTGTCATCTGTCATGTCCTGAAGGGCTGGAAGAGAGAGGAACAGAGCCACAGTCAGAGCCTGCATCTGCAGGGACCTGGGGAGACCCTCCTGCCCCATCCATCCCACACGGCAGCTCTTGCAATAGCCTGAAGGAAACAGGAGACAGCAAGGATCAGCTGGAAGGCGCTGGCCACGAATGTCCCTCCCGCAGGCCCCTGGAAGGTCTCTGTGCTCTGCCCACGCCGCCCCTCGTGCGCGCAGGGAGCAGAGCCCTCCCAGCCGGGGCAGGGAACGCAGCTGCCAGCGCCAGCCCCCGCTGACAGCCCGCTGGCCTCACTCACCCCTGCACATGAGCTGCAACTCTCGCTGCTGCTCTCTCAGGAACCGCCCGGCCATCCCTGCCAACACAGAGCCTGTCACGGCCCCAGCCGCACAGCTGCCCCGCAGCGGCGCTGCCAGCCCTGCGGCCACAGCAGCGCCTTCCCCTGCAGGGCTCAGGCCCGGCCCTCGCCGCATCCTGACGCCCAAGGACACGGCTGCGAGAGGGCGGCAGCGGCGCCGAGGGCAGGCGGGGCTCCAGAGCCCCGGCCCGGATGGCGCTGCCGGGGCAGCAGGCGGGGCTGGGGCCGAGCTGCGGCGGGGCGGGGAGGGAGCCGGGCTTGTGGCTCACCAAGAAACCTGACGGCCGCCTCTCGCAGGGGCTCCTGTGGGCTCCGCAGGTACGGCAGCGCCTGGCGCAGCAGCTCGGCCGCTCGGCTCCTGTCCTGTGCCAGCTGGAGAGAGCGGCAGGGCACGGAGGGAAGGGTTGGCGCGGGCTCTGTCCCTTGGCCCCGGCCTGCCCTGCCCGCACAGCCCTGAGCGGGGCAGAGGGCCCGGCAAGGCGCGGGCTTGATGGAGCTCGGGGCTCCATCAGCTCCGGCCCTGGGGCCAGAGGAGCCTGGAGAAGAGCCCGCGTGGGCAGCCCAGGGAAGGGAGCAGCGTTCTTACCAAGCACTCGCCAAACCTCCACATCTGATCCGCCATCAGCAGCTGCTCAAGATCTCTCCTCTTCAGGAAGCTTAGTGCAGAAAGCAGCGTTTCACAAGAGGCCTGCAGAGCAGCAGAGACCCAGAGATGGCACCGCAGCCCAGGGCACAGGACCTGCCTCCCTGTGCCAAGGCCAGGAGGAGGCTGGAGCCCATGAGATGCCCGGGTGCAGGGAGACAGCTGAGCCCCCTGCCAGGAGGACAGCAGCGCCCAGGAGTCCTCACCTCTGCCACACGCATGTTCTCATGGTGGCAGTTGAAGAAGAGTGGCAGCAGGCTCTTGCTCACAAGCATATTGAGGGGCTTTTTACCCTTGGCCGCTACCAACCTCATCACCTCTTGGAAGAGGCGAATGGAGAGCAGCTGCACATGGCGGTTGTCCTGTTGGAAAGGAAGCAAAAGCCCTCCTCATCAGCTGCTCCAGACCTCTCTGTGCACAGGCCCAAAAATCCACGGGGCCCCACACTTGGGGGCAGCACCCAGTGGCCGTGGCTGGGGGCACAGAGCCTTACGTTGTCCAGCAGTGGCCAGAGCGCGCCAGCCAGCCGCAGGGCGATGGGGCTGGGTATTGCGAGGTGTCTGTGCGAGAGCAGAAAGCTGAGCACCGCGACGGTCATCTCAACGATGTCTTCATCTGCATCCCACAACAGGTCCACAAGGCTTTCTGTCAGGCTGTACATTCTAATGCTCTGCATGAAAGACAAGGCAGGGCAAGCCCACGCTGCTGCTGCTGCTGCCTTGGAGCCCAGGGGCCGAAGGGCTGTCCTGAAGCACTCGGGCAGCTGAACAGCAAGGCAGGAGAGCTGGGAGCAGCTGCCACAGCTCCCAAAGCCCAGCCAAGCCCAAGGGGCTGCTTTCCCCAGCCCCACGCTGCCAGCACAGCTTCAGCCGCTGCTGTCTTCTCACCATCGAGGGGTCCTTGCTGAGCTGCACGAGGCCTCTGAGCACCAGGCGACGCATCTCCCTGGACGTGCTCTGCAGGCGCCTTGCCATGATCTCCAGGAGGCTGTCACCCCATTCTTTGATGTCCAGGAGGTCCAGGACCTGAAAGGCACAAAGCAGTGACCGGGGTGCCCAGCTGGCAGGAGCTCAGAACTGCACAGGCCTGAGCCAAGGCAGCAGCACAGGGCACGGGCACCGTCCCAGGCAGCTGTGGCTGTGAGAGGGCAGAGAGGTGGGAGGCAGCTCAGCTGTGCTGCCCATGGGGCTCACCTCCACAAGGAACGCCATGGCGGGCAGCTGCCAGTCTGAAATGTCTTGGCTGAGGAGCTCCAAGAGGCAGGAGATGAAGCTGCAACACCAGATCATGGAGACACAGCGCATCTCCCTGGTGGGGGGGAAAAGGCATCATTGCCCCTGAGCCGAGAGGGCAAAGCTCTCCCAGGAGTGACCCACGGAGCTCTGGTCTTTTCCCAAGCCCCCCGTGGGCGCTTTGGGAGGCAGCTGTTCCCGGGCACCCTCCTGTGCCAGCCTTTTCCAGTCTGCTCGTCCGTCTCTTTGTGACAAAGCCCTCTCACCCATGCCCATGGGAACTGTGTGAGGCACCCTGGGCACAAGTGCCGGGGGCAGCAGGGAGAAGGGGGTCTCACCTGGCCAGGAGTCCCACTGCATAGTGGTGGGTGTCAGTACAGAGCAGCGTGTCCCAGACAGCCTTGCCTTCCATGACTACCACAACACGCTCACACTGCACTCGGCAGAGCAGGACCTTCAGGGTCTGCACTGCAAACCTGTGTGCAGAGCAAAGCCCAGGTCATGCTGGCAGCCCTGGCTCCTGCCTTGGAAGGGATGGGGAGACTGGGAGGACTGGGATGGAGCACCTTTGGGGGTTGGTGGCAAGGCCCAGTTGCTCCTGGCACCCCTTCCAGAAGGTATCAACCTCCTCTGGCGTATCCAGTGCGCTGATGTAAACTTGGAAGAGCAGACACAGAAAGAGACGGGGAAAATACTCCAACACTATAGGTGGGCACCAGGTCAGGTTGAAGACCCTCCACAGTGTCACGGTTGCCTGCAAAAAATGAACCACCCAGAGACAACACTCAGTGCCAAGACATCCGTGTGGCAGGGCCCGAGCATGCCAGGGAGAGGCCGGGGAAGACACCTCGGGGTCACCCAGCCTGGTGCCCCTGAACCTTGCCCCTAAGGCAGGTTTCACCCCAGTGCCTGAGGCAGAGAGATGCAGCTGGGGGGAGGACAGAGAGCTAGCTGCTGGAGAGGTGGCCTAGGGGCAAGCCAAGGTCAGTTGCAGGAACTCACAGCCAGGGCAAAGACTCCTGTGCTGTCCCCATCGGAGGTGTACACACTGTCCACTGGCCAGGCGTTCAGCACATTGAGGAGTATCTGCAGCGCCGGCTCCGCAGTCCCAGTGGAGGACATGATCACTCCCCACATGGCCGTAGCAGCTCTGTGGGGTCAGAGCTCTGTGTCAGGGGGGTCTGGGCCACAGCACTGTGGCCTGGGCTGCTGCAGGGGCCCGCGCTGGCCGTCAGCCCTGCCTCTGCCCACTGGCCCTCGCTGGCAGCACCCAGCCAGCCCACGGGGGTGCAGGCATCTTGAGGGGCAGGGAGGGAGCGTGGCAGCATGCTCAGGGGCTGACATGGCAGCACTGGCAAACGGAGGAGCCAGAGGCTCCTGGAACTGTCCCCCTGTCTGGCAGTCACCAGGGACAGGCTCTACAGGGTAACGGGCCGGGGAACCCTAAACCTTCAAGGCAGGTGGGGCTGCCGTACCTGTCACCCGATGGGGCCCAGCGCAAGAGAGTCATCAGCACATCGCAGGGGTATTCCCTGGTCAGCTCCAGAAGGGCCTTGTCCAGCCTGTGCCCAGCAGACTCATTGGCCGTGAGCCACTTGTGGATGTACCTCACCATGGCTGGCACCTGCAGAAGGCCCGGGGAGACTTGGACACCTGCCCGAGCAGCAGGTTCCCCAGCTTCCCCTGAGAAGTGCTGCCCTTCCTACCCTATTGGTCTGGGCCTCAAAGTCTGAAGGAACCCAGCAGAGCTGGCTTGAGGCGCCACACAATTCCTGGGGTGATCAAGCCCTGGCCACAGGCTGCTTACTTGCTTTGGATTGGAGACACCCTTCTCCACAAGCAAATCCAGCATGGCAGCCCCGGTCTCAGCAGTGAAGAGGGGAAAGTTTGCCAAGAGCCCAGTGCCCACACCGGTGGTCTCTTCCTGCCAAATGCACATGATGAATTCATAGATCATCTGCAGGAGAAGGGCAGGAAGAGAGGGAGAATCCATGGAGTGCTCCAAGCACAGTGCTGGGCTGAGCAGTGACAGCAGGCCCAGCCCAGGTGGGGATGGCTGCAGTACCTGCGCTGTTCTGCGGAAGCGGCCACGGGCAGGGTCCTGCTCTTGTGTCGGGTCCATGGCGGCACCTGGCAAAGAGCGAGCGCAGCCAGGGCTGAGGGGCTGTGGGAGAGGCCGGAGAACACAGGCCAGCCCTGCATTCCCAGGCAGGGACAGCCCTGGGATGCTCCAGGGATGGGGTGTGGCTGCCAGGGGGTTCAGCCCCAGCCCCTCTTCTGTCCTATCCATGGGCATGTTGGATGGGATGGGATGGGATGGGATGGGATGGCATGGCATGGCATGGCATGGCATGGCATGGCATGGCATGGCATGGCATGGCATGGCATGGCATGGCATGGCATGGCATGGCATGGCATGGCATGGCATGGGATGGGGCTAAGCTGGCTGCAGGCACCAGCCCTGTGGCCCAGCTCTGCTACTCACCCTCCTGCAGCAGCTGGATCTGCTCCAGCTCTTCAGGCTGCTGTGCTGAGGGAGCTGCAGCCTCCTCCTCCTCCTTCACCCAGGCCAGCTTGGGCACTCTGGGTGGTGTCTGCTCCATGTCACTGTATGGAGTTGGGACTGCTTGCAGGAGAGATGTCTTGGAAAAGCTCCAGATGAGCAAGTGCTGCAGTTGTGCCTTGTAGGCAGCTGCAACAGAGAAGCCTTGGGAAGGCTACAGGACACCGTGTCCTGCAGTCTGTCCTCGAGGTCACCTGCAGAGGAAACGCTTTGGAAAAGCTCCGGGTCAGTAGGGAACAAGCTGGCTGTGTGGGGGCTCCTCACAGCACCGCTCTCTCCGTCCTGTCCCGACGAGTGCACCGAGCACTGTGGTGTGGCCGTGTCACCGCCAGCACCTATGTCACGACGTGTCACAAAGGGTCACCCTTGTACGCTCTGTCCCTTTCCTATTGCACGGTGACCACGGTGCACTGTGTCACAAAGAGCCCTAGGACACACCTCCACGTGCCCTGGGGACACCCCCACCCTCCCCCCAAAGTGGCCCAGCTTGCAAGGAAGACGTTCCCCCAAGGTTCGAGGACAGCCCAACAGGAATTTTAGGAATGGCTCAAACAACAAGCAGATGCTCCTCTGCTCTGCCTGCTCAGGGCAGCAGAAGGAGCCCCCACGGTTGCCGATGCAGCTGCAGCAGGAAGGGCATCGGGGCCTTCCACAGCAGCTGCCAGGGACTCTTTGGGACAAGACCCGATGCTGGGTGGCCGTCACACACACAGGAGTGTGACACAGACACGGGACGTATGGCCCAGGGCACAAATGCTGCTCTGAGTCCTGGGAGCAGTGAAATCAGCAGGTGTGGCAGAGTCCCTGCCAAAGGAGACCTGCCGCCCCCAAGGCCTGCCAATGCTGGTGCCTGCTCCTGCCACAGAGACCTGTGTCCCCTGGGGACTTCTCTGCCAGAGGACAGCCAATGCCCACGTGCATTGGTGTGTGTGCTCCTTTCTGCAGGCGGCTGTTGGCAGGAGCACCTGGTGGCAACACTTGGTCTCTGTCAGAAGCTGTTACTCCTTCCTGGAATGATTTTTGCTTGGAAGTGATTATGTGCAGTGTCCACGCATCTCCCCAGCCCATCAGTGCCTCACACACGAGGTGACCACCAAGCCACTCTCCGGCCATCTGACCCGCAGCTGAGCCCTTCCCAGAGTGCCCGCACCCGCAGGGAGCGCAGGGCTGGATTTGGCCGCCAGAGAGTTGGTGACCCTCGTGAGATCCTCGGTGCATTTAGTTCCTACAGGAGTGTGGGCACCGCTGGGAAATGATCTGCATGCCTTGTTAATTGGATGTTCTTCCACCGCTAGCCTGGGGCAGGATCTCTCCCGGTCCTCCTCTCAACTCCCGGGCCTCTCCTCAGCCAATCAGAGAAGGCACCAAAATAATTGAGCCAATCAGAGCGCGCGGCGCTGATGACTCCTCAGGCAGTCCCAGAGCGCCCAGAGCTCCTCACCTGGACTCCACCCGCGCCCCGCCCCCAGCGCCCCCCGCCAGGAGAATTTGGGGAGGGGGGTATCGCGTTTTATCTTCTTTTTTGTTGTTCCAGAGTAAGGATTAAATGCTCGAGAGACGGAATTTCGTGTTTGGACTCAGATATTTATTAATTCTTATCTATATTACAGTGAGTTCTACAGCACTTCTAGCTAACAGGCTAAAAATGGACACGTATCTCTCTCTCTCTCTACAAGGCCTTTTAAGGGCCAATCTGTCCAATTAAGAACAGACACCTAAATACTTTTTACTATTAACACAACAACCAATCACCTGTGACCTGAAATGGGGAATTTTCTATCTAATTACAAAAGTACCACCTAGACCCGTGAAGAAGGTGAAGAAGAAAGAATCCGCCACCCTAAAATCTCTATCTTGCTTTATATACATATATATTAATATATTCTAAAACCCCAAGCCCTAAATTTTCCACCATGGCACATTACACACTTCTATTCAAACTACACACCAGTGATCCCAGTTCTATCACTCAATTTTGGAAACCTTCTTCACGGCCTCAGGTCAAAAGCAGTGTTTTCCTGCGGTTCAATGCCTGTCAGCACAGAAAGCCCAAACCCCTCAGTTTCCAGGGTTCCAACAGGGGGGAGGTGTCAGACCCTGCCCGGCTCTGGCCATGGGGCGTGTGGGGCAGCTGGGGCCCTACTGGTGCCACTGGGAGCCCCCCGGGCTGGGGGCACGGAGCTCTCGGGTGAGCGGGAGGGGCGGGAAGGGAACAGTGGGAACGGTGGGGAGAGAAAGGGAAATGGGGAGGTGGGACCCCCAAACAGATGTTGGGGAGGGCTGGTGACTGGGGAGTGTTGGGAAAGGGGGAGGAAAATACAGAGAAGCATGGAAAAGAGGAACTGGGACATCGGGAAGAAGGGTCCCATGCCGGCCGTGGGGCACTGAGGGTGCGGAGTCGGGGTTGCCCCGGAGCTCTTGGCTACTGTGGGCTGCTGGGGGGACACCCCCGGACCTGTGTCGTGCACACACAGCGCTGTTCCAGGAGATGGTTTAGTCCGAGTGTCACTTCATTCACGGCACCGACCGGCTGAGGTTCGTGGAGAGGAACATCTCCAACCGGGAGCAGTTCCTGCACTTGGGCAGCGATGTGGGGCTGCACGTGGGGACACCTCCTTTGGGGACAAGGCTGCCAGGCACTGGAACAGCGACCCGCAATGGATGGAGTACAGACGGGCTGCGCTGGACAGGCACTGCCGGCACAACTACGAGTTGTCCAGCCCGTTCCTCGTGGAGCGCAGAGGTGAGCGTGGGGCAGAGCGTGTCCCCTCGGGCCCTGCCCTGGGAACGACCCTGGAGCCCCTCAAAACCTCCCTGGGAATCACCCGAGACACGTCAGCCCTTCTTGTGCCCATCCCTGGGGCCTGCTGCCCCCTCACGCCAAGTCACTCCAGTGGCTCTCCCAGTTCATCCCAGTCTCTCCTGCTGTCCTTACAGTCCTTACCCGTGTCACCAGAGTATGTCCCATTTCCTCTCAGTCCCCAGCCATTCCATTCCCTGTCCACTCCCAGAGCAGAAAAATCTCTCCAACCCCTTCCCCCACCCAACAGGGATCACCAGGACCACGGATCACCAGGGCTCTGCCCAACGGGGGTCACTGGGGATCATCCAAAACCGATCCTCCCATGGGGGATGGAGCTGCAGCAGAGCATGAAGCTCTTCCCACACTCGGGGCACTCACAGGGCTTCCCTTAGTGGTGACTCCGTTGGTGTCGGGTCAAGTGAGAGCTCTGTGAGAAGCTCTTCCCACACTCAGGACACTCGTAGGGCCTCTCCCCAGTGTGGATGCGCCGGTGGACAGTGAGGGTGGAGTTGCGGTTGAATCCCTTCCCGCAGTCGGGGCAGCGGAAGGGCCTCTCCTCTGTGTGAATCCTCTCATGTTTGAGGAGATTTGAGCTGGTCTGAAACCTCTTTCCACACTTGGGACACTCGTAGGGCCTCTCCCCAGTGTGGATGCGCTGGTGGCTTCTCAGGGTGTCGCTCTGCCCAAAGCTCTTCCCACATTCCAAGCAGGTGTAGGGCTTTTCCCCAGTGTGGATCACTTGGTGCTGGAGCAGGCCGCAAATGTTGCTGAAGCCCTTCCCACATTTCCCACACTCATAGGGCTTCTCCCCAGTGTGGATTCTCTGGTGTCGGATCAGTTCAGACCTCCGTCTGAAACCCTTCCCACATTCCAAGCACCTGTGGGGCTTCTCCCCTCCAGGAGGCTTCTCCACCAGCTCTGAGCTCTGCCTGGATCTCCGGCCGCCTTCCCGGCTCAGGGAGGGTCTTTCCTCCTCGCAGCTCCCTGGGCTGGGTTTGCAGCCCCTCCTCGAGAGGGATCTCCGGGGCTTTTCCTCCTCCTCCATTCATGAACGCCTTAGGAATAAAAAATCCAGGTTTGGGGGAAAAACAAGAGGAGAGTGCCTTGGGCTGGAGGTTCCTCCTTCCCAAGTTCATCTCAGGAGGTCATTGGGCATCCTGTGTCTGTAAGAACCTCCAAAACACCATTATTCAAACCAAAAGTCCTCCAAACATCAAGACACAGATCAAAAACTCCACAAAAAGCAAGATTCAGCCAAAACTCACTCCTAAATATAAAGATTCAGCCCTCACAAAACACCAAAGCACCAACCAATTTAGCCCAATAAAGCTCAGAAACACCAAAATTCAACCCTGTGAAAATTGTGGATCCCCCTCCCGTGTCACCTGCTGCACGTGGGGGGAAACGCTCCTGGGGCTGGGGGAGAGGCTGTAAACACAGGGAGGGGTGGAACCTTATGGTGTTTACTGATTCTGCCCCTTCTCCTCCTGTGTCCCTGCTCTTCCTCACACTCCTCTTCTTTCTACTATTCCTCCTTCTCCTGTACAATCCCACCTTCTCCCACGGGCATCATTTGACCATTTTGTTCTTCAACCCTGCTTCTCCTTCCCTTCTCCTGCTGCCCCCAGGCCCAGCACCCACTGCCGGCTCCCTCTTCCCCCCAAACCCACAGCATCCCAGCGCAGGGACAGGGATCAAACTGGGGCAGAATGAAACTTGTTCAGTGGCACAGGAGGATTTAGAATTGAGGACAGGGCAAGGGTCTAACCCAGGCTCCTGATTGAACAGCCGGCACAGGGGGCTGGGAACAAACTGAGCACTGCATTCAAATGCCAGTGCTCGAGACCCAGGGTAAGAGATATTGATGAGACTTTCCCGGGCCTGAGGGACAAAATGTGTTTATGGATGGTTCTGCAAGGGCAGGAGAAGGGAAAAGAGTTCCAAGACACGCTCTGATGAAGGAAAGGAATTAGACCAAGCTCAGGTTACCACCTGCATGGTCAGCTCAACCGGCAGAGCTGGGTGTGCTTGGAAGAGCCTGGCACTGAAATGCCCTGAGCAGGAAGGCTCAAATATCTTCTGGTGACAGCATGGCAGCTAACAGGGTGGCAAAAGCAATTCTGACTTCTTCAGCAATCTCTGGATCGCTTATGAAGGTATTTCTTAAACAAATAATTCCAAGAGGACAGATTGCGGAAGCTACAGACTGAGACTGAGAACTCTTTTTACAGCAAAGATCCTTCAGGGGGTTATGGCTGCTTTAGGAATACAATGGGACCTCCACAAGCCCTGGCACTCCCAGAGCTCAGGTCAGGTAGAAAGAACAAACGGGAAATAAAGAAACTCCTTTGGAAGCTGGTGATAGAAACCAAGATGCCATGGGAGCAGCTTTTGCCATTGGCTTTGGCAAGAATAAAAGCCAGACCCATGGCAGATACTGAATTATCTCCCTTGGATTTGATCTTTGCAATTCCTTACCCTGGGAATTCTCCACCTAGTGCGGGCTGGAGATAAGGGATGTATATTTCAAGCAGTCTGTGGCCAGAATCCTGTCTCTTGTGAAATCTCTGCCACAGGAAGCTGGGCTGGCACAGAGCCTGCCTTGGCACTTTGCTGTTCACAGCATCCACCCAGGACTCTGCCTCTCAATTACACTCACACACTGGGCTGCCTGCGATTCCACTGTTGGAAAGTATACCAAATTTAATTTTTTTTTACCTTCCATTTGTCTAGTCAGGCTCGGTTTGCCTTTCTCTCAGGAAAGAAATTTTAAAAGTTTTTTTCTAAGGACTGTTAGACCACTCAACAGAGATGAGTTTAACATCTCAACAGACTGGGAATAGCCCAAAAGATTCCCACAAAGAGAACGACATTCAACAAAACATCAAGGAAACATCAGCAAACATCAAGGAACACCCACCCCAGACACTGCCCCGGCATAGATGGAGACACCTGGTCTGGAAAAGGCTGAGAAGGAAATCCAGGAATGTGGATCTAATTAACATCAGAAGAGGAGAAATCCGCCTGCAATACGAAACCAAATACTAAGACCTACACAACCTGGAAGCAATGAACACTAAACCAATGGATTTCAATGGGTTCAGACTCTAAAACGTTTAGGAATAATCTAGTAAAACTCACGTGTAATCGAATGATTTTCTCTGCACACCCGGGCTATGTGTGGATGAAATTATTTCTGTTGCTCATCCTGACCAGAATCAAGTAATGCCTTGACTCTAACACTAAAGACATTATTGAAGAGTTTTTGTTTTTCCCGCAGTTTCAGTGACAAGATTACACAATTAGAAAATTTTTTCATATTAATCCTACTTTTATTTTATCAGTTAGGTTTGGACCAGGGGTGTGACAAGGAATTTTTATTCTTTGGAGAAGATGTAGAAAAGACTTGCTTGCACTGGAATATTTTTCTCTATATTTGTGGCTGACTCTTAATGATGGCAGAATTTCGGAATGGGTTTTTCAATGCTCACCTTTAAGTTGCATTTTGCAAACGTAGAAGAGTATTAATCGTAAGGCTTTAACACATAAATAGTTAATGCAAAATCGTTAAAAAAAAAAAAAGAAAAATAAAGCAGATTGTGAGGGTGGACTTGTGAATCACCTAAGGGCTGCTCTGGAACAAAAGCATCCCTGCCAGGCAGCCAGCAGAGGAGCTTTAGAAATGCAAATTAACATTGCTCTGGAAAAGTGCAGACAATGCACAAGGGCCTTCTTACCTGGGGGAGGAATTGGGCTGATTCCCTCTGCCCTCATCCCAAGCTCTGCCTGCTTGCACAGATGGAATTTGCACAACTAAAGGCAGAGCCCACAGTGAGGATATCTGACTGCAACAGAAATTGGTTAAGCTGCAAAGGGAAACAGCAAACGGAGAATGTTGGGAAAGCTTTACTAAAAAAAGTGGGGGGGAATCATCCCTCTCCCTGCTCCAACCTGTGCTGTCACTGTCCAGGTTATATAGTGTCAGGAAAATTAATCCACAAACACCAGAGGTTTATGTCCAAAAAGGAGACAGAGGAGTCCTTTTTGCTTTATTCGAATAAAGGGAGAGGCCATGGGACATTCCCCTGGGATCTCTCAAATTTTCGGAGGACGCAGCCTCCTTTTTATCCTGTTTTCCCGGCCGCATTTCCCTCTCTCTTTCCCCATTGGCTGAGGTACTTGAGAGGCACAGACTTCCCGGAATGCCTGATACCTGAAATTCCCCTCTAATGTATAACCCTCCCTTTTAATTTTTAATTCTTATAGAATTCATAGTTTTCCCCCCGTTGCTTCTTTCATCTTTCGATATCCAATTTCATTTATCAGCAGCCCTACAGTTTGTTTGTAAAGGCAAATATCTCTTTCCATTCATCAATCAGTGGAATCCATCCCATTGTTTCTTTTACCTCTCAGTGCTAGCCTTATCTACAGGCTGATCCACAACTCATTTGTAAAGACAAATTCAACATTCCTCTCAATCCCTCCTCTTTTATTTTTAATAATTGTCTTTACAAACTTTAGCTATCATTTACTTAATTTTTTGTTCCTGAGTCTTTTTTTTTTTTTTTTTTTTGGTTTTGTAATTATTTGGAGTGACATCAATTTCTACCCTTTTGTAACCATTTCTGGATCAGTAGGCGTGGCTATTACCTGCATCCCTTTGATCACATGTTGAATAAGTTGTACTAAGCAAGGGATCGTGCATGGTAAAAAGATTAGAGTTGCTACAGCACATAAGAGGAAAAAAAGTAATTGTTTAACCTATAGTCCACCAGGTAGCCAAGAAAACATGTCCCATTCCTATAAAGGTTTTTGCTACTTTTTCTCCTAAGGTCAAAACAATTATTTTCCCATTCTTGGCTCCAACCTAACTGATAATATAAAGGTAACATTATTAAGAGAAACATTCTGATTGTGTAATCTAATTTCCTAACTTAATTTTTACTTTCACGTTGTTTTTCACACCACTTGTGGCGAGTGAAGGCACAGAAACAGCTTAACATAAAGAAAACAATGACAGCAAGGGTTGGCCCCCAGTGCCTGGAGATCTGAGAGGAGGGATGCCCACACAGACTATTTCAGCAGGCACTCTGTGGGTGGGCACACGAGGCTTCCCCCGATGTCGACGCCCTGGCTGCTGCTCCAGTCCCCTCCTGCCGAGTGTCAGTCGCGGCTTCCCGTCCTTCTCCTCCAGCTGAGATGTCCAAATCTCTGGGGCTGCAGAGACCTTGGCCCGAGTGTGATGGGTCCAGCCGTGTTCAGCTGTCTTGACGGCTGTGTCTGTGCTCAGCAACACCTGGAAAGGTCCACGCCACTTGGCCACCAGTGGTGCTTCTTCCCACTCCTTAACCAGGACCCAGTGTCCCGGTTGGATGTTGTGAACAGCAAAGTCCAAAGGCAAGGTTTGTGCCAGCTGAGCTTCCTGTCGAAGAGATTTCACAAGAGACACTATCCGAGCCACATATTGTTTTAAATACACATCACTTATCTTTATCCCCCCACTCGGCTGAGAATTACAAGGGTAAGGAATTCCAAAGATCAATTCAAAGGGAGATAATTGAATATCTCCCCTGGGTCTGGCTCTTATTCTTGCTAAAGCCAGGGGCAGGAGCCGTACCCACGGCATCTTAGTTTCTATTACCAGCTTCAGGAGATGTTTCTTTATTTCTCCATTCATCCTCTCAACCTGGCCCGAACTCTGTGGGTGCCAGGGGGTATGGAGGTTCTACCGTATTCCTAAAGCAGTCATAACTCCTTGAAGAATTTTTCCTGTAAAATGAGTTTCCCTATCTGAATCTATCGCTTCCACCATCCCTTATCTTGGAATTTTTTTTGTTCCAAAAATATTTTAACAACTGATCCTGTAGTTGCTGACACAGTTGGAAATGCTTCTGGCCACCCGGTTAATTGACATACTATTACCAGAAGATATTTAAATCTTGCCACTCGAGGCATTTCAGTAAAATCCACCCGGCATCTCTGGAAGGGACGTACTGCCCAACGCCTCCCTCCCCTGGCCAGTTTCTTTGTAACTTTGTTGTTGGTTTTAGCACAAGTCAAACAGCCTTCAGTGGCTCGCTTTGCCAGGCTAAAGAGACCAACAGCAGCGTTCATTTTGAGGAAGGCTTCTGCCAGTCCTCGGGAGCCCCAATGACTCCCTTCATGCAGTTGATTTAACAATTGTAAGGCTAGAGCTTTTGGTATCCACTGCTTACCATCCCTTGTAAACCAATTATTTTCTCTTTCCTCTGCCTCACTCTTTTTAATTATCTCAAGTTCCTCTGGTGGAAAAGAGAGTTTCTCTGGCAGCGGTGCAGTTACTGGGAGCAAAGGCAGGATCTTAGAGAGTTCTGGCAACAATGCAGCTTTGCGAGCTTCTTCATCAGCCAGTCGGTTTCCTATTGCCTTCTCTGACCATCCTGCCTGATGCCCCTTAATGTGGATTATCGCCACTTTTTTTTGGTAAATTCACTGCCTCCAATAGGCGAGAGATTAAGTTCTCGTGAGCTAATGTCTTTCCTCTGCAGCTTAATAAACCTCTTTCTTCCCATCGTTTTCCAAATGCATGTATTACCCCATACGCATATTTAGAATCAGTAAATATATTTACTGTCTTGTCCTGGTATAATTCACAGGCTCTCACAAGCGCGTACAGCTCTGCTGTCTGAGCTGACCAGGTGTGTGGTAACCGCCCCCCTTCCTTTAATTGCTTCCCATTCACGATAGAGTATCCTGTAAATCGTTTCCCTTCTACCACCTTGGAGGACCCAGCAATGAACACATTCTCTCCCTCAGGCCAGGGAATATCCCGTAGATCTTCCCTAGCCCGTGTCTGGAGGTCTATAACCTGGACACAATCATGGATTTCTTCCTGGCCCCCCTTTTCTCCAGGGCCATTTAAATAAGAGGCTGGATTAAAAATTTCCCCACCTTTAAATTCTAAATCCTCCTGTTTTATTAAACAAGATTCATACTGTAATAATCGAGCACTCCTCATCCACTTAGAGGCTCTCTCAGTTAACAAAGCTTTAATCTGATGTGGGACTTTAACAATGAGATGCCCTCCCCTTGTCAGCTTTCGGGCCTCAGCCACCATCAGAGCTGTGGCTGCACAGTTCTGCAGACAATGGGGCCGCCTCTGGCCACCGGGTCTAACAACTTAGAAAAACAGGCAACAGGCCTCCGTGTTCCCCCATGCTCTTGCACCAAAATTCCTTTAGCATGACCCTGTTTGACATCCACATATAGCTGAAATTCTTTTTCTGCATCTGGAAGAGCCAAGACTGGGGCCTTAACCAATTTGTCTTTTAATTTCTTAAAGCTTTTCTTTCCTTCTGGTGTCCATACCACGACATTAGGACTGTTTGGGGTTAAAAGTTATATAAAGGTCTGGCCACCACAGAAAAATCCTCGATCCATGCTCTGCAGTACCCCACCAACCCTAAAAACTGCCGTAACTCCTCTTTAGTCTGGGGTAATGGTACCTGTAAAATCCCTTGTATCCTTTCTGGATCAATACACCATAACCCTTCAGACAGAATGTGTCCCAAATATTTGACCTTCTTTTCTACCAACTGTGCTTTTTTTTTTTTTTTTGGATACTCTAAGTCCCTTTTTTGCAAGAAAATTAAGCAGCTTTACAGTAGCCTCTTCAACCACCTTTTCCTGTTCCCCTGATAAGAGCAAATCATCTACATACTGCAACAACTTGACTCCTGAGGGTGGAGTAAACTCTCTTAATATTTTCTGCAAAGCTTGCCCAAACAGAACTGGTGACTCTGTATATCCTTGAGGGAGTACTGTCCATGTCAATTGTTGTTTTATCATTTTCCCTCCTTCCTCCTGTTCCCACTCAAAAGCAAAATACTGTTTACTATCTTCTGTGATTGGACACCCCCAGAAAGCATCCTTCAAATCCAGTACAGAATAATACTGATGTGAAGAAGGGATTTGATTCAGGATTGTGTATGGATCTGGAACTGTGGGATGCCTTGGTTTGACAATCTCATTTATTATTCTTAAATCCTGCACCATTCTGTAGGTTCCATCTGGTTTCTTAACCGGCAGGATAGGAGTGTTATAGGGAGACATACACGGCTCTAAAAGACCTGCTTTTAGCAGGGACTCAATAACAGGCTGTAACCCCTTCTTTCCCTCCCTTGAAAGAGGGCATTGCTTTTTAGACACCACTTGTCCTGGTTGCTTCAAAGTAATTTGGAGAGGCTCTATGTCCAGTTTCCCATATTTCCCTGGAGCTGCCCATACTTCTGGATTTATTTTAGCATAAGCCTTTTCAGACATTTTACACAAAGATATCACAGTTTCAGACTCCGTGTCACTTCTTACAATGCTAATTTGCATTCCCATTCTAGCCATCAAATCTCTTCCCAGTAAATTACAATCACAATTAGGAACAAACAAGAATTCATGCAGTTCAAATCTGTCCCCCACATCTATTAACAGTGGTTGAATAAAATGCACTCGCTCATCCTTCCCGCTTACTCCTTGAATAACCAAGGATCTTTTTGACAATTTCCCCCTCTTAGGTATAAAATTTAAGGTGGACCGAGAGGCCCCCCCGTGTCTACCAAAAAACACAACTCCTCTCGATCCGGACCCACCTTAAAAGTTATCAAGGGCTCCTGAGTGGTGGGTCCTTGGTATAATAGGAGCCCCTGACACCCCTAACAATCCATTTCCATTATTCTCTGGACTTCCTCCTCCTGAGGGTCCAGTTGTTTCTGCGGACACTCGTTTTTCCAATGCCCTTCTGCCCTGCAGACAGCACACTGGTTCTTCCCCAGCCCCTGTTTGGGTCGGCTGTCCCCTGCCGAGGAGGGAATCCCTCTGCCACTTCCTTGTGACCGACCCCGTCCCCTCTGTCCCTGGGGACCCCTTGGACCCTGTGGTTTATTCCTCCGGGGCTGCACAAACTCTGCCATCATCCTTGCTTTAGCTTCTGCCTTTTCCTCATCCCTTCTTACATATATCTGCTGTGTTTTTCTATCCAATTCCTCTAGAGGCTTATTCTGCCACTTTTCATCCTTCTGTACTCCTTTCCTTATATCAGGCCAGGCCTTAGTAACAAATTGCACTTTAAGCAATGTGTTGAAGGCTGGCCCTTCAGGATCCATCCCCCCGTGCTTCCTCAAGGCATCCCTAATCCTCTCCAACCAATGAGGGCTTTCCTGTTTCTCCTGTTCTAACGACAGAGCCTTAGCTATGTTGTTAGTTCTGGGAGCCGCTGACTTGATTGCCCTGATCAAATAAGCACGGCAATCACGGTGAGCCAGACTGGCCTGGTTATTTGGGTCCCACTGGGGGTCTGCCTGGGGGATGGCATCATCCACCGTAGCTGCATTGGGTCCAGCCCCCCCTGCTGCTTGTGGGTGTTCATCCTCCCACAGCTGCCGAGATTTCTGCAAAATCATTCGTTTCTCTGATGACCCAAACAAAATTCCCAAAAGAAAATCCCAATCCTTCCATGTATAATCCGCATTTCCCAAATATTTCTCTATCTTTTCCCCCACCCCTATGGCAACATATAAATATTTTTTTTTTAACCCTCTTATATTCTGGGTAGTGAGTGGTACAATTACAAACCCAAATCCTCCCCCTTGACCCCCCAAAGGAACTTGACAGAGTGGCTTCTGGTGTACCCCTGTCTCTTGGGGGGCTTCTGATGCCCTAAACTGAGTTCAAATTCTAGTTCTGGGGGGTGATACAACATGCTGCTCCCCTCCCCCTACACCATCACCCTTCTCAGGTGGGGCTGTGGGAATAACATTTCCCTGATCCCCTTGCTCTGAAAGTTGAGGATACAGACGACCTGCAGCTGGCCCTGGGTCAGCTGGCAACACTGGAGGACAAGACGGGGGAAGGAGCTGAAAAACATCCCAATCCTCACCACTTTCCTCTTCCTCCTCTTTTTTCTTAACATATACATTTCTCTTGTTTCTTGTCTGACCCATATTAATCCACATTCCCTTTCAATCCATCCTTTCCAATTCTCCTCTAAGTACCTTCACAAAATTCAACACAAATGAATTTTATCTGTTCCATGAGGTGGCCATATAAGTCCCCTTGCCAACTTATACTCTGGCCACACAAAATAACAATATTTTACCATTATTTCCATAGTTACTTCTGGGTGAATATACAATCTCTCCCAAGACCTCAGCATTCACCCCAAGGGACTCTCCAGGGGTATTATGGGATCGTCATCCCTTTTGCCGGGGCCCCTTCGCGGCTTCACCTTTCCAACCCTCTCTGGGTGCCCCGTTTTACCTGTGCTACCCTCCATGGGTGCCCTCCCAGGTTTGCTCCTTTGTTTTCAGTGGTCCTTCCCTGCGGACTCTTCACGGACCCCCCTGGTCCGCCACTCGTCTGTCTCCTGGACAGTCTCGGGAACCCAATGGATCGCCCGGTACCGGCCGGCACCAAGGGGAGCTGATCACCCAAACTGGGTGAGGCGCCTTCAGCTCCACTCGCTGCCCCGGACGGTGGAAAGATCCCGGACGAGCCCCCAAAATTGTCAGGAAAATTAATCCACAAACACCAGAGGTTTATGTCCAAAAAGGAGACAGAGGAGTCCTTTTTGCTTTATTCGAATAAAGGGAGAGGCCATGGGACATTCCCCTGGGATCTCTCAAATTTTTGGAGGACGCAGCCTCCTTTTTATCCTATATTCCCGGCCACATTTCCCTCTCTCTTTCCCCATTGGCTGAGGTACTTGAGAGGCACAGACTTCCCGGAACGCCTGATACCTGAAATTCCCCTCTAATGTATAACCCTCCCTTTTCCTTTTTATTTTTTATATAATTCATAGTTTCCCCTCCCCCCTTGCTTCTTTCATCTTTTGATATCCAATTTGATTTATCAGCAGCCTTACAGTTTGTTTGTAAAGGCAAACATCTTTTTCCATTCATCAATCAGTGGAATCCATCCCATTGTTTCTTTTATCTCTCAGTGCTAGCCTTATCTACAGGCAGATCCAGAGCTCATTTGTAAAGACAAATTCAACATTCCTCTCAGCCCAGAGGAGAATCTAGCACAAAATATTCTCCCTGTGTACTGCACGACAAAAAATATTCAGGGGAAAATACAGTGGCATCTGAGGCTTGTGGAACTCCCAGAATACTGAGCCTGCAGAGGAGGCAAACAGCCCTGGCAGTGCCTGAGGGGACTTCTCCTCACAGACTCCTCTCAAAGTGTGTCACTTCAGCAGGGGAAGGCTTTCAAACCTTTGCCTTTCCTTCCACCTGTGCTGAAATTTAAGGCTCCTCCTGAGAAAATACTGACCTACAAATAGTTCTCCATTCCTCAGCAAAGCTACTCAGGTGCTCAACCGAAGAAATTGCAAAATTAAAGGTGGTCAGAAATTTAATATCAAGGCCTATTTGCAGAGAAACCCCATCATATGGGAGCAAATATTTATTAGCATCAGTTCACCCAAAAGAAACCCAACCCTGTATTAAGCAGAGTTTTAAACGAACTTGAATTCGTTTTCCTCACATATCTGCTGGACTGGTTTGCTCCTTTTTTATCCTTGAGAGAATATTAGAACCATTTGCTCTTGACAGGATTCCTCTGGTGGTCCCCAGCCTTGGCTCCTCACCACGCCTTGCCTGGGCTGTTAACGCAGCCTGTCAGCACCACCTGACTTTGGCAGCCTGTTCAGGCCTCGGGCACGGCTGGTGCCACGGTCCCCTCTGGTGCCACGGTCCCCTCTGGCTCCTGGCGTGTCCCTGCTGCTGGAGGAGCCCTGCTCGTGCTGCTGCCTGCGTTCAACAAAGCTCGTCCTGCTCCCCTGGCAAAGAGAGACCAAAATCACTGCTTTGGGCAGCTCGTTTGAACGAGTTGAACACTTACTCATCTCGAACACAGACCTCTTAACATCCACACACCAACATCAGGAGGTCACTTCATGTACAGAGATGAGGAAGCCTGAGAGAACAGAAGGTCGGCATTCAAGCACATTGGGTTTTTAACTTAGTGGAAGCACTCACTCGTTCGCAAGCCTTACTTGTCAAACTGGATTGTGCCATGCTATTGTCTTGCTTGTGTCAGAGAGAAAGCAGGGAGAAATTAGCTAAGAAATAAGAACCACACTTGGGGCTCGGGCTTGGCAGACAAAGGGAGCAGGGCGGCACCTGCCCGCTTTGCCCGAGTCCCTGCTCCTGCCGGACAAAGGCGGACGCGGCTCCGTGCGGGGCGAGCCGGGCGCTCCGTGCCGGGGCCGGGGCCGAGCGCTCGGGCGAGCGGCGCTCAGGATGCTCGGGCAGCGCCGCGGGCCGGGCGGGCGCGATGGAGCCGCCTGAGGGCTCGGACCCCTCCGGGCGGCCGGCCCGGCGCACGCAGTGGCTGCTCAGAGCCCTCGCCCACCGCTACGGGCTGGAGCGCGGCGTGGAGAACGAGATGGTCGTGCTGGCCAGCGGCCCGGAGCAGTCCCTGCACGAGATCTTCCAGCCCCGGCGAGGAATCCCGCACGCTGTGCCGGGCGCTGGCGCCGGAGGAGGCGGCGGAGCCCGAGGAGTGCGCGGGGCTGTGGGACGGGCTCTGGGCCGAGCTCACCTTCCGCCAGCTCCACGCGCGGCTCTGCGGCCACTTCAGCACCCGCGCGGGGCCGCGGCTGCCGCTGGGCCGGGAGGGCGAGCACATCGAGAGCCACATCCGCCCGCGCAGCCCCCGCCGAGCCCGAGCGGCGGCCGCCGGGGCCCTGCTCCCGAGAGCGCTGCGAGGAGATGGTGGCGCTGGAGCGGGCCGAGGAGCGCATGGCCGAGCTGCAGCAGGAGAAGGGCAGCCTGCGGCAGCTGCTGGAGGACGTGCGGGCCGCCCTGCAGAGCAGCGATGCGCGGTGCCCGGCGCTGCGGCTGAGTCCGGGCCGGCTTCTGCACCGCGCTCCCGGCGGCGGCTCGGGTGGCCCCGAGCGCTTCAGGAGAGATGCTGCTCTCGCAAAGTCAGTGTTTAGAACCCCTCCACCTCCGCACTGAGACCGAAGTTGCTCGTTCATCCTCGGCATTAACTTTCCAGTAAAGTTTAGTTACAAGGGAGGCTTTTAGGAGAAATGTATGGCATCGGTGTGCCATTAAATATGTTTGTGATGAGCACTGTTCAAAGTGTAGGGGAGTTCAGCTTAACAAACCCACGTGTACAATGCTGCTGCTGCTTCTCCTGCACAGCCAGGATGTGCTGATAGCAGATGCTGGGTATGCACTGCTGCAGGGTTTTTCCTGAAGTAAGAAAGAACTTTGGGATTCTTCCCTGCACAAGCACGTGCAGTGCCTCAGTCATAAATGCCCCAGAAATATCAGAAGTGTGTCTTCTTCAGAGCATGGTCACAAGGGTTCAGAGTTGGAGCCAGTTCTGCAGGCAGGCTGATGAATAGTCTGGGGCTCCTCTGCAGAGCCCCATTCATTCTGGGGCTGCTTTCTGCTGGTTCTGCTGCACTGGCTCGACTGAAACACACACCCAATTAACAGCAGTTAAATTACTCTGGCATGAAACAGTGGGGAACAGGCAGAGCAGTGAAGGGCAGAATGGACCAGTTGTTCTGGCAGGTCTGACGAGGTCTGGTTTGATACAGCACTCACAGAACTCTGCTCCACCTGTGACACTTCCACTTGCAGTAGATGACTGTTCCTCTTCACAATATCCAGCAAGGCAGGTCAAAGATACTTTTACCATTTTCATCTTCAAAAGGGAGAAGAAATCAGCAGCAAACATTAAGTAACTAGTCGGAGGTCCTGGGAAGAAACAAAAGAACAAAGAGTGGTGGATAAAAACAGATGGAGCAGTGATCCTTATCACTGTGGGAGATATCCTCTGCTAATGGGCCATCTGATAAAACCAGGTGGGGCAGTGTTCTTTATCTTTTCCACAACCCATCCTTCCTCCAGGAAGATATCTTCTGTTAATGGGCCATTGAGTGTCACTGCATGACTGATAAAATTCCATCATCCCATTGGGAGATGCTCCAGCCAGGGGGAGGAGCCAAGCCTTTCCTACCTAGATAAAATCTGAGATTTGGAACACCAAGGCAGCCCTTCCCCACTGGTTTCCAGAGGACAAGAGCTACCAGAACTTTCTACAGCATCACTACTACAACAAGACCACTTCATCAGGACTGCTACCACCACCCTAACTAGCGGGGTGTCAGGTTGTATTCTGATTCTGTCAGTTGTTTTCTTTTGTACTATTGCATGTATTTTTTTTCTCTTATCTTTTTTCCTATAGAATTGTATTTCTGACTGATTCTCTCATTGGTTTTGCTTTCAAACCAGCACATGTCTGGAGGGGATTTTGGCTGAAGCTTGTTATTTGGGGAGTTTTTGATCTGTGTGTTAAAGTTTGGAGGATTTGAAGCAGGAATCTTGGTGTTTGGGAGGTTATTACAGACACAAGATGCTCAATGACTACCAGAGATGAACTTGGGCAAGGAGGAACACCCAGTTTATGGAGCTCTCTTCTTGTTATTTCCCCCTAAACCAGGAATTTTCATTCCTCAGGTGTGCAGGGATGGAGGAGGCAGAAAAGCCCTGGAGATCTCTCACGAGGAGGGGCTGCAAACCCAGCCCAGGGAGCTGCAAGGAGGAAAGACCCTCCCTGAGCCGGGAAGGCGGCCTAAGATCCAGGCAGAGCTCAGAGCTGGTGGAGAAGCCTCCTGGAGGGGAGAAGCCCCACAAGTGCTTGCAATGTGGGAAGGGTTTCAACTACAGGTGCAGGCTGATCCTACACCAGAGGATCCACACTGGGGAGAAGCCCTACCAGTGTGGGGAATGTGGGAAGGGCTTCAGCAACAGCTCCAACCTGATCCAGCACCAGGTGATCCACACTGGGGAACGGCCCTACACCTGCTCGGAATGTGGGAAGAGCTTTGCATGGAGCTCTGACCTGAGAAAACACCAGCGCATCCACACCGGGGAGAGGCCCTACGAGTGTCCCAAGTGTGGGAAGAGGTTTCACACCAGCTCCAATCTCCTCCTACATGAGCGGATTCACACAGAGGAGAGGCCCTTCCGCTGCCCCGACTGCGGGAAGGGATTCAACCGCAACTCCACCGTCACTGTCCACCGGCGCATCCACACTGGGGAGAGGCCCTACGAGTGTCCTGAGTGTGGGAAGAGCTTCTCCAGGAGCTCTCACTTGACCCGACACCAACGGAGTCACCACTAAGGGAAGCCCTGTGAGTGCCCCGAGTGTGGGAAGAGCTTCGTGCTCTGCTCCAGGTCCATCTCCCATGGGAGGATCGGTGTTGGATGATCCCCAGTGACCCCCGTTGGGCAGAGCCCTGGTGATCTTTGGTCCTGGTGATCCGTGTTGGGAAGACACCTGGCTGAGGGGTTTCTGCATCATCCTGTCTCCCTGTGGGCACCTGGATGAACACAGGGGCAGGAACGTCCATCAGGGCCCAAACTGACATTGGGAATTCTTTGAGGAGAGCAGATTTGTTGACTTTCAACCTCAGAAAATATTCTGTGTTCAATCCTATCTCCTGCTGGTATCCAGGAATATCCAGGAATGGTCTTGGAGATCTTTTCCAACCTCACTGATTCCAGGATTTTCATTTCCTATTGCCCAAGGTTGTCTTCTACAGCCACATGGTAATGAACTGAGGCAAAGACCAAGATTTTGGAGACAGTGGGGTGGAAAGACCTCCAAAAAATGTTTTTCCCTCCCACTCAAGCACATTGGTCCTCAGCTCACACAGACACTGAAATCTTTTTCTTTTAGCCTCGATTTGCTTTTCATTTCTCTTCATCCTTTTAAAACAACCAACACGGGTGAAAATAAAGACACTGAACTGAGACATGGGTGGGGATATGGAGGGACAAAGACATGGTGGGGCACAGACATGGAGAGTTGAATCATGGTTTTAAAGAGTTAAGATTTTTGCTAAGGGTAGAAGGAGTTTCCATGGCCAAGATGTGAGTTAGGTAGGTAATTACTTGATGCTTAGGCAAGAGCTAATTGGTATAATTATCTGCTATTATGAACTTAGGTATAGAAGAACCTAAATAATAAATAAAATAATAATGCGTTAATCATGAAGCACGAGGCCTTGGATTGTGCCACAGGATCACAGAGACCTGATGAAGACTCTCCTGACTTCATCCTTTGAGACCACTGACCCATTTCGAGACCACCGACCCAATTCAAGAGAAGAACTGCGCATGCTTGAATGACGAATGGGCTCATTTTAATATGGGATGGGGATGGGAGGTGCTGGGGTTATGCACATGTATTGTATGTAAGATCTTGGGCAATAAATAGAGGGCAAAGAACCTTGTTCGGGGCGGTCACGCCTTTGGGAGGTGACTCCCGTGCCGGTGAATAAACACACCACTTTGTAACTTTAATTAGTTACAGCGCCTTTGTCCGTGATTATTCCGGTTTTTAATGATTCAAGGGGACAAACTGTGGTCACGTGGGGACACTGCAGGGTCATCTTAGTGACCCAAAACAGGACAGGTGACTTCAGGGTGGCCCCGATGTCCCCAAGGCAAGGCACCAAGGTCCCCAGTGTCCCTCGGGGTGACAGTGCTGCCCCCATGTCCCCACCCTGTCCCTGCATCCCGGGCTGCCTCCAGCTTTCACATCACTTCCTTGTGTCCCTCCACCGAGGTCCCCAAGGCCACCACGATGTCCCCGAGGGCCTGGGCAGCTCTGGGGAACCCCTGTTGCCATGTCCCACATGTGTCACCATCATGTCCCTGTTAACAGCGTCTACCAAGTACCCCAGGTGC
This sequence comes from Sturnus vulgaris, assembly GCF_052056855.1. Classification (NCBI taxonomy): domain Eukaryota; kingdom Metazoa; phylum Chordata; class Aves; order Passeriformes; family Sturnidae; genus Sturnus; species Sturnus vulgaris. The sequence goes on along the minus strand of NW_028276185.1, from coordinate 6,599,607 downwards.
CATGTCACCGTGTCCAGCTGCCCCTGGACATCTGCAGTGTCCTTGCTGGTGGCCGCGGTGGCCTCGGCGCTGGCCCTGGCGGTCGCCACCCCCTGGGCACAGTCACGCAGGTGCTGGGCCATGGCCCAGTGCTCACAGGCGATGGTGGCCAGGTGTCACCACGATGTCACCGAGGCCTGCAGGGTCACCTGGCAGGACACGGCCACTGTGCCCAGAGCCAGCAGCAGATGACTGTCTTTGGTCACCCCCAGGGCAGAGTGTGCCAAGTCCAGGGACACTGCGGGGACATGGGGACACCGCACAGGTGGCACCGGGGACACGGCAGCAGGGCAACCAGCACAGTGGCACCTGAGCAGTGGCACCAAGAACACCCCAGAGCCACCAGCCCAGGGCTGCCCCAGTGTCAGCATCCCAGTGCCACCCGTTCAGTCTCTGTGTCACCAGCCCAGTGTCCCCAGTTCAATCCCAGTGTCCCCAGTTCAACCCCAGCGCCACCAGAGCTGCCCCAGTGTCCCCAGTCCTGTCCCAGTGTCACCAGCTCACTGTTCCCAGTTCCTTCCCAGCCCAGTGTCACTGCCCCATTGCCACCATACCAATTTCACCATCCCAGTGCTCCCAGTTCCCTCCCAGTGTCTCCAGTCCATCCCAGTGTCCAGTGTCTCCAGTCCATCTCAGTGTCCCCCATCCTGTCACAGTGTCCCTGTCCCAGTGCTCCTAGTTGTGTCCCAGTGTCACCATCCCAGTGCTCCCAGTTCAATCTGTGTCTCCAGTTCCCTCCCAGTGCCACCACCCTATTCTCCCCATACCAAAGTCACCATCTCAATGTCACCAAAACAGTTCCCTCCCAGTGCTCCCAGTGCCAGCCCAGTGTCCCCCATCCTGTCCCAGTGCTCTTGTCCCAGTGCTCCCAGTTGTGTCCCAGTGCCACCAGTTCCCTCTCAGTGTCACCATCCCAGTGCTCCCAGTCCCATCCCAGTGCTACCCCCCCATTGTCACCATACCAGTGTCACCAACCCAGTGCCACCAGTTTTGTCACCACCCAAGTGCCACCAGCCTGGTGTCACTAACCCAGTTCCAGCCCAGTGTCCCCAGTCCTATCGCAGTGCCACCAGTCCTGTCCCAGTACCACATCCCCAGTGTCCCCATACCAATGTCATCACCAGCCCAGTGTCCCCAGTGCCATCCCAGTGTCCCCCATCCTGTCCCAGTGTTCTTGTCCCAGTGCTCCCAGTTGTGTCCCTGTGCCAGCCCAGTGCCACCCCGTCATTGACCCATACCAGTGTCACCAGCCCAGTGCCACCGGTCCTGTCCCAGTGCCACTAGCCCAGTGCTCCCAGTGCCAGCCCAGTGCTCCCAGTGCCAGCTCAGTGTCACCATCCCAGTGTCCCCAGTTCCATCCCAGTGCCACCAGTTCTGTCCCAGTGTCACCAATCCAGTGTCACTGGTCCTGTCCCAGTGTCCCCAGTGCCATCTCAGCATCACCAGTGCCACCCATGGCACCACCCCAGTGTCCCCAGTTCAGTCTCAGTGTCCTCAGTCCTGTCCCAGTGCCACCAGCCCAATGCTCCCAGTTCCATTCCAGTGTCCCTGTCCCATCCCAGTATCCCCCATCCTGTTCCAGTGTCCCTGTCCCAGTGCTCCCAGTTATGTCCCACTGCCACCTGTTCCATCCCAGTCCCATCCCATTGTCACCAACTCATTTTCCCCATACCAATGTCACCATCTCAATGTCACCAAACCAGTTCCTTCCCAGTGCTCCCAGTGCCAGCCCAGTGTCCCCATCCTGGGACAGGGGAAGGTCTCTACTGGTCCATACTGGTCTGTACAGGTCTGTACTGGCCCATACTGGTCTATACTGATTTATACTGGTTTATACTGGTTTATACTCCTACAAAGCACCATCAGCCCCACGGCCGGCCCATGCCCAGCCTGAAGCCCAGCTCACCCAAACTGGTCTGTACTGCTCTATACTGGTCCATACTGATTTATACTGGTCCACACTGGTTTTTACTCACACACAGCAGCACACAGCACCATCAGCCCCATGGCCAGCCTGTGCCCAGCCCATAGCCAGCTCTGGCACTGCTGTGCCCCTTCCTCCTCCTGCTCCAGCATCATCATCACTGCTGCCTCAGCCAGGACCGCTTGGAGCCCCGCAGCTCCTGCTCGTCCTCGTCCCCCAGGGTCCCCCGGGCCACCGCCGGGGCCACCTCGGCCTTTCTGGCCTCCTTCAGCTCTTCCAGGGCCACTTGGGCCTGATACAGCGTGACCTTGGCTTCAGCCAGTGCCGTGGGGACGGTGCTTGGTGTCCTCAAGGCCTCGGCCAGGGCCACCAGGGCCACCAGGGCCACCAGGGCTCAGTGCCACGCGGTGTCCACCTGGGCCAGCTCGGGGGGGAGGGCAGGGGGGGACAGCTGGGGACAGTAAATGGGGGTTAGGGGGCGGGGGAGGGGTTGGGGAGTTCTGGGGAGGGTTTGGGTGGGGTTTGGGTGGTTCCAAGTGAGAATTCTCAAGGATTTGGGGTTTCCCAGATGAGGCTGCAGGAGGTTTTGGAGTTCCCAGGTACCCAGATTAGATTTTTGGGGGGGATCCCAGGTGAGCATTCCCAAGGATTTGGGGTTTCCCAGGTGAGGGTCCAGGGGGAGTTTTGGGGTTCTCAGTATGATAATTGATAAAAGATTTGTGTTAATCACAAAAGCATTGGGGTTTATATAAACCAGAATACTAAGCTCTGAAGTGAAGCATGGACACTAGATAATGGAAATTATATGATAAAATAATTCTGTTTAAAATCACTTTGTTATATTACGTTGTATTATGTTACATTATAATATGTTATGTTATGTTTTCCAAATAAGTTGTATCGGCTACCAGCTTGCAAAATCAGACTTCCCAGAAAGCCCTTCCTGCCTTTGTCTGATCAATGCTGCTTATCTCAAGGACCAGACTCCCAGAACTTCCCTGGTGGTTATCTACAAGGACCAGATGGCTATCTGTGACTGATTATCACCCAAAGGCTTTGTGAATTTGTGTAAGGATGTTTATTCAACCACCACTACTTATGACAACAAAAAACCAAAAATTATTTATTACAACGAGAACCCACAGTATAAGAAGAGGCTGCAAACCAAGGTTGGGTGGAGCGTGGAGTGGGCGGTGACCCCTCACGTTCCCCAGCGCCCTGCTTGCTCTTTCTATATCAAATAAAGCAATCTAAATTTTGCTGAATATAGAGACTTTTGTCTCTCATTTATAACAGTAACAACTGTAGTACTCTTTCTAACAGTTCACATCACACATTTTGCTCAAGTCCCTTGGGTTCATGGAGCTTGAGCAGGTAAAACTATCTTGTCAAATACCAGCAATAGTCCACTGACAATTTTAAGTGCCAAAATCATCAACCAGTACTTTTCCATTGATGATGTGGTGCCTACCAGATCAACAGTGTTACTAATTATAAGAAATACAAATGCTATAACTTATTCTAAAAGATGATGTAGATTGCTTTCTGGTTTTGTTTGAACTGAACACGTGAGGAAGGTGAGAGCCTTTATGTCCACCTTTGCTCTGGCTACACAATGGTTATTAAATACTCTAAGAACAGACATAGTATAACTTCAGAGGATTCCATGGTGTGCATGTATTCCAAGGAAGACCTTCCCAGCAGGGGTGACAGCACCTTCTTGTACACCTCCCACATAGGCAGGGAGAAGTTTATGGCAGAAGTGAGGCATGGACACATACAAAACCACCGAGAAGAGAGAGAATGTATTCACAGTAAATGCATATAAGACAAAACCCCTCAAAACACTATCCCTTACATACATATACCAAATATTACTATTAAGTTTCTGTTAAGTATTGGGTAAGCCAATACGGCAGTAAACAGATGTAGTGATTCTAGACTACTAATACATCTAACCTGTTACACAGCTCTAAAAATGGATTGCATGTAAGGTTGTCACCCTTTTTTGGTGGGGAGGCAGGACACTTGGTAATTAGATTCGGCTCCTTGTCCTTTTATTTTGATCTTGTGTATTAATTTAAAACAAATGGGTACAGTTGTATATAGTTGCTTTTTCTAAAAGAACTCATTAAGGAATACGTCACACAAGCAATATTTGACTACATTCCCTACATATTTAATTTCTAAGTACATAAGCTTCATTTGGATTCCAAAATGCCTTGGAAAGTGTGAAACACCAAAGAGTAAATGCCAGTGCATCATCCAGCACCTTTTGTGCAAAAGGATTCATTCAACAGCTGTGTGAGAAACCAGACACTGCATCCGGATCATAACTCAATAATGTACCTGGAAAGTGAAACAAAGGGAATAAATATATGCCAGCAGCCATGGAGGTCAGCATGGGAGTCCTGTTCCAGATGTCAAACAGATGCAAGTACAGATGTGGATCAGTCAGAGAGCGCTGGTACTGGGCACAGGACGCGAGACCACGCCGCGAGGGGCACTCGTTAAGGGCCACTCACCGGGGCTCACTCCTTCGTCAGAGGCCACTCAGTTCCTCGCCGGGGGCCGGTCCCTCCCCCTTCGGGGGTCGGTTTCTCTCCCACCGGGGGTCGGTCCCTTCCCCACCGCACTCCGCTCCCCCACGCCGCCCCGGCCGCCGCCGCTCCCACTCTGCCGCACCAACGGCCCCTCAGCCGGGCCCCGCCCCCGCCCACCGGCCCCAGCCAATCCCCGCCCGCCCCGCCCGTCCCACGGCTCCCCATTGGTGGCCGAGCAGCGCGAGGGGCGCAGGCCCCGCCCCCGTGGCGGTGCTCGCGCCCAGGGTTCGGCCGTCACCGGGGCAGCGGCGGAGCGGGGCCCGCGCGCAGCGGCCGTTCCTGCAGGGCTGCGCTGCGAGCTCCGACAGCAACAACAGCGGGGGCAGGAGGCGCTTCGGCCAGCGGGCACGAGGGATCCATAAATAAACCCCAACGTTCTGGAACAGTGGGAACTGGTGTCCAAAGAAATAGCTTACACCTGCACTTGGGTTACAACATCCCCCTGCAGGGCTACGGGCTGGTTACTTCAGGCGGCCACAGAGCCCTTAAGGGGAACTGGGCTGACTTGACTTGTTACCAAAGCGGCCAAAGAGTCCCGAAATCAGACTGGGCCCCTTGGAGTTGTTACTAAACTGTCCACATTCCACTGATCGTTCCCTGCAGTTTCCAATCATCCCACAGAAAAAGACCTCGAGGTGCTGGCCCAGAGCTGCCGAACACGAGCCCAGGTGTGCCCAGGTGGCCAAGAAGGACAATGGCATCCTGGCCAGTGTCAGCAATAGTGTGGCCAGCATGACCAGGACAGTGACTGCCCCCCTGTTCTGGGCACTGCTGAGGTGTCAGCTTAATCCTGGGGTCAGTTTTGGGTTCCTCATTACAAGAAAGACTTTGAGGTGCTCGAGTGTGTGCAGAGAATTGGGCTGGGGCGGGCTCTGGAGCACAAGTCAGGTGAGAAGCGGCTGAGGGAGATGGGGGCTCAGCCTGCAGGAAAGGAGGCTCAGGGAGGACCTTCTCTCTTTCTCTCCAACTCTCTGGAAGGATGCTGGCTTAGGAGGGATTCCTAGTGATAAAGTATCTGTCCCATGACCCTTTGTGCCAAAAAGATGGTCACTGTGTCTTTAGGATTTGAGAACCAGGAAACCTTGAGGAGGACAGAGGGGTTTGCTTTAGGGTATGTGTTTTTAAAGGCTGCCTAGGCAGTTTCACATTGTGCTAAAGGTGTACGATCTGCACGAGATTTTGTGGGGGGTGGGTCCTGCCTGTCAGAGTCTGGAAAAGGTAATCTTTTTTGAGACATCCTGAGGGGCTGGGAATGTGTGCTAGGAGTAGATCAGATCTCTGGGAAAGTAGTGCTCTGCTCCACGATGTCTGTCAGTCATGGCACACTGGAGGCACCCAAGTGGCCAAGAGACCAGAAATCCCTCCTGGGAGGAAGGCCCAGGATGGGCTGAAAAGGTTTGAGGCCACCATAAGGAAAGAAGGGTCACCATAAGGCAAACACATGATCCTTTAGCCCTACCTTCATCTTGGAGTTTTACATCACTGGAACCCAGGACTCCATAGACAGATGTCTGGTTTTTTTATCTTTCCTGTCTTTCTGGTTTCCTCTTCTCTCTCACGGAAGGTAACATCAAATGAGTGTAAAGATTTTCTATGATCATTAGGCGAAGTCTATGCTGTGATAAGTGGTGTTATGTTTGCTCTTTTGACAATGTTCCTTAATTTTCTCTAGTTGGCCTTTAAACTTTTTGCCAGTTGGCCAGTAAACTGTGTGCTTTTTTACCTCTTGAGAATATCTGGTTGGGATTTTCTCCTTTGCGCCTACCTAGAGCAAAAGAATCTTGGTTTATTCCTGGAATTCAGTGACTGGGGTGTAACCCTGGCTGCTTCCCTTCCATCAGTGGATCAGGGCAGTCGGTTGCATGGTTGCTGCGGGAGCTTTTGTGCATTCGGCTTCGGGACTTTGCTACGCTGCCATTCGGCAATGGGATCCAATGTGCCTGCTTTCCCTGCCTCCCTGCTGCTCGGGAATGCAGAGCCGGAGCGCGGTGCGCCGCCTGGAGCCGGGGCAGTGTCCGCCGTCACCCGAGTGCCCGGGGGAATCGCTGCCTTCGCTGCCTTTTGTCCGAGCGGCCGCTGCCCCTCCGTGAGGGCCCGAGCGAGCACCGGAGCGCCCCCTGCTGGCCGTGACTGACCCTGGCCCCGCCCCCTGCTGGCCCTGACTGACCCTGGCCCCGCCCCCTGCTGGCCCTGACTGACCCTGGCCCCGCCCCTGCTGGCCGTGACTGACCCTGGCCCCGCCCCCTGCTGGCCCTGACTGACCCTGGCCCCGCCCCCTGCCGGCCGTGACTGACCCTGGCCCCGCCCCCTGCCGGCCGTGACTGACCCTGGCCCCGCCCCCTGCTGGCCGTGACTGACCCTGGCCCCGCCCCCTGCCGGCCGTGACTGACCCTGGCCCCGCCCCTGCCCCGCAGCCTCTCCCAGCGCCCCCTGCCGGGTGTGGTCATAACTGCACCAAAGGGCAAACAGCGCTCAGCAGGGGCAAACTCCTGTGTTTGTGCTGTTTGTTCTGTTCTGATCTGTACATGTTTCATACTAAAGAATTGTTGCTCCTTTTCCTGCACTTTTACTTGGAAGCTCCATAACTTTAGAAGTTATAAGGATTTGGAGGGACGGGTCTTCTTTCCATTCCAGGAAGCATCCCACCTTCCTTAGCAGACACCTTTCCTTTTAAAACAAGAAAGTTTGCTAAAATATCCAAACCTGGGAAAATGTCAAGATTTCGTGTACTTCATGGTTTCACATATGAAGAAACTGGGCTATCTTTCCATTTCAGGGACATTTTCACAAAGGTAAGTGCATTAAGATTTGAATTCTACCCTTTTCTTCTCAAGCAGTTCATTCCTTCAAGTACAAAAGCAACAAAGTCATTATAGGTAACAGTGGCAGAATATGCTGTCGCTGTTCCTGTCACAGGGACTCCCAGCTCACTTCACCAGCTCCTCTCTGTTATTGCTGCCCAGTGAAGAAGAGTCACATTTTCTTTGTCTGGCAGTCGAACATCATATCCTGCTTCTACCAGTTCTTTGCATCGCTCTGGCATTCCACACCTTAAATGAGACAAAACTGATTTACTTATCATTTTGTTCAATATCCTCCAGTTTGGAGACAGTTGCATCCAACAGAAAAAATCCATCTCAGTATGCACCACCCAGCATTTCCTACTTAAGGAAATTCCACGTTGCATTCAAAGGAAGCCTTGTAAAAAGGCTGAGGCTGTGCCCTGAGGAGTCGATGTTTCAACTTAACAAACCTGCCTGAAACGCTTTTGGTTTATTTACAATAGTAGCCGTGATTTTTTCTTCTTCCACTACAGGGAAAAAAAATGAAACTGAAAATGTTTCCTTTGTAAAAATGGAAGCTTTGTAACAATGGACATCACACTCCTGGTGAAAATGTGTCACGGCCCTTGGAGAATTGGCAGTCACCGCTCACAGGACATTAGAAAAGGGATAATTATCACTCCCAGCTCAGCCTCCAGAGCCGGGCTGACACACAGAGCTCTTGCCACCCCCTCACGGTGGGGTCCTGGCTGGAAGGATCACAGCTTGGGTCAGGCCTTTGGGTAGAGACTTGGAGAGACATTCAGGGTACAAAAGGGTTGGCAGCTCTCATAAAAGAAAAGAAAAATTAAAGAGCATGTGCATTTATTTTAAAAAATAAAAAATCCCAAGCCCTGTTTTGGTAGGTCAGGGCAGTAGACAGAAGGTGCCACAGATTTGTAGCTGGTGCATTCCTGCAACTCGACCTGTTACTGTGCTTTCCATCTCTGTCAGTTGTTTATAGGGTAAAGGAAGATATTTGGGGGGGCATAATGAGCCCAACACCATGAGAGCAAGTTCAGGATCTCAACAGCTTTCAGTTATGAATGATGAGGAAACCTGAGAGACAAAGTCAGGATTTTTTTCTTATCCTGAACGTGGAGAAGGGGAAATTCAGAGCTGACAAAAATATACCGTATTGGGGTGATCAACTGCAGGGAGAACTCTCCCTTGCTGGTCAGGAGGTGTGTCTTGGTTTGAAAGTCTGCTAGGGAAAGCAGGGCCCTCTCTTGAAATGGAGAAAATAAAACCATTCCCTTTGAATTAGTATAATTTTGAAATTAAGGGGCTCTCAGGCAAAGATATGGAAATAGGAATAACAACAACTATGAAATTAACAACAAACAGAACAGGAGCCCAGTTCCAGTCTCTGGGCCACGGGCACTTTCCCCTTTGGTGCAGTTGCTGTCACAGCTGGCAGTGAGCTCTGGCAGGCTCCTGATGGGCAGGTGCGACGATCCCCGTGCGGCTGCACGGGCACTGGAGTGATGGCAGCTGTGTCCCAGATGGGAAGGGATGGAGGAGAGGCAGGATGCTGGGAAAACAGCAAGCTGAAGCAGGAGGGCGTCCAAGCAGGGCTGCGGGGTCCAAAACAGAGAGGCAGCTCCCGGCGTTGGGATGGTGGGGGGGTAGCAATGACCTTTCTGCTCCGAGAGCCAAAAGCGAGCGAGAGCCAGCAACTGCCCCCCACCCTCCTTTACCTGCTTCCAATCTCACCGTGTTCCCCCTTTCCCTCCCCCCGCCCTCTGAGAGAAACTCCCAAAAAAAACAGGGAGGCTCTCCCTGGTGCTGGGACCCAACCATCAGTGCTTCTTAGCATGTCAATGGGAAAAAATTCCACAGGCAGAGAGGAAAGGAAAAAACAACCCCCAACAGATGCTTATCCAGTTCTTCAGTGATTTGAGGTTTATCAGGTGTTGCAGACACTGGGATGATGGTACAATGTTTTAATGTTTGGTAATAATCTAATTTCACAAGTGTTTTTAATTATATCTGTTATCGGAAATGTTTTGGATTGTTATATCAGAATTATTCCCAGTTACTGTAAGTTTTTGGCTTTACTACATGTATTGTTTTGTTTTGAACTTCCCTTCATGGCAAGAGTCATGCATGCTGTTTTTAAAACAAGGAAGGGAGAGTTAGCTCCTAAATATTTATATATTTGTAAAAAAAATTTGCAATATTTATACAAAAAAAAATTAAAATATTTTTATGTAAGGCTCTTCAATTGAATGTACAATGAAAAAGTCTAATTAATTCATTAACTTAAGGAGAAGGTATGCATGTGTTTTTGTCATCAACAAGTTCAAAGCAGTCACCTGTTCATTCAGCCAAACATCAATTGCCTCCAAGAAAATGAAGCCCAGTGAGAAGAAAAAGAATCTAATCACCATGCAGCCTTCGTGGCCAGAATAAAACCAGAAGCAGGACTGCCAAGACATGGCTGTGTCTGGAAATTTACAGGCAAACTGCCAACAAAAGCCTTGTGTCATCATCATGGTATAGTGTTCCTACTAACCTTCTTCAGTTATTCCCTGTTCCAGGATCCAAGAGCACATTCAGTGATGTCAAAGATCAACATTTCCAGCTAATGGACTATTTGGACTTTAAAACAACGGTAATTTATTCCCATTTGCCTCCGACACACTGGACATTATTCTTTTGTTTTCTCATGCTGTGAAACCCTGTGTCAATGACATGATAGAATTTGCTAAGTTTTGTTGATTGTAATCTGTCTTTTATGTATCTTATCCCATATCTAACAGATAACCAGTGATAAACTTAATGAGATGACACCCTCACAAGAGAGAGCTATTTTATCATCAGAACATATGAGCCTTCTTTGAACTAATGAAAAAGGGTGAGATATTGCAGTCAGGTAGACAAATTATAAAAGGCTTCATAAAATCAGGTCTTGCTCGCTGCTAAATTAATAGCTAGCCTGTCACTTCTTCTATGTGCAGCTAAGTTACTTGCTTGTTCCCATGTGAAAACAATCTTCAGCATAGCAACAATTAACACAACAAGCTATTCTGGTAAGAGAACCATTTGCACCTGCAAGAAATAAGAAATCTGTCCTGCTGGGGACAAGGACGTTCATTCCCTTCCAGGAGCCCAATGCCCGGCTGGGGCTCCAGGGCAGGGGGTCCTTGAGCAGCTGCCCCAGAACCTCCGCCAGGGTCTCCCAGCGCAGCCGGAGCCGCTCGGCCTGGGGTCCCCAAAGGCCTCAGCGAGCCCCAAGTCCCTGCCAGGAACCCTCAACTCCCTCCAAGCCAGCATCCCCCACAGCCCCTGCAAGTTCCTCCCATGGCACCGGCCGTGGCCGTGTCCCCACATGTCACTGGCCATGTCCCACCATGTCCTCACCCATGGCTGTGTCCCCACCATGTTTCCATCCCTGTCACTGTCCCCCACATCTCCATCCATGCCTGTGTCCCCCCATGTCCCCAGGAATGGCCACGTCCCCCTCCATGTCCATGTGTCCCCATGTCACTCTCTATGTCTGTGTACTACCATGTCTTTCTCCCTACCCAAGTCTCAGTTCAGTGTCTTTATATTTACCCTAAGGCTGGATGTCTTAAAGGGATGAAGAGAAATGAAAAGCAAATCCAGCCCAAAATAAAAGGATTTCTGTGTCCATGCTGGCTGAGAATCCAGCAGGGAAGGAGTGAGGGAAGAATACTTTTGGAGGTGTTTCCACCTGTCTCCAAAATCTTGGTCTTTGCCCCAGTTCATCACCATTTTTCTGTGGAAAACACCCTTGGACAATCAAAAAATCAAAAATCAAAATCAAAATCCTGGAATCTCTGAGGATGGAAAAGACCACCAAGACCATTCAGTATTCCTTGAAGCCACCAGAAGATAGGACTGAAAACAGAAGATTTTCTGGGGTTGAACATCAACAAATTCACTCTCCCCAAGGAATTCCCAATGTTGGTTTCCATCCCAATGGACGTTCCTGTCCCTGCATTCATCCAGGGAGACAGGATGATGCAGAGCCCCCCCAGCCACGTGTCTTCCCAACACGGATCACCAGGACCACGGATCACCAGGGCTCTGCCCAACGGGGGTCACTGGGGATCATCCAACAGCGATCCTCCCATGGGGGATGGAGCTGGAGCAGAGCACGAAGCTCTTCCCACACTCGGGGCACTCACAGGGCTTCCCTTAGTGGAGCCTCCGTTGGTGCTGGGTCAAGTCGGAGCTCCTGGAGAAGCTCTTCCCACACTCAGGACACTCGTAGGGCCTCTCCCCAGTGTGGATGCGCCGGTGCCTGATGAGATGGGAGTTGTGCCTGAAGCCCTTCCTGCAGTCGGGGCAGCGGAAGGGCCTCTCCTCTGTGTGAATCCGCTCATGTACAAGGAGATTGGAGCTTCTCTGAAACCTCTTCCCACACTTGGGACACTCGTAGAGCCTCTCCCCGGTGTGGATGCGCTGGTGGTATCTCAGATTGGAGATGTGTCCAAAGCTCTTCCCACATTCCAAGCAGGTGTAGGGCCGTTCTCCTGTGTGGATCACCTGGTGCTGCATTAGAATAGAGATGTCTCTGAATCCCTTCCCACATTCCTCACACTCATAGGGCTTCTCCCCAGTGTGGATCACCCGGTGCTGGATCAGATGGGAGCTCCACCTGAAACCCTTCCCACATTCCAAGCACTTGTGGGGCTTCTGACTTCCAGGAGACTTCTCCACCAGCTCTGAGCTCTGCCTGGATCTCCGGCCGCCTTCCCAGCTCAGGGAAGGTCTTTCCTCCTCACAGCTCACTGGGCTGGGTTTCCAGCCCCTCCTCCTGAGGGATCCCAGGAAATTTTCCTCCTCCGCCATCTGCCCACCCCATGGGAATGAAGAATCCTGGTTTGGGGAGAAAACAAGAGGGGACTGCCTTGAGCTAGAGGTTCTTCCAACCGATGTGCAGCTGAGGAAGACACTGGGCATCCTGTGTTTGTAAGGACCTCCTAAACACCCAGACTGATCACAAAAATCCTCCAAATATCAAGACACAGATCAAAAACTCCCAAAAAACCAAGATTCAGCCAAAACCCCCTGCAAAATATAAAGATTCAGGCCCAGCAAAAAAACAAAGCACCACGTCTTAGCCCAATAAAGCTCAGAAACAACAAGGTTCACCCCTCTGAAAATGGTGGATCCCCCTCTCCAGTCACCTGCTGAATGTGGAGGGGGGGGCCAACACGCTGGGACTGGAGGGACGCTGTAGGTTTGGAATCCTGTGCTGCTTCCCATTTCTGATCCTCCTGTGTCTCTGCTTTTCCTCACATTCCTCTTCCTCCTACTATTCCTCCTTCTCATGCACAATCCCACCTTCTCCTCCTATATGCATCGTTTGATCATTTTGTTCTTCAACTCTGCTTGTCCCTCCCTCCTCCTGCTGCCCCCAGGCCCATCACCCACTGCCGGCTCCCTCTTCCCCCCAAACCCACAGCATCCCAGCGCAGGGGCAGCCATGGAGCTGGGGCAGCTCGGGCTGGGGCAGCGCTGGGCTCTCGGCCGCTCCCGCCCGCACTCGCTCCCCACTGCAGCCGCTGCCGCCACCACAGCGCGGGGGGGCCCGGCCTTGGCGCTCCCCCCCTCCCACCTCCCCAAATTCCCATCCAGGGGGGCGCTGGGGCCAGGAGACAGACGAGTGACAGATCAGGGGGGCTGGGAAGAGTCGGCAGCCAGAGAGCACTGAAAATCTCAGCAGTGACTACAGTGGCATCTTCGGGGACTGAACATGGCAGGGCACCCGTGGAGGGTAGAAAGGGAAAGCCAGGAAGGGATCCCGGAAAAAGGGATGATGATCCCAAAATATCTCTGAAGGGTCCCTTCGGAACATGTTGAGGGAGTTTGCACATTCTCACAGAGGTAATCAAGGACATGGACACCCAGGGAGGCAATAAGGAAAGTCGAGAAGGGATGGAAGGTGTCGGTGTGCTGGGAAGGGATTGGGTGAAGGGGAGTGTGCAGGAATATGGTTCAGGCAAGAAGCAGCAGGAGAAATATATGTGGGAAGAAAAAGGGTGATGGAAAAGAGGAGGAAGAGAAAAATACTGAGGATGGGGATGTTTTTCAGCAGGCTCTTATCCTCAGAAGTTGCCAGCTGATGCAGATCCTTTGTATCCCCGGTTGCCAGGACAGGCACACAAGGAGGTCAGGATTGCAGGGGGTTTCTCTGTGCTGGGCAGCGGCAGGAGCGGGCGCAGAGGGGCGGCACCGGGAGCACGGGCTGGGGGCCTGTGGGGAGCTGCGGGGCCGGGCCGGGGCTGTGGGGCAGCCGGGGCTCAGCGCCGGGCGCTGCCTGAGCCCAGCACCCCCCGGCAATTGCAGGCCCGGCAGTGGCCCCCGGCCCCCAGGAGGCTGCGGGACGCCCCGGCCGCTGCCCGGCCCCGTGGAGCTGCCGGCCCTGCCCGCCGGGGGGGCCGCGTTTGGACACTGCGGCAGGACAGGCACCGGCTCTGGGATACGGGCTGGCCACGGCAGCCACAGCACAAGGAGCAGCAGGACAAAGGAACAGCTGGGAAATGGGCATTGGACGTGCAAGCATCCAGATCAGCTTTTAAGCATTTTCCTTGGGTCAGTGCAGAAAGGAATGATTTAGCAGAAAGCTCAGCAGCTGTCAGAGGATGAGCACCCCCAGGCACTGAGGGGCTGCAGGAGGGACAGAAGAAGCCCCTGGAGCACTTGGTCACAAAGGCACAGCAGGGGAATGCAAGAAGGGATGAGGAAAAGGCCAAGGGGAAGACAAAGGCCATGGCAGAGTTTCTACAGCCCCTGAGGGATGAACCCCAGGGCCCAAGGGGGCCCCAGCACCCAGGGGCTCTCACATCCTTACACCATCTTCAACCAGGTGCCCTCCTCACACTGACACCATTCAGTCCTTGATGGCAAAGATGCTTTCTGGGGATGCCCACTTACACAGGATGGTAAACTGGATTTTGCCTTTGAGTGGGAACAAGAGGTAGAAGGGAAAATGGGAAAGACATGGACGGTCCTTCTGCAGGGATGCACAGAAGGAACAGCCTTATTCGGGCAAGCTTTGCAGAAAATATCACAAGAATTTACCCCACCCCCAGGGATTGGGTTAATGCAGGATGTGGATGACTTGCTGCAATCAGGAGGACAAGAAGTGGTAGAAGAAGCCTCTGTGAAATGGCTGAATGTTCAGGCTAAAAAGCATCTTTGAGTATTGGGGAAAAAAAAGAGGAAATGGTGGAGAAAAGGGTTAAATATTTGGGACATATTTTGACTGAGTGTTTGTGGTGTATTGGCCCAGAGAGGGACCAGGGAATCTCAGAAGTAATCCAGGACTAAAAAGCAGCTGCAAGAATTCTGAGGATTAATAGGGAATTGGAGAACCTGGATTGAAGATTCTCTGCTCTAGCCACAACATTGTATGAATTTTAAACTCAAATATCCTCAGTGTTGTGGTATGGACAGGAGAAAAGGAAAAAAACCTTAGAAAATGAAAAATAACACAATGATTGGACCACCAGCTATGTCTCCTCCAGACTGAGAAAAAGAAATTTAAATTCTATGTGTGTTATAAGTGTACATTATATTATTGAGTTTTTCCAAATATTAAAATGGATGCCATATGCTGGAAAATACTGCTATAACAACAAAGTTTCTCTTAGTTCTGCAATTAACAAATATTAGAAATGCAAATAAATATATATAATTAAACAAAAGTTATAAATACTTGTGTGATAAATATATTTTTCCTGCAGGATAATGTAATAATCTTATGTTCATGTAACAACCTTGGAGAATGGTGATAAAGATAATCAGTAAATTCTTCACATTCTTGGAATTATGGGACACCAAAACCCCAGGGAAGGAAAAAATAATGATTTACAGGTTGGAGGGGAATGATTCTGAATAATGCATGAAGGTCTATGAATATGCAACATGTTGCTGCATTTAGGAAGTGTTTTCTGAGTCAGTGTGTGCCCTTGGCTGAAGGCCAAGCATCCGGCCATTATAACCTTTGGCCAGAGCCAGGGCAGATATTCAATTCTCTCCCTTGGAATTGATCTTTGCAATTCCTTACCCTGGGAATTCTCCACCTAGGGCGGGCTGGAGATAAGGGATGGATATTTCAAGCAGTCTGTGGCCAGAATCCTGTCTCTTGTGAAATCTCTGCCACAGGAAGCTGGGCTGGCACAGAGCCTGCCTTGGCACTTTGCTGTTCACAGCATCCACCCAGGACTCTGCCTCTCAATTACACTCACACACTGGGCTGCCTGCGATTCCATTGCTGGAAAATATACCAAATTTAAAATTTTTTACATTTCATTTTACTAGTCAGGCTCGGTTTGCCTTTCTCTCAGGAAAGAAATTTTAAAAGGTTTTTTTTTAAGGGATGTTAGACCACTCAACAGAGATGAGTTTAACATCTCAACAGACTGGGAAGAGCCCAAAAGATTCCCACAAAGATAACAAACATCAACAAAACATCAAGGAAACATCAGCAAACATCAAGGAACACCCACCCCAGACACTGCCCCGGCATAGATGGAGACACCTGGTCTGGAAAAGACTGAGAAGGAAATCCAGGAGTGGGACCTCATTAACATCATAGGAGGAGAAATCCAGGTCCAATAGGAAACTAAACACTAAAAACTACACAACCTGGAAGCAATAAACACTAAACCAATGGATTTCATTGTGTTCAGACTGTAAAATTTCAGGAAAAATCTAGTAAAATTCACGTCTCATGGAATGATTTTCTCTGCACACCCGGGCTATGTGTGGATGAAATTATTTCTGTTGCACATCCTGACCAGAATCAAGTAATGCCTTGACTCTAACACTAAAGACATTATTGAAGAGTTTTTGTTTTTCCTGCAGTTTCAGTGACAAGATTACACCATGAGAAAAATTTTTCACATTAATCCTACTTTTAGATTGTCAGTTAGGTTTGGGCCAGGCGTGTGACAACCAATTTTTCTCCTAGGAGAAGAGGTAGAAAAGACTTGATTGCATTGGAATATTTTTCTATATATTTGTGGTGGCTCTTAATGACGGGAGAATATCGGAATGGATCTTTAGAAGCTCAGCTTTAAGTTGCATTTTGCAAACCTAGAAGAGTATTAATGGTGAGGCTTTAACGCATAAACTGTTAATAAAAAATCGTTAAAAAAAATAATAAAGAAAAATAAAGCAGGTTGTGAGGGTGGACGTGTGAATCACCTAAAGGCTGCTCTGGAAGAAAATCCTAGTTCCAGGCAGCCAGGAGAGGAGTTTTAGAAATGCAAATTAACATTGCTCTGGAAAAGTGTGGACAATGCCCAAGGGCCTTCTTGCCAGGGGGAGGAATTTCCCTGAGTCCATCTGCCCCTCACCCCCAGCTCTGCCTGCTTGCACAGATGGAATTTGCACAACTAAAGGCAGAGCCCATAGTGAGGATATCTGACTGCAACAGAAACTGGTTAAGCTGCAAAGGGAAACAGCAAACGGAGAATACTGAGCAAATTTCATGAAAAAAAGTGTGTGTGGGGGGATCATCCCTCTCCCCAAAGCAATGAGGTGTTTTTGCTAGTCCAGAGAAATCACTTGAGAATCCAAACATTTTATCATTTCATAAGATAAAAGTGGTCAATTGATGCAGTCGTGGCAGGAGGAGCACCCAAAAAAGGGAAAATGATGAACGGCCACCAGAACAAATGCTACAACACCATGGACCAGCCCCTGGGATCCCTAACGAGTTCATATCAGGACACAGAAAACCCATCCATAATTTGAGTGGCATAATTAGGTTAAAAAGTATCCTTGAAATAATAACCAAGGAGACAGCTCCAGCTCCTGACCTTCCTGCTGACCAAGCCTCTGAAATGAGGAACGAGACATTTCACCATGGGATGGAATCAGATTATCTACTTACAGAAGAAGGAGGAGTTTGTGGAAAATTAAGTGACGCAAACGGCTGTTTGCAAACACATGATAACCGAAAAGTGGTTAAACAGATAGCAAAGGAAATATGAAAATATCTCGTATTCCGGAGAAAGGATGGGAATGGGACACGTTTTCGTGGTTCCCTGGCAGACCATGGCTTAAACGAATGCTGCTGCTCCTCTGACGTGCTGCAGCAACTCTCAACTTTTTACCATGCACGACACCTTGCGCCAAAGAGGACGCAGGAAAAGAGATTGAGTCAATGGAAATTGAAAGTTAGTAAAGGCAATTCTTGAGAATATGAGAAAAGGAAGGATTGAAAGCAGTAAGATTAATATCGTAGTAGGGGTGATTATTAAGAGGGACATGCAGTAGGCGGATCGGGAAGTCTGAACCTGCCAAGTTCTTCAGCCAGTGGGGAATGGGAGAGGGAGATGCAGACGGGAAAATGAGGATAAAAAGGAGGCGGCGTTTTAGAGACCGCATGGCAAATGCCGCATGGCCTCTCTCTTTGTTCATCAATAAAGTCGCTTTTACAGGACTCCTCTGTCTCCTGCGGGCACACAAACCTCTGGCCACGGGAATTTTCCCGCACAGCCCCGGGCACAGGGCAGACACCTCTGTGCCACCCACAGCAACCGGGACGAGCCAGCGCTGCTCCGGCACCGGCTCCTGCCGAGGCCCCAGCGGGAAGGAGACCGCGGGCAGCCGCTCCCGCAGCGCCCTCGGCCCAGCGCCAACACGGGCCGGCACCGGCACAACCAACCCGCCAGAGCCCCCTGCCGCCCCCTCGGCCCGCAGCGAGCCCCGAGCCCCCGCACAACCGAGCGCGGCTCCCACCTGCGCTGGGGCCGCCTCCGAGCTCCGCCGCCGCCTGTGGCTGAGGAATTCGATGGGATGTGTTGCCTTAACCTTTCTGACCACTCCCAGCCCATCTATGCCAGCATTCAAGCCCTGAAAGAAGGTGTCAATAAACTTCGGGTAGATAATGGGTACGACTGGCTGAACTGGCTCTTAGGGCACTGGGGACTCACTGGCTGGGTTAGGAATTTAGTTATGTTATGAATGGTTTTCTATTTTTCCAATTAAACAAACAACAAAGATTAAAAGTAACAACAATTTTTTAATAGTAACAATTATAAATGAATACGATCAGAAGTATTAAAGATGATTACAAAAATTATTGAAACTAAATACCATCCAAGTAAAGTATTACAATTGTATAATTTGGGATGGATAAAATTTGAGAGTAAGTGTTTTAGTATAATTGAGGTTCGTATAAAGCATAAGCAAAACCGACCGGGGGTACGGGGAGGGGCCTGCCCTTCCTCTCGTACCAAAGCATTCGGGCTAACAATCCCACTTATATACTGTAGGCTACAAAAGTTTCTAGAAAGCTCCTCCTAGTTTGTATTCCTAAGATCTACGTAACTATACTGCACGGCGCATGCTCTACTAATGGGTTGGGGGTCTCTTATCCTTTTATGGGTCTTATTTCCGGTGAAGGCTCATCATCTTCATCAGTGACCGAGGTGTGACCTGCAGGTAGCGCAGGCGCCCTGTGTGACTGAGCAGATGTTTTCCATAACATGACTTTAATTAAGTCCCATGCTTGGAATCATTCCATTTTTGACAGCTTCAAGGTTGAAGCTGTATTTCTAGATGCCGCTTATCAGACCTCCGTCCTTCTACTATTCTTATCTGACTTTCTTCTAACCTCCTTCTTCGACTCCCAACATCTGGGAGATGTCTTTTATCCTGTATCACCCATCTCCCCCCCTTTCACTCGGTAACAATAGTCTTTTATTGATCTAAATACAATTTTGTTAATATAGTTACAATTTAATTAGCACGAATCACATTTATCACAGTTAAAATAGGTTTGTATGTATTAGGCATCATATTATGCGTTGTAGTAGTTATTCCTTGTATTTTACAGTGTGTTAAGAATTTAATTGACAAATCGATTAAGAGTGTATTTTTAGTTAAAGGAAACGGGGGAGATGTGGATATGGGTAATGCAAATGAGACTGATAGTACTGCAGATTTAATCAGCAAATGCAGCCTGACAACGAGGATGCCTGGCAAGAGCAAACAGAGACCTGACTGCAAGAGAACTGGATCAAGTCTGGGTTATGGGAAATAAGATTTTACTGAGTCCAAATGTAAAGTTTGTCTATGTGAGAGTTTGTCTATGTAAGGTTTGTCTATGTGATTGCAGTAAAATATTACCAGCCTTCCTGTAAATGGTATATAAGCACATGTAGTGCTCAGTAAAAATTGGATTTTGATCACCATTCAGTGTCCCCGTCTCTCTCTCATCGTCGATAGTTCAAGTACTCCCAGTGGGTTCCTGGAAAGAGAATGGTGGCACATCTACTGCCTGCTACCCCCCTCTAGGCAATATTCAACTGTTTCGTTCACAGACTCATCTTCCAGCACTCTTAGTGGGGTCAGCAGAGCCACTTCCCACTGGTGGGGGCAAAGAGCACCCTCTGTGCCTTTGTGGTGGGAGCAGATAGTGTTGTCTCAAAGGAAAGGTCAGAGAGAGACCAAGCTGGACCTCTGCCTCCTGTCCCTCACCCCACAAGGGCAGGAGGGCACAAAACTGAGAATGCTTTTTTTCCTTTCGGTCCTGTCTTTCCCAGGAGCTTGACTAGTTTGAAGGAGAGGATTCGAAGGATATCTTGAGGATCACTGCCAGTGCACAGCACACATGGCATCCCTCACCCCTTACATCATCATGGGATGGAGGGGTAGGAACCAACAACAGCCCTACCCCACTGCTCCAGAAGCCAAAATCCCCATGCAAGCATTTAGTTATGGCCTTCTTAGAGAACCACATTCCCACCCAAATCTTCCCCTCTGCAGCAGCTCATTCCCACAGGAACTGGCAGAGCAGATGGGCTTTGGACATTGGCTGGCTTCCATTGCACTCCTTGCCCTGGAGCTGGCACGGCAGGAGAAGGGCTCTGGTGAACCTTCTCCTCCTCCCATGTAGGCTCTAACCCAGCTGCCACAACTTCAAGCTCACAGAGCACTTCTGGGCTCTGAGCAGCGGCCACGGGAGGAGGAGATGCAACTCCAAAGGCAGCAGTTCCCAGGCCCAGCTCCTGCCATCCCAGTGGGGCTGTTCGGTGGTTCAGGAGAGGAAGGGAAGGGCAAGTGCAGGTGGCAGTAGCTCATTTCCGACTGAAAGAGAGAAAGGTAATTTATTCACTTGAAATCACTGCATTCAAGCTCTGATCATAACCTGAAAGGGAAGTAGAACCTGCTCGTGTTAAATTTGGGTGGAGAACAACTGTTACACTTGATAAGGTAAGCAGTGCAGATGTAAGAAAGGAGTCTCCAGCATTGGACGGCAGAGAAGGAGTTCAGCGACAAGACTTTGGGAGGGCCCAGGGGCATAAAAGGCAGAACATCCATTCTGTAGGGGAGCACGTGGGGGTTTAGTCCTGTGCTCCCAACGGTGATTTTTCTCCTAATTCAGTCTTTTGGTGTATTTTTGTGCTAAAGTTAAATAAAACTTTGAGAGTTAAAAAAAGAAAAAAACAAGAGCGACCTTTGTCACAAGCCCTTTATTATATTTTGTTAAGGTTTCATAAACCATTAAAATTTTAAAATATGAGCGTTGTTTCTCACACCCTGCACTGCCGGGGTAAGAGGTGCAGATGGAAGGAGGGAGGCTTGGGCGAAAGCTGGTTTGAAG
This sequence comes from Sturnus vulgaris, assembly GCF_052056855.1. Lineage (NCBI taxonomy): Eukaryota > Metazoa > Chordata > Aves > Passeriformes > Sturnidae > Sturnus > Sturnus vulgaris. Next base: position 6,578,619 of record NW_028276185.1, on the reverse strand, counting down.
GGTCTTCATTTACTTCTCATTACCTTGCTCTGAGTTTTTAGAGTTTTCTGCCAGAAATCTCTCCACTCCTCCCACACTTATCCCCTGGCGTTTGGGGCAGTTTTCCCGTTTTGGGGGAAATCAAATCCATGCATAGACACTCCCAATTAGGAGGTAGCGGCAGTGAAGCTGCAGGGCTTCCCGCTGAGCCGGAGCCAGCGAACACGCAGGGCTGGGAAAGGCGTGCCGGGAGCTGCGGAAAACTTTGTTTGTGTTTCCAGGCCAATGGCGGCTCCGGCCCGGGCCCGTTCCAGGGCTGTATCTCATCTCCACCTTTGCCCTCCCACAGCCCGGGGGGCCCTGAGAGCGCGGGCCGAGGCTGGGCCGTGTGCAGAGCCCGGCCCTCGCTGCCATTGGCTGATTGTGCCAATGTCACTCCTGGTTCTGGCGCGCTGATTGGGCAGAGCAGCAAAGGCGCCATTGTGGCAGCGTCTGTGCGGGCCCGGCAGCGGCGGCAGCGGCCGGAGCCCGGGGAGGCGGCGGCGGCGGAGCTCGGAGGCGGCCCCAGCGCAGGTGGGAGCCGCGCTCGGTTGTGCGGGGGCTCGGGGCTCGCTGCGGGCCGAGGGGGCGGCAGGGGGCTCTGGCGGGTTGGTTGTGCCGGTGCCGGCCCGTGTTGGCGCTGGGCCGAGGGCGCTGCGGGAGCGGCTGCCCGCGGTCTCCTTCCCGCTGGGGCCTCGGCAGGAGCCGGTGCCGGAGCAGCGCTGGCTCGTCCCGGTTGCTGTGGGTGGCACAGAGGTGTCTGCCCTGTGCCCGGGGCTGTGCGGGAAAATTCCCGTGGCCAGAGGTTTGTGTGCCCGCAGGAGACAGAGGAGTCCTGTAAAAGCGACTTTATTGATGAACAAAGAGAGAGGCCATGCGGCATTTGCCATGCGGTCTCTAAAGCGCCGCCTCCTTTTTATCCTCATTTTCCCGGCTGCGTCTCCCTGTCCCTTTCCCTTCTGGCTGAGGTACTTGGAAGGTTCAGACTTCCCGATCCGCCTACTGCATGTCCCTCTTAATATGCACCCCTACTACGATATTAATCTTACTGCTTTCAATCCTTCCTTCTCTCATTTTCTCAAGAATTGCCTTTACAAACTTTTAATTTCTATTGACTCAATCTCTTTTCCTGCATCCTCTTTGGCGCAAGGTGTCGTGCATGGTAAAAAGTTGAGAGTTGCTGCAGCACATCAGAGGAGGAGCAGCATTCGTTTAAGCCGTGGTCTGCCAGAGAACCACGAAAACGTCTCCCATTCCCATCCTTTCTCCGGAATACGAGATATTTTCATATTTCCTTTGCTATCTGTTTAACCACTTTTCGGTTATCATGTGTTTGCAAACAGCCGTTTGCGTCACTTAATTTTCCACAAACTCCTCCTTCTTCTGTAAGTAGATAATCTGATTCCATCCCATGGTGAAATGTCTCGTTCCTCATTTCAGAGGCTTGGTCAGCAGGAAGGTCAGGAGCTGGAGCTGTCTCCTTGGTTATTATTTCAAGGATACTTTTTAACCTAATTATGCCACTCAAATTATGGATGGGTTTTCTGTGTCCTGATATGAATTCGTTAGGGATCCCAGGGGCTGGTCCATGGTGTTGTAGCATTTGTTCTGGTGGCCGTTCATCATTTTCCCTTTTTTGGGTGCTCCTCCTGCCACGGCTGCATCAATTGACCACTTTTATCTTATGAAATGATAAAATGTTTGGATTCTCAAGTGATTTCTCTGGACTAGCAAAAACACCTCATTGCTTTGGGGAGAGGGATGATCCCCCCACACACACTTTTTTTCATGAAATTTGCTCAGTATTCTCCGTTTGCTGTTTCCCTTTGCAGCTTAACCAGTTTCTGTTGCAGTCAGATATCCTCACTATGGGCTCTGCCTTTAGTTGTGCAAATTCCATCTGTGCAAGCAGGCAGAGCTGGGGGTGAGGGGCAGATGGACTCAGGGAAATTCCTCCCCCTGGCAAGAAGGCCCTTGGGCATTGTCCACACTTTTCCAGAGCAATGGTAATTTGCATTTCTAAAACTCCTCTCCTGGCTGCCTGGAACTAGGATTTTCTTCCAGAGCAGCCTTTAGGTGATTCACACGTCCACCCTCACAACCTGCTTTATTTTTCTTTATTATTTTTTTTAACGATTTTTTATTAACAGTTTATGCGTTAAAGCCTCACCATTAATACTCTTCTAGGTTTGCAAAATGCAACTTAAAGCTGAGCTTCTAAAGATCCATTCCGATATTCTCCCGTCATTAAGAGCCACCACAAATATATAGAAAAATATTCCAATGCAATCAAGTCTTTTCTGCCTCTTCTCCTAGGAGTAAAAATTGCTTGTCACACCCCTGGCCCAAACCTAACTGACAATCTAAAAGTAGGATTAATGTGAAAAATTTTTCTCATGGTGTAATCTTGTCACGGAAACTGCAGGGACAATAAAAAACACTCCAGCAATATCTTTAGTGTTAGAGAGTTAAGACATTACTTGATTCTGGTCAGGATGTGCAACAGAAATAATTTCATCCACACATAGCCCGGGTGTGCAGAGAAAATCATTCCATAAGATGTGAATTTTGCTAGATTATTCCTGAAATATTACAGTCTGAACGCATTGAAATCCATTGGTTTAGTGTTTATTGCTTCCAGGTTGTGTAGTTCTTAGTTTTTGGTTTCATATTGGATCTGGATTTCTCCTCCTGTGATGTTAATGAGGTCCCACTCCTGGATTTCCTTCTCAGCCTTTTCCAGACCAGGTGTCTCCATCTATGCCGGGGCAGTGTCTGGGGTGGGTGTTCCTTGATGTTTGCTGATGTTTCCTTGATGTTTTGTTGATGTTTGTTATCTTTGTGGGAATCTTTTGGGCTATTCCCAGTCTGTTGAGATGTTCAACTCATCTCTGTTGAGTGGTGCAACATCCCTTAAAAAAAACTTTTAAAATTTCTTTCTTGAGAGAAAGGCAAACCGAGCCTGACTAGTAAAATGGAATATAAAAAAAATTAAATTTGGTATACTTCCCAACAGTGGAATCGCAGGCAGCCCAGTGTGTGAGTGTAATTGAGAGGCAGAGTCCTGGGTGGATGCTGTGAACAGCAAAGTGCCAAGGCAGGCTCTGTGCCAGCCCAGCTTCCTGTGGCAGAGATTTCACAAGAGACAGGATTCTGGCCACAGACTGCTTGAAATATCCATCCCTTATCTCCAGCCCGCCCTAGGTGGAGAATTCCCAGGGTAAGGAATTGCAAAGATCAATTCCAAGGGAGAGAATTGAATATCTGCCCTGGCTCTGGCCAAAGGTTATAATGGCCGGATGCTTGGCCTTCAGCCAAGGGCACACACTGACTCAGAAAACACTTCCTAAATGCAGCAACATGTTGCATATTCATAGACCTTCATGCATTATTCTGAATCCTTCTCCTCCTACCTGTAAATCATTACTTTTTCCCTCCCTAGGGTTCTGGTGTCCTATAATCCAAGAATGTGAAGAATTTCCTGATTATCTTTTTTACCATTCTCTGAGTTAGTTACATGAACAAAAGCTTTTCACATCAAAATGTTGTAGTTCAAAGAAATATATATACCACTAGTATTTTTAAGTTCTGTTAATCGCAGATCTAAAATAAACTATGTTCATACAGGAAAGTTTTCCAACAGAGAGCATTCATTTTAATATTTGCAAAAAGCCAATAATATATACTTATAACACACCTAGGATTCAAATTTATTTTCTGAGTATGGAAGAGCCATAGCTGGGGCACCAATCATTTTGTTATTTTTAATTTTCATTTTCTCTGTTATTTTTCATTTTATTTGTTCCTTTTCTTCTGTCCATACCGCAACTATTTATTTTCCTTAGGTCCTGCAGCATTCTCTTGATTCCCTCTGATATCTTGACTGGCAGGATAGGAGCATTATATGGAGAGATCCCTGGTTCCAAAAGCCCTAGCTTTTTCAGGGACTCAATAAGAGGCTGTAAGCCCTTCCTTCCCTCCCTTGGAATACGGTATTGCTTTTAGACCCCACTTGTCCTGTTTGCTTCAAAGTACTTTGGAGAGGCTCCATATCTCATTTTCCCTATTTTCCTGGAGCTGCCTGAATTTCTGGGTTCACTTCAGCATAGGCCTTGCCAAAAATAATCCAAAAACTTACAACAGAACTAGGCACTGTATCACATTTTTCAGTATTAGTTTGCATTCCAAATTTAGGCATCAAATCCCTTCCCAGTAAATGACAATCACAGTTATGAGCAAATAAAAATTCCTGCATTTCAAGCTTGTCACCTGTTGAATCGGGCCCACTTTGAGCTCTGGGGTTCATCCCTCAGGGGCTGTAGAAACTTCTTCTTCTGGGAGTTCATGAATTGATCAGGACCTTGGCTGAGCAGCAGTCTGTGTGGTCAATTAATAACATTTTCTGACCCTGATGGCTTCTGCTGTCCCTTCCTTATGTCCGCGTCCCCGGCCCTGTGTCCAAGCGGATTCGCAGCCTGTGTTTGTAGAGACCCTTTGCTGTTGTTCCTTGCATGGGGGTCCCCCGTTTTGGGGCCATCCCCCCTGGAGCAGGGTGTCCCGGCTTGGTGCAGCCCCGCCCCTCGGGCAGCGCTGAGCCAATGAGAGCGCGCGGCGGTGATGACGCAACAGTGTCCAGGCAGAGCCGCAGCTCCCAGCGTTGCCCACCTGGAGCCACCTGCGCCCGGCCCGGGCCCCAGCGCCCCCCTGGATGGGAATTTGGGGAGGTGGGAGGGGGGGAGCGCCAAGGCCGGGCCCCCCCGCGCTGTGGTGGCGGCAGCGGCTGCAGTGGGGAGCGAGTGCGGGCGGGAGCGGCCGAGAGCCCAGCGCTGCCCCAGCCCGAGCTGCCCCAGCTCCATGGCTGCCCCTGCGCTGGGATGCTGTGGGTTTGGGGGGAAGAGGGAGCCGGCAGTGGGTGCTGGGCCTGGGGGCAGCAGCAGAAGGGAAGGAGAAGCAAGGTTGAAGAACAAAATGGTCAGATACTGCACGAGGGGAATAGAAGGTGGGATTGTGCAGGAGGAGGAGGAATAGTAGGAGGAAGACAAGTGTGAGGACATTTGGCGAAAACAGAGGAGGAGGATGAGCAGAAACGGGAAGCAGCACAAGGTTCCACCATTCCCTGTATGTGCAGCCTCCCCTCCAGCCCCAGGAGTGTTGTTCCCCCCACATGCAGCAGGTGACAGGGGAGAGGGTTCCACGATTTTCACAGGGATGAATCTTGGTGTTTTGGAGGTTCTTACACACAGACACAAGATGCTCAGTGACTTCCTGAGATGATCTTGGGAAAGGAGAAGCCACCAGCCCAAGTACCTCTTATCTTGTTCTTTTCCTCAAACCAGGACTTGTCATTCCGAAGGTGTGGGCAGATGGAGGAGGAGGAAAAGCGCCATAGATCCCTCAGGAGGAGCGGCTGCAAGCCCAGCCCAAGGAGCTGCGAGGAGGAAAGACCCTCCCTGAGCCGGGAAGGCGGCCGGAGATCCAGGCAGAGCTCAGAGCTGGTGGAGAAGCCTCCTGGAGGGGAGAAGCCCCACAAGTGCTTGGAATGTGGGAAGGGTTTCAGCGACAGCTCCAACCTGATACAACACCAGGTGATCCACACAGGGGAACGGCCCTACACCTGCTTGGAATGTGGAAAGAGCTTTCAGTGGATCTGCAACCTGAGAAGCCACCAGCGCATCCACACTGGGGAGAGGCCCTACGAGTGTCCTAAGTGTGGGAAGAGGTTTCAGACCAGCTCCAATCTACTCCTACATGAGCGGATTCACACAGAGGAGAGGCCCTTCCGCTGCCCCGACTGTGGGAAGGGATTCAACCGCAACTCCACCCTCAGGCACCGGCGCATCCACACTGGGGAGAGGCCCTACGAGTGTCCTGAGTGTGGGAAGAGCTTCTCCAGGAGCTCTCACTTGACCCAACACCAACGGAGGCACCACTAAGGGAAGCCCTGTGAGTGCCCCGAGTGTGGGAAGAGCTTCGTGCTCTGCTCCAGCTCCATTTCCCATGGGAGGATCAGTGTTGGAGGATCCCCAGTGACCGCGGTTGGGCTGGGCCCCGGTGATCCCTGTTGGGTGGGGGGAAGGAATTGGAGAGATCTTTTCACTCTCCTTGTTTTTGAGCTATTTGGTTGGTAATAAATTTCCTCCCTGTTCCCAGGCTGGCTCTGTGATGCCTGTTCTGCTGTTTTTGGACGATCTCTCCCTGTCTTAATCTGACCCAGAAATTCTCTTTTAAATTTTCTCTCCTCTGTGCACCTGGAGGGGCAGGGTCAGTGGCTTTGGTGGGTGCCTGGCATCCGGCCAGCGTCACCCAGGCCATGGGCACCCCTGGGATCCCAGTGTGGTGATGCATTCCCCCACTTCTAGAGAAAGTGCTGACCCAATCTGTGGCTGGAATGAAACATGGTTATGACTGGAGCCCACTCTCTTGTGACCCTGTCAGCAGAAATCCAAAAGGAGACCTTTGAGCTCTCCTGGGCCACCGTGGGCTGTGACCAGCAGTCTCCCTCTGAGGGGGCTCTCAGAGCCAGCAAACCCTCGGCTTTGCTGTGCCTGGAGGATCGCTGAAACACGACGTGTCCTGGGCCCATACCCTCACTGCTCAAGGCCCCATCCTTCGGCCAGTAGGAGATGCAAAAACATCTGAAGGGAGGATTTCACTGAGCTCTGGGGGGAATTGCCTGCACTGACTGTTTCTGTCTGTGTGTGTGCCCCCTGAACATATGCTACAGCAAATCTGTGAGAAATACAGCTTTCCTAGATGTGGAAGTACCTTGGATATCTAAGTCAGGCCGGTAAGCAAGGTTTAGTTATAGTTATGAACTTACACCCACCCACACTCCCCTAGGGAGTTCTCAGTTCATTTCTGTTTTGGTTGCCTGGATTTTGTTTGGTTTTGTTGTTGCTTGTTTTCCCTGGTTGTGCCTCAGCTGTCCTGTAGGCAGTAGAGTGAATTTTGCCACCAAACTTGTGCTTTGTCGCTTAATATTAAATCTGACTTTTGCTCATGCCCTTGTCACCGATTTTTAAGCGATCTCAAACGCTCTCATTCATGACAGCACCACAATGTCCCGCATCACCGAGGGCCCTGACACACGCCCGTGTCACAAAGGGCCACCCCTGGCACCCAAGAGCAGAGGGACAGCCTGGAAGCGGCCCGGAGCAGCCCCGGCCTCGTGGCCTTGTAGCCCCTGGCGTGGCCAGAGCCCTGGGAGGCTTTGGCCACGGTGGGAGCCGGCAGCCCCAGCCCCGGCCTGCAGAGCCCTGGGGCTGCAGCCCGGGCTGGCCGGGGCAGGAGGAATTGGCCGGGCCGGACGTGCCAGGGCCTTGTGGGCAGTGGCTCCGTGTCCCGCGGGAGGCCGGGGACGAGGGGTGTCCCTCAGGGCTGTGCCCGGGCACCGGGGCTCGTCAGTGCCTCGCTCAGTGACACCCAGGGGCACCGAGCGCAGCCTCGGCGCCTTTGCAGGGCACGGGGAGCTGAGCGGGGCAGGGGCACCACGGAAACACCGAGTGCCTGCCCGGGGCAGAGCCGGGGCAAAGCCGGGCTGGAGAGCCGGGAGAGGCTGCTCAGAGCTGGCCCGGGCACTTGGGCACCTGGGACACAGAGCCCGGCTCGGAGCTGACCCTGAGCCCAATACCTGAGAAATAACAGCCGGCTTTTCTAGACACTCTTCATTATTCTGTATTTTCTCAACGTTACTTTTCATCAGGGAACATTTTCAATGTATATTTTACTTGATTTTTTACCCTATAGAAATGATTCCGTGTATTTTGTAATGCGCGAGGAGGGATGTGCTGGGAAATGTTGTGGTTAAGGGAGTTTTTTATTCAATATATTTTCAAATCTGAGATGTGACAAGTCCAGACTTTGACTCCAGCAGCAGTGTCTGGTTCCAGACTGCTCTGCTTTTCACGGTGACGCCTCAGTTCATTCAAGTCCAGCAGCCAAAGCCCTGGAAACACGGAAAAGCTGGGAATGAGGTTGAAGCCCTTGGAGGGTTTGCTGTGTCCGTACACTCCCCATCTCCCCTGGTGTCCGTTCAGCCTCTCCACTCCTGTCCTAGAGCACATTGCTGTATCCAGAGTTCAGTACATGCTTTTATAGATAGATATTTACATGTGATTATTTTATACACGATTCTCTTGCAGTGAGTTACTGTGATGGTAATTCCATGATGCTCTGCTTGGTGCCCAAAGAATGGTTATTGTATCTAAACCCCGGCAGCCCGGGAGGGGATGTGTGCGGGGCCGGGGCGGGGAGAGGCTCCTTGTTCATTCCGCGGGCGTTTTGAAGCCTCGCTGCTCGGGTTTTCCGCGGCTCTCTCTGTGCACCGTGGGTTTCTGTTTGGCTGAAAAGCGTTTTTGCCCCAAGCAAACAAAGGATTGTTTCCCTTTTCTTGGCTCGGAGAGGCTGCAGGGGCAGCCTTGCCGTGCCTGGAGGCGAACTGAGCAGCTGCTGTGTCGCAGCCCGGGGGCTCCGCGCCGGCAGGAGCGGAGCGGCGCCGCTGCAGCCCAAAGCCGCTGCGAGCCGGGCCGAGCCGGGAGAGAAAACAGCCCGAGGCTTCAGCCCCGCTGCTTCGCCTGCCGGGACCGTGCCCGCGGAGCCCGGCTGGGGAGGAGTTCAAGGGCAGGCGAGCCCCGGGCTTTCATCTCCTTCGGGACAGCCCCTGGTTGGTTTTTCCCCTGGGGAAGAAGCGGCGCCACCTGTACAATGTGTTGTGAGCAGGGATTTCTCTGGCATTTTGGGTCATTTTCCCTGGTGAGTGTGGGGAAAGGTCTGATAATTTAATATCCAGAAGTCTGGGTGGTTTTTTTTTTGCTTTGTGGGCTTATTGTTTGTTAATAAACTGTTGGAGTTTTTTCCTCTTTCATCTATTAATATTTATTTCCCATTGGTGGAAAGGGATTATTGGAACCCTGCAGAGAAGACAGCACTCACTCCAGAGTGTGCTTTTTAAAATCGTCTCTCAAACTAAGATACCCATCCCTGTGGCCTCCTGTCCACTCACCCCAAGGGACTCCGGTGGCTCTCCCAGTCCATCCCAGTCTCTCCCAGTGTCCTCACAGTCCCTCCCAGTGTCACCAGAGTCCTTCCCAATTCCTTTTAGTCCACAGACACTCCTTTCCCAGTCCACTCCCAGACCTCCAGCCTCTCTCCCACTGCCATCCCAGTGCCTCCCCAAATCTCTCCCCTCTATCCAAGTGCCCTCTCAAATCCTTTTCAGTCAAATCCCAAACCTCCAGTCTTTCTCCCATTGCCCCAATCCACTCCACTCTCTCCCAGTGTTTCCCTACTCTCTCCAATTTCATTCCCAGTCACTCTCAGTGCCACACCAGCCCTCTCCCATCTCTCCCAGTCCCCCCCCAGCTGATCCCAGTGTGTCCCCACTCTCTCCCAGTGTGTCCATCTCGCTGGTTCCCTCGAGCTCCCAGCTCCGGCTGCCTGCTCTGCTCCCTGATGGATTTCTACCCTGCCCACATCCAGCTGAGCTGGTTCCAGGGCCAGCAGGAGCTCTCGGGCCACGTGGTGGCCACCGACCTGGTCCCCAATGGGGACTGGATTTCTACCAGCTCCTGGTGCTGCTGGAAACCCCCCCCCCCGGCACGGGGTCAGCTCCAGCTCCAGGTGGAGCACGTCAGCCTGGAGCACCCCCTGAGCCGGCACTGGGGCACGGCCCGGACCCCACAGTGTGGGGGGAGTTGGGGAGGCGCTGGGGGAGCTGGGAGAGGGATTGGGCTGTGCTGGGGTAACTGGGAGAGAATTTGAGATAGCCTGGTTTAAACTGGGAGAATGGATTGGGTGTCTAGAATGGCTGAGGAGTTTGAAGGATGTTAGGAGGGTGGGATGGGGTTCCGGGGATCCTGGAGGGCACTGGAAGGGAGTCTGGGGGTGCTGGGTGTAACGGGGAGGGATTTGAGTGAACCTGGAGGAGCTGGAAAAAGATCAGGAATTGGAAAGCAGGGGATGGAATGAGGTTGGTTGTGCTGGGAAGAGACTGGGAGGGGTCTTGGTGAATGCTGGTGGGGCTGTGAAGGGACTGGTAGAAGGTTTGGGGGTCCTGGGGCAGAGGGGAGCAAATGGGAGGGAGTTATGCCATTTTGAGAGGGACAGGAAGGGCTTTGGTGCATCCCAAGGAAGCTGGGAAGACATTAGGAGAATGTTTTAAGGAGCTCTAGGTGGGCTGGGGGAGACTGGGAGGATTCTTCGAGTGGCTTGGAATGTCCATGAGAGGTTTTGGTTGGTCCTGACCCCTGTGGTCCCCTAGAGATGTCGCCCGACGCTGCCCACAGTAAAGTGCTGATGGGGATGGGGGCTCTGTGTTGGGCTTCGTCTTCGTGGCACTGGGGCTCAGCTACTAACTGTGCAAGGAGAGGGGGGGTCCCGGGGGTCGTGTTCCCCCTCCCCCAGTGTGTGTGCTCCTCCTAGGGACCGCCAGCCGGGGGTCACCACCTTTTCTCTGCCCACAGAGCTCCTGAGCCAGCAGTGTCTACAGCCCCTCCCCGTGGCCTCGGACCCAGCCAGGATCCCACGCTCAGTCCCCACGCTGATTTTGGGAGGGGAGTGCGTCCCCTCCAACCCTGTGTTACTCAGTCCAAGCCAAGCTGCTCCCAGCGCTCTCAATAAAGCTTCCAAGTTTTACCCAGTTCCATTTACTTGGGGGCGGGACTGGGGAGGGACTTGGGGGGACCCCGCGGGGGGATCGTGACTGGGGGGAGGGTGGGGTCCAGGTGGGGAACACTGGGTGCTGCGGGTCTGCCCGGCAACCGATGAGTCATCACAGCTGCTCTCTCTGATTGGCTGAATCTTCTTCATCGCATTCTCTGATTGGATGAGAACAGGCCCGGGCGTTGAGAGAAGGAACAGGAGAGATCCCGCCCCGAGCACCGGCACGGGAACAACAGAGCCAGCCTGGGCACAGCGAGGGAATTTATTACCAACCAAATCACAGCGGGACAAGGAAAAGAGAGAGAAATCTCTCCAACACCTTTCCCCCACCCCACGGAGATCACCAGGACCACGGATCACCAGGGCTCTGCCCAACGGGGGTCACTGAGGATCATCCAACACCGATCCTCCCATGGGAAATGGAGCTGGAGCAGAGCACGAAGCTCTTCCCACACTCGGGACACTCACAGGGCTTCCCTTAGTGGTGACTCCGTTGGTGTTTAGTCAAGTGAGAGCTCCTGGCGAAGCTCTTCCCACACACAGGACACTCGTAGGGCCTCTCCCCAGTGTGGATGCGCCGGTGCCTGATGAGGTGGGAGTTATCCTTGAATCCCTTCCCGCAGTCGGGGCAGCGGAAGGGCCTCTCCTCTGTGTGAATTCGCTCATGTTTGAGGAGACTGGAGCTGGTCAGAAACCTCTTCCCACACTTGGGACACTCGTAGGGCCTCTCTCCAGTGTGGATGCGCTGGTGTAGTCTCAGGGCAGAGCTCCATCCAAAGCTCTCCCGACATTCCAAGCAGGTGTAGGGCCGTTCCCCTCTGTGGATCACCTGGTGCTGCATCAGATAAGAAATACTCCTGAAGCTCTTCCTGCATTTCCCACACTCATAGGGCTTCTCCCCTGTGTGGATCCTCTGGTGTTGGATCAGGTGGGAGCTGTAGCTGAAACCCTTCCCACATTCCAAGCACTTGTGGGGCTTCTCCCCTCCAGGAGGCTTCTCCACCAGCTCTGAGCTCTGCCTGGATCTCCGGCCGCCTTCCCGGCTCAGGGAGGGTCTTTCCTCCTCGCAGCTCCCTGGGCTGGGTTTGCAGCTCCTTCTCGAGAGGGACCTCTCAGGAGTTTCCTCGTCCTCCATCTGCCAATGCCTTGGGAATGAAAAATCCTGGTTTGGAGGAAAACACAAGAGAGCACCTTGGGCTGAGGGTTCCTCCTTCCAAAGTGCAACTCAGGAAGTCATTGGGCATCTTGTGTCTAGAAGAACCTCCAAAACACAACGATTCAGCACAAAAATTATCCAAACATCAAGACACAGATCAAAATCTCCCCAAAAAGAAAGTTTCAGCCCAAATCCCTTCCAAAATATAAAGATTCAGCCCCAGCAAAAAAATCAAAGCACCAACATTTAGCCCAATAAAGCTCACAAACACCAAGATTCAGCCCTGTGAAAATCATGGATGGTCCTCTTCAGTCACCTGCTGCATGTGGCGGGAGCAAGGCTCCCGGGGCTGGGGTAGAGGCTGCAGATACAGGGAGGAGTGGAACATTGTGCTGCTTCCCATTTCTGCTCCTCCTCTGGTGTCCCTGCTCTTCCTCACACTCCTCTTCCTCCCATTATTCCTCTTTCTCCTGCACAATCCCACCTGCTCCTCCCATGTGCATCGTTTGATCCTTTTGTTTTTGAACCCTGCTTCTCCTTCCCTTCTCCTGCTGCCCCCAGGCCCAGCACCCACTGCCGGCTCCCTCTTCCCCCCAAACCCACAGCATCCCAGCGCAGGGGCAGCGATGGAGCTGGGGCAGCTCGGGCTGGGGCAGCGCTGGGCTCTCGGCCGCTCCCGCCCGCACTCGCTCCCCACTGCAGCCGCTGCCGCCACCACAGCGCGGGGGGGCCCGGCCTTGGCGCTCCCCCCCTCCCACCTCCCCAAATTCCCATCCAGGGGGGCGCTGGGGCCAGGAGACAGACGAGTGACAGATCAGGGGGTCTGGGAAGAGTCGGCAGCCAGAGAGCACTGAAAATCTCAGCAGTGACTACAGTGGGATCTTCGGGGACTAAACATGGCAGAGCACCCATGGAGGGTAGAAAGGGAAAGCCACGAAGGGCTCCTGGCCAAAGGGATGATGATCCCAAAATATCTCTGAAGGGTCCCTTGGGAGCATCTTGAGGGAGTTTGCACATTCTCCCAGAGGTAATCACGAACATGGACACTCAGGGGGGCAATCAGGAAAGTCCAGAACAGATTGATATAACAAGGGATGGATGCTGTTGGTGTGCTGGGAAAGGATTGTGTGAAGGGCAGTGTGCAGGAATATGGTTCAGTCAAGAAGCAGCAGGAGCAATCTACGTGGGAAGAAAAGGAATGATGGAAAAGAGGAGGAAGAGAAAAATACTGAGGATGGGGATGTTTTTCAGCAGGCTCTTATCCTCCAAAGTTGCCAGCTGCTGCAGATCCTTTGTATCCCCGGTTGCCAGGACAGGCACACAAGGAGGTCAGGATTGCAGGGGGTTTCTCTGTGCTGGGCAGCGGCAGGAGCGGGCGCAGAGGGGCGGCACCGGGAGCACGGGCTGGGGGCCTGTGGGGAGCTGCGGGGCCGGGCCGGGGCTGTGGGGCAGCCGGGGCTCAGCGCCGGGCGCTGCCTGAGCCCAGCACCCCCCGGCAATTGCAGGCCCGGCAGTGGCCCCCGGCCCCCAGGAGGCTGCGGGACGCCTCGGCCGCTGCCCGGCCCCGTGGAGCTGCCGGCCCTGCCCGCCGGGGGGGCCGCGTTTGGACACTGCGGCAGGACAGGCACCGGCTCTGGGATACGGGCTGGCCACGGCAGCCACAGCACAAGGAGCAGCAGGACAAAGGAACAGCTGGGAAATGGCGATTGGACGTGCAAGCATCCAGATTAGCTTTTAAGCATTCTGTTTGGGTCACTGGAGAAACGAAGGATTTAGCAGAAAGCTCAGCAGCTGTCAGAGGATGAGCACCCCCAGGCACTGAGGGGGCTGCAGGAGGGGCAGAAGAAGCCCCTGGAGCACTTGGTCACAAAGGCACAGCAGGGGAATGCAAGAAGGGATGAGGAAAAGGCCAAGGGGAAGGCAAAGGCCATGGCAGAGTTTCTACAGCCCCTGAGGGATGAACCCCAGGGCCCAAGGGGGCCCCAGCACCCAGGGGCTCTCACATCCTTACACCATCTTCAACCAGGTGCCCTCCTCACACTGACACCATTCAGTCCTTGATGGCAAAGATGCTTTCTGGGGATGCCCACTCACACAGGATGGTAAACAGGATTTTGCCTTTGAGTGGGAACAAGAGGTAGAAAAGAAAATGGAAAAGACATGGACGGTCCTTCTGCAGGGATGCAGGGAAGCACCAGCCTTATTGGGGCAAGCCTTGCAGAAAATATCACAGGAATTTACCCCACCCCAGGGATTGGGTTAATGCAGGATGGGGATGACTTGCTGCAATCAGGAGGACAAGAAGTGGCAGAAGAAGCCTCTATGAAATGGCTGAACGTTCAGGCGAAAAAGCATCTTTGAGTATTTGAAAAAAAAGAGGAAATGCTGGAGAAAAAGGTTAAATATTTGGGACATATTTTGACTGAGTGTTTGTGTTGTATTGACGCAGAGAGGGACCATACAATCTCAGAACTAACACTACCCAGCACTAAAAAGCAGCTGGGACAATTCTGAGGATTAACAGGGATTTGCAGAACCTGCACTGAGGATTCTCTGTTCCAGCCAGAATATTGTATGACTTTTTAACCCCAGAGAGCCTTAATATTATTGTATGGACATAAGAAAAACTACAAAATTTGAGAAAATGAAAAAAAACAAAGTGATTGAACCCCTGCCATGGCTCTACCAGAGTCAGAAAAGAAATTGGAATGAGATGTGGATGTTACATAGGGCCATGCCAAAGGAATTTGGAATTCCCAGCTGCAGGAGCAGCATGGGAGGGCACCACTGACCCTGCACTGAAGGCAACGCAGCAGCAGCCAGGGCTCCACATCGGGCCAAGCCCCTGGGCCTGCCCACAGATCCTCTGCTGAAATCCTCTGCCTGGGCACCCTCCTTTGGCATCTCCACACACTGGGGCCAATCCTTGCTGCCACTGCTGGAGCTTCGCTGCTTTCTGTGCCTGCACTGCCACAGCTGCTGGGGAAGACAACGGCACAATTCCACTCTGCCCCTCAGTTACACTCACACACTGGGCTGCCGGGGATTCCATGGTCAGAAAATATACCGAGTGTAATTTTAAAAATCTATTTTTCTACTGAGGCTTCATGTGCCTTTGCTTTGGGGAAACGAATTTTAAGGATATTTCTAAGGAATTTTCCTCCAGTCAACAGAGATGAGTTTAACATCTCAACAGACTGGGAATAGCCCAAAAGATACTCACAAAGATAACGACCATTAAGGCCCATCAGCAAACATCAAGGAACACCCACCCCAGACACTGCCCCTGGCATAGTTGGAGATGCCTGGTCTGCAGAAGGATGAGAAGGAAATCCAGGAGTGCGGACCTAATTAATATAGAGGGGAAGAAATCCGGGTCCGATAGGAAATTAAATACTTAGAACTACACAACTTGGAAGCAATGAACATAAAACCAATGGATTTCTATGGGTTTTGGACTGTAAAAAGTTAAGGGAAAATCGAGTAAAATTCACATATCATGGAATGATTTTCTCTGCACACCCGGGCTATGTGTGGCTGAAATTATTTCTGTTGCACATCCTGGCTGGAATCAAGTAATGCCTTGATTCTCTAACAGTAGAAATGGTGTTGAAGAGTTTTGGGTCCTCCCACAGTTTTGGTGACAAGATTACACCATTAGAATGTTTTTTTTAATAATCCTACTTTTATATTTTCAGTTAAGATTGGGCCAAGGGTGTGAGAACCACATTTTAGTGTTAGGGTAATAAGCAGAAAAAATCTTTATTCCTTTGGGGATTTTTTTTGTGTATGTTTATGAGTGGCTGTTAGTGATGACAAAATTTTGGTATGGAATTTGTAATGTTCACTGTTCACCTTTAGGCTGCATTTGGCAAAACCAAAAGCCCTGTAATATTTAATAGAATATTGTTTTAAAAAGAAAAAAAGAAAAGCAGCGGGAGGGGGGAGGGGAGAGAGGAAGGAGAGAATATGTGAGTCACCTGATGGGCTGTGATGAAAAGAAGATTCATTCCAGGCAGAGCCAGGAGAGGAACTTTAGAAATGCAAACTAACTCTGCTGAGACAAAGCGCAGACAATTTACCAAACTCTTCATGCCTGGGGGAGGAATTTGGCTGATTCCCTCTGTCCCTCACCCCCAGCTCTGCCTGCTTGCACAGATGGAATTTGCACAACTAAAGGCAGAGCCCACAGTGAGGATATCTGACTGCAACAGAAATTGGTTAAGCTGCAAAGGGAAACAGCAAACGCAGAATGTTGGGAAAACTTCATGAAAAACAGCGGGGGGAAATCATCCCTCTCCTCACTCCAACCTGTGCTGTCACTGTCCAGGTTATTTAAGGTGTATTGGGGCACTGGGGTGTTTTTGGTGCCACAAGTTCAAGCAAATGAGTTGGAAATCCAGGTATGCGGTGATTTAATTAGAGAAAAGTGGCCAATTGGTGCAGCCCTGGCTTCAGGGAGCACACCAAATACGGGGAAAAGATGAACAGACACCAGAACAAATCCTACAACACCGTGGACCAGCCCCTAGGAGCCCTAACGAATTCATATCAGGAGACAGAGAACCCATTTATCATTTCAATGGCATAATTAGATTACACAATGGCCTCAAAATAACACCCAACCAGACAGCTCCAGCTCCTGATCTTCTTACAGACCAATCTATTCAGATGAGGAATGCAACGTTTCCCCATGGGATGGAATCAGATTATCCACTAACAGAAAGAGGAGGAATTTGTGGAAAATCAAATTACGCAAACTGCTGTTCGAAAACAGATCACAAAGGAAAAGTGGTGAAACACAAAACAAAGAAAGTGAGAAAGTAGCTCATATTCCGGTCCAAATGGGCAAAGGATGGGAAGGGGACACGTTTCTGTGGTTCCCTGGCAGACCACGGGTTAAACGAATGTTGTTTGTCCTTGTATGAGCTACAGCAACTCTCATCTTTTTACCATGGGCCGTGGGGGGACACAGGCATGGACGGAGATGTGGGGGACAGTGACAGGAATGGAAACAGGAAGGGGTGCCCAGCACCCAGGGGACTGGGTTTGAAATGCAGGAATTCCTATGTGTTCCTAAATGTGATTGTAATTTACTGGGAAGGTTTTTGATGTCTTAATTTGGAATGCAAATTAATATTGGAAAAGGTGATACAGAGACTAATTCTGTTCCACCTTTGTGTCAAATGTCTGGCAAGGCCAATGCTGAAGTGAGCCCAGAAGTTTGGGCAGCTCCAGAAAAATACAGAAAATTAGATATGGAGCCTCTCCAAAGTACTTTGAAGCAAATTGTGCAAGTGGTGTCTAAAAGCAATACCCTGTTCCAAGGGAGGGAAGGCAGAGCTTTCAGCCTCTTATTGAGTCCCTGCTAAAGGCAGGGCTTTTGAAGCCAGGGATCTCTCCCTATAATGTTCCTATCCTGCCAGTCAAAAAATCAGATGGACTCGATAGAATGGTGCAGGACATAAGAATAATAAATGGGATTATTAAACCCAGGCACCCCACAGTCTCACATCCTTACACCATCTTCAACCAGGTGCCCTCCTCACACTGACACCATTCAGTCCTTGATGGCAAAGATGCTTTCTGGGGATGCCCACTCACACAGGATGGTAAACAGGATTTTGCCTTTGAGTGGGAACAAGAGGTAGAAAAGAAAATGGAAAAGACATGGACGGTCCTTCTGCAGGGATGCACGGAAGCACCAGCCTTATTGGGGCAAGCCTTGCAGAAAATATCACAAGAATTTACCCAAAAGCAGGGATTGGGTTAATGCAGGATGTGGATGACTTGCTGCAATCAGGAGGACAAGAAGTGGTAGAAGAAGCCTCTGTGAAATGGCTGAATATTCAGGCTAAAAAGCATCTTTGAGTATTTGAAAAACAAAAAGAGGAAATGGTGGAGAAAAGAGTTAAATATTCAGGAGGTAATTTGACTGAAGGTTTGTGGTGTATTGATCTAGAGAGGATCTGGGGAATCTCAGAAGCAATCCAGGACTGAAAAGGAGGTGCAAGAATTCTGAGGATTAATAGGATATTGCAGGACCTGGATTGGGGATTCCCTGTTCTAGCCAGAATATTGTATGACTTTTTAAAGCCCAATAGCTTCAATGTTGTACTATGGACAAGAGAAAAGAAAGAAAAGCTGAGAAAGTGAAAAATAACAAAACAACTGGTGCCCTAACTAAGGCTCTTCAAGTCTCAGAAAAGAAATTTGAATTGTATGTGTGTTTTAAGAACACATTATATTACATTATTGGCTTTTTCAAATAATTAAATGAATGCTCTATGTTGGAGAACTTTGCTGTATGAATATAGTTTTAGTTCTGCGATTAACAGAACTTATAAGTAGTAGTGATAAATATATTTTTGGACTATAACATTTTGATGTAAAAAGCTTTTGTTCATGTAACTAACTCAGAGAATCGTAAAAAAGATAATCAGAAAATTATTCAGATTCTTGGATTATGGGACACCAGAATTCCAGGGAAGGAAAAATAATGATTTACAGGTTGGAGGGGAATGATTCAGAATAATGCATGAAGGTCTATGAATATGCAGCATGTTGCTGCATTTAGGAAGTGTTTTCTGAGTCAGTGTGTGCCCTTGGCTGAAGGCCAAGCATCCGGCCATTATAACCTTTGGCCAGAGCCAGGGCAGATATTCAATTATCTCCCTTGGAATTGATCTTTGCAATTCCTTACCCTGGGAATTCTCCACCTAGTGCGGGCTGGAGATAAGGGATGTATATTTCAAGCAGTCTGTGGCCAGAATCCTGTCTCTGGTGAAATCTCTGCCACAGGAAGCTGGGCTGGCACAGAGCCTGCCTTGGCACTTTGCTGTTCACAGCATCCAACCAGGACTCTGCCTCTCAATTACACTCACACACTGGGCTGCCTGCGATTCCATTGTTGGAAAGTATACCAAATTTTAAATTTTTTACATTTCATTTTACTAGTCAGGCTCGGTTTGCCTTTCTCTCAGGAAAGAAATTTTAAAAGGTTTTTTTAAGGGATGTGGCACCACTCAACAGAGATGAGTTTAACATCTCAACAGACTGGGAATAGCCCAAAAGATACCAACAAAGAGAACGACATTCAACAAAACATCAAGGAAACATCAGCAAACATCAAGGAACACCCACCCCAGACACTGCCCCGGCATAGATGGAGACACCTGGTCTGGAAAAGACTGAGAAGGAAATCCAGGAATGCGGATCTAATTAACATCAGAAGAGGAGAAATCTGAGTGCAATAGGAAACCAAACACTAAGAACTACACAACTTTGAAGCAATGAACACTAAACCAATGAATTTCATTGGGTTCGGACAGTAAAAAGGTTAGGAAAAATCTAGTAAAATTCACATCTCATGGAATGATTTTCTCTGCACACCCGGGCTATGTGTGGATGAAATTGTTTCTGTTGCTCATCCTGACCAGGATCAAGTAATGCCTTAACTCTCTAACACTAAAGATATTGTTGGGGAGATTTTTATGGTCCCTGCAGTTTCAGTGACAAGATTACACCATGAGAAAAATTTTTCACATTAATCCTACTTTTAGATTGTCAGTTAGGTTTGGGCCAGGGGTGTGACAAGCAATTTTACTCCTAGGAGAAGAGGCAGAAAAGACTTGATGGCATTGGAATATTTTTCTATATATTTGTGGTGGCTCTTAATGACGGGAGAATATCGGAATGGATCTTTAGAAGCTCACCTTTAAGTTGCATTTTGCAAACCTAGAAGAGTATTAATGGTGAGGCTTTAACGCATAAACTGTTAATAAAAAAGCGTTACAAAAATAATAAAGAAAAATAAAGCAGGTTGTGAGGGTGGACGTGTGAATCACCTAAAGGCTGCTCTGGAAGAAAATCCTAGTTCCAGGCAGCCAGGAGAGGAGTTTTAGAAATGCAAATTAACATTGCTCTGGAGAAGTGTGGACAATGCCCCAGGGCCTTCTTGCCAGGGGGAGGAATTTCCCTGAGTCCATCTGCCCCTCACCCCCAGCTCTGCCTGCTTGCACAGATGGAATTTGCACAACTAAAGGCAGAGCCCATAGTGAGGATATCTGACTGCAACAGAAATTGGTTAAGCTGCAAAGGGAAACAGCAAACGCAGAATGTTGGGAAAACTTCATGAAAAAAAAGTGTGGGGGGAAATCATCCCTCTCCCCAAAGCAATGAGGTGTTTTTGCTAGTCCAGAGAAATCACTTGGGAATCCAAACATTTGATGATTTAATCAGAGAAAAGTGGTCAATTCGTGCAGCCCTGGCTGGAAAGAGCACCCAAAAAAGGGAAAAAGATGAACGGCCACCAGAACAAATCCTACAACACCATGGACCAGCCCCTGGGATCCCTAAGGAATTCATATCAGGACACAGAAAATCCATCCATAATTTGAGTGGCATAATTAGGTTAAAAAGTGTCCTTGAAATAATAACCAAGCAGACAGCTCCAGCTCCTGACCTTCCTGCTGACCAAGCCGCTGAAATGAGGAACGAGACATTTCACCATGGGATGGAATCAGATTATCTACTTACAGAAAAAGGAGTTTGTGGAAAATTACGTGAGTCAAACTGCTGTTCGCAAATAGATGATAACTGAAAAGTGGTGAAACAGATAACAAAGGAAATAATAAAACAGCTCGTATTCCGGAGAAAGGAAGGGAATGGGACACGTTTTCGTGGTTCCCTGGCAGACCATGGCTTAAACGAATGCTGCTCCTCTTCTGACGTGCTGCAGCAACTCTCATCTTTTTACCATGCACGACACCTTGCACCAAAGAGGATGCACGAAAAGAGATTGAGTCAATGGAAATTAAAGGTTTGTAAAGGAAATTCTTCAGAAAATGAGAAAAGGAAGGATTGAAAGCAGTAAGATTAATATCGTAGTAGGGGTGCATATTAACGAGGATATGCAGTAGGCGGATCGGGAAGTCTGAACCTTCCAAGTATCTCAGCCAGAGGGGAATGGGACAGGGAGACGCAGCCGGGAAAATGAGGATAAAAAGGAGGCTGCGTTTTAGAGACCGCATGGCAAATGCCGCATGGCCTCTCTGTTCATCAATAAAGTCACTTTTACAGGACTCCTCTGTCTCCTTTGGGCACACAAACCTCTGGCCACGGGAATTTTCCCGCACAGCCCCGGGCACAGGGCAGACACCTCTGTGCCACCCACAGCAACCGGGACGAGCCAGCGCTGCTCCGGCACCGGCTCCTGCCGAGGCCCCAGCGGGAAGGAGACCGCGGGCAGCCGCTCCCGCAGCGCCCTCAGCCCAGCGCCAACACGGGCCGGCACCGGCACAACCAACCCGCCAGAGCCCCCTGCCGCCCCCGAGGCCCGCAGCGAGCCCCGAGCCCCCGCACAACCGAGCGCGGCTCCCACCTGCGCTGGGGCCGCCTCCGAGCTCCGCCGCCGCCTGTGGCTGAGGAATTCGATGGGATGTGTTGCCTTAACCTTTCTGACCACTCCCAGCCCATCTATGCCAGCATTCAAGCCCTCAAAGAAGGTGTGAATAAACTTCGGGTAGATAATGGGTACGACTGGCTGAACTGGCTCTTAGGGCACTGGGGACTCACTGGCTGGGTTAGGAATTTAGTTCAAATAGGTTTGTATGTATTAGGCATCATATTATGCATTGTAGTAGTTATTCCTTGTATTTTACAGTGTGTTAAGAATTTAATAGACAAATCGCTGAAGAGTGTATTTTTAGTTAAAAGAAACGGGGGAGATGTGGATATGGGTAATGCAAATGAGACTGATAGTACTGCAGATTGAATCAGCAAATGCAGCCTGACAACGAGGAAGCCTGGCAAGAGCAAACAGAGATCTGACTGCAAGAGGACTGGATCAAGTCTGAGTTATGGGAAATAAGATTTTACTAAGTCCAAATGTAAAGTTTGTCTATGTGAGAGTTTGTCTATGTAAGGTTTGTCTATGTGATTGCAGGAAAATATTACCAGCCTTCCTGTAAATGGTATATAAGCACATGTAGTGCTCAGTAAAAATTGGATTTTGATCACCATTCAGTGTCCCCGTCTCTCTCTCATGGTCGATAGTTCAAGTACTCCCAGTGGGGTCCTGGAAAGAGAATGGTGGCACATCTACTGCCTGCTACCCCCTCTGGGCAATATTCAACTGTTTCGTTCACAGACTCATCTTCCAGCACTCTTAGTGGGCTCAGCAGAGCCACTTCCCACTGGTGGGGGCAAAGAGCACCCTCTGTGCCTTTGTGGTGGGAGCAGACAGTGTTGTCTCAAAGGAAAGGTCAGAGAGAGACCAAGCTGGATCTCTGCCTCCTGCCCCTCACCCCACAAGGGCAGGAGGACACAAAACTGAGAATGCTTTTTTCTTTTCGGTCCTATCTTTCCCAGGAGCTTGACTAGTTTGAAGGAGAGGATTAGAAGGATTTCTTGAGGATCACTGCCAGTGCACACCACACATGGCATCCCTCACCCCTTACATCATCATGGGATGGAGGGGTAGGAACCAACAACAGCCCTACCCCACTGCTCCAGAAGCCAAACTCCCCATGCAAGCATTTAGTTATGGCCTTCTTAGAGAACCACATTCCCACCCAAATCTTCCCCTCTGCAGCAGCTCATTCCCACAGGAACTGGCAGAGCAGATGGGGTTTGGACATTGGCTGGCTTCCATTGCACTCCTTGCCCTGGAGCTGGCACGGCAGGAGAAGGGCTCTGGTGAACCTTCTCCTCCTCCCATGTAGGCTCTAACCCAGCTGCCAGAACTTCAAGTTCACAGAGCACTTCTGGGCTCTGAGCAGCGGCCACGGGAGGAGGAGATGCAACTCCAAAGGCAGCAGTTCCCAGGCCCAGCTCCTGCCATCCCAGTGGGGCTGTTCGGTGGTTCAGGAGAGGAAGGGAAGGGCAAGTGCAGGTGGCAGTAGCTCATTTCCGACTGAAAGAGGGAAAGGTAATTTATTCACTTTGAGATCATTGCATTCAAGCTCTGATCTTAACCTGAAAGAGAAGTAGCACCTGCTCGTGTTAAATTTGGGTGATGAACAACTGTTACATTTGATATGGTAAGCAGTTAAATTATCTGAGGGAAAATGTACAGCAAAAATTAGCATTCACAGAGAGACAGAAAACAGCAGGAGTTGGCAAAAGGGAGGAGGAAAAGAAAGCACACCCCAAGCCAGTGTTTCACCCAAATCCAGGATTTTCTGTTTGTAAGGAGTGGGGTCCCTCCAGGTCCCTCCCCAGTCCCGCCCCCCAATAAACGGGACTGGGGTGAACTGGGAAGTTTTACTGGGAACACTGGAGCAGCTGTGCTTGGGCAGAATGACAGCGGGGCTGCGTGTGGGACACACGACTCCTCTAAAATCAGTGTGGGGATGTGTTAGAGTCATTAAGTCAAGAGTTTCTCTGAATCCTTCAGAGAGAAATCAGAGTGCAGGGATTGAATTAAAGTCTTGAGATGGACTGAAATGTGTTAAGCCTCTCACACATAAAGCAGAGGTGAAGGTTTAGGTTGTAGCACGAGGGAACAATAAGTAAGTAAATGGAATAAGTTTTAAGTGCTTTTAGTGAGTAAAAGGTCTTAGACGCCAGAGAAGTACTACATGTTCTAGTGAAGGTTGAAAGACATGCTAGTGTTTCCTTCGAGGCTCCAAGAACCTCGCTTCAGACATAATAGAGTTAGAGTTAAGAATATTGCTTACATTTTTCAGTTAGAACAAGATAGGCCATGTACATAGTTTATATGTAGCACCGCACCACTCTGTGGATCCCAATGGAATTCTGCTCTCTGATGGAGAGCATCTACAGACCCTTTGGAGATGGATCCCAGTGGCTTCCTGTGGATGCTCTACATCTCTGTCTTCTTGGTGCTCAGGGTCCCCCACAAACACTGAGTTCAGGGGGTCCATACACACTGGGGGCAGGTGGGAAGGCCCAGGTTCCTCCCCTGGCAGGGACAAGTCTGACACAGGCTCTGGCAGCAGCCTCTGGCTCTGCTGCATCCCTTTGCATCAGGAGCAGTGCTCTGCTGCAAGGCCTCAGCAGTGAGTCTGAATTAGCACGAATCACATTTATCACAAGCCGCATCCGGGAAACCCCAAATCCTTGAGAATTCTCACTTGGGACCACCCAAACCCTCCCCAGAACTCCCGTCCCCCACCCCTAACCCCCCCTTTCCTGTCCCCAGCTGTCCCCCCCTGCCCTGCCCCCCGAGCTGGCCCAGGCGGATACCATGTGGCACCGAGCCCTGGTGGCCCTGGCCGAGGCCTTGAGGACACCAAGCACCGTCCCCGCGGCACTGGCTGAAGCCAAGGTCACGCTGTATCAGGCCCAAGTGGCCCTGGAAGAGCTGAAGGAGGCCAGAAAGGCCGAGGTGGCCCCGGCAGTGGCCCAGGGGACGCTGGGGGATGAGGATGAGCAGGAGCTGTGGGGCTCCAAGGGGTCCTGGCTGAGGCAGCAGTGATGATGATGTTGGAGCGGGAGGAGGAAGGGGCACAGCAGTGCCAGAGCTGGCTATGGGCTGGGCACAGGCTGGCCATGGGGCTGATGGTGCTGTGCAATGCTGTGTGTGAGTAAAAACCAGTATGGACCAGTATAAACCAGTATGGACCAGTATAAACCAGTATAAACCAGTATATACCAGTTTGGGTGAGCTGAGCTCCAGGCTGGGCATGGGCTGGCCTTGGGGCTGATGGTGCTGTGTGTGAGTATAAACCAGTACAGACCAGTATAAACCAGTATAGACCAGTATTGGCCAGTACAGACCTGTACAGACCAGTATGGACCAGTACAGACCTTCCCCTGTCCCAGGATGGGGACACTGGACTGGCACTGGGAGCACTGGGAGGGAACTGGTTTGGTGACATTGAGATGGTGACATTGTTTTGGGGACAATGAGTTGGTGGCACTGGGATGGAACTGGGATGGAACTGGTGGCACTGGGACACAACTGGGAGCACGGGGACAGGGACACTGGAACAGGATGGGGGATACTGGGATGGGACAGGGACACTGGAATGGAACTGGGAGCAGTGGCCTGGTTACACTGGGACAGGACTGAGGACACTGAGACTGAACTGGGGACACGGGGGTGGTGCCATGGGTGGCACTGGTGACGCTGAGATGGCACTGGGGACACTGGGATGAAACTGGGAACACTGAAAGGGGACGTTGGGATGGGGACATTAGGAAGGGACTGGTGACACTGAGGTGGTGACACTGGGACAGAACTGGTGGCACTGGGATGGAACTGGGAACACTGGGATGGTGACACTGAGCTGGCACTGGGAGCACTGGGCTGGCACTGGGAGCACTGGGCTAGTGATACTGGGACAGGACTGGTGGCACTGGGCTGGTGACACTGGTACGGGTCAATGACGGGGTGGCATTGGGCTGGCACAGGGACACAACTGGGAGAACTGGGACAAGAACACTGGGACAGGATGGGGGACACTGGGATGGCACTGGGGACACTGGGCTGGTGACGACATTGGTATGGGGACACTGGGGATGTGGTACTGGGACAGGACTGGTGGCACTGCGATAGGACTGGGGACACTGGGCTGGAACTGGGTTAGTGACACCAGGCTGGTGGCACTTGGGTGGTGACAGAACTGGTGGCACTGGGTTGGTGACACTGGTATGGTGACAATGGGGGGGTGGCACTGGGATGGGACTGGGAGCACTGGGATGGTGACACTGAGAGGGAACTGGTGGCACTGGGACACAACTGGGAGCACTGGGACAAGAGCACTGGGACAGGATGGGGCACACTGGGATGGCACTGGGAGCACTGGGAGGGAACTGGTTTGGTGACATTGAGATGGTGACTTTGGTATGGGGACAGTAGGGTGGTGGCACTGGGAGGGAACTGGAGACACAGATTGAACTGGGAGCACTGGGATGGTGACACTGGGACACAACTGGTGGCATTGGGATGGAACTGGTGACACTGGGACACAACTAGGAGCACTGGGACAGGGACACTGGGACAGGATGGGGGACACTGGGATGGACTGGAGACACTGGACACTGGGATGGACTGGAGACACTGGGAGGGAACTGGGAGCACTGGGATGGTGAAATTGGTATGGTGGCAATGGGGAAGTGACACTGGGCTGGGAAGGAACTGGGAACAGTGAGCTGGTGGCACTGGGACAGGACTGGGGACACTGGGGCAGCTCTGGTGGTGCTGGGGTTGAACTGGGGACACTGGGATTGAACTGGGGACACTGGGCTGGTGACACTGAGACTGAACGGGTGGCACTGGGATGGTGACACTGGGGCAGCCCTGGGCTGGTGGCTCTGGGGTGTTCTTGGTGCCACTGCTCAGGTGCCACAGTGCTGGTTGCCCTGCTGCTGTGTCCCCAGTGCCACCTGTGCAGTGTCCCCATGTCCCCGCAGTGTCCCTGGACTCGGCGTGCGCTGCCCTGGGGGTGACTGAGGACAGTCACCTGCTGCTGGCCCTGGGCATGGTGGCCGTGTCCTGCCAGGTGACCCTGCAGGCCTCAGTGACATCGCGGTGACACCTGGCCACCATCGCCCGTGAGCGCTGGGCCATGGCCCAGCGCCTGCGAGACCGCACCCAGCAGGTGGTGACCACCAGGGCCAGTGCCGAGGCCACCGCGGCCACCAGCAAGGTCACCGCAATGTCCAGGGGCAGCTGGACACGGTGACATGGCACCTGGGGTACTTGGTAGACGCTGTTAACAGGGACATGATGGTGACACATGTGGGACATGGCACCAGGGGTTCCCCAGAGCTGCCCAGGCCCTCAGGGACATCGTGGTGGCCTTGGGGACCTCGGTGGAGGGACACAAGGAAGTGATGCAAAAGCTGGCGGCAGCCCGGGATGCAGGGACAGGGTGGGGACATGGGGGCGGCACTGTCACCCCAAGGGACACTGGGGACCTTGGTGCCTTGCCTTGGGGACATCAGGGCCACCCTGAGGTCGCCTGTCCTGTTTTGGGTCACTACGATGTCCCTGCAGTGTCCCCACGGGACCGCAGTTTGTCCCCCTGAATCGTTAAAAACCGGTATAATCACGGACAAAGGCGCTGTAACTAATTAAAGTTACAAAGTGGTGTGTTTATTCACCGGCACGGGAGTCACCTCCCAAAGGCGTGACCGCCCCGAACAAGGTTCTTTGCCCTCTATTTATTGCCCAAGATCTTACATACAATACATGTGCATAACCCCAGCACCTCCCATCCCCATCCCATATTAAAATGAGCCCATTCGTCCTTCACGTGTGCGCAGTTCTTCTCTTGAATTGGGTCGGTGCTCTCGAAATGGGTCAGTGGTCTCGATGGATGAAGTCAGGAGAGTCTTCATCAGGTCTCTGTGATCCTCTGGCACGATCCAAGGCCTCGTGCTTCATGATTAACGGTTTATTATTTTATGTTCTTCTTTACGTAAGTTCATAAAAGCAGATAATTATACCAATTAGCTCTTGCCTAAGCATCAAGTAATTACCTACCTAACTTACATCTTGGTCATGGAAACTCCTTCTACTCTTAGCAAAAATCTTAACTCTTTAAAACCATGATTCAACTCTCCAAGTCTGTGCCCCACCATGTCTTTGTCCCTCCGTATCCACACCCATGTCTCAGTTCAGTGTCTTTATTTTCACCCGTGTTGGTTGTTTTAAAAGGATGAAGAGAAATGAAAAGCAAATCGAGGCTAAAAGAAAAGGATTTCCGTGTCTGTGTGAGCTGAGGTCCTATGTGTGAGTGGGAGGGAAAAACAATTTTTGGAGGACTTTCCACCCCACTGTCTCCAAAATCTTGGTCTTTGCCTCAGTTCATCACCATTTGGCAGCGGAAGACAACCTTGGGCAATAGGAAATGAAAATCCTGGAATCAGTGAGGTTGGAAAAGATCTCCAAGACCGTTCCTGGATATTCCTGGATACCACCAGGAGATAGGATTGAACACAGGAGATTTTTTGGGGTTGAAAGTCAACAAATCTGCTCTCCTCAAAGAATTCCCAATGTCAGTTTGGGCCCTGATGGACGTTCCTGCCCCAGCATTCATCCAGGTGCCCAGAGGGAGACAGGATGAGGCAGAACCCCCTCAGCCAGGTGTCTTCCCAACACGGATCACCAGGACCAAAGATCACCAGGGCTCTGCCCAACGGGGGTCACTGGGGATCATCCAACACCGATCCTCCCATGGGGGATGGAGCTAGAGCACAGCACGAAGCTCTTCCCACACTCGGGGCACTCACAGGGCTTCCATTAGTGGTGACTCCGTTGGTGTTGGGTCAAGTGAGAGCTCCTGGAGAAGCTCTTCCCACACTCAGGACACTCGTAGGGCCTCTCCCCAGTGTGGATGCACCGGTGCCTGATGAGGTTGTAGTTGCAGTTGAATCCCTTCCCGCAGTCGGGGCAGCGGAAGGGCCTCTCCTCTGTGTGAATCCGCTCATGTAGGAGGAGATTGGAGCTGGTCTGAAACCTCTTCCCACACTTGGGACACTCGTAGGGCCGCTCCCCGGTGTGGATGCACTGGTGTTTTCTCAGGTCAGAGCTCCATGCAAAGCTCTTCCCACATTCCGAGCAGGAGTAGGGCCGTTCCCCAGTGTGGATCACCTGGTGCTGGATCAGGTTGGAGCTGTTGCTGAAGCCCTTCCCACATTCCCCACACTGGTAGGGCTTCTCCCCAGTGTGGATCCTCTGGTGTAGGATCAGCTGGGAGCTCCACCTGAAACCCTTCCCACATTCCAAGCACTTGTGGGGCTTCTCCCCTCCAGGAGGCTTCTCCACCAGCTCTGAGCTCTGCCTGGATCTCCGGCCGCCTTCCCGGCTCAGGGAGGGTCTTTCCTCCTCGCAGCTCCCTGGGCTGGGTTTGCAGCCCCTCCTCGTGAGAGATCTCTGGGGCTTTTCTGCCTCCTCCATCTGCGCACCTGAGGAATGAAAATTCCTGGATTAGGGGGAAATAACAAGAAAAGAGCTCCATAAACTGCGTGTTCCTCCTTGCCCAAGTTCATCTCTGGAAGTCATTGAGCATCTTGTGTCTGTAATATCCTCCCAAACACCAAGATTCCTGCCCAAAATCCTCCAAACTTTAACACACGGATCAAAAACTCCCCAAAAATCAAGATTCAGCCAAAATACCCTCCAGACATGTGCTGGTTTGAAAGCAAAACCAATGAGAGAATCAGTCAGAAATACAATTCTATAGGAAAAAAGATAAGAGAAAAAAAATACATGCAATAGTACAAAAGAAAACAACTGACAGAATCAGAATACAACCTGACACCCCGCTAGTTAGGGTGGTGGTAGCAGTCCCAATGAAGGGGTCTTGTTGTAGTAGTGATGCTGTAGAAAGGTCTGGTAGCTCTTGTCCTCTGGAAACCAGTGGGTGAGGGCTGCCTTGGTGCTCCAAATCTCAGATTTTATCTAGGTAGGAAAGGCTTGGCTCCTCCCCCTGGCTGGAGCATCTCCCAATGGGATGATGGAATTTTATCAGTCATGCAGTGGCACTCAATGGCCCATTAACAGAAGATATCTTCCTGGAGGAAGGATGGGATGTGGAAAAGATAAAGAACACTGCCCCACCTGGTTTTAACAGATGGCCCATTAGCAGAGGATATCTCCCACAGAGATAAGGATCACTGCTCCACCTGCTTTTTCCAGCACTCTTTGTTCTTTTGTTTCTTCCTCTGACTGGTTACTTCATGTTTGCTGCTGATTTCTTCTCCCTTTTGAAGATGAAAATGCAAAAGTGTCTTTGACCTGCATTGCTGGATATTGTGAAGAGGAACAGTCATCTACTGCAAGTGGAAGTGTCACAGGTGGAGCAGAGTTCTGTGAGTGCTGTATCAAACCAGACCTCGTCAGACCTGCCAGAACAACTGGTCCATGCTGCCCTTCACTGCTCTGCCTGTTCCCCACTGTTTCATGCCAGAGTAATTTAACTGCTGTTAATTGGGTGTGTGTTTCACTCGAGCCAGTCCAGCAGAACCAGCAGAAAGCAGCCCCAGAATGAATGGGGCTCTGCAGAGGAGTCCCAGACTATTCATCAGCCTGCCCGCAGAACTGGCTCCAACTCTGAACCCTTGTGACCACACTCTGAAGAAGACACACTTCTGATATTTCTGAGGCACTTATGACTGAGGCACTGCACGTGCTTGTGCAGGGAAGAATCCCAAAGTTCTTTCTTACTTCAGGAAAAATCCTGCAGCAGTGCATACCCAGCATCTGCTATCAGCACATCCTGGCTGCATGTGCAGGAGAAGCAGCAGCAGCATTGTACACGTGGGTTTGTTAAGCTGAACTCCCCTACACTTTGAACAGTGCTCATCACAAATATATTTAATGGCACACCGATGCCATACTTTTCTCCTAAAAGCCTCCCTTGTAACTAAACTTTGCTGGAAAGTTAATGCCGAGGATGAACGAGCAACTTCGGTCTCAGTCCGGAGGTGGAGGGGTTCTAAACACTGACTTTCCGAGAGCAGCATCTCTCCTGAAGCGCTCGGGGCCACCCGAGGCGCCGCCGGGAGCGCGGTGCAGAAGCCGGCCCGGACTCAGCCGCAGCGCCGGGCACCGCGCATCGCTGCTCTGCAGGGCGGCCCGCACGTCCTCCAGCAGCTGCCGCAGGCTGCCCTTCTCCTGCTGCAGCTCGGCCATGCGCTCCTCGGCCCGCTCCAGCGCCACCATCTCCTCGCAGCGCTCTCGGGAGCAGGGCCCCGGCGGCCGCCGCTCGGGCTCGGCGGGGGCTGCGCGGGCGAATGTGGCTCTTCTGTGTTCAATCCTCTCTTCTGGTGGTGCCCTGCTGGGCAGGGTGGAGGAAGAACCCCCGGCCCGTGGCTGGAATTGAGTGCAGCGGGCGCCGGAGAACAGCCACGAAACCAGAAACTCATCACGGCTCCTCTGACTAAACCCTACAGTCCTCACCCAGCCCCCAGCGTGGCCTTGAAAGACTCTTTATTGTAAATAACTCTGACTGCCCCACCTGGAAAAAATCACAAAACCATCTGCTGCCCTCTGGGCAAGGTATTAACTCTTTCAATGCCCAGAATAAAACTTTACAGATACTTTATTCTCGCGCCTAAATAAAAAATAAAATAAATTTTAAAAACCCAAAATAGTAATACACGCAGAAACAATATAAAAACATCGAAATCAAACAAAAAGAAAAGTCAAACACCAAATAAAGAAAGGAGAAAACTCATGAACTAAATTTTCTCTTTTTTAAAATATGGAGAAAAAAACTCTTGTTTCGTCTATACCACATAAAAATATTACGAAGTGAATATGACTGTTCTAACTGTAAATATAAACAAAGGCAGTAATATTAAAGTAAGCACATGTTAAATTTGCTGTAATCTCCTACGTTTAAATAATCAAAATCCCCCTGGTGTTCCACAGAAAAAAAAAACCAGAAAAAAACCTCTGTTCTCAAAAATAAAGTAAGCTTTTGTTTAAACGGTTATAATCCTTAAAGTGTGCCTCATAAGTTAATATAGTCCGTAATAAAAGTTGTGAGAAAAACTTTTAGTCTGAAAAAAGGGTTTTTAGATAGTAATCAGATTTCCATTATCTTAATCACTGTAACATCCAAACCACAAGAAAACTGTTTGTTGTGAAGAAATCTCCATAGACTGAAAAAAAGTCTCCTCTTTGAAGTAAATTAGTAAAAAACTATTTTAAAGATGGTAAACTGCCTGATTTTTTTCTTTGTTTTCAGTAGAAAAAAAGATTGTGTGGAAGAAATAAAGTTGTCTCAAGTTTTATTCTAAGTTTATATTTCTTCTGGTTTATAGTAATAAAATTTCTCTTTGTACCATTTAAAGTTAAACCTGTTTTTTGTCTACTTCTTAATCCTCTCTCACAAAAAAGTTTCAAATTAATAAACCAAAACCACTACATCAAACATCAGTGATTCCAGGATTTTAATTTCCTATTGCCCAGGGGTGTCTTCTGCAGCCAAATGGTGATGGACTGGGGCAAAGACCAAGATTTTGGAGACAGTGGGGTGGAAACTCCTCCAAAAATGTTCTTCCCTCCCTCCCAAGCATGTTAATCCTCAGCCCGCAGAGACATGGAAATAATTTTCTTTTGGCCTGGATTTGATTTTCATTTATCTTCGTCCTTTAAAACATCCAACACTGGCTAAAAATAAAGACACTGAACTGAAACATGGGTGGGGACATGGTGGGGACACAGACATGGAGAGTGACATGGGGACACATGGACATGGAGGGGGACGT
The DNA here is from genome assembly GCF_052056855.1 of Sturnus vulgaris. Taxonomy (NCBI): domain Eukaryota; kingdom Metazoa; phylum Chordata; class Aves; order Passeriformes; family Sturnidae; genus Sturnus; species Sturnus vulgaris. The sequence continues at coordinate 6,546,593 of NW_028276185.1, read as the reverse complement.
GGCCATTCCTGGGGACATGGGGGGACACAGGCATGGATGGAGATGTGGGGGACAGTGACAGGGATGGAAACACGGTGGGGACACAGCCATGGGTGAGGACATGGTGGGACATGGCCAGTGACATGTGGGGACACGGCCACGGCCGGTGCCATGGGGGGAACTTGCAGGGGCTGTGGGGGATGCTGGCTTGGAGGGAGTTGAGGGTTCCTGGCAGGGACTTGGGGCTCGCTGAGGCCTTTGGGGACCCCAGGCCGAGCGGCTCCGGCTGCGCTGGGAGACCCTGGCGGAGGTTCTGGGGCAGCTGCTCAAGGACCCCCTGCCCTGGAGCCCCAGCCGGGCATTGGGCTCCTGGAAGGGAATGAACGTCCTCGTCCCCAGCACGACAGATTTCTTATTTCTTGCAGGTGCAAATGGTTCTCTTACCAGAATAGCTTGTTGTGTTAATTGTTTTCAGGCTTAAGATTGTTTTCACATGGGAACAAGCAAGTTACTTAGCTGCACATAGAAGAAGTGACAGGCTAGCTATTAATTTAGCAGAGAGTAAGACCTGATTTTATGAAGCCTTTCTTTTATAATTTGTCTACCAGACTGCAACATCTCACCCTTTTTCATTAATTCAAAAAAGGCTCATATGTTCTGATGATAAAATAGCTCTCTCTTGTGAGGGTGTTATCTCATTAAGGTTATCACTGGTTATCTGTTAGATATGGGATAAGACGCATAAAAGATTACAATCAACAAAACTTAGCAAATTCTATCATGTCATTGACACAGGGTTTCACAGCATGAGAAAACAAAAGCATAATGTCCAATGTCTCCTAGGGAAATGGGAATAAATGACCATTGTTTTAAAGTCCAAATAGTCCATTAGCTGGAAATGTTGATCTTTGACATCACTGAATGTGCTCTTGGATCCTGGAACAGGGAATAACTGAAGAAGGTTAGTAGGAACACTATACCATGATGATGACACAAGGCTTTTGTTGGCAATTTGCCTGTAAATTTCCAGACACAGCCATGTCTTGGCAGTCCTATTCTGTTTTTGCTCTGGCCACGAAGGCTGCATGGTGATTAGGTTCTTTTTCTTCTCACTGGGCTTAATTTTCTTGGAGGCAACTGATGTTTGGCTGAATGAAGAGGTGACTACTTTGAACTTGATGATAAAAACACATGCATACCTTCTCCTTAAGTTAATGAATTAATTAGACTTTGTCATTGTACCTTCAATTCAAGAGCCTTACATAAAAATATTTTAAATTTTTTTGGTAAAAATATTGCAAAAAAATTTTTATAAATACGTAAATATTTAGGAGCTAACTCTCCATTCTTTGTTTTAAAAACAGCATTCATGACTCTTGCCATGAACATGAAGGGAAGTTCAAAACAAAACAATACATGTAGTAAAACCAGAAACTTAGAGTAATTGGGAATAATTCTGATACAACAATCCAAAACATTTCCGATAACAGATATAATTAATAACACTTGTGAAATTAGATTATTACCAAACATTAAAACATTGTACCATCATCCCAGTGTCTGCAACAGCTGATAAACCTCAAATCAGTGAAGAACTGGATAAGCGTCTGTTGGGGGTTGTTTTTTCCTTTCCTCTCTGCCTGTGGAATTTTTTTTCCCATTGACATGCTAAGAAGCACTGATGGTTGGGTCCCAGCACCAGGGAGAGCCTCCCTGGTTTTTTGGGAGTTTCTCTCAGAGGGTGGGGGGAGGGAAAGGGGGAACACGGTGAGATTGGAAGCAGGTAAAGGAGGGTGGGGGGCAGTTGCTGGCTCTCGCTCGCTTTTGGCTCTCGGAGCAGAAAGGTCATTGCTACCCCCCCACCATCCCAACGCCGGGAGCTGCCTCTCTGTTTTGGACCCCGCAGCCCTGCTTGGACGCCCTCCTGCTTCAGCTTGCTGTTTTCCCAGCATCCTGCCTCTCCTCCATCCCTTCCCATCTGGGACACAGCTGCCATCACCCCCAGCCCCCTGCAGGTGCCGGGATCGTCACATCTGCCCCGTCCACCGGGAATCTGCCAGCGCTCACTGCCAGCGGTGACGGTGACTGCAGCACAGGGGAAAAGTGCCTGAGGCCGAGAAGGACTGGAACTGGGTTCCTGTTCTGCTTCTTGTTAATTCCAGAGTTGTTGTTCTGTTTGCCTTCTTAGATATACTAGTAAAGAACTGTCATTCCTGTCCCCAAAACTTTGCCTGAGAGCCCCTTAATTTCAAAATTATACTCATTCATAGGGAGGGATTTGCTTTGTCCATTTCAAGGGAAGGCCCTGCTTTTCCTAGCACACACCTGTCTTTTATTCAAACCAGGAGTGATTTTGGCATCCAACGGTAGAACCTGTGGACATTGAGTGGAAAGGCTGGAAAAGCAATAACAGTTCTTGAGTGACCTGATTTTGTGTTTTAGGTGGCACCATGTTGTCCAGCTTACCCTGGTTTGGGCTGCACGTGGTCACAGCTACATCTCTCCCATTTGCAGGCCCTTATTTGAACATGGGTCCTATCACTAAGGCTACTGTGACTATTATCCAGTTCATTTTGTGGGTTGATAAGGTGAGGAGTTCATGGGTTTTTAACTTCCTCTGGAAGATGGCAACGTGGGTTCAGAGCTATTGCACTCTTAACTGTGTGTTTTTTGGGGTTTAATTCAACAATGGTACTTACTGTGAGGAAGTGACAGAAGGGGAAATTTTCTCCCAACCCTTCATCCAGTCCACCGTTTAGGTCCCTGCACCAGTTTTCAAAGGCTTCAAAGGGTTCAAATCTTCTCTAAATGCTAATTCATTTACAGTGGCTGGTGTTGCTGATATGCCTATTAAACCTGTTCTATTTAACATTCAGAGATAAGGGGAGATTGATTTGGATAACAACCCTGATACCTACCCCAGGAAATTGGGATGCTGCTGCAGAGACTGACCCTGCCCCACAGCCCACTTCAGAAATTAAACACCCGGATTGGGTGGGTGTTTTAGTGAAGGAGATGTGTGAGATGAGCCAGATGCTGAAGGAGTACCTTTCCCCAGCTGGTGAGAAACCCTCCCCCTGCCTTAAAGAGGGAGACTCTGATGGTGCAGCAGTGGAACCCACAGACATTACATCTGTCCAGGTTTCAGCTGAACTGCAAGGGCACTCACAGAGAGCAATAGTCACCCCTGTGGAAACTAAGAAGTCTAAGATGAAAACAAGGTACCTAGATAATAAGGATAAGAAAGGAGGGCCCTCACAACCAGCAGGGGAGCCAGAGGTTGAGATCATCACCAAGTCCCTGTCATACAAAATTCTCCATACTCTGCAAAAAGACATTGAGTGACAAGGCCGTGAGGCTTTTACCACCTGGTTACTGCAGGTGTGAGACCTTATGGGTACAGGTGTGCAACTGGATGGTCCTGAGGCCAGGAATTTGGGACCCTTGACCCAGGACTCAGGTGTGGATCAGGTATTTGTAAGGGAGCCAGGGCCCCTTTCCCTCTGGGAGTGGCTTTTAATAAGTGTGAGAGAGAGGTTTGTCCACAGAGAGAGAATGCAGGAGCACCACCATAGAATGTGCTGGAAGACCCTTGAGGAAGGGATCCAACAGCTGAGAGAAGTGGCAGTGCTGGAGGTGCTCTTTGGGAGGGATGGACAGCATGACAATGACCCTGACAAGGTCAGGTGCACAGGGCAGATGTTGTGGAATCTGACAGACCTGGGGCCATCTCAATACACCACCTTCATTGCAACAATTAATGCTGATAATAACAGAGACAGTGGGTTCTGTTGCCAACAAGCAACAAGCTTAGAAATTTTGAGAGTATGATCAAGGCCCAATGCAGGCTCATGTCTCTGCTGTAATTGTGAGCCTCCAAGAGGAGATGAGGGAGATGAGGGAGGAGGTGAGGAAGAACAGTTCCCAAGCAACACCAGTGCTGTCGTATCACGAGTTCCTGGAACATATTTTCAAGCCCTTCCAGCTGTTTCTGTCTTGCATCACAAAATTTGACATGTGTTTTGACCATTTAAAGGACTTGTTACATGCATTAGCATCCAAGGGGTTGCTTTCATCGTGCCCCATCCCTCCCACACGGCAGCTCTTGCCATGGCCTGGAGGAAGCAGGAGACAGCAAGGATCAGCTGGAAGGCGCTGGCCACGAATGTCCCTCCCGCAGGCCCCTGGAAGGTCTCTGTGCTCTGCCCACGCCGCCCCTCGTGCGCGCAGGGAGCAGAGCCCTCCCAGCCGGGGCAGGATTCCTAATGGTTGCTGGTGTTTTTTTCTAGGGAGATTTCCTGCTCAATGCAGGCTTCCCCTCAGGATGCCTGATGGTCTCTGGTGGTTTCTTGTGGGGACAGCTCCTGCTCAATGCAGGCTTCCCCTTGGGATCCCTCATGGCAGCTGTTGCTGAGGTTGCTGCATGGTTGCAGGCCTGAGCTGTCGCCTGTCCCCAGCCACTGCCCGCTGAGGGCCTGCTCTTCCAGCCTGCTGGGCATGGGGCTGGCTGCTTTGGAGTTGGGCTTCACCTTTTCCTTCTCCATGTGCAACTGTCTGGAGCACAGAGATCCCAGGAGCTGCTTCCTCCTGAGCCAGTGGCACTCCTGGCACTGGGCAGCGCAGGGCCCTGTGCCCCGTATATACCCCTGCAGGGCGGGGCTGTGCCATGTCACCAGGACAACAGAATGGCCAACAGCACCCAGGAACCCGATAGAACGGCCCTGTGTCACAAAGGGCCCAGCCCAGCACCCCTTCAGCAGCCCAAGCCCCTGGAAGTGGCATGGAGCAGCAGCCAGCCTGGAGGGCTTCGAGCCCCTTGTTCTGATCCACTGATGAAAATGATCAGAAATGGCTCTGCCTCAATTAGGGTGCAAATGAGACCATGTGCCAAAGTCAATAGTATGGATTTTATTGAAGAGTAAATGAGAGGCAGAGAGAATGACAAAGAGAGAAAAATAGAAATTGAATAGAGATGGGGGGAGGGAAAGAGAGTGACAGAGACAGATAAAGTAGAAAACCTCACCACTCTGTGGATCCCAGTGGCTTCCTGTGGATGCTCTACATCTCTGTCTTCTTGGTGCTCAGGGTCCCCCACAAACACGGAGTTTAGGGGGTCCAGACACACTTGGGGCAGGTGGGAAGGCCCAGGTTCCTCCCCTGGCAGGGACAAGTCTGACACAGGCTCTGGCAGCAGCCTCTGGCTCTGCTGCATCCCTTTGCATCAGGAGCAGTGCTCTGCTGCAAGGCCTCAGCAGTGAGTCTGGGCAGCGCTTTGGGGCTCTTGGATGGATTCTGGCACCTCCTCAGCTGCCCCTCACGGCAATGTGCCGTGGATGTGGCCTTCCCGGGCTGGGGATTTTCCAGCAGAGCCAGTTTGTGTGAGGGAGGATGGGTGTTCAGTGCCTGTGAGCAGAGGTTCCCCCACAGCCCCAGAACTCTCCTCCTCCCTGGCTGGCTGTGGGCAGTGTGTGCAAACGTGGCCTCAGCAGATGAGCCTGTGGGCTACGGCCTCCCCCAGCCCCAGCCTGGCCCAAGCTGATTTTCAGGACAGCTGCTGGCTTTGCCTTGCTTTGGATACATTCTCCTGCCTCAGTCTTGTGTCCTTGTCCCTAGACCAGAGGCAATTGATCAATGGTGTCACCTTGATGGTACCTCAGGTGCTGTCAGGCCGCTCAAGTCCCAGGCCAAAGCTGCAGTCAGGTGAAGGAGGGCTGGGCTGGGGTGGTCTCAGCCTCTTTATTCAGTTTAGCCATAATGTGCAAATCTCCTTCCTGGCAGAGTTTAAGCCATTCCCCATAACATTTCAGTGTGTGACAGCGCTGTTGTGCCCAGAGCCCTGTGAGCCCCAGTGGCCCAGGACAGACCCCCCGAGCCCCACAGTGCCAGGTCTGGCTTTGCAGGCTGGGCTGTGCGGGGCCAGAGGAATTGGCCGGATGGACGCAGGCAGGGAGTTGTGGTCAGCGGCTCCATGGGCGGCTGCAGGCCGGGGATGAGGGGTGTCCCTCAGGGAGGGCTCTGCCTCGGCCCCGGGGGGGCCCAATGCGAGGGCGAGGGGCTGGGGGGGCACAAAGGGGGGGTCCGGGCCCTGTGCACCGGAGGGTGGTCGGTACACGAGGGGGGGGTCCAGTCCCGGTGCCCGAGGGGGCGTCCCGGTGCCCGGTGATTCGTGAGGGGGTGTCCGGTGATTCCTGGGGAGGTCTCCGGTGGTCCTGGTGCATGACGGGGGGGTCCCGGTGACTCATGGAGGGGTCTCCGGTGATCTCAGTGCCCGAGGCTGGCGATGTTTGAGGGGGGGTCCGGCGGCCCCCTGCACGATGAGGGGGTGTCACTGCTCGATGGGGGGGGGGAGTCCCGGTGCACGGTGACGGTGCTGATTGATGGGCGAGGTCCTCTGGTGGTCCCGGTGCCCGGTGATTGATGGAGGGGGTCTCCGGCGATTCCTCGGGAAAGGGGGGGCGGTCCGGTGATGCCGGTGCACGAGGAGGGGAGAGAGGAAACTCGAGGGTCCTGAGGGGTCCCGGTGCACGAGGACGGTTAAATTCGGGGGTCCTGGTGCTCGGAGGGGGGGTCTGGTGTGTGACACAGAGAGAGACCCCGGTGACACTGGGGACCCTGGCACGGGGCTGGTGACACTCAGGGGCTCCGGGTGGCACAGAGACTCTCCCCAAATTCTCTGGCACGATGTCCTGGTGGCACGAGGGGCTCTCGGTGATACGAGGAGCTGGTGGCACTCCAGGGGCTCCTGATGGCACAAGGAGTTGGGGGCACTTGAGGGGCTCTTGGTGACACAGGGCTCTCGGTGTCACTCGCAGAGCCCTCGGTGACACGAGGAGCCCCCCAATTCATCTGGGTGACACAAAGAGCTCCCCAAACTGGTCTGGGTGACACGAGGAGACGGTGGCACGAGAGGAGCCCTATGCACGAGGATCCGTTGCACGAGGACCCCCAAAATTCCTCGAGCGAACCCCCCCGAAATCCTCACGCGGGACCCCCCACTCACCGCGAGCCCAATTCCCCCCCTCTCCTGCTCCTCACCCCGGGGGTCTCCGGGTGATCCCGCCCCATGTCCTTCCCTTTCCCCCAGGACTGGGAAGGTCGGAGGGACTGAAGGGGGGGTGCAGGTGCGGGTTTTTTCGGGGGGGTCCCGGCGGCCCCCGGGGCGGGGTCAGTGCTCAGCAGCGGGGCCGCGCCGCTCGCACCCGTTGGCCGAGATCGGAGGGGGCGGGGGCGGCCCGGGGACCCCCCTGAACCCCCAAATCAGACCCGGGTCTGCTGCTTTAGTCCTGTGCTCCCAGCGCTGATTTTTCTCTTTATTCAGTCTTTTGGTGTATTTTTTTTTGCTAAGATTTAATAAACCTTTAAAATTTTACAAAGTCAGAGTCGTTTCTCCCACCCTGCACTGCCGGGGTAGGAGGTGCAGTTGGAAAGAGGGAGGCGTGTGGAAAGCTGGTTTGAAGGGTCTTCATTTACTTCTCATCATCCTGCTCTGAGTTTTTGGAGTTTTCTGCCAGAAATCTCTCCCCTCTCCCACTCATCCACAGGGGTTGTGGGGCAGTTTTCCCTTTTTGGGGGAAATTAAAGCCAAGCACAGACGCTCCTAATTAGGGGGTAGGAGAAGTGAGGCTCCAGGGCTGCGCGCTGAGCCGGAGGCAGCGAACACGCAGGGCTGGGAAAGGCGTGCCGGGAGCTGCGGAGAACTTTGTTTGTGTTTCCAGGCCAATGGCGGCTCGGGCCCGGGCCCGTTCCAGGGCTGTTCCTCATCTCCGCCTTTGCCCTCACCCAGCCCGGGGGGCCCTGAGAGCGCGGGCCGAGGCTGGGCCGTGTGCAGAGCCCGGCCCTCGCTGCCATTGGCTGATTGTGCCAATGTCACTCCTGGTTGTCGCGCGCTGATTGGGCAGAGCAGCAAAGGCGCCATTGTGGCAGCGTCTGTGCGGGCCCGGCAGCGGCGGCAGCGGCCGGAGCCCGGGGAGGCGGCGGCGGCGGAGCTCGGAGGCGGCCCCAGCGCAGGTGGGAGCCGCGCTCGGTTGTGCGGGGGCTCGGGGCTCGCTGCGGGCCTCGGGGGCGGCAGGGGGCTCTGGCGGGTTGGTTGTGCCGGTGCCGGCCCGTGTTGGCGCTGGGCCGAGGGCGCTGCGGGAGCGGCTGCCCGCGGTCTCCTTCCCGCTGGGGCCTCGGCAGGAGCCGGTGCCGGAGCAGCGCTGGCTCGTCCCGGTTGCTGTGGGTGGCACAGAGGTGTCTGCCCTGTGCCCGAGGCTGTGCGGGAAAATTCCCGTGGCCAGAGGTTTGTGTGCCCGCAGGAGACAGAGGAGTCCTGTAAAAGTGACTTTATTGATGAACAAAGAGAGAGGCCATGCGGCATTTGCCATGCGGTCTCTGAAACGCAGCCTCCTTTTTATCCTCATTTTCCCGGCTGCATCTCCCTCTCCCTTTCCCCACTGGCTGAGGTACTTGAAAGGTTCAGACTTCCCGATCCGCCTACTGCATGTCCCTCTTAATATTCACCCCTACTACGATATTAATCTTAATGCTTTCAATCCCTCCTTTTCTCATTTTCTCAAGAATTGCCTTTAGAAACTTTTAATTTGCATTGACTCAATCTCTTTTCCTGCATCCTCTTTGGCGCAAGGTGTCGTGCATGGTAAAAAGCTGAGAATTGCTGCAGCACATCACAGGAAGAGCAGCATTCGTTTAAGCCGTGGTCTGCCAGGGAACCACGAAAACGTGTCCCATTCCCATCGTTTCTCCAGAATATGAGCTATTTTCTTATTTCCTTTGTTATCTGTTTCATCGCTTTTCGGTTATCATCTATTCGCGAACAGCAGTTTGAGTCTTGTAATTTTCCGTAAACACCTCCTCTTTCTGTTAATAGATAATCTGATCCTATCCCATGGTGAAATGTCTCCTTCCTTATTTCAGTGGATTGGTCGTCAGGAAGGTCAGGAGCTGGAGCTGTCTGGTTGGTTATTATTTCGAGGAAGCTTTTTATCCTAATTATGCCACTCAAAGTATGGATGGATTTTGTGTGTCCTGATCTGAATTCGTTAGGGTTCCCAGGGGCTGGTCCATGGTGTTGTAGGATTGGCTCTGGTGTCTGTTCATCTTTTTTGCGTTTTTGGGTGCTCCCTCCATCCAGGGGTGCATCAATTGACTACTTTTCTCTAATTAAATCACCACATACTTGGATTTCCAACTCATTTCCCTGAACTTGTGGCACCAAAAACACCCCAGTGCCCCAATACACCCTATATAACCTGGACAGTGACAGCACAGGCATGAAGATCCTGGTTCATTGTGCACACATTGCCCTATCAGTGTTAATTTGCATTTCTAAAGCCCCAACCTGGCTGTGCCTGGATCCAATGCTTTTATTCCTGAGCAGACATTAGGTGATCCACAAGTGCACCCCCACAATCTGTTTTCTTTTTCTTTTCTCTTTTTTTTTTTAACAATTTTCTACTAACTGTTTATGTGTTAAAGCCTCACCATTAATACTCTTCTAGTTTTGCAAAATGCAACATAAAGGTGAGCATCAAGAAACCCTTTCTGAAATTCTGCCATCATTAAGAGCCACCCACAAATACACACAAAGAAATTCTAATGCAATCAAGATTTTTCTACTTCTTCTCCTAGGAGTAAAAAGTGATTCTCACACCCCTGGTCCAAACCCAACTGAGAATATAAAAGTAGGATTGCTATGCAGAATTTTTCTAATGGTGTAATCTTGTCACTGAAACTGCAGGAAAAACAAAAACTCTCCAACAATATCTTAATGTTAGAGAGTCAAGGCATTACTTGATCCTGGTCAGGATGTGCAACAGAAATAATTTCATCCACACATAGCCCGGGTATGCAGAGAAAATCATTCCATGAGATGTGAATTTTACTAGATTTTTCCTAAACGTTTTAAAGTCTGAACCCAGTGAAATCCATTGGTTTAGTGTTCATTGCTTCCAGGTTGTGTAGTTCTTAGTATCTGGTTTCCTATTGCACTCAGATTTCTCCTCTTCTGATGTTAATTAGATCCACATTCCTGGATTTCCTTCTCAGTCTTTTCCAGACCAGGTGTCTCCATCTGGGCCAGGGGCAGTGTCTGGGGTGGGTGTTCCTTGATGTTTGCTGATGTTTCCTTGATGTTTTGTTAAATGTCGTTCTGTTTGTTGGTATCTTTTGGGCTATTCCCAGTCTGTTGAGGTGTTAAACTCATCTCTGTTGAGTGGTCTAACAGTCCATAAAAATACCTTTTAAAATTTCTTTCCTGGGACAAGGCAGACCGAGCCTGACTAGTAAAATAGAATGTAATAGAAGTTTAGAGTTGGTATATTTTCCAGCAGTGGAATCTCAGGCAGCCCAGTGTGTGAGTGTAATTGAGAGGCAGAGTCCTGGGTGGATGCTGTGAACAGCAAAGTGCCAAGGCAGGCTCTGTGCCAGCCCAGCTTCCTGTGGCAGAGATTTCACAAGAGACAGGATTCTGGCCACAGACTGCTTGAAATATACATCCCTTATCTCCACCCTGCACTAGGTGGAGAATTCCCAGGGTAAGGAATTGCAAAGATCAATTCCAAGGGAGATAATTGAATATCTGCCCTGGCTCTGGGCAAAGGTTATAATGGCCAGATGCTTGGCCTTCAGCCAAGGGCACACACTGACTCAGAAAACACTTCCTAAATGCAGCAACATGTTGCATATTCATAGACCTTCATGCATTATTCAGAATCATTCTCCTCCAACCTGTAAATCATTATTTTTTCCTTCCCTGGGGTTCTGGTGTCCCCTAATCCAAGAATGTGAAGAATTTCCTGATTATTTTTTCTACCATTCTCTGAGTTAGTTACATGAAGAATAGCTTTTTACGTCAAAATGTTGTACTTCAAAAAAATATATTTATCGCAACTAAGTTCTGTTAATCGCGGAGCTAAAATAAACTATGTTCATACAGCAAAGTTTTCCACCATATAGCACTCATTGTAATATTTGAAAAAAGTAAATAATATAACATGTACTTATAACACACCTAGGATTCAATTTTTTTTTCTGAGTATGGAAGAGCCATAGCTGTGGCACCAATCATTTTGTTATATTTCATTTTATTTGTTGCTTTTCTTCTGTCCATACCATGGCATTGAAGCTATTGGGTTTTAGAAAGTGATACAATGTTATGGGTAGAACAGAGAACTCTCAGTCCAGGTCCTGCAATTTCCTATTAATGCTCAGAATTCTTGCACCTCCTTTTCAGTCCTGGATTACTTCTGAGATTCTCCAGACCCTCTCTGGGTCAATACGCCACAAACCTTCAGTCAAAATATGTCTAACTATTTTCTCCACCATTTCCTCTTTTATTTCAAATACTCAAAGATGCTTTTTAGCCTGAACATTGAGTCATTTCACAGAGGCTTCTTCTGCCACTTCTTGTCCTCCTGATTGCAGCAAGTCATCCACATCCTGCATTAACCCAATCCCTGGGGGTGGGGTAAATTCTTGTGATATTTTCTGCAAGGCTTGCCCCAATAAGGCTGGTGCTTCCCTGCATCCCTGCAGAAGGACCGTCCATGTCTTTTCCATTTTCCCTTCTACCTCTTACTTCCACTAAAAGGCAAATTCTAGTTTGCCATCCTGTGTGAGTGGGCATCCCCAGAAAGCATCTTTGCCATCAAGGACTGAATGGTGTCAGTGTGAGGAGGGCACCTGGTTGAAGATGATGTAAGGATGTGAGAGCCCCTGGGTGCTGGGCCCCCCTTGGGCCCTGGGGTTCATCCCTCAGGGGCTGTAGAAACTCTGCCATGGCCTTTGCCTTCCCCTTGGCCTTTTCCTCCTCCCTTCTTGCATTCCCCTGCTGTGCCTTTGTGACCAAGTGCTCCAGGGGCTTCTTCTGCCCCTCCTGCAGCCCCCTCAGTGCCTGGGGGTGCTCATCCTCTGACAGCTGCTGAGCTTTCTGCTAAATCATTCCTTTCTGCAGTGACCCAAGGAGAATGTTTAAGAGCTGATCTCGATCCTTGCATGTCCAATCGCCATTTCCCAGCTGTTCCTTTGTCCTGCTGCTCCTTGTGCTGTGGCTGCCGTGGCCAGCCCGTATCCCAGAGCCGGTGCCTGTCCTGCCGCAGTGTCCAAACGCGGCCCCCCCGGCGGGCAGGGCCGGCAGCTCCACGGGGCCGGGCAGCGGCCGGGGCGTCCCGCAGCCTCCTGGGGGCCGGGGGCCACTGCCGGGCCTGCAATTGCCGGGGGGTGCTGGGCTCAGGCAGCGCCCGGCGCTGAGCCCCGGCTGCCCCACAGCCCCGGCCCGGCCCCGCAGCTCCCCACAGGCCCCCAGCCCGTGCTCCCGGTGCCGCCCCTCTGCGCCCGCTCCTGCCGCTGCCCAGCACAGAGAAACCCCCTGCAATCCTGACCTCCTTGTGTGCCTGTCCTGGCAACCGGGGATACAAAGGATCTGCAGCAGCTGGCAACTCTTGAGGATGAGAGCCTGCTGAAAAACATCCCCATCCTCAGTATTTTTCTCTTCCTCCTCTTTTCCATCATCCATTTTCTTCCCACATAGATTTTTCCTGCTGCCTCTTTCCTGAACCATATTCCTGCACACTCCCCTTCACCCAATCCCTTCCCAGCACACCAACACCATCCATTCCCTGTTGTCTAAATCCCTTCTGGACTTCCGTTATTGACTCCCTAGGTGTCCATGTCCTTGATTACCTCTGGGAGAATGTGCAAACTCCCTCACCATGCTCGCACGGGACCCTTCAGAGATATTTTGGAATCATCATCCCTTTTGCCGGGAGCCCTTCGTGGCTTTCCCTTTCTACCCTCCATGGGTGCCCTGCCATGTTTAGTCCCCGAAGATCCCACTGTAGTCCCTGCTGAGATTTTCAGTGCTCTCTGGCTGCCGACTCTTCCCAGCCCCCCTGATCTGTCACTCGTCTGTCTCCTGGTCACTCTCGGGTACCCAATCCATGCCCGGCGCCGCAGCCACACAAGGGAGCCGGTCACCCAAACTGAGTGAGGCACCTTCAGCTCCATTCACTGCCCCCCCGCCCCGGACGGGGCAAGGAATTCCGGTCGAGTCCCAAGGTGTGTGGGAAAATTCACATCACCAGAGGATTCTGTGCACAAAGAAGACAGAGGAGTCCTGTAAAAGTAATTTCATTCAAAAAAAAAGGGAGAGTCAATGGGCCATTTCCCAAGGGGTCTCTGCAATTGTTAGTAGACAGAGCATCCTTTTCATCCTAATTTTCCCAGCTGCATCTCCCTCTCTCTTTTCCCATTGGCTGAACTTCTTGAGAGGTACAGACTTTCCAATGCACCTGCTGTATTCCCCCCCCCCCCCGTTAATATGCACCCCACTTTTGAATAGCTAGCGATATTCATGGCTCTGTTAAGTGTTTGTTCTTCCTCTGGGAGTTCATGAATTGATCAGGACCTTGGCTGAGCAGCAGTCTGTGTGGTCAATTAATAACATTTTCTGACCCTGATGGCTTCTGCTGTCCGTTCCTTATGTCCACGTCCCCGGCCCTGTGTCCAAGCGGATTCGCAGCATGTGTTTGTAGAGACCCTTTGCTGTTGTTCCTTGCATGGGGGTCCCCCGTTTTGGGGCCATCCCCCCTGGAGCAGGGTGTCCCGGCTTGGTGCAGCCCCGCCCCTCGGGCAGCGCTGAGCCAATGAGAGCGCGCGGCGGTGATGACGCAGCAGTGTCCAGGCAGAGCCGCAGCTCCCAGCGTTGCCCACCTGGAGCCACCTGCGCCCGGCCCGGGCCCCAGCGCCCCCCGGCAGGGGAATTTGGGGAGGTGGGAGGGGGGGAGCGCCAAGGCCGGGCTCCCCCGCGCTGTGGTGGCGGCAGCGGCTGCAGTGGGGAGCGAGTGCGGGCGGGAGCGGCCGAGAGCCCAGCGCTGCCCCAGCCCGAGCTGCCCCAGCTCCATCGCTGCCCCTGCGCTGGGATGCTGTGGGTTTGGGGGGAAGAGGGAGCCGGCAGTGGGTGCTGGGCCTGGGGGCAGCAGCAGAAGGAAAGGAGAAGCAGGGTTGAAGAACAAAATGGTCAAACGCTGCACGTGGGAGGAGCAGGTAGGATTGTGCAGGAGAAAGAAGAATAATGGGCGGGAGTGTGAGGAAGAGTAGGGACACCGCAGGAGGGTCAGAAATGAGAAGCAGCACAATGTTCCACCCCTCCCTGTATCTGTAGCCTCTCCCACAGCCCCAGGAGCGTTGCTCCCCCCATATGCAGCAAGTGACCGAAGAGGATGATCCATGATTTTCACAGGGGTGAATCTTGCTGTTTGTGAGCTTTATAGGGCTAAATGTTGGTGCTTTGGTTTTTTGCAGGGGCTGAATCTTTATATTTTGGAGGGGATTTGGGCTGAAACTTACTTTTTGGGGAGTGTTTGATCTATGTCTTGATGTTTGGATAATTTTTGTGCTGAATCGTGGTGTTTTGGAGGTTCTTATAGACACAAGATGCCAAATGACTTCCTGAGATGAACTTTGGAAGGAGGAACCCCCAGCCCAAGGTGCTCTTTTTTTTTTTCCCCTCAAACTAGGATTTGTCATTCCCATGCCGTGGGTAGATGGAGGAGGAGGAGGAAAAGCCCCAGAGATCCCTCACGAGGACGGCTGCAAACCCAGCCCAGGGAGCTGCGAGGAGGAAAGACCCTCCCTGAGCCGGGAAGGCGGCCGGAGATCCAGGCAGAGCTCAGAGCTGGTGGAGAAGCCTCCTGGAGGGGAGAAGCCCCACAAGTGCTTGGAATGTGGGAAGGGTTTCAGCTACAGGTCCCAGCTGATCCGGCACCAGATGATGCACACTGGAGAACGGCCCTATGAGTGTGGGAAATGCAGGAAGAGCTTCAGGACTATTTCTCATCTGATGGAGCACCAGGTGATCCACACAGGGGAACGGCCCTACACCTGCTTGCAATGTGGGAAGAGCTTTGGGCAGAGTTCCCACCTGAGAAGCCACCAGCGCATCCACAGTGGGGAGAGGCCCTACGAGTGTCCCAAGTGTGGGAAGAGGTTTCAGACCAGCTCCAGTCTCCTCCTACATGAGCGGATTCACACAGAGGAGAGGCCCTTCCGCTGCCCCGACTGCAGGAAGGGATTCAAGCACAACTGCACCCTCATCAGGCACCGGCGCATCCACACTGGGGAGAGGCCCTACGAGTGTCCTGAGTGTGGGAAGAGCTTCTCAGACAGCTCTAACTTGACCCGACACCAACGGAGTCACCACTAAGGGAAGCCCTGTGAGTGCCCCGAGTGTGGGAAGAGCTTCGTGCTCTGCTCCAGCTCCATCCCCAATGGGAGGATTGGTGTTGGATGGTAGAAAAAAACACAAAAACACAACAAACAAACAAAAAACCCCCCCAAACAAACAAACAAAACAACAAAAGAAACCCAAAAAACCAAAACCAAAAACCCACCAAAATAGTGATACGCACAGAAGCAATATAAAAACACCGAAATCAAACAAAAGGAATAGTCAGCTTCGAAATAAAGAATGGAGAAAAGTCATGAACTAACATTTCTCTTTTTTTTAAACTATGGAGAAAAAACTCTTGTTTCCTCTAAAACATGTAAAAATATTTTGAAGTGAATATGACTGTTCCAACTGTACATATAAAGAAAAGCATTAATATTAAAGTAAACAAATGTTAAAATTGCAGTAATCTCCTAGGTTTAAATAATAAGAAAACCCCTGCTGTCCCCCCCAATAAAACAAAAAGGAAAAAACTCTATTCTCAAAAATGAAGTAAGGTTTTGTTTAAACTGTTATAATCCTTAAACTGTGCATCAGAAGTTAATATAGTCCTCAATAAAAGTTATGAGAAAAATTGTTAGTCTGTATAAAGGATTTTTAGATAGTAATCAGATTTCCATTCTCCTGGGAAGCTAATCACTGTAACATCAAAACAAGAAGAATCCGTTTTCTTATGAAGAAATCTCCATAGACTGAAAAAAAGTCTCCTCTTTCAAGTAAATGAGTGAAAAACTATTTTAGAGATGGTAGACTGA
Source organism: Sturnus vulgaris (assembly GCF_052056855.1). NCBI lineage: Eukaryota > Metazoa > Chordata > Aves > Passeriformes > Sturnidae > Sturnus > Sturnus vulgaris. The sequence continues at coordinate 6,530,636 of NW_028276185.1, read as the reverse complement.
GTTGTTTTTGTACGTGTTTAGTATTAAAAAAAATGTATTGAAGAAAAAGCTGTAGCCTAAAGTTTTCTTCTAAGGGTTTTTTCTTATAGTTTCTAGTAATAAAATTTCTCTTTATACCATTTAAAGTAAAACCTGTTTTTTGTCTACTTCTTAATCCTCTCTCACAACAAAAAAATTAAAATTAATAAACCAAAACTACTACATTTAACCTCAGTGATTCCAGGATTTTGATTTCCTATTACCCAAGGGTATCTTCTGGAGCCAAATGGTGATTGACTGGGGCAAAGACCAAGATTTTGGAGACAGTGGGGTGGAAACTCCTCCAAAAATGTTCTTCCCTCCCTCCCAAGCACGTGGATACTCAGCTCGCACAGACACAGAAATTCTTTTATTTTGGCCTTGATTTGCTTTTCATTTCTCTTCATCCCTTTAAAACATCCAACACGGGGTAAAAATAAAGACACTGAACTGAGACATGGGTGGGGACACGGGGGGACAATGACATGGTGGGACACAGACATGGAGAGTGACATGGGGACACATGGACATGGAGGGGGACGTGGCCATTCGTGGGGACATGGGGGGACACGGGCATGGATGGAGATGTGGGGGACAGTGACAGGGATGGAAACATGGTGGGGACACAGCCATGGGTGAGGACATGGTGGGACATGGCCAGTGACATGTGGGGACACGGCCACGGCCAGTGCCATGGGGGGAACTTGCAGGGGCTGTGGGGGATGCTGGCTTGGAGGGAGTTGAGGGTTCCTGGCAGGGACTTGGGGCTCGCTGAGGTCTTTGGGGACCCCAGGCCGAGCGGCTCCGGCTGCGCTGGGAGACCCTGGCGGAGGTTCTGGGGCAGCTGCTCAAGGACCCCCTGCCCTGGAGCCCCAGCCGGGCATTGGGCTCCTGGAAGGGAATGAACGTCCTTGTCCCCAGCAGGACAGATTTCTTATTTCTTGCAGGTGCAAACGGTTCTCTTACCAGAATAGCTTGTTGTGTTCATTGTTTTCATGCTTAAGATTGTTTTCACCTGGGAACAAGCAAGTAACTTAGCTGCACATAGAAATGACAGGCTAGCTATTAATTTAGCAGAGAGCAAGACCTGATTTTATGAGGCCTTCCTTTTATAATTTGTCTACCTGACTGCAACATCTCACCCTTTTTCATTAATTCAAGGAAGGCTCATATGTTCTGATGATAAAATAGCTCTCTCTTGTGAGGGTGTTATCTCATTAAGTTTATCACTGGTTATCTCTTAGATATGGGATAAGATACACAAAAGACCGATTACAATCAACAAAACTTAGCAAATTCTATCATGTCATTGACACAGGGTTTCACAGCATGAGAAAACAAAAGAATAATGTCCAGTGTCTCCTAGGGAAATGGGAATAAATGACCATTGTTTTAAAGTCCAAATAGTCCATTAGCTGGAAATGTTAATCTTTGACATCACTGAATCCAAGTGCTCTTGGATCCTGGAACAGGGAATAACTGAAGAAGGTTAGTAGGAACACTATACCATGATGTTGACACAAGGCTTTTGTTGGCAATTTGCCTGTAAATTTCCAGACACAGCCATGTCTTGGCAGTCCTGCTTCTGGTTTTGTTCTGGCCACGAAGGCTGCATGGTGATTAAGTTCTTTTTCTTCTCACTGGGCTTCATTTTCTTGGAGGCAACTGATGTTTGGCTGAATGAACAGGTGACTGCTTTGAACTTGTTGATGATAAAAACACATGCATACCTTCTCCTTAAGTTAATGACTTAATTAGTCTTTGTAAATTCAATTAATGAGGTTTACCTAAAAATATTTTCTTTTTTTTTTTGTATAAATATTGCATTATTCATATTTCCTTAGGAGTTAATTTCCCCTTCTTTGTTTTAAAAACAGCATGCGTGACTCTTGCACTGAACATGAAGGGAACATCAAAACAAAACAATATATATAGTAAAACCAAACACTTACAGCAATCGGGAATAATTCAGATACAACAATATAAAACATTTCTGATAACAGATATAATTAATAACACATCTGAAATTACAGGATTACCAAGCACTACAACATTGTACCATCATCCCAGTGTCTGCAACAGCTGATAAGCCTCAAATCAGTGAAGAAGTGGATAATCATCACCGGAAAATGATTTGGGACGAAATGAGCGCAGAGCCGCCTGTGGCTGCAGTGCAGAGGCAGCTCCCAAGTCGGGCAGCAGACGGCGGGGGGGAAGCTCCGGGCCCCGCGGGGAGAACGGGAGCCTGAGCCGGCGGCGCTGAGCAGCGGGGGCTGCAGCCACCCGAAAGGGGGGTGGGAAAGCGCCACAGCGGGGAACGGGGGGGCTGTGATACCCCCTGAGCCGGGGCCTGAATCCTTAAAAACCGGAATAATCACGGACGGAGACCCTGTAACTAATTAAAGTTACAAAGTGGTGTGTTTATTCACCGGCACGGGAGTCACCTCCCAAAGGCGTGACCGCCCCGAACAAGGTTCTTTGCCCTCTATTTATTGCCCAAGATCTTACATACAATACATGTGCATAACCCCAGCACCTCCCATCCCCACCCCATATTAAAATGAGCCCATTCGTCCTTCACGTGTGCGCAGTTTTTCTCTTGAATTGGGTCGGTGCTCTCGAAATGGGTCAGTGGTCTCGAAGGATGAAGTCAGGAGAGTCTTCATCAGGTCTCTGTGACCCCCTGGAACAATCCAAGGCCTCTTGCTTTGTGATTAACTGTTGTGTTCCGTCAGCGGATTCAGGATCCAGGGTGGTGTGTCGGTGCATTGCCTCTCACAACGGGTCTAGAAATTCAGAAGGGACCCTGTTTAATAGCATACAGGGCTGACCAGTTTATGGTTCTAGGAATTGCTCTTTCCAGCCCCTTCACTATTAATTCCTGGTATTTTGTTAGCTGTGCTGCTCCCTCTGATCTATTAGCATTCCAACCTGGATCCTGAAGGGGAAATAAATCCTTAATGTCCTCCTGTGTTGTTCTGCAATCATCCTCAGCCAGATCTTCAGCCACCTTCAAAGCCAACTGCTTCTCTGAGTCTGTTAAAGAATCAAGCAGTAGCTGGAGGTCAGTCCAACCAGGCCTGTGCTGTCTAACCATACACTTCATTCTCTTAGCACCACCCATTGGATCGCTCTGATAACTCTTAGCAATCTTTTCCCAGGAATCCAGATCCAATGCAGAAAAGGGAACTTTAACTGGCACTGTTGTTCCCTCAGAGGTTACTGTCTCCCTCAGAGGAGCCTCTCTAATTTGTTTTCAGGTCCTTGATGCTGTGGGACCCTGTGGGGAGGGCCCTTCCTCCTCACTGTCACTGGGGGTGATGGTGGGTACAGTCAGGTTGGCTCTCATGCTTTGGGAATTGGGGGAAATCCTGCTTTAATTCCTGTTCTCCCGAGGGAAGGTGATGCAGGGGATGAAGTGGGGATAGAGGCTGGAGTTGATGGCTACTCTGAATCTACTTTCTCTATCACCCCTCCCCTTTCCTGCCTTTTAGAGGGTCTTTTAAGCAATTCTTCTGTTTCTTTTTCCTGAGCTTCCATACTATGTATCTTGTCAGGATGTGTGCATCTTTGGTTTATTGAACACTTACTGCAACATCGCTTGGATTTTCCCCCGTTAGCTTTATTATCTTTTTCCAGAGCCAACACTGAAGGGTCAGATGGTGGCCTAATCCCACAATCCCTTTGCCACTTGTAGTGATTCCAAAGGGTGGAAAACATCAGCATAATAACCTCCTGCAATTTTTGTTCACGCCTAAGTAAAAGCATTAGCTGTAACAAATTTTTACAGTCAAGCGTCCTGGCTGGTGGCCATTTCACCCCTCCTCAAGTCTTTAAAGTGGCCACCACTGCGGGCACAGCTTAACAAGCTGTCTCTTGGTTTCTGTACCACCATGGCCCACCAGCTCTTTCCAACGTGTCAAAATACATCCCAAGGGGCTGTCTTTAGGAATCTCTCTGCTCTCACTCGCCCCCATGCTGAGAGTTCCTCCTCTCTCAACGCCTTTTAATCTTGTCCCAACTCCGAAGCTTCACCTGGTGATAATCAGGTACAAAGGTACACTGAGCACACTCACCCCTAAGGATCTGTGCTGGTTTCTGTGGGGTTCCTGAAATCCCGTTTTCTAACAGCTCAAATATTCTATTGCTACCGTGTGCCTCCTGACCAGTGACCAATAAAATCCATATAACTATCTGGGTAGCCTTTTATTCCTTTCTGTGACAAAGATCGCAAATTCCATTTCTAGGTATCCTCCACTTGTGTACTCGCCAGACCCACAATTCTCGACAAATTACACAACGAAACACAACCCACGGGTTACAGTCACAGCTCCCCCTTGGACAGGAAAGTTCCTTTGGCCTGGGATCCCCCTCCCCGAACCTTCTATTCCTAGGCATATAATTTTACCAGCAGGAGAGAAAGGGAATAAATAAAAGCAACTGAAGGAAAAGGGTTAACAGTGAAAGCAGCGAACCAAATCACTTAAGCTCTGCAATTATAATCTTTGACACAAGATGGCTGTGTTGCCTAAAGAATGAAACCTTTCCACACAAAATGGCGATATCTTTCTAAAATACTCACAACGCGCACTACACAACTAAAAAAAAAAAAAAGTTCCTTTTTATTCACCTCTAAAGGAATTAATGTATCACAACCAAACACTTCCAAACACTTCACTCACAACACTTTTACAAAATGGCAAAATTCAAAACAAAAATTCGTTTTCTCCCCCTTCAAATTTCTGATCACAGTTCGCTGGCAAACCAAACCTCTCTCGTTGTACCTTGGGCTGAATATTCACAAAGCCACGCCGAAAATCCGGCAAACTTCGGCCAAGGCACAATTCCTCTGCGGGGGGAGGGTAGCTCTGAACTCACGTCGCTGCCTCTCCCCTCCGCACCTAGGGACCAACAACAATTGTCAGAATAGTGCCCCACACACTGGTGATTTTAAAGCCTCACAAACAACTAACTATATTTTCTCGCAGTTAAAACAGCCGCAATTAAAACTTCGGGGTTGAACGGAAACCGAGAAATGTTGCTCAAAGCTGCAAACCCGCAGTACCGAGTACCGGGGTTACTCCCGACTGTGCCGGATGTAATTTCAAACCGCACCCACACTGCTCGCTTCTTTTAAACACAAAACAAACAGCTTAAACACAAAACTGCCGCTCTCACCCGGTAATACACCGTTCACAATCTGACTGCTTGCACACACACAGAGCCAAAGCTCACACACACAGCCAAAACTCACACACACACAGCCAAAACTCACACACACACAGCCAAAACTCACACACACAGCCAAAGCTCACACACACACAGCCAAAGCTCCCACACACAGCCAAAACTCACACACACACAGCCAAAACTCACACACACACAGCCAAAACTCACACACACAGCCAAAGCTCACACACACACAGCCAAAGCTCCCACACACAGCCAAAGCTCACACACACAGCCAAAGCTCACACACACAGCCAAAGCTCACACACCACCCCAGCCCCCGCGATTCAAGTGTAATACAAGTGCTTTGGGTTCCTCCGCCCTCCCGGGTGTATCTCTTCTGCTAATCAGCCGCAAATCTCAAAATTCTTCCACAACCTACACATACATAAATTCAAAACACATACACTACTTTGCGAACATGCTCCCAAAACCACACAACCAAAGTGCATACAGCACACCGCTAACCCACAGTCTAAGCACACAAAACAAGTTCCATCCACACGCTCAAGAACACACGCGCATCTGGAGCACACAGACTGTGATCACCATATTCTGCAACCCAAAAATGGAGTCACCCACACACCACCACTCGTGACGGATCCCTCAAGCTAAAAGCCCACCACGCTGCTTTTAAACCACAGATAGAACTGGAGCCACCACAGCTCCCGTACCACAGCCCTGCCATGAACGCTGTTATTGCCCTGCCCCAGCCCTGCCCACGCTGCCGGGCGAGCTCCGCTCCCCGCGGCCGCCACCGGCCCCGCTTCGGGACAAGAGTTCCTGGGGCTGTTACTGATCTCACCCGGAACACAAACCACTGCCAAATTCCACGGAAACTTACAAACAAATCCACTTCAGGCTTTTTCACTGCGCGCTTGACGTCTCGCAGCATCTTATCAGTTTGCCTTTCTTAAAAGTGGTTATCTTTAATTTTTAACCATACCTTTTTTGTCCGTATCTCCGGCAGATCTCGTTCTTTCTCCCGGGGTGCCAGCGGGGAAAAGGAGCCCTCTTCCTAGGAAGATCCCAGGTGGGCGCCCAAGAGGGATCCCGAACCTCGCTGGCCCTCGGCCAGAGAGAAGAGAGTCCTGCCGCGGTCACCAAATGATTTACCAAAATAAGAGTATTGGCCTATTACTGATACCCAACTGTGACGGACAAAAGACTCTTTAACAATTTAAAGTTAGAAAGTGTATGTTTATTCAGTGCTGGACAGCAGCCTGAGGTAACCCTCCAATACACACTGCAAAATTACAGGTGATCACAGAGTCGATTTATTGACAAAAGCATCAAACAAATTCATAATACCAGCCTCTCCCATCCCCCGCTTCCTGTGGTAATTAGCTTGAATGGCTATTAAACATGCGTGGTTGGCTTCTTGAATTAAGTCTGGGGTCGTTTTTGTGGGGAGGGGTCTTAAAAAGAGGAAGAAAGGCGAGTCTTCCTCGCCCTGAACTCTCGACCCTTTCTATCGACGACAATACAAATGGCTTCTGGGAGAACTCAAATTTTCCCTCCCTTCATGACTTTGAATAAGTTTCTGCTTGCAATTGAAACTACTTACTAGTTTCATCTGTTCCCGTTGCAAGCACAGCCGAGCAAACATAAAATGACAGTCAATAAATTATTTAAGTTTCAGATAACCATCTGAAGGCCAGTTTCTTCTAACTCTTAATTATTTTCAGCAAGGCCTATGTTTATTCAGCGCCGTTTAATAAACTCTAGTAAATAACTAACTTTTAACTAATCCTAATTTCTCTAAGACTAAGTGTTTCACTTGGGTGACACATTGTAGTGTATGCACCCCATGCCACAGCAGCTGTACACAAACTAAAGGGGGGACATTGGCTGGCCGGGAATAGGATGCTTAAATACCAATCGCTGTTATTAGAGCAGGATGGTGTTACCTTGGGAACAACTTCTGTTGTTAAGCCTGCCATGTTTCTGTCCTCCACCTTAACTGACGATGTGCCTGATCAGGACTGTTTGCAGACAATTGAAGAGGTCTATTCCAGCTGGCCAGACCTGAAGGACGTGCCCCTGGAAAATCCAGATCGGGAGCTTTTTACAGATGGCAGCTAGCCCAGAGAGGACATGAAAACATTTCAACATTTTTGTGTTGAAAATCTTTTGAAACATCTAAAACAGGTAATAATAGGAAAAGGAATGACTGACATTGTACAATCAGTAGTGAGCAAATATGAAATCTGCTGTAGAAACAACCCTGATATGAGAAAAAAAGTTGTGTTAGGAGTAACAAAGGCCAGGGATCTTCCTGGAGATTACTGGCAAATGGATTTTGCAGCATTACCAGGCAAAGAGGGACACTGGTCCATACTGGTATTAGCTGACACTTTCAGTGGATGGCCGGAAGTTTTCCTCTGTTGCACTAACACAGCCAAGGAAGGAGTGAAAGTTTTGCTCAATTATGTAATTCCAAGGTTTGGGGTTCCCTTGGGGATGTCATCAGATAGGGAACAGCACTTTGTCACAACAGTGGTTAAAGAAGCGAGCCGGATTTTGGGAATTACTTGGGATCTGCACACACCTTACAGACCCCAAGCGAGTGGTGAAATTGAACTTATGCATGGGACCCTCAAAACACAAATTAGCAAACTTTGTCAGGAAGCATCCATGACATTGGTTCAAGCCTTGCCTGAAGCTTTACTGAGTATCCACATCCAACCGAGGTGGAGGGAAAACATCAGTCCCTATGAAATACTGTATGGCAGCCATATCAGATTCCACATGTTCCAGGTGAAATTCACATGAAGGGCAAACTTGATTCACAGAGATATCTAATGGCTTTGGCTCCACATTGCAGAAGCTCCAGAATTACATCCTGCTATCCAGACCCATAGGACTGGACACACCTGCACATCCCTTCCAGCCTGGACACTGGGTCTGTGTGAAGTGGTGGGACAGTGATCCTCTACAAGCCAAGTGGAGAGGACCATTCCAAGTCCTGCTGACCACCTTCACTGCAGTCAAAGCTGCTGGCAAAGGATCCTGGATTCACTGCTCCAGAGTTAAGAAGGGTTCTGCTCCTGAAACTACTAAAAGAACAGAGATTGATGCAGATAAAAATATGTTTTCAATTATTCCTCTTCTATGCCCAAAGAAATGTTCATAACAATCATTATTCTTCTTTGCATGATAGCCAACTGTGCAAGACATTTCTACTGTTAGATATTTATCTATTATTAGATATTTATCTGCTGATAAATATTTCTTATTGTTATTTACTATATTTTAGATACTTATCCATTATTAAACACCTATTATTAGCAGATATTTAGAATAGAGACTTGACAAGGTAAAGGCCTTGTTAAGCCTTTAAAGGGGGGAAAAGATGCCTTAATTTTCAACTTTCATATTTTTCAGATTCTGTGCTGCCCTAGTGCATGACTCTGAACTTCAAATAAAATGTTAGCAAGTTCTCTTCACAGCTTAGTTAGACAAAACAATCATTTTCCAGCCTGAGAACCAAGGACACCATTGCAGCTTCAGGCCCAAAAATTGTAAACAACAATGAATTGAGGAGAGCAATCTGGGTGAATGAGACTTCATAACCTGGAGCTCTAATTGGACAATTAACTCCAAGATGTAAATCGACCAAAACTGATAAAAGTGTGGAAATCTGTGACCGCTCGTCCATCTTGGGTAGAGCCACGGCCGGGCTCTTGTGCTGCCCAAGGTGAATCCTTTGAAGGCCTTTTAGTAAAAACCTCCTTGACTCCTTTAACTCTGTCCAGCCTCTCTGGGCATCAGTTGGAGATTCCCCAGTGACCCTGGTGATCCGTGTTGGGAACACACCTGGCTGGGGGGCTCCACATCTTCCTGTCTCCCTGTGGACACCTGGATGAATGCAGGGGCAGGAACGTCCATTGGGGCCCAAACTGACATTGGGAATTCCTTGGGGAGAGCAGATTTGTTGACTTTCAACCCAAAAAAAATCTTCTGCATTCAGTCCTATCTTCTGGTGGCATCAAAGAATACTAAACAGTCTTGGAGATCTTTTCCAACCTCAGTGATTCCACAATTTTGATTTCCTATTGCCCAAGGATGTCTTTTGCAGCAAATACTGATGAACTGGAGCAAAGACCAAGATTTTGGAGACAGTGGGGTGGGAACCCCTCCAAAACAGGTTCTTCCCTCCCACCAAAGTACATGGATCCTCAGCTGGCATGGACAAGGAAATTCCTTTCTTTTGGCCTTGATTTGCTTTTCATTTTTCTTCATGGGGTAAAAATAAAAAAATATTTTTACCTCAAGAAGAATTTTTAAAGACCTTGAACTGAGACATAGGTGGGGACATGGGGGGTGTAATAATTATGTTGAGATGGACATGACTGGCATCATCAGCAGTCCTTTATTAAAAACTTTTCATGCCTTATTTCAATGGACTTCTCTTAGGCAACTCTGACTCCTTCCCTCACAGGCAGCTCCACACAGCTCTGACTCCTCCTCTCTCTGCAAGTTTCCTTCTTCCTTCTACATCACTGGCTAAACCCCAGCCTGTCCCTTATCTGGCCACCTAACCCTGTCTGTCACAACAACTTCTTACCTTATCTGTCCCTTGCACAACCCCATGTCCCTTCTCTCCTCACAGCACAGCCAGCAGACTCCACCCCAAACTGCAGCAGATCCTCAGTCTCAAGCTCCAACTGTAACTGTGACTAGTGGCCAGCTAGCCCACTCTTTTATAAAACACCCATCCCCATTGGGCAGGCAAGGCTGTTTGCACTCCTCAGTAATCAGTACAGGTGTAATTCATTGGGAAACATTGCCTTCTAGCCTTTCAACCTATCTTCCCACAAATTCCCCCTTTTTTATTTAATTAAAATAAATTGACATGATGACACATTCACATATTTCACCTCAGACTAACAGTTATACAATTGTTTGGGCAACACATCACAATAAGGACATATACTTGAAATCTCAGTTCTCAAATATCACAAGTATGCTTAGCTTTACTTCATGATTGTTTCTTTCAGCAAGTTCTTATATAAGAAATAATTGTCTGCATGCTGTAGATTGATTAGACATTTACCTTTCCCCAGAGCCGAGAGTCTTATTACTTTTCTCCTCACATATAACCAATTTATTCCGGTTTCATTACCCAAAGTGAAAGTTTACAGCAGCATTAACAACCACATCCAATTAATTCTGATTGATTCTTCATTCTTTTCTCATTGATTGTTAACTTTCTTTTTAAAATTACTTTGGTTTAAATTTGGCTTTTAGCAGTACAGAACATCAACCTAAGGATTCTCTTAGCTCTGAAATGCCTTTGTGAATTAAGCTTGATACATTACCCAGATTCTCACAGTACATACTATTAAAGCTCAAGAAGCAGAAAGCTGCAATTCATAAACACAATATATATGTTTCAGCATCAAATAGACACATTGCATTCAACAGCAGAACCACCATCTCCAGCTTTTCCTGTGTCTTGTTCCTTTAATTACTTCACTTGTTCCTTCTTCAGCTTAGTTGCTTTTGTAAAGTTATTTTAGCTAACTGCTGTGCAGGAGTAACATATTTGAACTTGACTCTTAATTCAGCTTTTTGGGGGACACAGAGACAGCTCTGGCAGGCTCTGCTTCAGGGACAGGCACATTCTCAAGCTGAACTTCATTCTTCTCTTGCTCCCCATTAACTTCAATTTCTAGCTCTGATTCTTCTTCTACCTCCTGCTCTGTTTTCTATTCTTTTAGAGTCTCATAGAGCAATCTCCAGGTGGCAGTCAAATTTGCAGCTGCCTTGTCCCCTTTGCATACTGCATCCCATGGTCTTTCCCCAACTTCTTTCCATACTCTAACACTAAAGGCAGTACTTTCATCAACCTTAATAACATATTTTTTTTCCCCAAGTGTTTTTTTAATACACATAAAACAGTCTGTTGCCAGTGGCTCATCTGGATAAGCATCCCTTCAGGTGTCACAGTCAATCAGGTTCAGACCAGCGGCTTCCCCCACTGCTCTCAGCTTCCCTGGGCTCCATCTCTGGCTGTACCTCACCCTACAGCCCAAGTCCAACCACATTGGCATCACCATTATGTAGTAACTATGTTGAGACGGACTGGACTGATACCACCATCAATCCTTTATTAAAAACTTTACATGCCTTCTTTCTGTGGACTTCTCTCAGCCAACCCTAACCCCTTCCCTCAAAGGCAGCTCCACACAGCTCTGACTCCTTCTCTCCTCTCTGCAAGTTTCCTTCTTCCTTCTACATCACTGGCTAAACCCCAGCCTGTCCCTTATCTGGCCACCTAACCCTGTCTGTCACAACAACTTCTTATCTCATCTGCCCCTTGCACAACCCCATGTCCCTTCTCTCCTCACAGCACAGCCAGCAGACTCCACTCCAAACTGCAGCAGATCCTCAGGCTCAAGCTCCAACTGTAACTGTGACTAGTGGCCAGCTAGCCCACTCTTTTATAAAACACCCATCCTCACTGGGCAGGCAAGGCTGTTTCTACCTCTCAGTAATCAGTACAGATGTAATTCATTGGGAAAGATTGCTTTCTGCACTATCCTTTCAACTTATCTTCCCACACTTATTCTGTAAGGCTTTTCTTATTTCCTATAGTTATGGTCACCATCATCTCATGGTCATGGTCACCTCACAGTCACCTCATGGTCACAATTGTCTCACAGCCATGGTTGTGTCATGATCATCTCATGGTCTTGATCACTACATAGCCATGGTGTGTTGTGGTCATCTCATGGTCACCTCTTGGTCAAGATGTGTCATGGTCACAGTCATGATCATCTCATGGCCTCCAGCATTTCATGGCCGTGGTGGTGTCATGGCAATCTCGTGGTCATCTCATTGTCACCATCATCTTGTGGTCATCTCATGGTCATGGCCATCTCATGGTCATGGTCATTTCCTGATCATCATCATCTTATGCTCACGTCACCTCGTGATCATGTCATTGTCACCTCATGGTCATCTCATGGCCACGATCACATCAGGGTCACCCCAAGGCCATGGTTGTTTCATGGCCAACCCATGGTCATCTCTTGGTCCAAATCATCTCTTGGTCAGGGTTGTGGTTGTGTCATGGTCATATCATGGCCATGGTCACTCTCATCCCATGGCCATCTTGTACTTGTGTCATGGCCATGGTCATGGCCAGGGAACCTCTCCAAGCCCCAGTTTTGGAACACTCAAGGACCATTGGGGGCAACAATGCCTGGCCTGACCCCTCTCCCATCCCACTGCCCTTCCAGGAGCCTGACATGGCCAAACCTGTCAGGGCTTGGCCTGCCCTGACCCCGGGCTGGTGTCAGTGAAATGGCTAAATAAATAATAAAGGGACAGGAATGACTAAAGGGCTAGAAACTGAAAGTGTAAGGAGAAATAAAAAGGGTGCACAAAAGGCCCCTTTAGAAGACCCTAAAATGGGGTTGAGCAGACACTGATACAGACTATGAAGGAATGTTCTAGAAAGCTTCCAGCCAATCACAGACCCTTGTGCAGTCTCTATTTGCATGGTTATGCCCAGTAGTTCCCATAATCCTTTTCTTCTCCTCTACTGCTCGCCATAGTGTGACTGGATGTTGTCTGTCTTGGCTCCTCAGTGTCCAGGGTTGTTACCTGCTGTGGGGCCAGTTCACAGCCCGTCCCTTCCAGGATGGACTGCTACACAGACTCTCCTGGGGACACATTGGATATGGGACATGGAGCAGGAAACAAAACCTGGGGGATGGAATTGGGTGTGGCTGAGAAACCCTCATTTTGCTCCAGGTGTCCCCATCCCAGTCCTGGTGTCCCCATTTATGTGTCCCCATCCCAGTCCTGGTGTCCTCACACTGATCCTGGTGTCCCCATTCCCATGAATGTGTCCCCCACCCTAGTCCTGGTCTTCCCATCCTGCTCCTGGTGTCCCCGTCCCAATTCCTGCTGTCCCCATTCCCATTCCTGCTGTTCCCATCTCTGTCCCTTGCTGTCCCTATCCCATCCTGGTGTCTCAATCCCCGTGTCCCCATCCCTGTCCCCAGTGTCCTTATCCCTGTCCCCAGTGTCCCTATTCCCACTCCTGGCTCCCAGTGAGGAACTGTCGGCCACTGGAGGAGGGAACATGGATTTATTGCCCCAAGCAGGATTTATTGCCCAAAGTAGGATAATTTCACACCAGAAAAAAAGCATTGGGAATATTTGTAATTCTTAGCTTTAAAACACTGGAAAATGGGAAATGTATCTGTTAGCAAAAGCTGAGGGTGGATGGGAACAGTGGGATGAGCTCTGCTGGCATCTCCTGGTTTCCTGGGAAGAGGGAAGGGGCCGGATCCAGCTCCATGGATCGCTCAGGCAATGATTTCTGTCGGGATGAGAGAGGGTCACGGTGTCACCCTCTCCATGTCCCCATCCCACAGGATGGACCTGGCTGGAGCCCATGGAGAGTGGGAGCTGTTTCGGAATCCCACCTCATCCCGCCCCAATCTTGCTCCATCCATCCCACGCGATCCCGCCCCATTCATTCTGCCCTAATCCCACTCTGGAATTCCACCCAATCCCTCTCCATCCATCCCACACCTACTCCATCCATCCATCCATCCATCCATCCATCCATCCATCCATCCATCCATCCATCCATCCACCCCAACTCACCCTGCTCCATCCAACCTGCACCAATCCTGCCCCATCCATCCCACCTGATCCCACTCCAGAATCCAGCCCCGATTCCACTCCACAATTCCATCTGATCCTGCTCTGGACCCCTGCATTGATCCAGAATCCCTCCCTGATCCCAATCTGTCCATTCTGCCCCGATTCTCCTCTGGAATCCCACCCAGATCCCATTGTGTACCTGCACTCAAGGCGTTGGTTCCCACGTCATTTCCTGCAGAAAGAGAAGATCCATGAGATTCCAGCACAGATCCAGTTAATCCACTGGGAATAACTCCAGGATCCATCCTGGGATCCAAACAGAGAGGACTCAGAGCTGGATCCACCACTGGTACTCACTGGCTGCCATGCTGCATCCATTCCTGTCCCTCCTCCCTGTGGAAAAACAGTGGGATCGGCGTTGGTGGCACAGGATTCCCAGAACAGTGCCAGGTGGATCCATGCTCCATCCAAACCCCCATCCCGTGCGTTACCGGATTGGCACTTCCAGATGACAAATCCAATGAGGACAATGAAGATGATGATGGCAGCGACGGACACAGTGACCACCACAGTGAGATTCCTGCCAGATGTTGGCTCTGAAAAATGTGGGATGGTGAGGAGGGGGAGGGGAATCCCCATTTGGGAATTCCAAATTCCCAATTCCCACATTCCCAGCCTCACCCCAAGCGTAGATCCCGGGCCCCGACATTCCAGGATGCTCCACCCGGCACCGGTACTGCTCCCGCTCCTCCGGCCGCGCCTCGATCCTGGCCCAGGTGTGGAAGGTGCCATCGCTGTTGGGAACGATCCCGCCCCACTCCGTCTCCTGATCCCAGATTTCATCCCCCTTCATCCAGTTGACTGCGATGGAGCTGGGGTAGAATCCGTACGCGTGGCAGGACAAGATCAGCGTCCTGTGTTCCTCTTTTCCAGACACATGGACATCAGGGGGATCTGGAATGGGATAACGGTGAGATACATCCATGGAATTCTATTGAGTCCATGGGTGAGATCTGCCCCTGGAATTCCCACTGGAATTGGATGGGGGTGAGACCTGCCCATGGAATTTCCACTGGAATAGGATGGGGTGAGATCTGCCTGTGGAATTCCCACCGGAATTATCACGTTCCCAAGTCCTCCATTCCCAAATCCCACATGAATTCTGCTCCCACCTTTGCGGTCCAGCTCCTTCTGTCCATATTTGACGTATTTCTGGAGCCACTCTGGGCATTCATGCTCCAGGTAATTCGCCTGCCTCTCAACCTCGTTCGTTTCACTTTCCCAGTACCTCCTGCTGATCTCAGCAGCGCTGTCGGCCGCCACGAATCTCCTGGATCCCAGGTCAAAGGAAATGAGTTCCCGCCCATCGTAGCCATTCCGGAAGGACCCACGGACGCTCCCATCAGATAGGAGCTCACAGCCAAAAAGCCATTGTATGGTGTGGAGACCTGGGGGAATTGTACCCACAGAGTCCCAGTCCCACAGAGCCCCATTCCAGCCCTATGGAGCCCCAGAGTCTGATGGGGATCCACAGAGCCTCATCCCAGCCCCATGGATCCACATCCCAACCCATGGATCACAAGATATCCCATACCAGCCTAATGGATCCCCATCTCAGCCCCTTGGTGCCTTGTGAATCCACATCCAAGCCTCATAAATCCCATTCCAGCCCTATGGATCCCCATCTTAGCCTCATGGAAACCCACCCCAGCCCCATGGATGCCACCCCAACCCCACAGATCCTATCCCAGCCCCACAGATCCCCCCCACTCACCCCTGCTCTGGTTGTACCGGTCCCGCAGTATATCCAGGTTCCTGGCATCCATGTTCTGGTTCCCCACGCAGATCTGGGTCTCCCTATCCCAATATCCCGGCCCGACTCTATCCTTTATCCACTGCGTCAGCGGCTCCATCCGGCCCCGCTCGCTGTCATAGCGCACGAAGGGGATCCCATCCAGGTATCCAATCATCATGAACTGAGGGATCCCTGGGCTGGGCTCTGACACCGCCACATCCAAGTAATACAGGGAGTGAAGAACTGGGGGGACACAGAGATTTGAGGGGATTGAGGGGGTCATGGATCAATGAAAGGGTAACTGGGAGAGACGGGAATGGGGTGCATGGGGTCCCAGTGTCCAGGAATGGTGGCTCAGGGGACTCCCACTATCAAGGAAAGGGGGATACAAGAACTGTGAGACGTGGGATGGGAGTTCCAGGGGATTCCTGTGCCCTGGAAACGGGGCTCAGGAGTCCCCGGTGTTGAGGGAAAGGGGGGGTTTGGGAGCTGGGAAAGGCAGGAATGGGGGTCCAGGGGGTCCCTGGTTCAGGGGAAAGGGGAATCTGGGGCTGGGAGAGGCGAGCGGATCTTGGAGGCGCAGCCTGGGAGACAGGAAAGACACTGAGGAAGTGCGGTGGGGGAGGGGACGGAAGGAAAGGCCGAATTCCAGGGAGTTCATCTGGATCTTATTGGATTCGCGCTGCGACCTCCCCTGAGACCCCTGGGGCGGCCGGGACCCTCTGGGACCCCGTTTCAAATAGCGGCGGGAGTGGAAAACGGGGGAGACACGAAAGTTGGGAGGTCCGAGGCAAAGGTGAAGGGCGAGACTGAAGTCTGGGAAAGGGGGATGGCGGAAAAGGAGGTGCAGGGTGTCCCAGGCCTTGAAATGGAGATTCAGGGGTGTCCCAGTGCCCAGGAATAGGGGTTCAGGGGGTGTCCCGTACCGCGATTCGGGGTGCAAAGGGATCTTGATCCCCAGGAATGGGGGTTCAGGGCGGTCCCGGTGCCTGATGAGGGGGTTCAGGGCGGTCCCGGTGCCGGGGAAGAGGGAGTCACAAAACCCAAAATGTGGCTATGGGAGGTTCCCGAGTCCAAGAATGAAGGTTTACGGTTTAGCCCGGAAATGGAAGTTCAGAGCGGTCGAGGTTTTAGGGGTCCCACTCACCTTTCGTCGCTCCCCCCGGGTCCCAGAGGAGCCCCAGGAGCCCCAAAATCGGCCCCAGACCCAGCGCTGGAGCCATCGCGCTGCTCCGCTGCGGGCACGCCCGGCTCCCCCCGCCCGGCTCCCCCCGCCCGGCTCCCCCCGCCCGGCTCCCCCCGCCCGGCTCCCCCCGCCCGGCTCCCCCCGCCCGGCTTCGCCCCAGCACTGGCCCCGCCCCCAGGGCGGCCTCCGGCCCCGCCATTGGCGCCGCATGTTCCTGTCCGCCAATGGCAGCAGTATCTCTCAGTGACGTCATCAGTCGCCGGGTAGATCCCGGCCTCGCAGGTTGGGGCGCAGAAGCGACAGAGACCGAGAGAGCGCGGTGGGGAGAGGGGTCGGCGGAATCCCAGAGAATTCCTCTGGATCCCTCTGATCCCCGCTGCGATCCCCCGGCGGCCCTTTGAGAACTATCTGCAACTCCCTGAAACCCCCCTTAAGAAAGCTCTGGGAGTGGAGAACTGGAGGGACACGGAAATTTGAGAGATCCAGGGGTACAAAGGTGAAGGAAAAGGGAGGGTCCGGGGTCTGGGAAGGGCGAAATGCCCGAGAAGGAGGTGCAGGGGGTCCCAGTAGACGTGACGGGGATCCAGAAGGGGGTCCCAGTACCGAATAAGGGGGTGCAGGAGGTGTCCTCATGCCCAGTAATGGGGGTTCAGGGGGTCCCAGGATCAAGGAAAGGGGGTTGAGGGCAATGGGGGGTCCAGAGGGTCCCTGTGCCCAGGAAAGGGGGGGCACGGGTTGAGGAAAATAGAGAGTGGGGGCTGGGAAAGGCAGGAATGGGGGTCCAGGGGGTCCCGAGGACAAGGAAAAGGGGGACTGGGGTCTCCGAGAGGGAGAGGGTCGGGAAAGGGGTGCGGGGGGACATTGGTGCTGGATGAAGGGGTTCAGTTGGGTGCCGGTGCTGGATAAGGGGATACAGGGGGTTCTGGTGCGCGGGAATTGGGGGTTCAGGGGAGTTCCGGTCCTGAATATGGGGGTTCAGGGGGTCCCGGAACTGGGGAAGGTGGTCTCAGTTCCTCCGAAATGAAGATTCAGGGAAGTTCCCGTGCCCAGAAATGGGGTTTTCTAGGAGTTCCCATGCCGGTAACTCGGGGTTCAGGGGGTCCCGGTTCCCAGGAAATGGGGTTTCGGGGGTGGTTTCCGTGTACGAGAATGGGGCTTCAGGGGGTTCCACGTTCCAGGTAAGGGGGTTCAGGGTATTTTTCGACTGGGCAAGGGGGTACAGGGGGTCTCGGTGCCCCGAAATGAACGTTCAAGGGGGTCTCTGTGCCCAGGAAGGGGAGTTCGTCCGGAATTGGAAGTGCAGGGGGGTCCCTGTTCCCAGCAACGGGGGTTCAGGAGGGTCCCGGTGCAGGGGGCGGTCACCGGTCCCCGGGCGGATCCCGAAGCCGCAGCTCGGGAGACGCGAAAGTGATCGGGGAACGCGAGGAGGGGGAGGGGACAGAGGAAACCCTGGGAATTCCTCTGAATCCCCTCCGGGACCTCCCAGGACCCCCCGCAGGACGAGCAGAGGGTGGAGAACTGGGGTGGACGCAGAGACTGGGGGGTCTGGGGGCGTCCAAGAGTCAGGAGCAGAACTGGTAGATTCAGGAAGGTTCCAAGGTTCAAGGAAAGGACTGGGAGAGGCGGGATGGGGGATCCAGCGGGTCACTGTGCCCAGGAAAGGGGTCCAGGGGTCCTCGGTTTTGAGAAAAGTGGATTTTGAGAGCTGGGAAAGGCAGGAATGGGGGTCCAGGGGGTCCCTGAGTCACGGGAAAGAGGGAGCTGGGGCTGGGAGAGGCGGGCGGATCCCGGGGACACAGGATGGGCGAAGGGAAATCGAGATGGGAGTAAAGGGGAATTCCAGGGAATTCATCTGTTCCCACTGGATCTCCTCTGAGATCCCCTGGGACCCCCCGGGACCCCGGGGGACCCTCTGAAACGCCCTTCCAGGAAGCGCCGGGAATGGAGAACTAGGGAGACGCAGAAATTTTGGAGATCTGGGGGTCCAAAAGCCGAGGAAGAGGGCGCATCTGGGGTCTGGGAAGGGCAGCATGGCCGGGAATGGGAGTGCAGGGGTGTCTCAGAGCACTGACGGGGGTGCGGGGGAATCCCAGTCTCGGATAAGGGGGTGCAGGGGAAAGGAGTACGGGGCTGTCCCCGTGCCAAAAATGGGGGTTCAGGGGTTCCCGTTGTGGTAATTGATAAAAGATTCGTGTTAATCACAAAAGTCTTGGGGTTCGTATAAACCAGAATACTAAGGTCTGAAGTGAAGCATGGACGCTAGATAAAGGAAAATATATGATTAAATCGTTCTGTTTTAAATCACCATGTTACGTTATGTTGTGTTGTGTTATGTTTCCCAGATAAGTTATATCTGCTGCCAGCTTGCAAAATCACACTTCCGGATAGCCCTTCCTGCCTTTGTTTGATCACTGCTGCCTATCTCAAGGACCAGACTTCCAGATTTCCCTGGTGGTTGTCTACAAAGACCAGATGTTTATCTGTGAGACTGACTATCGCCCAGAGGCTTTGTGAGTTTGGATACAGATGTTTATTCGACCACCACTGCTTACTTGGCAAAATTATGACAGAAAAAAACCCAAAATTAATGATTATAATGAGAAACCATAGTATAAGAAGAGGCTGCAAACCAAGGTTGGGTGGAGCGTGGAGTGGGCGGTGACCCCTCACGTTCCCCAGCGCTGCTTGATCTGTCTATATCAAATAAAGCAATCTAAATTTTGCTGAATATCGAGACTTTTGTCTCTCATTTATAACAATTGGGAGGTGAGAGGAGTGATGGGATCTGGGGAGATCCAGACCATTGCCAGATCGTGGTCAGCTCATGTTCATCACGTGGTCACTCATGGTCATCTTACGGTCATCTCCCAATCACCATCATCTCATGCTCATGGTCGCCTCATGGCCAGGATCATGTTATGGTCATGGGCATGCCGTGGTCATCTCTTGGTCACAATACCTCATGCCCATGGTCATCTCACAGTCATCATCATGTCATGGTCACAGTCATGGACATTTCTTGATCACCTCATGGCCATGGTTGTGTCATGGTCATCTCATGGTCACTGCATGATCCTGGGCACCACATGGCTGTGTCATCATCATCTCATGGTCACAGTCCTCTCATAGTCATGGCCGTCTCTTGGTCATCTCACAGTCACAGTCATGTCATCATCGCAGTCATGGTCATTTATTTCCTGATATCCATCATCTCATCTTCATGGTCAACTCTCAGTAATGGTCACCTCATGGTCATGGTCATCTCATGGTCATGGTCATCTCCTTATCGCCATCATCTCATGGTCATGGTCATCCTGTGGCCACAATTATTTCATAGCAGTGGTCATATTGTGGTCACCTCATGGTCATCTCCTGATCTCCATCATCTCGTTCACAGTCATGGTTGCATCATGGTTATTTCTTGTTCTTGGTCATCTCCTGATCCCCATCATCTCATGTCCATTGTCGTCTCACTGTAATAGTCATCTCAGGATGATGGTTGTGTCATGGTCATCTCATGGTCATGGTCATCTCATGGCCACAGTTCTGTCATGGTCATCTCATATCAGGGGTCGAGGATGGTCCCCAACAATCCTTTTTAGGCTTTGCGGATATCAGGGCAGAAGTGGCAAAAATTAAAGAAGAACGGAACAACAACCACAACTCAGAAACATAAAAAAATTTATTAATAATGAAAGTAAATGTGGGATCAGGCCCAAAAATCCAAATACAACAACTGAGAGGACAAGGTCACTTTAGGAGCCTGGGGTTGAAGACAAAGATACAGGGAGGTCCAAGGTGTAAATATGGGGTAAGGGAGGGGGTAGAGTTGAGCTTAGGGTCCAATGGGGAAAGGGGAAAGTGGGGCAGAGGTGGAGTAAGGGCAGGTAGGATCCAATGGGGTAGGTTGGGTGGAACATTGCATCAGCTGAGGGCCAATGGGGATACAAGGAAGGGAGAACAGTCTGGAACTGGGAGAGGTGATAATTAACTGGGAAATGAGGGTTAGGAATATGCATGAGGTATTAACATAGGCAATCCCATAACTCTTCATAACATTCTTCTGAGGTCACCACAACTTAAACAAATGCCTCCCAAAGTTTAGGGTTGGGATATAATTTTTCTTTGGTGATGGTTGCCTGTCCTGGGATACTGGTCAGGCTGACTCCCACATCTCCCCCTTTCTGTTTAACTGTAAAAATAGAACTGAAAGATTTTTGTAAAACTGTAAAAACATCCTAACAGACAAGGAACAACTCACAGTATAATGACAACAATTATGAAGATAAGTAACCCCGTATTCATTATAGACAACACCTACCCCTTGATTTCCCAACTTTTAAAGAGTCCATCAAACCAGTCTTTGTCATCATAAATTCTTAACTTTTTGACTCCCATCTTTGAGGACTTGAATACTTTTGTGTATAGACTCACTATGGTCTGAAAGGTTCATGCAGCACATGTCTTCGAGGTCTTGGCATCCGTGTGCCAACAGCAAGAAATCTATGGCAGCTCTGTTTTGTAACGTTGTGTGTCTTAGGCTGTCAACATCTGTTAAAAGGTCATTTAGAGATAGAAGTAGCATTGGTTTATTTACATAACCAACATCCTAATTTTCCTAATTGCGTTATTGCTTGTGCAGCACCTACCCACGGTACAAAAGCAGAGGCAACAATCCTCTGTCCTCTATTCCAAAATTCTATTTCACTGGTACAGTCGAATTGGAACTGATGTGCAAAGCGGTTTATTTCCCTATTTTTGTCATTGCCAATTAGTGTTGTGACATTGGGAGTTAGTAAAGCAAGCCTACCAAGGCTACATGGTCTGCCTTTAATACGAGATGGAATGGCAGGCCATGCTCTGTCCCCACAAATAAGAAACGTGCCTGGTGGTAATTGCAAAGGGGCATCGATTTAGATGGATGTCATGAGGTATAATTGCACCATAGGCTCTCATTTTTATACCTTGGATGGTGGGGAGAAACATCCCACAGTGCTGGTTCATCTGGTTTTACAATTTGGGGCTTAGCACCATTAGATGTTACCAATTGAACTCTTTTTCTATAATGAAAGGTAAAGCAGTAATCCATTCGAGCTGAGCCAAACAGTTCCAATTCTTGAGCCTCTAATGGTGCATGTGGAAGGCTGAGAGGCCACGAATCTCAAAAATCTACAGGATTGTATTTCAGCTTACCCATGGGACTGTTCCTTTGCATATTACAGATGGCCTTTTTATTTACTGGCCACTCATCTATTGCCAGACCTACCAGCCATGTTGAAGAGGGGTTATTTGGGGTGGGAACAGATAATCATAAAGTCTCCTGGTGTGTTATGTTCGCTAAAGACTTGCTGTTAGGAGTTGTGAGTACTGGAATTTTCTGGTGGGTTGTCCTTTATTGGCTGTAGGTAAGGTTTGATGGTTTTGGCTGGTATCCACCGAGGTCCTCTATCTGTGGAGACACAACTGTATCCCTTCCCCCAATTATTAATTGAAATGGTCCTAAAATTTGATTTGTTTCAGGCTCTTTTACTAACACTGGTGGTCATCAGCATCATCAGCTTGTGGATTTCTGTTACAGCACGAGGCCGGCTCATGCTCCAGTGCAAGTTTTTTTGATGGCAGCCTGGGGAAATTGCCTTTAAAAGAAAATTGTTTAGCCGGGGGTTCGTTTTGACCAGGAACTGCGTATCTCCCTTTTCTCTGTGGACAGTCTTTTCAGAAATGCAAAGCATGTGGGTTGGTACTGTGATTGTGGGCTTTAAAAGGAAACTGCACAGCCACCAGGGCTTTCACAACTCCTTGCCCCATGGCCTGGGCCTGTACCACTGCCACATTCATCCCGAGATGATTGCACGCCTCGATCATCTGGAGGATCATCAGTGGTGTTTCTCGTGGCAGGGCGTGCAACACCTTTGGACACTCAGAGTTACCATGAGCTACTGCCAATGTCTCT
The DNA here is from genome assembly GCF_052056855.1 of Sturnus vulgaris. Taxonomy (NCBI): domain Eukaryota; kingdom Metazoa; phylum Chordata; class Aves; order Passeriformes; family Sturnidae; genus Sturnus; species Sturnus vulgaris. Next base: position 6,507,824 of record NW_028276185.1, on the reverse strand, counting down.
AACAGTTTGTTGCTGGTCCTATCATCAGGGATTTGTTTTTCCAATGCTTGTTTTAACTGGTCTATAAATTCCATGTATGTCTCTCCTGGCTCTTGCCTAATATTAGTATACTCTGAGTTAGGATTGCTGCCATCTGCTACATGGACCAATGCTTTTAACAAAAATTTTTAACTTCATTGAATACTTGCCTGGGGACTGCTGCTGCTTGCTCCTCAGGTTGGCTAAATTGTCCTTCCCCGGTTAGGTGGCCCATCATTTATGTTGTGTCATTCAAACATAACTGAAATTTAACCCAAACTTTACTGAAACAAGCCCACATTGGCTGCCTGTCACTGCAGTGTCACTGTTGATGTGTCCCTTGACCCAGTCAGCTCTCTGATCATGTGGTGTCCACGCATCTCCCCAGCCCATCACTGCCTCACACACGAGGTGACCACCACCCCACTCTCTGGCCATCTGACCCGCAGCTGAGCCCTTCCCAGAGTGCCTCTTGGTGGATGAAAGTGAACATAGTGAACAGGATTTAACAAAAATAGAAGAGGCCCTTATTCTGTAAGGCGTTCCTTATTTCCTACAGTTATGGTCATCACCATTACCTCATGGTCATGGTCACCTAATGGTCATCTCACAGTCACCTCATGGTCACAATCATCTCACAGCCATGGCTGTGTCATGATCATCTCATGGTCTTGATCAGCACACAGCCATGGTGTGTTGGGGTCATCTCATGGTCACCTCTAGGTCAAGATCCTGTTATGGTCATCTCACAGCCTTCAGTATTTCATGGCCATAGTGGTGTCAAGGTCATCTTGTGGTCATCTCATGGTCACAGCCATCTCATGGTCATGGTCATTTCCTGATCACCATCATCTTATGCTTGTGGTCATCTCACTGTAATGGTCATCTCATGATCATGTCATGGTCACCTCATGGTCATCTCATGGCCACGACCACATCAGGGTCACCTCAAAGCCATGGTTTTGCCATGGCCAACCCATGGTCATCTCTTGGTCCAAATCATGTCATGGTCAGGGTTGTGGTTGTGTCATGGTCACTCTCATCTTACGGCCATCTCGTGCCCATGTCATGGCCAGGGAACTTCTCCAAGATCCTGAGCCCCAATTTTGGGACGCTCAAGGACCTTTGGGCACAATGAGGCCTGGCCTGACCCTTCCCCCCATCCCACTGCCCCTCCAGGAGCCCAACGTGGCCAAACCTTCCTGGGGACACCTCGGACATGGGACACAGAGTGGGAAATGAATCCTGAGGGATGGAGCTGGGTGTGGTCGGCAAGTCCCAATTCTAGTCCTGCTGACCCCATCCTGCTCCTGCTGTCCCCATTCCACTCCTGGTGTCCCCATTCCCATTCCTGCTGTTCCCATCTCTGCCCCTGCTGTTCTTATCCCACTCTGCGGTCCCCGACCCTGCCCCTAGTGTCCCCATCCTTATCCCCAGTGTCCCCATTCCTGGCTCCCAGAGAGGAACTGCCAGGCACTGGAGGAAGGAACCTGGATTTATTGCCCCAAGCAGGATTTATTGCCTCAAAGCAGGATAATTTCACACCAGAACTGAAGTATTGTGAATATTTGTGGTTCTTGGATTTAAAATACTGGAAAATCAGAAATGGATCCATTAGCAAAAGCTGTGAGTGTCTGGGAGCAGCAGGATGAGCTGTGCTGGCAGCTCTTGGTTTCCTGGGAAGAGGGAAGGGGCCAGATCCAGCTCCATGAATCACTCAGGCGGTGATTCCTGCTGGGATGAGAAAATCTTCCAGGTCACTGCTGGCTCTGCAGGAAAATCCAATGCAAACAGTCAAGTCAGGTGCCTGAAGGATTTTCTGACCTGTGCCACAACAGGTCCCTTCTGTGAGGTCAGTGTCCCGTGAGGAGGGAACATCTCCTGGAAATGTCACGGAATGTCAGTGGAGAATGGAGGCACTGGCAGCTCGTGGCAGCCCTGGCAGGGACTGTCACTGATCTGTGTCCTCGGGGTGACCCTGACAGGGGCCTCTGAGCTGGGACAGCAGTGCAGGACCCTGGGCTGGGAAGGTCAGCCCCAGCTCGGGGCCAGCGCTGGGAGCAGGGCAGGACAGGGCAGGGCCATCCCTGGGGCCAGGGGAGCTGCGGGAGCTGTGTCCCAGTGCCAGCCCGGTCTGGAGCCACAGCCCTGCTGGGCACAGAGCCCCTGGGAGCCGATGGCTGGGCCAGCTCAGCACAGCGGGCTTGGGCTGATCCAGCAGGACACGGTGGCCGTGGCTGTGCCAGGGGCTCTGCCCGGGGATCTTCCCCTGGGGGCCTGGAGCAGTCTGGGGCTGCAGGGACAGGAATGGGCTGGAGCCGGGCACTGCCACCACCCCAGCACTGCCACAAGGCCAGCCCCGGTGTCCCAGTGCCACCATTGCCCGGTGCTCCCCAGGGCACCTGCAGGGACTGGAGATCCCGGTCCCCCAGCTGCTGCCATGGCCCCTGACCCCGCTGTGCTCCCCCTGCCCCTTCTCCCTGATCCCGGGGTGCTGCTGCCCCAGGAAGAGGGGTCAGTGCAGCCCCAATGAGCCCAGGGGCTGCAGTGGGAACAGGGACAATCCTGCTCTGACACTCCAGGTTTGGGGCTGGGCTCAGCTCCGGGGTGTCCTGCAAGGAACGCTCTGGGAGGGGAGGGGTACCGGGAGATGGGGGGTGTGGGGCTGGGGGCTGTTGGAGGATGGATTGTGTTGGAGTGGGGGTGTCCCCACAGGGTCCCCAGCTGCCTTTGGATCCCTGCCTGCCCCCCTCGGCCCCCCGGGTGCCCGGTCCCCTCCAGGGGCAGCTGCCCCGTGCAGGAAGCTGCAGGGATGCGGGGAGCGGGGCTGGATCCGTGCCACAGGCGGGATGGACTCTGTGCCAGGGCTGGGCTTGTGGCCAGGGCTGGGGGCTGTGCCAAGCCGGGCTTTGGCCTGGGGGCTGTCAGGGAGGGCGCAGGGAGGAGTCCCGGCAGGGATAAAGGTGCTCCTGCCCTGCTGCAGCCTCAGCCAGCGCTGCCCAGTGCGAGAGGAAGATGAAGGTGGCTGTGCTCAGCGTGGCCCTGCTCTTCTCCATCCTGCTGTGCCTGCCGGCACAGAGCGAGGTGAGGCTCCAAAGCCACGGGCTGGGCTCAGGTCTGAGGGCTCTTCCCAATGCAGGGGCTCCGCCGGGCTCCCCGGCCCCGGGCCGTGCCGCTTTCTCCTCGCCACCATTGCCTCTGTCCTTCCCCTTGCCGCAATTCAACTCCCGCTGCCAGAGCCCGGCTGAACCACGGATGCTCGGACCCGGCTCCTCCCTGCGAGGGCCCCAGAGCTTTCCTGTGCTGCTATCCCCAAATCCCGTCCTTTTGGGCCTCTCCATCCCATCCCATCCCATCCCATCCCATCCCATCCCATCCCATCCCATCCCATCCCATCCCATCCCATCCCATCCCATCCTCTTGATCCCCTCGGGCATCTCCCCAGCATCTCCTCTGTTGCCCACACAAGAACAAAGGCCAATCCCAAACTAGGCTGAAGTGGGACCAAGAGGTCCAAACTCATTTAAGTACAGACTAGGCTGAACTCGGCCAAACTGGGATGAACTGTTCCAGTCCCAAGCCAGGCTGAGCTGGCACAAACTGGGAAATGCCTCCCCCTCTGCCCCTGGTCCCCTCAAGCCCCCAGATGATTCCCAGGGTCTTCTCTCCAGTCTTTGCCCTCAGTTCATTGCCTTTCACCCTGCAGTGATGTTCCCAAATCCCCTGGCACCCCCTGCTCAGAGCAGAGGACAGCCATGGGTGGGAGGTGGGGGGCTGGGGACTCCTGTGTCCCCCCAGCCCCTCAAGGGCCAATCCTGACCAACCTTTTGCTCTCCTTGCCCAGGCCACCTTTGATGGCAGTGGTGGAGCTCTATGTGCTGGGGTAAGTCCTGGAGCTGGGTGCACCAGTGTGGGAACTGGGGGGAAGTTTGGTCACCCCCAATCTTTACTAGGACTGGGGACACCCCAGTGACATCTCATGCTCTCTCCACAGTGAGGTGGTGCCATTGCTGTTGGCGATGTGAGTATCCTGAATTCTTCTGCTGAACCAGAGCCTCCCTCTCATGGCCATGACCCTCCAGGCCATCCCAGTGCACCCCAGTGCGTGCCTGTACATCCCAGAGCTTCCCAAGGCTGCCCCTTCCCCAGGGTCCCCATTGTATTCCCACCCATCTCAGTGCACCCCAGTCACCCCAAAGATCCCCATGCCCAGTCCACTTCCTCTCCTCTTTCCCTCCACTCCCTTCCCTTTCTCATTCTCCACGACAGTATCCCCAAATCCCCCTCCTGGACTCCCAAAGCCCCTCCCAAACCCAACAATTTTGGTCCTCTGCCCCAGCTTTCCCCTGCCCCACCCACCTCGCACTTCAGCCCCCATGTCCCCCCCCTGGAATTCCTGCCTCCCCATCTGCATTCCCCCATTCCCATCCCCTCAACACCCCAGCCCCATCCCCTGGGTCCCCAAAGTTCCCCCAGTTCAGTGTCTTTGGGGCCCTCACATCCCACTCCATCCCCTCCTCCTTGGAGGCCCCAAGTTCCCCTCGCTCTCCTCGTCTCCATCCCCACCGTGGTCCCTGCAGGAACAGGGATCGGGTGAAACTGCCTGGAGTGGGACTGCGGGGAGCAGAAGGGATTTTCCCCCTCAGACTGGGGACAGCCAAGGAGCTTGGGGGCACCTGTGACCCGCTGAGTCCCACAAGGGCCATTCCAGACTAAACCTTTGCTCTCCATCTGCAGGTAGTCATAGGAGGAGCTGCAGGTGGATGCATTGTGGTAAGTCCTGGAATTGGGGCATCAGTGTGGGAACTGGGGGTCAGTTGGGTCCCCCCATGCCTCGCTGGGACTGGGGACACCCCGGTGACCAGTGACATCTCCCCATCTCTCTGCAGAAGAAGAATGGCATCCAACGAGTGAAGAGGTCTGAGGTGGGTACCCGCAGTCCTGCTGGGCCCAGAGCTTCCCATCTCCTGGTCATCACCCCCCAGTGCACCCCGGAACACCCCACTGTGCCCCAGTACACCCCAGCCTGCCCCAGTATCTCCCAACCAGCCCCAGTATCCCCCAGTGTGGCTCTAACCCCCCCCTTTCTCCCCAGCCCCTCGTGGCTGAGCAGGTGGAGCTTCTGCAGGAGTGATGCCCGGCTGCCCCTCTGGATGCCCTGGTGAGAAATCTTGGGGGATTCCAGCCCCACAAAAGATCCTCGGGGACCAAGGCAGATTCTTGAGCCCTGTGGGGTGGGCAGAGCATGGGAAAGTCAGAGGGACATGGAGGGGGCTGTCCCTGATCCATGTGCTGGGGTTCGGTGGACAGAGCTGTCCCCAAGGCTTTCCTTGCACTGGGGGCTCTGGGGACACCCAGTGTCCCTGTGGGAGCAGCAAGGGCTCTGGGAGGTTTTGGGATATTCCAGGGTGAGAGGCTCTGGGAGCCCCATGGATGTCAGGAGCCAAGTCCAGTCCCAGGTGTATCCGGGGCTCCAAATCCCTTCTCCTGCTGCAGGTCCCTGCAAAGAGAGGGGTGGGAACAAGGTCCCTCTCGTGTCCCAGTGGACACAGGTGTCACGACTTGGGCTTTGCCTTTCAGGTCTAGAACTGGTGATTGGAGCCAGATCCTGTCCCCCTGCAGCAGCATGAGGAGATGATCATCTCTCGATAATCCCCCTGATCCCCTGGGAATGTCCCTGGAATAATCAATAAACCCCTTCAGCAAAACAACTCTGTGTATGCACGTGTGCCTGTTCTCATGTCTGGGTGTGTGTTCCCCCGTCCATGTGTGTGTTCCCACATCCCTGTGTGTTCCTGTGTCCCTGTGTGTTCGTATCTCCATGTGTGTTCCCATGTCCCTGTGTGTTCCCATGTCCCTGTGTGTTCGTATCTCCATGTGTGTTCCCATGTCCGTGTTCCGTGTCCCTGTGTGTTCTGTGGCCCTTGTTCAACCCTGCGAGTCTCCAGTCCCTCCCCCACCATGACCAGAGTGACTCCAGGGGCTCCCTGGGGTCTCTCTCTCCCCTCCCACCACTGTGTGCCCTGGGCAGGGCAGGCTGGGACACCCTGGAATGTCCCCCTGGAGCTGGGAGGGACGAGGGGCACCCAGAGCAGCCTCTGGAGCCCCCAGGGTTTGGGGCACAGAGGGAAACAGGTTCTGCCCAGGGCTCTGGGAGCCCCATCCCCAGGGAGCACAGGTTGGGCTCGGGGCAGGAGAGGATCATGGCCAGGAGCCTGGAGCCCTGGCTCCTCTGCTCCCTCTGGGAGTGACAGAGCTTCCCTGGCCAAGGATCAGCACTCGTGGCTTCATGGCTCTTGGCAATGAGGGAGTTAAGGTCACTTGAAGAATCTTGGGCTGTTCAGATCCCATCCTTGAGGTGCCTCTGCCCAAATTCAGGGGCAAATGGGACCAAAGTCAATAGTCTGGAATTTACTGAACAATGAAATGCCAGGGAGAGAAAGGAGGAAGGGCAGGAAGAGAGGGAGAAGGGAGGGAGAGAGATCAATCAGAAGGTCAGCACCACCCATGGATCCAGCAGTGTCCTGTTGGTCCTTCTTCCCCTGGAGCTTTTGGGTGGTGGGGGGTCCTGAGGTCATTCTGAGCTTCTCCCTGTTTATCCATTTTAGCAAACTCAGGAATCAGTGCTCATGGGCTACACCCCTCTCTAATGCCATTGGTTTAACGATTCCCTGGCCTTGGGTGCTGATTATTCCAGGCTCAGGCTGACTCTTCTGTTCAGCCGGAGGTTTCTGGGCTTGGTGGTGGCCATGGGTCAGTGGTCACCATCTGCCCCTCTGGAATTCCCTTTGACCCAGTCACAGCTGATTCCAGCACCAGTGCTGGGTTGGATTTCCTTGTCCACCACCAGGGTCCATTCTGATCCCCCAGCTTTGTTTACCTCCCCCAAGGTCCAAGATGGCCTGAGGACAATTGTCCCACCTTGATCTTACCTTAGGGAGCTCCATTCTGTGCTTGTCTCTTGGCAGAATCCCCCTGTGGGGACAGTGTTTGGGATGGGCAACTGCTGCTCCTTAGTCCCAACACCAGTGGAGCTTCCCCAGCCCCCAGGAGTCCTGCCTGGGTGTCCCCGAGGTGTCCCCTAAGTGTTCCAGCCCAGTGACCCCCTGGTGACCCCCTCCAGCCCCACTTCATGCAGCTCCCAGAGCACAGCGAGGTCTTTGAGGCTCTGGACTGTGACATCTTTGAGGCTCCAGAGCCGATGGCGCTGCCAGTGCTGGTCCCCATCGAGATGTGAAATGCCCTCAATAAGGAGCAGGGGTGGCCTTCATCATCACCATCACCATCATCTTCATCACCACAACCACCCACATCATCAGCCTTATCCTCTGCAACATCATCATCTTCATCACCCACACCACCATCATCATCTTCCAGTACCATCAACCTCCATCATCATCACCACAACACCAACAGCTCCATCTTCATCATCACCTTCATCTTCATCACCCACACCCTTGACACCATCACCTGACACTGCTCACACCATGTCCCCACAGCCCCCTGTCCCAGCATTCCCAATCCCCCTGTTCCCATGGGCCCATGTCCCACCTGAACCCTGCCCTCTGCTCATGGGTCACCTCCATGGTCACCTTCACGGTCCAAGGTCACCTCCAGCTCTTCCCTGTCCCCACCCTCTCACTTCCTGTGTCCCTTCGACCATCTCCAGGTGCTCTTGACCATCTCCATGCCCCCACTACCATCTCCCTGTCCCCTCCTCATGTCCCACCACCACATCCTGTTCACCTTGAACATCTCCATATCCCCCCTCATGTCCTCCCCATGTCCCCACCACCTCTCCACATTTCACTGCTCATCTCTGTCCCCAGTTCCATCTTCCTTTCTCCTCCACCTCCTCCCTGTCCCCTCCAAATGTGCCACCACCATGTCCAGGTCACCTCCATGATCTCCAGTTCTCCTTGACCATCTCCTCCTGACTACCAGCCCCATCCCCATGACCCCACCACCATGTCCATGTCCTCTCCAGGTCCCCAACTCCATGTCTGGGTCCTCTCTTGTCCCTGCCCCCACTGTCATCTCCATGTCCCCTCTGCTGTCCCCTCCACCATGGCTTGGCCACCTCGATCTCTTCCCTGTCTCCCCCTTGCAATGTCCCTCTGTTCCCCTCTTCCCCCATCTCCATCTTCTGCCCTCAGCCCAACCTTGTCCAACCCCTCGGCCCCAGCCCCGCCCAGAGGAACACCCCTGGCACTGTCACCACACCCCTGGCACTGTCACCACACCCCTGGCACTGCCACCCCACACCCCTGACATTGTCACCACCACACCCCTGGCACTGTCACCACCCCCTCTCCCCCGCCCCCGCCTTGTTTTCCCTTTCACATCCCAGTGTTCCTATCACAGCTACTGCGGGAACACCCCTGTCACTGTCACCTCCTGTCACCTCCATGTGTCCATCACCCCCGATGCCTCAGTAGCCCCCTCCACGTGACACTGATGGGATGTGGCAGGGTCTGAATTAGGGGGGGGGCAGGTTGGGGGAATCACCTGACGTCATCTGGTGTCACCCCAAGTGTCCCCCCCGTCCGTGGGGCGCCACCCAAGTGTCCCCAATGCCCTCGCCACGCTCATTTACTGTCAATAAAGGGAATTTCCCCTCCCCATCCCAAACCGCCTGCAGGTTTTTTGGGGGGTGGGGACCCCCAGGGCAGCCAATCACAGCCCAGGGTGGGGCATTGGGGCGAGGCGGGCCACGCCCCCCCAGGTAAGAACCCCCGAGCCCCAATTCGGGCTTCAGTCGCCTCCAACCCTGGACAGGTCAGTGGGGCGCCCCTCCCCCACCTGGGAGTCTCGGGAAGGGGAGGGGGGAGGGGTGGGTGATGTGGCCACTCCGGACCGGACTTTGGACCCCCCTGAGCTGGGGGGAAGGGGCAGGAGGGGGGAGGGGGACCCACATTTTGGGTGCCCATGGAGGGGCGGGACCCACATTTGATCTCCTTCCTGGACTCCCAGATCCATCCCAGGACCCCAATAACTCCCAACATTCCCCCTGCACCCAAAAATATTTTTCAAAATCCCCTTAGGACCCAAATATCCCCTCCGAGACCCTCCTAGGACCCTCAACCTCCCCCCAGGAGCCGCCCAAAATCCCTTCCCAGGACGCAAGAACCTCCCGACAAGCCCCTCCCAGGACCCCAATATCTCTTCAAGGACCCTCCTGGGACCCTCAAACGCCGCAGCAACCCCTCAAAATTCCCCAAATCCTACAAAGACTAATCCAAATTTCCTCCTCAATACTTCAATACCCTGAACTGGGGGGATCGTGTGTTGTGTAACTCTAAATTTTGGTGTTTGTCGTTGGGTGAACCCCAACGTTGGGGCCAGAAGAGACCCTTGAATTGTGGGGCACTGGGGAGAAGGCCCCGATTTGTGGGGATCAATCAGTGGCAGGGACCCCAATTTTAATTCAAAGACAGAGGGAGCCCCCATTTTACCCTGCCCCATACTCTTCTGAGGGATTGGGTGTCACTCTGGGGTTCCCAAAGACCAGCCCAAATTTCCCCCTCAACACCTCAAAACCCTTCCACCCTCCAACCCCCCCCAGACCCAAATATCTCCCTGAAAATCCTTCCTGGATCCCAAGACCCTCTCAGGGACCCTCCTAGGACGCCAACAGCCCCTCCCCAAGATCCCAAATCCCTCCCCACGACCCCAAATCCCACTCCCGCAGCCCCCAAGCAGCGCCTCTGTCTCTCTGCCCAGGCTCCCCCGGACCATGTCCCGCTCGCCCCCGGCCCGCTCGCCGCCCCCCGCCCGGGGCTGGGCCCCCCCGCCCCCCCCGCACCGCCTGCGCTCCCTGGCGCGCTCCTGGCTGGACGAGGACGCGCCCTGGCCGGACGCGGCGGTGGCGACCGTGGGGGACAGCGCGACCCGAGCGCAGCTGCTCAGCAAGGCCGGGGGGCACTCGGGGGGTGTCCTGGCCGGGGCCCCCTTCGCCGAGGCCGTTTTCGGGGTGTCGGGGTGCCGGGTCACCTGGAGGGTGCCCGAGGGGGCGGCGCTGCCCCCCGGGCGGGTGTTGGTGGCCGAGGTGGAGGGTCCGGCCGCGGGGGTGCTGGCAGCGGAGAGGGTCGCCCTCAATATTTTGGGGCGCTGCAGCGGGGTGGCCTCGATGGCCGCGAGGGCTGTGGGGGTGGCCCGGGCACAGGGCTGGGCGGGGGTCGTGGGGGGCACCCGAAAAACCACGCCCGGGTTCCGCTTGGCGGAGAAATACGCGCTGGGGGTGGGGGGCGCTGACCCCCACCGGGCAGGTTTGGGGGGACTCCTCCTCCTCAAGGACAATCACCGAGCGCTGGCGGCGGCAGCGGGGGGGCTCGAGCAGGTGGGGACGCAGAACTTGGGGGGACAATTGGGAGGGGGCTTGAATTGGGGGTTCTGGGTGTGGGGGGACTCCAGAATTTGGGCGGTAATGGCGGCAGGATCCCTGGATTTTGGGGAAACTCGGAGACTGGAGGAGCAGCATCCCAGTTTGGGGGGGAGATTGGAGGGGGACCCTTGAATTGGTGGGTTCTGGGTGGTCGGTGTGACATCCCCAATTCTGGGGGTGTGGGGAATATGAGGTCTGGAGGTAATGGGGGGTTTTGGTGGAGTGGGCTCGATTTTGTGGGAGTGATGGCTTGGGGTACCCCGAATTTCAAGGGTGGTGGGGAAGCACCAATATTTAAAGGGGGTACCAATTTTGGGACAGACTCTTGGACTGGGGTATTGTGGGCGTGGACTGATGTGGGAGGACCCCTGAATTGAGGGGGATGGGTGCGGGGGGCTCCCAATTTGGGAGGGAAACTGGGGGGTCACCCCTGAATTTGGGGAAGATCATGCGTTGAGTAACTCTAAATTTTGGTGTTTGTAGTTGGGAGAAGCCCAACTTTGGGGGCAGCAGACAACCTTGAATTGGGGGACTCTGGGGGAGACAACCCCAAGTTTTGGGGATCAATGTGGGGGGGAAGGCAGTGGGGGGGGTCAATTTTAAGTGAATGACTGTGGGGAGCCCCCATTTTACCCTGCCCCACACTGGGGCGTCCCTCTGGGGTTCTCCCTGACCCCCCTCTTCCCCAGATGATTTTGGGGGTGCGCCGGGCCGGGGGCTTCACCCGCTGGTTGGGGGTCGAGTGCTCGAGTGCGGACGAGGCGCTGGCGGCTGCTGGGGCTGGGGCTGACATCGTCCTGCTGGACAACCTGAGCCCCCAGGTGAGCCCCAAAATCGGAGGGGGGCCAATAGTGGTGGGACCCCAAGTGTGGGCTGGACCCCAAAAATGGGAGTTTGGATTCTAAAAATGGGGATAAACCCCAAAAATGGGGCACAGATCTCCCTAAAAAGGTGGGTAAAGGCATAGGTTTGACCTCTTCCCCCACCAGGTGAGCTTCCAAAATCTGGCAGGGGCCCCCAAGAAAGGGAGGACCCTTCAAGTGTGAGCCTGGACCCCAAAAATGGGGGTCAAGACCCTTTAAAAAGAGAGACAGACCAGTGAAATGGGTTGAACCCAAAAAAGTGGGGGTAACCACATAGATCCTGGCTCTGTTATCCCCAGCTGAGACCCCAAAATCGAGGAGAGTGGCAAAAATAGGGTAAGGCTACACCAGTAAAATGGGGATCTGCTGTAAATGTGGGGCAGCCCTAATGATATGAGGGAGAATCCCAATTACGGTGGAGTCAGAGGGTTGGGTAATCCCAATTTGGGAGGTTTAGGGTGAAGGGACCCTTGACTTGGGGAGTTTAGGTGGGGGGATTGTAATTTGGGGGTCAGGGGTGGGCAAATGCAGAGATTGGAGGCTTTGAATAGGAGGTCACAATTTTGGGGCGTTCTGGGTGGGGGGACAGCCATTTGGATTGGAGAGCCCAAATTTGGGGTTGTTCTGGAGGTCAGTGGTTGGTGGTGCCCCCAGTTGGGCAGATGTTGGGTGGGAATCTATTTATATTGAGTTTTTATTGGGTTTAATCAGGATAACCCTTGATTTGGAGGGGTTGGAGGTGGACACCCGAATTTTGGAGCTCAGTGGGTAGAACAATCCCTGAATTGGGGGTTTCCTGTGGGGGAGGTCCCACATTGGGCAGATTTGGGCCAATTTGGGGGGGGATTCTGCACTATGTAGCATCCAGTATACATCCATATGTCCAGTGTACCCCCAAATTTTGGGGAGGGGGTGCTCCCTGCTAACAGGGTGTCCCCCCAGGAGCTGCACTCGGCTGCGGCGCAGGTCAAGGCTGCACATCCCGGAGTGACGGTGGAGGCCAGCGGGGGCATCGTTTTGGAGACCCTCCCCCAGTTTTTGGGGCCCCACATCGACGTGGTGTCCATGGGGTGTCTGACCCACAGTGCCCCCGCCCTGGACTTTGCGCTGCGGGTGCTGGAACCCTAAAATCCATCGCCCTGACCCTGAAAACCCAGCCTAGGACCCCAAAAATCCATCCTAGGACCCTAAAAACCTACTCTGGAACCCCAAAACCCAACCTGAGATGCCCAAATCCATCCTGGGGAGGGTGAAACTCACTGTCAAACTCCAAAATCCACCCTGGGAATCCTCAAACCCCAAAGGCCTTCCACTAAGGGGTCTGCGAAAACTGGCGCTGGGACCCACAAAATGTATCTTGGAACTGCCTAAATCAACTCTGGGACCCCAAAATTCCACCCTGAGGCCCTCCAGAACCCACTCTGGGACCTCCAAAACCCCCCTGAGACCCCACAAAGCCCACCCTGAGGATCCCAAATCTCCATCCTGGGCTACTCCCACTCACCTCCCCCCTCTAAGGTGGACCCAAAATTCCACCCTGAGGTCTCCCCATCCCCCTTTCATCTTTGTACCCCCAAATAAACCCCTACCTCACCTCCCCCACTTGTCCCCCCCAGTTTTTTCAGGGGTCCAAACTCCAGGTGGGGGGAGGGTCCAGACCCAGTTTGAGGATTCCAGACCCCAGTTTGAGAGGCCCAGGTGCCAGGGTGGAGAGCTGAGACCTCAGTGTGAGGATCCCAGATCACGCTGGAGGGCTGCAGATCCCAGTTTGGGGGTACCAGATCTCAGTTTAAGACTCCCAGACCCAGTTTAAAGAACCCAGATTACAGTTTGAGGGCCCCTGACCCCAGTTTAGGAGTCCAGGACCTGAACCCCCAATCTGAGGGACCCAAACCCCAGTTTAGGGGTATCAGATCTCAATGTGAGGGTCCCAGACCCACCAGCAGCACACCTGGCAGCACCATAACACTGGGAATTAGGATCAGAGAAGTCCTGCTGTAAATCACAAAATCAGGGTCTAATTCCTGGCCTGATCCCACCCACCCCATCACACCTGTGTGCCCACCTGCCCACAGGTACCTTTGGGATGTCTTAAAAGAAATTTGAAAAGCAATTACTTAAAACTTAAAAAACTAACTTTATTTACAAAACTATAGTTGGCTTGCCAGCCATAATCCTTAGGACAAAGTGATCTCCAGGCTCAGGGACGCCTGTATGACCCTTCAGACTTAAAGTGCTGCCCAAGTCTGGGGCTGGGGTTGGATCCAGCCACACCCAGAGCCTTCTCTGAGAAGAACCCTAGGAAGTCAAGGAGTCCTTTCTGCACCTTGTGAATCAGCAGGAGGGTGTCCCTGATCAGTCGTGCCTGAATGTCCCACTCTGGGCACAACAGGCCCCCAGCTCAGCAGTGCCAGCACCACAGAGCTCGCAGGGACTGTCCCGGTGTCCGCTGCTCCTTCGGCTCCTCAGGATCGAGCTGCTCTGAGCTGCCAGACAACGCGTGAGTTCACACCCATCTTTCTGCAAGGCCTGAAGTTCTGTGACCAAAACAGAGCCGAGATGAGTTCCCGTGTTTGTAGAGACCCCCCACTCTCCCAGCCCTCACTCCCCACTTCCCACTGAAATCCAGAGCAGGCAGCTCCTCGCTCTGGTCCTGGGGATGTCACACGATGGTCCCTGGGCACAGAGCTCTGTCAGCCCCTGCTGTTCCCCAGCACGATCCCAAACAACCAGGGACCACCAGCAGCCTGGATGTGGCACTGGGCAGGGGCTGGGGGGGACAGGGGCTGCCCAAAGAGGGACCCCGGGTTGGGGCTCATGAACCTGATGGTCCAGTCTTGCACACATTGCTGAGGGTCCCTCAGGTACTGCAGGCTCTGATGAAGGTGCTGCTCAGCCCTCCTGCTGTCCTTTTCCATCTGGAGGGACCACAAAGATTGTCACACATCTTCCAGGTGGCTGGAGCAGCCCCTCCTGGCAGCAGCCCCATTACCAAGAGCCCTTCTCCCTCCCACTGGGTGCAGGAAGGGGAGATGGCACTGGAGGAGACCCCTGGGGCTCTGTTCTTGAGCCAGGAACAAGGATGCAGCTCCAGGCTGTGGGGTCTCTTCCCCAGGCCCAGCTGCAGAGCCCACGGCCCAGCACAGTCCCTGGGGCACATCCTCACCAAGCAGTCAGCCATCCCCCAGGTCTGCCCTGTCTTCACCACGTGCTTCAGCTCCTTCCACTTGAGGAGCTCCGTGATAGCAAGGACGGCATTCCTGGAGGCCTGTGGGACAGCAGGAACTGGGAGATGGCTCCAGGGCCTGGGAAAGTTGACCTGGGGTGACTCTGCCTTTAGGGAGCTGCCAAAACATCTGGGAATGGCCCCCAGGTACAGGGATTGAGGCCCAAATGCCTGCTCTCCAACACCTTTGGGGACACACCTGTCCACACCTCGGTGTCCTGGCCTGGTGCTGAGCCCTGCTGGAGTGGGCAGGGCAGGTGCTGGCAATGCCAACTTGGCTCTGCAGGGACCCTTCCCTGGGCTGTGCTTGGGGAATGCTGCCCAAGGCCTGGAGCCCCAGGGGGGGTCAGCCACCCCTCTCCGTGTCAGTGCTCAGCCTTGGCAGCAGTGCCTGGCCCACCCTGGGGGCCTCGTCATTCATGGGGAGGATGAGCAGAGCCAGGACACTGCACGCAGTTCTTCATCCACTTCTTCTCCTTCCCCACCCCTGCCCTCAGCAGCCTCTGAAGGAGCGCATGCAGCGCTCCCACACCCAGCTTTCCTCCTGGAAGGAACGAGGAAAGGGGAGCTTCAGGAGGCAGCAGCTCCCTGCCCATAGTGATGTGAAAAACGAGGTTCACTTTCCTGGTAAATTTTACAAGGTTTAATTAAAAAAAAAAAAAAAAAAGATAAATAGGAGACTAAGACAGTAAAGCAAAGGGTTAATGTGGCTGAGTGCTGGGCATTCAGCCAAGGGCACACACTCAGAAAACACTTCCTTAAATGCATCAACATGTTGCATATTCATTGACCTTCATTATTCAAAATCATCAACCCCAACTTGTAAATCAACTTTTTTTGTAGCCATCCTGTCCTACTCCCCATCAATAAATTCCTTTCCTGGAGTTCTGGTTATCTTCATCCAGATAGGATAATCTAATGTCTTGGTTTAATTTGAATTTTTGAATTTCCTGGCCAACGCACCAAATAATGTTATAGTTTTGACTTGCCAATTTAAATATACTCATTTTCTGCTGTGAGACGGAACCAGGAGCAAAAGAGCAAGTGAGGCCTAAAACTTAAAAGGGTATAAAAATCTTTATGAACTACACGAAGAAAGAGAAAGAAAAGCAAATTCAGAATAAGATCTTCAGACCACTCTTTCCTCCTGTTTGGGGTTGAATTGTTCCCGTTTCTCTCTGAGGAATTTTTCCCATTGTTCTGCTAAGTATTTGTGGCTACACCTTAGTAGCAATAGTTTTCTCTTGCAGGGGGGTGGGGGGATGGGGGGAGACCGGAAAAGGAAAAGGTGGGAGAGGGGTCTGGGGGGGGACTCTGCTCTCTCACTTTGTCAATGGAGTGAGAGGAGGACGCCCTGTGCTCGGATCTGGCATCTCCCCTGCCATCCCAGCACTGAGATCCACGCTCCCTGCCGTTGGACATCGCTCTGCTGCTCTCCCACCTCACTCTGCTACCTCCGGACACTCTGCTGAGCACCACGACCGACACCGTGAGGGGGGAGTCACTCCCCCATCCCTCTCACCCCTGGGCCGCTGCCGCCATCACTCCAGCCCCTCTTCAACTGCGCGGGACCTGCCCTGCCCCCAGCACCGGTAACTGAGCACAGGGAGAGAGGGCTTTGGCCAAACGGACTGAAACTGAGCTATACTGTTCTGTTCTGTTGTCAATTTTTATAGCTGTTGTTGTTTCTGCTATTTTGCCTTGTTAGATATCAGTAAAGAACTGTTATTCCTATCCCCATATCTCCTGCCTGACAGGCTCTGATTTGAAACTAAAATAATTAGAAGGGAGGGGGTTGCACTCTGCATCTCAGGAAAGGGGTTCTTGCCTTTCCTTAGAAAATACCTGTCTTTCAAACCAAGACAAGGTGACACTGGCCTGATGCCAGGCACCCACCAGAACCACTCTGACCCTACCCCTCGAGCTGCAAGGGAAGAGAAAGTTTAACCAGTAGCTCCAGGAGCAGATTAAGACAGGACGAGCAAACACACCAAACAGCAAAACGGATGTCACAGACATAGCCTGGGCTCAGCAAGGGAATTTATTACCAACCAAATCATAGCAATAGAAGGAAAAGAGACAGAAATCTCTCAAACCCCTTCCCCATCACCCAACGGGGATAACCAGGAACACAGATCACCAGGGCTCTGCCCAACGGGGGTCACTGGGGATCATCCAACACCGATCCTCCCATGGGGGATGGAGCTGGAACAGATCACAAAGCTCTTCCCACACTTGGGCACTCACTGGGCTTCCCTCAGTGGTGACTCCGTCGGTGTTTGGTCAAGTGAGAGCTCTGTGAGAAGCTCTTCCCACACTCAGGACACTCGTAGGGCCTCTCCCCAGTGTGGATGCGCCGGTGCCTGATGAGGGTGAAGTTGCGGTTGAATCCCTTCCCGCAGTCGGGGCAGCGGAAGGGCCTCTCCTCTGTGTGAATCCGCTCGTGTAGGAGGAGATTGGAGCTGGTCTGAAACCTCTTCCCACACTGGGGACACTCATAGGGCCTCTCCCCGGTGTGGATGCGCTGGTGTTTTCTAACGTCAGAGCTCCAGCCAAAGCTCTTCCCACATTCCAAGCAGGTGTAGGGCCGTTCTCCTGTGTGGACCACCTGGTGACGGATCAGGCTGGAGCTGTAGTTGAAACACTTCCCACATTCCCCACACTCATAGGGCTTCTCCCCAGTGTGGATCCTCTGGTGCCAGGTCAGCTGGGACCTGTAGTTGAAACCCTTCCCACATTCCAAGCACTTGTGGGGCTTCTCCCCTCCAGGAGGCTTCTCCACCAGCTCTGAGCTCTGCCTGGATCTCCGGCCGCCTTCCCAGCTCAGGGAGGGTCTTTCCTCCTCGCAGCTCCCTGGGCTGGGCTTGCAGCCCCTCCTCGAGAGAGATCTCCGGGGCTTTTCTGCCTCCTCCATCCTCACACACCTGGGGAATGAAAATTCCTGGTTTAGGGGGAAATAACAAGAAGAGAGCTCCATAAACTGGGTGTTCCTCCTTGCCCAAGTTATCTCTGGAAGTCATTGAGCATCTTGTGTCTCTAATAACCTCCCAAACACCAAGATTCCTGCCCAAAATCCTCCAAACTTTAAGACACGGATCAAAAACTCCCCAAAATATAAATATTCAGCCAAAATACCCTCCAAAATTGTGCTGGTTTGAAAGCAAAACCAGTGAGAGACTCCAAGTCATAAATACAATTTGATAGGAAAAAAGACAAGAGAAAAATAATACATGAAATAGTAGAAAAGAAAACAACTGACAGAATCAGAATACAACCTGACACCCTGCTAGTTTTGATGGTGGTAGCAGTCCTGATGAAGTGGTCTTGTTGTAGTAGTGATGCTCTAGAAAGGTCTGGTAGCTCTTGTCCTCTGGAAACCAGTGGGTAAGGGCTGCCTTGGTGTTCCAAATCTCAGATTTTATCTAGGTAGGAAAGGCTTGGCTCCTCCCCCTGGCTGGAGCATCTCCCAATGGGATGATGGAATTTTATCAGTCATGCAGTGGCACTCAATGGCCCATTAACAGAAGATATCTTCCTGGAGGAAGGATGGGTTATGGAAAAGATAAAGAATACTGCCCCAGCTGGTTTTAACAGATGGCCCATTAGCAGAGGATATCTCCCACACAGATAAGGATCACTGCTCCACCTGGTTTTATCCACCACTCTTTGTTCTTTTGATTCTTCCCAGGACCTCCGACTAGTTACTTCATGTTTGCTGCTGATTTCTTCTCCCTTTTGAAGATGAAAATGGTAAAAGTGTCTTTGACCTGCCTTGCTGGATATTGTGAAGAGGAACAGTCATCTACTGCAAGTGGAAGTGTCACAGGTGGAGCAGAGTTCTGTGAGTGCTGTATCAAACCAGACCTCGTCAGACCTGCCAGAACAACTGGTCCATGCTGCCCTTCACTGCTCTGCCTGTTCCACACTGTTTCATGCCAGAGTAATTTAACTGCTGTTAATTGGGTGTGTGTTTCACTCGAGCCAGTGCAGCAGAACCAGCAGAAAGCAGCCCCAGAATGAATGGGGCTCTGCAGAGGAGCCCCAGACTATTCATCAGCCTGCCCGCAGAACTGGCTCCAACTCTGAACCCTTGTGACCACACTCTGAAGAAGACACATTTCTGATATTTCTGAGGCACTTATGACTGAGGCACGTGCTTGTGCAGGTAAGAATCCCAAAGTTCTTTCTTACTTCAGGAAAAATCCTGCAGCAGTGCATACCCAGCATCTGCTATCAGCACATCCTGGCTGCACGTGCAGGAGAAGCAGCAGCAGCATTGTACACGTGGGTTTGTTAAGCTGAACTCCCCTACACTTTGAACAGTGCTCATCACAAATATATTTAATGGCACACCGATGCCATACATTTCTCCTAAAAGCCTCCCTTGTAACTAAACTTTGCTGGAAAGTTAATGCCGAGGATGAACGAGCAACTTCGGTCTCAGTCCGGAGGTGGAGGGGTTCTAAACACTGACTTTCCGAGAGCAGCATCTCTCCTGAAGCGCTCGGGGCCACCCGAGGCGCCGCCGGGAGCGCGGTGCAGAAGCCGGCCCGGACTCAGCCGCAGCGCCGGGCACCGCGCATCGCTGCTCTGCAGGGCGGCCCGCACGTCCTCCAGCAGCTGCCGCAGGCTGCCCTTCTCCTGCTGCAGCTCGGCCATGCGCTCCTCGGCCCGCTCCAGCGCCACCATCTCCTCGCAGCGCTCTCGGGAGCAGGGCCCCGGCGGCCGCCGCTCGGGCTCGGCGGGGGCTGCGCGGGCGGATTTGGCTCTTCTGTGTTCAATCCTATCTTCTCGTGGTGCCCTGCTGGGCAGGGTGGAGGAAGAACCCCCGGCCCGTGGCTGGAATTGAGTGCAGCGGGTGCTGGAGAACAGCCATGAAACCAGAAACTCATCACGGCTCCTCTGACTGAACCCTACAGTCCTCACCCAGCCCCCAGCGTGGCCTTGAAAGACTCTTTATTGTAAATAACTCCGACTGCCCCACCTGGAAAAAGTCACAAAACCATCTGCTGCCCTCTGGGCAAGGTATTAACTCTTGGAATGCCCAGAATAAAACTTTACAGATACTTTATTCTCGCGCCTAAATAAAAAATAAAATAAATTTTAAAAACCCAAAATAGTAATACACGCAGAAACAATATAAAAACATCGAAATCAAACAAAAAGAAAAGTCAAACACCAAATAAAGAAAGGAGAAAACTCATGAACTAAATTTTCTCTTTTTTAAAATATGGAGAAAAAAACTCTTGTTTCCTCTATACCACATAAAAATATTACGAAGTGAATATGACTGTTCTAACTGTAAATATAAACAAAGGCAGTAATATTAAAGTAAGCACATGTTAAAATTGCTGTAATCTACGTTTAAATAATCAAAATCCCCCTGGTGTTCCACAGAAAAAAAAAAACAGAAAAAAACCTCTGTTCTCAAAAATAAAGTAAGCTTTTGTTTAAACGGTTATAATCCTTAAAGTGTGCCTCATAAGTTAATATAGTCCGTAATAAAAGTTGTGAGAAAAACTGTTAGTCTGAAAAAAGGGTTTTTAGGTAGTGATCAGATTTCCATTATCTTAATCACTGTAACATCCAAACCACAAGAAAACTGTTTGTTGTGAAGAAATCTCCATAGACTGAAAAAAAGTCTCCTCTTTGAAGTAAATTAGTAAAAAACTATTTTAAAGATGGTAAACTGCCTGATTTTTTTCTTTGTTTTCAGTAGTAAAAAAGATTGTGTGGAAGAAATAAAGTTGTCTCAAGTTTTATTCTAAGTTTATATTTCTTCTGGTTTATAGTAATAAAATTTCTCTTTGTACCATTTAAAGTTAAACCTGTTTTTTGTCTACTTCTTAATCCTCTCTCACAAAAAAGTTTCAAATTAATAAACCAAAACCACTACATCAAACCTCAGTGATTCCAGGATTTTAATTTCCTATTGCCCAGGGGTGTCTTCTGCAGCCAAATGGTGATGGACTGGGGCAAAGACCAAGATTTTGGAGACAGTGGGGTGGAAACTCCTCCAAAAATGTTCTTCCCTCCCTCCCAAGCACGTTAATCCTCAGCCCGCAGAGACATGGAAATAATTTTCTTTTGGCCTGGATTTGATTTTCATTTATCTTCGTCCTTTAAAACATCCAACACTGGCTAAAAATAAAGACACTGAACTGAAACATGGGTGGGGACATGGTGGGGACACAGACATGGAGAGTGACATGGGGACACATGGACATGGAGGGGGACGTGGCCATTCGTGGGGACATGGGGGGACACGGGCATGGATGGAGATGTGGGGGACAGTGACAGGGATGGAAACATGGTGGGGACACAGCCATGGGTGAGGACATGGTGGGACATGGCCAGTGACATGTGGGGACACGGCCACGGCCGGTGCCATGGGGGGAACTTGCAGGGGCTGTGGGGGATGCTGGCTTGGAGGGAGTTGAGGGTTCCTGGCAGGGACTTGGGGCTCGCTGAGGCCTTTGGGGACCCCAGGCCGAGCGGCTCCGGCTGCGCTGGGAGACCCTGGCGGAGGTTCTGGGGCAGCTGCTCAAGGACCCCCTGCCCTGGAGCCCCAGCCGGGCATTGGGCTCCTGGAAGGGAATGAACGTCCTTGTCCCCAGCAGGACAGATTTCTTATTTCTTGCAGGTGCAAATGGTTCTCTTACCAGAATAGCTTGTTGTGTTAATTGTTTTCAGGCTTAAGATTGTTTTCACATGGGAACAAGCAAGTTACTTAGCTGCACATAGAAGAAGTGACAGGCTAGCTATTAATTTAGCAGAGAGCAAGACCTGATTTTATGAAGCCTTCCTTTTATAATTTGTCTACCAGACTGCAACATCTCACCCTTTTTCATTAATTCAAAAAAGGCTCATATGTTCTGATGATAAAATAGCTCTCTCTTGTGAGGGTGTTATCTCATTAAGGTTATCACTGGTTATCTGTTAGATATGGGATAAGACGCATAAAAGATTACAATCAACAAAACATAGCAAATTCTATCATGTCATTGACCCAGGGTTTCACAGCATGAGAAAACAAAAGCATAATGTCCAATGTCTCCTAGGGAAATGGGAATAAATGACCATTGTTTTAAAGTCCAAATAGTCCATTAGCTGGAAATGTTGATCTTTGACATCACTGAATGTGCTCTTGGATCCTGGAACAGGGAATAACTGAAGAAGGTTAGTAGGAACACTATACCATGATGATGACACAAGGCTTTTGTTGGCAATTTGCCTGTAAATTTCCAGACACAGCCATGTCTTGGCAGTCCTATTCTGTTTTTGCTCTGGCCACGAAGGCTGCATGGTGATTAGGTTCTTTTTCTTCTCACTGGGCCTCATTTTCTTGGAGGCAACTGATGTTTGGCTGAATGAACAGGTGACTACTTTGAACTTGATGATAAAAACACATGCATACCTTCTCCTTAAGTTAATGAATTAATTAGACTTTGTCATTGTACCTTCAATTCAAGAGCCTTACATAAAAATATTTTAAATTTTTTTGGTAAAAATATTGCAAAAAAATTTTTATAAATACGTAAATATTTAGGAGCTAACTCTCCATTCTTTCTTTTAAAAACAGCATTCATGACTCTTGCCATGAACATGAAGGGAAGTTCAAAACAAAACAATACATGTAGTAAAACCAGAAACTTAGAGTAATTGGGAATAATTCTGATACAGCAATCCAAAACATTTCCGATAAGAGATATAATTAATAACACTTGTAAAATTAGATTATTACCAAACATTAAAACATTGTACCATCATCCCAGTGTCTGCAACAGCTGATAAACCTCAAATCAGTGAAGAACTGGATAAGCGTCTGTTGGGGGTTGGTTTTTCCTTTCCTCTCTGCCTGTGGAATTTTTTTCCCATTGACATGCTAAGAAGCACTGATGGTTGGGTCCCAGCACCAGGGAGAGCGTCACTGGTTTTTTGGGAGTTTCTCTCGGAGGGTGGGGGGAGGGAAAGGGGGAACACGGTGAGATTGGAAGCAGGTAAAGGAGGGTGGGGGGCAGTTGCTGGCTCTCGCTCGCTTTTGGCTCTCGGAGCAGAAAGGTCATTGCTACCCCCCCACCATCCCAACGCCGGGAGCTGCCTCTCTGTTTTGGACCCCGCAGCCCTGCTTGGACGCCCTCCCGCTTCAGCTTGCTGTTTTCCCAGCATCCTGCCTCTCCTCCATCCCTTCCCATCTGGGACACAGCTGCCATCACCCCCAACCCCCTGCAGGTGCCGGGATCGTCACATCTGCCCCGTCCACCGGGAATCTGCCAGCGCTCACTGCCAGCGGTGACGGTGACTGCAGCACAGGGGAAAAGAGCCTGAGGCCGAGAAGGACTGGAACTGGGTTCCTGTTCTGCTTGTTCTTGATTCCAGAGTTGTTGTTCTGTTTGCCTTCTTAGATACACTAGTAAAGAACTGTCATTCCTGTCCCCATATCTTGGCCTGAGAGCCCCTTAATTTCAAAATTATACTCATTCAGAGGGAGGGATTTACTTCCTCCATTTCAAGGGAAGGCCCTGCTTTCCCTAGCACACACCTGTCTTTTATTCAAATCAGGAGTGATTTTGGCACCCAACGGTAAAACCTGTGGACATTGAGTGGAAAAGCTGGAAAGGCAATAACAGTTCTTGAGTGACCTGATTTTGTGTTTTAGGTGACACCATGTTGTCCAGCTTACCCTGGTTTGGGCTGCACGTGGTCACAGCTACATCTCTCCCATTTGCAGGCCCTTATTTGAACATGGGTCCTATCACTAAGGCTACTGTGACTATTATCCAGTTCATTTTGTGGGTTGATAAGGTGAGGAATTCATGGGTTTTTAACTTCCTCTGGAAGATGGCAACGTGGGTTCAGAGCTATTGCACTCTTAACTGTGTGTTTTTCGGGTTACTTCAATAATGGTACTTACTGTGAGGAAAATAGCATGGGAAATTTTCTCCCTTCCCTTCATCCAGTCCACTGTTTAGGTCCACCCCACCCGTTTTCAAAGGCTTCAAAGGCTTCAAATCTTCTCTAAATGCTAATGCATTTACAGTGGCTGGTGTTGCTGATAAGACTGTTAAACCTGTTCTATTTAACATTCAGAGATAAGGGGAGATTGATTTGGATAACAACCCTGATACCTACCCCAGGAAATTGGGATGCTGCTGCAGAGCCTGACCCTGCCCCACAGCCCACTTCAGAAATGAAACACCCGGATTGGGTGGGTGTTTTAGTGAAGGAGATGTGTGAGATGGGCCAGATGCTGAAGGAGTACCTTGCCCCAGCTGGTGAGAAACCCTCCCCCTGCCTTAAAGAGGGAGAGTCTGATGGTGCAGCAGTGGAACCCACAGACATTACATCTGTTCAGGTTCCAGCTGAACTGCAAGGGCACTCACAGAGAGCAATAGTCACCCCTGTGGAAACAAAGAAGTCTAAGATGAAAACAAGGCACCTAGATAATAAGGATAAGAAAGGAGGGCCCTCACAACCAGTAGGGGAGCCAGAGGTTGAGATCATCCCCAAGTCCCTGTCATACAAAAGTCTCCATACTCTGCAAAAAGACATTGAGTGACGAGGCCGTGAGGCTTTTACCACCTGGTTACTGCAGGTGTGAGACCTTATGGGTACAGGTGTGCAACTGGATGGTCCTGAGGCAAGGAATTTGGGACCCTTGACCCAGGACTCAGGTGTGGACCAGGTATTTGTAAGGGAGCCAGGCCTCCTTTCCCTCTGGGAGTGCCTTTTAATGAGTGTGAGAGAGAGGTTTGTCCACAGAGAGAGAATGCAGGAGCACCACCATAGAAGGTGCTGGAAGACCCTTGAGGAAGGGATCCAACAGCTGAGAGAAGTGGCAGTGCTGGAGGTGCTCTTTGGGAGGGATGGACAGCATGACAATGACCCTGACAAGGTCAGGTGCACAGGGCAGATGTTGTGCAATCTGGCAAACCCGGGGCCATCTCAATACACCACCTTCATTGCAACAATTAATGCTGATAATAACAGAGACAGTGGGTTCTGTTGCCAACAAGCAACAAGCTTAGAAATTTTGAGAGTATGATCAATGGCCCAGTGCAGGCTCATGTCTCTGCTGTAATTGTGAGCCTCCAAGAGGAGATGAGGGAGATGAGGGAGGAGGTGAGGAAGAAGAGTTCCCAAGCAACACCAGTGCTGTCATATCACGAGTTCCTGGAACACATTTTTCAAGCCCTTCCAGCTGTTTCTGTCTTGCATCACAAAATTTGGCATGTGTTTTGACCATTTAAAGGACTTGTTGCATGCATTAACATCCAAGGGGTTGCTTTCATCGTGCCCCATCCATCCCACACGGCAGCTCTTGCCATGGCCTGGAGGAAGCAGGAGACAGCAAGGATCAGCTGGAAGGCGCTGGCCACGAATGTCCCTCCCGCAGGCCCCTGGAAGGTCTCTGTGCTCTGCCCACGCCGCCCCTCGTGCGCGCAGGGAGCAGAGCCCTCCCAGCCGGGGCAGGATTCCTAATGGTTGCTGGTGTTTTTTTCTAGGGAGACTTCCTGCTCAATGCAGGCTTCCCCTCAGGATGCCTGATGGTCTCTGGTGGTTTCTTGTGGGGACAGCTCCTGCTCAATGCAGGCTTCCCCTTGGGATCCCTCATGGCAGCTGTTGCTGAGGTTGCTGCATGGTTGCAGGCCTGAGCTGTCGCCTGTCCCCAGCCACTGCCTGCTGAGGGCCTGCTCTTCCAGCCTGCTGGGCATGGGGCTGGCTGCTTTGGAGTTGGGCTTCACCTTTTCCTTCTCCATGTGCAACTGCCTGGAGCACAGAGGTCCCAGGAGCTGCTTCCTCCTGAGCCAGTGGCACTCCTGGCCCTGGGCAGCGCAGGGCCCTGTGCCCCGTATATACCCCTGCAGGGCGGGGCTGTGCCATGTCACCAGGACAACAGAATGGCCAACAGCACCCAGGAACCCGATAGAACGGCCCTGTGTCACAAAGGGCCCAGCCCAGCAGCCCTTCAGCAGCCCAAGCCCCTGGAAGTGGCATGGAGCAGGTGCCCAGCAGGTGCTGGCTTTGCAGGCTGGGCTGTGCGGGGCCAGAGGAATTGGCCGGATGGACGCAGGCAGGGAGTTGTGGTCAGCGGCTCCATGGGCGGCTGCAGGCCGGGGATGAGGGGTGTCCCTCAGGGAGGGCTCTGCCTCGGCCCCGGGGGGGCCCAATGCGAGGGCGAGGGGCTGGGGGGGCCATGGGGGCGTTCGATCAATGGGGAGGGCCCGGGGAGTGCTGAGAAGGGGGTGGTGAGTGGGGGGGAGGGAGGGGTCCCATGGATTTGGGGGGAGTCTTGATGAGTGTGGGGGGAGTCCCATGGATTTTGGGGTCCTGGTGACGGGGGGGGGGAGCGGTGAGTGGGGGGGTCCCATGGATGGGGGAGGGGCAGTGAGTGGGGGGGATCCTGGCGCGCTGGGTTGGTCCCAAGTATCCGGGGGGGGTCCCAGCGCTTTGGGGGGGTTGGTGAACGGGGGGGGGCAGTGAATAGGGGGAGCCCCGGTAAATTGGGGGGGTCCCTGGTGATAACCGGAGGAGGAGAGGGGGGAAGGAGCGAGCCCCAAGGGACTCCTCCCGGTGCTGGGGACACCCCGGTGCCCCCCCAGCGCACGGCCCCCCCCCATTCCCGCTCCTGTTCCCGGAGGAAGTCAAAGGGGAGGGGCGGAATCCCCGGGATGGGCAGGGGGGGCACAAAGGGGGGTCCGGGCCCTGTGCACCGGAGGGTGGTCGGTACACGAGGTGGGGAGTCCAGTCCCGGTGCCCGAGGGGGCGTCCCGGTGCCCGGTGATTCGTGAGGGGGTGTCCGGTGATTCCTGGGGAGGTCTCCGGTGGTCCTGGTGCATGACGGGGGGGTCCCGGTGACTCATGGAGGGGTCTCCGGTGATCTCGGTGCCCGAGGCTGGCGATGTTTGAGGGGGGTCCGGCGGTCCCGGTGCACGATGAGGGGGTGTCACTGCTCGATGGTGGGGGGGAGTCCCGGTGCACGGTGACGGTGCTGATTGATGGGGGAGGTCCTCTGGTGGTCCCGGTGCCCGGTGATTGATGGAGGGGGTCTCCGGCGATTCCTCGGGAAAGGGGGGGCGGTCCGGTGATGCCGGTGCACGAGGAGGGGAGAGAGGAAACTCGAGGGTCCTGAGGGGGTCCCGGTGCACGAGGACGGTTAAATTCGGGGGTCCTGGTGCTCGGAGGGGGGGTCTGGTGTGTGACACAGAGAGAGACCCCGGTGACACTGGGGACCCTGGCACGGGGCTGGTGACACTCAGGGGCTCCGGGTGGCACAGAGACTCTCCCCAAATTCTCTGCCACGAGGTCCTGGTGACACGAGGAGCTGGTGGCACTCCAGGGGCTCCTGGTGGCACAAGGAGCTGGGGGCACTTGAGTGGCTCTTGGTGACACAGGGCTCTCGGTGTCACTCGCAGGCCTCTCAGTGACACTAGGATCCCCCAGATTCCTCTGGATGACACAAAGAGCCCCCTAAACTGGTCTGGGTGACACGAGGAGACGGTGGCACGAGTGGAGCCCTATGCACGAGGATCCGTTGCACGAGGACCCCCAAAATTCCTCGAGCGAACCCCCCCGAAATCCTCGCGCGGGACCCCCCACTCAGAGCGAGCCCAACGCCCCCTCCCCTCCCCCGCTCCTCACCCCGGGGGTCTCCGGGTGATCCCGCCCCAGATCCTCCCCTTTTCCCCCAGGAGTGGGAAGGTCGGAGGGACTGAAGGGGGGGTGCAGGTGCGGGTTTTTTTCGGGGGGGTCCCGGCGGCCCCCGGGGCGGGGTCAGTGCTCAGCAGCGGGGCCGCGCCGCTCGCACCGGTTGGCCGAGATCGGGGGGGGGGGGGGGGGGGGGGCGGCTCGGGGACCACCCCGGGCCCCCAAATCACACCCGGGTCTGCTGCTTTAGTCCTGTGCTACCAGCGCTGATTTTTCTCCTAATTCAGTCTTTTGGTGTTCCTCATCTCCGCCTTTGCCCTCCCACAGCCCGGGGGGCCCTGAGAGCGCGGGCCGAGGCTGGGCCGTGTGCAGAGCCCGGCCCTCGCTGCCATTGGCTGATTGTGCCAATGTCACTCCTGGTTGTCGCGCGCTGATTGGGCAGAGCAGCAAAGGCGCCATTGTGGCAGCGTCTGTGCGGGCCCGGCAGCGGCGGCAGCGGCCGGAGCCCGGGGAGGCGGCGGCGGAGCTCGGAGGTGGCCCCAGCGCAGGTGGGAGCCGCGCTCGGTTGTGCGGGGGCTCGGGGCTCGCTGCGGGCCTCGGGGGCGGCAGGGGGCTCTGGCGGGTTGGTTGTGCCGGTGCCGGCCCGTGTTGGCGCTGGGCTGAGGGCGCTGCGGGAGCGGCTGCCCGCGGTCTCCTTCCCGCTGGGGCCTCGGCAGGAGCCGGTGCCGGAGCAGCGCTGGCTCGTCCCGGTTGCTGTGGGTGGCACAGAGGTGTCTGCCCTGTGCCCGGGGCTGTGCGGGTAAATTCCCGTGGCCAGAGGTTTGTGTGCCCGCAGGAGACAGAGGAGTCCTGTAAAAGTGACTTTATTGATGAACAAAGAGAGAGGCCATGCGGCATTTGCCATGCGGTCTCTAAAACGCAGCCTCCTTTTTATCCTCATTTTCCCGTCTGCATCTCCCTCTCCCTTTGCCCACTGGCTGAGGTACTTGGAAGGTTCAGAGTTCCCGATCCGCCTACTGCATGTCCTCGTTAATATGCACCCACACTACGATATTAATCTTACTGCTTTCAATCCCTCATTTTCTTATTTTCTCAAGAATTGCCTTTACAAACTTTTAATTTCCATTGACTCAATCTCTTTTCGTGCATCCTTTTTGACGCAAGGTGTCTTGCATGGTAAAAAGCTGAGAATTACTGCAGCACATCAGAAGAGGAGCAGCATTCATTTATGCCACGGTCTGCCAGGGAACCACGGAAACGTGTCCCATTCCCATTATTTCTCCGGAATACGAGATATTTTCATATTTCCTTTGCTATCTGTTGAACCACTTTTCGGTTATCATTTGTTTGCAAACAGCCGTTTGCGTCATTTAATTTTCCACAAACTCCTCCTTCTTCTGTAAGTAGATAATCTGATTCCATCCCATGGTGAAATGTCTCGTTCCTCATTTCAGCGGCTTGGTCAGCAGGAAGGTCAGGAGCTGGAGCTGTCTGCTTGGTTATTATTTCAAGGATACTTTTTAACCTAATTCTGCCACTCAAATTATGGATGGGTTTTCTGTGTCCTGATATGAATTCGTTAGGGATCCCAGGGGCTGGTCCATGGTGTGGTAGCATTTGTTCTGGTGGCCGTTCGTCTTTTTCCATTTTTTGGGTGCTCCCTCCATCCAGGGCTGCATCAATTGACCACTTTTATCTTATGAAATGATAAAATGTTTGGATTCCCAACTCATTTCTCTGGACTAGCAAAAACACCTCATTGCTTTGGGGAGAGGGATGATCCCCCCCCACACTTTTTTTCATGAAATTTGCTCAATATTCTCCGTTTGCTGTTTCCCTTTGCAGCTTAACCAATTTCTGTTGCAGTCAGATATCCTCACTCTGGGCTCTGCCTTTAGTTGTGCAAATTCCATCTGTGCAAGCAGGCAGAGCTGGGGGTGAGGGGCAGATGGACTCAGGGAAATTCCTCCCCCTGGCAAGAAGGCCCTTGGGCATTGTCCACACTTTTCCAGAGCAATGGTAATTTGCATTTCTAAAACTCCTCTCCTGGCTGCCTGGAACTAGGATTTTCTTCCAGAGCAGCCTTTAGGTGATTCACACGTCCACCCTCACAATCTGCTTTATTTTTCTTTTTTATTTTTTTAACGATTTTTTATTAACAGTTTATGCGTTAAAGCCTCACCATTAATACTCTTCTAGGTTTGCAAAATGCAACTTAAAGGTGAGCTTCTAAAGATCCATTCTGAAATGCTGCCGTCATTAAGAGCCACCACAAATATATAGAAAAATATTCCAATGCAATCAAGTCTTTTCTACCTCTTCTCCTAGGAGTAAAAATTGCTTGTCACACCCCTGGCCCAAACCTAACTGACAATCTAAAAGTAGGATTAATGTGAAAAATTTTTCTCATGGTGTAATCTTGTCACTGAAACGGCAGGGACAATAAAAAACTCTCCAGCAATATCTTCAGAGTTAGAGAGTTAAGGCATTTCTTGATTCTGGTCAGGATTATTAACAGAAATAATTTCATCCACACATAGCCCAGGTGTGCAGAGAAAATCATTCCATGAGATGTGAATTTTACTAGATTTTTCCTGAAATTTTACAGTCTGAACCCATTGTAATCCATTGGTTTAGTGTTCATTGCTTTAAAGTTGTGTAGTTCTTAGTGTTTGGTTTCCTATTGGACCTGGATTTCTCCTCCTGTGATGTTAATGAGGTCTCACTCCTGGATTTCCTTCTCAGTCTTTTCCAGACCAGGTGTCTCCATCTATGCCGGGGCAGTGTCTGGGGTGGGTGTTCCTTGATGTTTGCTGATGTTTCCTTGATGTTTTGTTGAATGTTGTTATCTTTCTGGGAATCTTTTGGGCTATTCCCAGTCTGTTGAGATGTTAAACTCATCTCTGTTGAGTGGTGCAACATCTCTTAAAAAAAACCTTTTAAAATTTCTTTCCTGAGAGAAAGGCAAACCGAGCCTGACTAGTAAAATGGAATGTAAAAAAAATTAAATTTAGTATACTTTCCAACAATGGAATCGCAGGCAGCCCAGTGTGTGAGTGTAATTGAGAGGCAGAGTCCTGGGTGGATGCTGTGAACAGCAAAGTGCCAAGGCAGGCTCTGTGCCAGCCCAGCTTCCTGTGGCAGAGATTTCACAAGAGACAGGATTCTGGCCACAGACTGCTTGAAATATACATCCCTTATCTCCAGCCCGCACTAGGTGGAGAATTCCCAGGGTAAGGAATTGCAAAGATCAATTCCAAGGGAGATAATTGAATATCTGCCCTGGCTCTGGCCAAAGGTTATAATGGCCGGATGCTTGGCCTTCAGCCAAGGGCACACACTGACTCAGAAAACACTTCCTAAATGCAGCAACATGTTGCATATTCATAGACCTTCATGCATTATTCTGAATCATTCCCCTCCAACCTGAAATCACTATTTTGTCCTTCCCTGGGGTTTTGGTGCCCCATAATCCAGGAATGTGAAGAATTTCCTGATTCTCTTTTTTTACCATTCTCCAAGTTTGTTACATGAACAAAAGATTTTTACATTATACTCCAAGAAAAATATACTTATCACACAACTATTTATAAGTTTTTTTAATTGCAGAACTAAAAGAAACTATATTCATACAGCAATGTTTTCCAGCATATAGCATTCATTTTAATATTTGCAAAAACTCAATAATATAATGTACACTTAGAACACACATAGAAGTCAAATTTCTTTTTCTCGGTATGGAGGAGACATAGCTGGTGGTCCAATCATTTTGTTATTTTTCATTTTCTCAGGTTTTTTCCTTTTCTCCTGTCCATACCACAATATTTAGGATATTTGGGTTTAAAAAGTCATAAAATGTTGTGGCTAGAGCAGAGAATCTTCAATCCAGGTCCTGCAATTTCCTATTAATCCTCAGAATTATTGCACCTGCTTTTTAGTCCTGGATTACTTCTGAGATTCCCTGGTCCCTCTCTTGGCCAATACACCACAAATCCTCAGTCAAAATAAGTCCGAAATATTTAACCCTTTTCTCCACCATTTCCTGTTTTGTTTCAAATACTCAAAAATGCTTTTTAGCCTGAACATTCAGCCATTTCACAGAGGCTTCTTCTGCCACTTCTTGTCCTCCTGATTGCAGCAAGTCATCCACATCCTGCATTAATCCAATTCCTAGGTAAATCCTAGGGATAAATTCTTATGATATTTTCTGCAAGGCTTGCCCCAATAAGGCTGGTGCTTCCCTGCATCCCTGCAGAAGGACCGTCCATGTCTTTCCCATTTTCCCTTCTACCTCTTGTTCCCACTCAAAGGCAAAATCCAGTTTACCATCCTGTGTCAGTGGGCATCCCCAGAAAGCATCTTTGCCATCAATGACTGAATGGTGTCAGTGTGAGGAGGGCACCTGGTTGAAGATGGTGTAAGGATGTGAGAGCCCCTGGGTGCTGGGGCCCCCTTGGGCCCTGGGGTTCATCCCTCAGGGGCTGTAGAAACTCTGCCATGGCCTTTGCCTTCCCCTTGGCCTTTTCCTCATCCCTTCTTGCATTCCCCTGCTGTGCCTTTGTGACCAAGTGCTCCAGGGGCTTCTTCTGCCCCTCCTGCAGCCCCCTCAGTGCCTGGGGGTGCTCATCCTCTGACAGCTGCTGAGCTTTCTGCTAAATCATTCCTTTCTGCACTGACCCAAGGAAAATCCTTAAAAGCTAATCTCGATCCTTGCCCGTTCAATGCCCATTTCCCAGCTGTTCCTTCGTGCTGCTCCTTGTGCTGTGGCTGCCGTGGCCAGCCCGTATCCCAGAGCCGGTGCCTGTCCTGCCGCAGTGTCCAAACGCGGCCCCCCCGGCGGGCAGGGCCGGCAGCTCCACGGGGCCGGGCAGCGGCCGGGGCGTCCCGCAGCCTCCTGGGGGCCGGGGGCCACTGCCGGGCCTGCAATTGCCGGGGGGTGCTGGGCTCAGGCAGCGCCCGGCGCTGAGCCCCGGCTGCCCCACAGCCCCGGCCCGGCCCCGCAGCTCCCCACAGGCCCCCAGCCCGTGCTCCCGGTGCCGCCCCTCTGCGCCCGCTCCTGCCGCTGCCCAGCACAGAGAAACCCCCTGCAATCCTGACCTCCTTGTGTGCCTGTCCTGGCAACCGGGGATACAAAGGATCTGCAGTAGCTGGCAACTCTTGAGGATGAGAGCCTGCTGAAAAACATCCCCATGCTCAGTATTTTTCTCTTCCTCCTCTTTCCCTTCACCCTTTTTCTTCCCACATATATTGCTCCTGCTGCTTCCTTGCTGAACCATATTCCTGCACACTCCCCTTCACCCAATCCCTTCCCAGCACACCAACACAATCCATTCCCTGTTGTCTAAATCCCTTCTGGACTTCCGTTATTGCCCTTCTGGGTGTCCATGTCCTTGATTACCTCTGGGAGAATGTGCAAACTTCATCAACATGCTCCCAAGGGACCCTTCAGAGATATTTTGAGATCATCATCCCTTTTGCCGGCATCCCTTCCTGGCCTTCCCTTTCTTCCCTCCATGGGTGTCCTGCCATGTTTAGTCCCCGAAGATCCCACTGTAGTCACTGGTGAGATTTTCAGTGCTCTCTGGCTGCCGACTCTTCCCAGCCCCCCTGATCTGTCACTCGTCTGTCTCCTGGCCCCAGCGCCCCCCGGCAGGGGAATTTGGGGAGGTGGGAGGGGGGGAGCGCCAAGGCCGGCCCCCCCCGCGCTGTGGTGGCGGCAGCGGCTGCAGTGGGGAGCGAGTGCGGGCGGGAGCGGCCGAGAGCCCAGCGCTGCCCCAGCCCGAGCTGCCCCAGCTCCATCGCTGCCCCTGCGCTGGGATGCTGTGGGTTTGGGGGGAAGAGGGAGCCGGCAGTGGGTGCTGGGCCTGGGGGCAGCAGGAGGAGGGAGGGACAAGCAGAGTTGAAGAACAAAATGATCAAACGATGCATATAGGAGGAGAAGGTGGGATTGTGCAGGAGAAGGAGGAATAGTAGGAGGAAGAGGAATGTGAGGAAAAGCAGAGACACAGGAAGAGCAGAAATGGGAAGCAGCACAAGATTCCAAACCTACAGCGTCCCTCCAGTCCCAGTGTGTTGCCCCCCCCCTCCACATTCAGCAGGTGACTGGAGAGGGGGATCCACCATTTTCAGAGGGGTGAACCTTGTTGTTTCTGAGCTTTATTGGGCTAAGACGTAGTGCTTTGTTTTTTTGCTGGGCCTGAATCTTTGTATTTTGCAGGGGGTTTGGCTGAGTCTTGCTTTTTTGGGAGTTTTTGATCTATGTCTTGATATTTGGAGGATTTTTGTGATCAGTCTGGGTGTTTGGGAAGTCCTTACAAACACAGGATGCCCAGTGTCTTCCTCAGCTGCACATCGGTTGGAAGAACCGCTAGCTCAAGGCAGTCCCCTCTTGTTTTTTCCCCAAACCAGGATTCTTCATTCCCATGGGGTGGGCAGATGGCGGAGGAGGAAAATTTCCTGGGATCCCTCAGGAGGAGGGGCTGCAAACCCAGCCTAGTGAGCTGTGAGGAGGAAAGACCTTCCCTGAGCCGGGAAGGCGGCCGGAGATCCAGGCAGAGCTCAGAGCTGGTGGAGAAGCCTCATGGAAGGCAGAAGCCCCACAAGTGCTTGGAATGTGGGAAGGGTTTCAGCTACAGCTCCCATCTGATCCAGCACCAGATGATCCACACTGGGGAAAAGCCCTATGAGTGTGAGGAATGTGGGAAGGGATTCAGAGACAGCTTCCATCTGATCCGGCACCAGATGATCCACACTGGGGAAAAGCCCTATGAGTGTGGGAAATGTGGGAAGAGCTTCAGAGGCATCTCTGGTCTAATGCAGCACCAGGTGATCCACACAGGGGAACGGCCCTACACCTGCTTGGAATGTGGGATGAGCTTTGGACACATCTCCAACCTGAGAAAACACCAGCGCATCCACACTGGGGAGAGGCCCTACGAGTGTCCCAAGTGTGGGAAGAGCTTCTCCAGGAGCTCTGACTTGACCCAACACCAACGGAGGCTCCACTAAGGGAAGCCCTGTGAGTGCCCCGACCGTGGGAAGAGCTTCGTGCTCTGCTCCAGCTCCATCCCCCATGGGAGGATCGGTGTTGGATGATCCCCAGTGACCCCCGTTGGGCAGAGCCCTGGTGATCCGTGGTCCTGGTGATCCGTGTTGGGAAGACACCTGGCTGGGCGGGCTCTGCATCATCTTGTCTCCCTGGATGAATGCAGGGACAGGAACGTCCATCGGGATGGAAAACAACATTGGGAATTCCTTGGGGAGAGTGAATTTGTTGACTTTCAACCCCAGAAAATCTTCTGTTTTCAGTCCTATCTTGGTGGTCTTTTCCATCCTCAGAGATTCCAGGATTTTGATTTTGATTTTTGATTTTTTGATTGTCCAAGGGTGTTTTCCACAGAAAAATGGTGATGAACTGGGGCAAAGACCAACATTTTGGAGACAGTGGGGTGGAAACACCTCCAAAAGTATTTTTCCCTCACTCCTTCCCTGCTGGATTTTCAGCCAGCATGGACACAGAAATCCTTTTATTTTGGGCTGGATTTGCTTTTCATTTCTCTTCATCTCTTTAAAACATCCAATCTTGGGATAAAAATAAAGACACAGAACTGAGACTTGGGTAGGGAGAAAGACATGGTAGTACACAGACATGGAGAGTGACATGGGGACACATGGACATGGACGGTGATGTGGCCATTCATGGGGACATGGGGGGACACGGGCATGGATGGAGATGTGGGGGACAGTGACAGGGATGGAAACATGGTGGGGACACAGCCATGGGTGAGGACATGGTGGGACATGGGCAGTGACATGTGGGGACACGGCCACGGCCGGTGCCATGGGGGGAACTTGCAGGGGCTGTGGGGGATGCTGGCTTGGAGGGAGTTGAGGGTTCCTGGCAGGGACTTGGGGCTCGCTGAGGCCTTTGGGGACCCCAGGCCGAGCGGCTCCGGCTGCGCTGGGAGACCCTGGCGGAGGTTCTGGGGCAGCTGCTCAAGGACCCCCTGCCCTGGAGCCCCAGCCGGGCATTGGGCTCCTGGAAGGGAATGAACGTCCTTGTCCCCAGCAGGGAAATCCCAGCCCCCCCAGGGTGTCAGGGGCAGGTGAGAGGCCACAACAGGGAGGGGAAAGCCAGACAGAGCTGTCCCAAAACTGAGCACCGAAAATCCGAAAACTGGGATTCCACTAGAAAGAATCTTTGAGGAGCTGCCCGTATTGAGGAAAAGAGGGATAGGACCCCGAGAGTGAGCAGGAGGGACCTGGAAACCTCTTTCAAAAAGAAGCATGAGGTCAGGGGTGGTTGACTGGGGGACAGTGGAAAAGGACTGGAAGAGCATGGGAAAAGAGGGGGCTGGTACCCCTAAAGAATTGGTCAGGGCCCTGGGACCGCCAAATTGCATTTAGAGATGTCCCACTCCTCCTCCTTTCTAGTCCTGCCTCCTCTCCAGTCCTTCTCCCAGTCCTTCCTCAGCCCTCCTCTGCCTCCATCCCTTTTCCTGCTCCCCCTGGGCCCAGCACCCACCCTTCATCCCCCTGTTTTCCCA
Source organism: Sturnus vulgaris (assembly GCF_052056855.1). Classification (NCBI taxonomy): domain Eukaryota; kingdom Metazoa; phylum Chordata; class Aves; order Passeriformes; family Sturnidae; genus Sturnus; species Sturnus vulgaris. Next base: position 6,472,139 of record NW_028276185.1, on the reverse strand, counting down.
ACACCCTCACATCCTGTGGTAGGAGCTGGGATGGAGCCAGGGCAGGTCGGGCTGGGGCAGCGCTGGGCTCTTGGGCCAGCCTGGGCACCCCCCATGCACCCCCTCCCCAAATTCCCCTGTTTGTTTATTGGGGTCCTGGCACCTTTGGGGTTGGGGCGGTGCCATGTTGGGGTTCAGGGTCTTCCCAAGGCCCCCTAGAGCAGGGTGAGAAGGGGGGACACGACCATTCCTTGGGGTCCCCATTCCTGATCCATGCTGGGGCCAGTTCTGCGACCCCCCCCCCCCCCCAGTCATGGCTCCCCCTGCGGGGTCCCTCCAAGTCCTTCCCCACTGGCCCCCAATAAACAGGACCAGGCAAACTGGGAAGCTTTATTGGGAATACTGGGAGCAGCCGTTCGGGAGCAGAGTGACACCGGGCTGGGGGTCCCCGGGGGGAGCACACACGTTCACCCGAGTCCCGCTGGCCCCAGACAGGTGAGCTCCCAGCAGCACCAGTAGCACCAGTAGGGCCCCAGCTCCCCCGACACGCCCCATGCCCAGCGCCGGGCGGTGCCGCCAGCCCCAAAGCAGCCGCGCTGTGCCCTGGGGGGGTCCCCGCGGCCCCGCCCCACGCGGCACTGGGAGCACCAGTCCGGACCAGTTGGAAGCGTGGGCGGGTGGCACCAGAACCCACGGAAGTGAGTCCACCACAAGGCGTTTAGAACCCCCAAAATTGGTGGAAATCATCAGGATTCTCCCAAAAAGGAGGTTACATCTGCCCATAAACTAACCGGGAAATCCCCCAAAGCTGTTTATAACCCCCTAAAAGTGGCAGAAAGCAGCAGGATCTTCCCTAATATGGGCTCCTGTGATAGGTTGACTTAGGAAGAAGAAACTCAGAAAAGATTCTTCCTAAGGGAATTTCCTCTGTGGGGGTTGGGATACCTGCAACAGCCAATTAGAGAAAGTTAGTTCGCTCCGTGCACACACATTTTGAGGAAGGTAATCCGGAACTGAGCCTCTTTGTCTTCCAGCGGCTGAGCAGGTAACATCAACCCGAGCTTCTCCCTCCCCCATGCGGGGGGGAGGCTCGGGAGGCCGCTTGGGCCCCGTTTGCCAACGAGGGGGACCCGATGGCCGGGGGGAGAAAAAGTTGTGTGATGAGACCTTCACGGCTTCCTCCTCCACGGGCCTGCGGCTCTGGCGTGGGGGGAGGCCGATTCTTGCTGCTGCCGGACGGGCCGGGGCTGCCTGGGTGGCCATGAGCAGTGTGGGGCTGCAGCCCAGCCCCAGAAAGGCTGATTAACACCTCAGCTGCCCCCCCCAGCACGGCCTGAGCCTGGCCCAACTCTTGTAGTTGTGTTAAACTTTAACTCTTTAGTGCTCAGATAAGATTTGCAAAGCCTCCAGCCTTTCCTTTTAATATGAAAGGGAATAAGAAGATTTCTGAAGTCAGTGATGTAAGAGCTAAGTTTTTAAGATGGAAGGAGAATGAGAAGATGCCGAAATGGCTGAAAATCTTTTTGTAAAATTGTAGGGATGAACTGATGTACTGAATATTCCTATAAACTGTGGAAAGAGACATGGGGGATGGAAATGTTCCATTTAATAGATGATTTGACTAAAGAGCACCTGTGTTAAGAATTTCTGTCCTGAGAAAAGAAGGAGATTTTGGTTTTCTGAAAATGAAGCCTGAGCAGAGAAAAAGGAGACAGAGAGAATCTTTGCGGTTGAACATTTCATTCTTAAAAGTAATACCCCATGAGACAGACATGGCCCACATCTACAGCTTTGGGACGGCTGTAGAGTTGGGAGGAGCGTCACGGTTGCAGGTTCCCGGGCGGATGCAAATCGTGAAAGATAAAACCACAAGAGAACTGTTTTTTTTCCTTCTTGTGGGAAAAATCCCTACAACTTCAACAAGAAGAAGCTTCTCTCTCCAGAAAGTGAACTGAGAAAGACTAAATTGGGCACTGACCGAAGTATTTGTTATATGTTTGTTTTGTTGTTATGAAGATTGGGAGAGGGAGGGAAGGAGTGATCTAAAAAATCTTATTCTGAATTTTTTTTTTCCTCTCTTTTTGTTTGTGTAGTTAATAAATTTTCTTTTATACTCTCTCAAGTTTTAGGCCTGCCTTGCTCTTTTGCTCTTGGTTCTGTCTCACAACAAGAAAAATAAGTTTATTCAAATTGGCAACTCAAACTCAAGACATTAATTTGGTGCATTGGCCGGGAAACGTCAAAATTAAACCAAGACAGCTCCCCAAGTCCTTCCCTGTGGGGCCCCACTCCAATGTCAGAGCCTGTTGGAATGTGTAAAATTAGAAGCCTCTCTGAGTCACTCAGAGAAAAGAATGGAGGGATTGTATTAAAGCCTTTAGAGAAATTAAAATATATTAAGCCACACAGACGTGAAGTAGAAGGTTAAGTTTTAGTTTTAATTCAGTAGGAATATTATTTAATCACATAGATATGAAGAAGAAGTTTTAGTTTTAAATAAGAATATATTTTAAGTGCCTTAAGAGTGTTTAAACCCCTAAAATCTATTTTAAAGTTCAGAAACTTAGCCCCGGACTGTGCTAGGTTACAATGGAAAGATATGCCCAAAATGATGTATTCTGTGACCTCTTCATGAGCTGTGGAAAGCAGGTGGGGCAGTGATCCTTATCTCTGTGGGAGATATCCTCTGCTAATGGGCCATCTGTTAAAACCAGGTGGGGCAGTGTTCTTTATCTTTTCCACAACCCATCCTTCCTCCAGGAAGATATCTTCTGTTAATGGGCCATTGAGTGCCCCTGCATGACTGATAAAATTCCATCATCCCACTGGGAGATGCTCCAGCCAGGGGGAGGAGCCAAGCCTTTCCTAGCTAGATAAAATCTGAGATTTGGAACACCAAGGCAGCCTTTTTCCATTGAATTCCAGAGGAAAAACCAGACATTTCCATTTCATCACTGAACCTTTGGAGGAAAACTGCACCCTTCTAGAGGACCAGTGCTCAACTGAACAACATCTGTCATCCAGGAGGACTGCAGCCACCATTTAATGGGACTGCTACCAACACGCTGACTGATGGGGTGTCAGGTTGTATTCTAACTCGGTCAGTGTTTTGGGTTTGTTCTTTGTAATACTGTAGTTCCATTTTAATTTTTCCTCGTAAAGAACTGTAATTTCTATTCCCATATCTTTCCCTGAGAGCCCCTTAATTTCAAAATTAAAATAACTTGGAGGGAGGGGGTTTACATTCACCATTTTAAAGAGAGGTTTCTGCCTTTCTTAACAGACCCCTATCTTTCAAACAAACACAGGAGGTTTTTGGTTCTGAATCCTGGTGTTTGGGAGGTTCTTACAGACATGACATGCCCAGTCCTCCTGAATTCTGGAGATGAACTTGGGCAAGGAGTTTATGGAGCTCTCTTCCTGTTTTTTCCCCAAACCAGGATTTTTCATTCCCAAGGCGTGGGTGGATGGAGGACGGTGAAAAGCCCCATAGATCCCTCATGAGGAGGGGCTGCAAACCCAGCCCAGGGAGCTGCGAGGAGGAAAGACCCTCCCTGTTCCAAGAAGGTGGCCGGAGATCCAGACAGAGCTCAGAGCTGGTGGAGAAGCCTCCTGGAGGGGAGAAGCCCCACGAGTGCTCGGAATGTGGGATGGGTTTCAGCTACAAGTGCAGGCTGATTCAGCATCAGATGATCCACACTGGGGAAAAGCCCTACGAGTGTGGGGAATGCAGCAAGAGCTTCAGCAACAGCTCCAACCTGATCCAGCACCAGGTGATCCACACAGGGGAACGGCCCTACACCTGCTTGGAATGTGGGAAGAGTTTTGGGTGGATGTCCTCCCTGAGATACCACCAGTGCATCCACAGTGGGGAGAGGCCCTACGAGTGTCCCAAGTGTGGGAAGAGGTTTCAGAGAAGCTCCAATCTCCTCCTACACGAGCGGATTCACACAGAGGAGAGGCCCTTCCGCTGCCCCGACTGCGGGAAGGGCTTCAAGCAACATGGCAACCTCACTGTCCACCGGCGCATCCACACTGGGGAGAGGCCCTACGAGTGTCCTGAGTGTGGGAAGAGCTTCTCACAGAGCTCTAACTTGACCCGACACCAACGGAGTCACCACTAAGGGAAGCCCTGTGAGTGTCCCGAGTGTGGGAAGAGCTTCGTGCTCTGCTCCAGCTCCATCCCCCATGGGAGGATCGGTGTTGGATGATCCCCAGTGACCCCCGTTGGGCAGAGCCCTGGTGATCCGTGGTCCTGGTGAACCCCATTGGGTGGGGGGAAGTTGTTGGAGAGATTTCTCTCTGTTTTCCTTCTGTTGCTATGATTTGATTGGGAATAAATTCCCTCGCTGTGCCCAGGCTGGGTCTGTTACACCCGTTTTGCTGTTTTGTGTGTTTGCTCTCCCTGTCTTAATCTGATCCTGGTGCTCCTGGTTCAACTTTCTCTTCCCTTGCAGCTGGAGGAGCAGGATCAGAGTGGCTTTGGTGGGTGCCTGGCATCAGGCCAGCGTCACCCAGGCCATGGGCACCCCTGAGATTCCAGTGTGGTGATGCATTCCCCCACTTCTAGATAAAGTCCAACCCAAACTGCGGCTAGGATGAAACATGGTTATGACTGGAGCCCACTCTCTATCAACAGAAATCCAAAAGGAGACCTTTGAGCTCTCCTGGGCCACCGTGGGCTGTGACCAGCAGTCTCTCTCTGAGTGGCCTCAGAGCCAGCAAACCCTCGGCTTTGCTGTGCCTGGAGGATCGCTGAAACACGACGTGTCCTGGGCCCATACCCTCACTGCTCAAGGCCCCATCCTTCGGCCAGTGGGAGATGCAAAAACATCTGAAGGGAGGATTTCACTGAGCTCTGAGGTGAATTGCCTACATTGACTATTCCTGTCTGTGTTTGCCCCTGCACATATGCTATAGCACATCTGGGAGAAATACAGCTTTCCTAGGTGTGGAAGTACCTTGGATATCTAAGTTAGGCCTGTAAGCAAGGTTCAGTTATAGTTATGAACATACTTAAATGCTGTTAAATGCTAAGTGTTTTGCTAAATTCTTAAATGTAAGTAATCAGGGTTGTTTTTGTATTAAGTTGCTAAGTACAACTTGGAAGTTATAGCTGTAAGTTAGCTTAAACTTGTTAAGTATTATTGCTCTGTGGAATTGTTAATGTTATCAGTTAAGTTAGGTATAAGTTCGGTGTTGTTCGTCTGTTGAATTGCTAGGCCTAAGGTATAGGTTAAGTTACAAATTAAGGTAGAATTTAAAGAGTTGTTTAGAGTTGTTAAGTTTTTAGGCCGTGTTCCTTTTAATCCCTGCATGCACCTAAACACAGCACACACCCACCCACACTCCCCTAGGGAGTTCCCCGTTAATTTCTGTTCTGATTGCATGGATTTTATTTGGTGTTGTTCTTGCCTTGTTGTGCCTCACCTGTCCTGTAGGCAGTAGAGTGAGTCTTGCCAACAAACTTATTGTACTTTGTTGCTTAATATTAAATCTGACTTTTGTTCATGCCCTTGTCACCGACTTTTAAGCGATCTCAAACGCTCTCATTCATGACAGCACCACAATGTCCCGCATCACCGAGGGCCCTGACACACGCCCGTGTCACAAAGGGCCACCCCCGGCACCCAAGAGCAGAGGGACAGCCTGGAAGCGGCCCGGAGCAGCCCCGGCCTCGTGTCCCTGTAGCCCCTGGCGTGGCCAGAGCCCTGGGAGGCTTTGGGGTCCCCACTTTGGTGTCCCAGGGGTTCCCCGTCTCCAGGCTCATCCCTTCTCCAGGCTGCCCCTTCTCCAGGCTCCCCTCACTCCCGGCTCTCGGGGTCCCCCCTCTCCAGGCCCCCATTCCAGGCTCCGGCACTCCCGGGGCTCTCCCCTTTTCGCTTTCCCCCCCTCAAGGCTGCTCCCCTCGCCCTGCCAGTCCCGGGCGATCGCCACGGGGCTCCGGGGACCTCCATCCCCCACCCACCGCCGGGGCTCTGTCTGCAGCCACCACCCAGACATCCCCAAAAAACCACCCGGGGACCCCGCAGGATCCCCCAAAAGGGGATTTCGGGACAGCTTTGGAGCCCTGCAAGATGCAAACACCGCTCTGCCCGCCGCGTCCCGAAAAGAAGAAACAGGGAGAACTAAAGATACTTCGGGTGAGCTCCAAATATCCCTCACCCTTTCAAAAAAACCCTGCCAGGTCCGCCCAAGATATTGGGGGCGAGGTCCCCCTCCCGGGTCACCTATGTCAGGAAAATTAATCCAAAAACACCAGAGGTTTATGTCCAAAAAGGAGACAGAGGAGTCCTTTTTGCTTTATTCGAATAAAGGGAGAGGCCATGGGACATTCCCCTGGCATCTCTCAAATTTTTGGAAGACACAGCCTCCTTTTTATCCTATTTTCCCGGCCGCATTTCCCTCTCTCTTTCCCCATTGGCTGAGGTACTTGAGAGGCACAGACTTCCCGGAACGCCTGATACCTGAAATTCCCCTCTAATGTATAACCCTCCCGTTCAATTTTTAATTCTTACAGAATTCATAGTTTTCCCCCCGTTGCTTCTTTCATCTTTTGATATCCAATTTCATTTATCAGCAGCCCTACAGTTTGTTTGTAAAGGCAAACATCTTTTTCCATTCATCAATCAGTGGAATCCATCCCATTGTTTCTTTTATCTCTCAGTGCTAGCCTTATCTACGAGCAAATCCACAGCTCATATGTAAAGACAAATTCAACATTCCTCTCACGATCATCACTTTCGATTTCTCCTTGTGCTGATAGGGTATTAAGTACCTTAATAGTTTCCTTACATTCATTTCTTCTACATTGAACACATAATGCGAATGGGGGATACCCACCATAGGAATGACACCACCACAACTCAGTACAATATGGACACCCTTTTTTTTTTATGAAAATGAACGGGTTACATTCACACCCCTTCACTGCATTAATTCTTCTAGGGCTTGTCCAAAGACATTGGGGGATTCTGTAAAGCCCTGAGGCAATAGTGTCCAACGCAGTTGTTGTTTCCTGCCCTTATCAGGATCTTCCCATTCAAAGGCAAAGCAATCTCTGCTACTTTCCTCTAACGGGCATGCCCAGAAGGCATCTTTTAGATCTATTACACTATACCAAGTGTAGTCAGGGGACAAATCCTTTAAGAGTGTGTAAGGGTTTGCTACTACAGGAAATTTGGTAACAGTTCGCTGATTTATAGCCCTCAAATCCTGTACCAATCTGTAATTCCCGTCTGTCTTTTTGACAGGCAGAATAGGAGTATTATGTGGGGACATACATGGTTCTAAAGCCCCCTGTTGAAAAAGGTTTTCTATGAGAGGCTTAAGGCCCCGTCTCCCTTCCAGTGATATTGGATATTGACGAACTCGGATAGGTAAATGGGGATCAGTGATTTTAACTTTGATAGGTTTCATTTTTAACTTCCCTATTTCTCCAGGGGTGTACCACACCTCAGGACATATTTGCTCCTCATCCTTTTGAGTTAAAGCAAGAATTTTAAGCTGCCCTTGGGATACTTCAATTTTCAAGTCCAATGCTATTATTAAATCCCTCCCCAATAAATTATTTTCTGCCTCTGGCAGTAACAGCAGATCTTTTAATTCAGTTTTGTTCTGGGTCTCAATTTGCACATTTTTAATAATAGGGACCCGAAATGGTTCACCTTTTGCTCCAACCACGAGTGCTGTTTTTCTACTAGGTTTACAGCCTTTTGGTAGGTGTTTAATTGTGGATTTTTCAGTTTCTGTATCTACTAAAAATTCCACCTTCTCTCCCTGGGGACCAATCTTTAAATTTATCAAGGGCTCTTTGGATGGTATGGTCCCTAATACATACAGCCCCTGACACCCCTATTCATCTTCCTGGAACATTTTTTCATCCTGTATCCGTTCTTTACAGTTTTTCTTTATATGACCTTTCTTGTTACATTAAAAGCAGGTTCGCCTTGGTGAATTATTTCCTGCTTCATTTCCTTGTTTCGGTGGGGGTTTCCGTGGTTGTCCTCCCACTTTCTGCTGGGTTTCTTTCTGTGTTTCACGAACTGCAGCTATAAAGATTTTTGCTTTTGCTTTCTGCTTCTCTTCATCCCTCCTTACATAAACTTTTTGTGCTTCTCTTAGCAATTCTTGTAACCCCCGATCTTGCCAATCATCTAACTTTTCTAATTTCTTTCTAATATCTACCCATGACTGAGCACCAAATTGGGTTTTGAGGAGTGCCTGACCCACTTGTGTGTCAGGGTCTATCCCGGAGTACATTTGGAGATCTTTCCTCAGCCGCTCCAACCACTCAGTCGGGGATTCGTCCTTTTTTTGTTGTTCACTAAAGGCTTTATTAATATTTTGTCCTTTAGGAACTGATTCTCGGATACCTTTAACGAGTATCCATCTTAAGTCCATCATATTCTGGCGATGGACATCATTTTGATTATCCCAGTTAGGATTATTTAATGGCCATTTCTGGTCTCCCCCAGGTCCAATCTGATGCTCCCTGTCCCATACCCTCATTCCAGCCTGTCTGATCATTTCCCGTTCTTCCGTGGTGAACAGGATACTTAATATAGATTGTAATTCCATCCAAGTATACATACTTGGTCCGAGGAATTGATCTAGTCTCTCAGATACCCCTATAGGATCTTCTAATAGTTTTCCCATTTCTTTTTTAAAGTTCCTCACTTCCCCTGTGTTCAAGGGAACATTTACAAATCCAATTAATCCAGTCTGTTGTCCTGCTAATGGCACTTCCCTCAGGGGGTAAAGGCGAGCCTTTGTGTCGTTATCTCCCTCCTCTCTGGTGATACCATCTCTCCTGGTATTTCTTTGACTGGAGCGAGTTCTCTGAGCTATGGGAGTACCAGGAGGAGAAGTGGGTGCGTGGGAGGGTCTCCTGTATTTTCTGTATTATACGGAGGTGGGAGATCATCGAGGGGTTCCCAGGTAACCTTTTTTTTATCCTCATCCTCTTTTTCTTTTAAAGTATATATCAAGGATGGCTTGGACTGTTTTGCCCACAGGGCAGCATAATCACATTCCTCTCTGTTAAATGTTTTTTTACAAGCCACATATGTGTTTAATGCCCAACAAATCCAACCCTCAAATGATCCGAACATGGGCCAGTATAGGTTATCTTTATGGATTATTTCTTTGGTCCGTTTCACCATGCAATATTGAATCAATTTTTCTTTACTTTTTCCTCTGTATACCGCCCCTGTGTCCCAACATTTTAATATTACTCCCAAAGGGCTGCCTGGTGCTATTTCTGGCAACCTACGTGTCTTGTCTTTATTTTCCCAGTCTCCTTGTGGACCAAATGAACTTGAACCTCTTCGTGGGTCCCCGGGACTCAGAATTTTCCTCCCTCTTTGTCCCATTTTTACCTCTGTCTTGAGGTGTTTGCACTCCCCGATGTGTTCTGTCCAAACCCTTGCCTCTCCTTGGGTCAGGATGGACTGGAACCCGCCTCTACCTGGGCTGGGATGGGAAAAGCAGCTTTTCCCTTCTCCCTCCGTGACTGGTGTGTTGCCATCTGCTTTTCTTTTCCTCCCCCTCCCCCCGCTTCGTGGGTCCTGCCTTTTCCTGGGCTAGGGTGGGAAGGACCCAGCCTCTACCTGGGCTAGGACAAGAAAAGCAGTCTCTCCCTTTGTGCTCACTCGCTTCGTCCGGTCACCGGCCAGGTCCCTCGCGGGATGCTGGAAACGCGGATAGAAGGACTCCACTCTCGCTTCGCAGCCAAGGCCACGTCTCATTCAGGCAAGCACACAGTCATCCCCACCAAACCACACAGATACTCACAGTCCGATGCTCCTGTCTGGCTCTTCGTGCACGACAATTCCAGGTGATTTTGCCGCGGTCTTCCGGGGAGATTTTCCTTGCTCAGTCTCTATGGTGCGGGACGTCGATGGGTCCCGAGAATCACTGACGAACCGGGGCCACAGCAGTGGGGCGCCTCCCCGAAATCGCAGTGCCTCTCAGGGCTCCAAGGACGTCCTGGGTTTCGGCACCAAATTGTTATAAATGAGAGACAGAAGTCTCGATATTCAGCAAAATTTAGATTGCTTTATTTGATATAGAAAGAGCAAGCAGCGCTGGGGAACGTGAGGGGTCACTGCCCACTCCACGCTCCGCTGAACCTTGGTTTGCAGCCTCTTCTTATACTGTGGGTTCTCGTTGTAATCAATAATTTTGGGGGTTTTTTTGCTGTCATAATTTTGCCAGGTAAGCAGTGGTGGTCGAATAAAAATCCTTACACAAATTCACAAAGCCTTTGGTTGATAATCAGTCACAGATAGCCATCTGGTCCTTGTAGATAACCACCAGAGAAGTTCTGGGAGTCTGGTCCTTGAGATAAGCAGTATTGATTAGACAAAGGCAGGAAGGGCTTTTTGGGAAGTCCGATTTTGTAAGCTGGTAGCCGATACAACTTATTTGAAAAACATAACATAATATAACATAATGTAATGTAACATAATACAACATAATATAACATAAGGTGATTTTAAACAGAATTATTTAATCATATAATTTCCTTTATCTAGTGTCCATGCTTCACTTCAGAGCTTAGTATTCTGGTTTAAGCAAACCTCAATGCTTTTGTGATTAACACGAATCTTTTATCAATTGTCACACCCCCAAAATGGGAAAACTGCCCCAAACCCCGGTGGATGAGTGGACGGGAGAGATTTCTGGCAGAAAACTCCAAAAACTCAGAGCAGCATTATGAGAAGTAAATGGAGACCCTTCAAACCAGCTTTCCACACGCCTCCCTCCTTCCTTCCAGCTGCACCTCCTACCTCGGCAGTGCAGGGTGGGAGAAACGGCGCTTGCTCTTTTAAAACTTTCAGCAATTTCTTAAACCTTAGAAAAATAGAGAAAAAGACTGAATTAGGAGAAAAATCAGCACTGGGAGCACAGGACTAAACCCCCACGTGCTCCCCTACAGAAGGGATGTTCTGCCTTTTATGCCCCTGGGCCCTCCCAAAGTCTTGTCGCTGAACTCCTTCTCTGCCGTCCATTGCTGGAGACTCCTTTCTTACATCTGCACTGGAGGTCAGGTGTAGGAACAAGCCGGCCCTCCCCAAATGCCCCGACTGCCTGAGCCATGTCGTGACAACAATGCAAGGGGGAGGGAAAGAGGACTATGGGAGGATATATTACAATAACATCATTATACATCCACAAAACTTATCTTAACATACACACACTGTTCATCCTTTAATTGTGAGAGCCAACCACCACATTGCTCATCTGTAACAACAGCGACTGCACTGGCCCCCCTAGATCAGAGGGGGATGGAGCCAGAGCCAGTCCACCCGAATCGGTGAGGGCAGAGACTACCCCCTGCCCACCTGGGTATTGCATCAGCCCAATACATATTTACAAAAGGCTATACATATTCAAACACTTAAACAGAGTTTCTCCCCTGTCCTACCTTTTTCAAGCATGTGCAGTTTTCCCAGTCCTCATCATTTGTTACTTTTCAATACATTCAACAGGTGTGAATTCCTTCACTGGTTAAATGTTAACATTACAACAACTCTTCACCAACATTCACAACACAACATTTGCATTAAAAGATCTCTAAACTTTAGGAAAACTTCTTTTACAGAAGTCAACCTTAGAAAACACATAGTATTCCCTCTAACAATTGCTAAAGCCGACAGTGTAATATATTTATCACAGTGGCCTTGAGATTAGAGCCAGGCTTGGGCTAGGGAGTGTGACTGGGGCTGCCATTGGGTTTAGGACTAAGAACGGTGTTGGCCTTAGGGCAGGAATTGGGGCTGAGCTTGGGAATTCAAGCTAAAGCTGGCATTGGAGTGTGGGCTGGCACTCAAAGCTGCCCTTAGGGCTTGAGACTGCCATTGGGATTGGGCTTAGAGTTACAATTGGGGCTGGCTTTGGGCTTAGGGCTAAACGTGGCATTTGGTTTAGGGCTGAGCATTTGGCAAGGGGCTGGAACTGGGGCTGGGTTTTTCAGTTAGAGCTGGGTTTTAGATTAGAGCTGGAATTGGGGTTAAGGCTAAATGTGCCATTTGCCTTAGGCCTGGCCTTGAGATTGGCTCTGGGACTGCATGAGTCTGGCACTGGGATGAGATTAAATCCAGGAGAGTGAGTGTGTCTCAACATGGAGTGAGATTGAGATCAGGATCAGGGTGAGCTTTGGGACCGAGCGCACGCCCAGACGGACAGGGGAGATGTCACTGCAGGATGTCCCTGGCATCGTCACAGCCCTGCTCAGGCACCACCAAAAGGCAGCAGGAGCTGGCTGGTCCAACATCCAGGTGCTCCCAGCACCGAGAATATCCCCTCTGTCCAGTCCCTTCGGCTGTCCTGGACAGGCTCCCTCCGGGCTCTTTGTCACCTCCTCGATGGCAGAGCATGGGATATTGAGTGGCTTCTAGGACCCTGCAGAGTCCTTGAGGAGGGCAAGCCTTGCTTAGCAGCAACCAAATTCTCTCCCTGTCATACACAGCATTCCCATCCTGCATCCCATCCCATCCCTGTGCCACTTTCTGGGAAGAAAGGAAGCCCAGTCAAATCCAGAACAGTGGGAACATTCTGACAGGTCTCCGAGAAAATCCTAATGTATTTAACACTAATGCTCCTAAGAAATCAGATCTTGATCTGTAAAAACATTCCTGGTAGTCCAGCTTTGCTTTCAAGGACCTGTAATTGTCTGTCGGGAAGGCGGCTTTTGTTGTGAGAACCAGTGATTGGCGGGAAGAATGGGACTAAGAGCAAGGAAGGAATTCACTAGGGGAAAAAGAAATGGAAATATGTCAACAGATATACCCTTAAATAGCCCCCTGGGAAGAAAACTAGCCCGGTGGAAATATGACTCCATCACCAAAGAACTTAAGATGATATAGAGTTGTGTAATAGAATAGACTGAGAGAGTAATTAAGTCCAACTATGTTTACTGGTCATGGGACGAGTCACATGAGCAAAGGATATGTCAGGTTTTAAACATCCATGTAAAAGCTAAAGAACAGCTCTTGTACAGATCTGGGAGAGGGGATTTCTCACTGAACAACCTTTCTAGCTCTGGCCTCTCAGTCCTGAATCTCAAGGGAAAGCTACTCTGCACCCCATTCCCTACAAACAGAAAATCCTGGGTTTGGGAAAAACACTGGCTTGGGGTGTGCTTTCTTTTCCTCCTCTCTTTTGCTACCTCCTGACTTTTCTCTCTCTCTGTGAACACTAATTTTGCTGTACACTTTCCCTCAGATAATTGAACTGCTTACCACATCAAATGTAACAGTTGTTCTTCACCCAAATTAAACACGAACAGGTGCTACTTCCCTTTCAGGTTAAGATCAGAGCCTGAATGCAGTGATTTCAAAGTTAATAAATTACCTTTCCCTCTTTCAGTCGGAAATGAGCTACTGCCACCTGCACTTGCCCTTCCCTTCCTCTCCTGAACCACCGAACAGCCCCACTGGGATGGCAGGAGCTGGGCCTGGGAACTGCTGCCTTTGGAGTTGCATCTCCTCCTCCCGTGGCCGCTGCTCAGAGCCCAGAAGTGCTCTGAGAACTTGAAGTTGTGGCAGCTGGGTTAGAGCCTACATGGGAGGAGGAGAAGGTTCACCAGAGCCCTTCTCCTGCCGTGCCAGCTCCAGGGCAAGGAGTGCAATGGAAGCCAGCCAATGTCCAAACCCCATCTGCTCTGCCAGTTCCCGTGGGAATGAGCTGCTGCAGAGGGGAAGATTTGGGTGGGAATGTGGTTCTCTAAGAAGGCCATAACTAAATGCTTGCATGGGGATTTTGGCTTCTGGAGCAGTGGGGTAGGGCTGTTGTTGGTTCCTACCCCTCCATGCCATGATGATGTAAGGGGTGAGGGATGCCATATGTGCTGTGCACTGGCAGTGATCCTCAAGAAATCCTTCTAATCCTCTCCTTCGAGCTAGTCAAGCTCCTGGAAATGACAGGACAGAAAAAAAAATAAAAAGGTGCTCAGTTTTGTGCCCTTCTTCCCCTGTGTGGTGAGGGGCAGGAGGCAGAGGTCCAGCTTGGTCTCTCTTTAACCTTTCCTTTGAGACAACACTGTCTGCTCCCACCACAAAGGCACAGAGGGTGCTCTTTGCCCCCACCAGTGGGAAGTGGCTCTGCTGACCCCACTAAGAGTGCTGGAAGATGAGTCTGTGAACGAAACAGTTGAATATTGCCTAGAGGGGGGTAGCAGGCAGTAGATGTGCCACCATTCTCTTTCCAGGAACCCACTGGGAGTACTTGAACTATGGGGACACTGAATGGTGATCAAAATCCAATTTCTACTGAGCACTACATGTGCTTATATACCATTTACAGGAAGGCTGGTAATATTTTACTACAATCACATAGACAAATCTTACATAGACAAACTCTCACATAGACAAACTTTACATTTGGACTCAGTAAAATCTCATTTCCCATAAGCCAGACTTGATCCAGTCCTCTTGCAGTCAGATCTCTGTTTGCTCTTGCCAGGCATCCTCGTTGTCAGGCTGCATTTGCTGATTAAATCTGCAGTACTCTCAGTCTCATTTGCATTACCCATATCCACACCTCCCCCGTTGCTTTTAACTAAAAATACACTCTTCAGCGATTTGTCGATTAAATTCTTAACACACTGTAAAATACAAGGAATAACTACTACAATGCATAATATGATGCCTAATACATACAAACCTATTTTCACTAAATTCCCGACCCAGCCAGTGAGTCCCCAGTGCCCTAAGAGCCAGTTCAGCCAGTCGTACCCATGATCTACCCGAAGTTTATTCACACCTTCTTTCAGGGCTTGAATGCTGGCATAGATGGGCTGGGAGTGGTCAGAAAGGTTAAGGCAACACATCCCATGGAATTCCTCAGCCACAGGCGGCGGCGGAGCTCGGAGGCGGCCCCAGCGCAGGTGGGAGCCGCGCTCGGTTGTGCGGGGGCTCGGGGCTCGCTGCGGGCCGAGGGGGCGGCAGGGGGCTCTGGCGGGTTGGTTGTGCCGGTGCCGGCCCGTGTTGGCGCTGGGCTGAGGGCGCTGCGGGAGCGGCTGCCCGCGGTCTCCTTCCCGCTGGGGCCTCGGCAGGAGCCGGTGCCGGAGCAGCGCTGGCTCGTCCCGGTTGCTGTGGGTGGCACAGAGGTGTCTGCCCTGTGCCCGGGGCTGTGCGGGAAAATTCCCGTGGCCAGAGGTTTGTGTGCCCAAAGGAGACAGAGGAGTCCTGTAAAAGTGACTTTATTGATGAACAAAGAGAGAGGCCATGCGGCATTTGCCATGCGGTCTCTAAAACGCCGCCTCCTTTTTATCCTCATTTTCCCGTCTGCATCTCCGTCCCCACTGGCTGAGATACTTGGAAGGTTCAGACTTCCCGATCCACCTACTGCATGTCCCTCTTAATATGCACCCCCACTACGATATTAATCTTACTGCTTTCAATCCCTCCTTTTCTCATTTTCTCAAGAATTGCCTTTCCAAACTTTTAATTTCCATTGACTCAATCTCTTTTCCTGCATCCTCTTTGGAGCAAGGTGTCGTGCATGGTAAAAAGCTGAGAGTTGCTGCAGCACGTCAGAGGAGGAGCAGCATTCGTTTAAGCCATGGTCTGCCAGGGAACCACGAAAAGGTGTCCCATTCCCATTGTTTCTCCGGAATACGAGCTACTTTCTTATTTCCTTTGCTATCTGTTTCACCACTTTTCAGTTATCATCTGTTTGCGAACAGCAGTTTGAGTCATGTAATTTTGCGTAAACCCCTCCTCCTTCTGTTAATAGATAATCTGATCCTATCCCATGTGAAATGTCTCCTTCCTTATGTCAGTGGATTGGTCGTCAGGAAAGTCAGGAGCTGGAGCTGTGTGGTTGGTTATTTTTTCGGGGATGCTTTTTATCCTAATTCTGCCACTCAAATTATAGATGGATTTTCTGTGTCCTGATATGAATTCGTTAGGGTTCCCAGGGGCTGGTCCATGGTGTTGTAGGATTGGCTCTGGTGTCTGTTCATCTTTTTTGCGTTTTTGGGTGCTCTCTCCATCCAGGGCTGCATCAATTGACCACTTTTCTCTAATTAAATCACCACATACTTGGATTTCCAACTCATTTCCCTGAACTTGTGGCACCAAAAACACCCCAGTGCCCCAATACACCCTATATAACCTGGACAGTGACAGCACAGGTTGGAGCAGGGAGAGGGATGATTCCCCCCCACTTTTTTTAGTAAAGCTTTCCCAACATTCTCCGTTTGCTGATTCCCTTTGCAGCTTAACCAATTTCTGTTGCAGTCAGATATCCTCACTATGGGCTCTGCCTTTAGTTGTGCAAATTCCATCTGTGCGAGCAGGCAGAGCTGGGGGTGAGAGACAGAAACAATCACCGAAATTCCTCCCCCAGGCATGAAGATCCTGGTTCATTGTGCACACATTGCCCTATCAGTGTTAATTTGCATTTCTAAAGGTCCTTTTGTGGCTGCCTGGAGCCAATGCTTCTTTTCCAGAGCAGCCATTGGGTGATCCACAAGTGCACCCCCACAATCTGTTTTTCTTTTCTTTTTTCTTTTTTTTAAACAATTTTGTATTAACTGTTTATGTGTTAAAGCATCACCATTAATACTCTTGTAGTTTTCCAAAATGCATCCTAAAGGTGAGCATAGAAAAACCCATTCTGAAATTCTGCCATCATTAAGAGCCACCCACAAATACACACAAAGAAATTCCAATGCAATCAAGATTTTTCTACTGCTTCTCCTAGGAGTAAAAATTGATTCTCACACCCCTGGTCCAAACCCAACTCAGAATATAAAAGTAGGATTATTATGAAAAAATTTTCTAATGGTGTAATCTTGTCACTGAAAGTGCAGAAAAAACAAAAACTCTCCAACAATATCTTAATGCTAGAGAGTCAAGGCATTACTTGATGCTGGCCCGGGTGTGCAACAGAAATAATTTCATCCTCACATAGCCTGAGTGTGCAGAGAAAATCATTCCATGAGATGTGAATTTTACTAGATTTTTCCTGAAATTATACATTCTGAACTCACTGAAATCCATTGGTTTAGTGTTTATTGCTTCCAGGTTGTGTAGTTCTTAGTATTTGGTTTCCTATTGGACCTGGATTTCTCCTCCTATGGTGTTAATGAGGTCCCACTCCTGGATTTCCTTCTCAGTCTTTTCCAGACCAGGTGTCTCCATCTATGCCGGGACAGTGTCTGGGGTGGGTGTTCCTGGATATTTGCTGGTATTTCGTTGATGTTTTGTTGAATGTTGTTATCTTTGTGGATATGTTTTGGGCTATTCCCAGTCTGTTGAGATGTTAAACTCATCTCTGTTGAGTGGTCTAACATTCCTTAGAAAAAAACTTTTAAAATTTATTTCCCGAGAGAAAGGCGAACCGAGCCTGACTAGTAAAATGGAATATTAAAAAAATTTAGATTTGGTATATTTTCTAGCAATGGAATCGCAGGCAGCCCAGTGTGTGAGTGTAATTGAGAGGCAGAGTCCTGGGTGGATGCTGTGAACAGCAAAGTGCCAAGGCAGGCTCTGTGCCAGCCCAGCTTCCTGTGGCAGAGATTTCACAAGAGACAGGATTCTGGCCACAGACTGCATGAAATATCCATCCCTTATCTCCAGCCCGCACTAGGTGGAGAATTCCCAGGGTAAGGAATTGCAAAGATCAATTCCAAGGGATATAATTCAATATCTGCCCTGGGTCTGCCTCTTATTCTTGCCCAAGTCAATGGCAAAAGCTGCTACCATGGCATCTTGGTTTCTATCACCAGCTTCCAAAGGAGTTTCTTTATTTCCCTTTTGTTCTTTCTACCTGACCTGAGCTCTGGGAGTGCCAGGGCTTGTGGAGGTCCCATTGTTTTCCTAAAGCAGCCATAACCCCCTGAAGGATCTTTGCTGTAAAATGAGTTCTCAATCTCAGTCTGTAGCTTCTGCAATCTGTTCTTTTGGAATTATTTCTTTAAGAAATACCTTCATAAGCCATCCAGAGATTGCTGAAGAAGTCAGAATTGCTTTTGCCACCCTGTTAGCTGCCATGCTGTCACCAGAAGATATTTGAGCCTTCCTGCTCAGGGCATTTCAGTGCCAGGCTCTTCCAAGCACACCCAGCTCTGCCGGTTGAGCTGACCATGCAGGCGGTAACCTGAGCTTGGTCTAATTCCCTTTCCTTCATCAGGGCGTGTCTTGGAACTCTTTTCCCTTCTCCTGCCCTTGCAGACCCATCCATAAACACATTTTATCCCGCAGGCCAGGGAATGTCTCTTAAATCTCTCCCAGCCTGGCTCTGGAGCTCTGTCACTTGAATGCAGTCATGGGTTTGTTCCCAGCCCCCTGTGCAGGCTGTTCAAACAGGAGCCTGGGTTAAACCCTTCCCCTGTCCTCAATTCTAAATCCTCCTGTGCCACTGAACAAGTTTCATTCTGTAATCACCGAGCACTGCTCATCCATGTAGAGGCTCCTTTGGTTATCACAGCTTTGACTTGGTGCCAGACTTGAACAACAGGAGATCTGCTGCCATCAGTTTTTGGGTCTCAGGTCTCATTAAAGCTGTGGCTGCACAATTCTGCAGACAATGAGGCCACTCTGGCCACTGGGTTAAACATTTTAGAATGAGAATTCCTTTGGCATGGCCCTGTTTAACATCCACATCCAATTCAAATTTCTTTTCTGTTTCTGGAGGAGCCATGGCTGTGGCACCAATCATTTTGGTTTTATTTCATTTTCTGAAATTTTGCAGTTTCTCATGTCCATACCACAACATTGAGGCTATCTGGGGTTAAAAAGTCATACAATCTTCTACCTAGAACAGACAATCTTCAATCCAGGATTGAGGATCCAATTGCAGGTCCTGCAATTATCCATTCATTCTCAGAATTCTCCCAGTCCCATTTTAGTTCTGGCTAACGTTACTTCTGAGATTCCCTAGTCTTTCTCTGGGTCAATACACCACAAACCTTCAGTCAAAATATTTAACCTTTTCCTCCACCATTTGTGCTTTTTTTTTCAAATATTTAAAGATGCTTTTTAGCCTAAATATTCAGCCATTTCACAGAGGCTTCTTCTACCACTTCTTGTCCTCCTGATTGCAGCAAGTCATCCACATCCTGCATTAACCCAATCCCTGGGGGTGGGGTAAATTCTTGTGATATTTTCTGCAAGGCTTGCCCCAATAAGGCTGGTGCTTCCATGCATACCTGAAGAAGGACCCTCCATGTCTTTTCCATTTTCCCTTCTACCTCTTGTTCCCACTCAAAGGCAAAATCCAGTTTTTACCATCCTGTGTGAGTGGGCATCCCCAGAAAGCATCTTTGCCATCAAGGACTGAATGGTGGCAGTGTGAGGAGGGCACCTGGTTCAAGATGGTGTAAGGATCTGAGACTGTGGAGTGCCTAAGTTTAATAATCTCATTTATTATTCTTATGTCCTGCACCATTCTTTCGATTCCATCTGATTTTTTTGACTGGCAGGATAGGAGCATTATAGGGAGAGATCCCTGGCTTCAAAAGCCCTGCCTTTAGCAGGGACTCAGTAAGAGGCTGTAAGCCCTTCCTTCCCTCCCTTGGAATAGGGTATTGCTTTTAGACCCCACTTGTCCTGGTTGATTCAAAGAGCTTTGGAGAGGCTCCATATCTAATTTTCCCTATTTTCCTGGAGCTGCCCAAACTTCTGAGTTCACTTCAGCTTAGGCCTTGCCAGACAATTGACACAAAGGCAAAACAGAACTTGACTCTGTACCAGCTTTTACAATGTTCATTTGCATTCTAATTTTGGCCATCAAATCCGTTCTTAGTACATTATAATAAAAGTTAGGTGCAAATTAAAAATTCTTGCATTTCAAACTCAGTCCCCTGGGTGCTGGGGCCCCCTTGGGCTCTGGGGTTCATCCCTCAGGGGCTGTAGAAACTCTGCCATGGCCTTTGCCTTCCCCTTGGCCTTTTCCTCCTCCCTTCTTGCATTCCCCTGCTGTGCCTTTGTGACCAAGTGCTCCAGGGGCTTCTTCTGCCCCTCCTGCAGCCCCCTCAGTGCCTGGGGGTGCTCATCCTCTGACAGCTGCTGAGCTTTCTGCTAAATCATTCCTTTCTGCAGTGACCCAAAGAAAGTCCAGGACACTCCCCTTCACCCATTCCCTTCCCAGCACACCATCACCATCCATTCCCTGTTGTCTAAATTCCTTCTGGACTTCCCTTATTGCTCCCCTGTGTCTCCCTGTCCTTGATTACCTCTGGGAGAATGTGCAAACTTCCTCAACATGCTTCCAAGGGACCCTTCAGAGATATTTTGGGATCATCATCCCTTTTTCCGGGATCCCTTTGTGGCTTTCCCTTTGTACCCTCCATGGGTGCCCTGCCATGTTTAGTCCCCGAAGATGCCACTGTAGTCCCTGCTGAGATTTTCAGTGCTCTCTGGCTGCCGACTCTTCCCAGCCCCCCTGATCTGTCACTCGTCTGTCTCCTGGCCCCAGCGCCCCCCGGCAGGGGAATTTGGGGAGGTGGGAGGGGGGGAGCGCCAAGGCCGGGCCCCCCCCGCGCTGTGGTGGCGGCAGCGGCTGCAGTGGGGAGCGAGTGCGGGCGGGAGCGGCCGAGAGCCCAGCGCTGCCCCAGCCCGAGCTGCCCCAGCTCCATCGCTGCCCCTGCGCTGGGATGCTGTGGGTTTGGGGGGAAGAGGGAGCCGGCAGTGGGTGCTGGGCCTGGGGGCAGCAGGAGAAGGGAAGGAGAAGCAGAATTGAAAACCAAAATGGTCAAAGGATGCCTGTGGAAGGAGCAGGTGGGATTGTGCAGGAGAAAGAGGAATAATGGGAGGAAGAGGAGTGTGAGGAAGAGTAGGGACACAGGAGGAGGAGCAGAAACGGGAAGCAGCACAATGTTCCACTCCTCCCTGTATCTGCAGCCTCTGCCCCAGCCCCAGGAGCGTTGCTCCCCCCGCATGCAGCAGGTGACTGAAGAGGACCATGCATGATTTTCACAGGGGTGAATCTTGGTGTTTGTGAGCTTTATTGGGCTAAATGTTGGTGCTTTGGTTTTTTGCAGGGGCTGAATCTTTATATTTTGGAAGGGATTTGGGCTGAAACTTGCTTTTTGGGGAGTTTTTGATCTGTGTCTTGATGTTTGGATAATTTTTTTGCTGAATCATTGTGTTTTGGGGGTTCTTATAGACACAAGATGCCCAATGACTTCCTGAGTTGCACTTTGGAACTAGGAACCCTCAGACCAAGGTGCGCCCTTGTGTTTTCCTCCAAACCAGGATTTGTCATTCCCAAAGCGTTGGCAGATGGAGGAGGAGGGAATACCCCAGAGATCCCACAGGAAGCGGGGCTACAGACCCAGCCCGGGGAGCTGCGAGGAGGAAAGACCCTCCCTGAGCCGGGAAGGCGGCCGGAGATCCAGGCAGAGCTCAGAGCTGGTGGAGAAGCCTCATGGAGGGGAGAAGCCTCACGAGTGCTTGGAATGTGGGAAGGGTTTCAGCTACAGGTCCCAGCTGAGCCGACACCAGAGGATCCACACAGGGGAGAAGCCCTATAAGTGTGGGAAATGCAGGAAGAGCTTCAGCACTATTGCTTATCTGATGCAGCACCAGGTGATCCACACAGGGGAACGGCCCTACACCTGCTTGGAATGTCGGGAGAGCTTTGGATGGAGCTCTGACCTGAGAAGACACCAGCGCATCCACAGTGGGGAGAGGCCCTATGAGTGTCCCAAGTGTGGGAAGAGGTTTCAGACCAGCTCCAATCTCCTCCTACATGAGCGGATTCACACAGAGGAGAGGCCCTTCCGCTGCCCCGACTGCGGGAAGGGATTCAAGCACAACTCCACCCTCATCAGGCACCGGCGCATCCACACTGGGGAGAGGCCCTACGAGTGTCCTGAGTGTGGGAAGAGCTTCTCCAGGAGCTCTCACTTGACCCGACACCAACAGAGGCTCCACTAAGGGAAGCCCTGTGAGTGCCCCAGGTGTGGGAAGAGCTTCGTGCTCTGCTCCAGCTCCATCCCCATGGGAGGATCGGTGTTGGATGATCCCCAGTGACCCCCGTTGGGCAGAGCCCTGGTGATCCGTGGTCCTGGTGATCCGTGTTGGGAAGACACCTGGCTGGGGGGGTCTCTGAATCATCCTATCTCCCTGTGAGCACCTGGATGAACACAGGGGCAGGAACGTCCATCAGGATCCAAACTGACATTGGGATTCCATGGGGAGAGTGAATTTGTTGACTTTCAACCCTAGGAAATCTTCTTTGTTCAATCCTGTCTTCTGGTGGCATCCAGGAATACTGAATGGTCTTGGAGGTCCTTTCCAACCTCAATGATCTTGCAATTTTGATTACTAAAGGGTGTCTTCCACAGCGAAATCCTGATGAACTGGGGCAAAGACCAAGATTTTGGAGACAGTGGGGTGGAAACCCCTCCAGAAAAGGTTCTTCCCTCCCACCCAAGCATATGAATCGTCAGCCAGCACGGACACAGAAATGCTTTTCCTTTGGCCTTGATTTCCTTTTCATTTCTCTTCATCCCTTTAAAACATCCAACACTGGCTAAAAATAAAGACACTGAACTGAGACATGGGTGGGGACAGGGGGACAATGACATGGGGGGACACAGACATGGAGAGTGACATGGGGACACATGGACATAGAGGGGGACGTGGCCATTCCTGGGGACATGGGGGGACACGGGAATGGATGGAGATGTGGGGGACACTGACAGGGATGGAAACATGGTGGGGACACAGCCATGGGTGAGGACATGGTGGGACATGGCCAGTGACATGTGGGGACACGGCCACGGCCGGTGCCATGGGGGGAACTTGCAGGGGCTGTGGGGGATGCTGGCTTGGAGGGAGTTGAGGGTTCCTGGCAGGGACTTGGGGCTCGCTGAGGCCTTTGGGGACCCCAGGCCGAGCGGCTCCGGCTGCGCTGGGAGACCCTGGCGGAGGTTCTGGGGCAGCTGCTCAAGGACCCCCTGCCCTGGAGCCCCAGCCGGGCATTGGGCTCCTGGAAGGGAATGAACGTCCTTGTCCCCAGCAGGACAGATTTCTTATTTCTTGCAGTTGCAAACAGTTCTCTTACCAGAATAGCTTGTTGTGTTAATTGTTTTCCTGCTTAAGATCATTTTCACATGGGAACAAGCAAGTAACTTAGCTGCACATAGAAATAACAGGCTAGCTATTAATTTAGCAGAGAGCAAGACCTGATTTTATGAAGCCTTCCTTTTCTAATTTCTCTACCTGATTGCAACATCTCACCCTTTTTCGTTAATTCAAGAAAGGTTCATATGTTCTGATGATAAAATAGCTCTCTCTTGTGAGGGTGTTATCTCATTAAGGTTATCAATGGTTATCTCTTAGATATGGGTAAGAGACACAAAAGACCGATTACAATCAACAAAACTTAGCAAATTCTATCATGTCATTGACACAGGGTTTCACAGCATGATAAATAAAAGAATAATGTCCAGTGTGTCCTAGGGAAATGGGAATAAATGACCATTGTTTTAAAGTCCAAATAGTCCATTAGCTGGAAATGTTGATCTTTGACATCACTGAATGTGCTCTTGGATCCTGGAACAGGGAATAACTGAAGAAGGTTAGTAGGAACTCTATACCATGATGATGACACAAGGCTTTTTTTTGCGATTTGCCTGTAAATTTCCAGACACAGCCATGTCTTGGCAGTCCTGCTTCTGGTTTTGTTCTGGCCACGAAGGCTGCATGGTGATTAGGTTCTTTTTCTTCTCACTGGGCTTCATTTTCTTGGAGGCAACTGATGTTTGGCTGAATGAACAGGTGACTGCTTTGAACTTGTTGATGATAAAAACACATGCATACCTTCTCCTTAAGTTAATGAATTGATTTGACTTTGTCATTGTACATTCAATTGAAGAGCCTTACATAAAAATATTTTACTTTTTTTGGAATAAATATTAAAAAAAAATTTTATAAATATGTAAATATTTAGGAGCTAATTCCCCCTTCCGTGTTTTAAAAACAGCATGCATGACTCTTGCCATGAACATGAAGGGAAGTTCAAAACAAAACAATACATGTAGTAAAACCGAAAATAGTAACTGGGAATAATTCTGATACAACAATCCAAACCATTTCCGATAAGAGATATAATTAAAAACACTCGTGAAATTAGATTATTACCAAACATTAAAACATTGTACCATCATCCCAGTGTTTGCAACAGCTGATAAACCTCAAATCAGTGAAGAACTGGATAAGCGTCTGTTGGGGGTTGTTTTTTCCTTTCCTCTCTGCCTGTGGAATTTTTTTCCCATTGACATGCTAAGAAGCACTGATGGTTAGGTCCTGGCACCAGGGAGAGCATCCCTGTTTTTTTTGGTGTTTCTCTCGGAGGGCGGGGGGAGGGAAAGGGGGAACACGGTGAGATTGGAAGCAGGTAAAGGAGGGTGGGGGGCAGTTGCTGGCTCTCGCTCGCTTTTGGCTCTCGGAGCAGAAAGGTCATTGCTACCCCCCCACCATCCCAACGCCGGGAGCTGCCTCTCTGTTTTGGACCCCGCAGCCCTGCTTGGACGCCCTCCTGCTTCAGCTTGCTGTTTTCCCAGCATCCTGCCTCTCCTCCATCCCTTCCCATCTGGGACACAGCTGCCATCACCCCCAGCCCCCTGCAGGTGCCGGGATCGTCACATCTGCCCCGTCCACCGGGAATCTGCCAGCGCTCACTGCCAGCGGTGACGGTGACTGCAGCACAGGGGAAAAGTGCCTGAGGCCCAGAAGGACTGGAACTGGGTTCCTGTTCTGCTTCTTGTTAATTCCAGAGTTGTTCTTCTGTTTGCCTTCTTAGATATACTAGTAAAAAACTGTCATTCCTATCCCCATATCTTGACCTGAGAGCCCCTTAATTTCAAAATTGTTCTCATTCAGAGGGAGAGATTTGCTTTCTCCATTTCAAGGGAAGGCCCTGCTTTCCCTAGCACACACCTGTCTTTTATTCAAACCAGGAGTGATTTTGACACCCAACGGTAGAACCTGTGGACATTGAGTGGAAAGGCTGGAAAAGCAATAACAGTTCTTGAGTGACCTGATTTTGTGTTTTAGGTGACACCATGCTGTCCAGCTTACCCTGGTTTGGGCTGCACGTGGTCACTGCTACATCTCTCCCATTTGCAGGCCCTTATTTGAACATGGGTCCTATCAGTAAGGCTACTGTGACTATTATCCAGTTCATTTTGTGGGTTGATAAGGTGAGGAATTCATGGGTTTTTAACTTCCTCTGGAAGATGGCAACGTGGGTTCAGAGCTATTGCACTCTTAACTGTGTGTTTTTCGGGTTACTTCAATAATGGTACTTACTGTGAGGAAAATAGCATGGGAAATTTTCTCCCTTCCCTTCATCCAGTCCACTGTTTAGGTCCACCCCACCCGTTTTCAAAGGCTTCAAAGGCTTCAAATCTTCTCTAAATGCTAATGCATTTACAGTGGCTGGTGTTGCTGATAAGACTGTTAAACCTGTTCTATTTAACATTCAGAGATAAGGGGAGATTGATTTGGATAACAACCCTGATACCTACCCCAGGAAATTGGGATGCTGCTGCAGAGCCTGACCCTGCCCCACAGCCCACTTCAGAAATGAAACACCCGGATTGGGTGGGTGTTTTAGTGAAGGAGATGTGTGAGATGGGCCAGATGCTGAAGGAGTACCTTGCCCCAGCTGGTGAGAAACCCTCCCCCTGCCTTAAAGAGGGAGACTCTGATGGTGCAGCAGTGGAACCCACAGACATTACATCTGTCCAGGTTCCAGCTGAACTGCAAGGGCACTCACAGAAAGCAATAGTCACCCCTGTGTAAACAAAGAAGTCTAAGATGAAAACAAGGTACCTAGATAATAAGGATAAGAAAGGAGGGCCCTCACATCCAGCAGGGGAGCCAGAGGTTGAGATAATCACCAAGTCCCTGTCATACAAAAGTCTCCATACTCTGCAAAAAGACATTGAGTGACGAGGCCGTGAGGCTTTTACCACCTGGTTACTGCAGGTGTGAGACCTTATGGGTACAGGTGTGCAACTGGATGGTCCTGAGGCAAGGAATTTGGGACCCTTGACCCAGGACTCAGGTGTGAATCAGGTATTTGTAAGGGAGCCAGGCCTCCTTTCCCTCTGGGAGTGGCTTTTAATGAGTGTGAGAGAGAGGTTTGTCCACAGAGAGAGAGAATGCAGGAGCACCATCATAGAAGGTGCTGGAAGACCCTTGAGGAAGGGATCCAAGAGCTGAGAGAAGTGGCAGTGCTGGAGGTGCTCTTTGGGAGGGATGGACAGCATGACAATGACCCTGACAAGATCAGGTGCACAGGGCAGATGTTGTGGAATCTGACAGACCTGGGGCCATCTCAATACACCACCTTCATTACAATAATTAATGCTGATAATAACAGAGACAGTGGGTTCTGTTGCTAACAAGCAACAAGCTTAGAAATTTTGAGAGTATGATCAATGGCCCAGTGCAGGCTCATGTCTCTGCTGTAATTGTGAGCCTCCAAGAGGAGATGAGGGAGATGAGGGAGGAGGTGAGGAAGAACAGTTCCCAAGCAACACCAGTGCTGTCATATCACGAGTTCCTGGAACACATTTTCAAGCCTTTCCAGCTGTTTCTGTCTTGCATCACAAAATTTGGCATGTGTTTTGACCATTTAAAGGACTTGTTGCATGCATTAACAATCCAAGGGGTTGCTTTCATCGTGCCCCATCCATCCCACACGGCAGCTCTTGCCATAGCCTGGAGGAAGCAGGAGACAGCAAGGATCAGCTGGAAGGCGCTGGCCACGAATGTCCCTCCCGCAGGCCCCTGGAAGGTCTCTGTGCTCTGCCCACGCCGCCCCTCGTGCGCGCAGGGAGCAGAGCCCTCCCAGCCGGGACAGGATTCCTAATGGTTGCTGGTGTTTTTTTTAGGGAGACTTCCTGCCCAATGCAGGCTTCCCCTCAGGATGCCTGATGGTCTCTGGTGGTTTCTTGTGGGGACAGCTCCTGCTCAATGCAGGCTTCCCCTTGGGATCCCTCATGGCAGCTGTTGCTGAGGTTGCTGCATGGTTGCAGGCCTGAGCTGTCGCCTGTCCCCAGCCCCTGCCCGCTGAGGGCCTGCTCTTCCAGCCTGCTGGGCATGGGGCTGGCTGCTTTGGAGTTGGGCTTCACCTTTTCCTCCTCCATGTGCAACTGCCTGGAGCACAGAGATCCCAGGAGCTGCTTCCTCCTGAGCCAGTGGCACTCCTGGCCCTGGGCAGCGCAGGGCCCTGTGCCCCGTATATACCCCTGCAGGGCGGGGCTGTGCCATGTCACCAGGACAACAGAATGGCCAACAGCACCCAGGAACCCGATAGAACGGCCCTGTGTCACAAAGGGCCCAGCCCAGCACCCCTTCAGCAGCCCAAGCCCCTGGAAGTGGCATGGAGCAGCAGCCAGCCTGGAGGGCTTCGAGCCCCTTGTTCTGATCCACTGGTGAAAATGATCAGAAATGGCTCTGCCTCAATTAGGGTGCAAATGAGACCATGTGCCAAAGTCAATAGTGTGGGTTTTACTGAAGAGTAAATGAGAGGCAGAGAAAATGACAGAGAGAGAAAAACAGAAATGGAATAGAGGTGGGGGGAGAGCAAGAGAGTGAAAGAGCCAAATTAAGTAGAAAACCTCACCACTCTGTGGATCCCAATGGAATTCTGCTCTCTGATGGAGAGCATCCACAGATGTCTTGGAGATGGATCCCAGTGGCATACTGTGGATACTCTACATCTCCATTTTCTTGGTGCTGAGAGTCCCCCACAAACTTGTAGTTTAGGGGGTCCATACAGACTAATACATGATAAATGTATATTATAGTTAAAACTTTCCCAAAATATTTAAGTAGAGGCTTTGTATTGTGCATTATAATATTAATATTTACAGAAATAAATGTAATTGTGAAATAATAAATAATACTTTTATTTTTATAACTAACTGACAATATTTAGAATAACTCAAATATATTTGTGAAATGTCTATGTTGATTCAAAGTACTTATAATAAACTTACAGTAGTGGAAATAGCTGAAACCGTCTGCATGTTCAGACATCATTGAAAGAACCACGCAGATAACATTGAGAGAACAGATGTAAGGAGGACTCTGCTGCTGGCTGTCAATAACTGTCACTGAAATTACCAAACAGGGGACCCTTGTGAGCAAGTGACACAGGACCCTCTAAACTGCACAGAAAGGGGGACAGGGGTCGAACCAAGCTAAAGAATTGCCAGATGTAAACTAATTCAAAGCAATGTTTGAATATGTATAATTCTTATAAATATGTATTTGACCAATGCAATGAAAAAGTTGTTATGGTTAACCAGTGTGCCTCTGGCTGTGGCTACGCACCCAGCACTGTTATTGTCCCTTTTATCTCTTATTAAACTTTTAAAAATTTTAAAGAGTGAGGCTGGTTCCTGACAAAACGCAAGGTGCTCACCACTTTCTTTCCCCCCCAAGACAGGATCTGTCAATCCCAAACTTTGTTCAGATGTTGGAGGAGGAGGCTGCGAGGAAAAGGAAGATGCCCTGGGTAGGAGGCAGGTGAAGGGGCAGGTGCCCCTTTCCTCCTCTGCTCTGCTCCATCTCCCAGCCCAGCATCACCCCCGGCTGCAGGACAACCCCGCTGTCGACACCTCCTGCCAGGGACGGATTGGGGGGGATCTCCTTCCCCTTCCATCTGCAATGGAGGCAAATCCCATCCTCTCCTTGTCCACCTTCCTTCCTCTCCTCTTTCTGTCCTTCATCCATCCACGTTCCTTTCCCTTCTCCTTCCTCCCTTACTCCTTCTTGTTCTTTCCTGCCTTTTCCTTTTCCCTTCTCGCTGTCCCTCCCTCTCCTTGTCCTTCCTCCCCCAGACATTGAGCTGCAGACAGAGACCAGGGACAACAAATCCCTGGCACAGAACCTTGTGGAAGAGGCCGTTTTGAGTGGCTTCGTGGCACTGAAATGCAACGGGAAGGAAAAGTCCCAGAGATCCCACACAAGGAGTGGCTGCAAACCGAGCCCAGGGAGCTGTGAGGAGGAAAGACCCTCCCTGAGCCAGGAAGGCAATGGGAGATCCGGCCAGATCTTGGAACTGGTGGAGAAGCCTCAGGCCATGGAGAAGCCCTGGGTGCTTGGAATGTGGGAAGGCTTCAGGTGGAGCTCAGCCTATTCCTGCTGCCTCCAAACACAGCAGTTCCAGATGCAGAGATCCCCCTGCAGACCCTGGAGATCCATGGGGATGCAGAGATCCACCCACAGCCCCTGGAGGAGCCACGCAGGAGCGCGGGGATCCCTGAGAGGAGGCTGTGACCCCGCAGACAGAGGGGCCCCCGCTGGAGCAGCCTGTCCTTGAAGGACTGAGCCCGTGGCAGAGTGACCCACGCTGCAGCAGAGTGAAGGGGGCTGGTACCCATGGGATGGACTCAGGTTGGAGAAGTCCAGGAGAAATCTCCTGTGGGAGAGACCCCAAGGTGCAGCAGGGGAACGACTCCTCTCCCTGAGCAGAGGGAGAAGCCACTGGGGATGAACTGACCATGGCCCCATTGAAGCGTGGAAAAACACTCAATAACCCACAAAATGAGTTATAAGAGTAGATGTGTATTTATTCAGTGCTGAGATTCATGGTGGATAGCTCTTCCAAAAACATGCACACCTTTGGCGACCTGGCCTCTCCTTTTATTCTCTACAAACTAGGACTACACAATACACCTGTAGCCGTGGAATGGGGTTTTAACCCTTTAAGTGCGGCGGAAATAAGATGCACAGCTACATGGTCACCTTTCATGACAGGAAGAAAGAGAAAAGTTTATTCAGAAATGCACTTGGTTTTATAGCATGACTCGCAATTCCAAGAGTAGAGAAAAGGTGATTGGTTCAGAGAGAAGACACCCCATTCCCAGGGCCTGGTCACACACCACAACAGGTGTTCTATTTCTGTTATTAATTCCTTTTTATTTTGACCAAATTATCACCCTGGGAGAAATTCTCCCTAGCCTTGAGCTGGACCAGCTTATCAGCTGGGAAGAGAGCTGAAAAGCTCCAGCCTGGAATATTTTTCAGGCTGTAATTTTCTTGCTTTCTCAATATGTGTCCTACAGGTCCCCCTTCTGAAATATATTAAAAAAGGAAGAGATAAGTGTTTGTGCTTCCCAGCAGGGCCAGGAAAAACAAACACAACCCAAAGACCTGAGGATATTTGAGTGCCAAGGGTTTGGTGTCTTTTTTCTGCCTAAATCCCATCAGTAAGTGAAGTAAAACAATGGACATTTCACCACTAAGTGATTATACTAATACAATTGTGAAAACTGCGACTATTTCACCCAAACACATATCAACAGCTCAATGAACAGATGAATGTCCATCCCCCACATGTAGAGGGATCATCCCGTTGGTGTTTGGTTTGTTGTGCAGCATGGAAACTGAATAGTGACCACATTCTGCTTTTGCTGGCACAGGACAGAGTGAGCATTTCTTGCAGGTCACAGTAGAAACCCAGATGTGTCTCACCCAAAGCCTGTAATGAGGCAAAGGTGATTCACAAGAACAGGATTATTTTGATTTCTTTTTCTCTTTTTCCAATTTCTCTGTCCTGCCTTGGAGACAGCAACAGAATTTTGCTGTTCTGCATTTGAGACAGCAACAGCTATAGGAAAAACCTGTGCTTCTCCCATTTGACTGTCATCCATGCAATTTGTCAGGAATTCTCCTGCAGAAATTGACTCAAGCACAGAAATATCTGCCTGAGAATTCCGTTTCCCCATGCCCACCCCAAGAATGGACCGAGACCCAGCTCCTCCTCCTTTCGAAACGAGAGCAGGGTTGTTGCTGCTGCCAGCACAGGGCTGGAGCGATGCAGCGCGGTGGATCGGTAGGAGGAGACCCCCTGAGACCGGACAGACAGACAGGTCTCCTCCGGTCGATGAGATCGGTGCTGGGGTCAGCAAATTCGAGGAAAAAATCATCTCTTCTTGGCGAATGAATGATGAGGCTGAGGGGGAAAGAGAAAACACCCTTTCCTTTGCCGCAGCAGAGAAAGAAGGCGGAGACCCAGGCCCCACAAAGGAGCCAGGCTCTGACACCAGGGAGAGGAGAGGGGAGGAGCCGGCACCATCCCCGGACTGGGGAAAGGTGCCCGCGTCCCCCTCTCAGCAGCAAGCGGGTCGGGATCCGATGTCATCGTGAAAGGGCGGGCCAGCACCACCGCTCTCTCTGAGAGCGAGGGCGACATCCCGGCAGGGGAGGGGGGAGTTGCCACCGCCCCTCGGGCTGGGGTTGGCGGCCGCATCTCCCTCCCAGCATCGGGCGGCCCCGGAGGGCAGCGCAGCCCCCGCAGGCGCTGGCCGTGAGGCTGCGCCCCCCGTGAGCGGCTCGGGGGGGGCTGCTGAGTTGGAGCGGCTCACGGCGAGCTCGAGGCTGCCCAGCAGCAGCCAGCGGTGTCAGCTCCGGGCGGGCGGCGGCGGGCGCGTCAGCCACTACGGCGACCGGAGCGCTCCCCGCCCCAGCGAAGGAGGGGGCGAGCGAAACGGCGCCCGGGCCCGGCCCGGGAAAGGACAGAAAGGGCGGGTCAGCCGCCGGCGGCCCCGCAGCAGCAGCGGTGGCGGCGGCGCCGGGGCTGGGCCCCGCCGGCGACCCCGAGCCGGCAGCTGCCGGTGCATGGACAGCAAAAGCGGGCACAGCTGCCGGGGACGCGCAGTCCCCGGGAGCTGCCAACTTCTCGCTCGCGGTGCCCGGGAGCGTCTCGGGCACTGCTGCGCCGAGTTGAGTGGCTGTTAAAACTTCTAGTTCCTTATTTACAGCTTGCATAACTTGTTCTGTGATCACGGCCATGAATTGAGTGACCACGCCACTTGGAAAAAACTCTGTCTCTGCGGGCGAGGGGGACACGTGAGCGGGGAGCCGGCGCTGCGAAAGCGGCTCGGCTGCCTCATCCCGTGATGGGGGGGAATGGATGCCCCTCGGAGCGCGGCTGGGGGAGAGCAGCGGTCGCCGCCGCCTCCCCTCCCTTGGTTTGGGGAAGGTGGGGGACGAGGGGATTGATCACCGGCCCCCGCTGGGCTGCGCGGGGCCCCCGGAGAGGCACGGACCACCGCGCAGCCGTCCCGGCCGCTCGCAGCGGCGGCAGGCGGAGAGGGATCAGCCGGCATTTCTGTGCGCCTGGACTCTGCGATCTTGCTCACAGCGAGAGCTCGGGCTTGTGCCAGCACAGCCCGCATGGGCGGCCGTGAGGCCCCGGCAGGTAGAGGGCCCCGGGACGCAGATGGGGAGACACGGAGAGGTAAAGGTTCCGGTGCAGTCTAAATCAATTAAAATGTCTCTCAGAGTTGAGAGCACGGTGTCCTGCTGTTTAGAATGTTGAATTCCCATACTTAAAGAAAAACCCGGTCCTCCCAGGAATAATCCTGGGGTTTCCGCCGCCTAAAGCGAGCTAAACAATAGCTCTGGAGCAAAAGTGCTCTCGTTACCTCTGTGATGGAGGCACAGCCGACGAATTCCGTGGGATGTCCTGTCCCGCTGCAGTCGGGTAAGGGTCCACGATCTTCCCAGACGGCTCTCTCGGTCCCGGTTGTCGTCACGGGTCCGATCCTAGCCCCAGAGACCGGTGTCCTGGTTTTCTGGGTATTCCAGCCTGCTCCAGCACAGCTCTGGCTAGACAAAGCTCAGCTCTGAGCTCAGCCCCGGTTATCGACAGCCTCTCTGGGTATGCCCCGGTTCGGCAGGCTTCAGGCCCCGAATTCTTCAGTGCCCTTTTCGACAGAGGTCCCGTGGACCTTCAGATGTCCATCGGTGGAACCTTCCAAATGTAGCCATGGAAAGGGGTTTTAACCCTTTAAGTGCAGCGGAAATAAGATGCACAGCTACATGGCCGTCTTTCATGAGAGGAAAGTAAGAGAAAAGTTTATTCACAAACACACTTGGTTTTATAGTATGACTCGCAATTCCAAGAGTAGAGAAAAGGTGATTGGTTCAGAGAGAAGACACCCCATTCCCAGGGCCTGGTCACACACCACAACAGGTGTTCTATCTGTGTTATTAATTCCTTTACATTTTGAACGAGTTATCACCCTGAGAGAAATTCTCCCTAGCCTACAGCTGGACCAGCTTATCAGCTGGGAACAGAGCTGAGAAGCTCCAGCCTGAAATATTTTTCAGGCTGTAATTTTCTTGCTTTCTCAATATGTGTGCCTACACAGCAAAGCCCAGGAGGCCGGGAGGAGAGCCCGGGGCCAGCGCAGCTGCTTGGGCAGTCGCTCCTTCCAGGACCTGGACCCAACCCATCCCTGAGCAGCCACTGCCAGCCCCGACCCTCCCTGCCCCGTGACAGCTCCCCCAGCTCAAGGGGACAGAGTCAGGCCCTCTCAGGACACATCTGGGCTTGGACCTCCTCCAATGGGACGCCAGGTAAAGAGGGAAACCATTGAGAGCATCTCCAGAGACACAGCCTGACCAGCAGTGTCAGCAGGCAAAACAAAGGTTTTGCTAAGCAATGGCCTTTGATGGAGCAAAACATTTACAATCAGGGCAATCCATTCGTGCAGATGGGAGTACACTCTGGGGGCACAGCTAGGGCCATGAGGTCACAGCAGGCTCTGGGGTCACAGCAGGCTGAGGTCACAGCAGGCTCTGAGGTCGCAGAGGTGCCAGAGCCCCGTGGTTGCACAGCACCACAGGCACCGAGCAGTCAGGCCTTGAGCACAACTGCTGCGGCAGCAGCGGCGGCGGCGGCAGTGGTGCTGACATTGGGACAGCGGTGTCAGGACAGCGGGGGCAGCAAGAGCTGCGGGACTGGCACAGGGCAAGGCACCATGGCCCTTGCTCTGCGCCTCTTCCTCCTGCTCCTCCTGGCACTGGCCCTGCCTGCCAGGGCTGCCCAGGCAGCTCCGTGGAGAGCACAGGGAGCAGGTGAGCTGGGGGCCTGGCTCCCCTTTCCTGGGACAGCGCTCCCTTCTCCCCAGGGAGCGTTGGGGATGGTTTTCCATAGGGCTTTAGGGAGGTTTTCCTCTGTGGGAGGGAGAGACCCTGCAGGGGCCCTGGGCTGTTCTGGTTTCCCCTCCAGGGATGTTGAACAGGGCATGGAGAGAGTGTGCAGAGTGACCAGAGCCAGCCCAGAGCCCCCCAGGCCCCTCTGCAGCTTTGGCCATGTCCATTCACATCTGGTTCCCACAGCCTCACCCTATGCATACACTTGAAGTGCAACTGTTTTGCTCTAAGGTCTTCCAAAAGCCAAGAGCCAAGACACAGGAGACCAGAAATCTCTGGAGGCAGCCAAACATCTGGACCAGATGCTAAGTGATCTGGAGAGACACCGTGGTGGGTGCATTTCCCTTCCTTGCACTGCCCAGTTCCCTAAGGTAGAAGGGGATCCCAGCACACCATGGAAATGCTTCTGATCTGTGCTCCCTTCTAGGTGAGGTTCCTGGGAAGGCTTCTCAAGGAAGTTGGGTGGAAGATGATTTGGAACTCTTGGGAGCTTCTGCAGGTAAGTTCTTAACTTCCCCTCACAGCACAATCATTGACAACCTGACAGGAACCAGGTGACAGAAGCTTGTGTGGCTGTTGAGTTACAGGTGTGTCTGCAGGGAGCACTTTGGCAGCTCCAGGGCTGGATGCTGTGTCCAAATCCAATTCCCATAGTAGGAGTGAGTAGTGTGTACCTGCTGACCCCACAAGCTGAGCACTGCTTTTGTGGAATCCATCCACATGAAGTTGAATTACTTTGCTCTAAGATCCACCAACAGGCAAGGCCCAAGAAACAGGAAACAAGAAATCCCTGGAGGCAGCCAAACTGCTGGACCAGATGCTGAGTGATCTGCAGAGACGCCGTGGTGGGTGCATTTCCCTCAGCCTTCTCCTGACACTCAGCAGCCGGGGGCTTTCTCTGCACATCTGGACACGCCGTGCCCGGCACAGCAGGAAGGGATCCATGGCAGCCTCGCTGTCCCACTGCTGCTGTCACAGCCTGCAGGGTTGTTTCCCAGCCTGGCCTGGCTGCAGCTTCTTCCCAGTGTCTGCAGGAAGGCATTTGGCATCATCTGACAGGGAGCCCAAAGTGCCCCACAGGCCATGCACACCCTGAGGATCCCCTGAAATTTCCTGGTCTCAGGCTAGATCAGGAGGGGTGGCTGTTTGGAAGAGGGAGGGCCCCGTGGCAACCCCAAGAGCCTGGGCCTTTTCCTGATCCTTATCCATGTCTTTGACAAATATTACTTACTGAAGATGCCCCCTCCCCAATGGGGAATGGTTCCATCTGATCCAGCTGCGCCTCTTCCTTTCTCCAGAGGTGGACCAAAAGGCCTTGGTGAAGGCAGTGCTTCCTGGAGAAAGCAATGGCTCCGTGCCAGCCCCTGGTACACAAAGGGAGGAGATGCCAGGCAGAGCCACAGAAGGTGATTGCTGTGCCAGGCTCAGCCAGGCTGAGCAATCCTGCTGGGATCCCTCCCTGGGAGACACCGCCCAAAACCTGGGAGGGGCTGCAAGGGGTGACCATGGTGGGGAAAGGGCAGAGGGGGAGAGCAGGGCTCCAGTGTGTCCTGACAGGGCCTGGCTCTGTCCCCTTGGGCCGGGGGAGCTGTCACGGGGCAGGGAGGGTCGGGGCTGGCAGTGGCTGCTCAGGGATGGGTTGGGCGCGGCTCCCTGGAAGCAGCGACTGCCCAAGCAGCTGCGCTGGCCCCGGGCTCTCCTCCCGGCCTCCTGGGCTTTGTTGGGTGGCACAGCCTGTGCCAAGGGGTGCCAAGGTGCCTGCAGGCCCCAGCTCTGGGGCAAACAGAGAACGTCCTGGCCGTATGCAGCGAGCTGCCAGCTCAGCAGTGGAGCCCAGCACGGGCTCACGCTCCCCATTGCTCCCACAGATGTTATCCCTGAAACAGGAATAGATGCTCAGGATCCAGAGCGCCTTCCAAGAATTGTCTGCCCCCAGGATGTGCGCTGGTCCTGCATGATCGGCACAGTAGTGACAATGTTCACTGTGCCACTTGTCCTGCTCTGCTGCTATTTTGGCATTCGGAAGCTCTATCAGATAGGACGGTAAGTTGCTGGTTTTTCTCCGCAGTTTTATTAAAACTCTGCTCATTGCATTGGTAGCCTGGCTCATGGTCATGCTGCTGTGGAGCTGTGGCAAGTCCCTGTTGTCCCAATAACTCTGATAAGGGTTCTGCTGCTGCCCAGTGCTTTAATTGGCCTCTTAATTGCTGGGCCTTGTCCTGGGGAGCCCGCTGGGGCTGCAGCCAGTGCTGGCTCCCACTGAGGCTGCGTGGCCAAGAGCAGCCCCAGGAGCAGCGGCAGAGGCAGAGCAAGTTCACAACAATATTTGGGAATGCATTTCAGGATGGGAATGTGGTTATTTAGCAGCTCATGTAAAGTTTCATGGTAATAATGATGTTACAGGATGAGCAAATTTTCTACAATTCAGTGGTTAAACAAATCCAACCCGATGGAGGTTTGGCTTTGGCCTTTAGACTTTGCTCTGTGTGTGAGCCCTGTTCTCGACTGATTTTGGATTCACTTTTGGGTGAAGGCTCATCCCAGCCCTGATCCTTGGCAGCTCTGGGCTCAAAGGGACAGCTGAGGCTGCACTGCACATGACTGGGGTGCAGGGCTCCATTATCAAAGGGCTTTGAGAAGTTTAAATTACTGTATTTTTACTACATGGTTTTGTTTATGAAATTAATCCACTTTTGTTAAACCTAGCTTTAAAAAAATTTCTTTTCTATTGCTTTTACCAGTTATTTGATCTAGTGAATTATGGCATAATTATCCCATGGCTGAATTAGAAGACTGTAAGTACTAGAAAATGAACTAATTTTTACACTCTTCTGTCTTTCACAGACTTATGCTGGTTTGATGTGACCAACAGAAGAGGTTTTTGCTTGCTTTGAATTCAAACAAGGAGCAAAGCTGGAACCTGTTGAAATGAGTCTCTTGACTTCACAGCTAAAGCAAACTGCCAGGGTTCTTTTTTTTTCAGCTTTGGGTGGGGATATAAAAATATACCAGCAGCATATACGATAAATAAATATATACTAAATACATAGCAACAAATAGTCCAGTAAAGGAACTGATCTAAATGAGGGATTTGGTGTGTTTGCTCACTAAGCCCTGAGTTCCTCAGAGCTGCAGCTCCCTGCTCTCTGTGCAGACAGAGGCTGGCTATGGGTGACACTGCTGTGTCTGGCCTGGTGCACACCAGCTCCACACAGGAGCTAAGGGATTATCCTTGCACACTCCATCCTGGAAGAACCGAGTTCATTGATGAATCTGACACAATTTATGGCATGGCAGCCAAAAAAAAAAAAAAAGGCAAAATAAAGGTTAGAATTGATTCCATTCCAAACACTTTACATTTTGCTGTGTGTAATGCAGATAGGAACTACAAGTCTCCTATTCATGCACAATTTGCTGTCTGAGAGCCCACAGTCCTCAAAGTCACAGGGCCTTGCAGAGCTGTGTGTGAGATGACTTTAAAAACAAAAACAACCTTTATGTGCAACACCTGTCTTCAAAACTTGACAATCCAAATCACAAGCTGATTCCTACTGGTAACTGGAAAAAACCCCAACCAAATAACAGAACCAAAACTGTGACCCAACAAAACAGGCAAACAAAACAACCACCAAGAAAAAATCAAAACCCATACAAAATCGCCCACAAATCCAGAAAATATAAAAATCAGGTGAAGGAGGCAGCGATCAAAGAGCAACAAATGGCCAGAGGAACTACAGAAAGGACAGATAATTAGAAAGGACAGGTAATCAGTGGCTATGGCACCAAACTAGCCAGGGGGATCTGAGATACAGTTCCCACCCTTCTGAAAACAAAGTAAACAGAAAATAAATGATGATGATTGTGAAATGGGACTCTGCCTGTTTAGCTTTAATATATCCATTGTGTGTAAGTTCTGTTTGCCTTGTTAAGTCACATCCTCTGGCAAGGAAGTTTTTCTGTTCAAAGAACACTGCAGTGGAAGAGGAGGCAAGCCTGGAAAATATTATAATCAAGAGCTAGAAATAAAGTACTTGTTTTTAATATGTTGGTTGCTGTTTGTTCATGGGTTTTTTGTCTGTCTTTGAAAGCAACCCCTTGGATGTTAATGCACATAACAAGTCCTTTTTAAAGGGCTGTCTTTGCAAAACACCTGCCAATTTTGTGATGCAAGACAGAAACAGCTTCCCTTGGGCTACAGCTGGAAGGCTTGAAAATGTGTTCCAGGAGCTCGTGATATGACAGAGTCTGATTAACACAATTTACTGTCATGAAGTGCGAGATGTAAGTTATCAATAAAATACTCAGAGTGTACTCTAACTTTGGGGTCTGTGACTCGCACTGGTGCTGCTTGGGAACTGTTCCTCCTCCCCTCCTCCCTCATCTCCCTCATCTCCTCTTGGAGGCTCACAATCACAGCAGAGATATGAGCCTGCACTGGGCCATTGATCATACTCTCAAAATTTCTAAGCTTGTTGCTTGTTAGCAACAGAACCCACTGTCTCTGTTATTATCAGCATTAATTGTTGCAATGAAGGTGGTGTATTGAGATGGCCCCGGGTCTGTCAGATTCCACAACATCTGCCCTGTGCACCTGACCTTGTCAGGGTCATTGTCATGCTGTCCATCCCTCCCAAAGAGCACCTCCAGCACTGCCACTTCTCTCAGCTCTTGGATCCCTTCCTCAAGGGTCTTCCAGCACATTCTATGATAGTGCTCCTGCATTCTCTCTCTGTGGACAAACCTCTCTCTCACACTCATTGAAAGCCACTCCCAGAGGGAAAGGACTCCTGGCTCCCTTACAAATACCTGGTCCACACCTGAGTTCTGGGTCAAGGGTCCCAAATTCCTTGCCTCAGGACCATCCAGTTGCACAACTGTTCCCATAAGGTCCCAGACCTGCAGTAACCAGGTGGTAAAAGCCTCACAGCCTCATCACTCACTGTCTTTTTGCAGAGTATGGAGACTTTTGTACGACAGGGACTTGGTGATGATCTCAACCTCTGGCTCCCCTGCTGGTTGTGAGGGCCCTTCTTTCTTATCCTTATTATCTAGGTGCTTGTTTTCATTTTAGACTTCTTTGTTTCCACAGGGGTGGCTGCTGCTGTCTGTGAGTGCCCTTGCAGTTCAGCTGGAACTTGGACAGATGTAATGTCTGTGGGTTCCACTGCTGCACCATCAGACTCTCCCTCTTTAAGGCAGGGGGAGGGTTTCTCACCAGCTGGGGCAAGGTACTCCTTCAGCATCTGGCCCATCTCACACATCTCCTTCACTAAAACACCCACCCAATCCGGGTGTTTCATTTCTGAAGGGGCCTGTGGGGCAGGGTCAGTCTCTGCAGCAGCATCCCAATGTCCTGGGGTAGGTATCAGGGTTGTTATCCAAATCAATCTCCCCTTATTTCTGAATGTTAAATAGAACAGGTTTAACAGTCTTATCAGCAACACCAGCCACTGTAAAGGCATTAGTATTTAGAGAAGATTTGAAGCCTTTGAAACCTTTGAAAACTGGTGGGGTGGACCTAAATGGTGAACTGGATGAAGGGAAGGGAGAAAATTTCCCCTGCTGTCACTTCCTCACAGTAAGTACCATTATTGAAGTAACCCCAAAAACACACAGTTAGAGTTCAATAGCTCTGAATCCATGTACTTACCTTCCAGAGAGACTTAAAAATCCATGAATTCCTCATCTTATCAACCCACAAAATGAACTGGATAATGGCCACAGTAGCATTTGTTATAGGACCCATTTTTAGATAAAGGGCTGCAAATGGGAGAGATGTAGCAGTGACCACGTGCAGCACAAACCATATGGTGCCACCTAAAACACAAAATCAGGTCACTCAAGAACTGTTACTGCTTTTCCAGCCTTTCCACTCAATGCCCACAGGTGGCATCATGGGTGCCAAAATCTGTCCTGGTTTGAATAAAAGACAGGTGTGTGCTAGGGAAAGCAGGGCCTTCCCTTGAAATGGAGAAAGCAAATCCCTCCCTCTGAATTAGTATAATTTTGAAATTAAGGGACTCTCAGGCCAAGATATGGGGACAGGAATGACAGTTCTTTACTAGTATATGTAAGAAGGCAAACAGAACAACAACTCTGGAATTAACAAGAAGCAGAACAGGAACCCAGTTCCAGTCCTTCTGGGCCTCAGGCACTTTTCCCCTGTGCTGCAGTCACCGTCACCGCTGGCAGTGAGCGCTGGCAGATTCCCGGTGGACGGGGCAGATGTGACGATCCCGGCACCTGCAGGGGCTGGGGGTGATGGCAGCTGTGTCCCAGATGGGAAGGGATGGAGGAGAGGCAGGATGCTGGGAAAACAGCAAGCTGAAGCAGGAGGGCGTCCAAGCAGGGCTGCGGGGTCCAAAACAGAGAGGCAGCTCCCGGCGTTGGGATGGTGGGGGGGTAGCAATGACCTTTCTGCTCCGAGAGCCAAAAGCGAGCGAGAGCCAGCAACTGCCCCCACCCTCCTTTACCTGCTTCCAATCTCACCGTGTTCTCCCTTTCCCTCCCCCCGCCCTCCGAGAGAAACTCCCAAAAAACCAGGGAGGCTCTCCCTGGTGCTGGGACCCAACCATCAGTGCTTCTTAGCATGTCAATGGGAAAAAAATTCCACAGGCAGAGAGGAAAGGAAAAACCAACCCCCAACAGACGCTCATCCAGTTCTTCACTGATTTGAGGTTTATCAGCTGTTGCAGACACTGGGATGATGGTACAATGTTTTAATGTTTGGTAATAATCTAATTTCACAAGTGTTATTAATTATATCTGTTATCGGAAATGTTTTGGATTGTTGTATCAGAATTATTCCCGATTACTGTAAGTTTTTTGTTTTACTACATGTATTGTTTTGTTTTGAACTTCCCTTCATGTTCATGGCAAGAATCATGAATGCTGTTTTTAAATCAAAGAAGGGGGAATTAGCTCCTAAATACTCACATATTTATAAAAATTTTTTTTTGCAATATTTATACCAAAAAAAAGTAAAATATTTTTTTGTAAGGCTCTTCAATTGAATTTACAATGACAGAGCCTAATTAATTCATTAATTTAAGGAGAAGGTATGCATGTGTTTTTATCATCAACAAGTTCAAAGTAGTCACCTGTTTATTCAGCCAAACATCAGTTGCCTCCAAGAAAATGAAGTCCATTGAGAAAAAAAAGAACCTAATCACCATGCAGCCTTCGTGGCCCGAACAAAACCAGAAGTAGGACTGCCAAGACATGGCTGTGTCTGGAAATTTACAGGCAAATTGCCAACAAAAGCCTTGTGTCATCATCATGGTATATATAGTGTTCCTACTAACCTTCTTCAGTTATTCCCTGTTCCAGGATCCAAGAGCACATTCAGTGATGTCAAAGATCAACATTTCCAGCTAATGGACTATTTGGACTTTAAAACAATGGTCATTTATTCCCATTTGCCTAGGAGACATTGGACATTATTCTTTTGTTTTCTCATGCTGTGAAATTTGAATTTGCTAAATTTTGTTGATTGTAATCGGTCTTTTATGTATCTTGTCCCATATCTAACAGATAACCAGTGATAACCTTAATGAGATAACACCCTCACAAGAGAGAGCTATTTTATCATCAGAACATATGAACCTTCTTTGAATTAATGAAAAAGGGTGAGATGTTGCAGTCAGGTAGATAAATTATAAAAGGAAGGCCTCATAAAATCAGGCCTTGCTTTCTGCTAAATTAATAGCTAGCCTGTCACTTCTTCTATGTGCAGCTAAGTTACTTGCTTGTTCCCAGGTGAAAACAATCTTAAACCTGAAAACAATTAACACAACAAGCTATTCTGGTAAGAGAACCATTTGCACCTGCAAGAAATAAGAAATCTGTCCTGCTGGGGCCAAGGACGTTCATTCCCTTCCAGGAGCCCAATGCCCGGCTGGGGCTCCAGGGCAGGGGGTCCTTGAGCAGCTGCCCCAGAACCTCCGCCAGGGTCTCCCAGCGCAGCCGGAGCCGCTCGGCCTGGGGTCCCCAAAGGCCTCAGCGAGCCCCAAGTCCCTGCCAGGAACCCTCAACTCCCTCCAAGCCAGCATCCCCCACAGCCCCTGCAAGTTCCCCCCATGGCACCGGCCGTGGCCGTGTCCCCACATGTCACTGGCCATGTCCCACCATGTCCTCACCCATGGCTGTGTCCCCACCATGTTTCCATCCCTGTCACTGTCCCCCACATCTCCATCCATACCTGTGTCCCCCCATGTCCCCACGAATGGCCACATCCCCCTCCATGTCCATGTGTCCCCATGTCACTCTCCATGTCTGTGTTCCCACCATGTCATTGTCCCCCTGTCCCCACCCATGTCTCAGTTCAGTGTCTTTATTTTTACCCCAGTGTTGGATGTTTTAAAGGGATGAAGAGAAATGAAAATCAAATCCAGGCCCAAAGAAAACGATTTCCATGTCTCTGCAGGCTGAGGATTAACGTGCTTGGGAGGGAGGGAAGAACATTTTTGGAGGAGTTTCCACCCCACTGTCTCCAAAATTTTGGTCTTTGCCCCAGTCCATCACCATTTGGCTGCAGAAGACACCCTTGGGTAATAGGAAATGAAAATCCTGGAATCACTGAGGTTTGATGTAGTGGTTTTGGTTTATTAATTTGAAACTTTTTTGTTGTGAGAGAGGATTAAGAAGGAGACAAAAAACAGGTTTAACTTTAAATGGTAGGAAGAGAAATTTTATTGCTAGAAACTATAAGAAATATAAACTTAGAATAAAACTTGAGACAACTTTTTTTTCTTCCACACACTTTTTTTTACTACTGAAAACATACAAAACCAACTCAGGTATACTTTACCATCTTTAAAACAGTTTTTTTACTGATTTACTTCAAAGAGGAGACTTTTTTTCAGTCTATGGAGATTTCTTCACAACAAACAGTTTTCTTGTGGTTTGGATGTTACAGTGATTAAGAGAATGGAAATCTGATTACTATCTAAAAACCCTTTTTTCAGATTAACAGTTTTTCTCATAACTTTTATTAAGGACTATATTAACTTATTGGCACACTTTAAGGATGATAAGTGTTTAAACAAAAGCTTAGTTTATTTTTGAGAACAGAGGTATTTTCTTTTTTTTCTGTGGAACACCAGGGAGATTTTGATTATTTAAACATAGGAGATTACAGCAATTTTAACATGAGCTTACTTTAATATTACTGCCTTTGTTTATATTGACAGTTAGAACAGTCATATTCACTTTGTAATATTTTTATGTGTTATAGAGGAAACAAGAGTTTTATTCTCCATATTTTAAAAAAAGATAAATTTTAGTTCACAAGTTTTCTCCTTTCTTTATTTGGTGTTTGACTTTTCTTTTTGTTTGATTTTTATGTTTTTATATTTTTTTCTGCGTGTATTACTATTTTGGGTTTTTTAATTTATTTTATTTTTTATTTAGGAGCGAGAATAAAGTATCTGTAAAGTTTTATTCTCGGCATTCAAAGAGTTAATACCTTGCCCAGAGGGCAGCAGAGGGATTTGTGACTTTTTCCAGGTGGGGCAGTCAGAGTTATTTACAATAAAGAGTCTTTCAAGGCCACGCTGGGGGCTGGGTGAGGACTGTAGGGTTTAGTCAGAGGAGCCGTGATGAGTTTCTGGTTTCATGGCTGTTCTCCGGCGCCCGCTGCACTCAATTCCAGCCACGGGCCGGGGGTTCTTCCTCCACCCTGCCCAGCAGGGCACCACCAGAAGAGAGGATTGAACACAGAAGATTTTCTGGGGTTGAATGGCAACAAATCCACTCTCCCCAAGGAATTGCCAAGGTTGGTTTGCATCCTGATGGACGTTCCTGTCCCTGCATTCATCCAGGTGCACACAGGGAGACAGGAAGATGTGGAGCCCCCCAGCCAGGTGTCTTCCCAACACGGATCACCAGGGCTCTGCCCAACGGGGGTCACTGGGGATCATCCAACACCGATCCTCCCATGGGGGATGGAGCTGGAGCAGAGCACGAAGCTCTTCCCACACTCGGGGCACTCACAGGGCTTCCCTTAGTGGTGCCTACGTTGGTGTTTGGTCAAGTGAGAGCTCTGTGAGAAGCTCTTCCCACACTCAGGACACTCGTAGGGCCTCTCCCCAGTGTGGCTGCACTGGTGTTTTTTCAGGTCAGAGCTCCATCCAAACTTCTTCCCACATTCCAAGCAGGAGTAGGGCCGTTCCCCAGTGTGGACCACCTGGTGCCGGAGCAGGTCAGAGATCTCACTGAAGCCCTTCCCACATTTCCCACAGTCGTAGGGCTTTTCCCCAGT
This sequence comes from Sturnus vulgaris, assembly GCF_052056855.1. Taxonomy (NCBI): domain Eukaryota; kingdom Metazoa; phylum Chordata; class Aves; order Passeriformes; family Sturnidae; genus Sturnus; species Sturnus vulgaris. The sequence continues at coordinate 6,427,967 of NW_028276185.1, read as the reverse complement.
GTGGATCCTCTGGTGTTGGATCAGCTTGGAGCTCCGGCTGAAACCCTTCCCACATTCCCCACACTTGTAGGGCCGTTCCCCAGTGTGGATCCTTTGGTGTTCGATCAGCCTGCACCTGTAGCTGAAACCCTTCCCACATTCCAAGCACTTGTGGGGCTTCTCCCCTCCAGGAGGCTTCTCCACCAGCTCTGAGCTCTGCCTGGATCTCCGGCCGCCTTCCCGGCTCAGGGAGGGTCTTTCCTCCTCACAGCTCCCTGGGCTGGGTTTGCAGCCCCTCCTCGTGAGAGATCTCCGGGGCTTTTCTGCCTCCTCCATCCCCACACACCTGAGGAATGAAAATTCCTGGTTTAGGGGGAAATAACAAGAAGAGAGCTCCATAAACTGGGTGTTCCTCCTTGCCCAAGTTCATCTCTGGAAGTCATTGAGCATCTTGTGTCTCTAATAACCTCCCAAACACCAAGATTCCCACCCAAAACCCTCAAAACATTAAGACACGGATTAAAAACTCCCCAAATATAAATATTCAGCCAAATTCCCCCCCAAAATTATGCTGGGTTGAAAGCAAAACCAGTGAGAGACTCCAAGTCAAAAATACAATTTTTTAGGAAAAAAGATTGGAGAAATAAAATACATGCAATAGTACAAAAGAAAACACCTGACAGAATCAGAATACAACCTGACACCCCGCTAGTTAGGGTGGTGGTAGCAGTCCCGATGAAGTGGTTTTGTTGTAGTAGTGATGCTGTAGAAAGGTCTGGTAGCTCTTGTCCTCTGGAAACCAGTGGGTGAGGGCTGCCTTGGTGTTCCAAATCTCAGATTTTATCTAGGTAGGAAAGGCTTGGCTCCTCCCCCTGGCTGGAGCATCTCCCAATGGGATGATGGAATTTTATCAGTCATGCAGTGGCACTCAATGGCCCATTAACAGAAGATATCTTCCTGGAGGAAGGATGGGTTGTGGAAAAGATAAAGAACACTGCCCCACCTGGTTTTAACAGATGGCCCATTAGCAGAGGATATCTCCCACACAGATAAGGATCACTGCTCCATCTGTTTTTATCCACCAGTCTTTGTTCTTTTGTTTCTTCCCAGGACCTCCGACTAGTTACTTAATGTTTGCTGCTGATTTCTTCTTCCTTTTGAAGATGAAAATGGTAAAAGTGTCTTTGACCTGCCTTGCTGGATATTGTGAAGAGGAACAGTCATCTACTGCAAGTGGATGTGTCACAGGTGGAGCAGAGTTCTGTGAGTGCTGCATCAAACCAGACCTCGTCAGACCTGCCAGAACAACTGGTCCATGCTGCCCTTCACTGCTCTGCCTGTTCCCCACTGTTTCATGCCAGAGTAATTTAACTGCTGTTAATTGGGTGTGTGTTTCACTCGAGCCAGTCCAGCAGAACCAGCAGAAAGCAGCCCCAGAATGAATGGGGCTCTGCAGAGGAGCCCCAGACTATTCATCAGCCTGCCCGCAGAACTGGCTCCAACTCTGAACCCTTGTGACCACACTCTGAAGAAGACACACTTCTGATATTTCTGAGGCACTTATGACTGAGGCACTGCACGTGCTTGTGCAGGCAAGAATCCCAAAGTTCTTTCTTACTTCAGGAAAAACCCTGCAGCAGTGCATACCCTGCATCTGCTATCAGCACATCCTGGCTGTACGTACAGGAGAAGCAGCAGCAGCATTGTACACGTGGGTTTGTTAAGCTGAATTCCCCTACACTTTGAACAGTGCTCATCACAAACATATTTAATGGCACACCGGTGCCATACATTTCTCCTAAAAGCCTCCCTTGTAACTAAACTTTGCTGAAAAGTTAATGCCGAGGATGAACGAGTAACTTCGGTGTCAGTACGGAGGTGGAGGGGTTCTAAACACTGTCTTTCCGAGAGAAGCATCTCTCCTGAAGCGCTCGGGGCCACCCGAGCCGCCGCCGGGAGCGCGGTGCAGAAGCCGGCCCGGACTCAGCCGCAGCGCCGGGCACCGCGCATCGCTGCTCTGCAGGGCGGCCCGCACGTCCTCCAGCAGCTGCCGCAGGCTGCCCTTCTCCTGCTGCAGCTCGGCCATGCGCTCCTCGGCCCGCTCCAGCGCCTCCATCTCCTCGCAGCGCTCTCGGGAGCGTGGCCCCGGCGGCCGCCGCTCGGGCTCGGCGGGGGCTGCGCGGGCGAATGTGGCTCTCGATGTGCTCGCCCTCCCGGCCCAGCGGCAGCCGCGGCCCCGCGCGGGTGCTGAAGTGGCCGCAGAGCCGCGCGTGGAGCTGGCGGAAGGTGAGCTCGGCCCAGAGCCCGTCCCACAGCCCCGCGCACTCCTCGGGCTCCGCCGCCTCCTCCGGCCCCAGCGCCCGGCACAGCGTGCGGGACTCCTCGCCGGGGATGCGGCCCGGCCCGGCGCAGTCCCGCTGCTGGAAGATCTCGTGCAGGGACTGCTCCGGGCCGCTGGCCAGCGCGACCATCTCGTTCTCCACGCCGCGCTCCAGCCCGTAGCGGTGGGCGAGGGCGCTGAGCAGCCACTGCGTGCGCCGGGCCGACCGCCCGGAGGGGTCCCAGCCCTCAGGCGGCTCCATCGCGCCCGCCCGGCCCGCGGCGCTGCCCGAGCATCCTGAGCGCCGCCCGCCCGAGCGCTCGGCCCCGGCCCCGGCACGGAGCGCCCGGCTCGCCCCGCACGGAGCCGCGTCCGCCTTTGTCCGGCAGGAGCAGGGACTCGGGCAAAGCGGGCAGGTGCCGCCCTGATCCCTTGGTCTGACAAGCCCGAGCCCCAAGTGTGGTTCTTATTTCTTAGCTAATTTCCCTCTGGTTTCTCTCTGACACAAGCAAGACAATAGCATCGCACAATCCAGTTTGACAAGTAAGGCGCTTCCACTAAATTAAAAACCCAATGTGTGTAGCCGTGGAATGGGGTTTTAACCCTTTAAGTGCGGCGGAAATAAGATGCACAGCTACATGGTCATCTTTCATGACAGGAAAAAAGAGACAAGTTTATTCAGAAATACACTTGGTTTATAGCATGACTCGTAATTCCCAGAGTAGAGAAAAGGTGATTGGTTCAGAGAGAAGACACCCCATTCCCAGGGCCTGGTCACACATCACAACAGCTGTTCTATCTTTGTTACTAATTCCTTTTTATTTTGACCAAATTATCAGCCTGGGAGAAATTCTCCCTAGCCTTGAGCTGGACCAGCTTATCGGCTGGGAACAGAGCTGAAAAGCTCCAGCCTGGAATATTATTCAGGCTGTAATTTTCTTACTTTCTCAATATGTGTCCCACAAATGTGCTTGAACGTCGACCTTCTGTTCTCTCAGGCTTCCTCACCTCTGTAGATGAGGTGACTTCCAGGTGTTGGTGTGTGGGTGTTAAGAGGTCTGTGTTAGAGATGAGTAAGTGTTCAACTCGTTCAAACGAGCTGCCCAAAGCAGTGATTTTGGTCTCTCTTTGCCTGGGGAGCAGGACCGGCGTTATTGAACGCAGGCAGCAGCACGAGCAGGGCTCCTCCAGCAGCAGGGACACGCCAGGAGCCAGAGGGGACCGTGGCACCAGAGGGGACCGTGGCACCAGAGGGGACCGTGGCACCAGCCGTGCCCGAGGCCTGAACAGGCTGCCAAAGTCAGGTGGTGCTGACAGGCTGCGTTAACAGCCCAGGTAAGACGTGGTGAGGAGCCAGCGCTGGGGACCACCCAAGGAGTCCTGTCAAGAGCAAATCGTTCTAATATTCTCTCTAGGACAAAAAAGGAACAAACCAGTCCAGTTGATATGTGAGGAAAAAGAATTCAAGTTCGTTTAAAATGCTGCTTAATACAGAGTTGGGTTTCTTTTGAGTGAACTGGTGTCAATAAATACTCGGTCCCATATGATGGGGTTTCCCTGCAAATAGGCCTTGATGGGAAATTACTGAATACCTTTTGTTTTGCTCTTTCTTAAGTTGAGCACCTGAGTAGCTTTGTTGAGGAATGGAGAACTATTTGTAGGTCAGTATTTTCTCAGGAGGAGCCTTAAATTTTATCACAGGAGGAAGGAAAGGCAAAGGTTTGAAAGCCTTCCCCTGCTGAAGTGACACACTTTGAGAGGAGTCTGTGAGGAGAAGTCCCCTCAGGCACTGCCAGGGCTGTTTGCCTCCTCTGCAGGCTCAGTATTCTGGGAGTTCCACAAGCCTCAGATGCCACTGTATTTTCCCCTGAATATTTTTTGTCGTGCAGTACACAGGGAGAATATTTTGTGCTAGATTCTCCTCTGGGCTGAGAGGAATGTTGAATTTGTCTTTACAAATGAGCTCTGGATCAGCCTGTAGATAAGGCTAGCACTGAGAGATAAAAGAAACAATGGGATGGATTCCACTGATTGATGAATGGAAAAAGATGTTTGCCTTTACAAACAAACTGTAGGGCTGCTGATAAATCAAATTGGATATCAAAAGATGAAAGAAGCAAGGGGGGAGGGGAAACTATGAATTATATAAAAAATAAAAAGGAAAGGGGAGGGTTATACATTAGAGGGGAATTTCAGGTATCAGGCGTTCCGGGAAGTCTGTGCCTCTCAAGTACCTCAGCCAATGGGGAAAGAGAGAGGGAAATGCGGCCGGGAAAATAGGATAAAAAGGAGGCTGCGTCCTCCAAAAATTTGAGAGATGCCAGGGGAATGTCCCATGGCCTCTCCCTTTATTCGAATAAAGCAAAAAGGACTCCTCTGTCTCCTTTTTGGACATAAACCTCTGGTGTTTGTGGATTAATTTTCCTGACAATTTTGGGGGCTCGTCCGGGATCTTTCCACCGTCCGGGGCAGCGAGTGGAGCTGAAGGTGCCTCACCCAGTTTGGGTGATCAGCTCCCCTTGGTGCCGGCCGGTACCGGGCGATCCATTGGGTTCCCGAGACTGTCCAGGAGACAGACGAGTGGCGGACCAGGGGGGTCCGTGAAGAGTCCGCAGGGAAGGACCACTGAAAATCTCACCGGTGAGTAAAATGGGATCTTCGGGGAGCAAACCTGGGAGGGCACCCATGGAGGGTAGGACAGGTGAACCTGAGAGGGCACCCATGGAGGGTAGCACAGGTAAAACGGGGCACCCAGAGAGGGTTGGAAAGGTGAAGCTGGGAAGGGGCCCTGGCAACAGGGATGACGATCCCATAATACCCCCGGAGAGTCCCTTGGGGAGAATGCTGAGGTCTTGGGACAGATTGTATATTCAGCCAGAAGTAACTATGGAAATAATGGTAAAATATTGTTATTTTGTGTGGCCAGAGTATAAGTTGGCAAGGGGACTTATATGGCCACCTCATGGAACAGATAAAATTCATTTGTGTTGAATTTTGTGAAGGTACATAGAGGAGAATTGGAAAGGATGGATTGAAAGGGAATGTGGATTAATATGGGTCAGACAAGAAACAAGAGAAATGTATATGTTAAGAAAAAAGAGGAGGAAGAGGAAAGTGGTGAGGATTGGGATGTTTTTCAGCTCCTTCCCCCGTCTTGTCTTCCAGTGTTGCTAGCTGACCCAGGGCCAGCTGCAGGTTGTCTGTATCCTCAACTTTCAGAGCAAGGGGATCAAGAAAATGTTATTCCTACAGCCCCACCTGAGAAGGATGATGGTGTAGGGGGAGGGGAGCAGCATGTCGTATCACCCCCCAGAACTAGAAGAGGAACTCAGTTTAGGGCATCAGAAGCCCCCCAAGAGACAGGGGTACACCAGATGCCACTCTGTCAAGTTCCTTTGGGGGGTCAAGGGGGAGGATTTGGGTTTGTAATTGTACCACTCACTACCCAGGATATAAGAGGGTTGAAAAAAGAATTACCCCCATATTTGGATGATCCCATAGGGGTGGGGGAAAAGATAGAGAAATATTTGGGAAATGCGGATTATACGTGAAAGGATTGGGATTTTCTTTTGGGAATTTTGTTTGGGTCATCAGAGAAACGAATGATTTTGCAGAAAGCTCGGCAGCTGTGGGAGGATGAACACCCACAAGCAGCAGGGGGGGCTGGACCCAATGCACCTACGGTGGGTGATGCCATCCCCCAGGCAGACCCCCAGTGGGACCCAAATAACCAGGCCAGTCTGGCTCACCGTGATTACCGTGCTTATTTGATCAGGGCAATCAAGTCTGCGGCTCCCAGAACTAACAACATAGCTGAGGCTCTGTCGTTAGAACAGGAGAAACAGGAAAGCCCTCATTGGTTGGAGAGGATTAGGGATGCCTTGAGGAAGCACGGGGGGATGGATCCTGAAGGGCCAGCCTTCAACACATTGCTTAAGGTGCAATTTGTTACTAAAGCCTGGCCTGATATAAGGAAAGGAATACAGAAGGATGAAGAGTGGCAGAATAAGTCTCTAGAGGAATTGGTTAGAAAAACACAGCAGATATATGTAAGAAGGGATGAGGAAAAGGCAGAAGCTAAAGCAAAGATGATGGCAGAGTTTTTGCAGCCCCGGAGGAATAAACCGCAGGGTCCAAGGGGTCCCCAGGGACAGAGGGGACGGGGTCGGCCACAAGGAAGGGGCAGAGGGATTCCCTCCTCGGCAGGGGACAGCCGACCCAAACAGCGGCTGGGGAAGAACCAGTGTGCTGTCTGCAGGGCAGAAGGGCATTGGAAAAACGAGTGTCCGCAGAAACAACTGGACCCTGAGGAGGAGGAAGTCCAGAGGATAATGGAAATGGATTGTTAGGGGTGTCAGGGGCTCCTATTATACCAAGGACCCACCACTCAGGAGCCCTTGATAACTTTTAAGGTGGGTCCGTATCGAGAGGAGTTGTGTTTTTTGGTAGACACGGGGGGGCCTCTCGGTCCACCTTAAATTTTATACCTAAGAGGGGGAAATTGTCAAAAAGATCCTTGGTTATTCAAGGAGTAAGCGGGAAGGATGAGCGAGTGCATTTTATTCAACCGCTGTTAATAGATGTGGGGGACAGATTTGAACTGCATGAATTCTTGTTTGTTCCTAATTGTGATTGTAATTTACTGGGAAGAGATTTGATGGCTAAAATGGGAATGCAAATTAGCATTGTAAGAAGTGACACAGAGTCCGAAACTGTGATATCTTTGTGTAAAATGTCTGAAAAGGCTTATGCTGAAATAAATCCAGAAGTATGGGCAGCTCCAGGGAAATATGGGAAACTGGACATAGAGCCTCTCCAAATTACTCTGAAGCAACCAGGACAAGTGGTGTCTAAAAAGCAATACCCTCTTTCAAGGGAGGGAAAGAAGGGGTTACAGCCTGTTATTGAGTCCCTGCTAAAAGCAGGTCTTTTAGAGCCGTGTATGTCTCCCTATAACACTCCTATCCTGCCGGTTAAGAAACCAGATGGACCCTACAGAATGGTGCAGGATTTAAGAATAATAAATGAGATTGTCAAACCAAGGCATCCCACGGTTCCAGATCCATACACAATCCTGAATCAAATCCCTTCTTCACATCAGTATTATTCTGTACTGGATTTGAAGGATGCTTTCTGGGGGTGTCCAATCACAGAAGATAGTAAACAGTATTTTGCTTTTGAGTGGGAACATAAGGAAGGAGGGAAAATGATAAAACAACAATTGACATGGACAGTACTCCCTCAAGGATATACAGAGTCACCAGTTCTGTTTGGGCAAGCTTTACAGAAAATATTAAGAGAGTTTACTCCACCCTTAGGAGTCAAGTTGTTGCAGTATGTAGATGATTTACTCTTATCAGGGGAACAGGAAAAGGTGGTTGAAGAGGCTACTGTAAAGCTGCTTAATTTTCTTGCAAAAAAGGGACTTAGAGTATCCAAAAAAAAAAGCACAGTTAGTAGAAAAGAAGGTGAAATATTTGGGACACATTCTGTCTGAAGGGTTACGGTGTATTGATCCCGAAAGTATACAAGGGATTTTACAGGTACCATTACCCCAGACTAAAAAGGAGTTACAGCGGTTTTTAGGGTTGGTGGGGTACTGCAGAGCATGGATCGAGGATTTTTCTGTGGTGGCCAGACCTTTATATAACTTTTAAACTCAAAACAGTCCTAATGTCGTGGTATGGACACCAGAAGGAGAGAAAAGCTTTAAGAAATTAAAAGACAAATTGGTTAAGGCCCCAGTCTTGGCTCTTCCAGATGCAGAAAAAGAATTTCAGCTATATGTGGATGTGAAAGAGGGTCATGCTAAAGGAATTTTGGTGCAAGAGCATGGGGGAACACGGAGGCCTGTTGCCTGTTTTTCTAAGTTGTTAGACCCGGTGGCCAGAGGCGGCCCCATTGTCTGCAGAACTGTGCAGCCACAGCTCTGATGGTGGCTGAGGCCCGAAAGCTGACAAGGGGAGGGCATCTCATTGTTAAAGTCCCACATCAGATTAAAGCTTTGTTAACTGAGAGAGCCTCTAAGTGGATGACGAGTGCTCGATTATTACAGTATGAATCTTGTTTAATGGAACAGGAGGATTTAGAATTTAAAGGTGGGGAAATTTTTAATCCAGCCTCTTATTTAAATGGCCCTGGAGAAAAGGGGGGCCAGAAAGAAATCCATGATTGTATCCAGGTTATAGACCTCCAGACACGGGCTAGGGAAGATCTACGGGATATTCCCTGGCCTGAGGGAGAGAATGTGTTCATTGCTGGGTCCTCCAAGGTGGTAGAAGGGAAACGATTTACAGGATACTCTATCGTGAATGGGAAGCAATTAAAGGAAGGGGGGAGGTTACCACACACCTGGTCAGCTCAGACAGCAGAGCTGTACGGGCTTGTGAGAGCCTGTGAATTATACCAGGACAAGACAGTAAATATATTTACTGATTCTAAATATGCATATGGGGTAATACATGCATTTAGAAAACTATGGGAAGAAAGAGGTTTATTAAGCTGCAGAGGAAAGACATTAGCTCACGAGAACTTAATCTCTCGCCTATTGGAGGCAGTGAATTTACCAAAAAAGGTGGCAATACTCCACATTAAGGGGCATCAGGCAGGATGGTCGGAGGAGGCAATAGGAAACCGACTGGCTGATGAAGAAGCTCGCAAAGCTGCATTGTTGCCAGAAGTCTCTAAGATCCTGCCTTTGCTCCCAGTAACTGCACCGCTGCCAGAGAAACTCTCTTTTCCACCAGAGGAACTTGAGATAATTAAAAAGAGTGAGGCAGAAGAAAGAAGAAAATAATTGGTTTACAAGGGATGGTAAGCAGTGGATACCAAAAGCTCGAGCCTTACAATTGTTAAATCAACTGCATGAAGGGAGTCATTGGGGCTCCCGAGGACTGGCAGAAGCCTTCCTCGAAATGAACACTGCTGTTGGTCTCTTTAGCCTGGCAAAGCGAGCCACTGAAGGCTGTTTGACTTGTGCTAAAACCAACAACAAAGTTGTTCTGGCCAGGGGAGGGAGGCGTTGGGCAGTACGTCCCTTCCAGAGATGCCAGGTGGATTTTACTGAAATGCCTCGAGTGGCAAGATTTAAATATCTTCTGGTAATAGTATGTCAATCAACCGGGTGGCCAGAAGCATTTCCAACTCTTTCAGCAACTACAGGATCAGTTGTTAAAGTATTTTTGGAACAAATAATTCCAAGATATAGGATGGTGGAAGCAATAGATTCAGATAGGGAAACTCATTTTACAGGAAAAATTCTTCAAGGAGTTATGACTGCTTTAGGAATATGGTGGAACCTCCATACCCCCTGGCATCCACAGAGTTCGGGTCAGGTTGAGAGGATGAATGGAGAAATAAAGAAACATCTCCTGAAGCTGGTGATAGAAACTAAAATGCCGTGGGTACGGCTCCTGCCCCTGGCTTTAACAAGAATAAGAGCCAGACCCAGGGGAGATATTCAATTATGTCCCTTTGAATTGATCTTTGGAATTCCTTACCCTTGTAATTCTCAGCCTAGTGGGGGGATAGAGATAAGTGATGTGTATTTAAAACAATATGTGGCTCGGATACTGTCTCTTGTGAAATCTCTTCGACAGGAAGCTCAGCTGGCACAGACCCTGCCTTTGGACTTTGCTGTTCACAACATCCAACCGGGACACTGGGTCCTGGTTAAGGAGTGGGAAGAAGCACCACTGGTGGCCAAGTGGCGTGGACCTTTCCAGGTGTTGCTGAGCACAGACACAGCCGTCAAGACAGCTGAACACGGCTGGACCCATCACACTCGGGCCAAGGTCTCTGCAGCCCCAGAGATTTGGACATCTCAGCTGCAGGAGAAGGACGGGAAGCCGCGACTGACACTCGGCAGGAGGGGACTGGAGCAGCAGCCAGGGCGTCGACATCGGGGGAAGCCTCGTGTGCCCACCCACAGAGTGCCTGCTGAAATAGTCTGTGTGGGCATCCCTCCTCTCAGATCTCCAGGCATTGGGGGCCAACCCTTGCTGTCATTGTTTTCTTTATGTTAAGTTGTTTCTGTGCCTTCACTCGCCACAGGTGGTGTGAAAGACAACTTGAAAGTAAAAAAGACGTTAGGAAATTAGATTACACAATCAGAATGTTTCTCTTAATAATGTTACCTTTATATTATCAGTTAGGTTGGGGCCAAGAATGGGAAAATAATTTTTTGACCTTAGGAGAAGAAGTAGCAAAAACCTTTAACCTTAGCAATTGTTGGGTCTGTGGAGGGCCAGGAGAATCTGAAAACGGGCCATGGGTGGCCAGCCCAGTTGAACCTCAATAGTAGATTAACACCCTGAGTAAAGTCTGTAATGGAATAGGATTTTGGGATGAGGAAGGAAGTCCATGGCGGCTTCATTCTTCTGAAAAAGACACTTATTGCCTAAATAGGCAAATAGAGGACAATGGAAAAGTGGTGAAACAAATTGCAAAATGAATAAAAAAAATTAGCTCATGTACCAGTCCAAAGCTGAAAAAGATGGGAATGGGACATGTTTTCTTGGCTACCTGGTGGACTATAAGTTAAACAACTGCTTTTTTTCCTCTTATGTGCTGTAGCAACTCTAATCTTTTTGCCAGGCATGTTCCCTTGCTTAGTACAACTTATTCAACATGTGATCAAAAGGATGCAGGTAATAGCCACGCCCACTAATTCAGAGATGGTTACAAAAGGACAGAAATTGATGTCACTCCAAATAATTACAAAACCAAAAACAACTCAGGAACAAGAAATTAAGTCAATGAGAGCTAAAGTGTGTAAAGACAATTATTAAAAAATAAAAGAGGAGGGGTTGAGAGGAATGTTGAATTAGTCTTTACAAAAGAGCTGTGGATCAGCCTGTAGATAAGGCTAGCACTGAGAGATAAAAGAAACAATGGGATGGATTCCACTGATTGATGAATGGAAAGAGATATTTGCCTTTACAAACAAATGTAGGGCTGCTGATAAATGAAATTGGATATCGAAAGATGAAAGAAGCAACGGGGGAGGGGAAACTATGAATTATGTAAAAAATAAAAATGAAAAGGGAGGGTTATACATTAAAGGGGAATTTCAGGTATCAGGCGTTCCGGGAAGTCTGTGCCTCTCAAGTACCTCAGCCAATGGGGAAAGAGAGAGGGAAATGCGGCCGGGAAAATAGGATAAAAAGGAGGCTGCGTCCTCCAAAAATTGGAGAGATCCCAGGGGAATGTCCCATGGCCTCTCCCTTTATTCGAATAAAGCAAAAAGGACTCCTCTCTCTCCTTTTTGGACATAAATCTCTGGTGTTTGTGGATTAATTTTCCTGACATAGGTGACCCGGGAGAGGGACCTCGCCCCCAATATCTTGGGCCGTCCTGGCAGGGTTTTTTTGAAAGGGAGAGGGATATTTGGAGCTCACCCGAAGTATCTTTGGGTCTCCCTGTTTGTGTATTTCGGGAGGCGGCAGGCGGAGCGATGTTTGCATCTTGCAGGGCTCCAAAGCTGTCCCGAAATCCCCTTTTGGGGGATCCTGCGGGGTCCCCGGGTGGTTTTTTGGGGATGTCTGGGTGGCGGCTGCAGACAGAGCCCCGGCGGTGGGTGGGGGATGGAGGTCCCCGGAGCCCCGTGGCGATCGCCCGGGACTGGCAGGGCGAGGGGAGCAGCCTTGAGGGGGGAAAGCGAAAAGGGGAGAGCCCCGGGAGTGCCGGAGCCTGAAATGGGGGCCTGGAGAGGGGGGACCCCGAGAGCCGGGAGTGAGGGGAGCCTGGAGAAGGGATGAGCCTGGAGACGGGGAACCCCTGGGACACCAACGTGGGGACCCCAAAGCCTCCCAGGGCTCTGGCCACGCCAGGGGCTACAGAGACACGAGGCCGGGGCTGCTCCGGGCCGCTTCCAGGCTGTCCCTCTGCTCTTGGGTGCCCGGGGTGGCCCTTTGTGACACGGGCGTGTGTCAGGGCCCTCGGTGATGCGGGACATTGTGGTGCTGTCATGAATGAGAGCGTTTGAGATCGCTTAAAAATCGGTGACAAGGGCATGAACAAAAGTCAGATTTAATATTAAGCAACAAAGTACAATAAGTTTGTTGGCAAGATTCACTCTACTGCCGACAGGACAGGTGAGGCACAACAAGGCAAGAACAACACCAAATAAAATCCATGCAATCAGAACAGAAATTAACTGGGAACTCTCTAGGGGAGTGTGGGTGGGTGTGTGCTGTGTTTAGGTGCATGCAGGGATTAAAAGGAACACGGCCTAAAACCATTTGAACTTCTACCTTAATTTGTAACTTAACTTATACCTTAGGCCTAGCAAATCAACAGACGAACAACACCAAACTTATACCTAACTTAACTTAGAACTTAACATTAACAATTCCACAGAGCAATAACACTTAGTAGCATTTAACCTAACTTACAGCTGTAACTTCCAAGTTGTACTTAGCAACTTAATACAATAACAACACTTATGACTTACATTTAAGAACTTAGCAAAACACTTAGCATCTAACAGCATTTAAGTATGTTCATAACTATAACTGAACCTTGCTTACAGGCCTAACTTAGATATCCAAGGTACTTCCACATCTAGGAAAGCTGTATTTCTCACAGATGTGCTATAGCATATGTGCAGGGGCACACACACAGACAGGAACAGTCAGTGCAAGTAATTCCCCCCAGAGCTCAGTGAAATCCTCCCTTCTGATGTTTTTGCATCTCCCACTGGCCGAAGGATGGGCCTTGAGCAGTGAGGGTATGGGCCCAGGACACGTCGTGTTTCAGCGATCCTCCAGGCACAGCAAAGCCGAGGGTTTGCTGGCTCTGAGAGGCCACTCAGAGGGAGACTGCTGGTCACAGCCCATGGTGGCCCAGGAGAGCTCAAAGGTCTCCTTTTGGATTTCTGTTGAGAGGGTCACAAGAGAGTGGGCTCCAGTCATAACCATGTTTCATCCTGGCCTCAGTCTGGGTGGGACTTTATCTAGAAGTGGGGGAATGCATCCCCACACTGGGATCTCAGGGGTGCCCATGGCCTGAGTGATGCTGGCCCGATGCCAGGCACCCACCAAAGCCACTGACCCTGCCTCTCCAGCTGCAACAGGGGAGAAAAAGTTTAACCCAGAGTTCCTGGGTTGGTGTAAAAAGGGGAAGCATCCCATACCAAACAGCAAAATGTGCATCACAGACCCAGCCTGGGCACAGAGAGGAAATTTATTACCAACCAAATCACAGCAGGACAAGAAGAAGGGAAAGAAATCTCTCAAACCCCTTCACCCTCACCAAATGGGGGTCACTGGGAATCATCCAACACAAATCCTCCGATGGAGGATAGAGCTGGAGCAGAGCACGAAGCTCTTCCCACACTTGGGGCATTCACAGGGATTCCCTTAGTGGAGACTCCGTTGGTGTTTGGTCAAGTGAGAGCTCTGTGAGAAGCTCTTCCCACACTCAGGACACTCGTAGGGCCTCTCCCCAGTGTGGATGTGCCGGTGGACAGTGAGGGTGGAGTTGTGCTTGAATCCCTTCCCGCAGTCGGGGCAGCGGAAGGGCCTCTCCTCTGTGTGAATCCGCTCATGTAGGAGGAGATTGGAGCTGGTCTGAAACCTCTTCCCACACTTGGGACACTCGTAGGGCCTCTCCCCGGTGTGGATGCGCTGGTGTTTTCTCAGGTTGGAGCTCCACCCAAAGCTCTTCCCACATTCCAAGCAGGTGTAGGGCCGTTCCCCTGTGTGGATCACCTGGTGCTTCATCAGATCAGAAATAGTCCTGAAGCTCTTCCTGCATTTCCCACACTCGTAGGGCTTCTCCCCAGTATGGACCCTCTGGTGTCGGATCAGCTGGGACCTGTAGTTGAAACCCTTCCCACATTCCAAGCACTTGTGGGGCTTCTGCCTTCCAGGAGGCTTCTCCACCAGCTCTGAGCTCTGCCTGGATCTCCGGCCGCCTTCCCGGCTCAGGGAGGGTCTTTCCTCCTCGCAGCTCCCTGGGCTGGGTTTGCAGCCCCTCCTCGTGAGAGATCTCCGGGGCTTTTCTGCCTCCTCCATCCCCGCACACCTGAGGAATGAAAATTCCTGGTTTAGGGGGAAATAACAAGAAGAGAGCTCCATAAACTGGGTGTTCCTCCTTGCCCAAGTCCATCTCTGGAAGTCATTGAGCATCTTGTGTCTGTAATAACCTCCAAACACCAAGATTCCCACCCAAAATCCTCCACACTTTAAGACACAGATCAAAACCTCCCCAAATATCAAGATTCAGCCAAAATCCCCCCCAAAATTGTGCTGATTCAAAAGCAAAACCAGTGAAAGACTCCAAGTCAGAAATACAGTTTTATAGGAAAAGAGATAAATTCATGCAATAGTACAGAAGAAAACAACTGACAGAATCAGAATACAACCTGACACCCCGCTAGTTAGGGTGGTGGTAGCAGTCCAGATGAAGTGGTCTTGTTGTAGTAGTGATGCTGTAGAAAGGTCTGGTAGCTCTTGTCCTCTGGAAACCAGTGGGTAAGGGCTGCCTTGGTGTTCCCAATCTCAGATTTTATCTAGGTAGGAAAGGCTTGGCTCCTCCCCCTGGCTGGAGCATCTCCCAATGGGATGATGGAATTTTATCAGTCATGCAGTGGCACTCAATGGCCCATTAACAGAAGATATCTTCCTGGAGGAAGGATGGGTTGTGGAAAAGATAAAGAACACTGCCCCACCTGGTTTTAACAGATGGCCCATTAGCAGAGGATATCTCCCACAGAGATAAGGATCACTGCTCCACCTGGTTTTTTCCACCACTCTTTGTTCTTTTGTTTCTTCCCAGGACCTCTCACTGGTTACTTCATGTTTGCTGCTGATTTCTTCTTCCTTTTGAAGATGAAAATGGTAAAAGTGTCTTTGACCTGCCTTGCTGGATATTGTGAAGAGGAACAGTCATCTACTGCAAGTGGAAGTGTCACAGGTGGAGCAGAGTTCTGTGAGTGCTGTATCAAACCAGACCTCGTCAGACCTGCCAGAACAACTGGTCCATGCTGCCCTTCACTGCTCTGCCTGTTCCCCACTGTTTCATGCCAGAGTAATTTAACTGCTGTTAATTGGGTGTGTGTTTCACTCGAGCCAGTCCAGCAGAACCAGCAGAAAGCAGCCCCAGAATGAATGGGGCTCTGCAGAGGAGCCCCAGACTATTCATCAGCCTGCCCGCAGAACTGGCTCCAACTCTGAACCCTTGTGACCACACTCTGAAGAAGACACACTTCTGATATTTCTGGGGCACTTATGACTGAGGCACTGCAAGTGCTTGTGCAGGGAAGAATCCCAAAGTTCTTTCTTACTTCAGGAAAAAACCTGCAGCAGTGCATACCCAGCATCTGCTATCAGCACATCCTGGCTGCACGTGCAGGAGAAGCAGCAGCAGCATTGTACACGTGGGTTTGTTAAGCTGAACTCCCTACACTTTGAACAGTGCTCATCACAAACATATTTAATGGCACAGCGATGCCATACATTTCTCCTAAAAGCCTCCCTTGTAATTAACTTTGCTAGAAAGTTAACGCCGAGGATGAACGAGCAACTTCGGTCCCAGTCCGGAGGTGGAGGGGTTCTAAACACTGACTTTCCGAGAGCAGCATCTCTCCTGAAGTGCTCGGGGCCACCCGAGCCGCCGCCGGGAGCGCGGTGCAGAAGCCGGCCCGGACTCAGCCGCAGCGCCGGGCACCGCGCATCGCTGCTCTGCAGGGCGGCCCGCACGTCCTCCAGCAGCTGCCGCAGGCTGCCCTTCTCCTGCTGCAGCTCGGCCATGCGCTCCTCGGCCCGCTCCAGCGCCACCATCTCCTCGCAGCGCTCTCGGGAGCAGGGCCCCGGCGGCCGCCGCTCGGGCTCGGCGGGGGCTGCGCGGGCGGATGTGGCTCTCGATGTGCTCGCCCTCCCGGCCCAGCGGCAGCCGCGGCCCCGCGCGGGTGCTGAAGTGGCCGCAGAGCCGCGCGTGGAGCTGGCGGAAGGTGAGCTCGGCCCAGAGCCCGTCCCACAGCCCCGCGCACTCCTCGGGCTCCGCCGCCTCCTCCGGCGCCAGCGCCCGGCACAGCGTGCGGGACTCCTCGCCGGGGATGCGGCCCGGCCCGGCGCAGTCCCGCTGCTGGAAGATCTCCTGCAGGGACTGCTCCGGGCCGCTGGCCAGCACGACCATCTCGTTCTCCACGCCGCGCTCCAGCCCGTAGCGGTGGGCGAGGGCGCTGAGCAGCCACTGCGTGCGCCGGGCCGGCCGCCCGGAGGGGTCCCAGCCCTCAGGCGGCTCCATCGCGCCCGCCCGTCCCGCGGCGCTGCCCGAGCATCCTGAGCGCCGCCCGCCCGAGCGCTCGGCCCCGGCCCCGGCACGGAGCGCCCGGCTCGCCCCGCACGGAGCCGCGTCCGCCTTTGTCCGGCAGGAGCAGGGACTCGGGCAAAGCGGGCAGGTGCCGCCCTGCTCCCTTTGTCTGCCAAGCCCGAGCCCCAAGTGTGGTTCTTATTTCTTAGCTAATTTCTCCCTGGTTTCTCTCTAACACAAGCAAGACAATAGCATGGCACAATCCAGATTGACAAGTAAGGCTTGTGAATGAGGGAGTGCTTCCACTAATTAATAAACTCGATGTGCTTGAATGTCGACCTTGTGTTCGCTCAGGCTCCTGACCTCTGTAGATGAGGTGACTTCCTGGTGTTGGTGTGTGGATGTTAAGAGGTCTGTGTTAGAGATGAGTAAGTGTTCAACTCGTTCAAACGAGCTGCCCAAAGCAGTGATTTTGGTCTCTCTTTGCCTGGGGAGCAGGACCGGCGTTATTGAACGCAGGCAGCAGCACGAGCAGGGCTCCTCCAGCAGCAGGGACACGCCAGGAGCCAGAGACGACCGGGGCACCAGAGGGGACCGTGGCACCAGAGGGGACAGTGGCACCAGCCGTGCCCGAGGCCTGAACAGGCTGCCAAAGTCAGGCGGTGCTGACAGGCTGCGTTAACAGCCCAGGCAAGGCGTGGTGAGGAGCCAGGCCTGGGGGCCACCCAAGGAGTCCTGTCAAGAGCAAATCGTTCTAATATTCTCTCTAGTACAAAAAAGGAGCAAACCAGTCCAGCTGATATGTGAGGAAAAAGAATTCTAGTTCGTTTAAAACGCTGCTTAATACAGGGTTGGGTTTCTTTTGGGTGAACTGATGCTAATTAATATTTGCTCCCATATGATGGGGTTTCTCTGCAAATAGGCCTTGATGGGAAATTTCTGACCACCTTTGGTTCTGCTCTTTCTTAAGTTGAGCACCTGAGAAGCTTTGTTGAGGAATGGAGAATTGTTTGTAGCTCAGTATTTTCTCAGGAGAAGCCTTAAATTTTAGCACAGGAGGAAGGAAAGGCAAAGGTTTGAAAGCCTTCCCCTGCTGAAGTGACACACTTGGAGAGGAGTCTGAGAGGAGAAGTCCCCTCAGGCACTGCCAGGGCTGTTTGCCTCCTCTGCAGGCTCAGTATTCTGGGGGTCCCACAAGCCTCAGTTGCTACTGTATTTTCCTCTGAATATTTCTTGTCGTGCAGTACACAGGGAGAATATTTTGTGCTAGATTGTCCTCTGGGCTTTGAGGTGAATCTCAGTAATTGTAGTGATTTTCCTGTCCAGATGTACTTTTTATAGATTGTAAGGAAAAGGGAAGAGGTACTATAGAAAATCAATTGCTCAAAATATGAGTGGCCATCGACACTAAAAATAAAGTCTGAAGTGAAGAATTATTTTGTTTTCCCCTCGATAGTTGGTGTAAGTCATGCAGTGTTAGAAAAGTTCTTTGAAGAGTTTCAGCCAGCACCCAGCTGTATGCAAGTCAAAATAGCAAAGGATGAGACAGGGCACGGGAAGCATTTTTAGCCCTTCCTGTTGAAGGCACAACAGTATGAAAACTGCCTCTGGATGTTATCCATAGGTACCATGTGTTATTTGCAGAGAAGAGCAGATGTCCCAAGCTGTTGGTGGTCCAAGTCCTGCCGTGGCTGGCCCAGTTTCTGTCCTAGCAGGACCAGGGTGGCTGGCTGGGCAGGGGAGGAGGTGGGGGGATCTCGGGGGGCTTCTGCTTCACGGCCAGGCTGGGGGACCGTGGGGGAGGCAGGGAGGGCTGGTGCTCTGCTTTCCTGGGCGACTGCTGCTGCTGAGGCCGTGTGTGAGAGCTGTCAAACCGGACGGTCCTTGGGCTCCCTGGGGGCGAGGGAGAGTCGCGCCTTCTTGGCCGGGATGGTGGAGCTGCAGCAGGGCGAGTGTGGAGAGAGGAGTGGCTGAGGCCCCAGCTCACACAGGGACCCTCCTGCACAGCATGGCCCAGAGCTGGCAAGGCTCCCCAGCATGGCTGGAGCTGCTGGCACACCTTGGCCCAGCTGGACAGCTGCCCCTCAAGGCCCTGGCGAGCAGGGGATGTGTCTTAGGTCACAGATGTGACCAAAAGTACAAATTCTATCACCATCTGTGGGGCAGTGATCCTTATCTCTGTGTGAGATATCCTCTGCTAATGGGCCATCTGTTAAAAACCAGGTGGGGCAGTGTTCTTTATCTTTTCCACAACCCATCCTTCCTCCAGGAAGATATCTTCTGTTAATGGGCCATTGAGTGCCACTGCATGGCTGATAAAATTCCATCATCCCATTGGGAGATGCTCCAGCCAAGGGGAGAAGCCAAGCCTTTCCTACCTAGATTAAAACTGAGATTTGGAACATCAGAGCAGCCTTTTTCCACTGGATTCCAGAGGAAAACCAGACCCTTCTATATCATCACTGAACCTTCAGAAGAAAACTGCACCCTTCTACAGGACCACTGCTTCAACTGAACAACATCATCCAGGAGGACTGCAGCCACCATTTAATGGGACTGCTACCAACACCCTGACTGATAGGGAGTCAGGTTGTATTCTGACTAGGTCAGTGTTTTGGGTTTGTTCTTTGTAATACTGTATTTCTATTTTAATTTTTCCTAGTAAAGAACTGTCATTCCCATATCTTCGCCTGAGAGCCCCTTAATTTCAAATTTATAATAATTTGGAGGGAGGGGATTTACATTTTCCATTTTAAAAGAGGCTCCTGCCTTTCTTAGCAGACCCCTGTCTTTCAAACCAAGACATCAGGTGTGGTTACTGCGCTAGAGAGAGAGGAAAAGGAGACAGCAAAGACAGCAACACACATGGGTCTCTTTAGGGTAAAAAAGACTAACTTTATTGAATGCAAAACCCATATTTTAAGCATATTATGGAGACTTAAGACAGGATAGTAGCTCGTTGGATAACTGGGAAAAACATCCATGAGACCATACCTTAGAATGTGTCTCACAGAAAAACACCAGGTGTTAATCTTTCTTGTGAATACCATTCTGTTTTGACCGGATTTCATTCTGTTTTGACTAAATTATCATCCTGGGAGATTTTCTCCCCAGCTGAAGCTAGAACCA
Source organism: Sturnus vulgaris (assembly GCF_052056855.1). Taxonomy (NCBI): domain Eukaryota; kingdom Metazoa; phylum Chordata; class Aves; order Passeriformes; family Sturnidae; genus Sturnus; species Sturnus vulgaris. The sequence goes on along the minus strand of NW_028276185.1, from coordinate 6,408,283 downwards.
ACTTATCAGCCTGGGAATGAAGCTGAAAAGCTCCAGCCTGAAAGTAATTTTTCAGGCTGTAATTTTCCTAGCTTTCTAACAGTGTCCACAAACAGATATGTATAGTCCTTGCATGATTCCCCACAAAACAGCACACTAACCACATCGTACCAAGCACTCTCTTATCTCTTACATTCCTTCTTCAGAATCCCACTTACTCTTGCCAAGGCTTGCAGCCTACTATGGCTAACACATCTATGTCACTTGTTACAAGCTGAGCTCTGCTTCCAGTCTTGCTCTTTAGCTGCATTCCCACAGTTCTTGGCTTTAAAACGCAGGAAAATGGGAAATTGATCCGTTAGCAAGAGCTGTGCATGGGTGGGAGCACTGGGATGAGCTCTGCTGGCAGATCTCGGTTTCCCAGGATGAGGGAAGGGGCCGGATCCAGCTCCATGGATCGCTCAGGCAGTGATTCCTGCTGGGATGAGAGAAAGTCACGGTGTCACCCTGTCCCTGTCCCCATCCTGCAGAATGGACCTGGCTGGAGCCCATGGAGAGCGGGAGCTGCTCCGGAATCCCACCTGATCCCGCTCCAATCCTGCTCCATCCATCCACCCACCCACCCATCCCACCTAATACCTCTCCATCTATCTCACCCAATCCCTCTCCATCCATCCCAACTGATCCCTCTCTGGAATCTCTCCCTGATCCTGCCCCATCCATTTCAACTGATCCTACCCCATCCATCATCCACCTATCCATCCATCCATCCATCCATCCATCCATCCATCCATCCATCCATCCATCCATCCATCATCCACCTATCCACCTATCCATCCATCCAGCCATCCACTATCCATCCGTCATCCATCCATCCATCCTAAATGATCCTGCTCCAGAATCCACCCCCGATCCCACTCCACAATTCCATCTGATCCTGCTCTGGACCCCTGCTCTGATTCAGAAGCCCTCCCTGATCCCAATTTGTCCATCCTGCCCGATCCCCCTCTGATATCCCACCCTGATCCCGCTCCGTACCTGCGGTCAAGCCGTTGTTCCCAGGTCATTTTCTGCAGAAAGAGAAGATCCATGAGATTTCAGCACGGATCATACACTGGGATTAACCCCAGGATCCATCCTGAGATCTGCACAGAGGGGATCCAGAGCTGGATCCACCACTGGTACTTACTGGCTGTCGTGTTGTATTCATTCCTGTCCCTCTTCCCTGTGGAAAAACATTGTCGGTGGCATAGGATTCCCAGAACAGTGCCAGGTGGATCCGTGCCCCATCCCGACCCCCATCCTGTGTTACCAGATTGGCGCTTCCAGACAATTAATCCAATGAGGACAATGAGGATGATGATGGCAGTGATGATGGACACAGTGACCACCACGGTCACCAGATTCCTGCCAGCTGTCGGCTCTGGGAAAAACGGGATGGTGAGGAGGGGGAGGGGAATCTCCATTTGGGAATTCCAAATTCCCAATTCCCACATTCCACATTCCCAGCCTCACCCCAAGCGTAGATCCCAGGCTCCAACATTCCGGGATGCTCCACCCGGCACCGGTACTGCTCCCGCTCCTCCAGCCGCGCCTCGATCCTGGCCCAGGTGTGGAAGGTGCCGTCGCTGTTGGGAACGATCCCGCCCCACTCCGTCTCCTGATCCCAGATTTCATCCCCCTTCATCCAGTTGACTGCGATGGAGCTGGGGTAGAATCCGTACGCGTGGCAGGACAAGATCAGCGTCCCCTGTTCCTCTTTTCCAGACACATGGACATCAGGGGGCTCTGGAATGGGATAACGGTGAGAGACATCCATGGAATTCCATGGCAATGGGATGGGGGTGAGATCTAACCATGGAATTCCATGGGAATGGGATGGGGGTGAGATCTGTCCATGGAATTCCCACTAGAATTGGATGGGGGTGAGATTTGCCCATAGAATTCCTACAGGAATGTTCCCAAGTTCCTCATTCCTAAATTCCACATTCCCAAAGGAATTCTGCTCCCACCTTTGTGGCCCAGCTCCTTCTGTCCGTATCTGACGTATTTCTGGAGCCGTTCTGGGCAGATGTGCCCCAGGTAATTCGTCCAGCTCTCAGCATCGTTCCCTTCACGTTCCCAGCGACTCCTGGTGATCTCAGCAGCGCTGTCGGCAGCCACGAATCTCCTGGATCCCAGGTCAAAGGAGGTGAAATCCTGCCCATTGTAGCCATCCCGGTAGGATCCATGGACACTCCCGTCAGACAGGAGATCACAGCCATAAAGCTGCTGTACAGTGTGGAGACCTGGGAGGATTGTACCCACAGAGACCCATGGAATTGTGCCCAGCCCCACAGAGTCCCATTCCAGCCCTAAGGAGCCCCAGAATCTGATGGAGACCCACAGAGCCTGATTCCAGCCCCATGGATCCACATCCCAACCCATGGATCACAAGATATCCCATACGATCCTAATGGATCCCCACCCTGTGAATCCACATGAAAGCCCCATAAATCCCACCCCAGCCCCATGGATCCCCAGCCCCACGGATCCCCTCACTCACCCCCACTCTGATTGTACCAGTCTTGCAGTATATGCAGGTTCCCAACAGTGACCTGCTGCCTCCTCTCGCAGGTCTGGGTCCTCCTATCCCAAAATCCCTGTTCAGCTCCATCCTTTATCCACTGTGTCAGCGGCTCTGCCCGGCCCCGCTTGCTGTCATAGCGCACGAAGGGGATCCCATCCAGGTACCCAATCATCATGAACTGAGGGATCCCAGGGCTGGGCTCCAACACTGCCACATGCAGGTAACGCAGAGAGTGGAGAACTGGGGGGACACAGAGATTTGGGGGGGTTGAGGGGGTCATGGATCAATGAAAGAGGAACTGGGAGAGGTGGGATGGGGGTTGCATGGGGTCCCAGTGTCCAAGAATAGGGGCTCAGCATCAAGGAAAGGGGGATACAAGGACTGGGAGATGTGGGATTGGGGTTTCAGGGGATCCCTGTGTCCAGGAAAGGGGGTCCAGGGGACTCCAGTGCCAAAGAAAGTGGAGTCACAAGGTAGGGAGACCCGGGATGACTGGAATGGGGGGCTCGGGGATCCTTGATACAGAGGGAAAGGGGGGATGGGGGCTGAGAAAAGCAGGAATGGGGGTCTAAGGGGTCTCAGAGTCAAGGAAAAGAGGGGGCTGGGGCTGGGAGAGGCGGGATGGATGGGAAGGGGGATGCAGGGGGGGATTGATACTGGATAAGGGAGTGCAGGGGGGTCCCAGTGCCCGGGACTGGAAATTCAAGGGGGTCCCAGAGCCCAGAATCCCCCCTGGGACCCTCCATGACCCTCCAGGGACCTTCCTGGACCCCCTGGGACACCCCCGCAGGACGAGCAGGGGATGGAGAACTCGGGGGACACAGAGTTTAGGGGAGGGCAAGAAGCAGAAGGGGGAGAGCCGGGAAGGGTCCGAGGTCAAGGAGGAGACTGGGAGAGGCGGGATCGGGGATCCAGGGGGTCTCTGTGCCCAGGAAAGGGGTCCAGGGGTCTGGGAAAGGGGGGTCTGGGAGCTGGGAAAAGCAGGAATGGGGGTCCAGGGAGTCCCTGGGTCACGGGAAAGGGAAGTCTGGAGCTGGGAGAGGTGAGCAGATCCCAGAGGCGCAGCCTGGGAGACGGGAAAGAGACCGAGAGAGTGCGGTGGGGGAGCGGCTGGGGGAAAAGAGGAATTCCAGGGAATTCATCTGGATCCCATTGGATCCCCGCTGCGACCCCCCCTGAGACCCTTGGGACCCCGTTTCAGGAAGCGGCGGGAGTGGAAAACGGGAGGACACGGAAAGTTGGGAGGTCCGGAGGGTCCAAAGGGCGAGACTGGGTCTGGCAAAAGCGGGATGCCCGAAAAGGGGGTGCAGGGGCGTCCCAGACCCGGAAATGGAGATTCAGGGGTGTCCGAGTGCCCAGGAATGGGGGTTCAGGAGAGTTCCTGGTCTGCGATTCGGGTTTCAAAGGGATCCTGATCCCCAGGAATGGGGGTTATGGGGGGTCCCGGTGCCAGATAAGGGGGTACAGGGGGGTCCCGGTGCCCGGAAATTGGTGCTCAAGGGGGTCCGGTGCCCAAAAATGGAGGTACAGGGGGGTCCTGGTGCCGAGGAAGGGGATGGGGGGTCACAGGTCCCGAAACGGGCTATGGGGTGTTTCCCATACCCGGGAATGAAGGTTTAGGGGGTTCCCAGTGCCCGGAAATGGAAGTTCGGGGCGGGTTCCTGGTCCGCGATTCAGGGTTCAAAGGGATCCTGATCCCCAGGAATGGGGGTTCAGGGGGGTGCCGGTGCCCGATAAGGGGGTGCAGGGGGTTCCCGGTGCCCAGAAACTGGCGATCAAGGAGGTCCCCGTGCTCAAGAATGGGGTTCAGGGGGGTCCTGGTGACAGATGAGGGGGTAGAGGGGGATCTTCGTGGTGGGGAAGGGGATGGGGGCGGCGTCAGAGTTCCCATAATGGTGATCCCGGGGGGGTTCCCCTGCTCGGGAATTAAGGTTTAGGGGGTCCCCGGTGCCTGGAAATGAATGTTCAGGGGGGCCCCGGTTTCGGGAGGTCCCACTCACCGCTCGTCGCGCCCCCCGGGCCCACCAGGAGTCCCAGAAGCCCCAGGAGCAGCGCCAGACCCAGCGCTGGAACCATCGCCCCGTTCCGCCGCTGGCCAGCCCGGACCCGACTCAGTCTAGCCCCGCCCCCAACTCTGACCCCGCCCCCAGAGCAGCCTCCTGCCCCGCCATTGGCGCAGCTATTTCCTGTCCGCCAATGGCAGCCATGTTTCTCTGTGACGTCATCAGTCGCCGGGTAGATCCCGGTCTCGCAGGTTGAGACGCGGAAGCGAAAGAGACCGAGGGAGCGCGGTGCGGGGACGAGGGAATTCCAGAGAATTCCTCTGGATCCCTCTAGATCCCCGCTGCGACCTCCTTGGAGCCCTCGGAGAACCACTTGGGACCCCTGGGATCCCCATTAAGAAAGCGCCGGGAGAGGACAACTGGAGGGACACGGAAATTTGAGAGATCCAGGGGTGCAAAGGTGAAGGAAAAGGACGGGTCTGGGGTCTGGGAAGGGCGGGATGCCCGAGAAGGGGGTGCAGGGGGTCCCAGTACACGTGACGGGGGTCCAGGAGGGGGTCCCAGCACCGAATAAGGGGGTGCAGGGGGTGTCCTCATGCTCAGTAATGGGGGTTCAGGGGATCCCAGGGTCAAGGAAATGGGGTGCAGGGGGTTTCCCTTCCCGGTTCTGGGGTTCAAGGGGTCCCGATGCCTGAAAATGGAGGTTCAGGGGTGTCCCAGTGCCCAGAAATGGAGGTTCAGGGGGGTGTCCGTGCACGGGAATGGGGCTTCAGGGCATTCCAGGTCCCAGATAAGGGGGTGCAGGGGTTTTCAGGATTCGGGAAGGGGGTACAGGGGGATCTCGGTGGCCCGAAATGAACATTCAGGAGAATCTCTGTGCCCAGGAAGGGGGGTTTGCCCAGAAATGGAAGTGCAAGGGATTCCCCGTGCCCAGAAATGGGGGTTCAGGGGGTTCCCCTTCTGGGGAATGCGTGTTAAGGGGGAGTTTCCTTCCTGGAAGTCAGGGCTCAAAGGGGTTCTGGTGCCTGAAAATGGGGGTTCAGGGGGTGCTGGTTGTGGCGAATAGAAAAGGTATAAAACTCTCAGAAAGCTGTGTGAAAGCAAATCTCAGGATGGAGAAATGCAAGAATGCTGAAGATGCAAGGACAAGAAACGATGTAGAGACAGGCCTCAGGAAATATGTTAAGCAAGACAATAGAAATATGTAAGCTTAATAATGAAGCTTAATCCATTGTTTTAAGCTGTGGTAACTGAGACTGATAGCACTGTAAATTAATTAGCATATGCAGTTTGATAACCAAGATGCCTTGGCAAGAACAAACAGAGCTTTGAAGATTACAAGAAGATGGGATCAAATCTGGCTGACAGAAAAGATTTAACTAAATAGAAATGTGAAGTTTGAAATGTAAATGAAATATAAAGTTTAATGTAAGTAGAAATGTAAAGTTTGTCTTTGTGATGTTTAACCAATGAATGTAGAAAAAATTACTTACCTTCCTGAAAATGGTATATAAGCATATGTGGCTCGCAGTAAAATTCGAATTCTGATTACAAATCAGTAGTCCCCATCTCTCTCAATCCTTGATAAGCCCACACTCCAATGCCAGCTTTAGCCTGAACTCCCAAACTCAGCCCCAATTCCTGCCCTAAGGCCAACACCGTTGTTCTTGGACCTAAGCCCAATGGCAGCTCCAGTCACACTCCGTAGCCCAAGCCTGGCTCTGAACTCCAGGCCGCTGTGATAAATATATTACACTGCTGGCTTTAGCAATTGTTAGAGTGAATACTATGTGTTATATAAGGTTGACTTTTGAAAAAGAAGTTTTGTTAAAGATTAGATATCTTTTAATGAGAATGTTGTGTTGTGATACCAGTGTGGTTGTAATGTTAACATTTAACCAATGAAGGAATCAAAACCTGTTGAATGTATTGAAAAGTAACAAATGATCAGGACTGAGACAACTGTACATGCTTGGAAAAGGTGGGATGGGGGAGGAACTACTTTAAAATGTTTGAATATGTATAACATTTTGTACATATCTATTAGGCTGATGAAATACCCAGGTGGGGCAGGGGTTGTTTCTGTCCCCACCGATATGGGGGGACTGGAGCTGGCTCCGTCCCCCTCTGATTTATGATTATGATTATGATTATGATTATGATTATGGCGCAGTCCCCATTGTTATAGATGAGTAATGTGATGGTTGGCTCTCACAATTAAAGGATGAACAGTGTGTGTATGTTAAGATAAGTTTTGTGGATGTATAATGATGTTATTGTAATATATCCTCCCATAGTCCTCTTTCCCCTCCCCCTTGCATTGTTGTCACAACATGGCTCAGGCAGTCGGGGCATTTGGGGAGGGCCGGCTTGTTCCTACACCTGACCTCCAGTGCAGATGTAAGAAAGGAGTCTCCAGCAATGGACGGCAGAGAAGGAGTTCAGCGACAAGACTTTGGGAGGGCCCAGGGGCATAAAAGGCAGAACATCCATTCTGTAGGGGAGCACGTGGGGGTTTAGTCCTGTGCTCCCAGTGCTGATTTTTTTCTTTCTTCTGTCTTCCGTTGCATTTCTTGCTAAGCTTTAATAAACCTATGAAATTTTTTATAAAGTGAGCGTCGTTTGTCCGACCCTGCACTGCCGGGGTAGAAGGTGCAGCTGGAAGGAGGGAGGCGTGTGGAAAGCTGGTTTAATGGGTCTTCATTTATTCTCATTACACTGCTCTGAGTTTTTCGAGTTTTCTGCCAGAAATCTCTCCCCTCCCACACTCATCCCCTGGGGTTTGGGGCAGTTTTCCCTTTTTGGGGGAAATCAAAGCCAAGCAATGATGCTCCTAATTAGGGGATAGGAGAAGTGAGGTTCCAGGGCTTCCCGCTGAGCCAGAAAACACGCAGGGCTGGGAAAGGCGTGCCGGGAGCTGCGGAGAACTTTGTTTGTGTTTCCAGGCCAATGGCGGCTCGGGCCCGGGCCCGGGCCCGTTCCAGGGCTGTTCCTCATCTCCTCCTTTGCCCTCGCACAGCCCGGGGGGCCCTGAGAGCGCGGGCCGAGGCTGGGCCGTGTGCAGAGCCCGGCCCTCGCTGCCATTGGCTGATTGTGCCAATGTCACTCCTGGTTGTCGCGCGCTGATTGGGCAGAGCAGCAAAGGCGCCATTGTGGCAGCGTCTGTGCGGGCCCGGCAGCGGCGGCAGCGGCCGGAGCCCGGGGAGGCGGCGGCGGAGCTCGGAGGCGGCCCCAGCGCAGGTGGGAGCCGCGCTCGGTTGTGCGGGGGCTCGGGGCTCGCTGCGGGCCTCGGGGGCGGCAGGGGGCTCTGGCGGGTTGGTTGTGCCGGTGCCGGCCCGTGTTGGCGCTGGGCTGAGGGCGCTGCGGGAGCGGCTGCCCGCGGTCTCCTTCCCGCTGGGGCCTCGGCAGGAGCCGGTGCCGGAGCAGCGCTGGCTCGTCCCGGTTGCTGTGGGTGGCACAGAGGTGTCTGCCCTGTGCCCGGGGCTGTGCGGGAAAATTCCCGTGGCCAGAGGTTTGTGTGCCCAAAGGAGACAGAGGAGTCCTGTAAAAGTGACTTTCTTCGTGAACAAAGAGAGAGGCCATGCGGCATTTGCCATGCGGTCTCTAAAGCGCCGCCTCCTTTTTATCCTCATTTTCCTGCCTGCATCTCCCTCTCCCATTCCCTCTTGCTGACGTTTTTGGAAGGTTCAGATTTCCCGATCTGCCTACTGCATGTCCTCGTTAATATGCACTCCTACTATGATATTAATCTTACTGCTTTCAATCCCTCCTTTTCTCAAGAATAGTGCTTACAAATTTTAATTTCCATTGACTCAATTTCTTTTCCTGCATCCTGTTTCGTACAAGTTGTCTTGCATGGTAAAAAGCTGAGAGTTGCTGCAGCACGTCAGAGGAGGAGCAGCATTCGTTTAAGCCATGGTCTGCCAGGGAACCACGAAAACGTGTCCCATTCCCATCCTTTCCCTGTTTGGACTGGTACATGAGCTACATTCTTATTTCCTTTGTTATCTGTTTCACCACTTTTCGGTTATCATCTATTTGCAAACAGCAATTTGAATGATTTAATTTTCCACAAACTCCGCCTCTTTCTGTTAATACATAATCTGATTCCATCCCATGGTGAAATGTCTCGTTCCTCATTTCAGTGGATTGGTCGTCAGGAAGGTCAGGAGCTGGAGCTGTCTGGTTGGTTATTATTTCAAGGACACTTTTAAATCTAATTATGCCACTCAAATTATGGATGGATTTTTTGTGTCCTGATATGAATTCTTTAGGGATCCCAGGGGCTGGTCCATGGTGTTGTAGCATTTGTTCTGGTGGCCGTTCATCTTTTTCCCATTTTTGGGTGCTCCCTCCATCCAGGGCTGCATCAATTGACCACTTTTTCTTATTAAATCATCAAATACTTGGATTCCCAACTGATTTCTGTGGACTAGCAAAAACACCCCAGTGCTTTGGGGAGAGGGATGATTCCTCTCCCCAAACACTGTTTTTTATTAAGCTTCCACAACATTCTGCGTTTGCTGTTTCCCTTTGCAGCTTAACCAATTTCTGTTGCAGTCAGATATCCTCACTATGGGCTCTGCCTTTAGTTGTGCAAATTCCATCTGTGCAAGCAGGCAGAGCTGGGGGTGAGGGGCAGATGGACTCAGGGAAATTCCTCCCCCAGGTAAGAAGGCCCTTGGGCATTGTCTGCACTTTTCCTGAGCAATGTTAATTTGCATTTCTAAAGGTCTTCTGCTGGCTGCCTGGAAGGGATGCCTTTGTTCCAGAGCAGCCCTTAGGTGATTCACACCTGCACCCTCACAATCTGTTTTTTTTTTTTTTTTTTTTAACGATTTTGCATTAACTATTTATGTGTTAAAGCCTTACTATTAATACTCTTCTACGTTTGCAAAATGCAACTTAAAGGTGAGCATCGAAAAACCCATTCCGAAATTCTGCCATCATTAAGAGTCAGACACAAATATAGAGAAAAATATTCCAGTGCAAGCAAGTCTTTTCTACATCTTCTCCTAGGAGTAAAAATTGCTTGTCACACCCCTGGTCCAAATCTAAATGATAAAATAAAAGTTGGATTAATATGAAAAAATTTTCTAATGGTGTAATCTTGTCACTGAAACTGCAGGAAAAACAAAAACTCTTCAATAATGTCTTTAGTGTTAGAGTCAAGGCATTACTTGATTGTGGTCAGGATGAGCAACAGAAATCATTTCATCCACGCATAGCCCAGGTGTGCAGAGAAAATCATTCCATGAGATGTGAATTTTACTAGATTTTTCCTAAACTTTTTACTGTCCGAACCCTTTGAAATAGTGTTTATTGCTTCCAGGTTGCGTAGTTCTTAGTATTTGGTTAATTAGATCCACATTCCTGGATTTCCCTCTCAGTCTTTTCCAGACCAGGTGTCTCCATCTATGCCGGGGCAGTGTCTGGGGTGGGTGTTCCTTGATGTTTGCTGATGTTTCGTTGATGTTTTGTTGAATGTCGTTCTCTTTGTGGGAATCTTTTGGGCTATTCCCAGTCTGTTGAGATGTTAAACTCATCTCTGTTGAGTGGTGCAACATCTCTTAAAAAAAACCTTTAAAAATTTCTTTCCTGAGAGAAAGGCAAACCGAGCCTGACTAGTAAAATGAAAGGTAAAAAAAACCTTTTAAAATTTGGTATACTTTCCAACAATGGAATCGCAGGCAGCCCAGTGTGTGAGTGTAATTGAGAGGCAGAGTCCTGGGTGGATGCTGTGAACAGCAAAGTGCCAAGGCAGGCTCTGTGCCAGCCCAGCTTCCTGTGGCAGAGATTTCACAAGAGACAGGATTCTGGCCACAGACTGCTTGAAATATACATCCCTTATCTCCAGCCCGCACTAGGTGGAGAATTCCCAGGGTAAGGAATTGCAAAGATCAATTCCGAGGGAGAGAATTGAATATCTGCCCTGGCTCTGGCCAAAGGTTATAATGGCCGGATGCTTGGCCTTCAGCCAAGGGCACACACTGACTCAGAAAACAATTCCTAAATGCAGCAACATGTTGCATATGCAGAGAATCTTCAATCCAGGTCCTGCAATTTCCTATTAATTCTCAGAATTCTTGCACCTGCTTTTTAGTCCTGGATTACTTCTGAGATTCCCTGATCCCTCTCTGGGTCAATACACCACAAACCCTCAGTCAAAATATGTCCCGAATATTTAACCCTTTTCTCCACCATTTCCTCTTTTATTTCAAATACTCAAAGATGCTTTTTAGCCTGAATATTCAGCCATTTCACAGAGGCTTCTTCTACCACTTCTTGTCCTCCTGATTGCAGCAAGTCATCCACATCCTGCATTAACCCAATCCCTGGGGTGGGGTAAATTCTTGTGATATTTTCTGCAAGGCTTGCCCCAATAAGGCTGGTGCTTCCGTGCATCCCTGCAGAAGGACCGTCCATGTCTTTCCCATTTTCCCTTCTACCTCTTGTTCCCACTCAAAGGCAAAATCCAGTTTACCATCCTGTGTGAGTGGGCATCCCCAGAAAGCATCTTTGCCATCAAGGACTGAATGGTGTCAGTGTGAGGAGGGCACCTGGTTGAAGATGGTGTAAGGATGTGAGAGCCCCTGGGTGCTGGGGCCCCCTTGGGCCCTGGGGTTCATCCCTCAGAGGCTGTAGAAACTCTGCCATGGCCTTTGCCTTCCCCTTGGCCTTTTCCTCCTCCCTTCTTGCATTCCCCTGCTGTGCCTTTGTGACCAAGTGCTCCAGGGGCTTCTTCTGCCCCTCCTGCAGCCCCCTCAGTGCCTGGGGGTGCTCATCCTCTGACAGCTGCTGAGCTTTCTGCTAAATCATTCCTTTCTGCAGTGACCCAAGGAAAATGCTTAAAAGCTTATCTCGATCCTTGCCCGTCCAATCCCCATTTCCCAGCTGTTCCTTCCTGCTGCTCCTTGTGCTGTGGCTGCCGTGGCCAGCCCGTATCCCAGAGCCGGTGCCTGTCCTGCCGCAGTGTCCAAACGCGGCCCCCCCGGCGGGCAGGGCCGGCAGCTCCACGGGGCCGGGCAGCGGCCGGGGCGTCCCGCAGCCTCCTGGGGGCCGGGGGCCACTGCCGGGCCTGCAATTGCCGGGGGGTGCTGGGCTCAGGCAGCGCCCGGCGCTGAGCCCCGGCTGCCCCACAGCCCCGGCCCGGCCCCGCAGCTCCCCACAGGCCCCCAGCCCGTGCTCCCGGTGCCGCCCCTCTGCGCCCGCTCCTGCCGCTGCCCAGCACAGAGAAACCCCCTGCAATCCTGACCTCCTTGTGTGCCTGTCCTGGCAACCGGGCATACAAAGGATCTGCATCAGCTGGCAACTTCTGAGGATAAGAGCCTGCTGAAAAACATCCCCATCCTCAGAATTTTTCTCTTCCTCCTCTTTCCCTTCACCCTTTTTCTTCCCACATAGATTGCTCCTGCTGCTTCCTTGCTGAACCATATTCCTGCACACTGCCCTTCACCCAAGCCCTTCTCATCACACCAACAGCATCCACCCCCTTTGTCTAAATCCCTTCTCGACTTCCCTTATTGCCCCCCTTGGCGTCCATGTCCTTGATTACCTCTGGGAGAATGTGCAAACTCCCTCAACATGCTCCCAAGGGATCCTTCAGAGATATTTTGGGATTGTCATCCCTTTTGCCGGGATCCCTTCGTGGCTTTCCCTTTCTACCCTCCATGGGTGCCCTGCCATGTTTAGTCCCCGAAGATGCCACTGTAGTCACTGCTGAGATTTTCAGTGCTCTCTGGCTGCCGACTCTTCCCAGCCCCCCTGATCTGTCACTCGTCTGTCTCCTGGCCCCAGCGCCCCCCTGGATGGGAATTTGGGGAGGTGGGAGGGGGGGAGCGCCAAGGCCGGGCCCCCCCGCGCTGTGGTGGCGGCAGCGGCTGCAGTGGGGAGCGAGTGCGGGCGGGAGCGGCCGAGAGCCCAGCGCTGCCCCAGCCCGAGCTGCCCCAGCTCCATCGCTGCCCCTGCGCTGGGATGCTGTGGGTTTGGGGGGAAGAGGGAGCCGGCAGTGGGTGCTGGGCCTGGGGGCAGCAGCAGAAGGGAAGGAGAAGCAGGGTTGGAGAATCAAATGGTCAAATGATGCACGTGGGCGGAGAAGGTGGGATTGTGCAGGAAGTAGGGGAATGGTAGGAGGAAGACGAATGTAAGGAAGAGCAGGGACACATGAGGGGAGTAGAAACGGGAAGCAGCACAAAATTCCAAACCTCCCTATATTTACAGCATCCCTCCAGTCCCAGGGCGATGGTCCCCCCCCAATATTTAGTAGGTGACCGTAGTGGAGGATCCACGATTTTCAGAGGGGTGAATCTTGGTGTTTCTGAGCTTTTTTGGGCTAAAAGTTGGTTCTTTGTATTTTTGCTGGGCCTGAATCCTTATATTTTGCAGGGGGTTTTGGCTGAGTCTGGATGTTTGGAGAGTTTTTGATCTTTGTCTTGATGTTTGGAGGACTTTTGTGCTGAATCTTGATGTTTTGGAGGTTCTTACAGACACAAGATGCACAGTGACTTCGTGAGTTGCGCTTGGGCAAGGAGAAACTCCCAGTCCAAGGTGCTCTCTTCTCTTGTTCTTTCCCAAAATCAGGATTTTTCATTCCCATTGCATAGGCAGATGGAGGAGGAAAAGCCCCGGAGATCCCTCTGGAGGAGGGGCTGCAAACCCAGCCCAAGGAGCTGCGAGGAGGAAAGACCCTCCCTGAGCCGGGAAGGCGGCCGGAGATCCAGGCAGAGCTCAGAGCTGGTGGAGAAGCCTCCTGGAGGGGAGAAGCCCCACAAGTGCTTGGAATGTGGGAAGGGTTTCAGTTGGAGCTCCCACCTGATCCAACACCAGATGATCCACACTGGGGAACGGCCCTATGAGTGTGGGAAATGCAGGAAGAGCTTCAGGGCTATTTCTCATCTGATGCAGCACCAGGTGATCCACACAGGTGAACGGCCCTACACCTGCTTGGAATGTGGGAAGAGCTTTGGGCATAGTTCCAACCTGAGAGGCCACCAGCGCATCCACACCGGGGAGAGGCCCTACGAGTGTCCCAAGTGTGGGAAGAGGTTTCAGACCAGCTCCAATCTCCTCCTACATGAGCGGATTCACACAGAGGAGAGGCCCTTCCGCTGCCTCGACTGCGGGAAGGGATTCAAGCACAACTCCATCCTCACTGTCCACCGGCGCATCCACACTGGGGAGAGGCCCTACGAGTGTCCTGAGTGTGGGAAGAGCTTCTCACAGAGCTCTCACTTGACCCAACACCAACGGAGTCTCCACTAAGGGAAGCCCTGTGAGTGCCCCGAGTGTGGGAAGAGCTTCGTGCTCTGCTCCAGCTCCATCCCCCATGGGAGGATTGGTGTTGGATGATCCCCAGTGACCCCCGTTGGGCAGAGCCCTGGTGATCCGTGGTCCTGGTGATCCCTGTTGGGAAGACACCTGGCTGGGGGGGCTCTGCATCATCCTGTCTCCCTGTGGGCATCTGGATGAATGTAGGGGCAAGAACGTGCATCGGGGCCCAATCTGACATTGGGAAGTCCTTGAGGAGAGCAGATTTGTTGACTTACATCCCCAGAAAATATGTGTTCAATCCTATCTCCTGGTGGCATCCAGGAATACTGAATGGTCTTGGACACCTTTTCCAAACCTCACTGATTCCAGGATTTTCATTTCCTATTGCCCAAGGTTGTCTTCCGCAGCCAAATGGTGATGAACTGAGGCAACAACCAAGATTTTGGAGAAAGTGGGGTGGAAAGTCCTCCAAAAAATGTTTTTCCCTCCCACTCAAGCACATAGGTCCTCAGCTCACACAGACAAGGAAATCCTTTTCTTTTAGCCTCGATTTGCCTTTCATTTCTCTTCATCCTTTTAAAACAACCAACACGGGTGAAAATAAAGACACTGAACTGAGACATGGGTGGGGATACAGAGGGACAAAGACATGGTGGGGCACAGACATGGAGAGTTGAATCATGGTTTTAAAGAGTTAAGATTTTTGCTAAGGGTAGAAGGAGTTTCCATGGCCAAGATGTAAGTTAGGTAGGTAATTACTTGATGCTTAGGAAAGAGCTAATTGGTATAATTATCTGCTATTATGAACTTAGGTATAGAAGAACATAATAAACCGTTAATCATGAAGCACGAGGCCTTGGATCGTGTCAGAGGGTAACAGAGACCTGATGAAGACTCTCCTGACTTCATCCATTGGGACCACTGACCCATTTCGAGACCACCGACCCAATTCAAGAGAAGAACTGTGCACACGTGCAGGACGAATGGGCTCATTTTAATATGGGATGGGGATGGGAGGTGCTGGGGTTATGCACATGTATTGTATGTAAGATCTTGGGCAATAAATAGAGGGCAAAGAACCTTGTTCGGGGCGGTCACGCCTTTGGGAGGTGACTCCCGTGCCGGTGAATAAACACACCACTTTGTAACTTTAATTAGTTACAGCGCCTTTGTCCGTGATTATTCCGGTTTTTAACGATTCAGGGGACAAACTGCGGTCACGTGGGGACACTGCAGGGACATTGTAGTGACCTAAAACAGGACAGGCGACCTCAGGGTGGCCCTGATGTCCCCAAGGCAAGGACACCAAGGTCCCCAGTGTCCCTCGGGGTGACAGTGCCACCCCGTGTCCCCACCCTGTCCCTACCCCTGCCACACCGCTGTGTCCTGAGCCGCCTCCAACATTCGTGTCACCTTCTTGTGTCCCTCCAACATTGTCCCCAAGGCCACCACGATGTCCCCGAGGGCCTGGGCAGCTCTGGGGAATCCCTGTCGCCATGCCCCCCACATGTCACCACCATGTCCCAGTTAACAGCGTCCGCCAAGGTCCCCAGGTGCCATGTCACCGTCTCCAGCCACCCCTGGACATTGCGGTGACCTTGCTGGTGGCCGCGGTGGCCTCGGCGCTGGCCCTGGCGGTCGCCACCCACTGGGCACAGTCACGCAGGCGCTGGGCCATGGCCCAGTGCTCACGGGCGGTGGTGGCCAGGTGTCACCACGATGTCGCCAAGGGTCACCTGGCAGGACATGGCCACCGTGCCCAGGGCCAGCAGCAGGTGACTGTCCTCGGCCACCCCCAGCCGAGCTCACGCCGAGTCCAGGGACACTGCGGGGACATGGGGACACCGCACAGGTGGCACCAGGGACACGGCAGCAGGGCAACCAGCACAGTGGCACCTGAGCAGTGGCACCAGGGACACCCCAGAGCCACCAGCCCAGTGTCCCCAGGGCTGCCCCAGTGTCACGACCCCAGTGTCACCCGTTCAATTCCAGCGCCACCAGTCCAGTGTGACCAACCCAGTGCCATCCCAGTGTCCTCAGCCCTGTCCCAGTGGCACCAGCCCAGTGGCACCAGGGCTGCCAAGGTGTCACCAACCCAGTGTCCCCAGTTCCATCCCACTGCCACCAGTTCTATCCCACTGTCACCAACCCAGTGCCACCAAGCCACTCCCATCCCAGTGTCCCCAGTCCTGTCCCAGTGTCACAAGCTCAGTGCTCCCAGTTCCTTCCCAGTGGTCTTAGTGCCATCCCAGTGTCACTGCCCCATTGCCACCATACCAATATCACCATCCCAGTGCTCCCAGTTCCCTCCCAGTGTCTCCAGTCCCATCCCAGTGTCCCCCATCCTGTCCCAGTGTCCCTGTCCCAGTGCTCCTAGTTGTGTCCCAGTGTCACCAGTTCCATCCCAATGCCACCAGTTGTGTCCCAGTGTCACCATTCAGTGCTCCCAGTTCAATCTGTCTCCAGTTCCCTCCCAGTGCCACCACCCTATTGTCCCCATACCAATGTCACCATCTCAGTGTTACCAAACCACTTCCCTCCCAGTGCTCCCAGTGCCAGCCCAGTGTGTCACGATCCGCTATTAATGCAGATGGTTCTTTTGATCTCAAAGGTGCAAACAGGCAAAATGCAGGGGACAAAATCAGTTTATTCAACAACAGAAAATCAGTTTAGTCAACAACAGCAATGCATTTCATCAAATGCCAACAATTCAGTTACAGTAAAGGGGAGAGGTACAGGATAAGGAAAGGGGAAGGAAAGGAAGGGATGGGAGAATAGCTACCAACAGACGAGACGGGCGTCCTCACGGGTCATCCGATAGACGAGTCCTCGTCCGTGGGGAGATCTCAGGGGTCTTCATCAGTGGAGAGATCTCAAAGGGTCCTTTCCAGAGGGTCGCTCTTTTATAGTCCTTCTCCAAAGCGAGTGGCTTCTGGCCAAGAGGTGGGAAGATTTATGGACCATTGTGTGGTGCTGCAGGAGACAGGTACGGACAAGCAGTCCTCAGCTGGTACAACACAGTCTCTGGTTGGTGCCACAACAGCACAGTCCAGTGAACACAATACACCAGCACACAGTCATGAGCTTCCACCTGGCCCGGCCAGTAAACCATTGTTGGGAGTCAGCCTGGGTGGGGGTCCTCGAGGTCTCCTTGCGACGGTCGGGAGGCAAAATCGAGGGGAACTTCGGACCAACCCTTACACACAGACACAGGACGTATGGCCCAGGGCACGAATGCTGCTCTGAGTCCTGGGAGCAGTGAAATCAGCAGGTGTGGCAGAGTCTCCGCCAAAGGAGACCTGCCGCCCCCAAGGCCTGCCAATGCTGGTGCCTGCTCCTGCCACAGAGACCTGTGTCCCCTGGGGACTTCTCTGCCAGAGGACAGCCAAAGCCCACGTGCATTGGTGTGTGTGCTCCTTTCTGCAGGCGGCTGTTGGCAGGAGCACCTGGTGGCAACACTTGGTCTCTGTCAGAAGCTGTTACTCCTTCCTGGAATGATTTTTGCTTGGAAGTGATTATCTGCAGCACAAAAACCCCATCCACTGTTGACTTTCACAACACAATTAGATTCTTACGGAGATCCTCTCAAGTTTCCTTGTGTCCTTCTGACTGTTTTTCTTGCTTTCTGGTAAAAAACATCAGCCCAGCACGTGATGCCCAATGCTGGAGGTTGCTGCTTGTCTGGCTGTGGCCAGCAGCTCACGTCCAAACACAACTGGGTGCCTGCTGGGCAAGGGAATGGACAGGAACTCGCGGTGAATTTCCCTGGTGAACTTGCAAGGAACCTGGGCAAGATAGGGATAACTCTGGGGTGAAACAACCTGTTTTGTGTCTCCGTCGATGATGGTGCCAGCCCCATGAAGGAACAGCCAAGACAAGCACTGAGAGCAAACGTATCCTGCCACTTTCTTCTGTTCGATGGGCACGGAACACACTTGTTCCCACAGCTCCACAAGACTTGATCCAGGAATAAGGGAGGGCCTCCAACAAGACCAGAGCAGAATCCTCACTCAGCAGAGCCTGAGCCTATGACCTGGGCCATCTGTTCAGCAGACACCAAAGTGCTTACTTCCCTCTATCCCTGAACCTCAGCCACACGAGTCCTGCTTTTCTTCAGCATCTGCTGCTTCTTCCTTCTTTCTCAGCAAGGTCTCCATTTCCAGTGTAGACGCTCACGCTGTTTTTAGAAAGGTGCCTGAATGGAGGAGAGTGTCAGCAGCTGCAGCTAAGGGCTCGTGTCCCATCAGAGTCTCTAACGATGGCACCAACGCTGCTGCCTTGGGACAGCCGACTCTGGAAGGCGAGTGTGCCCTTGAGCAGAGCCGCTGAGGTCAGTCAGGGGGACAGGCTGCAGCTGAAGCTGCCAAGCGTTGCTGTGATTCTGGCAAGTCAAGAGAAAACCATGGTGACCACTTTCCCTTACACCCTTGGCCAAGCCACGAAAAATTGTGCGCACAGCATCCCCTCTGGTGTGGATGTCTTCCTGAGGAGGTACAAGCCTTCTGGGTGCTGCTGTTCCTGTGCACACTCTGGTCATTTTTCTCTGGTGTCCAGAGCCACGTTGACAGCAGGAGCTCCACAGGCCAGCTCCAGGAGACATCGTTCTTGCCATGGTGGCAGCAGCTCTGTGGGTCCCGAGCTCAGTGTCAGGGGAGTCTTGGCCACACAGCACAGTGGCCTGGACAGCTCTGGGGACCCGGGCTGATCGCCAGCGCTGCCACTTCCCACTGCTCCTCGGCTGCAGCAGCCAGTGGCCGTGCTCCAGCAGGACCTCCTTGTCCCTCCTTGTCCCTCCTTGTCCCTGGCCAAAGCAGCCTGGGCACCTCGGGGCTGTCCCCACCGTCCTGCTGAGGCCAGGCCTCGAGGGCTTCTGCCACAGGCACCAGAGACGCGTCGGGGAAGCGCCAGAGCAGCCGGCTGGCAGGAAGAAGGTGGCTGTCTGGGGGCTGCTTATGGCCTCTGCCACCCAGTTCCTCAGGGCTTCCCACCAACCCATCCACACAAGTCCTCCTGGCCCATCACAGCCTCCCGCCACCCAGCGCCACACGCATCCCCCTCACGCCTTCCCACTGCCTTCTCCGGGCAGGCCTTGGCAGCACCGCAGCCCTTCATGGCCTCCCACTGTCCCGTGCCCTCCACGCCTCCCCCAGGCCTGCCTGGCTGCTGAAGGAGCTCCAGAGGAGCCGCATCAAGAGGCACCTCAGAGCCCTCAGCAATCCAGCCAGCAACACACGGGCAGGACACAGATGGCGCTTCCAGGCTGGCAGAGGGGTGCTGGCCATCTCCAGGGACCGGTCTCTCAGGGATCCCCGCCGCAGCTCCGGCCTCTGCCCGCCCGCTCTGTCGGAAGCCTTAAGGCTTCCACAGAACCACCAAAGGCCAAGGGCCTTTTGGCCACTTTCCCTTCCACACCGCACGCTCGGACAACTTGGCGAGCACAAGCACCCTTTTTGCCCTCTTCCCCATTGGCACCAGAAGAAAGCTCCTGGACCTCTGTGTATGACAACAGCAATTTACTAATCCTACAATGGGGTGAAAGAACGTCCTTGAAGTGCAGAGGTGTTCCCTGCAGGCTCAGGTGGCCCCAGCAGACGCAGCCTCCCGGATCAGTTCTCCACAGTGCTCACACAGGACAACCAGCCCCTGCGACACAGGGAAGGCCGTGACTTCCAGAGGCGGCGGAATCCATCTCGCATCTGCTGGAGTCCGGAGGAGGGAATGCTCTGTACAGCTCTGTTGATGTACAGAGTCTGAAGAGCCAGGCATGAGATGGCAGGGCTGGTGTCATCTGTCATGTCCTGAAGGGCTGGAAGAGAGAGGAACAGAGCCACAGTCAGAGCCTGCATCTGCAGGGACCTGGGGAGACCCTCCTGCCCCATCCCTCCCACACGGCAGCTCTTGCCATAGCCTGAAGGAAGCAGGAGACAGCGAGGATCAGGTGGAAGGCGCTGGCCACGAATGTCCCTCCCGCAGGCCCCTGGAAGGTCTCTGTGCTCTGCCCACGCCGCCCCTCGTGCGCGCAGGGAGCAGAGCCCTCCCAGCCGGGGCAGGGAACGCAGCTGCCAGCGCCAGCCCCCGCTGACAGCCCGCTGGCCTCACTCACCCCTGCACATGAGCTGCAACTCTCGCTGCTGCTCTCTCAGGAACCGCCCGGCCATCCCTGCCAACACAGAGCCTGTCACGGCCCCAGCCGCACAGCTGCCCCGCAGCGGCGCTGCCAGCCCTGCGGCCACAGCAGCGCCTTCCCCTGCAGGGCTCAGGCCGGGCCCTCGCCGCATCCTGACGCCCAAGGACACGGCTGCGAGAGGGCGGCAGCGGCGCCGAGGGCAGGCGGGGCTCCAGAGCCCCGGCCCGGATGGCGCTGCCGGGGCAGCAGGCGGGGCTGGGGCCGAGCTGCGGCGGGGCGGGGAGGGAGCCGGGCTTGTGGCTCACCAAGAAACCTGACGGCCGCCTCTCGCAGGGGCTCCTGTGGGCTCCGCAGGTACGGCAGCGCCTGGCGCAGCAGCTCGGCCGCTCGGCTCCTGTCCTGTGCCAGCTGGAGAGAGCGGCAGGGCACGGAGGGAAGGGTTGGCGCGGGCTCTGTCCCTTGGCCCCGGCCTGCCCTGCCCGCACAGCCCTGAGCGGGGCAGAGGGCCCGGCAAGGCGCGGGCTTGATGGAGCTCGGGGCTCCATCAGCTCCGGCCCTGGCGCCAGAGGAGCCTGGAGAAGAGCCCGCGTGGGCAGCCCAGGGAAGGGAGCAGCGTTCTTACCAAGCACTCGCCAAACCTCCACATCTGATCCGCCATCAGCAGCTGCTCAAGATCTCTCCTCTTCAGGAAGCTTAGTGCAGAAAGCAGCGTTTCACAAGAGGCCTGCAGAGCAGCAGAGACCCAGAGATGGCACCGCAGCCCAGGGCACAGGACCTGCCTCTCTGTGCCAAGGCCAGGAGGAGGCTGGAGCCCATGAGGTGCCCGGGTGCAGGGAGACAGCTGAGCCCCCTGCCAGGAGGACAGCAGCGCCCAGGAGTCCTCACCTCTGCCACACGCATGTTCTCATCGTGGCAGTTGAAGAAGAGTGGCAGCAGGCTCTTGCTCACAAGCATCTTGAGGGGCTTTTTACCCTTGGCCGCTACCAACCTCATCACCTCTTGGAAGAGGCGAATGGAGAGCAGCTGCACATGGCGGTTGTCCTGTTGGAAAGGAAGCAAAAGCCCTCCTCATCAGCTGCTCCAGACCCCTCTGTGCACAGGCCCAAAAATCCACGGGGCCCCACACTTGGGGGCAGCACCCAGTGGCCGTGGCTGGGGGCACAGAGCCTTACGTTGTCCAGCAGTGGCCAGAGCGCGCCAGCCAGCCGCAGGGCGATGGGGCTGGGTATTGCGAGGTGTCTGTGCGAGAGCAGAAAGCTGAGCACCGCGACGGTCATCTCAACGATGTCTTCATCTGCATCCCGCAACAGCTCCACAAGGCTTTCTGTCAGGCTGTACATTCTAATGCTCTGCATGGAAGACAAGGCAGGGCAAGCCCACGCTGCTGCTGCTGCTGCCGTGGAGCCCAGGGGCCGAAGGACTGTCCTGAAGCACTCGGGCAGCTGAACAGCAACGCAGGAGAGCTGGGAGCAGCTGCCACAGCTCCCAAAGCCCAGCCAAGCCCAAGGGGCTGCTTTCCCCAGCCCCACGCTGCCAGCACAGCTTCAGCCGCTGCTGTCTTCTCACCATCGAGGGCTCCTTGCTGAGCTGCACGAGGCCTCTGAGCACCAGGCGAAGCATCTCCCTGGACGTGCTCTGCAGGCGCCTTGCCATGATCTCCAGGAGGCTGTCACCCCATTCATTGATGTCCAGGAAGTCCAGGACCTGAAAGGCACAAAGCAGTGACCGGGGTGCCCAGCTGGCAGGAGCTCAGAACTGCACAGGGCTGAGCCAAGGCAGCAGCACAGGGCACGGGCACCGTCCCAGGCAGCTGCGGCTGTGAGAGGGCAGAGAGGTGGGAGGCAGCTCAGCTGTGCTGCCCATGGGGCTCACCTCCACAAGGAACGCCATGGCAGGCAGCTGCCAGTCTGAAATGTCTTGGCTGAGGAGCTCCAAGAGGCAGGAGATGAAGCTGCAACACCAGATCATGGAGACACAGCGCATCTCCCTGGTGGGGGGAAAAGGCATCATTGCCCCTGAGCCGGGAGGGCAAAGCTCTCCCAGGAGTGACCCACGGAGCTCTGGTCTTTTCCCAAGCCCCCCGTGGGCGCTTTGGGAGGCGGCTGTTCCCGGGCACCCTCCTGTGCCAGCCTTTTCCAGTCTGCTCGTCCGTCTCTTTGTGACAAAGCCCTCTCACCCATGCCCATGGGAACTGTGTGGGGCACCCTGGGCACAAGTGCCGGGGGCAGCAGGGAGAAGGGGGTCTCACCTGGCCAGGAGTCCCACTGCATAGTGGTGGGTGTCAGTACAGAGCAGCGTGTCCCAGCCAGCCTTGCCTTCCATGGCTACCACAACACGCTCACACTGCACTCGGCAGAGCAGGACCTTCAGG
Organism: Sturnus vulgaris; assembly: GCF_052056855.1. Lineage (NCBI taxonomy): Eukaryota > Metazoa > Chordata > Aves > Passeriformes > Sturnidae > Sturnus > Sturnus vulgaris. The sequence goes on along the minus strand of NW_028276185.1, from coordinate 6,385,964 downwards.
GTCTGCACTGCAAACCTGTGTGCAGAGCAAAGCCCAGGTCATGCTGGCAGCCCTGGCTCCTGCCTTGGAAGGGATGGGGAGACTGGGAGGACTGGGATGGAGCACCTTTGGGGGTTGGTGGCAAGGCCCAGTTGCTCCTGGCACCCCTTCCAGAAGGTATCAACCTCCTCTGGTGTATCCAGTGCGCTGATGTAAACTTGGAAGAGCAGACACAGAAAGAGACGGGGAAAATACTCCAACACTATAGGTGGGCACCAGGTCAGGTTGAAGACACTCCACAGTGTCACGGTTGCCTGTAAAAAATGAACCACCCAGAGACAACACTCAGTGCCAGGACATCCGTGTGGCAGGGCCCGAGCATGCCAGGGAGAGGCCGGGGGAGACACCTCGGGGTCACCCAGCCTGGTGCCCCTGAACCTTGCCCCTAAGGCAGGTTTCAGCGCAGTGCCTGAGGCAGAGAGATGCAGCTGGGGGGAGGACAGAGAGCTAGCTGCTGGAGAGGTGGCCTAGGGGCAAGCCAAGGTCAGTTGCAGGAACTCACAGCCAGGGCAAAGACTCCTGTGCTGTCGCCATCGGAGGTGTACACACTGTCCACTGGCCAGGCGTTCAGCACATTGAGGAGTATCTGCAGCGCCGGCTCCGCAGTCCCAGTGGAGGACATGATCACTCCCCACATGGCCGTAGCAGCTCTGTGGGGTCAGAGCTCTGTGTCAGGGGGGTCTGGGCCACAGCACTGTGGCCTGGGCTGCTGCAGGGGCCCGCGCTGGCCGTCAGCCCTGCCTCTGCCCACCGGCCCTCACTGGCAGCACCCAGCCAGCCCACGGGGGTGCAGGCATCTTGAGGGGCAGGGAGGGAGCGTGGCAGCACGCTCAGGGCCTGACATGGCAGCACTGGCAAACGGAGGAGCCAGAGGCTCCTGGAACTGTCCCCCTGTCTGGCAGTCACCAGGGACAGGCTCTACAGGGTAACGGGCCGGGGAACCCTAAACCCTCATGGCAGGTGGGGCTGCCGTACCTGTCACCCGATGGGGCCCAGCGCAAGAGAGTCATCAGCACATCGCAGGGGTATTCCCTGGTCAGCTCCAGAAGGGCCTTGTCCAGCCTGTGCCCAGCAGACTCATTGGCCGTGAGCCACTTGTGGATGTACCTCACCATGGCTGGCACCTGCAGAAGGCCCGGGGAGACTTGGACACCTGCCCGAGCAGCAGGTTCCCCAGCTTCCCCTGAGAAGTGCTGCCCTTCCTACCCTATTGGGCTGGGCCTCAAAGACTGAAGGAACCCAGCAGAGCTGGCTTGAGGCACCACACAAATCCTGGCCACAGGCTGCTTACTTGCTTTGGATTGGAGACACCCTTCTCCACAAGCAAATCCAGCATGGCAGCCCCGGTCTCAGCAGTGAAGAGGGGAAAGTTTGCCAAGAGCCCAGTGCCCACACCGGTGGTCTCTTCCCGCCAAATGCACATGATGAATTCATAGATCATCTGCAGGAGAAGGGCAGGAAGAGAGGGAGAATCCATGGAGTGCTCCAAGCACGGTGCTGGGCTGAGCAGTGACAGCAGGCCCAGCCCAGGTGGGGATGGCTGCAGTACCTGCGCTGTTCTGCGGAAGCGGCCACGGGCAGGGTCCTGCTCTTGTGTCGGGTCCATGGCGGCACCTGGCAAAGAGCGAGCGCAGCCAGGGCTGAGGGGCTGTGGGAGAGGCTGGAGAACACAGGCCAGCCCTGCATTCCCAGGCAGGGACAGCCCTGGGATGCTCCAGGGATGGGGTGTGGCTGCCTTGGGCTTCAGCCCCAGCTCCTCTTCTGTCCTATCCATGGGCATGTGGGATGGGATGGGATGGGATGGGATGGGATGGGATGGGATGGGATGGGATGGGATGGGATGGGATGGGATGGGATGGGATGGGGCTAAGCTGGCTGCAGGCACCAGCCCTGTGGCCCAGCTCTGCTACTCACCCTCCTGCAGCAGCTGGATCTGCTCCAGCTCTTCAGGCTGCTGTGCTGAGGGAGCTGCAGCCTCCTCCTCCTCCTTCACCCAGGCCAGCTTGGGCACTCTGGGTGGTGTCTGCTCCATGTCACTGTTTGGAGTTGGGACTGCTTGCAGGAGAGATGTCTTGGAAAAGCTCCAGATGAGCAAGTGCTGCAGTTGTGCCTTGTAGGCAGCTGCAACAGAGAAGCCTTGGGAAGGCTACAGGACACCGTGTCCTGCAGTCTATCCTCGAGGTCACCTGCAGAGGAAACGCTTTGGAGAAGCTCCGGGTCAGTAGGGAACAAGCTGGCTGTGTGGGGGCTCCTCACAGCACCGCTCTCTCCGTCCTGTCCCGACGAGTGCACCGAGCACTGTGGTGTGGCCGTGTCACCGCCAGCACCTATGTCACGACGTGTCACAAAGGGTCACCCTTGTACGCTCTGTCCCTTTCCTATTGCACGGTGACCACGGTGCACTGTGTCACAAAGAGCCCTAGGACACACCTCCACGTGCCCTGGGGACACCCCCACCCCCCAAAGTGGCCCAGCTTGCAAGGAAGACGTTCCCCCAAGGTTCGAGGACAGCCCAACCGGAATTTTAGGAATGGCTCAAACAACAAGCAGATGCTCCTCTGCTCTGCCTGCTCAGGGCAGCAGAAGGAGCCCCCACGGTTGCCAAAGCAGCTGCAGCAGCAAGGGCATCGGGGCCTTCCACAGCAGCTGCCAGGGCCTCTTTGGGACAAGGCCCGGTGCTGGGTGGCCGTCACACACACAGGAGTGTGACACAGGCACGGGACGTATGGCCCAGGGCACAAATGCTGCTCTGAGTCCTGGGAGCAGTGAAATCAGCAGGTGTGGCAGAGTCCCTGCCAAAGGAGACCTGCCGCCCCCAAGGCCTGCCAATGCTGGTGCCTGCTCCTGCCACAGAGACCTGTGTCCCCTGGGGACTTCTCTGCCAGAGGACAGCCAAAGCCCACGTGCATTGGTGTGTGTGCTCCTTTCTGCAGGCGGCTGTTGGCAGGAGCACCTGGTGGCAACACTTGGTCTCTGTCAGAAGCTGTTACTCCTTCCTGGAATGATTTTTGCTTGGAAGTGATTATGTGCAGTGTCCACGCATCTCCCCAGTCCATCAGTGCCTCACACACGAGGTGACCACCAAGCCACTCTCCGGCCATCTGACCCGCAGCTGAGCCCTTCCCAGAGTGCCCGCACCCGCAGGGAGCGCAGGGCTGGATTTGGCCGCCAGAGAGTTGGTGACCCTCGTGAGATCCTCGGTGCATTTAGTTCCTACAGGAGTGTGGGCACCGCTGGGAAATGATCTGCATGCCTTGTTAATTGGATGTTCTTCCACCGCTAGCCTGGGGCAGGATCTCTCCCGGTCCTCCTCTCAACTCCCGGGCCTCTCCTCAGCCAATCAGAGAAGGCACAAAAATAATTGAGCCAATCAGAGCGCGCGGCGCTGATGACTCCTCAGGCAGTCCCAGAGCGCCCAGAGCTCCTCACCTGGACTCCACCCGCGCCCCGCCCCCAGCGCCCCCCGCCAGGAGAATTTGGGGAGGGGGGTATCGCGTTTTATCTTCTTTTGTGTTCTTCCAGAGTCGGGATTAAATGCTCGACAGACGGAATTTAGTGTTTGGACTCAGATATTTATTAATTCTTATCTATATTACAGTGAGTTCTACAGCACTTCTAGCTAACAGGCTAAAAATGGACACGTATCTCTCTCTCTCTCTCTCTCTCTCTACAAGGCCTTTTAAGGGCCAATCTGTCCAATTAAGAACCGACAGCTGAATTCTTTTTACTTTTAACCCAACAACCAATCACCTGTGACCTGCAATGTGGAATTTTCTATCCAATTACAAAAGTACCACCAAGACCTGTGAAGAAGGTGAAAAAGAAAGAAAACTCCACCCTAAAACCTCCATCTTGTTTATATATATTAATATAATCTAAACCCACAAATTCTAAATTTTCCACCATGGGTCATTACACACTTCTATTCAAACTACACACCAGTGATCCCAGTTCTATCACAATTCTGGAAAGCTTCTTCACATCCTCAGGTCAAAAGCAGTGTTTTCCTGGAGGTCAATGCCTGTCAGCACAGAAAGCCCAAACCCCTCAGTTTCCAGGGTTCCAACAGGGGGGAGGTGTCAGACCCTGCCCGGCGCTGGCCATGGGGCGTGTGGGGCAGCTGGGGCCCTACTGGTGCCACTGGGAGCCCCCCGGGCTGGGGGCGCGGAGCTCTCGGGTGAGCGGGAGGGGCGGGAAATGGTGAGATGTTGGCTCTTCCAGTCCATCCCAGTCTCTCCTAGTGCCTCCCCAGGCCCTGCCAATATCCTCATAGTCCCTCCCAGTGTCACTAGAGTCCCTCCAAATTCCTCTCAGTCCACAGCCATTCCATTCCAAGTCCATTCCCTGTCCTTTCCAAGTCCTTTTTCAGTCCAATTCCAGACCACCACCCTATCACCCATTGCCCCAATCCGTTCCACTCTCTCTCGATGTTTCCCCATTCTCTCCAGCTTCACTCCCAGTCCCTCTCAGTGCCACACCAGTCCTCTCCCATCTCCCCCCCGCTGATCCCAAAGTGTCCTCACTCTCTCCCAGTGACCCCCAGTGTATCCATCTCACTGTGGCCCTCGAGCTCCCAGCCCGGCCCCGGCTGCCTGCTCTGCTCCCTGATGGATTTCTACCCTGCCGACATCCAGCTGAGCTGGTTCCAGGGCCAGCAGGAGCCCTCGGGACACGTGGTGGCCACCGACCTGTTCCTCAACGGGGACTGGATTTGTACCAGCTCCTGGTGCTGCTGGAAACCCCCCTGGCACGGGGTCAGCTCCAGTTCCAGGTGGAGCACGTCAGCCTGGAGCACCCCCTGAGCCGGCACTGGGGCACGGCCCGGACCCCACAGCAGGGGGTAGTGGGGGAAGTACTGGGGGGCTGGTGGGTGAATTGAGGTGTGCTGGGAGTAACTGTGAGGGAGTTTGAGATAGTCTGGCTTAAACTGGGAGTAAGGCTCGGGGGTCTAGAATGGCTAAGAAGGAGTCTGAAGGATGTTGGGGAGGGTGGGATGGGGTTCCGGGTGTCCTTCTGGGCACTGGGAGGGAGTTTGGGGGTACTGGGTGTAACTGGGAGGGATTTGAGTGAGCCTGGAGGGGATGGAAGAAGATCAGGGAGGGAAAAGCAGGGGTTGGAATGAGATTGGTTGTGCTGGAGAGAAACTGAGACGCGTCTTGGTGTGTCCTGGTGGGGCTTGGAAGTGACTGTGAGAGGGTTGGGAGTCCTGTGGTAGTGGGGGGAAACTGAGAGGGGAGTTACGGGATCCGGAGAGGGACAAGAGGGGCTTTGGTGGGAGCTGGGGAGGCTGGGAAGAGACTGGGAGGAGATTTTAAGGGGTCCTGGGTAGGCTGGAGGAAATTGGGAGGGTACTTAGAGGGATTTGGAGTATCTGTGACAGGTTTTGGGAGGGTCCTGACCCTTGTGATCCCCCAGAGATGTTGCCAGACACCGTCCAGAGCAAGGTGCTGATGGGAATTGGGGGCTTCGAGCTGGGCTTCAATCTTCCTAGCACTGGGGCTCGGATTCTACTTGTGCAAGAGGGAGGGGTCCTAGGGAGTCGTGTGCTCCCTCCACCAGCGCGCATGTGCTCCCCCTGAGGCTCCCAGTCCAGTGACATCCCCCTTTTCTCCACCCACAGAACTCCTGACCCAGCAGTGGCGGCAGACCCTGCCCATTGCCTCGAGCCCAGCCAGGACACCCTGCTTTGTCCCCACACTGATATTGGGGGAGGGTCGTGTGTCCTCCCCAGCCCCGCTGTCACTCTGACCCCGCCTGGCTGCTCCCAATAAAGCTTCTCAGTTAGACCCAGTCCCGTTTATTGTGGGGCGGGACTGGGAAAGGACTTGGGGGGACCCCGCGGGGGGATCGTGACTGGGCGGGGAGGGTGGGGTCCAGGTGGGGAACACTGGGTGCTGCGGGTCTGCCCGGCAACCGGTGAGTCATCACAGCTGCCCTCTCTGATTGGCTGAATCTTCTCCATCGCATTCTCTGATTGGCTGAGGGGAGGCCCGGGAGTGAGAGAAGGAACAGGAGAGATCCCGCCCCGAGCACCGGCACGGGAACAACAGAGCCAGCCTGGGCACAGCGAGGGAATTTATTACCAACCAAATCACAGCGGGACAAGGAGAAGGGAAAGAAATCTCTCCAACCAATTCCCCCCACGCAACGGGGATAACCAGGATCACGGATCACCAGGGCTCTGCCCAATGGGGGTCACTGGGGATCATCCAACACCGATCCTCCCATGGGGGATGGACCTGGAGCAGAGCACGAAGCTCTTCCCACACTCGGGGCACTCACAGGGCTTCCCTTAGTGGTGACTCCGTTGGTGCTGAGTCAAGTGAGAGCTCCTGGAGAAGCTCTTCCCACACTCAGGACACTCGTAGGGCCTCTCCCCAGTGTGGATGCGCTGGTGCCTGATGAGGTTGTCGTTGCGGTTGAATCTCTTCCGGCAGTCGGGGCAGCGGAAGGGCCTCTCCTCTGTGTGAATCCGCTCATGTAGGAGGAGATTGGAGCTGGTGTGAAACCTCTTCCCACACTTGGGACATTCGTAGGGCCTCTCCCCAGTGTGGATGCGCTGGTGTTTTCTCAGGTCAGAGGTCCATGCGAAGTTCTTCCCACATTCCAAGCAGGTGTAGGGCCGTTCCCCTGTGTGGATCACCTGGTGCCGGATCAGGCTGGAGCTGTTGCTGAAGCCCTTCCCACATTCCCCACACTCGTAGGGCTTTTCCCCAGTGTGGATCCTCTGGTGTAGGATCAGTTTGGACCTGTAGCTGAAACCCTTCCCACATTCCAAGCACTTGTGGGGCTTCTCCCCTCCAGGAGGCTTCTCCACCAGCTCTGAGCTCTGCCTGGATCTCCGGCCGCCTTCCCGGCTCAGGGAGGGTCTTTCCTCCTCACAGCTCCCTGGGCTGGGTTTGCAGCCCCTCCTCGCGAGAGATCTCCAGGGCTTTTCTGCCTCCTCCATCCCTGCACACCTGGGGAATGAAAATTCCTGGTTTAGGGGGAAATAAGAAGAAGACAACTCCATAAACTGGGTGTTCCTCCTTGCCCAAGTCCATCTCTGGAAGTCATTGAGCATCTTGTGTCTCTAATAACCTCCCAAACAACAAGATTCCCAACCAAAATCCCCCAAACTTTAAGACACGGATCAAAAACACCCCAAATATCAAGCTTCAGCCAAAATCCCCTCCAAAATTATGCTGGTTTGAAAGCAAAACCAGTGAAAGACTCCAAGTCAGAAATAGAATTTCATAAGAAAAATATAATAGAAAAAAAATCCATGCAATAGTACAAAAGAAAACAACTGACAGAATCAGAATACAACCTGACACCCCGCTAGTTAGGGTGGTGGTAGCAGTCCAGATGAAGTGGTTTTGTTGTAGTAGTGATCCTGTAGAAAGGTCTGGTAGCTCTTGTCCTCTAGAAACCAGTGGGTAAGGGCTGCCTTGGTGTTCCAAATCTCAGATTTTATCTAGGTAAGAAAGGCTTGGCTCCTCCCCCTGGCTGGAGCATCTCCCAATGGGATGATGGAATTTTATCAGTCATGCAGTGGCACTCAATGGCCCATTAACAGAAGATATCTTCCTGGAGGAAGGATGGGTTGTGGAAAAGATAAAGAACACTGCCCCACCTGGTTTTAACAGATGGCCCATTAGCAGAGGATATCTCCCACACAGATAAGGATCCCTGCTCCACCTGATTTTTTCCACCACTCTTTGTTCTTTTGTTTCTTCCCAGGACTTCTGACTGGTTACTTCATGTTTGCTGCTGATTTCTTCTTCCTTTTGAAGATGAAAATGGTAAAAGTGTCTTTGACCTGCCTTGCTGGATATTGTGAAGAGGAACAGTCATCTACTGCAAGTGGAAGTGTCACAGGTGGAGCAGAGTTCTGTGAGTGCTGTATCAAACCAGACCTCGTCAGACCTGCCAGAACAACTGGTCCATGCTGCCCTTCACTGCTCTGCCTGTTCCCCACTGTTTCATGCCAGAGTAATTTAACTGCTGTTAATTGGGTGTGTGTTTCACTCGAGCCAGTCCAGCAGAACCAGCAGAAAGCAGCCCCAGAATGAATGGGGCTCTGCAGAGGAGCCCCAGACTATTCATCAGCCTGCCCGCAGAACTGGCTCCAACTCTGAACCCTTGTGACCACACTCTGAAGAAGACACACTTCTGATATTTCTGAGGCACTTATGACTGAGGCACTGCACGTGCTTGTGCAGGTAAGAATCCCAAAGTTCTTTCTTACTTCAGGAAAAACCCTGCAGCAGTGCATACCCAGCATCTGCTATCAGCACATCCTGGCTGCACGTGCAGGAGAAGCAGCAGCAGCATTGGACACGTGGGTTTGTTAAGCTGAACTCCCCTACACTTTGAACAGTGCTCATCACAAACATATTTAATGGCACAGCGATGCCATACATTTCTCCTAAAAGCCTCCCTTATAACTAAACTTTGCTAAATTTTGAGGATGAATGAGCAACTTCGGTCTCAGTCCGGAGGTGGAGGGGTTCTAAACACTGACTTTCCGAGAGCAGCATCTCTCATGAAGCGCTCGGGGCCACCCGAGCCGCCGCCGGGAGCGCGGTGCAGAAGCCGGCCCGGACTCAGCCGCAGCGCCGGGCACCGCGCATCGCTGCTCTGCAGGGCGGCCCGCACGTCCTCCAGCAGCTGCCGCAGGCTGCCCTTCTCCTGCTGCAGCTCGGCCATGCGCTCCTCGGCCCGCTCCAGCGCCACCATCTCCTCGCAGCGCTCTCGGGAGCAGGGCCCCGGCGGCCGCCGCTCGGGCTCGGCGGGGGCTGCGCGGGCGGATGTGGCTCTCGATGTGCTCGCCCTCCCGGCCCAGCGGCAGCCGCGGCCCCGCGCGGGTGCTGAAGTGGCCGCAGAGCCGCGCGTGGAGCTGGCGGAAGGTGAGCTCGGCCCAGAGCCCGTCCCACAGCCCCGCGCACTCCTCGGGCTCCGCCGCCTCCTCCGGCCCCAGCGCCCGGCACAGCGTGCGGGACTCCTCGCCGGGGATGCGGCCCGGCCCGGCGCAGTCCCGCTGCTGGAAGATCTCCTGCAGGGACTGCTCCGGGCCGCTGGCCAGCACGACCATCTCGTTCTCCACGCCGCGCTCCAGCCCGTAGCGGTGGGCGAGGGCGCTGAGCAGCCACTGCGTGCGCCGGGCCGGCCGCCCGGAGGGGTCCCAGCCCTCAGGCGGCTCCATCGCGCCCGCCCGGCCCGCGGCGCTGCCCGAGCATCCTGAGCGCCGCCCGCCCGAGCGCTCGGCCCCGGCCCCGGCACGGAGCGCCCGGCTCGCCCCGCACGGAGCCGCGTCCGCCTTTGTCCGGCAGGAGCAGGGACTCGGGCAAAGCGGGCAGGTGCCGCCCTGCTCCCTTTGTCTGACAAGCCCGAGCCCCAAGTGTGGTTCTTATTTCTTAGCTAATTTGTCCCTGGTTTCTCTCTGACACAAGCAAGACAATAGCATCGCACAATCCAGTTTGACAAGTAAGGCTTGTGAACGAGTGAGCGCTTCCACTAAATTAAAAACCCAATGTGTGTAGCCGTGGAATCGGGTTTTAACCCTTTAAGTGCGGCGGAAATAAGATGCACAGCTACATGGTCATCTTTCATGACAGGAAAAAAGAGACAAGTTTATTCAGAAATACACTTGGTTTATAGCATGACTCGTAATTCCCAGAGTAGAGAAAAGGTGATTGGTTCAGAGAGAAGACACCCCATTCCCAGGGCCTGGTCACACATCACAACAGCTGTTCTATCTTTGTTACTAATTCCTTTTTATTTTGACCAAATTATCAGCCTGGGAGAAATTCTCCCTAGCCTTGAGCTGGACCAGCTTATCGGCTGGGAACAGAGCTGAAAAGCTCCAGCCTGGAATATTATTCAGGCTGTAATTTTCTTACTTTCTCAATATGTGTCCCACAAATGTGCTTGAACGTCGACCTTCTGTTCTCTCAGGCTTCCTCACCTCTGTAGATGAGGTGACTTCCAGGTGTTGGTGTGTGGGTGTTAAGAGGTCTGTGTTAGAGATGAGAAAGTGTTCAACTCGTTCAAACGAGCTGCCCAAAGCAGTGATTTTGGTCTCTCTTTGCCTGGGGAGCAGGACCGGGGTTGTTGAACGCAGGCAGCAGCACGAGCAGGGCTCCTCCAGCAGCAGGGACACGCCAGGAGCCAGAGGGGACCGTGGCACCAGAGGGGACCGTGGCACCAGAGGGGACCGTGGCACCAGCCGTGTCCGAGGCCTGAACAGGCTGCCAAAGTCAGGTGGTGCTGACAGGCTGCGTTAACAGCCCAGGTAAGACGTGGTGAGGAGCCAGGCCTGGGGGCCACCCAAGGAGTCCTGTCAAGAGCAAATCGTTCTAATATTCTCTCTAGGACAAAAAAGGAACAAACCAGTCCAGTTGATATGTGAGGAAAAAGAATTCAAGTTCGTTTAAAACGCTGCTTAATACAGGGTTGGGTTTCTTTTGAGTGAACTGGTGTTAATAAATATTCGGTCCCATATGATGGGGTTTCCCTGCAAATAGGCCTTGATGGGAAATTACTGAATACCTTTTGTTTTGCTCTTTCTTAAGTTGAGCACCCGAGTAGCTTTGTTGAGGAATGGAGAACTATTTGTAGGTCAGTATTTTCTCAGGAGGAGCCTTAAATTTTAGCACAGGAGGAAGGACAGGCAAAGGTTTGAAAGCCTTCCCGTGCTGAAGTGACACACTTTGAGAGGAGTCTGTGAGAAGTCCCCTCAGGCACTGCCAGGGCTATTTGCCTCCTCTGCAGGCTCAGTATTCTGGGAATTCCACAAGCCTCAGATGCCACTGTATTTTCCCCTGAATATTTTTTGTCGTGCAGTACACAGGGAGAATATTTTGTGCTAGATCCTCCTCTGGGCTGAGAGGAATGTTGAATTTGTCTTTACAAATGAGCTCTGGATCTGCCTGTAGATAAGGCTAGCACTGAGAGATAAAAGAAACAATGGGATGGATTCCACTGATTGATGAATGGAAAAAGATATTTGCCTTTACAAACAAACTGTAGGGCTGCTGATAAATCAAGTTGGATATCAAAAGATGAAAGAAGCAAGGGGAGGGGGGAACTATGAATTATATAAAAAATACAAATGAAAAGGGAGGGTTATACATTAGAGGGGAATTTCAGGTATCAGGCATTCCGGGAAGTCTGTGCCTCTCAAGTACCTCAGCCAATGGGGAAAGAGAGAGGGAAATGCGGCCGGGAAAATAGGATAAAAAGGAGGCTGCGTCCTCCAAAAATTGGAGAGATCCCAGGGGAATGTCCCATGGCTTCTCCCTTTACTCGAATAAAGCAAAAAGGACTCCTCTGTCTCCTTTTTGGACATAAACCTCTGGTGTTCGTGGATTAATTTTCCTGACAATTTGGGGGCTTGTCCGGGATCTTTCCACTGTCCCGGGCAGCGAGTGGAGCTGAAGGCGCCTCACCCAGTTTGGGTGATCAGCTCCCCTCGGTGCCGGCCGGTACCGGGCGATCCATTGGGTTCCCGAGACTGTCCAGGAGACAGACGAGTGGCGGACCAGGGGGGTCCGTGAAGATTCCACAGGGAAGGACCACTGAAAATCTCACCGGTGAGTAAAATGGGATCTTCGGGGAGCAAACCTGGGAGGGCACCCATGGAGGGTAGCACAGGTAAAACGGGGCACCCAGAGAGGGTTGGAAAAGTGAAGCCGCGAAGGGGCCCTGGCAAAAGGGATGACGATCCCATAATACCCCCGGAGAGTCCCTTGGGGAGAATGCTGAGGTCTTGGGAGAGATTGTATATTCAGCCAGAAGTAACTATGGAAATGATGGTAAAATATTGTTATTTTGTGTGGCCAGAGTATAAGTTGGCAAGGGGACTTATATGGCCACCTCATGGAACAGATAAAATTCATTTGTGTTGAATTTTGTGAAGGTACATAGAGGAGAATTGGAAAGGATGGATTGAAAGGGAATGTGGATTAATATGGGTCAGACAAGAAACAAGAGAAATGTATATGTTAAGAAAAAAGAGGAGGAAGAGGAAAGTGGTGAGGATTGGGATGTTTTTCAGCTCCTTCCCCCGTCTTGTCCTCCAGTGTTGCTAGCTGACCCAGGGCCAGTTGCAGGTCGTCTGTATCCTCAACTTTCAGAGCAAGGGGATCAGGGAAATGTTGTTCCCACAGCCCCACCTGAGAAGGGTGATGGTGTAGGGGGAGGGGAGCAGCATGTTGTATCACCCCCCAGAACTAGAAGAGGAACTCAGTTTAGGGCATCAGAAGCCCCCCAAGAGACAGGGGTACACCAGATGCCACTCTGTCAAGTTCCTTTGGGGGGTCAAGGGGGAGGATTTGGGTTTGTAATTGTACCACTCACTACCCAGGATATAAGAGGGTTGTAAAAAGAATTACCCCCATATTTGGATGATCCCATAGGGGTGGGGGAAAAGATAGAGGAATATTTGGGAAATGCGGATTATACATGGAAGGATTGGGATTTTCTTTTGGGAATTTTGTTTGGGTCATCAGAGAAATGAATGATTTTGCAGAAAGCTCGGCAGCTGTGGGAGGATGAACACCCACAAGCAGCAGGGGGGGCTGGACCCAATGCACCTACGGTGGGTGATGCCATCCCCCAGGCAGACCCCCAGTGGGACCCAAATAACCAGGCCAGTCTGGCTCACCGTGATTGCCGTGCTTATTTGATCAGGGCAATCAAGTCAGCAGCTCCCAGAACTAACAACATAGCTAAGGCTCTGTCGTTAGAACAGGAGAAACAGGAAAGCCCTCATTGGTTGGAGAGGATTAGGGATGCCTTGAGGAAGCACGGGGGGATGGATCCTGAAGGGCCAGCCTTCAACACATTGCTTAAAGTACAATTTGTTACTAAGGCCTGGCCTGATATAAGGAAAGGAGTACAAAAAGATGAAGAGTGACAAAATAAGTCTGTAGAGGAATTCGTTAGAAAAACACAGCAGATATATGTAAGAAGGGATGAGGAAAAGGCAGAAACTAAAGCAAGGATGATGGCAGAGTTTTTGCAGCCCCAGAGGAATAAACCGCAGGGTCCAAGGGGTCCCCAGGGACAGAGGGGACGGGGTCGGCCACAAGGAAGGGGCAGAGGGATTCCCTCCTCGGCAGGGGACAGCCGACCCAAACAGCGGCTGGGGAAGAACCAGTGTGCTGTCTGCAGGGCAGAAGGGCATTGGAAAAACGAGTGTCCGCAAAAACAACTGGACCCTCAGGGGGAGGAAGTCCAGAGGATAATGGAAATGGATTGTTAGGGGTGTCAGGGGCTCCTATTATACCAAGGATCCACCACTCAGGAGCCCTTGATAACTTTTAAGGAAGCTCAGCTGGCACAGACCTTGACTTTGGACTTTGCTGTTCACAACATCCAACCGGGACACTGGGTCCTGGTTAAGGAGTGGGAAGAAGCACCACTGGTGGCCAAGTGGCGTGGACCTTTCCAGGTGTTGCTGACCACAGAAACAGCTGTCAAGACAGCTGAACACGGCTGGACCCATCACACTCGGGCCAAGGTCTCTGCAGCCCCAGAGATTTGGACATCTCAGCTGGAGGAGAAGGACGGGAAGCCGCGACTGACACTCGGCAGGAGGGGACTGGAGCAGCAGCCAGGGCGTCGACATTGGGGGAAGCCTCGTGTGCCCACACACAGAGTGCCTGCTGAAATAGTCTGTGTGGGCATCCCTCCTCTCAGATCTCCAGGCACTGGGGGCCAACCCTTGCTGTCATTGTTTTCTCTATGTTGAGCTCTTTCTGTGCCTTCATTCGCCACAGGTGGTGTGAAAGACAACGTGAAAGTAAAAATTAAGTTAGGAAATTAGATTACACAATCAGAATGTTTATCTTAATAATGTTCCCTTTATATTATCAGTTAGGTTGGGGCCAAGAATGGGAAAATAATTATTTGACCTTAGGAGAAGAAGTAGCACAAACCTTTAACCTTAGCAATTGTTGGGTATGTGGAGGTCCAGGAGAATCTGAAAACGGGCCATGGGTGGCCAGCCCAGTTGAACATCAATAGCAGATTAGCACCCTGGGTAAGGTCTGTAATGGAACAGGATTTTGGGATGAAGAAGGAAGTCCATGGCGGCTTCATTCTTCTGAAAAAGACACTTATTGCCTAAATAGGCAAATAGAGGACAATGGAAAAGTGGTGAAACAAACTGCAAAATGAATTAAAAAAATTAGCTCATGTGCCAGTCCAAAGATGAAAAGGATGGGAATGGGACGTGTTTTCTTGGCTACCTGGTGGACTATAAGTTAAACAACTGCTTTTTTTCCTCTTACGTGCTGTAGCAACTCTAATCTTTTTGCCAGGCATGTTCCCTTGCTTAGTACAACTTATTCAACATGTGATCAAAGGGATGCAGGTAATAGCCACGCCTACTGATCCAGAGATGATTCCAAAAGGACAGAAATTGATGTCACTCCAAATAATTACAAAACCAAAAAAGACTCAGGAACAAGAAATTAAGTCAATGAGAGCTAAAGTGTGTAAAGACAATTATTAAAAAATAAAAGAGGAGGGGTTGAGAGGAATGTTGAATTTGTCCTTTACAAATGAGCTGTGGATCAGCCTGTAGATAAGGCTAGCACTGAGAGATAAAAGAAACAATGGGATGGATTCCACTGATTGATGAATGGAAAAAGATATTTGCCTTTACAAACAAACTGTAGGGCTGCTGATAAATGAAATTGGATATTGAAAGATGAAAGAAGCAACGGGGGGAAACTATGAATTCTATAAGAATTAAAAATTAAAAGGGAGGGTTATACATTAGAGGGGAATTTCAGGTATCAGGCGTTCCGGGAAGTCTGTGCCTCTCAAGTACCTCAGCCAAAGGGGAAAGAGAGAGGGAAATGCGGCTGGGAAAATAGGATAAAAAGGAGGCTGCGTCCTCCAAAAATTTGAGAGATCCCAAGGGAGTCCCATGGCCTCTCCCTTTATTCGAATAAAGCAAAAAGGACTCCTCTGTCTCCTTTTTGGACATAAACCTCTGGTGTTTGTGGATTACTTTTCCTGACAGAAAGAACTTGGGGATTCTTACCTGCACAAGCATGTGCAGTGCCTCAGTCATAAGTGCCTCAGAAATATCAGAAGTGTGTCTTCTTCAGAGTGTGGTCACAAGGGTTCAGAGTTGGAGCCAGTTCTGCGGGCAGGCTGATGAATAGTCTGGGGCTCCTCTGCAGAGCCCCATTCATTCTGGGGCTGCTTTCTGCTGGTTCTGCTGGACTGGCTCGAGTGAAACACACACCCAATTAACAGCAGTTAAATTACTCTGGCATGAAACAGTGTGGAACAGGCAGAGCAGTGAAGGGCAGCATGGACCAGTTGTTCTGGCAGGTCTGACGAGGTCTGGTTTGATACAGCACTCACAGAACTCTGCTCCACCTGTGACACTTCCACTTGCAGTAGATGACTGTTCCTCTTCACTATATCCATCAAGGCAGGTGAAAGACACTTTTACCATTTTCATCTTCAAAAGGAAGAAGAAATCAGCAGCAAACATTAAGTAACCAGTCAGAGGTCCCAGGAAGAAACAAAAGAACAAAGAGTAGTGGATAAAAACAGGTGGAGCAGGGATCCTTATCTGTGTGGGAGATATCCTCTGCTAATGGGCCATCTGTTAAAACCAGGTGGGGCAGTGTTCTTTATCTATTCCACAACCCATCCTTCCTCCAGGAAGATATCTTCTGTTAATGGGCCATTGAGTGCCACTGCATGACTGATAAAATTCCATCATCCCATTGGGAGATGCTCCAGCCAGGGGGAGGAGCCAAGCCTTTCCTACCTAGATAAAATCTGAGATTTGGAACACCAAGGCAGCCCTTACCCACTGGTTTCCAGAGGACAAGAGCTACCAGACCTTTCTACAGCATCACTACTACAACAAAACCACCTAACTAGGGGGGAGTCAGGTTGTATTCTGATTCTGTCAGTTGTTTCCTTTTGTACTATTGCATGAATTTATCTCATTTCCTATAAAATTGTATTTCTGATTTGGAGTCTTTCACTGGTTTTGCTTTCGAATCAGCACAATTTTGGGGGGGATTTTGGCTGAATCTAGATATTTGGGGAGGTTTTGATCCGTGTCTTAAAGTCTGGAGGATTTTGGGTGGGAATCTTGGTGTTTGGGAGGTTATTACAGACATAAGATCCTCAATGACTTCCAGAGATGAACTTGGGCAAGGAGGAACACCCAGTTTATGGAGCTCTCTTCTTGTTATTTCCCCCTAAACCAGGAATTTTCATTCCTCAGGTGTGCAGGGATGGAGGAGGCAGAAAAGCCCTGGAGATCTCTCACGAGGAGGGGCTGCAAACCCAGCCCAGGGAGCTGCGAGGAGGAAAGACCCTCCCTGAGCCGGGAAGGCGGCTGGAGATCCAGGCAGAGCTCAGAGCTGGTGGAGAAGCCTCCTGGAGGGGAGAAGCCCCACGAGTGCTTGGAATGTGGGAAGGGTTTCAGCTACAGGTTCCAGCTGATTCAGCACCAGATGATCCACACAGGGGAACGGCCCTACACCTGCTTGGAATGTGGGAGGAGCTTCGGGTGGATCTCTGCCCTGAGATACCACCAGCACATCCACACCGGGGAGAGGCCCTACGAGTGTCCTGAGTGTGGGAAGAGGTTTCAGACCAGCTCAAATCTCCTCCTACACGAGCGGATTCACACAGAGGAGAGGCCCTTCCGCTGCCCCGACTGCGGGAAGGGATTCAAGCACAACTCCACCCTCACTGTCCACCGGCGCATCCACACTGGGGAGAGGCCCTACGAGTGTCCTGAGTGTGGGAAGAGCTTCTCCAGGAGCTCAACCATGACCGAACACCAACGGAGGCTCCACTAAGGGAAGCCCTGTGAGTGCCCCGAGTGTGGGAAGAGCTTCGTGCTCTGCTCCAGCTCCATCCCCCATTGGAGGACTGGTGTTGGATGATCGAAAAAAACCCAAAAACACAAAACCGAAACAAACAGAAAAACCCAAAAAACAAACAAAAATAAACCCAACAAATCAAAAGAAAACAAACAAACAAAAAAAACCCCGAAACAAACAAAAAAACCCCACCAAATTAGTGATACACACAGAAACAATATAAAAACACTGAAATCAAACAAAAAGAAACGTTAAATTCGAAGCAAAGAAAGGAGAAAAGTCATGAACTAACATTTCTCTTTTATTAAACTATGGAGAAAAAACTCTTGTTTCCTCTAAAACATGTAAAAATATTTTGAAGTGAATATGACTGTTCTAACTGTACATATAAAGAAAAGCATTAATATTAAAGTAAACAAATGTAAAAATTGCAGTAATCTCCTAGGTTTTAGTAATAGAAAACCCCTGCTCTCCCCCCCAAAAAAAGAAAAAGGAAAAAACTCTATTTTAAAAAATAAAGTAAGTTTATTTTCAACTGTTATAATCCTTAAACTGTGCATCAGAAGTTAATATAGTCCTCAATAAAAGTTATGAGAAAAACTGTTAGTCTGTATAAAGGATTTTTAGATAGTAATCAGATTTCCATTCTCCTGGGAAGCTAATCACTGTAACATCAAAACAAAAAGAATCCGTTTTCTTGTGGAGGAATCTCCATAGACTGAAAGAAAGTCTCCTCTTTCAAGTAAATGAGTAAAAAACTATTTTAGAGATGGTAGACTTGAGTTGTTTTTGTACGTTTTTAGTATTAAAAAAATGTATGGAAGAAAAAGCAGTAGACTAAAGTTTTCTTCTAAGGGTTTTTTTCATATAGTTTCTAGTAATAAAATTTATCTTTATACCTTTTAAAGTAAAAGCTGTTTTTTGTCTACTTCTTAATCCTCTCTCACAACAAAAAAATTCAAATTAATAAACCAAAACTACTACATTTAACCTCAGTGGTTCCAGGATTTTGATTTCCTATTACTCTAGGGTGTCTTCTGCAGCCAAATGGTGATGGACTGGGGCAAAGACCAAGATTTTGGAGACAGTGGGGTGGAAACTCCTCCAAAAATGTTCTTCCCTCCCTCCCAAGCACGTTGATCCTCAGCTTGCAGAGACATGGAAATCGTTTTCTTGGCCTGGATTTGCTTTTCATTTCTCTTCATCCCTTTAAAACATCCAACCCTGGGATAAAAATAAAGACACTGAACTGAGACATGGGTGGGGACATGGGGGGACAATGACATGGTGGGACACAGACATGGAGAGTGACATGGGGACACATGGACATGGAGGGGGACGTGGCCATTCGTGGGGACATGGGGGGACACGGGCGTGGATGGAGATGTGGGGGACAGTGACAGGGATGGAAACATGGTGGGGACACAGCCATGGGTGAGGACATGGTGGGACATGGCCAGTGACATGTGGGGACACGGCCACGGCCGGTGCCATGGGGGGAACTTGCAGGGGCTGTGGGAGATGCTGGCTTGGAGGGAGTTGAGGGTTCCTGGCAGGGACTTGGGGCTCGCTGAGGCCTTTGGGGACCCCAGGCCGAGCGGCTCCAGCTGCGCTGGGAGACCCTGGCAGAGGTTCTGGGGCAGCTGCTCAAGGACCCCCTGCCCTGGAGCCCCAGCCGGGCATTGGGCTCCTGGAAGGGAATGAACGTCCTTGTCCCCAGCAGGACAGATTTCTTATTTCTTCCAGGTGCAAATGGTTCTCTTACCAGAATAGCTCTTTGTGTTAATTGTTTTCATGCTTAAGATTGTTTTCACCTGGGAACAAGCAAGTTACTTAGCTGCACATAGAAGAAGTGACATGCTAACTATTAATTTAGCAGAGAGCAAGACCTGATTTTATGAGACCTTTCTTTTAGAATTTATATACCTGACTGCAACATCTCACTCTTTTTCATTAATTCAAAAAAGTCACATATGTTCTGATGATAAAATAGCTCTCTCTTGTGAGGGTGTTATCTCATTAAGGTTATCACTGGTTATCTGTTAGATATGGGATAAGATACACAAAAGACCAATTACAATCAACAAAACTTAGCAAATTCTATCATGTCATTGACACAGGGTTTCACAGCATGAGAAAACAAAAGAATAATGTCCAGTGTGTCCTAGGGAAATGGAAATAAATGACCATTGTTTTAAAGTCCAAATAGTCCATTAGCTGGAAATGTTGATCTTTGACATCACTGAATGTGCTCTTGGATCTTGGAACAGGGAATAACTGAAGAAGGTTAGTAGGAACGCTATACCATGATGATGACACAAGGCTTTTGTTGGCAATTTGCCTGTAAATTTCCAGACACAGCCATGTCTTGGCAGTCCTACTTCTGGTTTTGTTCTGGCCACGAAGGCTGCATGGTGATTAGGTTCTTTTGCTTCTCACTGGGCTTCATTTTCTTGGAGGCAACTGATGTTTGGCTGAATGAACAGGTGACTGCTTTGAAGTTGTTGATGATAAAAACACATGCATACCTTCTCCTTAAGTTAATGAATTGATTTGGCTCTGTCATTGTAAATTCAATTGAAGAGCCTTCCATAAAAATATTTTACTTTTTTTTGGGTAAAAATACTGCAAAAAAAAAATTTTATAAATATGTGAGTATTTAGGAGCTAATTCCCCCTTCTTTGATTTAAAAACAGCATTCATGACTCTTGCCATGAACATGAAGGGAAGTTCAAAACAAAACAATACATGTAGTAAAACCAAAAACTTACAGTAATCGGGAATAATTCTGATACAACAATCCAAAACATTTCCGATAACAGATATAATTAAAAACACTTGTGAAATTAGATTATTACCAAACATTAAAACATTGTACTATCATCCCAGTGCCTGCAACAGCAGATAAACCTAAAATCAGTGAAGAACTGGATGAGCGTCTGTTGGGGGTTGTTTTTTCCTTTCCTCTCTGCCTGTGGAATTTTTTTCCCATTGACATGCTAAGAAGCACTGATGGTTGGGTCCCAGCACCAGGGAGAGCCTCCCTGTTTTTTTGGGAGTTTCTCTCGGAGGGCGGGGGGAGGGAAAGGGGGAACACGGTGAGATTGGAAGCAGGTAAAGGAGGGTGGGGGGCAGTTGCTGGCTCTCGCTCGCTTTTGGCTCTCGGAGCAGAAAGGTCATTGCTACCCCCCCACCATCCCAACGCCGGGAGCTGCCTCTCTGTTTTGGACCCCGCAGCCCTGCTTGGACGCC
Source organism: Sturnus vulgaris (assembly GCF_052056855.1). NCBI lineage: Eukaryota > Metazoa > Chordata > Aves > Passeriformes > Sturnidae > Sturnus > Sturnus vulgaris. The sequence continues at coordinate 6,365,814 of NW_028276185.1, read as the reverse complement.
CTCCTGCTTCAGCTTGCTGTTTTCCCAGCATCCTGCCTCTCCTCCATCCCTTCCCATCTGGGACACAGCTGCCATCACCCCCAGCCCCTGCAGGTGCCGGGATCGTCACATCTGCCCCGTCCACCGGGAATCTGCCAGCGCTCACTGCCAGCGGTGACGGTGACTGCAGCACAGGGGAAAAGTGCCTGAGGCCCAGAAGGACTGGAACTGGATTCCTGTTCTGCTTCTTGTTAATTCCTGAGTTGTTGTTCTGTTTGCCTTCTTAGATATACTAGTAAAGAACTGTCATTCCTGTCCCCATATCTTGGTCTGAGAGCCCCTTAATTTCAAAATTATACTCATTCAGAGGGAGGGATTTACTTCCTCCATTTCAAGGGAAGGCCCTGCTTTCCCTAGCACACACCTGTCTTTTATTCAAACCAGGAGTGATTTTGGCACCCATGGTGCCACCTGTGGGCGTTGAGTGGAAAGGATGGAAAAGCAATAGCAGTTGTTGAGTGACCTGATTTTGTGTTTTAGGTGGCACCATGTTGTCCAGCTTACCCTGGCTTGGGCTGCACGTGGTCACAGCTACATCTCTCCCATTTGCAGGCCCTTATTTGAACATGGGTCCTATCACTAAGGCTACTGTGACTATTATCCAGTTCATTTTGTGGGTTGATAAGGTGAGGAATTCATGGGTTTTTAACTTCCTCTGGAAGATGGCAACGTGGGTTCAGAGCTATCACACTCTAACTGTGTGTTTTTGGGGTTTAATTCAATAATGGTACTTACTGTGAGGAAATGACAGAAGGGGAAATTTTCTCCCAACCCTTCATCCAGTTCACCATTTAGGTCCACCCCACCAGTTTTCAAAGGCTTCAAATGGTTCAAATCTTCTCTAAATGCTAATGCATTTACAGTGGCTGGTGTTGCTGATATGCCTGTTAAACCTGTTCTATTTAACATTCAGAGATAAGGGGAGATTGATTTGGATAACAACCCTGATACCTACCCCAGGAAATTGGGATGCTGCTGCAGAGACTGACCCTGCCCCACAGCCCACTTCAGAAATGAAACACCCGGATTGGGTGGGCGTTTTAGTGAAGGAGATGTGTGAGATGAGCCAGATGCTGAAGGAGTACCTTTCCACAGCTGGTGAGAAACCCTCCCCCTGCCTTAAAAAGGGAGAGTCTGATGGTGCAGCAGTGGAACCCACAGACATTACATCTGTCCAGGTTCCAGCTGAACTGCAAGGGCACTCACAGAGAGCAATAGTCGCCCCTGTGGAAACAAAGAAGTCTAAGATGAAAACAAGGCACCTAGAAAATAAGGATAAGAAAGGAGGGCCCTCACAACCAGCAGGGGAGCCAGAGGTTGAGATCATCACCAAGTCCCTGTCGTACAAAAATCTCCATACTCTGCAAAAAGACATTGAGTGACGAGGCCGTGAGGCTTTTACCACCTGGTTACTGCAGGTGTGAGGCCTTATGGGTACAGGTGTGCAACTGGATGGTCCTGAGGCAAGGAATTTGGGAGCCTTGACCCAGGACTCAGGTGTGGATCAGGTATTTGTAAGGGAGCCAGGCCTCCTTTCCCTCTGGGAGTGGCTTTTAATGAGTGTAAGAGAGAGGTTTGTCCACAGAGAGAGAATGCAGGAGCACCATCATAGAATGCCTTGGAAGACCCTTGAGGAAGGGATCCAAGAGCTGAGAGAAGTGGCAGTGCTGGAGGTGCTCTTTGGGAGGGATGGACAGCATGACAATGACCCTGACAAGGTCAGGTGCACAGGGCAGATGTTGTGGGATCTGACAGACCTGGGGCCATCTCAATACACCACCTTCATTGCAACAATTAATGCTGATAATAACAGAGACAGTGGGTTCTGTTGCTAACAAGCAACAAGCTTAGAAATTTTGAGAGTATGATCAATGGCCCAATGCAGGCTCATGTCTCTACTGTAATTGTGAGCCTCCAAGAGGAGATGAGGGAGATGAGGGAGGAGGTGAGGAAGAACAGTTCCCAAGCAACACCAGTGCTGTCATATCACGAGTTCCTGGAACATATTTTCAAGCCCTTCCAGCTGTTTCTGTCTTGCATCACAAAATTTGGCATGTGTTTCGACCTTTTAAAGGACTTGTTGCATGTATTAACATCCAAGGGGTTGCTTTCATCGTGCCCCATCCATCCCACACGGCAGCTCTTGCCATGGCCTGGAGGAAGCAGGAGACAGCAAGGATCAGCTGGAAGGCGCTGGCCACGAATGTCCCTCCCGCAGGCCCCTGGAAGGTCTCTGTGCTCTGCCCACGCCGCCCCTCGTGCGCGCAGGGAGCAGAGCCCTCCCAGCCGGGACAGGATTCCTAATGGTTGTTGGTGTTTTTTTCTAGGGAGACTTCCTGCTCAATGCAGGCTTCCCCTCAGGATGCCTGATGGTCTCTGGTGGTTTCTTGTGGGGACAGCTCCTGCTCAGTGCAGGCTTCCCCTTGAGATCCCTCACGGCAGCTGTTGCTGAGGTTGCTGCATGGTTGCAGGCCTGAGCTGTCGCCTGTCCCCAGCCCCTGCCCGCTGAGGGCCTGCTCTTCCAGCCTGCTGGGCATGGGGCTGGCTGCTTTGGAGTTGGGATTCACCTTTTCCTTCTCCATGTGCAACTGTCTGGAGCACAGAGATCCCGGGAGCTGCTTCCTCCTGAGCCAGTGGCACTCCTGGCACTGGGCAGCGCAGGGCCCTGTGCCCCGTATATACCCCTGCAGGGCGGGGCTGTGCCATGTCACCAGGACAACAGAATGGCCAACAGCACCCAGGAACCCGATAGAACGGCCCTGTGTCACAAAGGGCCCAGCCCAGCACCCCTTCAGCAGCCCAAGCCCCTGGAAGTGGCATGGAGCAGCAGCCAGACTGGACGGCTTCTAGCCCCTTGTTCTGATCCACTGATGAAAATGATCAGAAATGGCTCTGCCTCAATTAGGGTGCAAATGAGACCATGTGCCAAAGTCAATAGTTTGGGTTTTATTGAAGAGTAAATGAGAGGCAGAGAGAATGACAAAGAGAGAAAAATAGAAATTGAATAGAGATGGGGGGAGGGAAAGAGAGTGACAGAGACAGATTATGTAGAAAACCTCACCACTCTGTGGATCCCAGTGGCTTCCTGTGGATGCTCTACATCTCTGTCTTCTTGGTGCTCAGGGTTCCCCACAAACACTGAGTTCAGGGGGTCCATACACACTGGGGGCAGGTGGGAAGGCCCAGGTTCCTCCCCTGGCAGGGACAAGTCTGACACAGGCTCTGGCAGCAGCCTCTGGCTCTGCTGCATCCCTTTGCATCAGGAGCAGTGCTCTGCTGCAAGGCCTCAGCAGTGAGTCTGGGCAGCGCTTTGGGGCTCTTGGATGGATTCTGGCCCCTCCTCAGCTGCCCCTCACGGCAATGTGCCGTGGATGTGGCCTTCCCGGGCTGGGGATTTTCCAGCAGAGCCAGTTTGTGTGAGGGAGGATGGGTGTTCAGTGCCTGTGGGCAGAGGTTCCCCCACAGCCCCAGAACTCTCCTCCTCCCTGGCTGGCTGTGGGCAGTGTGTGCAAACGTGGCCTCAGCAGATGAGCCTGTGGGCTACGGCCTCCCCCAGCCCCAGCCTGGCCCAAGCTGATTTTCAGGACAGCTGCTGGCTTTGCCTTGCTTTGGATACATTCTCCTGCCTCAGTCTCGTGTCCTTGTCCCTAGACCAGAGGCAATTGATCAATGGTGTCACCTTGATGGTACCTCAGGTGCTGTTAGGCCGCTCAAGTCCCAGGCCAAAGCTGCAGTCAGGTGAAGGAGGGCTGGGCTGGGGTGGTCTCAGCCTCTTTATTCAGTTTCGCCATAATGTGCAAATCTCCTTCCTGGCAGCGTTTAAGCCATTCCCCATAACATTTCAGTGTGTGACAGCGCTGCTGTGCCCAGAGCCCTGTGAGGCCCAGTGGCCCAGGACAGACCCCCCGAGCCCCACAGTGCCAGGCCTGGCTTTGCAGGCTGGGCTGTGCGGGGCCAGAGGAATTGGCCGGATGGACGCAGGCAGGGAGTTGTGGTCAGCGGCTCCATGGGCAGCTGCAGGCCGGGGATGAGGGGTGTCCCTCAGGGAGGGCTCTGCCTCGGCCCCGGGGGGACCCAATGCGAGGGCGAGGGGCTGGGGGGGCCATGGGGGCGTTCGATCAATGGGGAGGGCCCGGGGAGTGCTGAGAAGGGGGTGGGGAGTGGGGGGGAGTGAGGGGTCCCATGGATTTGGGGGGAGTCTTGATGAGTGTGGGGGCAGTCCCATGGATTTTGGGGTCCTGGTGATGGGGGGGCGCAGTGAGTGGGGGGTCCCATGGATGGGGGAGGGGCGGTCATTGGGGGTGGTCCTGGCCCACTGTGGTGGTCCCAAGTATCCGGAGGGGTCCCAGCGCTTTGGGGGGTGTTATGAATGGTTTTCTATTTTTCCAATTAAACAAACAACAAAGATTAAAAGTAACAACAAATTTTTAATAGTAACAATTATAAATGAATACAATCAAAAGTATTAAAGATGATTACAAAAATTATTGAAACTGAATACCATCCAAGTAAAGTATTACAGTTGTATAATTTGGGATGGATAAAATTTGAGAGTAAGTGTTTTAGTATAATTGAGGTTCGTATAAAGCATAAGCAAAACCGACCGGGGGTACGGGGAGGGGCCTGCCCTTCCTCTCGTACCAAAGCATTCGGGCTAACAATCCCACTTATATACTATAGGCTACGGAAGTTTCTAGAAAGCTCCTCCTAGTTTCTATTCCTAAAATCTACGTAACTATACTGCACGGCGCATGCTCTACTAATACTCTATCCTTTTGAGGGTCTTATTTCCGGTGAAGGCCCATCATCTTCATCAGTGACCGAGGTGTGACCTGCAGGTAGCGCAGGTGCTCTGTGTGACTGAGCAGATGTTTTCCATAACAAGACTTTAATTAAGTCCCATGCTTGGAATCATTCCATTTTTGCCCATTTCAAGGTTGAAGCTCTATTTCTAGATGCTGCTTATCAGACCTACGTCCTTCTACTATTCTTATCTGACTTTCTTCTAACCTTCTTCTTCGACTCCCAACATCTGGGAGATGTCTTTTATCCTGTCTCACCCATCTCCCCCCCTTTCACTCGGTAACAATGGTCTTCTATTGATCTAAATACAATTTTGCTAATATAGTTACAATTTAATTAGCACGAATCACATTGATCACACCCTCAAACCAGCTTTCCCTCACCCCTCTCTCCTTCCAACTGCACCTCCAACCCGGCAGTGCACGGTTGGAGAAACGACGCTCACTTTGTAAAATTTTAAAGGTTTATTAAATCTTAACAAAAAATATACATCAAAAGACTGAATAAGGAGAAAAATCAGCGCTGGGAGCACAGGACTAAAGCAGCAGACCCGGGTGTGATTTGGGGGCCCAGCGGGGTCCCCGGGCCGCCCCCGCCCCCCCCGATCTCGGCCAACGGGTGCGAGCGGCGCGGCCCCGCTGCTGAGCACTGACCCCGCCCCGGGGGCCGCCGGGACCCCCCCGGAAAAAACCCGCACCTGCACCCCCCCTTCAGTCCCTCCGACCTTCCCAGTCCTGGGGGAAAAGGGAGAAATTGGAAGACGTGGGGCGGAATCACCCGGAGACCCCCGGGGTGAGGAGGGGGGGGTTGGGCTCGCGGTGAGTGGGGGGTCCCGCGCGAGGATTTCGGGGGGGTTCGCTCGAGGAATTTTGGGGGTCCTCGTGTAAAGGATTCCTCTCGTGCCACCGTCTCCTCGTGCCACCCAGACCAGTTTAGGGAGCTCTTTGTGTCACCCAGAGGAATTTCGGGCTCTTCGTGTCACTGAGAGCCCCGCGAGAGTCACCAAGAGCTCCTCGAGTGCCACCAGGAGGAACGGGGGGATTCCTCGTGTCACCCAGAGCCCTGCGAGTCACACCGAGAGCCCTGTGTTACCAGGTGCCCCCAGCTCCTTGTGCCACCCGGATGCCCTGAGTGTCACCAGCCCCATGCCAGGGTCCCCAGTGTCACCGGGGTCTCTCTCTGTGTCACACACCAGGAACCGACCCCCCATCCGAGCACCAGGACCCCCGAATTTAACCGTCCTCGTGCACCGGGACCCCCTCAGGACCCTCGAGTTTCCTCTCTCCCCTCCTCGTGCACCGGCATCTCCGGACCGCCCCTCCTTTCCCGAGGAATCGCCGGAGACCCCCTCCATCAATCACCGGGCACCGGGACCACCAGAGGACCTCCCCCATCAATCAGCACCGTCACCGTGCACAGGGACTCCCCCCCGCATCGAGCAGTGACACCCCCTCATCGTGCACCGGGACCGCCGGACCCTCCTCAAACATCGCCAGCCTCGGGAACCGAGATCACCGGAGACCCCTCCATGAGTCACCGGGACCCCCCCGTCATGCACCAGGACCACCGGAGACCTCCCCAGGAATCACCGGACACCCCCTCACGAATCACCGGGCACCGGGACGCCCCCTCGGGCACCGGGACTGGATCCCCCCCTCGTGTACCGACCACCCTCCGGTGCACAGGGCCCGGACCCCCCTTTGCGCCCCCCCTGCCCATCCCGGGGATTCCGCCCCTCCCCTTTGACTTCCCCCGGGAACAGGAGCGGGAATGGGGGGGGGGGCCGTGCGCTGGGGGGGCACCGGGGTGTCCCCAGCATCGGGAGGAGTCCCTTGGGGCTCGCTCCTTTCCCCCCACTTCCTCCTCCGGTTATCACCAGGGACCCCCCCAATTTACCGGGGCTCCCCCTATTCACTGCCCCCCCGTTCACCGACCCCCCCAAAGCGCTGGGACCCCCCCGGATACTTGGGACCACCCCAGGGCGCCAGGACCCCCCCCTCACTCACCACCCCTGCCCCACCCATGGGACCCCCCACTCACCGCTCCCCCCCGTCACCAGGACCCCAAAATCCATGGGACTCCCCCCACACTCATCAAGACTCTCCCCAAATCCATGGGACCCCTCCCTCCCCCCCACTCACTACCCCCTTCTCAGCACTCCCCGGGCCCTCCCCATTGATCGAACGCCCCCATGGCCCCCCCAGCCCCTCGCCCTCGCATTGGGCCCCCCCGGGGCCGAGGCAGAGCCCTCCCTGAGGGACACCCCTCATCCCCGGCCTGCAGCCGCCCATGGAGCCGCTGACCACAACTCCCTGCCTGCGTCCATCCGGCCAATTCCTCTGGCCCCGCACAGCCCAGCCTGCAAAGCCAGCACCTGCTGGGCACCTGCTCCATGACACTTCCAGGGGCTTGGGCTGCTTAAGGGCTGCTGGGCTGGGCCCTTTGTGACACAGGGCCGTTCTATCGGGTTCCTGGGTGCTGTTGGCCATTCTGTTGTCCTGGTGACATGGCACAGCCCCGCCCTGCAGGGGTATATACGGGGCACAGGGCCCTGCGCTGCCCAGTGCCAGGAGTGCCACTGGCTCAGGAGGAAGCAGCTCCTGGGACCTCTGTGCTCTAGACGACGTTACACATGGAGGAGGAAAAGGTGAACCCTGTTATAAATGAGAGACAAAAGTCTCGATATTCAGCAAAATTTAGATTGCTTTATTTGATATAGAAAGAGCAAGCAGCGCTGGGGAACGTGAGGGGTCACCGCCCACTCCACGCTCCACCCAACCTTGGTTTGCAGCCTCTTCTTATACTGTGGGTTCTCGTTGTACACAAATTCACAAAGCCTCTGGGTGATAATCAGTCACAGATAGCCATCCGGTCCTTCTAGATAAGCACCAGAGAAGTTCTGGGAGTCTGGTCCTTGAGATAGGCAGTATTGATTAGACAAAGGCAGGAAGGGCTTTTTGGGTAGTCCGATTTTGCAAGCTGGTAGCTGATACAACTTATTTGAAAAACATAACATAACGTATTATAATGTAACATAATACAACATAATATAACATAACAATGTGATTTTAAACAGAATTATTTAATCATATAATTTCCTTTATCTAGTGTCCATGCTTCATTTCAGAGCTTAGTATTCTGGTTTATAGAAACCCCTAATGCTTTTGTGATTAACACAAATCTTTTATCAATTGTCACAATTTCCCCACTTCTCTTTTTTTATCCCATTGATTTGTGTTCTGGTTTCAAATTTTGTCAGTACCTCTTGTACTAGATTTAATTCATGTACTGTCATTAATTTTGTTGCCTTCTCAGGGTCTGTTGGTATTGTAGCAACTTGCATTTCTTGAACCACCGACTGGATTAGTCGAATGAAGCATGGAACAAGACAAGGGATGAACAGTAGTTCTAATAATGCACATGTTAACATAAACCCTAATTTCTTCCACCAAGCTCCCCCCCAACGGGTTATTCCACCAATTATCATTAAGCATAGAGTTTCAGTTTTGTACAGGTACATGGGCTAATCGTTTTATTTCTTCTGCAACTTTAGTAATTACTTCACTATTATCATAAATTTCTAATCAGTATTCAGAATTATTAAATTTCCCACACACTCCCCCTCGATATTTCTGTTTGATTTCACTCTAGCAACTGTTCTGGCCCTAATCCTTCACCCCACCTCCTTGGCCATTGTTCAGTCATCTGCATTCCTCTACAGATCCAACAGTGAGTTAAGATCAGTAGTAATTTCTTTCATTAATTCTACAAATAATTTTTTCCCGAAGTGGGTAATTCCCGTTCGCTGAGTTGTTGTTTTATTCTCTCATAGAAGTTAAAACTTCCCCCACGGTTTGTCCTTTTTCCCTTGAACATTTTAGTTTTTTTTTTTTTAATCAATTCCTCCTTGTAGTGATCTTGCACTCCTCCCTGATCTGAATATCCCCACATACCTTCTTTTGTGAAGCAGAGGTGTGTCTCTCCTACTGGGCAACTTTGGTATGCTGATGGAGCCCACCCTCCTTTTCCCAAATTGGTGGCCACTTCTTTCCATAATAGTCCATAATGTGTTTATTGTAGCAGGCCGAATTGATGTGTGTGTGGAAGGCAAGGGTGGATACCGTGCATCCCCATACCCAATTGTCTAGTGACACTTGGAACAAGCATCAGCATTATTTCCTTTTATCATCATTAGCAATAGGATGACTCCCATGACCATTTTCCTCCCTCTGCCTCCCTCAAGGCCTACAGGGTTGCTGCCAGTAGCCGAGGTTTGTTTGATCTTCTCAGCAGCAGGGAATATGTCCTGGGGTCTCCCACTTTGTCTTTCTCTTTTGGTAGTGTTTCTTAATTTTGTTCCAGCTTTTAGCTTTGACATTCCAGTATGAGGTACAGCAGTAACAGCACAGTATACACAGCCCTTCTGACACTTTCTTGTCAATACCTCTGCTCTGGCTCTCTTTTTTCCTTATTCCTCCCACCAGTTATGATCATCAATTTCTATTTTTCCTTGTGCTGATAGGGTATTAATACTTTAATAGTTTCCTTATATTCATTTCTTCTACACTGGACACATAAAGGGAATGGGGGATACCCACCCTAGGAATAACACCACAACAACTCAGTACAATATGGACACCTTTTCTTGATGAACAGGCTACAGCCGGGTTTGGGGCAGGTGACTTTCAGTCCTGATTAGGAGACCTTCGAGACGAATTGATCCGATATTGACATCAAGTCTTCTGAATTCGCCCTTTGAGGTCTCCAGGCTCAGATGTCACTGCCCAACCTGCAGTAGGAGGGGTTACAGGACCCTTGACTCTACTCACATGTGTCCATCCCTTTCCAGCTGTCCTCACAGCTGTTTCAGTCGTTAACAGAACTAATTATGGTCCTTCCCATTTTGGATCTAGATTTTCTTCTTTCCATACTTTAATTAACACATGTTGTCCTGGCTTAATTTTATGTATGGCAAATCCTAGAGGGACAGTTTGAGCTAAAATCCCCTTTTCTCTTAATTCTTCTAAGTTTTTGCTGATTGTTATTATGTAATTCTGAAGAGAAAGGTCCTGAACTAAGGTCGGATCAAGGCGTACTCCTTTAGGGTCAGGCATACCATACAGCATTTCATATGGTGAAATCCCTGTTTTTGAATTTGGCATTGTTCGTATATTAGACAGGGCTAGTGGGAGGCACTTTGTCCATGGCATTTTAGTCTCAATCATTAATTTTGACAGCTGTTGTTTTAATGTTTGATTCATCCTTTCAACCCTGCCAGAACTCTGAGGGTGCCAAGGTGTGTGATACTCCCAGCTGATGCCCAGTGCCGGGGTCAGTGACTGCAGCACCTTTGATGTAAAGTGCGTCCCCTGCTCTGAGTCTATTGCTCGAACCAGGCCATACCTTGGGATTATGTGTTCCAACAATATTTTGGCTACCACTTGTGATGTGGCTCTAGCTGCAGGGTATGCCTCTACCCAGTGGGTTAATTGGTCTACTATCACTAGTAAGTATTTCCACCTTCCTATTTTTGGGAATTCTGTAAAATCTACTTGTATTCTTTCAAAGGGTGTGTAAGCAGTTTTCCGTCCTCCTGACGGACCTTGTCACATACCTTTTCTATTAATTTTCTGACAAGTTAAACAACCCTGTACGCTTTGCTTTGCAATATCAAAAATGCCGATGCATCCAAAAAATTTTAAAAATTGGTCTGCTAGTGCTCTGGTTCCCCAATGTGTTTGTTGGTGTAATTGTTCAATAATTTGTCTGGCCTGGGTCTTAGGTAAAATTTCCCTGCCATCTGGTAAAACCCATTTGTTCTCATGCTGTTCTGCCTTTAATTTTTTTATTGCTTCTTTTTCCTGAGGAGTAAATAGCTTCTGTAATTCCTGGTTGGGGCTGAGATTTCTAACTCTAGTACTTAATACAGAAACTAGTTTTTGCTCCAATGCTGCTTTTTTTGCTTCTTTGTCAGCCAGATTATTCCCCCTTGTATGGTAGCTTGTTCCTTTTTAGTGCCCTCTTATGTGGACCACAGCAATTTCAGTGGGGCCCCTAAGAGCCTCTAGTATTCTAACAATTAATTCTTGATGTATCAACCCCCGTCCTTGAGTGTTAATTAACCCCCTTTCTTCCCAAATTTTACCAAATGTGTGGACTATGCCATAGGCATACTTAGAATCCGTATATATCGTCCCTTTTTTACCTTCTAAATAAGACAATGCCCTATAAAGAGCAAATAGTTCACAAGCCTGAGCGGGCCCTGCTGCGTTTAAGGGTCCGGATTCTACTAATTTCAATTCTTCTCCTCCTCCTATGGCATATCCCGATTTTCGTTTTCCTTCCACCACTCGAGAAGATCCATCTATAAACAATTTTACTCCATCCTTAAATTCAACTTCTCCCAGGTCAGGTCTCATTTTTGTTTGTAATTCTGTAACATCCACACAATCATGTTCTAAGTTTTCTCCTGGTTCCCCATATAGGAATTGTGCAGGACTTTGAGCAGTTGTTGCTTTTATCTCCAAATCTGGGGAAGTGATTAGAATAGCTTCATATTTTAATATTCGGGCATCAGTTAACCATTTCTCAGCTTTTTGATTCAGAATTCCCCTTACGTTATGAGGGGTGTGGACCACTAGGGCTGCCCCAAAGGTAATTTTTCGGGCTTCTTCAATTAAAAGTGCTGTGGCCACTGGGGCCTGGAGGCATGTGGGCCAACCCCGACTGACAGGGTCGAGCAGTTTAGAATAAAATCCCACTGGCTTTCGACTGCCTGCCCATTCCTGGCTGAGCACCCCATATGCTGTTTGATCAGAGGTGTTTACAAATAACTGAAATGGTCTCTCCAGGTCTGGGAGACTGAGTACAGGGGCTTGAATTAAAGCAGGTTTGACCTTTTCAAAACTTTTATCATCCTCTTCTGTCCATTTTAGGCGATTAGTGGTAAGTTTTTAATATAGAAATTTTACTTTCTCACTAAATCCCTCTATCCATTGGCGACAATATCCCAGCAATCCCAAAATTTTCCTCACTTCTTTTTTAGTTTTTGGAGGTCCCAGACTTGATATTCCAGAGATTTTGTTAGGATCCAATTTCTTTTTCCCTTTACTTAGCCAATGTCCCAAATATTTTACTTCTGGTTCTGTGAACTGTAATTTGGCTTCGGATACTTTCAATCCCTGTTGTCCCAAAAAGTTTAGAAGTTTTATAGTTCCATTTCTAGTAGATTTCTCGTCTTTTCCTGCTATTAATAGATCATCTACATATTGTAACAATTTCACCCCGTCGGGTGACTCAAAAGATTGCATTAATTCTTCTAGGGCTTGTCCAAAGAGATTGGGGGATTCTGTAAAGCCCTGAGGCAATACTGTCCAACGCAGTTGTTGTTTCCTGCCCTTATCAGGATCTTCCCATTCAAAGGCAAAGTAATCTCTGCTACTTTCCTCTAACGGGCATGCCCAGAAGGCATCTTTTAGATCTATTCCACTATACCAAGTGTAGTCAGGGGACAACTGGTTTAAGAGTGTGTAAGGGTTTGCTACTACGGGAAATTTGGTAACAGTTCGCTGATTTATAGCCCTCAAATCCTGTACCAATCTGTAATTCCCGTCTGTCTTTCTGACAGGCAGAATAGGAGTATTATGTGGGGACATACATGGTTCCAAAGCCCCCTGTTGCAAAAGGTTTTCTATGAGAGGCTTAAGGCCCCGTCTCCCTTCCAGAGATATTGGATATTGATGAACTCGGATAGGTAAATCGGGATCAGTGATTTTCACTTTGATAGGTTTCATTTTTATCTTCCCTATTTCTCCAGGGGTGTACCACACCTCAGGACATATTTGCTCCTCGTCCTTTTGGGTTAAAGCAAGAATTTTAAGCTGACCTTGGGATACTTCAATTTTCAAATCCAATGCTATTATTAAATCCCTCCCCAATAAATTATTTTCTGCCTCTGGCAGTAACAGCAGATCTTTTAATTTAATTTTGGTTTGGGTCTCAATTTGTACATTTTTAATAATAGGGACCCGAAATGGTTCACCTTTTGCTCCAACCACGAGTGCTGTTTCTCTACTAGGTTTACAGGCTTTTGGTAGGTGTTTAATTGTGGATTTTTCGGCTCCTGTATCTACTAAAAATTCTACCTCCTCTCCCTGGGGACCAATCTTTAAATTTATCAAGGGCTCTTTGGATGGTATGGTCCCTAATACATACAGCCCTTGCCACCCCTATTCGTCTTCTTGGAACAATTTTTCATCCCGTATCCGTTCTTTACAGTTTTTCTTTATATGACCTTTCTTGTTACATTAAAAGCAGGTTCGCCTTGGTGAATTATTTCCTGCTTCATTTCCTTGTTTCGGTGGGGGTTTTAGTGATTTCCCTCCCCCTTTCTGCTGGTTTTCTTTCTGTGTTTCACGAACTGCAGCTATAAAGATTTTGCTTTTGCTTTCTGCTTCTCTTAGCAATTCTTGTAACCCCCGATCTTGCCAATCGTCTAACTTTTCTAATTTCTTTCTAATATCTCCCCATGATCGAGCAACAAATTGGGTTTTGAGGAGTGCCTGACCCACTTGTGTATCAGGGTCTATCCCGGAGTACATTTGGAGATCTTTCCTCAGCCTCTCCAACCACTCAGTCGGGGATTCGTCCTTTTTTTGTTGTTCACTAAAGGCTTTATTAATATTTTGTCCTTTAGGAACTGATTCTCAGATACCTTTAACGAGTGTCCATCTTAAGTCCATCATATTCTGGCGATGGACATCATTCTGATTATCCCAGTTAGGATTATTTAATGGCCATTTCTGGTCTCCCCTAGGTCCAATCTGATGCTCCCGGTCCCATACCCTCATTCCAGCATGTCTGATCATTTCCCGTTCCTCCGTGGTGAATAGGATACTTAATATAGATTGTAATTCCATCCAAGTATACATACTTGGTCCGAGGAATTGATCTAGTCTCTCTCTGACACTCCTATAGGATCTTCTAATAGTTTCCCATTTCTTTTTTAAAGTTTCTCACTTCCCCTGTGTTCAAGGGAACATTTACAAATCCAATTAATCCAGCCTGTTGTCCTGCTAATGGCACTTCCCTCAGGGGGTAAAGGCAGGCCTTTGTATCGTTATCTCCCTCCTCTCTGGTGATACCATCTCTCCTGGTATTCCTTTGACTGGAGCGAGTTGTCAGAGCTATGGGAGTACCAGGAGGAGAAGTGGGTGCGTGGGGGGGTCTCCTGTATTTTCTGTATTATACGGAGGTGGGAGATTATCGAGGGGTTCCCAGGTAACCTTATTTTTATCTTCATCTTCTTTTTCTTTTAAAGTATATATCAAGGATGGCTTGGACTGTTTTGCCCACAGGGCAGCATACTCACATTCCTCTTTGTTAAATGGTTCTTTATGAGCCACATATGTGTTTAATGCCCGACAAATCCAACCTTCAAATGATCTGAACATGGGCCAGTATAGGTTATCTTTATGGATCATTTCTCTGGTCCATTCCACCATGCAATATTGAATCAATTTTTCTTTACTTTTTCTTCTGTATACCGCCCCTGTGTCCCAACATTTTAATATTACTCCCAATGGGCTGCCTGGTGGTATTTCTGGCAACCTACTTGTCTTGTCTTTATTTTCCCAGTCTCCTTGTGGACCAAATGAACTGGAACCTCTTCGTGGGTCCTTGGGACTCAGAATCTTACTCCCTCTTTGTCCCATTTTTGCCTCAAGGGACTGTCTTGAGGTGTTTGTACTCCCCGATGTTTTCTGCCCGAACCCCTGTCTCTCCTTGGGTCAGGATGGACTGGAACCCGCCTCTACCTGGGCTGGGATGGGAAAAGCAGCTTTTCCCTTCTCCCTCCGTGACTGGTGTGTTGCAATCTGCTTTTCTTTTCCTCCCCCTTCCCCCCGCCACCCCCTTCCCGGGTCCTGCCTCTGCCTGGGCTAGGATGGGAAGGACCCAGCCTCTACCTGGGCTAGGACAAGAAAAGCAGTCTCTCCCTTTGTGCTCACTCGCTTCGTCCGGTCACCGGCCAGGTCCCTCGCGGGATGCTGGAAACGCGGATAGAAGGACTCCACTCTCGCTTCGCAGCAAAGGCCACGTCTCATTCAGGCAAGCACACAGTCATCCCCACCAAACCACACAGATACTCACAGTCCGATGCTCCTGTCTGGCTCTTCGTGCACGAGAATTACAGGTGATTTTGCCGCGGTCTTCCGGGGAGATTTTCCTTGCTCAGTCTCTATGGTGCGGGACGTCGATGGGTCCCGAGAATCACTGACGAACCGGGGCCACAGCAGTGGGGCGCCTCCCCGAAATCGCAGTGCCTCTCAGGGCTCCAAGGACGTCACGGGTTTCGGCACCAAATTGTTATAAATGAGAGACAAAAGTCTCGATATTCAGCAAAATTTAGATTGCTTTATTTGATATAGAAATAGCAAGCAGCACGCTGGGGAACGTGAGGGGTCACCACCCACTCCACGCTCCACCCAACCTTGGTTTGCAGCTTCTTCTTATGCTGTGGGTTCTCGTTGTAATCAATAATTTTTGGTTTTTTGTTGTCATAAGCAGTGGTGGTTGAATAAACATCCTTACACAAATTCACAAAGCCTCTGGGTGATAATCAGTCACAGATAGCCATCTGGTCCTTGTAGATAACCACCAGAGAAGTTCTGGAATTCTGGTCCTTGAGATAAGCAGTATTGATTAGCCAAAGGCAGGAAGGGCTATTGGGAAGGCTGATTTTGCAAGCTGGTAGCCGATACAACTTATTTGGAAAACATAACATAATATAATGTAACATAATACAACATACCATAACAAGGTGATTTTAAACAGTGATTTTATCATATAATTTCCTTTATCTATTTGTCCATGCTTCACTTCAGAGTTTAGTATTCTGGTTTATACAAACCCCAATGCTTTTGTGATTAACACGAATCTTTTATCAATTATCATACTGAGAACTCCAAAACTCCTCCTGGACCCTCACCTGGGAAACCCCAAATCCTTGAGAATTTTCACTTGGAACCACCCAAACCCCACCCAAACCCTCCCCAGAACTCCCCAACCCCTCCCCCACCCCCTAACCCCCATTTACTGTCCCCAGCTGTCCCCCCCTGCCCTCCCCCCCGAGCTGGGCCAGGCAGATACCATGTGGCACCGAGTCCTGGTGGCCCTGGTGGCCCTGGTGGCCCTGGCCGAGGCCTTGAGGACACCAAGCACCGTCCCTGCAGCACTGGCTGAAGCCAAGGTCACGCTGTATCAGGCCCAAGTGGCCCTGGAAGAGCTAAAGGAGGCCAGAAAGGCCGAGGTGGCCCCGGCGGTGGCCCAGGGGACCCTGGGGGACGAGGACAAGCAGGAGCTGCGGGGCTCCAAGGGGTCCTGGCTGAGGCAGCAGTGATGATGATGCTGGAGCGGGAGGAGGAAGGGGCCCAGCAGTGCCAGAGCTGGCTATGGGCTGGGCACAGGCTGGCCATGGGGCTGATGGTGCTGTGCACTGCTGTGTGTGAGTAAAAACCAGTATGGACCAGTATAAACCAGTATAAACCAGTATGGACCAATATAAACCAGTATGGACCAGTATAGAGCAGTTTGGGTGAACTGGGCTCTGGGCCGGGCACAGGCCGGCCATAGGGCTGATGACACTGTGTGTCAGTAAAAACCAGTATAAACCAGTATGGACCAGTATAAACCAGTATAGAGCAGTACAGACCAGTACAGACCAGTTTGGGTGAGCTGAGCTCCAGGCTGGGCATGGGCTGGCCATGGGGCTGATGGTGCTGTGTGTGAGTAAAACCCTGTATAAACCAGTATAGACCAGTATAAACCAGTATAGAGCAGTATGGGCCAGTACAGACCTGTACAGACCAGTATGGACCAGTAGAGACCTTCCCCTGTCCCAGGATGGGGACGCTGGGCTGGTACTGGGAGCACTGGGAGGGAACTGGTTTGGTGACATTGAGATGGTGACATTGTTTTGGGGACAATGAGTTGGTGACACTGGGATGGGACTGGGATGGAACTGGTGACACTGGGACACAACTGGGACCACTGGGACAGGGACACTGGGACAGGATGGAGGATACTGGGATGGGACAGGGACACTGGAATGGAACTGGGAGCACTGGGCTGGTGACACTGGGACAGGACTGAGGACACTGAGACTGAACTGGGGACACTGGGGTGGTGCCATGGGTGGCACTGGTGACGCTGAGATGGCACTGGGGACACTGGGATGGAACTGGGAACACTGAAAGGGGACGTTGGGATGGGGACATTAGGAAGGGACTGGTGACACTGAGGTGGTGACACTGGGACAGAACTGGTGGCACTGGGATGGAACTGGGAACACTGGGATGGTGACACTGAGCTGGCACTGGGAGCACTGGGCTAGTGACACTGGGACAGGACTGGTGGCACTGGGCTGGTGACACTGGTACGGGTCAATGACGGGGTGGCATTGGGCTGCCACAGGGACACAACTGGGACAACTGGGACAAGAACACTGGGACAGGATGGGGGACACTGGGATGGCACTGGGGACACTGGGCTGGTGATGACATTGGTATGGGGACACTGGGGATGTGGTACTGGGACAGGACTGGTGGCACTGCGATAGGACTGGGGACACTGGGCTGGAACTGGGTTAGTGACACCAGGCTGGTGGCACTTGGGTGGTGACAGACAGAACTGGTGGCACTGGGTTGGTGACACTGGTATGGTGACAATGGGGGGGTAGCACTGGGATGGGACTGGGAGCACTGGGATGGTGACACTGAGAGGGAACTGGTGGCACTGGGACACAACTGGGAGCACTGGGACAAGAGCACTGGGACAGGATGGGGCACACTGGGATGGCACTGGGAGCACTGGGAGGGAACTGGTTTGGTGACATTGAGATGGTGACTTTGGTATGGGGACAATAGGGTGGTGGCACTGGGAGGGAACTGGAGATAGATTGAACTGGGAGCACTGGGATGGTGACACTGGAACACAACTGGTGGCATTGGGATGGAACTGGTGACACTGGGACACAACTAGGAGCACTGGGACAGGGACACTGGGACAGGATGGGGGACACTGGGATGGACTGGAGACACTGGACACTGGGATGGACTGGAGACACTGGGAGGGAACTGGGAGCACTGGGATGGTGAAATTGGTATGGTGGCAATGGGGCAGTGACACTGGGCTGGGAAGGAACTGGGAACAGTGAGCTGGTGACACTGGGACAGGACTGGGGACACTGGGGCAGCTCTGGTGGCGCTGGGGTTGAACTGGGGACACTGGGATTGAACTGGGGACACTGGGCTGGTGACACTGAGACTGAACGGGTGGCACTGGGATGCTGACACTGGGGCAGCCCTGGGCTGGTGGCTCTGGGGTGTCTCTGGTGCCACTGCTCAGGTGCCACTGTGCTGGTTGCCCTGCTGCCGTGTCCCCGGTGCCACCTGTGCGGTGTCCCCATGTCCCCGCAGTGTCCCTGGACTCGGCGCATGCTGTGCTGGGGGTGGCCGAGGACAGTCACCTGCTGCTGGCCCTGGGCACGGTGGCCGTGTCCTGCCAGGTGACCCTGCAGGCCTCGGTGACATTGTGGTGACACCTGGCCAGCAGTGCCCGTGAGCACCGAGCCATGGCCCAGCATCTGCGAGACCGCACCCAGCAGGTGGTGACCACCAGGGTCAGCGCCGAGGCCACCGCGGCCACCAGCAAGGTCACCACAATGTCCAGGGGCAGCTGGACACGGTGACATGGCACCTGGGGTACTTGGTAGACGCTGTTAACAGGGACATGATGGTGACACATGTGGGACATGGCGACAGGGGTTCCCCAGAGCTGCCCAGGCCCTCGGGGACATCGTGGTGGCCTTGGGGACCTCGGTGGAGGGACACAAGGAGGTGATGCGAAAGCTGGAGGCGGCCCGGGATGCAGGGACAGGGTGGGGACAATGGGGGCGGCACTGTCACCCCAAGGGACACTGGGAACCTTGGTGCCTTGCCTTGGGGACATCAGGGCCACCCTGAGGTCGCCTGTCCTGTTTTGGGTCACTACGATGTCCCTGCAGTGTCCCCACGTGACCGCAGTTTATCCCCCTGAATTGTTAAAAACCGGAATAATCACGGACAAAGGCGCTGTAACTAATTAAAGTTACAAAGTGGTGTGTTTATTCACCGGCACGGGAGTCACCTCCCAAAGGCGTGACCGCCCCGAACAAGGTTCTTTGCCCTCTATTTATTGCCCCAGATCTTACATACAATACATGTGCATAACCCCAGCACCTCCCATCCCCATCCCATATTAAAATGAGCCCATTCGTCCTTCACGTGTGCGCAGTTCTTCTCTTGAATTGGGTCGGTCTCGAAATGGGTCAGTGGTCTCAAAGGATGAAGTCAGGAGAGTCTTCATCAGGTCTCAGTGACCCTCTGGCACGATCCAAGGCCTCGTGCTTCATGATTAACGGTTTATTATTTTATGTTCTTCTATACTTAAGTTCATAATAGCAGATAATTATACCAATTAGCTCTTGCCTAAGCATCAAGTAATTACCTACCTAACTCACATCTTGGCCATGGAAACTCCTTCTACCCTTAGCAAAAATCTTTACTCTTTAAAGCCATGATTCAACTCTCCATGTCTGTGCCCCACCATGTTTTTGTCCCTCCGTATCCACACCCATGTCTCAGTTCAGTGTCTTTATTTTCAACTGTGTTACTTGTTTTAAAAGGATGAAGAGAAATGAAAAGCAAATCGAGGCCAAAAGAAAAGGATTGCCTTGTCTGTGTGACCTGAGGTCCTCTGTGCTTGAGTGGGAGGGAAAAATATTTTTTGGAGGAATTTCCACCCCACTGTCTCCAAAATCTTGATTTTTGCCTCAGTTCATCACCATTTGGCTGCGGAAGACAATCTTGGGCAATAGGAAATGAAAATCCTGGAATCAGTGAGGTTGGAAAAGATCTCCAAGATTGTTCAGCATTCCTGGATGCCACCAGGAGATAGGATTGAACGCAGAAGATTTTCTGGGGATCAAAGTCAACAAATCTGCTCTCCTCAAGGAATTCCCAATGTCAGTTTGAGCCCTGATAGACGTTCCTGCTCCTACATTCATCCAGGTGCCCACAGGGAGACAGGATGATGCAGAGTCCCCCCAGCCAGATGACTTCCCAACAGGGATCACCAGGACCACGGATCACCAGGGCTGTGCCCAACGGGGGTCACTGGGGATCATCCAACACCGATCCTCCCACGGGGGATGGAGCTGGAGCAGAGCACGAAGCTCTTCCCACACTCGGGGCACTCACAGGGCTTCCCTTAGTGGAGCCTCCGTTGGTGTCGGGTCAAGTGAGAGCTCTTGGAGAAGCTCTTCCCACACTCAGGACACTCGTAGGGCCTCTCCCCAGTGTGGATGCGCCGGTGGACAGTGAGGATGTCGTTGCGATTGAATCCCTTCCCGCAGTGGGGGCAGCGGAAGGGCCTCTCCTCTGTGTGAATCCGCTCATGTAAAAGGACATGGGAGCTGGTCTGAAACCTCTTCCCACACTTGGGACACTCGTAGGGCCTCTCCCCAGTGTGGATGCGCTGGTGCCTTCTCAGGTGAGAACTGTGCCCAAAGCTCTTCCCACATTCCAAGCAGGTGTAGGGCCGTTCCCCTGTGTGGATCACCTGGTGTTGCATCAGATGAAAAATGGTCCTGAAACTCTTCCCACATTTCCCACACTCGTAGGGCTTCTCCCCAGTGTGGATCCTCTGGTGCCGGATCAGCTGGGAGCTGTAGTTGAAACTCTTCCCACATTCCAAGCACTTGTGGGGCTTCTCCCCTCCATGAGGCTTCTCCACCAGCTCTGAGCTCTGCCTGGATCTCCGGCCGCCTTCCCGGCTCAGGGAGGGTCTTTCCTCCTCACAGCTCCCTGGGCTGGGTTTGCAGCCCCTCCTCGAGAGGGATCTCTGGGGCTTTTCTGCCTCCTCCATCTGCGCACACCTGGGGAATGAAAAATCCTGGTTTAGGGGGAAAGCAAGAAGAGAGCTCCATAAACTGGGTGTTCCTCCTTGCCCAAGTTCATCTCTGGTAGTCATTGAGCATCTTGTGTCTGTAATAACCTCACAAACACCAAGATTCCCACCCAAAATCCTCCCAACTTTAAGACACGGATCAAATCTCCCCAAATAACAAGCTTCAGCCAAAATCCCCTCCAAAATTTTGCAGGTTTAAAAGTAAAACCAGTGAGAGACTCCAAGTCAGAAATACAATTTGATAGGAAAAATGATAAGAGAAAAAAAATACATGCAATAGTACAAAAGAAAACAACTGACAGAATCAGAATACAACCTGACACCCCGCTAGTTAGGCTGGTGGTGGCAGTTCAGATGAAGTGGTCTTGTTGTAGTAGTGATGCTGTAGAAAGGTCTGGTAGCTCTTGTCCTCTGGAAACCAGTGGGTGAGGGCTGCCTTGGTGTTCCAAAGCTCAGATTTTATCTAGGTAGGAAAGGCTTGGCTCCTCCCCCTGGCTGGAGCATCTCCCAATGGGATGATGGAATTTTATCAGTCATGCAGGGGCACTCAATGGCCCATTAACAGAAGATATCTCCCTGGAGGAAGGATGGGTTGTGGAAAAGATAAAGAACACTGCCCTACCTGGTTTTAACAGATGGCCCATTAGCAGAGGATATCTCCCACAGAGACAAGGATCACTGCTCTACCTGTTTTTTTCCAACTCTTTTTGTTCTTTTGTTTCTTCCCTGGACCTCTCACTGGTTACTTCATGTTTGCTGCTGATTTCCTCTCCCTTTTGAAGATGAAAATGGTAAAAGTGTCTTTGACCTGCCTTGCTGGATATTGTGAAGAGGAACAGTCACCTGCTGCAAGTGGAAGTGTCACAGGTGGAGCAGAGTTCTGTGAGTGCTGTATCAAACCAGACCTCGTCAGACCTGCCAGAACAACTGGTCCATGCTGCCCTTCACTGCTCTGCCTGTTCCACACAGCGCCGGGCGCTGCCTGAGCCCAGCACCCCCCGGCAATTGCAGGCCCGGCAGTGGCCCCCGGCCCCCAGGAGGCTGCGGGACGCCCCGGCCGCTGCCCGGCCCCGTGGAGCTGCCGGCCCTGCCCGCCGGGGGGGCCGCGTTTGGACACTGCGGCAGGACAGGCACCGGCTCTGGGATACGGGCTGGCCACGGCAGCCACAGCACAAGGAGCAGCAGCACGAAGGAACAGCTGGGAAATGGGCATTGGACGTGCAAGGATCGAGATTAGCTTTTAAGCATTTTCCTTGGGTCACTGCAGAAAGGAATGATTTAGCAGAAAGCTCAGCAGCTGTCAGAGGATGAGCACCCCCAGGCACTGAGGGGGCTGCAGGAGGGGCAGAAGAAGCCCCTGGAGCACTTGGTCACAAAGGCACAGCAGGGGAATGCAAGAAGGGAGGAGGAAAAGGCCAAGGGGAAGGCAAAGGCCATGGCAGAGTTTCTACAGCCCCTGAGGGATGAACCCCAGGGCCCAAGGGGGCCCCAGCACCCAGGGGCTCTCACATCCTTACACCATCTTCAACCAGGTGCCCTCCTCACACTGACACCATTCAGGAATTGATGGCAAAGATGCTTTCTGGGGATGCCCACTGACACAGGATGGTAAACTGGATTTTGCCTTTGAGTGGGAACAAGAGATAGAAGGGAAAATGGGAAAGACATGGACGGTGCTTCTGCAGGGATGCACGGAAGCACCAGCCTTATTGGGGCAAGCCTTGCAGAAAATATCACAAGAATTTACCCCACCCACCCCAGGGATTGGGTTAATGCAGGATGTGGATGACTTGCTGCAATCAGGAGGACAAGAAGTTGTAGAAGAAGCCTCTGTGAAATGGCTGAATGTTCAGGCTAAAAAGCATCTTTGAGTATTTGAAATAAAAGAGGAAATGGTGGAGAAAAGGGTTAAATATTTGGGACATATTTTGACTGAAGGTTTGTGGTGTATTGACCCAGAGAGGGACCAGGGAATCTCAGAAGTGATCCAGGACTAAAAAGCAGGTGCAAGAATTCTGAGGATTAATAGGAAACTGCAGGACCTGGATTGAAGATTCTCTGCTCTAGCCACAACATTGTATGACTTTTTAAACCCAAATATCCTCTGTATTGTGGTATGGACAGGAGAAAAGGAAAAAACCTGAGAAAATGAAAAATAACAAAATGATTGGACCACCAGCTACGTCTCCTCCAGACCGAGAAAAAGAAATTTGAATTCTATGTGTGTTGTAAGTGTACATTATATTATTGAGTTTTTGCAAATATTAATGCTATATGTTGGAAAACACTGCTGTATGAATATAGTTTATTTTAGTTCTGCGATTAACAAAACTTATAAATAGTTGTGTGATAAATATATTTTTCTTGGAGCATAATGTAAAAATATTTTGTTCATGTAACAAACTTGGAGACTGGTAAAAAAGATAATCAGGAAATTCTTCACATTCCTGGATTATGGGACACCAGAAGCCCAGGGAAGGAAAAAATGATTTACAGGTTGGAGGAGAATGATTCTGAATAATGCATGAAGGTCTATGAATATGCAACATGTTGCTGCATTTAGGAAGTGTTTTCTGAGTCAGTGTGTGCCCTTGGCTGAAGGCCAAGCATCCGGCCATTATAACCTTTGGCCAGAGCCAGGGCAGATATTCAATTCTCTCCCTTGGAATTGATCTTTGCAATTCCTTACCCTGCTAATTCTCCACCTAGTGCGGGCTGGAGATAAGGGATGTATATTTCAAGCAGTCTGTGGCCAGAATCCTGTCTCTTGTGAAATCTCTGCCACAGGAAGCTGGGCTGGCACAGAGCCTGCCTTGGCACTTTGCTGTTCACAGCATCCACCCAGGACTCTGCCTCTCAATTACACTCACACACTGGGCTGCCTGCGATTCCACTGTTGGAAAATATACCAAATTTTAAAAGGTTTTTTTTACCTTCCATTTTACTAGTCAGGCTCGGTTTGCCTTTCTCTCAGGAAAGAAATTTTTAAAGGTTTTTTTAAGGGATGTTGCACCACTCAACAGAGATGAGTTTAACATCTCAACAGACTGGGAATAGCCCAAAAGATTCCCACAAAGAGAACGACATTCAACAAAACATCAAGGAAACATCAGCAAACATCAAGGAACACCCACCCCAGACAGTGCCCCGGCATAGATGGAGACACCTGGTCTGGAAAAGACTGAGAAGGAAATCCAGGATTGGGACCTCATTAACATCACAGGAGGAGAAATCCAGGTCCAATAGGAAACCAAACACTAAGAACTACACAACTTGGAAGCAATAAACACTAAACCAATGGATTTCAATGGATTCAGACTGTAAAATTTCAGGAAAAATCTAGTAAAATTCACATCTCATGGAATGATTTTCTCTGCACACCCGGGCTATGTGTGGATGAAATTATTTCTGTTGCACATCCTGACCAGAATCAAGTAATGCCTTAACTCTCTAACACTGAAGATATTGCTGGAGAGTTTTTTATTGTCCCTGCAGTTTCAGTGACAAGATTACACCATGAGAAAAATTGTTCACATTAATCCTATTTTAGATTGTCAGTTAGGTTTGGGCCAGGGGTGTGACAAGCAATTTTTACTCCTAGGAGAAGAGGCAGAAAAGACTTGATTGCATTGGAATATTTTTCTATATATTTGTGGTGGCTCTTAATGACGGCAGAATTTTGGAATGGATCTTTAGAAGCTCACCTTTAAGTTGCATTTTGCAAACCTAGAAGAGTATTAATGGTGAGGCTTTAACGCATAAACTGTTAATAAAAAATCGTTAAAAAAAATAATAAAGAAAAATAAAGCAGGTTGCGAGGGTGGACGTGTGAATCACCTAAAGGCTTCTCTGGAAGAAAATCCTAGTTCCAGGCAGCCAGGAGAGGAGTTTTAGAAATGCAAATTACCATTGCTCTGGAAAAGTGTGGACAATGCCCAAGGGCCTTCTTGCCAGGGGGAGGAATTTCCCTGAGTCCATCTGCCCCTCACCCCCAGCTCTGCCTGCTTGCACAGATGGAATTTGCACAACTAAAGGCAGAGCCCAGAGTGAGGATATCTGACTGCAACAGAAATTGGTTAAGCTGCAAAGGGAAACAGCAATCGGAGAATATTGAGCAAATTTCATGAAAAAAAGTGTTTGGGGGGGGATCATCCCTCTCCCCAAAGTACTGAGGTGTTTTTGCTAGTCCAGAGAAATCAGTTGGGAATCCAAACATTTTATCATTTCATAAGATAAAAGTGGTCAATTGATGCAGCCCTGGATGGAGGGAGCACCCAAAAAAGGGAAAAAGATGAACGGCCACCAGAACAAATGCTACAACACCATGGACCAGCCCCTGGGATCCCTAACGAATTCATATCAGGACACAGAAAACCCATCCATAATTTGAGTGGCATAATTAGGTTAAAAAGTATCCCTGAAATAATAACCAAGGAGACAGCTCCAGCTCCTGACCTTCCTGCTGACCAAGCCGCTGAAATGAGGAACGAGACATTTCACCATGGGATGGAATCAGATTATCTACTTACAGAAGAAGGAGGAGTTTGTGGAAAATTAAATGACGCAAACGGCTGTTTGCAAACAGATGATAACCGAAAAGTGGTTCAACAGATAGCAAAGGAAATATGAAAATATCTCGTATTCCGGAGAAAGGATGGGAATGGGAGACGTTTTCGTGGTTTTCTGGCAGACCACGGGTTTAACCAATGCTGCTCCTCTTCTGACGTGCTGCAGCAACTCTCAGCTTTTTACCATGCACGACACCTTTCTCCAAAGAGGACACAGGAAAAGAAATTGAGTCAATGGAAATTAAAAGTTTGTAAAGGCAATTCTTGAGAATATGAGAAAAGGCAGGATGGAAAGCAGTAAGATTAATATCATAGTAGGAGTGAATATTAAGAGGGACATGCAGTAGGCGGATCGGGAATTCTGAACCTTCCAAGTACCTCAGCCAGTCGGGAAAGGGACAGGGAGATGCAAACGGGAAAATGAGGATAAAAAGGAGGCGGCGCTTTAGAGACCGCATGGCAAATGCCGCATGGCCTCTCTCTTTGTTCACCAATAAAGTCACTTTTACAGGACTCCTCTGTTTCCTGCGGGCACACAAACCTCTGGCCACCGGAATTTTCCCGCACAGCCCCGGGCACAGGGCAGACACCTCTGTGCCACCCACAGCAACCGGGACGAGCCAGCGCTGCTCCGGCACCGGCTCCTGCCGAGGCCCCAGCGGGAAGGAGACCGCGGGCAGCCGCTCCCGCAGCGCCCTCAGCCCAGCGCCAACACGGGCCGGCACCGGCACAACCAACCCGCCAGAGCCCCCTGCCGCCCCCTCGGCCCGCAGCGAGCCCCGAGCCCCCGCACAACCGAGCGCGGCTCCCACCTGCGCTGGGGCCGCCTCCGAGCTCCGCCGCCGCCTGTGGCTGAGGAATTCGATGGGATGTGTTGCCTTAACCTTTCTGACCACTCCCAGCCCATCTATGCCAGCATTCAAGCCCTGAAAGAAGGTGTGAATAAACTTCGGGTAGATCATGGGTACGACTGGCTGAACTGGCTCTTAGGGCACTGGGGACTCACTGGCTGGGTCAGGAATTTAGTGAAAATAGGTTTGTATGTATTAGGCATCATATTATGCATTGTAGTAGTTATTCCTTGTATTTTACAGTGTGTTAAGAATTTAATTGACAAATCGGTTAAGAGTGTATTTTTAGTTAAAAGAAACGGGGGAGGTGTGGATATGGGTAATGCAAATGAGACTGATAGTACTGCAGATTGAATCAGCAAATGCAGCCTGACAACGAGGATGCCTGGCAAGAGGAAACAGAGACCTGACTGCAAGAGGACTGGATCAAGTCTGGGTTATGGGAAATAAGATTTTACTAAGTCCGCATGTAAAGTTTGTCTATGTGAGAGTTTGTCTATGTAAGGTTTGTCTATGTGATTGCAGTAAAATATTACCAGCCTTCCTGTAAATGGTATATAAGCACATGTAGTGCTCAGTAAAAATTGGATTTTGATCACCATTCAGTGTCCCCGTCTCTCTCTCATCATCAATAGTTCAAGTACTCCCCGTGGGGTCCTGGAAAGAGAATGGTGGCACATCTACTGCCTGCTACCCCCCTCTAGGCAATATTCAACTGTTTCGTTCACAGACTCATCTTCCAGCACTCTTAGTGGGGTCAGCAGAGCCACTTCCCACTGGCGGGGGCAAAGAGCACCCTCTGTGCCTTTGTGGTGGGAGCAGACAGTGTTGTCTCAAAGGAAAGGTCAGAGAGAGACCAAGCTGGACCTCTGCCTCCTGCCCCTCACCCCACAAGGGCAGGAGGGCACAAAACTGAACACTTTTTTTTTGGACCCATCTTTCCCTTGAGCTTGACTAGCTCGAAGGAGAGGATTAGAAGGATTTCTTGAGGATCACTGCCAGTGCACAGCACACATGGCATCCCTCACCCCTTACATCATCATGGCATGGAGGGGTAGGAACCAACAACAGCCCTACCCCACTGCTCCAGAAGCCAAAACCCCCATGCAAGCATTTAGGTATGGCCTTCTTAGAGAACCACATTCCCACCCAAATCTTCCCCTCTGCAGCAGCTCATTCCCACAGGAACTGGCAGAGCAGATGGGCTTTGGACATTGGCTGGCTTCCATTGCAGTCCTTGCCCTGGACCTGGCACGGCAGGAGAAGGGCTCTGGTGAACCTTCTCCTCCTCCCATGTAGGCTCTAACCCAGCTGCCACAACTTCAAGTTCTCAGAGCACTTCTGGGCTCTGAGCAGCGGCCACGGGAGGAGGAGATGCAACTCCAAAGGCAGCAGTTCCCAGGCCCAGCTCCTGCCATCCCAGTGGGGCTGTTTGGTGGTTCAGGAGAGGAAGGGAAGGGCAAGTGCAGGTGGCAGTAGCTCATTTCCGACTGAAAGAGAGAAAGGTAATTTATTAACTTTGAAATCCCTGCATTCAAGCTCTGATCTTAACCTGAAAGAGAAGTAGCACCTGCTCGTGTTAAATTTGGGTGAAGAACAACTGTTACATTTGATATGGTAAGCAGTTCAATTATCTGAGGGAAAATGTACAGCAAAAATTAGCATTCACAGAGAGACAGAAAGCAGCAGGAGTTGGCAAAAGGGAGGAGGAAAAGAAAGCACACCCCAAGTCAGTGTTTCATCCAAATCCAGGATTTTCTGTTTGTAAGGAGTGGGATCCCCCCAGGTCCCTCCCCAGTCCCGCCCCCCAATAAACGGGACCGGGGTGAACTGGGAAGCTTTATTGGGAACACTGGAGCAGCTGTGCTCGGGCAGAATGACAGCGGGGCTGGGTGTGGGACACACAACTCCTCTAAAATCAGTGCGGGGATGTATTGGAGTCAGTAAGTCAAGAGTTTCTCTGAATCCTTCAGAGAGAGATCAGAGTGCAGGTATTGAATTAAAGTCTTTAGATGGGTTGAAATATGTTAAGCCTCTCACACATAAAGCAGAGGTGAAGGTTTAGGTTGTAGCACGAGGGAGCAATAAGTAAGTAAATGGAATAAGTTTTAAGTGCTTTTAGTGAGTAAAAGGTCTTAGAGGCCAGAGAAGTAGAACATGTTCTAGTGAAGGTTGAAAGACATTCTAGTGTTTCCCTCGAGGCTCCAAGAACCTGGCTTCAGACATAATAGAGTTAGAGTTAAGAATATTCCTTACATTTTTCAGTTAGAACAAGACAGGCCATGTCCATAGTTTATATGTAGCCTGGCGTGCTAAGAAACTAGAATTCTAATAGGTTAAGAAGCAGTGGTCAGATTTTGTGTCTTAGCTAGCAGGAAAGTTTCTATAAAAGAACATGCTTTAGGGAGAGCTGGTGCTCTATGCCATGGCTTTATGCCATTGCATTTTGCCACTTGCATTTTGCCATTGCCACTTGCTTTATGCCGTTGCTTTTGCCATTGCATTTAATGCCATCTGCTTTTTGCCATTGCATTGCTTTGTTTTTGCCTTTGAGACTGATGTGCTTCTGCAATAAACAGCTTTACAGTAACTATTAGCTGCTTGGCACATGAAATAAAATAACCCGACAGTTGGGTGCCTGAGAGCACCTGGAGGTTCAAAACCTCACAGTCCTCGAGCTCTGTGAGGACAAAGAAGAGAGGGAGCGCAGATGGGCAGGTCTGTCAGCAGGCGGGTTCCCCTTGGCTGCCCCTCGCCAGGCCTGGGTTGAGCCGGGACCAGCTGAGCCGAGCTCCCCAGGCCCGTGCTGTGCCTGCCCTGCCCGTGTGGAAGCGCCTGCAGCCATCAATAACCATCGATCCCGGCTGCGGCGGGCACTGCGGGCACTGCGCCGCCTCTGCCGCTGCCCCTGCCTGGCTCCACTGCCCCAGCAGGAGGGCTGGAAAAGGAGTGACAACAAGAAAAAAAGAAACTGAAAGAAAAAGAATAATAAGAAGATTTAGAATAAGAATAGGAAAAATAAGAGGAATTAAGAATAAGGAAAACAACTCAACAGTAATAAGAATAAGATTATAAGAGTAAGAACAAGACTATAAGAACATAAGAATAGTAATAGATGTAGAAATAGGAGAACAAGTAGAAGAAGCCCATAAGAAGAAAGAGTTATATTAAGAATTATAATAGGAAGAAGAATAATAAAACTACTAAGTTGAAAAAGAAATAGTGGTAGGAGTAAATGAAATAATCATTTTAAGTATAGACAGAAGAAGAAGAAGAAGAAAAAGAGGAGGAATGGGAAGAAGAAGAAAGAGAAGAGGAAGAGGAGGAAGAAGAAGTAATAGATGTAGTATTAAATAATGGAATTTGTATTAAATAATTATAATGAAAATAAAATTATTATTATAATAATAATTTGTATTAATGTTACCAAGTTAAAATACACATCCACACATCTTCTAGAGTGAAAGCATAGTTTGTGTTGGGAAGGACCTCAGAAATCCTCTACTGAATAAAGAGGCTGAGACCACCCCAGCCCAGCCCTCCTTCACCTGACTGCAGCTTTGGCCTGGGACTTGAGCGGCCTAACAGCACCTGAGGTACCATCAAGGTGACACCATTGATCAATTGCCTCTGGTCTAGGGACAAGGACACGAGACTGAGGCAGGAGAATGTATCCAAAGCAAGGCAAAGCCAGCAGCTGTCCTGAAAATCAGCTTGGGCCAGGCTGGGGCTGGGGGAGGCCGTAGCCCACAGGCTCATCTGCTGAGGCCACGTTTGCACACACTGCCCACAGCCAGCCAGGGAGGAGGAGAGTTCTGGGGCTGTGGGGGAACCTCTGCCCACAGGCACTGAACACCCATCCTCCCTCACACAAACTGGCTCCGCTGGAAAATCCCCACCCCGGGAAGGCCACATCCACGGCACATTGCCGTGAGGGGCAGCTGAGGAGGTGCCAGAATCCATCCAAGAGCCCCAAAGCGCTGCCCAGACTCACTGCTGAGGCCTTGCAGCAGAGCACTGCTCCTGATGCAAAGGGATGCAGCAGAGCCAGAGGCTGCTGCCAGAGCCTGTGTCAGACTTGTCCCTGCCAGGGGAGGAACCTGGGCCTTCCCACCTGCCCCCAGTGTGTATGGACCCCCTGAACTCCGTGTTTGTGGGGGACCCTGAGCACCAAGAAGACAGAGATGTAGAGCATCCACAGGACACTACTGGGATCCATCTCCAAGAGGTCTGTAGATGCTCTCCATCAGAGAGCAGAATTCCATTGGGATCCACAGAGTGGTGAGGTTTTCTACTTAATCTGGATCTGTCACTCTCTCTCCCCCCACCTCTATTCCATTTCTATTTTTCTTTTTTTTTCATTCTCTGTGCCTCTTGTTTACCCTACAGTAAAATCCATACTGCTGACTTTGCCACATATTCTCATTTGCACCCTAATTGAGGCAGAGCCATTTCTGATCATTTTCATCAGTGGATCAGAACAAGGGGCTCGAAGCCCTCCAGGCTGGCTGCTGCTCCATGCCACTTCCAGGGGCTTGCAGCTGAAGGGCTGCTGGGCTGGGCCCTTTGTGACACAGGGCCGTTCTATCGGGTTCCTGGGTGCTGTTGGCCATTCTGTTGTCCTGGTGACATGGCACAGCCCCGCCCTGCAGGGGTATATACGGGGCACAGGGCCCTGCGCTGCCCAGGGCCAGGAGTGCCACTGGCTCAGGAGGAAGCAGCTCCCGGGATCTCTGTGCTCCAGACAGTTGCACATGGAGAAGGAAAAGGTGAATCCCAACTCCAAAGCAGCCAGCCCCATGCCCAGCAGGCTGGAAGAGCAGGCCCTCAGCGGGCAGTGGCTGGGGACAGGCGACAGCTCAGGCCTGCAACCATGCAGCAACCTCAGCAACAGCTGCCATGAGGGATCCCAAGGGGAAGCCTGCATTGAGCAGGAGCTGTCCCCACTGAAACCACCAGAGACCATCAGGCATCCTGAGGGGAAGCCTGCATTGAGCAGGAAGTCTCCCTAGAAAAAAACACCAGCAACCATTAGGAATCCTGTCCCGGCTGGGAGGGCTCTGCTCCCTGCGCGCACGAGGGGCGGCGTGGGCAGAGCACAGAGACCTTCCAGGGGCCTGCGGGAGGGACATTTGTGGCCAGCGCCTTCCAGCTGATCCTTGCTGTCTCCTGCTTCCTCCAGGCCATGGCAAGAGCTGCCGTGTGGGATGGATGGGGCACGATGAAAGCAACCCCTTGGATGTTAATGCATGCAACAAGTCCTTTAAAAGGTCAAAACACATGCCAAATTTTGTGATGCAAGACAGAAACAGCTGGAAGGGCTTGAAAATGTGTTCCAGAAACTCGTGATATGACAGCACTGGTGCTGCTTGGGAACTGTTCTTCCTCACCTCCTCCCTCATCTCCCTCATCTCCTCTTGGAGGCTCACAATTACAGCAGAGACATGAGCCTGCACTGGGCCATTGATCATACTCTCAAAATTTCTAAGCTTGTTGCTTGTTGGCAACAGAACCCACTGTCTCTGTTATTATCAGCATTAATTGTTGCAATGAAGGTGGTGTATTGAGATGGCCCCAGGTTTGCCAGATTCCACAACATCTGCCCTGTGCACCTGACCTTGTCAGGGTCATTGTCATGCTGTCCATCCCTCCCAAAGAGCACCTCCAGCACTGCCACTTCTCTCAGCTCTTGGATCCCTTCCTCAAGGGTCTTCCAGCACATTCTATGATGGTGCTCCTGCATTCTCTCTCTGTGGACAAACCTCTCTCTCACACTCATTAAAAGCCACTTCCAGAGGGAAAGGGACCCTGGCTCCCTTACAAATACCTGGTCCACACCTGAGTCCTGGGTCAAGGCTCCCAAATTCCTTGCCTCAGGACCATCCAGTTGCACACCTGTTCCCATAAGGTCCCACACCTGCAGTAACCAGGTGGTAAAAGCCTCACGGCCTCGTCACTCAATGTCTTTTTGCAGAGTATGGAGACTTTTGTACGACAGGGACTTGGGGATGATCTCAACCTCTGGCTCCCCTGCTGGTTGTGAGGGCCCTCCTTTCTTATCCTTATTTTCTAGGTGCCTTGTTTCCATCTTAGACTTCTTTGTTTCCACAGGGGTGACTGCTGCTGGCTGTGACTGCCCTTGTGGTACATTTGGAACCTGGACAGATGTAATGTCTGTGGGTTCCACTGCTGCACCATCAGACTCTCCCTCTTGAAGGCAGGGGGAGGGTTTCTCACCAGCTGGGGAAAGGTACTCCTTCAGCATCTGGCTCATCTCACACATCTCCTTCACTAAAACACCCACCCAATCCGGGTGTTTCATTTCTGAAGTGGGCTGTGGGGCAGGGTCAGTCTCTGCAGCAGCATCCCAATTTCCTGGGGTAGGTATCAGGGTTGTTATCCAAATCAATATCCCCTTATCTCTGAATGTTAAATAGAACAGGTTTAACAGGCATATCAGCAACACCAGCCACTGTAAATGCATTAATATTTAAAGAAGATTTGAACCCTTTGAAGCCTTTGAAAACGGGTGGGCTGGACCTAAACGGTGGACTGGATGAAGGGTTGGGAGAAAATTTCCCCTTCTGTCATTTCTTCACAGTAAGTACCATTATTGAATTAAACCCAAAACCACACAGTTAGAGTGCAATAGCTCTGAATCTACGTTGCCATCTCCCAGAGGAAGTTAAAAACCCATGAATTCCTCACCTTATCAACCCACAAAATGAACTGGATAATAGTCACAGTAGCCTTAGTGATAGGACCCATGTTCAAATAAGGGCCTGCAAATGGGAGAGATGTAGCTGTGACCACGTGCAGCCCAAACCAGGGTAAGCTGGACAACATGGTGCCACCTAAAACACAAAATCAGGTCACTCAAGACCTGTTATTGCTTTTCCAGCCTTTCCACTCAATGCTCACAGGTTCCACCGTTGGGTGCCAAAATCACTCCTGGTTTGAATAAAAGACAGGTGTGTGCTAGGGAAAGCAGGGCCTTCCCTTGAAATAGAGAAAGCAAATCCCTCCCTCTGAATTAGTCAATTTTGAAATTAAGGGGCTCTCAGGCCAAGATATGGAATGACAGTTCTTTACTAGTATATCTAAGAAGGCAAACAGAACAACAACTCTGGAATTAACAAGAAGCAGAACAGGAACCCAGTTCCAGTCCTTCTGGGCCTCAGGCACTTTTCCCCTGTGCTGCAGTCACCGTCACCGCTGGCAGTGAGCGCTGGCAGATTCCCGGTGGACGGGGCAGATGTGACGATCCCGGCACCTGCAGGGGGCTGGGGGTGATGGCAGCTGTGTCCCAGATGGGAAGGGATGGAGGAGAGGCAGGATGCTGGGAAAACAGCAAGCTGAAGCAGGAGGGCGTCCAAGCAGGGCTGTGGGGTCCAAAACAGAGAGGCAGCTCCCGGCGTTGGGATGGTGGGGGGGTAGCAATGACCTTTCTGCTCCGAGAGCCAAAAGCGAGCGAGAGCCAGCAACTGCCCCCACCCTCCTTTACCTGCTTCCAATCTCACCGTGTTCCCCCTTTCCCTCCCTCCACCCTCCGGGAGAAACCCCCAAAAAAACAGGGATGCTCTCCCTGGTGCTGGGACCCAACCATCAGTGCTTCTTAGCATGTCAATGGGAAAAAAATTCCACAGGCAGAGAGGAAAGGAAAAAACAACCCCCAACAGAGGCTTATCCAGTTCTTCACTGATTTGAGGTTTATCAGCTGTTGCAGACACTGAGATGATGGTACAATGTTGTAGTGACTGGTAATCATCTAATTTCACATGTGTTATTAATTATATCTGTTATCGGAAATGATTTGGATTGTTGTATCAGAATTATTCCCAATTACTGTAAGTTTTTGGTTTTACTACATGTATGGTTTTGAACTTCCCTTCATGTTCATGGCAAGAGTAATGCATGCTGTTTTTAAATCAAAGAAGGAGGAATTAGCTCCTAAATATTTACATATTTATAAAAAAATTTTTTGCAATATTTATACCAAAAAAAAGTAAAATATTTTAATGTAAGGCTCTTGAATTGGATGTACAGTGACAAGGTCTAATTAATTCATTAACTTAAGGAGAAGGTATGCATGTGTTTTTATCATCAACAACTTCAAAGTAGTCACCTGTTCATTCAGCCAAACATCAGTTGCCTCCAAGAAAATGAAGCCCAGTGAAAAGAAAAAGAACCTAATCACCATGCAGCCTTCGTGGCCAGAACAAAACCAGAAGTAGGACTGCCAAGACATGGCTGTGTCTGGAAATTTACAGGCAAATTGCCAAGAAAAGCATTGTGTCATCATCATGGTATAGTGTTCCTACTAACCTTCTTCAGTTATTCCCTGTTCCGGGATCCAAGAGCACATTCAGTGATGTCAAAGATCAACATTTCCAGCTAATGGACTATTTGGACTTTAAAACAATGGTCATTTATTCCCATTTCCCTAGGAGACATTGGACATTATTCTTTTGTTTTCTCATGCTGTGAAACCCTGTGTCAATGACATGATAGAATTTGCTAAGTTTTGTTGATTGTAATCGGTCTTTTATGTATCTTATCCCTTATCTAACAGATAACCTTATCTAACCATATCTAACAGTAGTAAACTTAATGAGATAACACCCTCACAAGAGAGAGCTATTTTAACATCAGAACATATGAACCTTCTTTGAATTAATGAAAAAGGATGAGATGTTGCAGTCATGTATTATAAATTATAAAAGAAAGGCCTCATAAAATCAGGTCTTACTCTCTGCTAAATTAATAGCTAGCCTGTCACTTCTTCTATGTGCAGCTAAGTTACTTGCTTGTTCCCATGTGAAAACAATCTTCAGCATGGCAACAATTAACACAACAAGCTATTCTGGTAAGAGAACCATTTGCACCTGCAAGAAATAAGAAATCTGTCCTGCTGGGGACAAGGACGTTCATTCCCTTCCAGGAGCCCAATGCCCGGCTGGGGCTCCAGGGCAGGGGGTCCTTGAGCAGCTGCCCCAGAACCTCCGCCAGGGTCTCCCAGCGCAGCCGGAGCCGCTCGGCCTGGGGTCCCCAAAGGCCTCAGCGAGCCCCAAGTCCCTGCCAGGAACCCTCAACTCCCTCCAAGCCAGCATCCCCCACAGCCCCTGCAAGTTCCCCCCATGGCACCGGCCGTGGCCGTGTCCCCACATGTCACTGGCCATGTCCCACCATGTCCTCACCCATGGCTGTGTCCCCACCATGTTTCCATCCCTGTCACTGTCCCCCACATCTCCATCCATGCCTGTGTCCCCCCATGTCCCCACGAATGGCCACGTCCCCCTCCATGTCCATGTGTCCCCATGTCACTCTCCAGGTCTGTGTCCCACCATGTCATTGTCCTCCCATGTCCCACCCATGTCTCAGTTCTGTGTCTTTATTTTTACCCCAGTGTTGGATGTTTTAAAGGGATGAAGAGAAATGAAAAGCAAATCAAGGCCAAAATAAAAGAATTTCTGTGTCTGTGCAAGCTGAAGATCCACATGCTTGGGAGTGAGGGAAGAACATTTTTGGAGGAGTTTCCACCCCACTGTCTCCAAAATCTTGGTCTTTGCCCCTGTCCATCACCATTTGGCTGCAGAAGACACCCCTGGGCAATAGGAAATCAAAATCCTGGAATCACTGAGGTTAAATGTAGTAGTTTTGGTTCATTAATTTGAATTTTTTTTTGTGAGAGAGGATTAAGAAGTAGACAAAAACTAGGTTTTACTTTAAATGGTATAGAGAGAAATTTTATTACTAGAAACTATAAGAAAAAACCCTTAGAAGGAAACTTGAGG
The DNA here is from genome assembly GCF_052056855.1 of Sturnus vulgaris. Classification (NCBI taxonomy): domain Eukaryota; kingdom Metazoa; phylum Chordata; class Aves; order Passeriformes; family Sturnidae; genus Sturnus; species Sturnus vulgaris. The sequence continues at coordinate 6,329,754 of NW_028276185.1, read as the reverse complement.
CTACTGCTTTTTCTTCCATACATTTTTTTTAATACTAAACACATACAAAAACAACTCAGTTAGTCTACCATCTCTAAAATAGTTTTTTACTCATTTACTTGAAAGAGGAGACTTTTTTTCAGTCTATGGAGATTCCTCCACAAGAAAACGGATTCTTTTTGTTTTGGTGTTACAGTGATTAGCTTCCCAGGAGAATGAAAATCTGATTACTATCTAAAAATCCTTTATACAGACTAACAGTTTTTCTCATAACTTTTCTTGAGGACTATATTAACTTCTGATGCACAGTTTAAGGATTATAACAGTTTAAACAAAAGCTTAATTTATTTTTGAGAATAGAGTTTTTTCCTTTTTCTTTTTTTTGGGGGGAAAGCAGGGTTTTTTTAATACGTAAACCTAGGAGATTACTGCAATTTTAACATTTGTTTACTTTAATATTAATGCTTTTCTTTATATGTACAGTTAGAACAGTCATATTCACTTCAAAATATCTTTACATGTTTTAGAGGAAACAAGAGTTTTTTCTCCATAGTTTAAAAAAGGAGAAATGCCAGTTCATGACATTTCTCCATTCTTTATTTCGAAGTTGACTATTCTTTTTGATTAATTTCGGTGTTTTTATATTGTTTCTGTGTGTATCACTATTTTGGTGGCTTTTTGTTTTTGTTTTTTGGGGTTTTTTTTGGGGGGTTGCATGTGTGTTTGTTTGTTTGTTGGGGTTTTTTGTTTGGTTGGTTGGTTTTTGTGTTTTTGTGGTTTTTTCGACCACCCAACACTAATCCTCCCATGGGGGATGGAGCTGGAGCAGAGCACGAAGCTCTTCCCACACTCGGGGCACTCACAGGGCTTCCCTTAGTGGTGACTCCATTGGTGTCGGGTCAAGACTGAGTTGTCTGAGAAGCTCTTCCCACACTCAGGACACTCGTAGGGCCTCTCCCCAGTGTGGTTGCGACGGTGCCTGATGAGATGGGAGTTTTGCTTGAAGCCCTTCCCGCAGTCGGGGCAGCGGAAGGGCCTCTCCTCTGTGTGAATCCGCTCATGTCGGAGGAGATTGGAGCTGCTCTGAAACCTCTTCCCACACTTGAGACACTCGTAGGGCCTCTCCCCAGTGTGGATGCGCTGGTGTCTTCTCAGGGCAGAGCTCCATCCAAAGCTCTTCCCACATTCCAAGCAGGTGTAGGGCTGTTCCCCTGTGTGGATCACCTGGTGCTCCATCAGATGAGAAATAGTCCTGAAGCTCTTCCTGCATTTCCCACACTCATAGGGCTTTTCTCCAGTGTGGGTCACCTGGTGCCGGATCAGGTTGGAGCTCCGCCTGAAACCCTTCCCACATTCCAAGCACTTGCGGGGCTTCTCCCCTCCAGGAGGCTTCTCCACCAGCTCTGAGCTCTGCCTGGATCTCCGGCCACCTTCCCGGCTCAGGGAGGGTCTTTCCTCCTCACAGCTCCCTGGGCTGGGTTTGCAGCCCCTCCTCGTGAGAGATCTCCGGGGCTTTTCTGCCTTCTCCATCCCTGCACACCTGAGGAATGAAAACTCCTGGTTTAGGGGGAAATAACAAGAAGAGAGCTCCATAAACTGGGTGTTCCTCCTCGCCCAAGTTCATCTCTGGAAGTCATTGAGCATCATGTGTCTGTAATAACCTCCCAAACACCAAGATTCCTGCCCAAAATCCTCCAAACTTTAACACACGGATGAAAAACTCCCCAAATATCAAGCTTCAGCCAAAATCCCCTCCAGACATGTGCTGGTTTGAAAGCAAAACCAATGAGAGAATCAGTCAGAAATACAATTCTATAGGAAAAAAGATAAGAGAAAAAAAATACATGCAATAGTACAAAAGAAAACAACTGACAGAATCAGAATGCAACCTGACACCCCGCTAGTTAGGGTGGTGGTAGCAGTCCCGATGAAGTGGTCTTGTTGTAGTAGTGATGCTGTAGAAAGGTCTGGTAGCTCTTGTCCTCTGGAAACCAGTGGGTAAGGGCTGCCTTGGTGTTCCAAATCTCAGATTTTATCTAGGTAGGAAAGGCTTGGCTCCTCCCCCTGGCTGGAGCATCTCCCAATGGGATGATGGAATTTTATCAGTCATGCAGTGGCACTCAATGGCCCATTAACAGAAGATATCTTCCTGGAGGAAGGATGGGTTGTGGAAAAGATAAAGAACACTGCCCCACCTGGTTTTAACAGATGGCCCATTAGCAGAGGATATCTCCCACACAGATAAGGATCACTGCTCCACCTGGTTTTTTCCACTACTCTTTGTTCTTTTGTTTCTTCCTGGAATCTCTGACCGGTTACTTCATGTTTGCTGCTGATTTCTTCTCCCTTTTGAAGATGAAAATGGTAAAAGTGTCTTTGACCTGCCTTGCTGGATATTGTGAAGAGGAAGAGTCATCTACTGCAAGTGGAAGTGTCACAGGTGGAGCAGAGTTCTGTGAGTGCTGTATCAAACCAGACCTCGTCAGACCTGCCAGAACAACTGGTCCATGCTGCCCTTCACTGCTCTGCCTGTTCCCCACTGTTTCATGCCAGAGTAATTTAACTGCTGTTAATTGGGTGTGTGTTTCACTTGAGCCAGTCCAGCAGAACCAGCAGAAAGCAGCCCCAGAATGAATGGGGCTCTGCAGAGGAGCCCCAGACTATTCATCAGCCTGCCCGCAGAACTGGCTCCAACTCTGAACCCTTATGACCACACTCTGAAGAAGACACACTTCTGCTATTTCTGAGGCACTTATGACTGAGGCACGTGCTTGTGCAGGGAAGAATCCCAAAGTTCTTTCTTACTTCAGGAAAAACCCTGCAGCAGTGCATACCCAGCATCTGCTATCAGCACATCCTGGCTACACGTGCAGGAGAAGCAGCAGCAGCATTGGACACGTGGGTTTGTTAAGCTGAACTCCCCTACACTTTGAACAGTGCTCATCACAAACATATTTAATGGCACACCGATGCCATACATTTCTCCTAAAAGCCTCCCTTGTAACTAAACTTTACTGGAAAGTTAATGCCGAGGATGAACGAGCAACTTCGGTCTCAGTGCGGAGGTGGAGGGGTTCTAAACACTGACTTTCCGAGAGCAGCATCTCTCCTGAAGCGCTCGGGGCCACCCGAGCCGCCGCCGGGAGCGCGGTGCAGAAGCCGGCCCGGACTCAGCCGCAGCGCCGGGCACCGCGCATCGCTGCTCTGCAGGGCGGCCCGCACGTCCTCCAGCAGCTGCCGCAGGCTGCCCTTCTCCTGCTGCAGCTCGGCCATGCGCCCCTCGGCCCGCTCCAGCGCCACCATCTCCTCGCAGCGCTCTCGGGAGCAGGGCCCCGGCGGCCGCCGCTCGGGCTCGGCGGGGGCTGCGCGGGCGGATGTGGATCTCGATGTGCTCGCCCTCCCGGCCCAGCGGCAGCCGCGGCCCCGCGCGGGTGCTGAAGTGGCCGCAGAGCCGCGCGTGGAGCTGGCGGAAGGTGAGCTCGGCCCAGAGCCCGTCCCACAGCCCCGCGCACTCCTCGGGCTCCGCCGCCTCCTCCGGCCCCAGCGCCCGGCACAGCGTGCGGGACTCCTCGCCGGGGATGCGGCCCGGCCCGGCGCAGTCCCGCTGCTGGAAGATCTCCTGCAGGGACTGCTCCGGGCCGCTGGCCAGCACGACCATCTCGTTCTCCACGCCGCGCTCCAGCCCGTAGCGGTGGGCGAGGGCACTGAGCAGCCACTGCGTGCGCCGGGCCAGCCGCCCGGAGGGGTCCCAGCCCTCAGGCGGCTCCATCGCGCCCGCCCGGCCCGCGGCGCTGCCCGAGCATCCTGAGCGCCGCCCGCCCGAGCGCTCGGCCCCGGCCCCGGCACGGAGCGCCCGGCTCGCCCCGCACGGAGCCGCGTCCGCCTTTGTCCGGCAGGAGCAGGGACTCGGGCAAAGCGGGCAGGTGCCGCCCTGCTCCCTTTGTGTGCCAAGCCCGAGCCCCAAGTGTGGTTCTTATTTCTTAGCTAATTTCTCTCTGGTTTCTCTCTGACACAAGCAAGACAATTGCATCGCCCAATTCAGTTTGACAAGTAAGGCTTGTGAACGAGTGAGCGCTTCCACTAAATTAAAAACCCAATGTGCTTGAATGTCGACCTTCTGTTCTCTCAGGCTCCTCAGCTCTGTAGATGAGGTGACTTCCCGGTATTGGTATGTGGGTGTTAAGGGGTCTGTGTTAGAGATGAGTAAGTGTTCAACTCGTTCAAACGAGCTGCCCAAAGCAGTGATTTTGGTCTCTCTTTGGCTGGGCAGTAGGACCGGCGTTGTTGAACGCAGGCAGCAGCACGAGCAGGGCTCCTCCAGCAGCAGGGACACGCCAGGAGCCAGAGGGGACCGTGGCACCAGAGGGGACCGTGGCACCAGAGGGAATCGTGGCACCAGCCGTGCCCGAGGTCTGAACAGGCTGCCAAAGTCAGGTGGTGCTGACAGGCTGCGTTAACAGCCCAGGCAAGGCATGGTGAGGAGCCAGGGCTGGGGGCCACCCAAGGAGTCCTGTCAAGAGCAAATCGTTCTAATATTCTCTCTAGGACAAAAAAGGAACAAACCAGTCCAGCAGATATGTGAGGAAAACGAATTCAAGTTCGTTTAAAACTCTGCTTAATACAGGGTTGGGTTTCTTTTGGGTGAACTGATGCTAATAAATATTTGCTCCCATATGATGGGGTTTCTCTGCAAATAGGCCTTGATATTAAATTTCTGACCACCTTTAATTTTGCAATTTCTTCGGTTGAGCACCTGAGTAGCTTTGTTGAGGAATGGAGAACTATTTCTAGGTCGGTATTTTCTCAGGAGGAGCCTTAAATTTTATCACAGGAGGAAGGAAAGGCAAAGGTTTGAAAGCCTTCCCCTGCTGAAGTGACACACTTTGAGAGGAGTCTGTGAGGAGAAGTCCCCTCAGGCACTGCCAGGGCTGTTTGCCTCCTCTGCAGGCTCAGTATTCTGGGAGTTCCACAAGCCTCAGCTGCCACTGTATTTTCCCCTGAATATTTTTTGTCGTGCAGTACACAGGGAGAATATTTTGTGCTAGATTCTCCTCTGGGCTGAGAGGAATGTTGAATTTGTCTTTACAAATGAGCTCTGGATCTGCCTGTAGATAAGGTTAAGCACTGAGAGATAAAAGTAACAATGGGATGGATTCCACTGATTGATGAATGGAAAAAGATGTTTGCCTTTACAAACAAACTGTAAGGCTGCTGATAAATCAAATTGGATATCAAAAGATGAAAGAAGCAAGGGGGGAGGGGAAACTATGAATTCTATAAAAAATAAAAAGGAAAAGGGAGGGTTATACATTAGAGGGGAATTTCAGGTATCAGGCGTTCCGGGAAGTCTGTGCCTCTCAAGTACCTCAGCCAATGGGTAAAGAGAGAGGGAAATGTGGCCGGGAATATAGGATAAAAAGGAGGCTGCGTCCTCCAAAAATTTGAGAGATCCCAGGGGAATGTCCCATAGCCTCTCCCTTTATTCGAATAAAGCAAAAAGGACTCCTCTGTCTCCTTTTTGGACATAAACCTCTGGTGTTTGTGGATTAATTTTCCTGACAATTTTGGGGGCTCGTCCGGGATCTTTCCACCGTCCGGGGCAGCGAGTGGAGCTGAAGGCGCCTCACCCAGTTTGGGTGATCAGCTCCCCTTGGTGCCGGCCGGTACCGGGCGATCCATTGGGTTCCCGAGACTGTCCAGGAGACAGACGAGTGGCGGACCAGGGGGGTCCGTGAAGAGTCCGCAGGGAAGGACCACTGAAAATCTCACCGGTGAGTAAAATGGGATCTTCGGGGAGCAAACCTGGGAGGGCACCCAGGGAGGGTAGCACAGGTGAACCTGGGAGGGCACCCATGGAGGGCAGCACAGGTAAAACGGGGCACCCAGAGAGGGTTGGAAAGGTGAAGCCGGGAAGGGGCCCCGGAAAAAGGGATGACAATTCCATAATATCCCCGGAGAGTCCCTTGGGGTGAATGCTGAGGTCTTAGGACAGATTGTATATTCACCCAGAAGTAACTATGGAAATGATGGTAAAATATTGTTATTTTGTGTGGCCAGAGTATAAGTTGGCAAGGGGACTTATATGGCCACCTTATGGAACAGATAAAATTCATTTGTGTCGAATTTTGTGAAGGTATTTAGAGGAAAGTGGTGAAGATTGGGATGTTTTTCAGCACCTTCCCCCGTCTTGTCCTCCAGTGTTGCCAGCTGACCCAGAGCCAGCTGCAGGTCGTCTGTATCCTCAACTTTCAGAGCAAGGGGATCAGGGAAATGTTATTCCCACAGCCCCACCTGAGAAGGGTGATGGTGTAGGGGGAGGGGAGCAGCATGTTGTATCACCCCCCAGAACTAGAATTTGAACTCAGTTTAGGGCATCAAAAGCCCCCCAAGAGACAGGGGTACACCAGATGCCACTCTGTCAAGTTCCTTTGGGGGGTCAAGGGGGAGGATTTGGGTTTGTAATTGTACCACTCACTACCCAGGATATAAGAGGGTTAAAAAAAGAATTACCCCCATATTTGGATGATCCCATGGGGTGGGGGAAAAGATAGAGGAATATTTGGGAAATGCGGATTATACATGGAAAGATTGGGATTTTCTTTTGGGAATTTTGTTTGGGTCATCAGAGAAACGAATGATTTTGCAGAAAGCTCGGCAGCTGTGGGAGGATGAACATCCACAAGCAGCAGGGGGGGCTGGACCCAATGCACCTACGGTGGGTGATGCCATCCCCCAGGCAGACCCCCAGTGGGACCCAAATAACCAGGCCAGTCTGGCTCACCGTGATTGCCGTGCTTATTTGATCAGGGCAATCAAGTCAGCGGCTCCCAGAACTAACAACATAGCTAAGGCTCTGTCGTTAGAACAGGAGAAACAGGAAAGCCCTCATTGGTTGGAGAGGATTAGGGATGCCTTGAGGAAGCACGGGGGGATGGATCCTGAGGGGCCAGCCTTCAACACATTGCTTAAGGTACAATTTGTTACTAAGGCCTGGCCTGATATAAGGAAAGGGGTACAAAAAGATAAAAAGTGGCAAAATAAGCCTCTAAAGGAATTGGTTAGAAAAACACAGCAGATATGTGTAAGAAGGGATGAGGAAAAGGCAGAAGCTAAAGCAAAGATGATGGCAGAGTTTTTGCAGCCCCGGAGGAATAAACCGCAGGGTCCAAGGGGTCCCCAGGGACAGAGGGGACGGGGTCGGCCACAAGGAAGGGGCAGAGGGATTCCCTCCTCGGCAGGGGACAGCCGACCCAAACAGCGGCTGGGGAAGAACCAGTGTGCTGTCTGCAGGGCAGAAGGGCATTGGAAAAACGAGTGTCCCCAGAAACAACTGGACCCTCAGGAGGAGGAAGTCCAGAGGATAATGGAAATGGATTGTTAGGGGTGTCAGGGGCTCCTATTATACCAAGGACCCACCACTCAGGAGCCCTTGATAACTTTTAAGGTGGGTCCGGATCGAGAGGAGGTGTGTTTTTTGGTAGACACAGGGGCCTCTCGGTCCACCTTAAATTTTATACCTAAGGGGGGGAAATTGTCAAAAAGATCCTTGGTTATTCAAGGAGTAAGCGGGAAGGATGAGCGAGTGCATTTTATTCAACCACTGTTAATAGATGTGGGGGACAGATTTGAAATGCATGAATTCTTGTTTGTTCCTAATTTTGATTGTAATTTACTGGGAAGAGATTTGATGGCTAGAATGGGAATGCAAATTAGCATTGTAAGAAGTGACCCGGAGTCTGAAACTGTGATATCTTTTTGTAAAATGTCTGAAAAGGCTTATGCTAAAATAAATCCGGAAGTATGGGCAGCTCCAGGGAAATATGGGAAACTGGACATAGAGCCTCTCCAAATTACTTTGAAGCAACCAGGACAAGTGGTGTCTAAAAAGCAATACCCTCTTTCAAGGGAGGGAAAGAAGGGGTTACAGCCTGTTATTGAGTCCCTGCTAAAAGCAGGTCTTTTAGAGCCGTGTATGTCTCCCTATAACACTCCTATCCTGCCGGTTAAGAAACCAGATGGAACCTACAGAATGGTGCAGGATTTAAGAATAATAAATGAGATTGTCAAACCAAGGCATCCCACAGTTCCAGATCCATACACAATCCTAAATCAAATCCCTTCTTCACATCAGCATTATTCTGTACTGGATTTGAAGGATGCTTTCTGGGGGTGTCCAATCACAAAAGATAGTAAACAGTATTTTGCTTTTGAGTGGGAACAGGAGGAAGGAGGGAAAATGATAAAACAACAATTGACATGGACAGTACTCCCTCAAGGATATACAGAGTCACCAGTTCTGTTTGAGCAAGCTTTGCAGAAAATATTAAGAGAGTTTACTCCACCCTTAGGAGTCAAGTTGTGGCAGTATGTAGATGATTTGCTCTTATCAGGGGAACAGGAAAAGGTGGTTGAAGAAGCTACTGTAAAGCTGCTTCATTTTCTTGCAAATAAGGGACTTAGAGTATCCAAAAAGAAAGCACAGTTGGTAGAAAAGAAGGTCAAATATTTGGGACACATTCTGTCCGAAGGGTTACGGTGTATTGATCCAGAAAGGATACAAGGGATTTTACAGGTACCATTACCCCAGACTAAAGAGGAGTTACGGCAGTTTTTAGGGTTGGTGGGGTACTGTAGAGCATGGATCGAGGATTTTTCTGTGGTGGCCAGACCTTTATATAACTTTAAAAGACAAATTGGTTAAGGCCCCAGTCTTGGCTCTTCCAGACGCAGAAAAAAGAATTTCAGCTATATGTGGATGTCAAACAGGGTCATGCTAAAGGAATTTTGGTGCAAGAGCATGGGGGAACACGGAGGCCTGTTGCCTGTTTTTCTAAGTTGTTAGACCCGGTGGCCAGAGGCTGGCCCCATTGTCTGCAGAACTGTGCAGCCACAGCTCTGATGGTGGCTGAGGCCCGAAAGCTGACAAGGGGAGGGCATCTCATTGTTAAAGTCCCACATCAGATTAAAGCTTTGTTAACTGAGAGAGCCTCTAAGTGGATGACGAGTGCTCGATTATTACAGTATGAATCTTGTTTAATGGAACAGGAGGATTTAGAATTTAAAGGTGGGGAAATTTTTAATCCAGCCTCTTATTTAAATGGCCCTGGAGAAAAGGGGGGCCAGGAAGAAATCCATGATTGTATCCAGGTTATAGACCTCCAGACACGGGTTAGGGAAGATCTACAGGATATTCCCTGGCCTGAGGGAGAGAATGTGTTCATTGATGGGTCCTCCAAGGTGGTAGAAGGGAAACGATTTACAGGATACTCTATCGTGAATGGAAAGCAATTAAAGGAAGGGGGGAGGTTACCACACACCTGGTCAGCTCAGACAGCAGAGCTGTACGGGCTTGTGAGAGCCTGTGAATTATACCAGGACAAGACAGTAAATATATTTACTGATTCTAAATATGCATATGGGGTAATACATGCATTTGGAAAACGATGGGAAGAAAGAGGTTTATTAAGCTGCAGAGGAAAGACATTAGCTCACGAGAACTTAATCTCTCGCCTATTGGAGGCAATGAATTTACCAAAAAAGGTGGCGATAATCCACATTAAGGGGCATCAGGCAGGATGGTCGGAGGAGGCAATAGGAAACCGACTGGCTGATGAAGAAACTCGCAAAGCTGCATTGTTGCCAGAAGTCTCTAAGATCCTGCCTTTGCTCCCAGTAACTGCACCGCTGCCAGAGAAACTCTCTTTTCCACCAGAGGAACTTGAGATAATTAAAAAGAGTGGGGCAGAGAAAAGAGAAAATAATTGGTTTACAAGGGATGGTAAGCACTGGATACCAAAAGCTCTAGCCTTACAATTGTTAAAAGAACTTCATGAAGGGAGTCATTGCGGCTCCCGAGGACTGGCAGAAGCCTTCCTCAAAATGAACACTGCTGTTGGTCTCTTTAGCCTGGCAAAGCGAGCTATTGAAGGTTGTTTAACTTGTGCTAAAACCAACAACAAAGTTACAAAGAAACTGGCCAGGGGAGGGAGGCGTTGGGCAGTATGCCCCTTCCAGAGATGCCAGGTGGATTTTACTGAAATGCCTGGAGTGGCAAGATTTAAATATCTTCTGGTAATAGTATGTCAATTAACCGGGTGGCCAGAAGCATTTCCAACTGTGTCAGCAACTACAGGATCAGTTGTTAAAATATTTTTGGAACAAATAATTCCAAGGTATGGGATGGTGGAAGCAATAGATTCAGACAGGGGAACTCATTTTACAAGAAAAATTCTTCAAGGAATTATGACTGCTTTAGGGATACAGTGGAACATCCATACCCCCTGGCACCCACAGAGTTCGGGCCAGGTTGAGAGGATGAATGGAGAAAGAAAAAAAACATCTCCTGGAGCTGGTGATAGAAACTAAAATGCCGTGGGTACGGCTCCTACCCCTGGATTTAGCAAGGATAAGAGCCAGACCCAGGGGAGATATTCAGTTATCTCCCTTTGAATTGATGTTTGGAATTCCTTACCCTTGTAATTCTCAGCCTAGTGGGGGGATAGAGATAAGTGATGTGTATTTGGAACAATATGTGGCTCGGATAGTGTCTCTTGTGAAATCTCTTCGACAGGAAGCTCAGCTGGCACAGACCTTGCCTTTGGACTTTGCTGTTCACAACATCCAACCGGGACACTGGGTCCTGGTTAAGGAGTGGGAAGAAGCACCACTGGTGGCCAAGTGGCGTGGACCTTTCCAGGTGTTGCTGAGCACAGACACAGCCGTCAAGACAGCTGAACACGGCTGGACCCATCACACTCGGGCCAAGGTCTCTGCAGCCCCAGAGATTTGGACATCTCAGCTGGAGGAGAAGGACAGGAAGCCGCGACTGACACTCGGCAGGAGGGGACTGGAGCAGCAGCCAGGGCGTCGACATCGGGGGAAGCCTCGTGTGCCCACCCACAGAGTGCCTGCTGAAATAGTCTGTGTGGGCATCCCTCCTCTCAGATCTCCAGGCACTGGGGGCCAACCCTTGCTGTCATTGTTTTCTTTATGTTAAGCTCTTTCTGTGCCTTCACTCGCCACAGGTGGTGTGAAAGACAAAGTGAAAGTAAAAATGAAGTTAGGAAATTAGATTACACAATCAGAATGTTTCTCTTAATAATGTTCCCTTTATATTATCAGTTAGGTTGGGGCCAAGAATGGGAAAATAATTTTTTGACCTTAGGAGAAGAAGTAGCAAAAACCTTTAACCTTAGCAATTGTTGGGTCTGTGGAGGTCCAGGAGAATCTGAAAACGGGCCATGGGTGGCCAGCCCAGTTGAACATCAATAGAAGATTAACACCCTGAGTAAAGTCTGTAATGGAACAGGATTTTGGGATGAAGAAGGAAGTCCATGGCGGCTTCATTCTTCTGAAAAAGACACTTATTGCCTAAATAGGCAAATAGATGACAATGGAAAAGTGGTGAAACAAATTGCAAAATGAATAAAAAAAAATAGCTCATGTGCCTGTCCAAACATGAAAATGATGGGAATGGGACATGTTTTCTTGGCTACCTGGTGAACTATAAGTTAAACAATTGCTTTTTCCCTCTTATGTGCTGTAGCAACCCTAATCTTTTTTGGCAAGCATGATCCCTTGCTTAGTACAACTTATTCAACATGTGATCAAAAGGATGCAGGTAATAGCCACGCCTACTGATCCAGAGATGGTTACAAAAGGACAGAAATTGATGTCACTCCAAATAATTGCAAAACCAAAAAAGACTCAGGAACAAAAAATTAAGGCAATGAGAGCTAAAGTTTGTAAAGACAATTACTAAAAAATAAAAGAGGAGGGATTGAGAGGAATGTTGAATTTGTCTTTACAAAAGAGCTCTGGATCAGCCTGTAGATAAGGCTAGCACTGAGAGATAAAAGAAACAATGGGATGGATTCCACTGATTGATGAATGGAAAGACATATTTGCCTTTACAAACAAACTGTAGGGCTGCTGATAAATGAAATTGGATATCGAAAGATGAAAGAAGCAACGGGGGGGAAAACTATGAATTCTGTAAGAATTAAAAATGAAAAGGGAGGGTTATACATTAGAGGGGAATTTCAGGTATCAGGCGTTCCGGGAAGTCTGTGCCTCTCAAGTACCTCAGCCAATGGGGAAAGAGAGAGGGAAATGCGGCCGGGAAAATAGGATAAAAAGGAGGCTGCGTCCTCCGAAAATTTGAGAGATGCCAGGGGAATGTCCCATGGCCTCTCCCTTTATTCGAATAAAGCAAAAAGGACTCCTCTGTCTCCTTTTTGGACATAAACCTCTGGTGTTTGTGGATTAATTTTCCTGACATAGATGACCCGGGAGAGGGACCTCGCCCCCAATATCTTGGGACGTCCTGGCAGGGTTTTTTTGAAAGGGGGAGGAATATTTGGAGCTCACCCGAAGTATCTTTGGGTCTCCCTGTTTGTTTTTTTCGGGAGGCGGCGGGCGGAGCGATGTTTGCATCTTGCAGGGCTCCAAAGCTGTCCCGAAATCCCCTTTTGGGGGATCCTGTGGGGTCCCCGGGTGGTTTTTTGGGGATGTCTGGGTGGCGGCTGCAGACAGAGCCCCGGCGGTGGGTGGGGGATGGAGGTCCCCGGAGCCCCGTGGCGATCGCCCGGGACTGGCAGGGCGAGGGGAGCAGCCTTGAGGGGGGGAAAGCGAAAAGGGGAGAGCCCCGGGAGTGCCGGAGCCTGAAATGGGGGCCTGGAGAGGGGGGACCCCGAGAGCCGGGAGTGAGGGGAGCCTGGAGAAGGGATGAGCCTGGAGACGGGGAACCCCTGGGACACCAACGTGGGGACCCCAAAGCCTCCCAGGGCTCTGGCCACGCCAGGGGCTACAAGGCCACGAGGCCGGGGCTGCTCCGGGCCGCTTCCAGGCTGTCCCTCTGCTCTTGGGTGCCGGGGGTGGCCCTTTGTGACACGGGCGTGTGTCAGGGCCCTCGGTGATGCGGGACATTGTGGTGCTGTCATGAATGAGAGCGTTTGAGATCGCTTAAAAATCGGTGACAAGGGCATGAACAAAAGTCAGATTTAATATTAAGCAACAAAGTACAATAAGTTTGTTGGCAAGATTCACTCTACTGCCTACAGGACAGGTGAGGCACAACAAGGCAAGAACAACACCAAATAAAATCCATGCAATCAGAACAGAAATTAACGGGGATCTCCCTAGGGGAGTGTGGGTGGGTGTGTGCTGTGTTTAGGTGCATGCAGGGATTAAAAGGAACACGGCCTAAAAACTTAACAACTTATAAAAAAACTTAAAAAAAGAACTTAAACAACTCTTTAACTTCTACCTTAATTTGTAACTTAACTTATACCTTAGGCCTAGCAATTCAACAGACAAACAACACCGAACTTATACCTAACTTAACTGATAACATTAACAATTCCACAGAGCAATAACACTTAACAGCATTTAACCTAACTTACAGCTATAACTTCAAAGTTGTACTTAGCAACTTAACACAAAAACAACCCTGATTACTTACATTTAAGAACTTAGCAAAACACTTAGCATTTAACAGCATTTAAGTATGTTCATAACTATAACTGAACCATGCTTACAGGCCTAACTTAGATATCCAAGGTACTTCCACATCTAGGAAATCTGTATTTCTCCCAGATTTGCTATAGCATATGTGCAGGGGCACACACACAGACAGGAACAGTCAGTGCAAACAATTCCCCCCAGAGCTCAGTGAAATCCTCCCTTCAGATGTTTTTGCATCTCCCACTGGCCGAAGGATGGGCCTTGAGCAGTGAGGGTATGGGCCCAGGACACGTCGTGTTTCAGTGATCCTCCAGGCACAGCAAAGACGAGGGTTTGCTGGCTCTGAGAGCCCCCTCAGAGGGAGACTGCTGGTCACAGCCCACGGTGGCCCAGGAGAGCTCAAAGGTCTCCTTTTGGATTTCTGCTGACAGGGTCACAAGTGAGTGGGCTCCAGTCATAACCATGTTTCATCCTGGCCGCAGTTTGGGTGGGACTTTATCTAGAAGTGGGGGAATGCATCCCCACACTGGAATCTCAGGGGTGCCCATGGCCTGGGTGACGCTGGCCCGATGCCAGGCACCCACCAAAGCCACTCTGATCCTGCTCCTCCAGCTGCAAGGGAAGAGAAAGTTGAACCAGGAGCACCAGGATCAGATTAAGACAGGGAGAGCAAACACACAAAACAGCAAAACGGGTGTAACAGACCCAGCCTGGGCACAGCGAGGGAATTTATTACCAATCAAATCATAGCAACAGAAGGAAAAGAGAGAGAAATCTCTCCAACAACTTCCCCCCACCCAATGGGGTTCACCAGGACCACGGATCACCAGGGCTCTGCCCAACGGGGGTCACTGGGGATCATCCAACACCGATCCTCCCATGGGGGATGGAGCTGGAGCAGAGCACGAAGCTCTTCCCACACTCGGGGCACTCACAGGGCTTCCCTTAGTGGTGACTCCGTTGGTGTCGGGTCAAGTTAGAGCTCTGTGAGAAGCTCTTCCCACACTCAGGACACTCGTAGGGCCTCTCCCCAGTGTGGATGCGCTGGTGGACAGTGAGGGTGCCATGTTGCTTGAAGCCCTTCCCGCAGTCGGGGCAGCGGAAGGGCCTCTCCTCTGTGTGAATCCGCTCATGTAGGAGGAGATTGGAGCTTCTCTGAAACCTCTTCCCACACTTGGGACACTCGTAGGGCCTCTCCCCACTGTGGATGCGCTGGTGGTATCTCAGGGAGGACATCCACCCAAAACTCTTCCCACATTCCAAGCAGGTGTAGGGCCGTTCCCCTGTGTGGATCACCTGGTGCTGGATCAGGGTGGAGCTGTTGCTGAAGCTCTTGCTGCATTCCCCACACTCATAGGGCTTTTCCCCAGTGTGGATCATCTGATGCTGGATCAGCCTGCACTTGTAGCTGAAACTCTTCCCACATTCCGAGCACTCGTGGGACTTCTCCCCTCCAGGAGGCTTCTCCACCAGCTCTGAGCTCTGCCTGGATCTCCGGCCGCCCTCCCGGCTCAGGGAGGGTCTTTCCTCCTCGCAGCTCCCTGGGCTGGGTTTGCAGCCCCTCCTCATGAGGGATCTATGGGGCTTTTCACCGTCCTCCATCCCCCCACGCCTTGGGAATGAAAAATCCTGGTTTGGGGAAAAAACAGGAAGAGAGCTCCATAAACTCCTTGCCCAAGTTCATCTCCAGAATTCAGGAGGACTGGGCATGTCATGTCTGTAAGAACCTCCCAAACACCAGGATTCAGAACCAAAAACCTCCTGTCTTTGTTTGAAAGATAGGGGTCTGTTAAGAAAGGCAGGAACCTCTCTTTAAAATGGTGAATGTAAACCCCCTCCCTCCAAGTTATTTTAATTTTGAAATTAAGGGGCTCTCAGGGAAAGATATGGGAATAGAAATTACAGTTCTTTACGAGGAAAAATTAAAATGGAACTACAGTATTACAAAGAACAAACCCAAAACACTGACCGAGTCAGAATACAACCTGACACCCCGTCAGTCAGGGTGTTGGTAGCAGTCCCATTAAATGGTGGCTGCAGTCCTCCTGGATGACAGATGTTGTTCAGTTGAGCACTGGTCCTCTAGAAGGGTGCAGTTTTCCTCCAAAGGTTCAGTGATGGAATGGAAATGTCTGGTTTTTCCTCTGGAATTCAATGGAAAAAGGCTGCCTTGGTGTTCCAAATCTCAGATTTTATCTAGGTAGGAAAGGCTTGGCTCCTCCCCCTGGCTGGAGCATCTCCCAATGAGATGATGGAATTTTATCAGTCATGCAGGGGCACTCAATGGCCCATTAACAGAAGATATCTTCCTGGAGGAAGGATGGGTTGTGGAAAAGATAAAGAACACTGCCCCACCTGGTTTTAACAGATGGCCCATTAGCAGAGGATATCTCCCATGGAGACAAGGATCACTACCCCACCTGGTTTCCACAGCTCATGAAGAGGTCACAGAATACATCATTTTGGGCATATCTTTCCATTGTAACCTAGCACAGTCCGGGGCTAAGTTTCTGAACTTTAAAATCGATTTTAGGGGTTTAAACACTCTTAAGGCACTTAAAATATATTCTTATTTAATACTAAAACTTCTTCTTCATATCTATGTGATTAAATAATATTCCTACTGAATTAAAACTAAAACTTAACCTTCTACTTCATGTCTGTGTGGCTTAATATATTTTAATTTCTCTAAAGGCTTTAATACAATCCCTCCATTCTTTTCTCTGAGTGACTCAGAGAGGCTTCTAATTTTACACATTCCAACAGGCTCTGACATTGGAGTGGGGCCCCACAGGGAAGGACTTGGGGAGCCCATATTAGGGAAGATCCTGCTGCTTTCTGCCACTTTTAGGGGGTTATAAACAGCTTTGGGGGATTTCCCGGTTAGTTTATGGGCAGATGTGACCTCCTTTTTGGGAGAATCCTGATGATTTCCACCAATTTTGGGGGTTCTAAACGCCTTGTGGTGGACTCACTTCCGTGGGTTCTGGTGCCACCCGCCCACGCTTCCAACTGGTCCGGACTGGTGCTCCCAGTGCCGCGTGGGGCGGGGCCGCGGGGACCCCCCCAGGGCACAGCGCGGCTGCTTTGGGGCTGGCGGCACCGCCCGGCGCTGGCCATGGGGCGTGTCGGGGGAGCTGGGGCCCTACTGGTGCTACTGGTGCTGCTGGGAGCTCACCTGTCTGGGGGCCAGCGGGACTCGGGTGAACGTGTGTGCTCCCCCCGGGGACCCCCAGCCCGGTGTCACTCTGCCCCCGAACGGCTGCTCCCAGTATTCCCAATAAAGCTTCCCAGTTTGCCTGGTCCTGTTTATTGGGAGCCAGTGGGGAAGGACTTGGAGGGACCCCACAGGGGGAGCCATGATTGGGGGGGGGTCGCAAAACTGGCCCCAGCATGGATCAGGAATGGGGACCCCAAGGAATGGTCGTGTCTCCCCATTCTCACCCTACTCTGGGGGACCCTGGGGGGACCCTGAACCCCAACACGGCACCGCCCCAACCCCAAAGGTGCCAGGACCCCAATAAACAAACAGGGGAATTTGGGGAGGGGGTGCATGGGGGGGTGCCCAGGCTGGCCCAAGAGCCCGGTGCTGCCCCAGCCCGACCTGCCCTGGCTCCATCCCAGCTCCTACCACAGGATGTGATGGTGTTGGGAAAACCGGGGGATGAAGGGTGTGTGCTGGGCCCAGGGGGAGGAGGAAAAGGGATGGAGAAGGAGGAGGGCTGAGGAAGGACGGAGAAGGACTGGAGAGGAGGTAGGACTAGAAAGGAGGAGGAGTGGGACATCTCTAAATGCAATTTGGCGGTCCCAGGGCCCTGACCAATTCTTTAGGGGTACCAGCCCCCTCTTTTCCCATGCTCTTCCAGCCCTTTTACACTGCCCCCCACTCAACCACCCCGACCTCATGCTTCTTTCTGAGGCTTCCAGGCCCCTCCTGCTACCTCTGGGGGTCCCATCCCCCTTTCCCTCAATTCAGGCACCTCTTGAAATCTTCTTTCTGGTGGAATCCCAAAGTATTGTGATTCATAGTGCAGTTTTGGAGGGGGACAGCTCTGTCTGGCTTTCCTCTCCCTGTTGTGGCCTCTCACCTGCCCCCGACACCCTGGGTGTGCTGGGATTTCCCTGCTGGGGCCAAGGACGTTCATTCCCTTTCAGGAGCCCAATGCCCGGCTGGGGCTCCAGGGCAGGGGGTCCTTGAGCAGCTGCCCCAGAACCTCCGCCAGGGTCTCCCAGCGCAGCCGGAGCCGCTCGGCCTGGGGTCCCCAAAGGCCTCAGCGAGCCCCAAGTCCCTGCCAGGAACCCTCAACTCCCTCCAAGCCAGCATCCCCCACAGCCCCTGCAAGTTCCCCCCATGGCACCGGCCGTGGCCGTGTCCCCACATGTCACTGGCCACATCCCACCATGTCCTCACCCATGGCTGTGTCCCCACCATGTTTCCATCCCTGTCACTGTCCCCCACATCTCCATCCATACCTGTGTCCCCCCATGTCCCCAGGAATGGCCACGTCCCTCTCCATGTCCATGTGTCCCCATGTCACTCTTCATGTCTGTGTCCCCACCATGTCATTGTCTCCCTGTCCCCACCCATGTCTCAGTTCAGTGTCTTTATTTTCAAGCCAGTGTTGGATGTTTTAAAGGGATGAAGAGAAATGAAAAGCAAATCAAGGCCAAAAGAAAATTATTTCTGTGTCCATGCTGGCTGAGGATCCATGTGCTTGGGTGGGAGGGAAGAACCTTTTCTGGAGGGGTTTCCACTGCACTGTCTCCAAAATCTTGGTCTTTGCCCCAGTTCATCATGATTTGGCTGCAGAAGACACGCTTTAGTAATAAAAAATCAAAATTGCACGTTCATTGAGGTTGGAAAGGACCTTCAAGACCATTCAGTATTCCTGAATGCCACCAGAAGATAGGATTGAACAAAGAAGATTTCCTAGGGTTGAAAGTCAACAAGTTCACTCTCCCCAAGAAATTCCCAATCTCAGTTTGGATCCTGATGGACGTTCCTGCCCCTGTGTTCATCCAGGTACCCACAGGGAGACAGGATGAGGCAGAGTCCCCTCAGCCAGGTGTCTTCCCAACACGGATCACCAGGACCACGGATCACCAGGGCTCTGCCCAACGGGGGTCACTGGGGATCATCCAACACCGATCCTCCCATGGGGGATGGAGCTGGAGCAGAGCACGAAGCTCTTCCCACACTCGGGGCACTCACAGGGCTTCCCTTAGTGGAGCCTCCGTTGGTGTTTGGTCAAGTTAGAGCTGTCTGAGAAGCTCTTCCCACACTCAGGACACTCGTAGGGCCTCTCCCCAGTGTGGATGCGCCGGTGGTCAGTGAGATGGGAGTTGCGGTTGAATCCCTTCCCGCAGTCGGGGCAGCGGAAGGGCCTCTCCTCTGTGTGAATCCGCTCATGTAGGAGGAGATGGGAGCTGGTCTGAAACCTCTTCCCACACTTGGGACACTCGTAGGGCCTCTCCCCACTGTGAATGCGCTGGTGGTTTCTCAGGTAGGACATCCATCCAAAGCTCTTCCCACATTCCAAGCAGGTGTAGGGCCGTTCCCCTGTGTGGATCACCTGGTGCTTCATCAGAGTTGAAATAGTCCTGAAGCTCTTCCCGCATTTCCCACACTCATAGGGCTTCTCCCCAGTGTGGATCCTCTGGTGTCGGATCAGCTCAGAGCTCCACCTGAAACCCTTCCCACATTCCAAGCACTTGTGGGGCTTCTCCCCTCCAGGAGGCTTCTCCACCAGCTCTGAGCTCTGCCTGGATCTCCGGCCGCCTTCCCGGCTCAGGGAGGGTCTTTCCTCCTCGCAGCTCCCTGGGCTCAGTTTGCAGCCCCTCCTCGAGAGGGATCTACAGGGCTTTTCTACCTCCTCCATCCACCCACGCCTTGGGAATGACAAATCCTGGTTTGGGGGAAAACACAAGAGAGCACCTTGGGCTGACGGTTCCTCCTTCCAAAGTGCAATTCAGGAAGTCATTGAGCATCTTCTGTCTGTAAGACCCTGCAAAATACAACAATGCAATCCAAAAATTATCCAAGCATAAAGACACAAATCAAAAACTCTCCCAAAAGCAAGATTTAGCCAAAAATACCTCCAAAATAAAAAGATTCAGGCCCCGCAAAGAAACCAAGGCACCAACATTTAGCCCACTAAAGCTGATAAACGCCAAAATTCGCCCCTCTGAAAATCATGAATCCCCCTCTTCGGCCACCTGCTGAATGTGGGGGGGGAGCAATGCTCCTGGGACTGGGGGAGAGGCTCCAGACACAGGGAGGGGTGGAAACTTGTGGTGCTTCCTGTTTCTGTTCCTCCTCTTCCTGTATCCTTGCTCTTCCTCACACTCCTCTTCCTCCCATTATTCCTCTTTCCCCTCCACAATCCCAACTTCTCCTCCCACGTGCAGCGTTTGATCATCTTGTTCTTCAACCCTGCTTCGCCTTCCCTTCTCCTGCTCCATTGCCGGCTCCCTCTTCCCCCCAAACCCACAGCATCCCAGCGCAGGGGCAGCGATGGAGCTGGGGCATCTCGGGCTGGGGCAGCGCTGGGCTCTCGGCCGCTCCCGCCCGCACTCGCTCCCCACTGCAGCCGCTGCCGCCACCACAGCGCGGGGGGGCCCGGCCTTGGCGCTCCCCCCCTCCCACCTCCCCAAATTCCCATCCAGGGGGGCGCTGGGGCCCGGGCCGGGCGCAGGTGGCTCCAGGTGGGCAACGCTGGGAGCTGCGGCTCTGCCTGGACACTGCTGCGTCATCACCGCCGCGCGCTCTCATTGGCTCAGCGCTGCCCGAGGGGCGGGGCTGCACCAAGCCGGGACACCCTGCTCCAGGGGGGATGGCCCCAAAACGGGGGACCCCCATGCAAGGAACAACAGCAAAGGGTCTCTACAAACACATGCTGCGAATCCGCTTGGACACAGGGCCGGGGACGTGGACATAAGGAAGGGACAGCAGAAGCCATCAGGGTCAGAAAATGTTATTAATTGACCACACAGACTGCTGCTCAGCCAAGCTCCTGCTCAATTCATGAACTCCCAGAAGAACAAAGACTTAACAGAGCCATGAATATCACTAGCTGTACAAAAGTGGAGTGCATATTAAGACCCAAGCACCTAGGGGCTCTCACATCCTTATACCATCTTGAACCAGGTGCCCTCCTCACACTGCCACCATTCAGGACTTGATGGCAAAGATGCTTTCTGGGGATGCCCACTTACACAGGATGGTAAACTGGATTTTGCCTTTGAGTGGGAACAAGAGATAGAAGGGAAAATGAGAAAGACATGGACGGTCCTTCTGCAGGGATGCACGGAAGCACCAGCCTTATTGGGGCAAGCCTTGCAGAAAATATCACAAGAATTTACCCCACCCCCAGGGATTGGGTTAATGCAGGATGTGGATGACTTGCTGTAATCAGGAGGACAAGAAGTGGTAGAAGAAGCCTCTGTGAAATGGCTGAATGTTCAGGATAAAAGGCATCTTTAAATATTTGATAAAAGGGCAAATGGTGGAGAAAAAGGTAAAATATTTGGGACATATTTTGACTGCAGGCTTCTGGTGTATTGACCCAGAGAGAGACCAGGGAAGCTCAGAAATAACCCAGGATTAAAAAGGAGTTGCAAGAAGTATGACGACTAATAGGAAATTGCAGGATCTGGATTGAGGATTCTCTGTTCTAGCCAGAACACTTTGTGACTTTTAAACACCAGATAGCCTCAATGCTGTGGTATGGATACAAGAAATGGAACAAAACTTAAGATAATGAAATAAACAAATGATTGATGCTGCAGCCATGGCTCTACCAGACTCAGAAAAAAAATTTGAATTGGATGTGGATGCCAAAGGAATTCTCATGCTAAAATGTTTAGCCCAGTGGCCAGAGTGGTCTCATTGTCTGCAGAATTGTGCAGCCACAGCTTTAATGGGACCTGAGGCCCAAAAACTGATGGCAGAAAGATCTCCTGTTGTTCAAGTCTGGCACCAAGTGAAAGCTTTGATAACCAAAGGAGCCTCTACATGGATGAGCAGTGCTCGGTGATTACAGAATGAAACTTGTTCAGTGGCACAGGAGGATTTAGAATTGAGGACAGGGCAAGGGTTTAACCCAAGCTCCTGTTTGAACTGCCTGCACAGGGGGCTGGGAACAAACCCATGACTGCATTCAAGTGACAGAGCTCCAGAGCCAGGCTGGGAGAGATTTAAGAGACATTCCCTGGCCTGCGGGATAAAATGTGTTTATGGATGGGTCTGCAAGGGCAGGAGAAGGGAAAAGAGTTCCAAGACATGCTCTGATGAAGGAAAGGGAATTAGACCAAGCTCAGGTTACCGCCTGCATGGTCAGCTCAACCGGCAGAGCTGGGTGTGCTTGGAAGAGCCTGTGACTGAAATGCCCTGAGCAGGAAGGCTCAAATATCTGCTGGTGACAGCATGGCAGCTAACAGGGTGGCAAACGCAATTCTGACTTCTTCTGTTGAGTCGACTGCTGCTGTACTTGAGAGAGAAAACACAGCACTCTCTGATCCTTATGAAAAAGTCCTCTTTATTTTTCTGACTTTTTCTTAAATATCTTTCTTAATGTTCCCAGGTAAGCGCCTGTGATTGGTTCCAAGTTTAGGCTGCTCAGCCCTCTGACCAATAGCCCCTGCAGCTTAGGGCAGAATTGAAGACAGACAAGGATGTAACCCAATGAGTTCCAGCCTATCTCTGCTCTCTGGGGGCCTGTCTATTATGCCAGGCCACTTCTCTTAGCAGTGGCCAAATTCACTGCCCAGTGTAAGCCAGCTAACACTGTGACATTCTTCAGCAACCACTGGATCGTTTATTAAGGTACTTCTAAAACAACTCCAAGATAAAGGATTGTGGAAAAAACAGACTCTCAGATGGGGAACTCTTTTTACAGCAAAGATCCTTCAGGGGGTTATGGCTACTTTAGGAATACAATGGGACCTCCACAAGCCCTGGCACCCCCAGAGCTCAGGGCAGGTAGAAAGAATGAATGGGGAAATAAAGAAACTCCTTTGGAAGCTGGTGATAGAAACCAAGATGCAATGGATACAGCTTTTGCCATTGGCTTGGGCAAGAATAAGAGCCAGACCCAGGGCAGATATTCAATTATCTCCCTTGGAAGTGATCTTTGCAATTCCTTACCCTGGGAATTCTCCACCTAGTGCGGGGTGGAGATAAGGGATGTATATTTCAAGCAGTCTGTGGCCAGAATCCTGTCTCTTGTGAAATCTCTGCCACAGGAAGCTGGGCTGGCACAGAGCCTGCCTTGGCACTTTGCTGTTCACAACATCCACCCAGGACATTGGGTCCTGCCTAAGGAGTGCAAAGAAGCACCACTGGTGGCCAAGTGCCGTGGCCCATTCCAAGAGTCCCTGAGCACAGAAACAGCCGCCAGCACAGCTCAACACGGGGGGACCCCTCACCCTGGGCTCAGGGGCTCTCAAGCACCGGAGATTTGGAATTCCCGGCTGCAGGAGCAGCATGGGAGGGCACCACTGACCCTGCACTGAAGGCAACGCAGCAGCAGCCAGGGCTCCACATCGGGCCAAGCCCCTGGGTCTGCCCACAGATCCTCTGCTGAAATCCTCTGCCTGGGCACCCTCCTTTGGCATCTCCACACACTGGGGCCAATCCTTGCTGCCACTGCTGCAGCTTCGCTGCTTTCTGTGCCTGCACTGCCACAGCTGCTGGGGAAGACAACGGCACAATTCCACTCTGCCCCTCAGTTACACTCACACACTGGGCTGCCGGGGATTCCATGGTCAGAAAATACACCAAGTTGAAAAATGTTTTCAGAATTATTTCTCTAGGCAGGCTTGATTTGCATTTGTCTTGGAGAAAGGAATTATTAAGTGTGTTTTTAAAGGGATGTTACACTAAATGAACGTGAGTTTAACATCTCAACAGACTGGGAATAGCCCAAAAGATACCCACAAGGCTAACAAACATCAAGGAAACATTAGCAAACATCAAGGAACACCCACTCCAGACACTGCCCCCGGCATACATGGAGGCACCTGGTCTGGAAAAGGCTGAGAAGGAAATCCAGAAATGTGGACCTAATTAACATCAGAGGAAAAGTAATACGGGGCCAATAGGATACCAGATATTAAGAACTATCCAACGTAGAAGCAATGAACACTAAACCAACGGATTCCAAAGGGTTTAAGACTGTATAAAGTTCAGGAAAAATCCAGTAAAACTCACGTGTCATGGAATGATTTTCTCTGCACACCCGGGCACTTATGTGTGGATGAAATTATTTCTGTTGCACATCCTGCCCAGAATCAAGTAATGCCTTGACTCTCTAACACTAAAGATATCAAGTAAAAAGCAGATTGTGGGGGGCCACATGTGAGTCAGGAAATGCCTGCTCTGGAAGAGAACCTTTGGTTCCAGGCAGTCAGAAGAGCTTTAGAAACGCAGATTAACACTGCTGGGGAAAATACCCATTTATCATTCGAACTATAGGACTAGATTACAAGATGTCCTCGAAATAATAATGAAGCAGGCAGACCCAGCTCCTGACCTTCATGACAACCAAACCACGCCAAAGATGAAGGCGACATTTGTGGAAAATTAGATTATTCAAACTGCTATTTGCAAACAGATAATAACGGAAAACTGGTGAAATAGATAACAAAGGAAAGTAGAAATTAGCTCATATTCTGGTAGAAATGTAGAAAGGATGAGAATTAGACAAGTTTTTGGGGCGCCATGGGTTAAACGAATGCAGTTCCTCCTCTGATGTGTTGCAGCAACTCTTCTTTTTACCATGCACGACACCTTGCTGAGTGCAGCTCATTCAGCAGGTGAGCAAGGGGACGCAGGTGGCAGCCAGGCCTCCTGATCCAGAAACGGCTACAAAAGGACAGGCAGTGAGGTCACTGAGAATAATCCCAAACCAAAGAGGATCCAGGAAAAGAGACTAAGCCAATGGACATTAAAGTCAGTAAAGATAATTACTGAGAAAATAAGAAGAGGATTTGAGTAGAGTAAGATGAATATGCCTGGAGATAGGGCCAGGGATTTGTATAAAAGGAAGTAATGGGAGAAACCATCGTTTTCAGAAACTGTTACTAATTTCCAGAGACAGCTGCTCAGCCAAGATCCTGCTCAGTGCCTGACCTTCGAGAAGGAGAAACACTTAACAAAGCCATGAATATCGGATGTTATACAAAAGGAGAGGTACATATTAACGAGGACATGCAGTAGTCGGATCGGGAAGTCTGAGCCTTCAAAGTACCTCAGTCGGTGGCGAAAGGGAGAGGGGGAATGCAGCCGGGAAAATGAGAATAAAAAGGAGACTGCGTACTACAACAACTGGAGAGACCGCATGGCAAATGCCGCATGGCCTCTCTCTTTGTTCATGAACGAAGTCACTTTTACAGGACTCCTCTGTCTCCTTTATGCACACAAACCTCTGGCCACGGGAATTTTCCCGCACAGCCCCGGGCACAGGGCAGACACCTCTGTGCCACCCACAGCAACCGGGACGAGCCAGCGCTGCTCCGGCACCGGCTCCTGCCGAGGCCCCAGCGGGAAGGAGACCGCGGGCAGCCGCTCCCGCAGCGCCCTCAGCCCAGCGCCAACACGGGCCGGCACCGGCACAACCAACCCGCCAGAGCCCCCTGCCGCCCCCTCGGCCCGCAGCGAGCCCCGAGCCCCCGCACAACCGAGCGCGGCTCCCACCTGCGCTGGGGCCGCCTCCGAGCTCCACCGCGGCTTCACCGGACTTGGGCAGCTGCCGCCGCTGCCGGGCCCGCACAAACTGTCCGACAATGGCGCCTTTGCTGCACCCCGCCTAATGGGCGGGGCTTGTCCCCGCTCTGCCCAATCAGCGCGCGACAACCAGGAGTGACATTGGCACAATCAGCCAATGGCAGCGAGGGCCGGGCTCTGCACACGGCCCAGCCTCGGCCCGCGCTCTCAGGGCCCCCCGGGCTGTGGGAGGGCAAAGGCGGAGATGAGGAACAGCCCTGGAACGGGCCCGGGCCCGAGCCGCCATTGGCCTGGAAACACAAACAAAGTTCTCCGCAGAGAATATTGGGCACCAAAATTTCTTTCAGTTTGAAAGACATGTGTTTGCTAGGGAAGGCAGGACTCTCCCTCGGACTGGAGAATGTAAATCCCCCTCCCTCTGAATTACTATAATTTTGAAATTAAGGGGGTTTTAATTGAAGATATGAGATAGGAATAACAGTTTCTTACTGGTATGTATAACAAGGCAAGAAAACAACAACTGTGGAATTAATAATAAACAGAACCAGGGAGCCTGTGACAGCATTTCTGGCCGAGCTGGGAAAGGATGGAGGAGAGGATTTGCTTCTCAAAGCCCTGGGGCAGTCAATCCCAGTGCCCCTGCAGGACTCTGAAAAGCACTAAGCTAGAACAGCAGGAATGAACAAAAGATGTTGGGCTGGTGGATGAGATGTATCAGGCAATTTTTCGGCAGGAGTTGGAACCTCAGGACGTCCCAGCAGGGCAGGGCAGGGCGGGGCTTCAGCGCAGAGAAACTCAGAGCAGCGCTGAAGGAGCAGCGGGCAGCGGCAGCTGGGTGTGAGCAGAGGGTGATCGGTGCCTCTTTTAGTGAGGAAGGGGTTAATAAGGCCTTAGGTCAGTGGCTGCTCTTACGAGCAGAGGCTCACCCCAGAGGAGAAGGAGCAGCAGCTCTGTGCTGGGTCATGGGGACTTCCTCTCCTTGAGCAAGAGCAGCTCCAAACGTGTCTTCCAAAACCCAAAGCCTTGAGTAGCTGCCCACCCCCGCCCTCCTTTTTACCTGGGCCAGGCCAACCTTTTGTTTTCTAAAGCACTAACCAGTAGCTGCAGTTAGAATTTTCTAGCAATTCATGGGAAAAATTCTATAGGTAAGAAGGAACAAAAGAAAAGAAACCTAACCCCCAATAAATAGATAAATATGTAACAACAGTAAATATCTAACAGTAAATAAATATCTAATAGACAAATATCAAACAACAGTAAACATCTAACAACAGATAAATATCTAATAATATATAAATATCTAACAGTAAATATCTTAACAGTAGTAATGTCTTGCACAGTTGGCTATCATGCAAAGAAGAATCAGGATTATTATGAACAGTTCTTTAGGCACAGGATTAATTTAAAAAATGTTTTCATCTGCATCAGTCTCTATTTTCAGTTGTTTCAGGAGCAGAACCCTTAACTCTGGAGCAGTGAATCCAAGGTCCTTTGCCAGCAACTTTGACTGAGGTGAGGGTGGTCAGCAGGACTTGGAATGGTCCTCTCCACTTGGCTTGTAGAGGATCACTGTCCCACCACTTCACATAGACCCAGTGTCCAGGCTGGAAGGGATGTGCAGGTGTGTCCAGTCCTATGGGTCTGGATAGCAGGATGGAATTCTGGAGCTTCTGCAACATGGAACCTAAAGCCATTAGATATCTCTGTAAATCCAGCTTCCCCTTCACGTGAATTTAACCTGGAACATGTGGAATCTGATATGGCTGCCTGTTGTAATGCAATGGGGGTTTTCCCTTTGTGACAACTTCACCAGCCTGACCGGGTTACAGCGTGGCTAGTAATAATAATAATAATAATAATAATAATAAGTGGGATGGGAATGATGGTGCCTGTGATATCCTTTTCATCCATCTTTGAACATGTGATCTGAGAGGCTGCATCCAAAGACCAGGGGGAGGGATATACACAGGGATACCCGAGGGCAAAGGTCCAAAGACAAATGAGAATTAGGAACGTGCCTAGGCATGCCTGACATGTCCTTACAAATCCCATGGTTTTAGGCTAAAGCCTCTGCATCTGCAGGGCAGGGACCAGACCTAATGTCTAAGGCCTTGCTTTTTAACAGCCTGCCTCCCAAGGTCTTAAATTTGTGCTTTCTTTATAGGGAATTTGGGCTAAATCCCAGTCCATCTCAGCCAAATCGACTACCACAGGAAGGGGCCGGATCCAGCTCTGGGGATTGCTCAGGCAGTGATTCCTGCCAGGATAAGAGAGGGTCACGGTGTCACCCTTTCCCTGTCCCCATCCCACAGGATGGACCTTGCTGGAGCCCATGGAGAGCGGGAGCTGCTCCGGAATTCCACCTGATCCTGTCCCAAACTTGCTCTATCCATCCAACTCATCCTGCTCTGGAAGACCTCCCTGATCCCACTTCATCCATCCCACACCAATCCTGCTCCATCTATTCCACGCAATCTCGCCCTACCCATCCTGCCCCAATTCCTTTCTGGAATTCCAACCAATCCTGTTTCATCCATCCCAGCTGATCCCGCTCCAGAATCCAGCCCCGATCCCACTCCACAATTCCATCTGATCCTGCTCTGGACCCCTGCTCTGATCCAGAGTCCCTCCCTGATCCCAATCTATCCAATCCTGCCCTGATCCCTCTCTGGAATCCCACCCTCATCCCTCTCTGTACCTGCGGTCAAGCCATTGTTCCCACATCATTTCCTGCAGAAAGAGAAAATCCATGAGATTCTAGCACGGATCACACACCAGGATTAACCCCAGGATCCATCCTGGGATCTGCACAGAGGGGATCCAGAGCTGGATCCACCACTGGTACTCACTGGCTGCCATGCTGTATTCATTCCTGTCCCTCCTCCCTGTGGAAAAACAGTGGGATCAGCATTGGTGGCACAGGATTCCCAGAACAGTGCCAGGTGGATCCATGCCCCTTCCCAGCCCCCATCCCGTGTGTTACCAGATTGGCGCTTCCAGACAATGAATCCAATGAGGACAATGAGGATGAGGACGGCAGCGATGATGGACACAGCGACCACCACGGTGAGATTCCTGCCAGCTGTTGGCTCTGGGAAAAACGGGATGGTGAGCAGGGGGAGGAGAATCCCCAGTTGGGCATTCCAAATTCCCAATTCCCACATTCCACATTCCCAGCCTCACTCCAAGCGTAGATCCCAGGCTCAGACATTCCGGGATGCTCCACCCGGCACCGGTACTGCTCCCGCTCCTCCGGCCGTGCCTTGATCCTGGCCCAGGTGTGGAAGGTGCCGTCGCTGTTGGGAACGATCCCATCCCACTCCGTCTCCTGATCCCAGATTTCATCCCCCTTCATCCAGTTGATGTCAATGGAGCTGGGGTAGAATCCGTACGCATGGCAGGACAAGATCAGCGTCCCGTGTTCCTCTTTTCCAGACACATGGACATCAGGGGGCTCTGGAATGGGATAACGGTGAGAAACATCCATGGAATTCCCATTGGAATGGGATGGGGGTGAGATCTGCCCATGGAAATCCCACTGTAATAGGATGGGGGTGAGATATGCCCATGGAATTCATGGAAATGGGATGGGGGTGAGCTCTACCCATGAAATTCTATGGGAATGGGATGGAGGTGAGATCTGCCCATGGAATTCCCACAGGAATTCCCATGTTTCCAAGTCCTCCATTCCAAAATCCCACATTCCCTCAAGAATTCTGCTCCCACCTTTGCGGTCCAGCTCCTTCTGCCCATATTTGACGTATTTCTGGAGCCATTTTGGGCATTCATGCTCCAGGTAATTCGTCAAACTCTCGACCTCGTTCGTTTTACGTTTCCAGCGCCTCCTGGTGATCTCAGCAGTGCTGTCGGCTGCCACGAATCTCCTGGATCCCAGGTCAAAGGAGATGTAATCCCACCTGTCGTAGCCACTCCGGTAGGATCCACGGACTCGCCCGTCAGACCAGAGGTCACAGCCGTAAACTTGCAACAATGTGTGGAGACCTGGGGGGATTGTACCCACAGAGACCCATGGAATTGGGTCCCAGCCCCACAGAGCCCCATTACAGCCCTATGGAGCCCCAGAGTCTGATGGAAACCCACAGAGCCTCATCCCAGCCCCATGGAGCCCCATTCTAACCCACAGATCCCAACCCAACCCCAGAGATCCCATCCCAACCCCATGGATCCATATCCCAAACACATGGATCCCCATTCACACCGATGGATCACAAGATATTCCATACCTGCCTAATGGATCCCCATCTCAGCCTTTTTGGTGCCCTGTGAATTCACATTCAAGCCCTATGGATCCACACCTCAGCCCCATGGATCCCATCTCAGTCGCATGGATCCCCAGCCCAACCCATAGATCTATCCCAGCCCCATAAATCCCAGGTCCACAGTTCCCACCCCAGCCCCACAGATCCCCCCACTCACCCCTGCTCTGGTTGTACCGGTCCCGCAGTGTCTCCAGGTTCCTGGCATCCATGTGCTGGTTCCTCTTGCAGGTCTCAGTCATCCTATCCCAATATCCCAGCTCGGCTCCATCCTTTATCCACTGTGTCAGTGGCACCGCCCGGCCCCGCTCGCTGTCGTAGCGCTCGAAGGGGATCCCATCCACAAACCCCGTGACCATGTACTGGGGGATCCCTGGGCTGGGCTCCGACACGGCCACGTGCTTGTAACGCAGGGAGTGGAGAACTGGGGGGACACGGAGATTTGGGGGGGTTGAGTGAGTCAAGGATCAATGAAAGAGGAACTGGGAGAGCCGGGAATGGGGTGCATGGGGACCCAGTGTCCAGGAACGGGGGCTCAGGGGACTCCCAGTGTCAAGGAAAGGGGAATACAAGGATTGGGAGAGGTGGGATGGGGGTTTCAAGGGATTCTTGTGCCCAGGAAAAAAGTCCAGGGGACCCCAGTGCCAAGGAAAGAGGAGTCACAAGGCAGGGAGACCCGGGATGGATGGAATGGGAGTCTCAGGGGATCTTTGATGCAGAGGAAACAGGGAGCTGGGGGCTAAAAAAATCAGGAATGGGAGTCCAGGGGGTCTCAGGGTCAAGGAAAAGGGGAGTCTGGAAAAGGGAAAGGCGGGATAGATGGGAAAGGGGGTGCAGGAGGGAAATGGTACGGGATAAGGGAGTGCAGGGGGGTCCCAGTGCCCAAGACTGGAAATTCAGGGGCATCCCAGAGACCAGAATCCCCCCTGGGACCCTCCACGACCCCCCAGGGACCTTCCTGGACCCCCGGAACCCCCTGCAGGAGGAGCAGGGGGTGAAGAACTGGGGGGTTGCAGAGATTGAGGGGGCAGGAAGCAGAACGGGGAGAGCCAGGAGAGCTGGGAAGGGTCTAAGGTTCAAGGAAAGGACTGGGAGAGGCAGGATGGGGGATCCAGGGGGTCCCTGTCCCCAGGAAAGAGGGTTCAGAGATCCCCGGTGTTGAGGTAAAGGGGGGTCTGGGAGCTGGGAAAGACAGGAATGGGGGGCCAGGGGGTCCCTGGTTCACGGGAAAGGGGGATCTGGAGATGGGAGAGAGGATCCCTGAGGCGCAGCCTGGGAGATGAGAAAGAGGCCGAGGGAGAGCGGTGGGGGAGGGGTCGAGGGAAAAGGGGGAATTCCAGGGACTTCATCTGGATCCTACTGGATCCCCGATGCGACCTTCGTGAGAGCCCTGGGATGCCGGGGACCCTCTGGGACCCCGTTTCGAGAAGTGGCGGGAGTGGAAAACGGGGCAGACATGGAAAGCTGGGAGATCTCGGGGGTCCAAAAGTCAAGGAAAAGGGCGGGAATGGGGTCTGGGAAAAGCGGGATGCCGGAAAAGGAGGTGCAGGGGGGTTGCAGTCCCGGAAATGGAGATTCAGGGATGTCCCAGCGCCCAGGAATGGGGGTCAGAAGGGCTCCCATGCTGCGATTCGGGGTTTAAAAGAATCCTGATCCCCATGGATGAGGATTCAGGGGGGTTCCGGTGCCAGATAAGGGGTTCCAGGGGGGTCCTGGTGCTGGGGAAGGGTATGGGGGGGTCACAGGACCCAAACAGGGGATTCAGGGGAGTTTCCCTGCCCGGGAATGAAAGTTTAGGGGGTTCCCGGTGCCCAGGAAGGGGGGTTCAGGGGGGTTCCTGGTCTGCAATTCGGGGTTCAAAGGGATCCTGCTCCCCAGGAATGGGGCTTCAGGGAAGTGCTGATGCCAGTTAAGGGGGTACAGGGGGGTCCTGATACCGGGAAAGGGCTTGGGGGGGTCACAGGTCCCAAAATGGGGCGTTGGAGTGTTTCCCGTACCCGGGAATAAAGTTTAGGAGGTTCCCAGTGCCTGGAAATGGAAGTTCAGGGGGGTTCCCGATCCGCGATTCGGGGTTCAAAGGGATCCTGATCCCCAGGAATGGGGGTTCATGGGGGTGCCAGTGCCAGATAAGGAGGTACAGGGGGATCCCGGTGCCCGGAAATTGGTGCTCAAGAGGGTCCCCGTACCCAGAAATGGGGGTACAGGGGGGTCCTGATACCGGGGAAGGGGATGGGGGGGTCACAGGACCCAAAATAGGCGATGGGGGGGCGCTTTCCCGTACCCGAGGATGAAGGTTAAGGGGGTTCCCGGTGCCCGGAAATGGAAGTTCAGGGCGTTTGCCGGTCCGCGATTCGGGGTTCAAAGGGATCCTGATCCCCAGGAATGAGGGTTTAAGGGGGTCCTGGTGCCAGATGAGGGGCTTCAGGGGTGTCCCGGTGCCCGGAAATTGGTGCTCAAGAGAGGCCCCGTGCCCAGAAATGGGGATACAGGGGGGGCTCGGTGCTGGGGAAGGGGATTAAGGGGGGGTCACAGGACCCAAAATGCGGATTCCGGGCGTTCCCCTGCCATGGAATGAAGGTTTAGGGGTTTCCTAGTGCCCGGAAACGGACGTTCAGGGGGGGTCGTGATTTCAAGGGTCCCACTCACCTTTCGTCGCGTTCCCTGGGGCCCCCAACGGCAACCCCAGCGCTGGAGCCATGGCGCTGCTCCGCTTCGAGCCCGCCCGAACTCGACCCAGCTCTGGCCCCGCCCACAGAGCCGCCCCATGCCCCGCCATTGGCGCTGCTATTTCCTGTCCGCCAATGGCAGCTCGATCTCACAGTGACTTCACAGGCCGCCGCGTAGATCCCGGTCTCACAGGTTGGAACGCGGAAGTGAAAGAGACCGAGAGAGCGCGGGGGGGGGAGGGGACGTGAGAATTCCAGAGAATTCCTCTTGGTCCCGGCTGCGACCCCCCTGGAGCCCTCTGAGAATCACCTGGGACCCCCTGCAACCCTCCTTAAGAAAGCGCTGGGAGTGAAGAACTGGGGAGACACGGAAATTTGGGAGATCTGGGGGTAAAAAGGTGAAGGAAAAGGGCGGGTCGGGGGTCTGGGAAGTGCGGGATGCCCGAGAAAAGGGTGCAGGGGGTCCCAGTAGATGTGAAGGATGTTCAGGAAGGGGTCTCAGTACAGAATAAAGGAGTGCGGGAGGGATCCTCATACCCAGGAATAGGGGTTTAGGGGGTCCTGGGGTGAAGGAAAGAGGGGTGAAGGCAATGGGGGGTCCAGGGGGTCCCTGTGCCCAGGAAAGGGGGTGCACGGGTTGAGGAAAGTGGAGGGCGGGGCCTGGGAAAGGCAGGAAAGGGGTCCAGGGGGTCCCGAGGACAAGGAAAAAGGGGACTGGGGTCTCCGAGAGGGAGAGAGTCGGGAAAGGGGGTGCGGGGGACATTGGTGCTGGATGAAGGGGTTCAGCCGGTGCTGGATAAGGGGATACAGGGGATCCTGGTGCACGGGAACTGGGGGTTCAGGGGAGTTCCGGTCCTGAATATAGGGGTTCAGGGGCTCCCGGAACTGGGGAAGGTGGTCTCGGTTCCTCCGAAATGCAGATTCAGGGCCGTCCCCATGCCCAGGAATGGGGGTTCAGGGGAGTTCCCGTGCCGGTAAATCGGGGTTCAGGGTGGTCCTGGTGCCAAATAACGGCGTGGGGGGATCTGGTGCTGGGGAAGGGGGTGCACGGGGGTTCCCGTTCACAGGAATGGAGGGCTCGGGAGGTCCCGGTGCAGCAGAATGGGGGTTCAGGGGGGTCTCGGTGCCGGATAACAGGATGCAGTGGGTCCCAGTTCCCAGGAAATGGGGTTCAGGGGACTTCCCGAGTTCTGGAGTTCAAGGGGTCCCATTGCCTGGAAATGGAGCTTCAGGGGGGGTCCCGGTGCCCAGAAATGGGGGTTCAGGGAGGAATCCTTGTACGGGAATGGGGGTTCAGGGGTGTTCCACGTTCCAGATAAAGGGGTGCAGGGATTTTCAGGACTGGGGAAGGGAGTACAGCGGGGTCCCAGTGCCATGAAACCAGCGTTCTCTGTGCCCAGGAAGGGGGACTTGCCTGGAAATGGAAGTGCAGGGGGGTCCTCGTGCCCAAGAACGGGGGTTCAGGGGGGTCCCGGTGCCGGGGGCGGTCACTGGTCCCGCGGTGAATCCCAGAGCCACAGCTTGGGAGACGCAAAAGTGATCGGGGGAACTCGAGGAGGGGGAGGGGACAGAGGAAACTCTGGGAATTCCCCTGAATCCCCCCCGGGACCTCCCAAGTCCTCCCCGCAGGATGAGCATGGGTGGAGAACTGAGGGGGACGCAGAGATTGGGGGGCTGGCGGCATTCAAGGGTCAGGAAGCGGAACTGCGAGAGCCGGGAAGGGTCCAAGGTTCAAGAAAGGGACTGGGAGAGGCGGGATGGGGGATCCAGGGGGTCCCTGTGCTCAGGAAAGGGGGTCCAGGTGTTGGGCAAAGTGGGGTTTGGGAGCTGGGAAAGGCAGGAACAGGGGTCAGGGGGTCCAGGGTCTTACGGGTAAAATTTGGTTAATGTTTGTTGCTAGTTAAGAATGTTAATTTTCTAAGTTAATTGTTGCCCTGTTGTGACTTTATGTAGAAGTTCATTGTTTTTGAAGTTAATTGAAATGTTATAATAAGTTAAATTAATGTTTGTTAAGAGTTTTAAAGGGGGGGGGCAGGTCGAGGTGTGAGGGGGTGGTAACATCTTGTGAGTGAAGTCTACGTAGTCCGTGAGTGAGGATTGGTAAGAGGGCCTGTCCAATCTCTCGATGCCCTGAAGAAATCAAGGACGCCAATCATCACTGTGATAATTGATAAAAGATTTGTGTTAATCACAAAAGCATTGGGGTTTGTATAAACCAGAATACTAAGTTCTGAAGTGATGCATGCACACTAGATAAAGGAAATTATATGATTAAATAATTCTGTTTAAAATCACCTTGTTATGGAATATTAGGTTATTTTATGTTACGTTATATTATGTTATGTTATGTTTTCCAAATAAGTTGTATTGGCTACCAGCTGGCAAAATTGGACTTCCCGAAAAGCCCTTCCTGTCTTTGTCTGATCAATACTGCTTATCTCAAGGACCAGACTTCCAGAACTTCTCTGGTGGTTATCTACAAGGATGTTTCTTCAACCACCACTGCTTATGACAAGAAAAAAACAAAAATTATTGATTACAATGAGAAACCACAGTATAAGAAGAGGCTGCAAACCAAGGTTGGGTGGAGCGTGGAGTGGGCGGTGACCCCTCGCGTTCCCCAGCGCTGCTTGCTCTTTCTATATCAAATAAAGCAATCTAAATTTTGCTGAATATCGAGACTTTTGTCTCTCATTTATAACAATTTGGTGCCGAAACCCGGGATGTCCTTGAAGCCCTGAGAGGCACTGCGATTTCGGGGAGGCGCCCCACTGCTGTGGCCCCGGTTCGTCAGTGATTCTCGGGACACATCGACGTCCCGCACCATAGAGACTGAGCAAGGAAAATCTCCCCGGAAGACCGCGGCAAAATCACCTGGAATTCTCGTGCACGAAGAGCCAGACAGGAGCATCGGACTGTGAGTATCTGTGTGGTTTGGTGGGGATGACTGTGTGCTTGCCTGAATGAGACGTGGCCTTTGCTGCGAAGCGAGAGTGGAGTCCTTCTATCCGCGTTTCCAGCATCCCGCGAGGGACCTGGCCGGTGACCGGACGAAGCGAGTGAGCACAAAGGGAGAGACTGCTTTTCTTGTCCTAGCCCAGGTAGAGGCTGGGTCCTTCCCATCCTAGCCCAGGAAAAGGCAGGACCCAGGAAAAGCGGGGGGAAGGGAGAGGAAAATAAAAGCAGATTACAACCCACCAGTCACGGAGGGAGAAGGGAAAAGCTGCTTTTCCCATCCCA
Source organism: Sturnus vulgaris (assembly GCF_052056855.1). Classification (NCBI taxonomy): domain Eukaryota; kingdom Metazoa; phylum Chordata; class Aves; order Passeriformes; family Sturnidae; genus Sturnus; species Sturnus vulgaris. The sequence goes on along the minus strand of NW_028276185.1, from coordinate 6,294,403 downwards.
GCCCAGGTAGAGGCAGGTTCCAGTCCATCCTGACCCGAGGAGAGGCAGGGGTTCGGGTGGAATACATGAGCCTGCATCGGGCCATTGATCGTACTCTCCTAATGTCTAAGTTTGTTGATGACAGAAGCCACTGTTTCTGTGCTGCTGTCAGCACTAACCATTGCAGTACAGGTGGTGTATTGAGATGGCCCCAGGTTTGCCATCTGCCCTGTGCACCTGACCTTGTCAGGGTCATTGTCATGCTGTCCATCCCTCCCAAAGAGCACCTCCAGCACTGCCACTTCTCTCAGCTGTTGGATCCCTTCCTCAAGGGTCTTCCAACACATTCTATGATGGTGCTCCTGCATTCTCTCTCTGTGGAGAAACTTCTCTATTACACTCATTAAAAGCCATTCCCAGAGGGAGAGGGGCCATGTTGGGCGCCAAAAATCTGTCCTGGTTTTAAAAAGGACAGGTGTGTGCTGGAGAAGAGCAGGGCCTTCCCTGGAAATGGAGCTAATAAATCCCTCCCTCTGAATTAGTATAATTTTGTAATTATGGGGATTTCAAGCAAAAATACGGGGATAGGAATAACAGTTCTTTACTAGTATGTGTATATATATATAACAAGGCAAACAAAACAACAACAGCTAATTAATTAACAACAAATAGAAGACGGGAACCCAGTAACAGTTCTTCTGGTTGCGGACACCTTTCCCCTCTGCTGCAGTTACCGTCCCAGTTTGGCAGTCAGTGCCAGCGGGCTCCCGGTGGGCAGGGGCAGATGCGGTGATCCCGTGTGGCTGCAGGAGTGCTGGGGGTGATGGCGGCTGTGTCCTGGGTGGGAAGGGCGGAGGAAAGACTCTGCTCATGGATCCTTGGAGGCAGTGTCAGTCCCAGTGCTCCAATAGGTTGTGTGGAGGTGGCAGGCTGAAGTGGGAGAGCGTCCAAGCAGGAGGGTGCAGGGTCCCACAGCCGAGGAAAGGCAGCTCCCGGCGTTGGGATGGCAGGGCGAGGTTTTCTAGTGGCCGTCCTTCTCCGAGCCAAACGAGCGAGAGAGCGAGCAGCTGCACACACCTCTCCTTTACCTGCCCCTGATCTTGCGATGTTCTCCCTCTTCTCCCCCATCCCCCCTGCCCTACGAGGGAAACTCCAAAAAGGGTCAGGGAGTCTCCCCTATCACTAGTCATCTTAGCATGTCAATGGGAAAAAATTCCAGACAGCGAGGCGAGGGGAAAAAAAAGAAAATAAAAACAACCCCCAAGAGAAACTTAACCCAAACTTTACTGAAACAAGCCCGCATTGGCTGCCTGTCACTGCGGTGTCACTGTTCCCGTGTCCCTTTACCCAGTCAGCTCTCTGATCATGTGGTGTCCACGCATCTCCCCAGCCCATCACTGCCTCACACACGAGGTGACCACCAAGCCACTCTCCGGCCATCTGACCCGCAGCTGAGCCCTTCCCAGAGTGCCCGCACCCGCAGGGAGCGCAGGGCTGGATTTGGCCGCCAGAGAGTTGGTGACCCTCGTGAGATCCTCGGTGCATTTAGTTCCTACAGGAGTGTGGGCACCGCTGGGAAATGATCTGCATGCCTTGTTAATTGGATGTTCTTCCACCGCTAGCCTGGGGCAGGATCTCTCCCGGTGCTCCTCTCAACTCCCGGGCCTCTCCTCAGCCAATCAGAGAAGGCACCAAAATAATTGAGCCAATCAGAGCGCGCGGCGCTGACGACTCCTCAGGCAGTCCCAGAGCGCCCAGAGCTCCTCACCTGGACTCCACCCGCGCCCCGCCCCCAGCGCCCTCCGCCAGGAGAATTTGGGGAGGGGGGATATCGTGTATTATCTTCTTTTTTGTTGTTCCAGAGTGAGGATTAAATGCTCGAGAGATGGAATTTCGTGTTCGGACTCAGATGTTTATTAATTCTTATCTATATTACAGTGAGTTCTACAGCACTTACAGCTAACAGGCTAAAAATGGACACGTATCTCTCTCTCTCTCTCTACAAGGCCTTTTAAGGGCCAATCTGTCCAATTAAGAACAGACACCTAAATTCTTTTTACTATTAACCCAACAATCAATCAGCTGTGACCTGAAATGGGGAATTATCTATCCAATTACAAAAGTACCACCTAGACCCGTGAAGAAGAAAGAATCCGCCACCCTGAAATCTCTATCTTGCTTTATATATATATATATTAATATATTCTAAAACCCCAAGCCCTAAATTTTCCACCATGGGACATTACACACTTCTATTCAAACTACACACCAGTGATCCCAGTTCTATCACTCAATTTTGGAAGCCTTTTTCACGGCCTCAGGTCAAAAACAGTGTTTTCCTGGGGTTCAATGCCTGTCAGCAGAGAAAGCCCAAACCCCTCAGTTTCCAGGGTTCCAGCAGGGGGGAGGTGTCAGACCCTGCCCGGCGCTGGCCATGGGGCGTGTGGGGCAGCTGGGGCCCTACTGGTGCCACTGGGAGCCCCCCGGGCTGGGGGCGCAGAGCTCTCGGGTGAGCGGGAGGGGCGGGAAGGGAAGTGGTGGGAACGGTGGGGAGAGAAAGGGAAATGGGGAGGTGGAACCCCCAAACAGATGTTGGGGAGGGCTGGTGACTGGGGAGTGTTGGGAAAGGGGGAGGAAAATACAGAGAAACCTGGAAAAGAGGAACTGGGACTGCGGGAAGAAGGGTCCCATGGCGGCCGTGGGGCACTGGGGGTGCAAGGTCGGGGTTGCCCCGGAGCTCTTGGCTACTGTGGGCTGCTGGGGGGGGCCCCTGGACCTGTGTCCTGCACACACAGCGCTGTTCCAGGAGATGGTTTAGTCCGAGTGTCACTTCATTCACGGCACCGACCGGCTGAGGTTCGTGGAGAGGAACATCTCCAAGCGGGAGCAGTTCCTGCACTTGGGCAGCGATGTGGGGCTGCACGTGGGGACACCTCCTTTGGGGACAAGGCTGCCAGGCACTGGAACAGCGACCCGCAATGGATGGAGTACAGACGGGCTGCGGTGGACAGGCACTGCCGGCACAACTACGAGTTGTCCAGCCCGTTCCTCGTGGAGCGCAGAGGTGAGCGTGGGGCAGAGCGTGTCCCCTCAGGCCCTGCCCTGGGAATGACCCTGGAGCCCCTCAAAACCTCCCTGGGAATTACCCGAGACACGTCAGCCCTTCTTGTGCCCACCCCGGGGCCTCCTGCCCCACCACCCCAAGTAACTCCGGTGGCTCTCCCAGTCCATCCCAGTCTCTTCCAGTGTCCTCACGGTCCCTCCCAGTGTCACCAGAGTCCCTCCCAATTCCTCTCAGTCCACAGCCATTCCATTCGCATTCCACTCCCAGACCTCCACCCGCTCTCCCAGTGCATTCCCAATCCCTCTAAATCTGTTCAAAGTCCTTTTCAGTCCAATCCCAAACCTCCACTCTTTCTCCTGTTCCCCAATCCACTCCACTCTCTCCCAGTGTTCCCCCACTTTCTCCAGTTTCATCCCCAGTCCCTCTCACTTCCTCAACAGCCCTCTTCCATTTCTCCTAGTCCCCACCCCAGCTGATCCCAGTGTGTCCCCGCTCTTTCCCAGCGCTCCCCAGTGCCCATCTCACTGTGGCCCTCGAGCTCCTAGCCCGGACCCGGCTGACTGCTCTGCTCTGTGATGGATTTCTGCCTTGCCGAGATCCAGCTGAGATGGTTCCAGGGCCAGCAGAAGCTCCGGGGCATGTGGTGGCCACCAATCTGGTCCCTAATGGGGACTGGATTTCTACCAGCTCCTGGTGCTGCTGGAAACCCCCCGGCACGGGGTCAGCTCCAGCTACCAGGTGGAGCACATCAGCCTGGAGCACGGCCCGGACCTCACAATGGGAGGGGCGTGGGGGAGGCACTGGGGGAGCTGGGAGAGGGATTGGCGTGTGCTGGGAGTAACTGGGAGGGAGTTTGAGATAGCCTGGATTAAAATAGGAGAATGGATCGGCGGTCTAGAATGGCTGAGAATGAGTTTGAAGGATGTTCGGGAGGGTGGGATGGGGTTCTAGGGGTCCTGGAGAGCACTGGGAGGGAGTCTGGGGGTGCTGGGTATAACTGGGAAGGTTTTGAGTGAACGTGGAGGAGCTGGAAAAAGATCAGGGATTGGAAAGCAGGGTTTGGAATGAGGTTGGTTGTGCTGCAAAGAGACTGGGAGGATCTTGGTGAGTTCTACTGTAGCTGGGAAGGGATTGGGAGATGGTGTGGGGGTCCTGGGGCAGTGGGGGGCAAATGAGAGGGAGTTATGGCATTTTGAAAGGGACAGGAGGGGCTTTGGTGGGTCCCAAGGAAGCCAGGAAGAGATTAGAAGAATTAGAAGTTTTAGGGAGCCCTAGGTGGGCTGGGGGAGATTGGGAGGATTCTTGGAGAGGCTTGAAATGTCCGTGAGAGGTTTTGGGTGGCCCTGACACCTGTGGTCCCCCAGAGATGCCGCCAGACGCCGCTCACAGCAAGGTGCTGACGGAGATTGGTGGCTCCGTGTTGGGCTTCGTCTTCCTGGCGCTGGGGCTCGGCTTCTACCTGTGCAAGAAGTTGAGGGGAGGACCCCGGGTTCATATTCCCCCGCCCCCAGAGTGTGTGTGCTCCTCCTGGGGACCTCCAGCCGGGTGTCACCCCCTTTTCTCTGCCCACAGAGTTCCTGAGCCGGCAGCGGCCGCAGCCCCTCCCCATGAACTCACGGAAGGCCAGGACCCCCTGCTCCATCCACACACTGATTTTGGGAGGGTAGTGGGTCTCCCCCAGCCCTGCTGGAACTCTGCCTAAGCCCAGCTGCTCCCAGTGTTCCCAGTAAAGCTTCCCAGTTACACCCAGTTCATTTAGTGGGGGGTACTAGGAAAGGACTTGAGGGGACCCCGGAGTGGGGATCGTGACTGGGCGGGGAGGGCGGGTCCAGGTGGGGAACACTGGGTGCTGCGGGTCTGCCCGGCAACCGGTGAGTCATCACAGCTGCTCTCTCTGATTGGCTGAATCTTCTTCATCGCATTCTCTCATTGGCTGAGAACAGGCCCGGGAGTGAGAGAAGGAACAGGAGAGATCCCGCCCCGAGCACCGGCACGGGAACAACAGAGCCAGCCTGGGCACAGCAAGGGAATTCATTACCAACCAAATCACAGAGGGACAAGGAAAAGGGAGAGAAATCTCTCCAACCCCTTCCTTCCACCCAACAGGGATCACCAGGACCACGGATCACCAGGGCTCTGCCCAACGGGGGTCACTGGGGATCATCCAACACCGATCCTCCCATGGGGGATGGAGCTGGAGCAGAGCACGAAGATCTTCCCACTCTTGGGGTACTCACAGGGATTCCCTTAGTGGTGACTCCGTTGGTGTCGGGTCAAAGTTGAGCTCTGTGAGAAGCTCTTCCCACACTCGGGACACTCGTGGGGCCTCTCCCCAGTGTGGATGCGCCGGTGGACAGTGAGATGGGAGTTGCGGTTGAATCCCTTCCCGCAGTCGGGGCAGCGGAAGGGCCTCTCCTCTGTGTGAATCCGCTCATGGATGAGGCAATCGGAGCTGGTGTGAAACCTCTTCCCACACTTGGGACACTCGTAGGGCCTCTCCCCAGTGTGGATGCGCTGGTGCCTTCTCAGGTCAGAGCTCCACCCAAAGCTCATCCCACATTCCAAGCAGGTGTAGGGCCGTTCCCCTGTGTGGATCACTTGGTGCTCCATCAGATGAGAAATAGTCCTGAAGCTCTTCCCACATTTCCCACAATCATAGGGCCGTTCTCCAGTGTGGATCACCTGGTGCCGGATCATGTCGGAGGTCCATCTGAAACCCTTCCCACATTCCAAGCACTTGTGGGGCTTCTCCCCTCCAGGAGGCTTCTCCACCAGCTCTGAGCTCTGCCTGGATCTCCGGCCGCCTTCCCGGCTCAGGGAGGGTCTTTCCTCCTCGCAGCTCCCTGGGCTGGGTTTGCAGCCCCTCCTCGTGAGAGATCTCTGGGGCTTTTCCTCCTCCTCCATCTGCCAATGCCTTGGGAATGAAAAATCCTGGTTTGGGGAAAAAACAAGAGGGGAGTGCCTTGAGCTGGCGGTTCCCCTTTGCCCAAGTTCATCCCAGAAAATTATTGGCCATATTGTGTCTGTAAGAACCTCTGAAACACCAAGATTCAGCCCCAAAATCCTCCAAACCTCAAGATACACATCAAAAGCGCCCCACAAAGCAAGATTCAGCCAAAATCCCCTTGAAATACAAAGATTCAGTACCCGCAAAAGAAATAAAACACCAACTTTTACCCCAATAAAGCTTTCAAACACCAAGATTCATCCTTCACAGATCCCCCTTTCTGGTCACCTGCTGCATTTGGAGGGGGGCAATGAACTTGGGGCTGCAGGGGTGAGGCTGTAGATAGAGGGAGGGATGGAAACTTGTGTTGCTTCTCTTTTCTGCTCCTCCTTCTCCTGTGTCCCTGCTTTTCCTCACATTTCACTTCCTCCTACTATTCCTCCTTCTCATGCACAATCCCACCTGCTCCTCCCATATGCATTATTTGACCATTTTGTTCTTCAACCTTGCTTCTCCTTCCCTTCTCCTGCTGCCCCCAGGCCCAGCACCCACTGCCGGCTCCCTCTTCCCCCCAAACCCACAGCATCCCAGCGCAGGGGCAGCGATGGAGCTGGGGCAGCTCGGGCTGGGGCAGCGCTGGGCTCTCGGCCGCTCCCGCCCGCACTCGCTCCCCACTGCAGCCGCTGCCGCCACCACAGCGCGGGGGGGCCCGGCCTTGGCGCTCCCCCCCTCCCACCTCCCCAAATTCCCCTGCCGGGGGGCGCTGGGGCCAGGAGACAGACGAGTGACAGATCAGGGGGGCTGGGAAGAGTCGGCAGCCAGAGAGCACTGAAAATCTCAGCAGTGACTACAGTGGCATCTTCGGGGACTAAACATGGCAGGGCACCCATGCAGGGTAGAAAGGGAAAGCCAGGAAGGGCTCCTGGCCAAAGAGATGATGATCCCAGAATATCTCTGAAGCGGCCCTTGGGAGCATGTTGAGGAAGTTTGCCCATTCTCCCAGAGGTAATCAAGGACAGGGAGACACAGGGGAGCAATAAGGGAAGTCCAGAAGGGATTTAGACAACAGGGGATGGATGGTGTTGGTGTGATGAGAAGTGCAGGGAATATGGTTCAGGCTAGAAGCAGCAGAAAGAATCTATGTGGGAAGACAAAGAATGATGGAAAAGAGGAGGAAGAGAAAAATACTGAGGATGGGGATGTTTTCCAGCAGGCTCTCATCCTCAAAAGTTTCCATCTGCTGCAGATCCTTTGTATCCCCGGTTGCCAGGACAGGCACACAAGGAGGTCAGGATTGCAGGGGGTTTCTCTGTGCTGGGCAGCGGCAGGAGCGGGCGCAGAGGGGCGGCACCGGGAGCACGGGCTGGGGGCCTGTGGGGAGCTGCGGGGCCGGGCCGGGGCTGTGGGGCAGCCGGGGCTCAGCGCCGGGCGCTGCCTGAGCCCAGCACCCCCCGGCAATTGCAGGCCCGGCAGTGGCCCCCGGCCCCCAGGAGGCTGCGGGACGCCCCGGCCGCTGCCCGGCCCCGTGGAGCTGCCGGCCCTGCCCGCCGGGGGGGCCGCGTTTGGACACTGCGGCAGGACAGGCACCGGCTCTGGGATACGGGCTGGCCACGGCAGCCACAGCACAAGGAGCAGCAGGACAAAGGAACAGCTGGGAAATGGGCATTGGACGTGCAAGCATCCAGATTAGCTTTTTAGCATTTTCCTTGGGTCAGTGCAGAAAGGAATGATTTAGCAGAAAGCTCAGCAGCTGTCAGAGGATGAGCACCCCCAGGCACTGAGGGGGCTGCAGGAGGGGCAGAAGAAGCCCCTGGAGCACTTGGTCACAAAGGCACAGCAGGGGAATGCAAGAAGGGATGAGGAAAAGGCCAAGGGGAAGGCAAAGGCCATGGCAGAGTTTCTACAGCCCCTGAAGGATGAACCCCAGGGTCCAAGGGGGCCCCAGCACCCAGGGGCTCTCACATCCTTACACCATCTTCAACCAGGTGCCCTCCTCACACTGACACCATTCAGGAATTGATGGCAAAGATGCTTTCTGGGGATGCCCACTTACACAGGATGGTAAACTGGATTTTGCCTTTGAGTGGGAACAAGAGATAGAAGGGAAAATGGAAAAGACATGGACGGTCCTTCTGCAGGGATGCATGGAAGCACCGGCCTTATTGTGGCAAATCTTGAAGAAAATATCATAAGAATTTTTCCCTAGGATTTACCTAGGAATTGGGTTAATGCAGGATGTGGATGACTTTCCCCAATCAGGAGGACAAGAAGTGGCAGAAGAAGCCTCTGTGAAATGGCTGAATGTTCAGGCTAAAAATAATCTTTGAGTATTTGAAATAAAAGAGGAAATGGTGGAGAAAAGGGTTAAATATTTGGGACATATTTTAACTAAGGGTTTGAGGTGTATTGACCCAGAGAGGGACCAGGGAATCTCAGAAGTAATCCAGGACTAAAAAGCAGCTGTAAGAATTCTCAGGATTAATAGGAAATTGCAGGACCTGCATTGAAGATTCTCTGCTCTAGCCACAACACTGTATGACTTTTTAAACCCAAATATCCTCAGTGTTGTGCTATGGACAGGAGAAAAGGGAAAAAACCTGAGAAAATGGAAAATAACAAAATGATTGGACCACCAGCTATGTCTCCTCCAGACTGCAAAAAAGAAATTTGAATTCTATGTGTGTTATAAGTGTACATTATACTATTGCCTTTTTGCAAATATTTAAATGAATGCTATATGCTGGAAAACATTGCTGTATGAATATAGTTTATTTTAGTTCTGCAATTAAAAAAACTTATAAATACTTGTGTGATAAATATATTTTTCTTGGAGTTTAATGTAAAAATCTTTTGTTCATGTAACTAACTCAGAGAATGGTAAAAAAGATAATCAGGAAATTCTTCACATTCCTGGATTATGGGACACCAAAACCCCAGGGAAGGAAAAAATAATGATTTACAGGTCAGAGGACAATGATTCTGAATAATGCATGAAGGTCTATGAATATGCAACATGTTGCTGCATTTAGGAAGTGTTTTCTGAGTCAGTGTGTGCCCTTGGCTGAAGGCCAAGCATCCGGCCATTATAACCTTTGGCCAGAGCCAGGGCAGATATTCAATTATCTCCCTTGGAATTGATCTTTGCAATTCCTTACCCTGGGAATTCTCCCCCTAGTGCGGGCTGGAGATAAGGGATGGATATTTCCAGCAGTCTGTGGCCAGAATCCTGTCTCTTGTGAAATCTCTGCCACAGGAAGCTGGGCTGGCACAGAGCCTGCCTTGGCACTTTGCTGTTCACAGCATCCACCCAGGACTCTGCCTCTCAATTACACTCACACACTGGGCTGCCTGCGATTCCATTGCTGGAAAATAGACCAAATTTAAATTTTTTTTATATTCCATTTTACTAGTCAGGCTCGGTTTGCCTTTCTCTCAGGAAAGAAATTTTAAAAGTTTTTTTTTAAGGGATGTGGCACCACTCAACAGAGATGAGTTTAACATCTCAACAGACTGGGAATAGCCCAAAAGATTCCCACAAAGATAACAAACATCAACAAAACATCAAGGAAACATCAGCAAACATCAACGAACACCCACCCCAGACACTGCCCCGGCATAGATGGAGACACCTGGTCTGGAAAAGACTGAGAAGGAAATCCAGGAGCGGGACCTCATTAACATCACAGGAGGAGAAATCCAGGTCCAATCGGAAACCAAACACTAAAAACTACACAACCTGGAAGCAATAAACACTAAACCAATGGATTTCAATGGGTTCAGACTCTAAAACGTTTAGGAAAAATCTAGCAAAATTCACATCTCATGGAATGATTTTCTCTGCACACCCGGGCTATGTGTGGATGAAATTATTTCTGTTGCACATCCTGACCAGGATCAAGAAATGCCTTAACTCTCTAACACTAAAGATATTGTTGGAGAGTTTTTTATTGTCCCTGCAGTTTCAGTGACAAGATTACACCATGAGAAAAATTTTTCATAATAATCCTACTTTTATATTGTTAGTTAGGTTTGGGCCAGGGGTGTGACAAGCAATTTTTACTCCTAGGAGAAGAGGCAGAAAAGACTTGATTGCATTGGAATATTTTTCTATATATTTGTGGTGGCTCTTAATGACGGCAGAATTTCGGAATGGATCTTTAGAAGCTCAGCTTTAAGCTGCATTTTGCACACCTAGAAGAGTATTAATGGTGAGGCTTTAACGCATAAACTGTTAATAAAAAATCCTTAAAAAAATAAAAAAGAAAAATAAAGCAGATTGTGAGGGTGGACGTGTGAATCACCTAAAGGCTGCTCTGGAAGAAAATCCTAGTTCCAGGCAGCCAGGAGAGGAGTTTTAGAAATGCAAATTAACATTGCTCTGGAGAAGTGTGGACAATGCCCAAGGGCCTTCTTGCCAGGGGGAGGAATTTCCCTGAGTCCATCTGCCCCTCACCCCCAGCTCTGCCTGCTTGCACAGATGGAATTTGCACAACTAAAGGCAGAGCCCATAGTGAGGATATCTGACTGCAACAGAAACTGGTTAAGCTGCAAAGGGAAACAGCAAACGGAGAATATTGAGCAAATTTCATGAAAAAAAGTGTGTGTGTGGGGGGATCATCCCTCTCCCCAAAGCAATGAGGTGTTTTTGCTAGTCCAGAGAAATGAGTTGGGAATCCAAACATTTTATCATTTCATAAGATAAAAGTGGTCAATTGATGCAGCCGTGGCAGGAGGGAGCACCCAAAAAAGGGAAAAAGATGAACGGCCACCAGAACAAATGCTACAACACCATGGACCAGCCCCTGGGATCCCTAACGAATTCATATCAGGACACAGAAAATCCATCCATAATTTGAGTGGCATAATTAGGTTTAAAAGTATCCTTGAAATAATAACCAAGGAGACAGCTCCAGCTCCTGACCTTCCTGCTGACCAAGCTGCTGAAATGAGGAACGAGACATTTCACCATGGGATGGGATCAGATTATCTACTTACAGAAGAAGGAGGAGTTTGTGGAAAATTAAGTGACGCAAACGGCTGTTTGCAAACACATGATAACCGAAAAGTGGTTAAACAGATAGCAAAGGAAATATGAAAATATCTCGTATTCCGGAGAAAGGATGGGAATGGGACACGTTTTCCTGGTTCTCTGGCAGACCACGGCTTAAACGAATGCTGCTCCTCCTCTGACGTGCTGCAGCAACTCTCAGCTTTTTACCATGCACGACACCTTGCGCCAAAGAGGACACAGGAAAAGAAATTGAGTCAATGGAAATTAAAAGTTAGTAAAGGCAATTCTTGAGAAAATGAGAAAAGGAGGGATTGAAAGCAGTAAGATTAATACCGTAGTAGGGGTGCATATTAGGAGGGACATGCAGTAGGCGGATCGGGAAGTCTGAACCTTCCAAGTATCTCAGCCAGAGGGGAATGGGAGAGGGAGATGCAGACGGGAAAATGAGGATAAAAAGGAGACGGCGCTTTAGAGACCGCATGGCAAATGCCGCATGGCCTCTCCCTTTGTTCACGAAGAAAGTCACTTCTGAAGGACTCCTCTGTCTCCTGCGGGCACACAAACCTCCGGCCACGGGAATTTTCCCGCACAGTCCCGGGCACAGGGCAGACACCTCTGTGCCACCCACAGCAACCGGGACGAGCCAGCGCTGCTCCGGCACCGGCTCCTGCCGAGGCCCCAGCGGGAAGGAGACCGCGGGCAGCCGCTCCCGCAGCGCCCTCAGCCCAGCGCCAACACGGGCCGGCACCGGCACAACCAACCCGCCAGAGCCCCCTGCCGCCCCCTCGGCCCGCAGCGAGCCCCGAGCCCCCGCACAACCGAGCGCGGCTCCCACCTGCGCTGGGGCCGCCTCCGAGCTCCGCCGCCGCCTGTGGCTGAGGAATTCGATGGGATGTGTTGCCTTAACCTTTCTGACCACTCCCAGCCCATCTATGCCATAATTCAAGCCCTGAAAGAAGGTGTGAATAAACTTCGGGTAGATCATGGGTACGACTGGCTGAACTGGCTCTTAGGGCACTGGGGACTCACTGGCTGGGTTAGGAATTTAGTTAAAATAGGTTGGTATGTATTAGGCATCATATTATGCATTGTAGTAGTTATTCCTTGTATTTTACAGCGTGTTAAGAATTTAATAGACAAATCGCTTAAGAGTGTATTTTTAGTTAAAAGAAACGGGGGAGATGTGGATATGGGTAATGCAAATGAGACTGATAGTACTGCAGATTGAATCAGCAAATGCAGCCTGACAACGAGGATGCCTGGCAAGAGCGAACAGAGACCTGACTGCAAGAGGACTGGATCAAGTCTCGGTTATGGGAAATAAGATTTTACTAAGTCCAAATGTAAAGTTTGTCTATGTGAGAGTTTGTCTGTGTAAGGTTTGTCTAAGTGATTGCAGGAAAATATTACCAGCCTTCCTGTAAATGGTATATAAGCACATGTAGTGCTCAGTAAAAATTGGATTTTGATCACCATTCAGTGTCCCCATCTCTCTCTCATCGCCGATAGTTCAAGTACTCCCAGTGGGTTCCTGGAAAGAGAATGGTGGCACATCTACTGCCTGCTACCCCCCTCTAGGCAATATTCAACTGTTTCGTTCACAGACTCATCTTCCAGCACTCTTAGTGGGGTCAGCAGAGCCACTTCCCACTGGTGGGGGCAAAGAGCACCCTCTGTGCCTTTGTGGTGGGAGCAGACAGTGTTGTCTCAAAGGAAAGGTCAAAGAGAGACCAAGCTGGACCTCTGCCTCCTGCCCCTCACCCCACAAGGGCAGGAGGGCACAAAACTGAACACTTTTTTTTTGGACCCATCTTTCCCTTGAGCTTGACTAGTTTGAAAGTGAGGATTCATAGGATTTCTTGAGGATCACTGCCAGTGCACAGCACACATGGCATCCCTCACCCCTTACATCATCCTGGGATGGAGGGGTAGGAACCAACCACAGCCCTACCCCACTGCTCCAGAAGCCAAAATCCCCATGCAAGCATTTAGTTACGGCCTTCTTAGAGAACCACATTCCCACGTGAGAGCCCTCCCGCACAGCCGGGCTGGTTCTCCACCCTCGGCCGCGCTGTCCGCGCCACCTCTGGGCTGGCGAACGCCGGGAGTTGCTGGGCTGGGTTTGATGGCCCCGCTCAGCGCTTTCGGCCGCTGCTCACGCGGCACCCTCGCGATTTTCGCTGGCAATCAATGCAGATTGGCCAGGAAAATCCAGAAAGCAAAAAATAGAGACCAAGGGCATTCCAGAAGGGGTTTCCTGCAGCCAGACACACAGCAGCAATTTCCAGGAACTGTCACTTGCTAGTCCACGGCTTTAAGGATGCTGTGGTGGTGCCGCAGGAGAAGACCCTTGGGTGTTGTGCTGGAACAGGTTCCTGCAGAAGAAAAGGTGATGTTCCTATGTGCAGGGAACTCTGTGGTATCAGCAGTGGAGGAGCAGGGTGAGGAAGATCTCCAGCCTTGGGATATTTCTGCAAGAGCCTTCACCCCTGCCAGAGCCTGGGTGAGAGCAGCCAGAGTGCAGAGGGAGGCAGCCCTTTGGACAGGTGTCCCTGCTCCCTCAGAGCCACGGCTATGAGACAAACAGCCTCATCCCTGAGGATGCAGATGGGCAGAAAATGCCTGGAAGTAAAAAGGGGAGCCCAGAGTTCTCCAAGAAGCTGTTCCCAGAGGCAAGTGTCCCAGCAGGAAGTGTCCTGGAGCCACTTGTGTTCAGCCTACAGTCAGTTCCCAGAACGCTGTCCCTGTTCCAGTGGGAAACCCCCCACGCTTTGCAGTGGGAAAGATTCACATGAAACCAAGGAGGCTCTTGCATCTGCAGGAAGCTTCTCCCCTCTACTAGTGAGATGGCCTCTGACTACCAGGAATGTGTTTACAGATTAAGATCTGATCTTCTTCGGAGCATTAGTGTTAAATACATTAGGATTTTCTCGGAGACTTGTCAGAATGTTCCCACTGTTTTGGATTTGACTGGTGTGATAATTGATAAAAGATTCGTGTTAATCACAAAAGCATTGAGGTTTGTATAAACCAATACTAAGCTCTGAAGTGAAGCATGGACACTAGATAATGGAAATTATATGATAAAATAATTCTGTTTAAAATCACCTTGTTATGTTATATTATGTTGTATTATGTTACATTATATAATATGTTATGTTATGTTTTCCAAATGAGTTGTATCGGCTACCAGCTTGCAAAATCAGACTTCCCAAAAAGCCCTTCCTGCCTTTGTCTAATCAATACTGCTTATCTCAAGCACCAGACTCCCAGAACTTCTCTGGTGGTTATCTAGAAGGACCGGATGGCTATCTGTGACTGATTATCAGCCAAAGGCTTTGTGAATTTGTGTACAATGAGAAACCACAGTATAAGAAGAGGCTGCAAACCGAGGTTGGGTGGAGCGTGGAGTGGGCGGTGACCCCTCACGTTCCCCAGCGCTGCTTGCTCTTTCTATATCAAATAAAGCAATCTAAATTTTGCTGAATATCGAGACTTTTGTCTCTCATTTATAACAGGGTTCACCTTTTCCTCCTCCATGTGTAACGTCGTCTGGAGCACAGAGGTCCCAGGAGCTGCTTCCTCCTGAGCCAGTGGCACTCCTGGCCCTGGGCAGCGCAGGGCCCTGTGCCCCGTATATACCCCTGCAGGGCGGGGCTGTGCCATGTCACCAGGACAACAGAATGGCCAACAGCACCCAGGAACCCGACAGAACGGCCCTGTGTCACAAAGGGCCCAGCCCAGCACCCCTTCAGCAGCCCAAGCCCCTGGAAGTGGCATGGAGCAGCAGCCAGACTGGAGGGCTTCGAGCCCCTTGTTCTGATCCACTGATGAAAATGATCAGAAAAGGCTCTGCCTCAATTGGGGTGCAAATGAGAGCATGTGGCAAAGTCAATAGTATGGATTTTACTGAAGAGTAAATGAGAGACAGAGAAAATGACAGAGAGAGAAAAACAGAAATGGAATAGAGGTGGGGGGAGAGAAAGAGAGTGAAAGAGACAGATTAAGTAGAAAACCTCACCACTCTGTGGATCCCAATGGAATTCTGCTCTCTGATGGAGAGCATCCACAGATGTCTTGGAGATGGATACCAGTGGCATACTGTGGATGCTCTACATCTCCATTTTCTTGGTGCTGAGAGTCCCCCACAAACTTGTAGTTTAGGGGGTCCATACACACTAATACATGATAAATATATATTATAGTTAAAACTTTCACAAAATATTTAAGTAGAGGCTTTGTATTGTGCATTATAATATTAATATTTGCAGAAATAAATGTAGTTGTGAAATAATAAATAATACTTTTATTTTTATAACTAACTGACAATATTTAGAATAACTCAAATATATTTGTGAAATGTCTATGTTGATTCAAAGTACTTATAATAAACTTACAGTAGTGGAAATAGCTGAAACTGTCTGCATGTTCAGACATCATTGAAAGAACCATGCAGATAACATTGAGAGAACAGATGTAAGGAGGACTCTGCTGCTGACTGTCAATAACTGTCACTGAAATTACCAAACAGGGGACCCTTGTGAGCAAGTGACACAGGACCCCCTAAACTGCACAGAAGGGGGGACAGGGGTCGAACCAAGCTAAAGAATTGCCAGATGTAAACGAATTCAAAGCAATGTTTGAATATGTATAGTTCTTATAAATATGTATTTGACCAATGCAATGAAAAAGTTGTTATGGTTAACCAGTGTGCCTCTGGCTGTGGCTACGCACCCAGCACTGTTATTGTCCCTTTTATCTCTTATTAAACTTTTAAAAATTTTAAAGAGTGAGGCTGGTTCCTCACAAAACCCAAGGTGCTCACCACTTTCTTTCCCCCCCAAGCCAGGATCTGTCAGTCCCAAACTTTGTTCAGATGTTGGAGGAGGAGGCTGCGAGGAAAAGGAAGATGCCCTGGGTAGGAGGCAGGTGAAGGGGCAGGTGCCCCTTTCCTCCTCTCCTCTGCTCCATCTCCCAGCCCAGCATCACCCCCGGCTGCAGGACAACCCCGCTGCTGACACCTCCTGCCAGGGACGGATTGGGGGGGATCTCCTTCCCCTTCCATCTGCAATGGAGGCAAATCCCATCCTCTCCTTGTCCATCTTCCTCCCTCTCCTCTTTCTGTCCTTCATCCATCCACGTTCCTTTCCCTTCTCCTTCCTCCCTTGCTCCTTCTTGTTCTTTCCTCTCCTGCCTTTTCCTTTTCCCTTCTCGCTGTCCCTCCCTCTCCTTGTCCTTCCTCCCCCAGACATTGAGCTGCAGACAGAGACCAGGGACAACAAATCCCTGGCACAGAACCTTGTGGAAGAGGCCGTTTTGAGTGGCTTCGTGGCAATGAAATGCAACGGGAAGGAAAAGTCCCAGAGATCCCACACAAGGAGGGGCTGCAAACCGAGCCCAGGGAGCTGTGAGGAGGAAAGACCCTCCCTGTGCCAGGAAGGCAATGGGAGATCCGGCCAGATCTTGGAACTGGTGGAGAAGCCTCAGGCCAGGGAGAAGCCCTGGGTGCTTGGAATGTGGGAAGGCTTCAGGCGGAGCTCAGCCTATTCCTGCTGCCTCCAAACACAGCAGTTCCAGATGCAGAGATCCCCCTGCAGACCCTGGAGATCCATGGGGATGTAGAGATCCACCCACAGCCCCTGGAGGAGCCACGCAGGAGCGCGGGGACCCCTGAGAGGAGGCTGTGACCCCGCAGACAGAGGGGCCCCCGCTGGAGCAGCCTGTCCTTGAAGGACTGAGCCCGTGGCAGAGTGACCCACGCTGCAGCAGAGTGAAGGGGGCTGGTACCCATGGGATGGACTCAGGTTGGAGAAGTCCAGGAGAAGTCTCCTGTGGGAGAGACCCCAAGGTGCAGCAGGGGAACGACTCCTGTTCCTGAGCAGAGGGAGAAGCCACTGGGGATGAACTGACCATGGCCCAATTGAAGCGTGGAAAAACACTCAATAACCCACAAAATGAGTTATAAGAGTAGATGTGTATTTATTCAGCGCTGAGGTGCATGGTGGATAGCTCTTTCAAAAACATGCACACCTTTGGCGACCTGCCCTCTCCTTTTATTCTCTACAAACTAGGACTACACAACACACCTAATACATATTCATTGCCTATCCCAGCTTCACATTGAAATTAGTTTCACACCTCTTTGTGACTGAGCATTTGTAGCCTTGGAAAGGTGTTTTAACCCTTTAAGTGCAGTGTGTGATAATTGATAAGAGATTCGTGTTAATCACAAAAGCATTGGGGTTTGTACAAACCAGAATACTAAGCTCTGAAGTGAAGCATGGACACTAGATAAAGGAAATTATATGATAAAATCATTCTGTTTAAAATCACCTTGTTATTTTATGATATGTAGTATTATGTTACATTATAATATGTTATGTTATATTTTCTAAATAAGTTGTATCAGCTACCAGCTTGCAAAATCAGACTTCCCAAAAAGCCCATCCGGCCTTTGTCTAATGAATACTGCCTATCTCAAGGACCAGACTCCCAGAACTCCTCTGGTGGTTATCTACAAGGACCAGATGGCTATCTGTGACTGATTATCACCCAAAGGCTTTGTGTAAGGATGTTTATTCAACCACCACTGCTTATGACAACAAAAAATCCAAAAAATTGTTGACTACAACGAGAAACCACAGTATAAGAAGAGGCTGCAAACCAACGTTGGGTGGAGCGTGGAGTGGGAGGTGACCCCTTGTAAGGGTCGGTCCGAAGTTCCCCTCGACTTTGCCTCCCGACCGTCGCAGGGAGACCTCGAGGACCCCACCCAGGCTGACTCTGGACAATGGTTTACTGGCCAGGCCAAGGTGGATGCTCGTGACTGTGTGCTGGTGTATTGTGTTCACTGGACCGTGCTGTCGTGGCACCAACCAGAGACTGTGTTGTACCAACTGAGGACTGCTTGTCCGTACCTGTCTCCTGCAGCACCACACAATGGTCCATAAATCTTCCCACCTCTTGGCCAGAAGCCACTCGCTTTGGAGAAGGACTATAAAAGAGCGACCCTCTGGAAAAGACCCTTTGAGATCTCTCCACTGATGAAGACCCCTGAGATCTCCCCACGGACGAGGACTCGTCTATCGGATGACCCGTGAGGACGCCCGTCTCGTCTGTTGGTAGCTATTTCCCCATCCCTTCCTTTCCTTCCCCTTTCCTTATCCTGTACCTCTCCCCTTTACCGTAACTGAATTGTTGGCATTTGATGAAATGCATTGCTGTTGTTGATTAAACTGATTTTCTGTTGTTGAATAAACTGATTTTGTCCCCTGCATTTTGCCTGTTTGCACCTTTGAGATCAAAAGAACCATCACGACCCCCGCTCTGCATTAATAGCGGATCGTGACAGGTCTGTGACTCACACTGGTGCTGCTTGGGAACTGTTCCTCCTCCCCTCCTCCCTCATCTCCCTCTTCTCCTCTTGGAGGCTCACAATTACAGCAGAGACATGAGCCTGCATCGGGACAATGATCATACTCTCAAAATTTCTAAGCTTGTTTGTTGCTTGTTGGCAACAGAACCCACTGTATCTTGGTTGTTATCAGCATTAATTGTTGCAATAAAGGTGTATTGAGATGGCCCCAGGTTTGCCAGATTCCACAACATCTGCCCTGTGCACCTCACCTTGTCAGGGTCATTGTCATGCTGTCCATCCCTCCCAAAGAGCACCTCCAGCACTGCCACTTCTCTCAGCTCTTGGATCTCTTCCTCAAGGGTCTTCCAGCACATTCTATGGTGGTGCTCCTGCATTCTCTCTCTGTGGACAGACCTCTTTCTCACACTCATTAAAAGCCACTTCCAGAGGGAAAAGGGCCCTGGCTCCCTTACAAATACCTGGTCCACACCTGAGTCCTGGGTCACGGGTCCCAAATTCCTTGCCTCAGGACCATCCAGTTGGACGCCTGTACCCGTAAGGTCCCAGACCCAAAGTAACCAGGTTGTAAAAGCCTTGCTGCCCCATCATACAATGTCTTTTCACAGACTAGAGAGACTTTCATATGACAGGGACTCGGTGATGATCTCAACCTCTGGCTCCCCTGCTGGTTGTGAGGGCCCTCCTTTCTTATTATCAAGGTGCTTTGTTTTCATCTTAGACTTCTTTGTTTCCACAGGGCTGACTATTGCTGGCTGTGATTGCCCTTGCAGTTCAGCTGGAATCTGGACAGATGTAATGTCTGTGGGTTCCACTGCTGCACCATCAGACTCTCCCTCTAAGGCAGGGGGAGGGTTTCTCACCAGCTGGGGAAAGGTACTCCTTCAGCATCTCACACATCTCCTTCACTGTAACGCCCACCCAGTCTGGGTGGTTCCTTTCTGAAGTGGGCTGTGGGGCAGGGTCAGTCTCTGCAGCAGCATCTCTATTTCCTGGGGTAGGTACCAGAGTGGTTATCCAAGCCAATATTCCCTTATCTCTGACTGCTAAATAGAACAGGCATATCAGCAACACCAGCCAACTGTATGATATCATTAGCATTTAGAGGACATTTTATCCCTTCAGAAAATGGTGGGGTAGACCCAAAAAACTGGGTAAAGGGTTGGGAGAAAAGTCTTCCCTGGTGTCATTCCCTCACAGTAGGTACCATTGTTAAAGTAATCCAAATAACACATTTAGAGTGTGATAGTCCTGAATCCATGTACCCGCCTTCCAAAGAAGTTAAAAATCCATTAATTTCTCACCTTATTAACCCATAAAGCAAACTGGATAACAGCCACAGTAGCTTTAGTTATAGGGCCTGCAAATGGGAGGAATACAGCCATGACCACGTGCCACCTGAACCACAGTAAGCTAGACCACATGGTGCCACCCAATGAGGTTTCTATATCCAGCACACAAAAAACCAGGTTACCCAGGAGCTGTTATTCCTTCTTTCTCCCAATGCCCTCAGACCCCACGTTGGGCACCAAAATCTATCTTGGTTTGAAAGAAGGTGTCTGCCAAGAAAGGCAGAAGCCTCTTTTTAAAATGGAGAATCTAAACTCCCACCCTCCAAATTATTATAATTTTGAAATTAAGAGGCTCTCTGGCAAAGGTATGGGAATAAGCATAACAGTTCTTTACTAGGAAAATTAAAATAGAAATACAGTATCAGAGAGTAAAAACCCAAAAATAACCCACTGACAGTCAGAATACAACCTGACACCGTGTCAGTCAGGGTGCTGGTAGCAGTCTGATTGAATGGTGGCTGCAGTCCTCCTGGATGACAGATATGGTTCAGTTGAAGCAGTGCTCCTGTAGAAACGTGCAGTTCTCCTCTGAAGGTCCAGTATTGATGTCGAAAGATCCAATTTTCCACTGCGATCCAGTGGAGAAAGACTGCCTTGGTGATTCAAATCTCAGTTTTTATCTAGCTAGGAAAGGCTTGGCTCCTCCCCCTGGCTGGAGCATCTCCCAATGCGATGATGGAATTTTATCATTCATTCATTGGGAACGGAAGGGATGATGTAATTTTATCAGTCATACAGTATAACTCAATAGCCCATTAACAGAAAATATCTTCCTGAAGGCAGGATGGGCTGTGGAAAAGATAAAGATGACTGCTGCACCTGATTTTAACAGATGGCCCATTAGCAGAGGATATCTCCCACAGAGATAAGGATCACTGCCCCAGCTGATTTCAACAGGTGGTGATAGAATACATACTTTTTGTCCCATCCTGTATTGCAGCCTAAGACCAGGGGTCCTGGGGGGTCATGTGCCACCTCTCTTGGAGTGTGTGTGCTCCCCGTGGGGCCCCCACTCGGGTGTCACCTCCTTTTCTGTTCCCACAGAGCTGCTGAGCTGGCAGCAGCTGCAGCCCTGCCCCGTGGTATCAGGCTTGGGCAGGACCTCTGCTTTGTCCCCACACTAATTTTAGGGGGATCATGTGTTACCCCCAGCCCTGCTGCCACTCTGCCCCTCCCCAGCTGCTCCCAGTGTTCCCGATAAAGCTTACCAGTTCACCCCAGTCACGTTTATTGTGTGGAGGGACTGGGGAAGGACGTGTGTAAGTGCCACAGGGGGTTAGTGACTGGGTGGGGTCCAGGTGGGGAACACTGGGTGCTGTGGATCTGCCTGGACACTGCTGTGTCAACAGAGCTGCTCTCTCTGATTGGCTGAATCTAAATTACATTATTTGATTGGCTGAGGAAAGGCCCAGGAGTTGAGAGAATGAACAGGAGAGATCCCACCCTGAGCACCTGAAGGGGAACAACAGACTGAGCCTGGGCACAGCGAGGGAATTTATTACCAACCAAATCACAGGAGAATAAGAAGGGAAAGAAATCTCTCCAACCCCTTCCCCCGACCCAACGAGGATAACCAGGACCACGGATCACCAGGGCTCTGCCCAACGGGGGTCACTGGGGATCATCCAACACCGATCCTCCCATGGGGGATGGAGCTGGAGCAGAGCACGAAGCTCTTCCCACACTCGGGGCACTCACAGGGCTTCCCTTAGTGGTGCCTCCGTTGGTGTCGGCTCAAGGTTGAGCTCTTTGAGAAGCTCTTCCCACACTCAGGACACTCGTAGGGCCTCTCCCCAGTGTGGATGCGCCGGTGGACAGTGAGGGTGGAGTTGAGATTGAATCCCTTCCCGCAGTCGGGGCAGCGGAAGGGCCTCTCCTCTGTGTGAATCCGCTCATGCATGAGGAGATTGGAGCTGGTCTGAAACCTCTTCCCACACTTGGGACACTCGTAGGACCTCTCCCCGGTGTGGATGTGCTCGTGTTTTTTTAAGCTGGACATCCACGCAAAGCTCTTTCTACATTCCAAGCATGTGTAGGGCCTGTCCCCTGTATGGCTCAACTGATGCTGCAACAGGTAGGAACTGTTGCTGAAACCCTTACCACATTTCCCACACTCGTAGGGCTTTTGTCCAGTGTGGATCACCTGGTGCCGTATCAGATTGGAGCTGTAGCTGAAGTTCTTCCCACATTCCCCACACTCGTAGGGCTTTTCCCCAGTATGGATCATCTTGTGCCGGATCAGGTTGGAGCTGTTGCTGAAGCTCTTCCCACATTCTCCGCACTCATAGGGCTTTTCCCCTGTGTGGATCAGCTGGTGCCGGATGAGATGGAAGCTGACTCTGAATCCCTTCCCACATTCCCTACACTCATAGGGCTTCTCTCCAGTGTGGATCTGCTGGTGCCGGATCATGCTGGAGCGGTAGCTGAAACCCTTCCCACATTCCAAGCACTTGTGGGGCTTCTCCCCTCCAGGAGGCTTCTCCACCAGCTCTGAGCTCTGCCTGGATCTCCGGCCGCCTTCCCGGCTCAGGGAGGGTCTTTCCTCCTCGCAGCTCCCTGTGCTTGGTTTGCAGCCCCTCCTCCTATGGGATCTCCGGGGCTTTTCTGCCTCCTCCATCTCCTCACGCCGTGGGAATGAAAAATCCTGGTTTGGGGAAAAAACAAGAGAGCTCCATAAACTGGGAGTTCCTCCTTGCCCAAGTTCATCTGTGGAAGTCATTGAGCATCTTGTGTCTGTAATAACCTCCCAAACACCAAGATTCAGCCAAAATCCCCTCGAAAATTGGGCTGGTTTGAAAGCAAAACCTGTGAGAGACTCCAAGTCAGAAATAGAATTTTACAGAAAAAAACAAGAGAAAAAAATATAATACATGCAATACAAAAGAAAACAACTGACAGAGTCAGAATACAACCTTACGCCCCTCTAGTTAAGTTGGTGGTAGCAGTCCAGATGAAGTGGTCTTGTTGTAGTAGTGATGCCGTAGAAAGGTCTGGTTGCTCTTGTCCTCTGGAAACCAGTGGGTAAGGGATGATTTGGTGTTCCAAATCTCAGTTTGAATCTAGGTACGAAATGTTTGGCTCCTCCCCCTGGGTGCACAATCTCAAAATGGGATGATGTAATTTTATCAGTTATGTATTGAACTCAATGGCCCATTAACAGAAGATATCTGATATCTTCCTGCAGGAAGGATGGATGGAAGGAAAGATAAAGAACACTCCCCCACCTGTT